>NC_077227.1:369292437-370688270 GCF_027887165.1 Monodelphis domestica | reverse complement strand
CCCATCTCTGGGCCTGATTCTCAGTCCACTGAGTCACCCAGCTGCTCCCTGAATAACCATTTATTAGGAACATTGTTCATTGACATAGAAGTTGAAATAGATGATCTTTGTGGTCCCTTTTAACTCAATGATTCAGTGAAATGGATATAAGTCTTTTGTGGAAATTTTACATTTTTTACCTCAAAAATAAAGAGAATTTAGTGAAAGCTCTTCTCCCACAAAAAAAAAAAAATGTGTTTTATCTCCCCTTACATAGGACTTTAGGATTTAGAGCATGAAGGGAGATTATAAATCACTTAAGCCAATCCCTTATTTTGGCAGAAATGAATAGATATTAATTGTAAGATTTACAGCTACTTGGTAGGATAACCTGTACTAAAACTCAAGTCTTCAGAATCCTAGTTCAGGGCCTCCTTTAGCATACTATGTTCACTAATCAATAACATATTCAAACAATGATCCTTTACATATTATGGAAAATGTAATTTTCTAGGAACCAGTCAATTTACAAAAAAGAATTACATTAGAGCTCCCTCAATGAACTTAAAATCCCATTCACACCACTTACACCACTCACACTACTCAGAGGAATATATAAATAAAATAAGCAAAAAACAAAAGCAAAAAACACTCACTTTCCTGAACTCAGATGTCATCTTTGTCTTAGATTTCATTTTGCAGTGAACATTGGAATTATGGATTTGTTTGGTCATATCAAATTGACTCCCTTTAAATTTTAGCCTAGTCATTGATGTGGAAACTGACTAATTTCACTAGAAAATAGTTCTGAACACTGCAATGCTTCATATAACAAAAGGACAAAGTAAAATGTGCAAATTAATATTTTAACAAGAGGAAAATCAGCTAAAAAATTAAGCTGGAAATCGAGCCTCTGTCCTTAAATTTTCAAGCTAATCTCTTCAAATAGAGGTAGTCCAAACCTTTTGGTCACCATGTGCTTCTTATATAGATTTTGACTGCTCCTGATCCACATACCTCTTTAATTTAACAGCAGCCACATTAGGTGTGTGAAAAAAGAAGCAAAATTATAACTGCTGTACATTGTCATCTCAGGGTCAATCCCAAAGCATAAGAAAAGCAGGCAATTATTTTATTTATCCTCTATTTAAAATATAGATATGTCTTCTATATGACAACATAACTATGTCCAAGATGAATGAACAAATTGGCTAACCTCACACTTAGAGCTAGTGTTCAATAACATAATCTTCAAACAAATTTATATAAATTAATTTATAAATATTTGATATATTGGGCCAAGGTCCTCAGAAATGAATGACCTTCATAATCAAATATCTGAAATCATAATATTAATCAGATGAAGCACTTTTAGAGCTTATTTCTTAATTATCTAAAAATACAATTTTATCAGGTTTGCTATTTTTTAAGTTTCTTGACTTGGAAAATTACTGAAGCACCATCATCACCACCATCAAATATTTTATATATTCATAAAATTTACATATCTATAAGTTATAAGATTCAAATACTTCCTTTCATATTTTCCAAGTACTTACTACACAGACATTTTTAAATGAACATCTTAAATATTTTTAAGCTCAAAGATTTTCAATAAATTAAAATATGACTTTTATCATTTAAATTATAAACTTGAAAACTAGAAGAAACAAGAAATTTTGTTGTGGTGGTGAATATAAACCTGTATCTATATCTACATTGATTTGACTTTCACAGTCTCATGATGCAGATGGAATGATACTTATCATGGTTCTTTTCAGTTCTAATTTGTGAGACACTTTTCATATGTATATAATGGAATTAGCAACCCTAAATGATATTCCTCACTTCTCCCTTGCCATTAAGAGATGCATCTTATATAACTTCTATAAAATCAGAGAAGCCTGTGGAATGGAGGCAGCCAAAAGCTGTGTAACAAATGTGTGTCATTACTTTAATTTTGTACCAATTTTGCAGTTAAATCTGAAGGTTATCTGAGAAATTGTGTTGAGGAATAAGTCCAGTAATTATGTGCATGCACCCAAACACAAATACACAAACATACACTTATACACATAAAGGCAGAAACCTTCTAATGCTTCCATTTATGTGTCTACAGTCAAAATATACGAAAATAAAAATACAACATATATTACTCTAAAAAGCTAAGAATTTTATATTCTAATTTAGATGCATTGCCAAAGCTTGCCATTAGGTGACCAAATTGCCTTACAAGAATAATTGCATTCTAGTCATGGTAAACTTCTACCAAATTCTATGCATCCTATCTGACTTTCATCAAAGCCCACCCTATAAACTTCAATAAAGACTCACTTTTTTTCTAGACTTTGAGAGACAGAAACTCAAATTTCAGCTCAAGTAAATGACCTTACACTTGTCAATACAAATCAAGCCTAGGAGAAGTTCTCAAATATAGTGATTCTGCATCCAAAGGAATATAAATATAAAGACTGTCAACCTAGACTTAAGAAGAGGAAAGAGTAGTTGCTTTCTCCCCCTTTATATTACCTATGATGAATTTTCTTTTTCAAATAAAATAAAAAAGGTGGGATGAAAATGTGCATGTTTCATCATGAAATGATTCTTGTTTATATATAAAATCTTTGAGAAAGCTTTTAAGTGGGTGAGCTGGTGAGATTATCCTAGTAATGTTATCAGACTTAATGAAATTTCAGTCATTTGTTTTTGTAAGTGTTATTTGCATTCATTATAACAGTCTAGGGAAGACAGTCAGTGAAGCCAATTATACATGAATGATGACATACTAAGAAATTCTGAGACAGATCTTTCCAGAAGAGACATATCTATGACTTCTTATCAGGTTTGGGTTTTTTTTGGCTATTTGGGGGGTCAGGGAAGGAAAAGAACAAACTTATAAGTACCAAATATTGATTAGTTGAGCCATCCATTGATGCCTTAAACTCAATATCTAGAATATTGTGGCCCTTGACCAGGACCACATTTAGTCTCTGTTCACACTTCAGGCTTGTAGGCATTGTCAGCTAGACTGCAGAATTCAATTCAATTCAACTTTTTCTTATTTCCCAGCATTAGAAATTGTAGGACTAAAAGCACAAATCATCATGAAGGACTTAAGAACTAAGATGCTCACTCTCAACACAAGAAAGGCAGCAGAAAAGGAGGAATAAAGGGGGATAGACAGAGCAATGTGCTGTGTGTGCAGTGTTGCAAAATTTATCTTCAGGCACCTAAGTTATCCTTACTCTTAGTTCTTCAACTCTTTAACATTCTAAATAAATAATCTGAAATGAAGTTTCATTCATGAATTCATAAAGTTAACATTTATTAATTGTTTATTATACGCCAGAGATAATTCTAGGCATTGGAGATATAAAGGCAAATATAAAATATTCTTTAAACTTAATATTTGATTGAGTAAAAAAATTACATATATATATATTTTTACTAGTCTCTTTGTATATAAAATAATAGAGGAATCAGAAGGGGAGGATGAGAATTAAAGTAGTAGAGATTCTAAGAGATCATCTTAGCAAAGTATCAATTCCCAGCCTGTTGAGCATCCCTCCTATGAGCAAAAGCAGAGAGGTGAGATAGGCAAAATGTTGTACAGAAAACAGTGTGTGCTAAGTAGCAGCAACAGCAGAGATTGCCCAATTATAAACTTTCTCATTCATAGTTAACAGTCCCAAATTTCATATATAGAATGTGGACTTCATTCCCAAGTCTTTTACCAAGACCATTATTTCAATGATGGCATCTTGGCTTCCCAGCTATTCCACTCTACTCCTGTAAACTCCTTTAAAGTAAGGAGATATATAATTTCTCGGCCTTTTGGCTAAGATCAAGGGTAAAAGTAAGGAGATAATCAATTCTCTATCTTTCTTTTTTCAGGAAGTAGCACAGGCCTAGAACATAGTTTACATTTAATGCATATTTAATTATTGAATCTCATTGAAAGATTGGGAGAATATTGATTCTAATTAATATCAGTGTTGTGGGGGAACTTGAGTTGAATCCCAGGTTTTTGACAGGTACCCTTTGCAAGAATGTCAGACTCCATAACTTAGCTTAAAAGTAAATGAGAAATTTATTAATTCGGTATATGTGTTGAATTTGGCTGGGAGGAAAGTGCAGATGGGACACTGCCTTGTAGAGGAGATGCGTTCTGGGTTTTATATACTCTTTTGATAACAGGGACTACATGACTGGAATGAGATTGGGCAGGAGTGGGGGATGCTTTTTATCTGACTCTGGATAAAGTGATGTTTTATGTCCCAAAGACACAGGGGGTGACCAGACAGAGTTTAGGGGACAAGTAGATGTCCTAGATTACAACCCAATGACATCTGAACATAACTGGAAGAAGTATGTCTATATCTATTTTATAATCTAGGGGAGAATGCAAAGGGAATATTTCTCTCAGGGGTCTTTCCTTATCATGAGTTTCTGATGTCCAGAGTTACCTTTTCCTCAGTATTAGCAAGCATTCAAGGAAGGAAAGGAATTTTCCTGTTTTCTATTTAATTCGAAACATTTCTATGGTTTGGGGTGTCCAAGGGAAACTCAGGGTCCTATGCCATCAGTACAATCCTGACATATGCACCATCTGTCAACTCTTTAAAGCTTATCATAACTCTGCTAATATCAATATATAAGTCTGATGAATAGAAATACAAAAAATTTTTGAGACTTTCATATATTGATTAAGATGATCAGCCAATTTTGCCATTTAAAAAAAGAACAACAATGTTTTTACAATTGGAAAATTTCATCAATTCTGTGAAGGTTTGTTAAATATGAATTAAAAAATTTTTACTTGAAATAGAAAACATAGAGATAGAGATTATTCCTATTCTAATCTTGCCATGTGAGTGCTCCCCTCATGGCTTTCTGTCTCAGTCACTGTCCTTTCACCACCGCATCCAAGGGACTAGAGAGAGTGCACACATCCTTATCTCAGACCTTTTAACCTCCCCCTTCCCTTCCAGGTCAAACCCAATCATCTTCAGATCAAGTATGTAGGCCACAGTCTCATGATCTACACCAGGGCACACTCACATGACATACACTCACATGACATAAAGCTAGCAGTTCAGGGACAAAGGTAAAATTCCCCAGGGGATTCCCTTCACATAGTTTTAAAAGGGAGAATTCTCTTAAATCTTGATGGTGTACCTTATTGTTTTCTAATAACAGACAAAGAGCTACAAGATACCTCCCCTACCTCTACATTCTCCAAAGTAAACAGGAGTTTCTAGAGGGAAAAGAAAAGTATCTAGCAACTGGTCTGCCCATTTCTATCAATGACTTGTATTTTTAGAACACACACTTTACTAGTTGACAATGATAAACTTGGAACAAATAAAAAAGTTAATTCTTCGTCAGGATAAAAACTGGTTAGTCATGTATATAGGGAATGATTCAATGCTCAGAAGATATAATAACTCAATTAAATGAATCCATTTTTATTTGCTTTCAGTTAGCAGTTAATGTAATTCAAGGATAATTGATTTAGATTTAGAGCCAGAAGTGTATTCTTATATGAGGAGACTAAAGCCTAGATCATTTCAGTGACTTGCTCATGGTCAAATAGGTGATGAGTGGTACAGCTTTGCCAAATTCATCTTAAGCAGGTTGAGAAAAGATTATTAGCCACTAATTAATTACTTGAATCTTTTTCTGAGAATAATTCTAGCTTCATAATTCCAATAAATAGCATTATCTTCTTCTAGGCACAAATTTCAGTTATCCCACTTATCACTCCTGAATTTGGTTTTAAGGACAATTTCTTTAAGTTGCTGTGAGGTTAATAATGGTTATAGTATGAATGATTCCCAATCCATCTACCCCTCCACCCCATCCCCAAGGCAGAGGATTACAAACATCAAGAAAGAGAGTAATGAGCTCTAATTATTTTAACCTTAACTTTTGAAGGAATTTTGGAGGTCTTATAGTCCAACTGCTAATCCTGCAAAGAAAAACTATGTGAATAATATTTTTTGTCCTGGAAATTAAGCTTCTGGACTCCTTGAAATTATGATTAGTCATATATTGGCAGAAAAAGTAAACTACTTATAAGGGATATTGTTTAAGATGTAAAAGGACATGGCTCACTCAAAGAAAAATTCTTCCACTGTGGTTGCATAATGACAGAAATATCTATGATTAGTAAGACATATGGATTTAAGTCAAGGCTACACAAGGCCTTTGTTGAAAAGTGCATATTACCTGTAAGGTGAAAAAAGGATTGGGATTGGAGAGACTACTTCCTATTAACACCATAAGGCACATTCTGCTTTCAAATTCACCAGCTATCTTCTTGGAACATAGAGGCCAGCACCCAGAGGCTATGAAGAACAAGTGAATTTTTATTGAAAGTATGAAGGAAAGGGAAAGATTTGATGGAATGCAACAAATGATGTTTTACTTCCTTCAATATTTTGTCTAAGCAGTAGAGATGTTGAAATTAAAACTATTATTATTATTATTTAAAGGACATCTATTCTATTATAAAAATATGGAATGATTTTAGCCTGCTGGAAAAATGTACAGATGCACTTTTGTAATTGAAATGAATATTCAAATTCTGTAAGTATCCCAAATGAGTAACTAACAGGCAGTTTTAATAGTAATTACTGAATTCCAATATTTATAGAAAACTGACCACCATGAATACATAATTATTCTATTATGTCCACTCCAGTGAATAGAAAGTCTATTTATTAATTTACCATGACACAAAATCTTGCTTTCTTCCTTACCATGCAGAAGCAAACTCACAGACTTAGTGTGGAAAAACGTGTGTTGCATTTATAGTCTGGAGAAATTACTTCTGTAATAGATTAATATGCTGTATTTGCAAGGGAATTTGCAGAGATGTATAATTTACTTCAGAAGTAGCAGACAGAAGAAATACCTCTCCCTGAGTTAAAACTGGACTGGGCTGTAAAGATTTCAATAATGGAAGTTGACATTAGCTGTTTTCTCATATACTTCCCTTTGAGAATTCAAGTATTACAAAATATTTCCTGATGATATATATGTGCATGTGTTTTGTGTATATGTAGTTGAAGCATGATTCTGGTCATGATTATGTTATATGTAGTTGCATATATATTTGAAGAGGTAAAATAATGGTAATAGCAATTCTTCAAATGAACAAGAGTTAGTGTAATTATTTCTAACCATTTTCTAATGAAAATTACAGGAAAGGTACTTTTGTAATAGGTTTCTAAGGCTTATTTATATCATTTATTTGATAAAAGTTTCAGAAGCAAATAAGGAGAAATTACCAATTTGACTTTTCCTCCAAATTTGAAACAGGTTTCCTTGGATGAAATAAGTGTAAAAGCTTTTTTTTTTAATCTTTCAAAGAAGGGAAGCAGCATAGTACAATGGCTAGAGAGTCTGAATCAGAGTCAGGTAGACATGGGTTCAGGTCCTACATCTGACACATAGTAGCAGTGTGACCGACCATAAGCAAGGCACTGAAAAGCTCAGTTCCCCAAATGACTCTTCTGAGGGTCACAGTACATAGTTAAGGGGAAGTTCTAAAGCAATAGCTTTCTTCATTGATAAGATCAGAGGGTCCAAAAAAACCCCAAACATTGTATTTTTTTCCTATTTGAAGCAGATATATATCACTTCCCTCATCTACATATGTTAGTATATACATATAATGAATTAGAATATTAATAAATTCTTGATAGAGATAGATCCTGACTTATTTCCTACTTGTATCTATTTTTGTGAGTTTGAAGGAAAAAATCTGGGGATTTAAAAGTATTAAGGAAGTATTCAGTCATCTAATTTTTGGCAGGTGAAGTGTGCCTATTTTCCTCATTAGTACAATAGTTCTGATCATACAGTAAGTGAAAAATAAATATTCAGACTGAATTCCATTTGTTAATGCTAAAGTTCATGAAAACTCTCTTTCTCTACTAAATTTAATGCCTAAAATTTCTAAAATTCACAGACCTAAAGAGGTTTTAGTTATAATTTTTTTTCTTGAAAGTCTAATTTGAGCTCTTTTAATATTGTAAAATAATTAATTTTTGGTTGTAGGCATCTTTTAAAAAATTTTTTTCAGGTTTATATTCCATTCCTCAATGATTAGAGAAACAAGTAAATAAAGTCTTTGAGGAGCTTTTATTCTCAGAGATGAGTGTGTCCTGGGCACTGCTAATAGGAAATATCTTGAATAAATTCCTAGTGTACTGTGTGTTAGCAATTTCTTTATTGTTCTTCAGTTGTTTTTTAGTCATGTCTGACTTTCTTTGAACCCATTTAGGATTTTTTGGCCAGAGGTATGGGAGTGGTTTGTCATTATTTTCTCCAATTTACTAATTTTTTAAAGGAAATGGAGGCAAACAGGGTTAAGTGAATTGCCCAGGGTCACACAGATATTAGTTGTCCAAGGCCAGATTTGAACTCAGGAAGAAGTCTTCTTCCAGCTTCGACTCTCTATCTTTCTGATTGGCCTGACAATTCATCCTTTGAACCTCCTGTTGTAGTAGCAGTTGTTGGATATTTTAAAAGAGTAGGTGGACTTAGAAATCTCAACTTCTCCTTCATTACTTCATCACTGGGGAGGGGTACAGGGGGTGAAAGTTCAAAGTGGTATAGAGACCTGCTTTCGAATGCCTTAGGGGAAATGTTCTTGTTTTAAGAAAGGTTCCAATTCATTAAAAGTTCTTAATAAAAGACAAAAGTTCCCAGTCCAGTTAGGTTCCTTGAGACTTGGGAGTAAATTATTTCAGCATCAGAAAATAGACTGCTTTTACTTAACATCAAAACTCAAAGTTTTAAGGAAATTGTTTCACAAAGAAATAATACTAGTTAACACTATAATGCAATATTAATTTTCTTTAGTAGAAAACTAGTTTTATCTTTTTTACATTCTTATCACAAGAACACATACATACTAAAACTAAAACTCATATGAAACCAAATTCACATTTCTGTTCTTGTTTCTACTCTTCTAATTCATATAAGAGGTAAAGATCAAAGATACATGTCTTCATGGAAAAAGAAGTCACAGCAACATAATTTAGGATTTTGTTGTTTCATTGAATCATGTATGAATCTGATATAAGTAGAGGTGGTGGTATCTGTTCAGCAAAGAACCTTGAAGGTAAATTATGTTTTGCCAAGCCAAATGCTATTGTTTTGAAAATCTACAAAAAATACAGTGAAATCTTATATTCTCTGAACTTTTTGTACAACAAAAGTATGATCAGCTACATTTCATTTGTAAAAGTTATTTATTTCTTCTCCATATCATTAAAAAAATCACATATTATCTCTTTCATCAATCAATTATTAGAACAACAAACATTTTAAGTGGTTATTGTTCTAGGTACTTAGATATAAATGGTTAAAATGTAATTGTATTGGAGAAAATAATTTTCATATAAAATATCAAGCTGAAAATCTTTGATTTAGAGAACCCATTTTATGCTTTCCTCAAAATAGTGTCTTTCAAAACCTTATTTAATGTTTGAGCTAAACATTGTTCTTAATGATACAATTATGGTTCTAGCTTTACTTATAAAACAATTTTTAAAGAAACATTTGGTTGAAACTACCACTGAGATAATTAGAAGTTAATAATACCATATATTTAGGATCCCAATTCAATCTAATCCAGTAAGTATTTATTAAGTGCTAGTATGTCCAGGGTCCTATATACTGAACAAAACCAAAGAAACAAAAAGTAAATACCTTTAAATAATTTACATTATAGTGAAGGGGTTGTGCTAAATACAGTATGCAAATTGATAAGTGACTCATGATAATTTGAGGAGGCGGAGAACATTAAGGACTTTGTAGATCAAGAATATATTCCCAAAGAAAGGAAAATAACCAAATTCTTCAGTGAATCTAGAAATTCTAAGAGATGGGATCAAGGTGGAAAGGCATTCTGGGCTTGGAGATCATTTTGTACAGACTCCAAAGCAGGAGATGGAATACTAAATGTGGTGAATAACAAGCAGGAATGATCAGTTAGAACAAAGAATATATGTGGGATAATATTGTAAAATAATCTTTAGAAAATTAGGGTGGAGAAGGGCTTTAAAATTTAAGCTAAGCCATTTGCTCTTTTAATCCTAGAGACAATAGTGAACACTATAGCATAGAAGGACATGGAGGAATTTTAAAAGAAAAACTATGGTGCATTGCTTCTAAAGAATTGTCATCGTTTCCCTTAGAACCAACACACACTATTAATTCTAAGATGGAAAGTAAGGGTTAAAAAAAAAAGGATTTTGGTCTGGGGTTGGGGTGTATATCTCTGAGCAGTACAAAGCAATCAAAAAAATGAGAAATGGCATAATAATCATCTCCCACACTCTGACCATTACCATTTATAGCATGAATTCCTTGGTATCGGGGCTACTTTACTATTCTATTTTTATTTCTAGCACTCACCATGGTGACTGACAAAAAGTAAATGCTTTTCAATTTATTTAGTCACTATAAAATACAATTCAACAAATAAATAGCAAGGGAACAGAAAGGAATAATCAAAGAACATAATCAGGAAACACTAATTAAAAGTACATTTTTACTAATTATTGAAGAAGATGATAAATATTGACTGACAAAGAAAATAATAGACTGGAAGAAAGTTAATTGTGAGACTACTTGGGGGCAGCTAAGTGGATCAGTGGATTAAGAGCCAGGCCTACAGACTAGATGTCCTGGGTCCAAATCTTGCCTCAGATAGTTTCTAGAGGAATGACTTCAGGCAAGTCACTTAACCCCCAATGCCTAGCCCTCACCTATCTTCTGCTTTTGAGTCAATACATGGTATTGATTCTAAGATGGAAGGTAATATTTTTCCTTTTGTTTTGTTTTGTTTTGTTTTGTTTTTTAAAGAGTTAGGCTACTGAAAGAGGTACTGGTGATATGAATAATATTGTCAGCAAGAGGAAAAGTTTGGTCTAAGAAGAGTAGACAACTGTGAGAAATAACGAAGGATGAAATTGGTAAATTATGGATCTTAGAGAGTTTGGGGGATAAAAGAAGAATATAAGTGTTGTAGGTGAACAGTTAACATTCTACATAATAAATGTTAGAGTAAAAAGAGACTCAACAGAAATGAACAATAAAGAAAATATTTTTAACTGTTCTAGCATCTATGGTAATAGAAAATATTATGAAGGTGAGACTACAAAATGTATGAGCCATTAAAGGATGAAAGGCAAGGTCAGGAAAGAGGCTTTGAAAAAGGAATGGGCAAAGTAAAGAGATATTCCCCATGTAGGCAAGAAATAAAAATAAAAGTTTCACAGCACACATAGGTTTGACAACTGAATTGATATCATTTTCTAGGGTAGGATTTGCAAAGAAGGATAACTAAAAATGAACTCCAAGGAAATTACCAGACTTAATAACATTAATGAATATTTGCTTTGTACATCCTTGCTTTACCTCTAATCTTATTGGAAGGAATTCTAGTTTATCTCCATGTTAAGAGAATTTCAAAGGCCTGTATGTACCCATACACATAGTGAGATAAATTCCTTTGAATCAAATCAACATTCTATTTGCTACTTGTTGATTTTAATGTAAAAGTAGAAAAGTTGAGAACTGGAAAATGAGAGACAAAGGCTTATTGATTATATGGGAATAGTAGAACAATATATCATGTAATGTTTTTTCATCTTTCTCCCTCCCTTCCTCCCTTCCTTCTTCTTCTTCCTCTTCTTTTTATTAAGTGAAAGTTATTCCTGAATTGTCTGAACATGCCAGGAAAATGATTCTTTTATAAGCAAGATGAGAATTTATAATAAAGATGAAATCATAGTAATGAAGAGATATGGAATACAATTCAGAAGATTCAATCATGAATTTAAAGAAAATCCAGAAACAGATAAAAAATCACATTAACATTGATTGCAATAAAATCCACTAGTCCTAAACTGGTATAAATTAATTGCTAAAACAGAAAAGAATAAAAAGGGCATGGAAATCATTTTCATTAGCAAATGTCTGACATTTTCCAAATAGAAAGATGGTTACAGATGAAAACACTGGTTTATTGTATGAATATGCCTCTAAAACATAAGAAGACAATTATAAGTTATATGATTTAACAAAGCAAAGAAAAATAATAGGAGGTAAGACCAGGTCCTGGAAGAGATCTGTAATCACCCATTACCAGAGATCAACATGTATCTGAGGGGAATTTGTCCAAAGTTATATATGCCTGGGAAAAAACAGTACAAATAGAAATCTGTTTAGGCCCAGAGTAGAAAAGGAAGAAGAGAATAGCCTAAATTGTTTTTGGAAAATTGCAAAGCGCTTATGTTGACTACAACTATTCCATAATAACAAAAGTTGACCCTTTCAATTCAGACATTTGCTGGTGTTGTTGTAAGTAGGGAGACTTGAAATACTAGCCATTGAAGAACTAAAGATAAACACCACATGGAGAATAATAGAAAGATAAGAAAGTCAGGTGGAGAATTAGAGCAGGATGATATACTTATTACATACAAATACTTGAGTTCAAATCCAGACTTAGATATTCACTAGTTCCATGATCTTGGACAAGTCACTTAATCGATGTTTGACTTAATCCTCAGGAGAAAGAAATGGCAAACCACTCCAGTAGCTTTGCTAAGGAAACTTCAAAGAGAGTCACAAAGGGTTGAATACAACTGAACAACAATGTGTGTGTGTGTGTGTGTGTGTGTGTGTGTGTGTGTGTGTGTGTGTCTGTCCTCTGCTAGGTAACACAGAGAATAGAATGCTGGGTTTGCAGTGAGGAAAACCTGAGTCCAAATCTGATCTTGGACACTTCCTAGTTGTGTTCCCCTAAGTAAATCACTTGACCTTTGTTTGCCTCAGTTTCCTCATTTGTTAAGTAGGAATAATAATAACACCTACCTCCTGTAGTTATTATGAGAATCAAATAAGATAATAATCATAAAGCACTTAGCTTAGTGCATGGCATATAGTAAGCTTTATATAAATATTTGCTATACAAACACAAATATGCTCACACAGAATTCAGAAGAATAAGAATAAAGGATACAAATCAACTAATAGTGTGACAGAAAGAAAAATTGGGATGACCCAATGATAAAAGCAAAGAAAGACAGGTAAATGGAGTAATTTATTAATGCCTTATGATATGGGGAGGAAGTAGAGAAGTCCTCAAGCACTGTAGGTAAGTAACCCATGGCAAACTTTTGGGACCACATGGATTCCAGATGAGCAGGTAAGGAAAGCATGGATGGATTGCTACCTAAATCACTGGAAGGAATTCCTAAATTAAAAACATGACAATCCATTTGAATGTTTGAATACTAAATACATCTTTTATATACCTAATGCAATAATAATAACATAATAATAGAAGTAATACAAGGATAAAACAGAAACATAAATGGAGAATTTAAAATCATATTCTAAAGACAGTGTCAAAGAAATTGTGTCACAGTGTCACAAAACAGTGTCACAAAAATAAATATGCGAAAGAGAATGAGAATGAGGAGATAATGACATAGTTTCTGGAATAGATAACTATATAGGCTTTAGAAGAAAATTTATATCTCTGAGATAGCACAGAATAGGAAAAGAGGGAAAGAACTAATGGAATCAATGATTTTTAAAATTAGATAATTGTCAAATGAATCAAAATAAGAACCAATGAATAAATGTATAAGATTAGAGCAGAAATAAAATATTAGAAAAATGAAAATAGAATCGATAACTAAAATTCAAAGCTGATGTTTTAAAAAACTATCATGACTAAATAAAAGGAAGGCAAATTGATTTCTAATTATTCTTTTTTATAAACAAAAGAAGCAATAAAAACGGTACCTACTTTATATAATTTACATTAGAAATTAGAAATATTTAATTGGTTATAGCTCACATTTCAGATTCCTGCAACAACAACAACAAAAATTATATGCATACCTGTGACTTCCCCAAATATTTCCCCAAAAGCTTCAAGATTCCCATGTGAATGAAAGTGTGGGTATGGCTACAAAATGATAGGAGAGGACCTATCATGAATGGCCAGTAGGAGAGTTCGTATATGAAGCTGTTCACTATGCCATGTGGAAAGTAAACTAGAATGAGTTCTGAACTTTCTGCCACTATGTTCTAACAGACAATAATGGGAATATTAGAGAGAGAAGAAATTGTTAAGACTGACAGTTGGTGGGGGAAGGGGCAACTGGAAGTGGCAATGGGTCTTGTGACTAGGACTTCCTTCCTGGTGTGTGAGTGTGAGGAGCTTTGGCTTCCCAGTCTGGATAGAAGTGCCTTGATTTCTTCAGCCCGAAGAGACAGGCCCAACCACCTCTGAAAGTCAGAACTTTTCTTGTTGCTTGCTGTCTACTGTTATGATTTTGAAATTAAGAAAACTAGAATAGATATAGCATGGACAGGAATAAGAGAAACCCTCCACCAGCTTGTGAGGCCTGGCCTCAGCTCCAAAGCTGAGAAAGACTCCAACCTTATTTAGGGACATCCTTCTTCCCTTTTCCCTGACACCTCTCCAATCTGAACTGGTTATTAAAATTTATCTTATTTTGAATACTGCAGTCAGATAAATGAACTATCTTTCCTAGGGCATAGAGGGAGCTGAAGCTCAGTTCAGTCAACCAATTACAAATGTTTCTTATCAGACTCCTGCTGGGTGACCAAATTCTGGGGAAAGGCTTGTCCCTCAGGAGAGTCCTTGTTTACTTGCTTTGGGGCAACTTTGGCAGCAATCCAGTGAGAAAACATCCCTGTAGGCTATCATAAGTGGCTCATTTCTTGGATACTCCATTTGGTTCAAAAATAGCCTCTTGGCAGGGGGCATCTCTCTCCTTTTCCTCACTGGCATCCATATTCCCTCTTTCCATTCAATTCCTCCATACCCCTGCTACAAACCTTCTATATCCCCTATTTTCAATTCCCCATCTTTCCCAATAAATATTACAGCCATTCCTGGAGAACAGACTCTGTATTTTGGAAAACATTAAGAAAAGCAGCAATTTGGTCAGATTCTAAGGTATAGCAGCTGTAGTAGAGGAAGATCATGCCAAGATGACTAAGTAAGAAACATTCAAAGCCCACCAACTACCCTCCAAACTACAGAAGAACAAAAACTTCTCAAAACCAATACTACAATGTCAAAAACACCAGAAAAATGGTGAAACAGTACTCTGGCCTAGAAAAACATTAAGAGTCAGCATGGAGGACTCATCACATTGGGGTACAAAGGAAAGAACATTGAATAAGTCTCAGTGGGACTTAGATGCAATATAGTACAAGCTGCAGGAAAAAAAGAACAGCTATTTGAGTCTAGTCTCAGAAACTAAAGAGTCAAAAACAGTACAACACAGAGCAAGTAGTAATGGGAAGAAAGCATCCACCCAGAACAAAGGCCAGGCACTTGCAGACAGCAGTAAGAGGAACCTGGCCCAACAAGATCCAGCCTAGATGTGATCTGGAAGAACACAACTCCAACTAGTTGAACTGGACAGCTATAAACCCCTTAAGAGCAGGCTAACAAGGCCATCTTTGCAGAGAGTTCAATCTGAGATGGAGAATCTGAGCAGATCCAAGGCACAGTACAAACTCAAGACAGAATTCCCTCTCTAACAAGAGAGATGACCAAAATACAAGTTCAAAAGACAGTAATACTAAAATGAAAACATGTGAAGGTTTAGAAGAAAATATGAAAGCAAGTCAATCCCAAAATAAACCTCTAGAAAAGCTCTCAAAAAGGACAGAAAAACAAATAATAAGAAATTTAAGAGGAAAATTTTAAAAATGAAAGAAAAAACCAACAGCTTAGCATAAAATCTTTCTGAAGAGTTGCTTGAAAGAAGGAATATAATACTTCAAAGAGGAAAATAGTTCTATAAGAAAAGGAAATACAAAACGTCAAAGTAACAAATGCCTCCCTAAAATCTAGAATTTCACAAATGGAAGCTAATGGCTTCATATCAAAATAGGAAACAAACAAATTCAACAAATTGGATGACAATTTAAATTTCTCACTGGAAAAACAACTGACCTGGAAAAAAGATTCAGGAGAGATAAATCTAAGGATCATTGTTTGCCTGATCAAATAAAGAACATGGATACCATATTGAAAGAAATTGACAAGAAAAACTGCCTTGATGTTCTTGAAAAAGAGGTGTAAAATTAAATTTAGACAAAAATTGAAAGAATCCACTAATAACTTCTTGAAAGAAATTACAAATTTTAAAAATTTCAGGATTATTATAGCCAAGTCCCAGGCATTCCAAGTCAATGAGAAAATATTACAAAAACATTAAGAAAAAAAATTCAAATATTGTTGAACCACAATCAGGATTACATAGACCCATCACCTTCTACATTAAAGGTATAGGAAAGGAATATGATATTCTGAAAGGCAAAGGATCTATTCCTACAACAAAAATCACCTACCTAGTGAAACTGAGCATATTACTCCTAGCTAAGAAATGGTTATTTAATGAAATAGTGGAATTCCTTATATTCCTAAGAAAACAACCAGATATAAAAGAAAATTCAATGATCAAATCCAAAACTCAAAGGAAACATGAAAGGCTTTAAACAGAAAAAATAATAACCCTCAAAGGAATCACTGGTGTTAAACTAAAAATAACCCTTCATGGGAAAGTGGTAATGTAAGGGTTAAAATAAAAAGGGTTGGATTAAATATATGAGTATAGTCATCAGAAATTATTAGTCAAGTCAGAATGATTTTATAGCAATTTATTTATAAAATAGAAGGAATGAGCAAAAGTAAGGAAATCAGAGAAAATTACTACTCCAACCTAGTCCAAACTAGGGAGGGTTCAGAGGCCCCAGAAAAATGGGGCCCAGAGGTAAATTAAACAAGGCTTTTAGCCACAAGGCCTCTTCCAAGATGAGGAGCCTCTCCAGAAGCTAATACCTTCATAATAGCCAGGAAAGGGAGTCAGCCTTTTCACTTACCCATGTGGTAGTCCTAAGGGAAAATCCAAGAGCTCTTTCAAGGTCAAGTTCCATGGCAAAAGTCACAGGAAGTTCTTGACACTTTTAAAGACCATTCCTTTCATCATTTCTTGTGCCTTCCTTCCACTTTACAAGGACCAATTGCAGCTACAGCTTTGCTTAGGACTGCCTAAGGGACAGTCAGTGGGTTTCTGATTTGTCACCCAATATCACATATGTGGGTCACAGACATCCCCATACTTAAGGATAAGTGGGGTGTATACAATTTTAATGATTAAATCTAAAAATGATTAGGGGAGAGTTAATCCCATCTTCACAGTAACTAGGAATTTTAAGATTTCTGTAGTACAAGAGATATCTAAAGTACTTAATATACTTAAAGTAATGGAGGGAAACAATATAGTTAAATTGATTACGTGCCTTGCAAGGGAACACAATAATTAGAATACTTACGATATTTATGGTATAAGAGGTATTTAAGATACTTAAAATATTTTAAGGTAACTAAGGAAAAAAATGGGGTTAAATGGATTACATTACTAGTAAGAAAGTGGTAATTAAGATACTTAATATATGTATGATACCTGAAATACCTAAAATACCTAAAGTACATAGTATACTAACATACTGAATATACTTGAGAACTTTATTGATATTAGGACAATGAATTAGAGTATTATAGAGCGTGGAGTAAGCTGAATATGATAGGATATTGTTATTTTAAAAATCAATGTATAAGAATGAATAATAAACTGGGAAAAGAGAAATAGAAAGAAAGTTGGGGATAAATTATCTCATATGAAGAGGCATGAAAGAATACAATACAGTGGCAGGATAGATAAGGGGGTGGTGAGCAATGCCTGAACCTTACTTTCATTGGAATTGGTAAAAAGTGAGAATGATACCCAAACTCATTTAGGTATAGAAATCTATCTTATAAAATAGGGAATTAAGAAGGGGAGGGGGAACATGAAAAGACAGGGAGACAGAAAAAATGGAGTAGCAACTCAGGGAGGCAGCTAAACAAAAGCAAAAGCATTTATGAATAGGGAAAGGCTGAAAGGAAACAAAGAAAAGGATAAACAGGAGAAAAATAAGATGGAGGGAAATACAGTCTAATCATAAGTCTGAATGTGAACAGAGTGAAATCACCCATAAAATAGAAGAGGGTAGCAGGGTGGATTAAAAGCCATAACCCTACAATATGCTGTCTATAGGAATCTCATTTAAAGTAGTGTGATACATTGTATATGAAGATAAAGGACTGGAGCAAAATCTACTATACTTTGTCAAAGGTTAAAAAAAGGGATAGTAATTATGATATTGGACAAAGCAAAAGTGAAAATTGACCTAATTACAAGATATAAAGATGGAAATTGTATATTGGTAAAAGATACCATAGACAATGAGGCAATATCAACATCAAAACTATATGCATATGGCCTAGTATCTAAGTTCCTAAAGGAAAAACTATACAAGAAATAAGAAGAAATAGACAATAAAACCATATTAATAGAAAACATTAAATTTACCATTCCAGATTTAGATAAATCAAACCCAAAAATAAACAGGAAAGAAACTAAAGGGGTGAATAAAATTTTAACAGTTTGAATCGATAGATCTCAGGAGAAAATTGAGCAAGAATAGAAAGGAATGTACCTCTTTCCTCATCAGTACATTGCAATTCAAAATTTGATCATATAAAGGGATATAAAAGCTTTACAACCAAATGCAGAAAAGCTGAAAATTTAAATACATTCTTTTCAGATCGTCAAGCTATGAAATTTATACTGAACAAAGGACTGGAAGGAGGAAAAAAATCCTAAATGAATTGGAAACAAAATAAGCTTATGTTGAAGAATGATGGGATAAAAGAAGAAATCATAGAAACATTAAACAAATAATTTCATTAAGGAGAATGACAACAACAAGGAGACAACATGACAAAAATTTTAAGACACAGACAAAGCTACATTCCTACATTCTAACATCAATAAAACAGAGAATGAGTAGATAAATTCATTAGGTAAAAGCAATGAAAAAAAATAGAAAAAGAATAAAACTTCAAATAATATATTTAATATTGTGATTAGTTGATCCTTAAATTTTTGAAAGAGTTCACTTGTAATTCCATCTGGTTTTGATGTTTCTTTTTCTAAGAAGTTCTTTCATGGCTTGCTTAATTTCTTTTTATAACATATATTTATTTAGATATTCTGTTTCTTGCTCTGATAGTTTAAGTAGTTTGTTTTTTAATGTATTGTCCAATTTCTCTTAAATTTATTTACATATAAGTGAGCAAAATAACTTCTAATAATTGCTTTAATTTCATCTTCTTTGATGGTATATTCTCCCCTTTCACTTTTAATGCTAGTGATTTGATTTTCTCCTTTTTTTATCATATTAACTAATGTTACATTAATTTTGTTGACTTTTCATTAATTCGACTTCTATATTTATTTATTCAATGATTTTCTTAATATTCATTTTTCTTGGTCTTACCTATAATTTCTAATTTGGTGTTTAGTTGGAATTTAAAATTGTTCTTTTTTATTATTTATTATATGGTATATTGAACTTATATTATTATCACATCTAATATAATAATTTTCAAAGTCATAATTACTAGTTGTGTTCTTCTGTCCATTCTGTTTTTCCTAACAGTTTGTCTTTCTCTTCCTTTCTTTTTGCTATATCTCACATTAGATGTCCAAATTCTTCTGTCCATTATCTCTCCAATTTGAATCTCTTCTAAGAAACCATCCCTTATTCTCTCTCTCATTGCCCTCCTGGTTCCAAATTGGCTCACCTATGCATTTTCATCTTTGGTTCTCTCTGTGATGATAATTAGTGGATTTTTTCCACTTCTATTTTACTCTCTGGTTCTAGAATTTATGGGAAGATCTCCTTGATGACTTCTTGGAACACGGTGCCTAGATTCTTTTTTTCATTAGAACTTTCCATGAGTCTAACTATTCCTATGTTGTCTCTTCTTGATCTATTTTTCGGGTGAGATTTTTTTTGATAAGATATTTCATAATCTCTTCTAATATTTTATTCTTTTAATTTTAATTTACCATGTCTTATTGTCTTAGGAAGTCACTAGCTTCCCCTTCTCCAGCTCTAGTTCTTAATGAATTATTTTCTTCCATGTGTTTATAGATCTTTTATAATTAAAAAAAAATTAAAATTAAAGTTAAAATATACTTGCACTGCTCTTTAAAATTTTTTTCCTCTTTATTTCTGATTTTGTTTTTGAGGTTTTTTTAAAAGCTCTTCCAAAAGTGATTTTCCAACTTGTGATTATATACTGTTTTCCTTTGCTGTTTTAGAAGTAGGTGTTTTTAATTCACTGTCCTCTGAATTTTAAACTAGATCTTCTCTCTTCCCCATAATAACTATCATTATCCTTTGCTTTCTCATTTTTTTAAATAAATATAAGTAGTTAGGTCAACAGACTTAATTATTAGCTTTTTGTTTGAGTCCCAGAGTTCCTAGGGTCCTGGTGAATAATGCCTGAGATTTCAGGGGTTTGGGTTGTTGTTTTTTTTTCTAGCCCCTATTTTGTTTTTCCAGTTCCTATAATCCAGGGTCAGTTGTAATCCTGATCCCTTGCTCAGACTCTAGTCTGTGATTGGCCTTAGGTGCTCCAATGAGAGACCCTGGGCAAGTCTGTCACTGTACTGCAAGCAGAGAACTGGCCCCCAAATCACTAGTGATTTGGGGGTAGAGTTATACAATCTAAAGCAACTCTGAGGTATTACTTCACACCCATCAGATTGGCTAACATGCCAAAAAAGGAAAATAATAAATGTTAGAGGAGATATGGAAAAATCAGTAGACTCATACTGTGAATTGAAGAAAAAATATTCTGGAGCAATACACAAAGATCAATATAGAGCCAAGGGGCATAGAATTGTGCATATACCCTTTTGCCCAACAATACTACTACTAGTTCTGTATCCCAAAGAAATTAAGGATAGGGGAAAATAATCTACTGGTACAAAAATATTTATAACAACTCTTTTTGTGATGTCAAAGGACTGGAAAACAAAGGGATGCTATTTGAGAAATGGCTGAATAAGTTGTGGTATATGTTTTGTAATGGAATACTATTGTGTCATTAGAAATTACAAACAAGATCACAAAGAAATACCTGGAAAGACTTATATGAAATCATGCAATGTAAAGTGAGCTGAACTAGGAACCCAAACCCCTGAAATCTCAGGCATTATTCGCCAGGACCCTAGGAACTCTGGGACTCAAACAAAAAGCTAATAATTAAGTCTGTTGACCTAACTACTTATATTTATTTAAAAAAATGAGAAAGCAAAGGATTGTATATGATAACAACAATAATGAATCATGATCTGCTGTGAATACCTTAACTATTATCAACAAGGCAAGGATCCAGGACAACTCCATGAAACTCATGACAAAAAAAAAAGATATCCACTGATGTAGAAGAAACAGAGTTTGAATGTAAATTGAAATATGCCATTCTTTAGTTCATTTCCTTCATTAATTTTTGTCTAGTGTAAGCAATATGTGTCTTCTTTTACAACATAAGGAACAATATGTATTATATGATAACCTACATCATTTTCCTTACTTCTTAGGAAAGGGGGTATTGCCAGGGGGGAAGAGAAAATATGGATTTCAAAATGTCAGAAAACAAACATTAAGAAGTAATCTGCAAAAAGATTGTAAAAGTAAAATAAAAGGAATGAAAGAAAATAAAAGTAGCAAATCCAGTAGTAGGGTAAGAGGTGTAGGAGACTATTTTTCCTCATTATTCTCTAATTTTATAATGGACCTTTTTGGACTTTTGATGAAATCCTGGATTTCTTCTATTAAAATGTTTATTTTCAAAACATAAAATAAAATATATGGAATTCCAAAAGAAAACAAAGATACATTTTCCCCTTATTTAAGTTTCTGGACTCTATGATTTATGTCTGGCTTTTTTTTTTTTGCAGCCCTAGCACTTGCCACAGTTTCTCTCACAGAGTAGCACCTAATAAATGTTTATTGACTAAATGTATTTCCTTATTGCGATATCAGTAATGACAAATATGAAGAGTACAAAGAAATTTTATAGAAAGATTTATAAAGGTGTTACAAAGTGAAGGAAGAAAGAATATCAACAAACACATTGATTAAAATTATGTAAAATAGTACTTAAAACAATAAAACAAAATAAAGGAAATGAATTCAGAATGATTCAAAGAAATAAACATTTTAATCATCTTGTTTATACATTTATTCATATATAAATCATAACAAATATTGAATTTATAATTAAATATAAACACAAATTATTTTCTATGTGGATGTTAGTCTTTTTTTGTTGGTTACTAAGATTAGTATAAATAAAATAAATAAATTTTAAAGAGCTTTATAAAAGCAAAGTATTATAGCTGGAGGCATATAATTTATCTAAAAAATATAAATATATTCATTTTAATAGGTTGTGGATACATCCTGGATATTTAGGTTCAAGACAAAATAAAGTGGAAAAAACTACATACACATACATAAATACATCTGTTAAAGAAAAAATCTATAAAGTCTGTCAGTATCTGGAATGAAGCTTTTTAGAAATATCAAATTTAATTTTTAAAAGCAACATGTATTTTCTCTGAATACTTCGGAATAGTTGTGATTTTGAACTGTTCCCTCTACTTTTTTTCATTTCTAATATATCTGATATGATTCTTCCTTTAAGTATGGCAAATTTTCATAAAAAAAGTTCTATCAGTTCTGCCTATTATTTATCCATTTTCTCTCTCTATATATATATATACGTGTGTGTGCACATATATGTGTGTGTCATCCTACAGAAGAATTTTAATATAGTTTTTTTAATATTTAAAAAATAAAATTAACATTTATTATGTATTGGGCTTCATTTTGTTCTTCCTGCTTCAGAAAAGAACTATGTTCACTTCTGAATTTTGGATGGGGAAAGAAGTAAAGAGTGTACTATCTGGTTTATTAATAAAGTCATAAGACCAGAGAATATGTGTACTAGAAGGAACAGTCAAGGTTGTATAATTCAGACTCTTGATTTTACAGTTGAGGAAACTAAGACTCCAAGTAGAAAAATGAATTGGCCCAAATTAGTGTGTAATGATAAGCAAAAATATCATTTCTGGATATATCTTATATATGTGTGCATGCAAGTATGTGTGCATATATGCATATATGCAGATACATACACATACATCTCCAAGACAAGGAGATAATATTTATATACCCACATATATTACATAGAGAACATATTTTTTATTTCTTTCAGTTCAACAAGCATTTATAGATTGTCCACTATAAACCAGTCACTATACTAAGCAATAAAGAAGCTATAAAGTCAGGTAAAAAGTGGTCCTAGCCCTCAAATATCTTATATTCTAATACAATAGGTCAGGCATTTTCACAATAACTCCTAAAGAAGGTATAATATGAAAGTTCAATGAAAGTACAAATTGTTATTGGAGTTTAGGAGGGTTCTAATCAGAAGATTACTTCTGATAGGTGAACAACAGAGAAAGCTTCTTGCTGGAAGATGCATTTGATGTAGGCCCCTATGGATGAAAAGGACTTTAATAAGTAAAGCAATGGGCTGGGAGTAGTAGATTACAGATGGAAAATTCAGAGTATCAAATGAAGGCTGGGAGATGAAAATTGTGAGTAATTCAATTTAGCTGGAGTAGGTAGTAGTGAGACTAGATGAAAAGGTATAATATCTAAACACTGAACTAAACTTCCAGAACCCAACCAAACTTTCCATATCATCTCTGATGACAGTAACCACAAAACCTTATACAAGTCACAGACCTCTCATGAACTCACCTTTCTTTTCTGTGAAAAATAACACAATTGGAATAAATGATTCCTAGAATTGTTTATGGTCCTTCCCTAAGTTCCATCACTGAGAAGCATCATGAGACAACAGAAATGACACTAAATTCGGAGTCACACATGAATTCGGGATCTCAAATCTAAATTATGCCATTTCTCTGAGCCTTAGTTCCTCATGTGCAAAATGGATATGCTTCTTTTCTGGCATTGATAAAGATAAAATTGAAGATAAAATGAGACACTGTTTTCAGTTATTTCAATTGTGTCTGACTCTTTATGACTCCATTTGGAGTTTTCTTGGCAAAGATTCTGGAGATGTTTCCTTCCTTCTCCAGCTCATTTCACAGATGAGGAAAATAAGCCAAACAGCACTAAGTGACTTGCCCAGGTTCACACAGTTATTAGTAGGTGCCTGAGGACATACTTGAATTCAGGGATTCCTGACTTCAGGTCCAGAGCTCTATCCACTGCACCACCTAGCTGTTCTAAAATTAGATAAGGTATGAAAACACCTTTTGTTATTTGTAGAGTGGTAGAATTGTATTATGAAATCATATCTAAATGATAGGGTGAAAATTAGAATTCTATTGGGTAAATAACCTGGAAACTCTGTTAGTTTTTTGTTGTGTTTTGTTTTTTACTGGAAACAGAAATGATCAGAGCAGCATTTTACGTGGGAAGAAAAACAACATTCCGAAGCAAATTCCTACAAAACTTATGATGGTGTCAATAAGCTATATTCAGATATTCTCATAACAGAGCTTTCAAAACATGTTTTTGAAAAATCTAATCCTTTGTAATGAGTCATTTCAATTCAACAGGCATTTTCTATATGTCAGGCTGGGCATTAGGGATACTGACAGAAATGCAATAATCCTTGTCCTCAAGGAGTTTGCTCTCTAAGCAATTGACTAAAAAATATCCAAGGTGGCTTAACCTGAATCGCAAAACTAATTTCCAAGAAATCATTATCATTTGGCAAGAAAGATATTTCTTGGATGCGATGTGAGTATACATGTATGTAGTATGCACTTGAATATATATGCATATAAACCTTATACATACATGTATTTACATATTCTCCATTTAGGTTGCATATTCACATGCATATGTTCTCACATATTTAAATATATTTAAGTGTCTGCCTTTTTGTATATAGAGAGATTTCAGGAAAAGTCATCAGAAGCAGAAGGAAAATGGAAAATAAAACATTTACAACAATTTAAGGAAATATCACTTCCAGTGATCAGTGGCTTCCAGGTCTTTCTCGTGCATCCATGCTGAAAACTAAGTATCAGAGAATCTAGCACATTGCCTTGTTACGCAGATGTTTTACTCTAACAAGGAACACTTAATTTAAGTATAATGCTGTTTGCAATGTGCAAAACTGAAACTGAAACGTTTGTAAAGGTTTCTTTGTACTGTTTCTAATCTATAATTTAACACATTTGTTCCACTAGAACAAACATTTGCTGAATGTCATGGAAATGGTTTAGAAAAGTATGGTGTCAGCAAGATTGCTGAACATAACATTTGAACAAGGCGGCACCTGTATTCTAAAATGAGTACACGCATACACACACACACATACACACAATTAGCAATGTGTATAGAGTCCACTTCTCAGACAAGTAGAGGTTCATGCAAATATTTTTTTTCAGTCCTGAGGATGTGTTCTTAGACCCTTCCCTCTCATTTTACATAGGGAGAGAGTATTAATCACAAATGTCTCCATGATTCCAGAAGGGTCACCTATGAACCATCCTTTGAATAACTTATCAATCCCGACCTTTGTGATCAATACGACGAATGGTGAAGCCAAGACTTGTGACTTAAGTCTTCCTAGAAGTTGCTATTTAATCTGAGTAGTTAAAGTGAATACTTCCTGAAATATTCCGTATTGCCTCCTACAAGTCATGGATTTGCATAGGTACCCATGAGTTATGTGATGTAGTCTCTCTCCTTATCTTTGATATTAGGTCTTGTTTAGGGGATGCTCTTTTGACAAGCTTTCAAAAGCCCCCTACTATGAGTGTCGAATTAAGTGCCCTTATGAATATGCATGAACATAAAACTCCTCTACTCATTTCAGTGGCTACTCACTGTGCTGGGTTGCCCTAGAAGCCATTCCAAATGGTTTTGATTTTGCGTTTGAGATTCTTAATGGCAGTAATTATCTGTTGCAGCCATGCAGTACCAAACATGATGGGTGTTAGAGATACTTTAAAAAATAATAATAAAAAAATCTAAAGATGCTAATTCCCACATTTTAGTTCCTACAGGGCAATTAGCCCCTACTAATGATGTTTATATTTATATGCAAATGTTCCAGCAAAAAAAAAATGAATCTTAACAGAGACTTCATACTAATACTACTGGGATATGAGAGCATTCCATCTGTCTGTAGGAAATGTCTGCCATTAGCTCTACATGCAGCCTATTTCTGTAATAGGAACTATTTAATCTTAAGTAATTCATTCTTCATTTTATATGGTTTTTCCCCTTTTCCTTCTGTTCTTTTATCAAGACCCTTAACTAATGTACAGTATTCAATGACTCTTCAGGGCATAAGCGTAGGTGCTTGCCACATTTCCCTTCAGCGTCATCTGCTTCTCTGAATTATTACCTAATATATCATATTATCCTCACCACCCCTCACTTTGGGATAATAACTGAATAACCAAAGCAGGTTTCTCAGAGGCACTTATTTGTTAGTATCTCATATTCTAGGGATTGCTACAATATGCACAGAGATTTAATGATAAAGGTGAGCACTGAAGAATGATCTTGGCGTACTGATTAAGCTCCTGACAAATCTTTTCCCTCAAAGTGAGGGCTTTGCTGAAGGCACCAGGAGACCACCCAAATAATTCCCATCCCACTCTTTTTTCTGGTAGATAATTGTTCTAATCTGCCATTAAAAAATGAAAAAAAAAACAAACCCTAAAGTTTAATTTCACAGAGATGTGTTATTTTGATTAAGGGATGAAAGGGAAACAATCATTGTACCTTAAATAACTGAACAAGCAGAGTTGTCTAAAATTACATTCCCCTCCCCACTAGGATGTTTTATACTATCCATACTAGTCTGATCCAACTGATGCTGATTAAATTATTTAGGTAGAGTCATTGAATGAACTGCTTACTTGCACTGTAGTAATTTCATTTCCCTAGAACAATAAAATAAAATCTATTATATTATTTAAGAATCATTATTTGTTCATCTACAGAGGTCAGCAACCCTACAATATAACCTTATCCAATATCTTCCCTCTCCCTTAAGAGAAACATAGAATCTTGACATTTATTTCTCAATTAAATATAATAAATTTCTTAGCACAATAATTCATTGAAGAAATATAGTTAGGTCCAGTAATTCCCTATTACTTCCAAGATCAAATATAAAATCTATTGTTTGGCTTTTAAAGTTTTTCATAACCTGGTATATTCCTAGTTTTCCAGTCTTCTTATACTTTATTCTCCATCCCCCAGCAACCATTATATTATGTGATTCTGGTCTTCTTGAATAGCATATTCGATTTTCTGAAATGGGTTCTTCTATGTATGAGCTTTCTACTGTGCCAGAAACCGTACTTTTTGCCTTCTCTGTTCTTCTTCAAATTTGTACTAAAATCCTAGCTTCTACAGGAAACCTTTCCCCACTTTCCTTAATCCTTCTATTTCATATTTTCTCCAATATTTCCTGCACATATCTTGTTTGCATATTGTGTACCCCATCTAACTGAGTTCTGTGAAAAGGGAATTAACACTCTCTTTATTTTTGTTTTTGAACTTAATTAATCAGGGACTTGGAATACCCCTCCCTTTTAACTTAATCAGTCAGGAACTTGAAGAGCCTTTATCATTGATTCCAAGTACAGAGAAAGAAAGTTCACACTCTCAGAGACAGGATATTGATCCCACAGCCACTGCCTCCCTGGTCAGTGCCAGACAAATTAAGGAATTATGAGTGGTTCCTGAGGTGTGACATGGGCGAGCCAATGGGTGGAGAAAACTGCATATAAGTGGGGACCTAGCCACTGTTCAACCTCTCTTGTGCTAATGGCCCTTGCTTCAGGAAGGAGATCTCAGACTCAGATTCGTATTTCTGCATTGGTGACTTAGCCTGAAGGGAGACACTTACTCTAGGGACTTTTGCTGTAGAGACACCCACTCTCTTTTGACTAGAGATTGATCTTTTTGTAGGTGGTGAGATGGATTTCATCAGAGCAGACTTTGGGGCAGTAACTTAGGCAATTCTCCACCTCATTCCGACATTTCCCTCATTTTACTATCTCTCTATTTCATTTAAACTAAATTGTTAAAGCTACTAACAGCTTCATAATTTTAATTATAATTTTAACAATTTGAGACCACCTTTTTTTAAAATATTACAGTTCCCTTAGAATAAGTTTTTTTAAAACTCTTCTTTATATTCTTTAAGTTTAGTATAGCGTCTGGCACATAGTAGCCATAGAACCCCTTAAATTCAGGAGTTACTTTAAAATCCATAAGGAATAGATCATGAGAAGATGCTAACAGAGTAAGAAGACTGGGTTATAATGGTATTGGTTTTTTGATAGCAATTTTATTATAAAAGAGGAAAAATATTATATTTAGTTTAGCAACCATTAGTGTTTTAGCACATTTCTGAACTAGAATCAAATATTTTTAAAAATTTTATTAATTTAATTTTTTCCAGATTACATGCCAATACAATTTCTTAATATTAATCTTCTGATAATTTTGCAATCCATGTTCTCTCTTTTCCTCCCACCTCTACCCTTTCTACAAGAAAGTTGGCAATATGATATAGGTTGTATATATGTGTATATTATAATATAATACATACTTTCACATTCATCATGTTGTGAAAGAAGACATATTGATTACAACAGACAAAAATTAATGGAGGAAATAAAGTAAAGAATAGTACATTTCAATTTACATCTGGAGTTTGTCTACTCCTTCTATGGCTGTATGCCTTTTTGTCATGATTCCCTTGAAGTTGTCCTATATCCTTGACTTCTTGATAGTAGTTAAATCATTCACAGTTGATCATTGTACATTATTATTGTTTCTGTGTACAACATTCTTCTGGTTCTGCTCACTTCACTTTGAATTACTTCATATTAGTCTTTCTAGGTTTTCTTATAATCATGTTGTTTGTATGGCACAATAGTAATCCATTACAATCATATACCAGAACTTGTTCAGCCATTTTCCAATTTGTGCACATCCCTTCACAACTATGTCAACTATGTTTTGACATTTTAAGATCATCATATATAGTTTCTGAACTTTTCACTTACAAATCTTAGAAAACTAACTGAACACAAGCAAAAGGGAAGGACATGCTAGTATTTATCAACTTAAGAAAAATTCCATAAGGAAGAACATATTGTAGTATGTTCATAATCTTTAATAAATCATTCAAACTGGAAAGGGGCTATTGGTAGGAAGGGTTGGAATTCAACTTAAAATTTTCTATTCAATGAAAAAGTCTCATTATAAAATTAGGCTTTAATTCATCACTTCTGACACCATAATTTAATATTAAATTCCATCACTGCTATCTATCCCTAATTTTTAAAATTTAAATAGAAAAAAGTGACTTCTTGTTCTCCTAACTTATGAACAATGGAATCCTATACATCAAAATCAATCATATTATTAATTAGAATTGACAGGAAAACATTCCAAAGTTTCAAGTTTAGGGACTATAAAAGTGGAGGCGTTTCCTATAGCTTAGCTTACTTGGAATTGAATTCATTAAAAACCGTTAGAAAGTTTCTCCCTATGCTCCTGGAACTAAAGTTTTCAGATATAAAATCAGTGAAATATATAAATGTAAAAATCTGTCTGACAGGACCTCTTTTGCAGGAGCAAAAGATAATCAAAATTTCTAGCAAAACCCACACAGTATTATTTTAAGATTTTTGCCTTATACTAGAAAGTTGTTTTTTTTTTCTTTTGGGACACACGAAACATGTACAAATGCCATATCTGTTCACTTATTTCTAGATCCAGGTAGAGAGCCAAGTAATGTGGGCACAGAGAACATAACCAGAAAAACCTAGGCAAATGCTTGTTCCCCACACTTTACAATTAAATGTTGGCAATATCTTATTATGTACAGTCAGAGGAGGGCTTCTTGCACATCTATGCTTGCTGTTTTCAGTGTCATATTTGTGTATTATATCTCTGACTTCTTGCTATATCAGATTCATATTACACATCTCACAGCCATTTAAAAAGAATAGGAATACATTCTTACCTCTATTGAACCAAATTACCATTTTAAGTGCCATATTTTATAGGCAGGTACCCCATGACATACACTTTATTAATATTAAAATTTCTAAAGATTGAGGACTTAATTTCATCTAGCTTGTTAGTGAATAAAGTCCAGAAAAGGTAAAACGCTAAATTTTTTTAAACCAAGTTGGGAAGTCAGCAATTGCTCTTCCTTACCCTCTTCACTTACCAGACTGTTCTCTGATCTGCTAAATTTCCAATACAATTTCCTTTCTTAGCATTTATTTTCAATGTGGGCAGATGGTTTTAAAAAAAAAATTGAGTCTATCATTCTTTAAGGCTTGGGATAAAGACTCTCCCTTCTTTCCGTGTGTGTATGCAAAGAGAATACAATGAAAAAGTGTTTTCACAATTATAATAACAACCTTAGAACATCAAGTCAGCTTCCTGTGAAGCAGGCCATTTATGAAAATTGTCTTGTTCTTAAGAGAATCTTAAAATACAATTTAAAAATAATCTAATTTTAATCTACTTTAGGATTTACTGACATTGTCAACAGGAACACCATATTTGCCTTATTCAGGTCATTTTTAAAAATCAGTTTAACTTATGACCCAGTATCACAGAGCTATTAAGGTTTTGGGTTTTTTGAGGGTGTATTTAACTTGTGTGTGTTTATACATGTCTCTACATACCCATGGGCACTTAAATACATATGTATACATAAATGGATTTGATAAAATGGTGACACAGCTTGTAATATAACACAATGCAAAGCATCTAGAAATCAAAATTCCAATACACTAATGTTATCTATTTCTTATATTAACAGTTATGTATTGGGAAACCTAGTCATCCTTTTTAAATGATTGCTTTCTGTTTATTATCCAGATTTTAGAAGATTAGAGAAAGCACTTACCTTACAAAGTGATTCAGGGCCCTCTCCCAACAATTGACCAGCCAGGATGCATGACTAACTCGAATTTAGCACAGGGACTTTAGTTTCAATTCTCCACCTGTTGCAAAGTTTAAAATTGAGATTTTTATTAACTCTTAGAGTACAGGGAAACAGCAGCTTCTTATGTTTTACATTCATTAGCTGATTTTAAAAGCTTTTAATAGAATTTTATTCATATCCAGATGTTTCAGTGATAAATCATTCCATTTCCCCCTCCTATTCAGCTCATATATAACAACACAGAGAACAAAGAAAATATTCTGGGAAAAGAATATTGCATAAAGATATACATTTTCATAATGTTTTTCATTCAGAGATGTTCTGTTCAGAGGTTCATGAACAGACTCTTCAAAGACTTCACCTTCACCTAGAATGTATAAGTGACAAGTTAAGTCAAGGTCCAGTGATTCCAATTAGAGTAGTTTTCTGGAAAAGGTATTGTGCTTCTTGACAATATTAGGGCAAAAATTTCATGAACAGGTTTATCTTTAAGGAGGACAGTACTAGCTATTATGATCTCTATTATGTGACTTAAAAATTTAACATGAAGCAACAGAAAGCATAAAATATCTGTTAAGCTCTATCTGCCTCCCTATGACAGTACTCTTTAGTAGACACCACAGAACTCCATATGTTGACTTGCCTAAAATCAGGGAGACCATTTATGGATTAGAAAATTCTAGATAGTGGAAAGAATAGTCATTCACTTGTATGCTCATAGTGGGCATCCTTATAACTCAAGGAGATACACCATTCTCTAGCTTAAATGATCATGGTCAACAGGATTCCAATTCTAATAAGTGATAGCTTCAGTATTACTCAACATTTTCAATTTTCCTGTTAGGTTCTATATGGCTTAAACATCCAATCATTCTTGACAACAGGTACAAAAAAGTGGTTCAGAAGCATAGTCTCATAATAGTAGAATAGAGTGATTTTTCAAGTAATGGAAATGTACTCATGTACTCAGGGGTTCTGTGTATTTCTCTTCTTTTAGCTCAATCTCATTGAATTGTCACAACAACATATATATGCTGGAATTATCTCTCAACTGCTGAATCCAATTTTTTCCTGCTCTCATTCTGTTGGACTTCTTGATAGCTACTGACACTGTCAGCTACTCACATAAGCCTGGATACAATCTCATTTTCCTTCTCTCATTTACTGTATGAGTATCTTCTAGGCCAGTAGTTCTTAATTTTGGGTCCATGGACAGATTTCTGTGAATCTATAAACTTTGAAGAGATTTCCCCCCCATTAACCGCTAATGGAGTTTGTTAAACTTTTTTTTTTTTAAATATCAAAATCACCTCTGGAAGTATGGTGAAAATTATAGACCCCCCCTCTAAGAATATTTTCAAATGCATAAAACAAAAAACAAAGGACTACAATTATGTTGAAATATAATTACATATATGTATTGTTAATTGTTTATTTTTAAGTATTTTTCCATGATTACTTGATTCATCCTCTTTCCCTCCTCTTTTCCCCCCTCACTCTAATTACTCCCCTTCCCTTATCTTATTCTCCCCTTCTACTTCTTTGTAGAATGAGATAGAATTTTATACCCCAGTGAGTATATTTGTTTTTCCTTCTCTGAGCCAGTTACAATGAGAGTAAAATTTAAACATTGCTTGTAAACACCTTTATTCTCCCCTCCCCAGAATGATTTTTCATGCCTCTTTATGTTATATAATTTATCCCAATTTATCTCTTCCTTCCCTTTTCTCTCAGTTTAATCCTCTTTTTCACCCCTTGATTTTTTATAACGTATCATCATAATCAACTTACTTCTCCATCTTCTTTCTAAATATATTCCTTTTATCTTCTATGCTACTAAGAATAGTGTTTGAGAATTACAGATATCTTCTTCCCATGTAGAAATACAAACATACTGACCATAATGAGTTCCCATCGATATAGAAGGTGCTAAGTCCTGTGTGATCTTGATTGGTAGCTCCATGGTATTTGAATTTATTCTTTCTGGCTATATGCAGTTTTTTTCTCTTTGGCTTGAGGGCTCTTCAATTTAGTTATATTCCTGGAAATTATCATTTGAGGATTTCTTTCTGAAGGTAATATGTAGATTCATTCAATTTCTATTTTATTTCCTCGTTCAAGAATACCTGGTCAATTTTCTTTGACAATTTCTTGTATTATGATGTCCAAGGTTTTTTTTATTTTTAATTTTTATCATGGCTTTCAGGTAGTCCAATAATTCTTATATTGTCTCACTTGGATCTATTTTCCAGGTCATTTGTTTTTTCAATGAGATCCCTCATGTTTTCTTCTATTTTATTCATTTTTTTAAATTTTGTTTTATTGTTTCTTGATGTCTCAAGAAATCATTAGTTTCTAGTTGCTCAATTTTGATTTTTAAGGCCTGATGTTTCTCTGTTAACTTTTGCTACCTTTTTCATTTGGCCTATTTCTTCTTGCATTGCTATAATTTTTTCCCCACTTTTCCTCTGCCTCTCACAATTGGTTTTTGAAGTCCTTTTTAAGCTCTTCAAGAATCTGTGTCCAATCCATATTATTCTTTTGGACTTTTCATGTATTTCTTTTGATTTCACTGCCCCCTTCTGTGTCTAACCCTTGCTGTTCATCTCCATAAAAACTTTTTAGAGTTAGGTACATTTTTTGATGTCTACTCATTTTTCCTAACTTTTTATAGGTACACTCTGTTGTCTTGGAGGTTAGGGTACCCTGTTACACTTTAGCCCTTCCTTGATACTGCCTTTAGTTTTTTTCTGGTTTTCTGCCAGTTTCAGTTCATCAAAGATAGTATGATAGCCTGGGGGCTGGGAGCTCTGAGGGCTTCCTCCCATTGTCTCACTGCTAATTCAATTAATTCTTGATATGCTGATAGCTTAAAGACTTGCCTCAGGTTTGAGTGTAAGTTTTTGGTCTCACTCTAGGTTTGATAAGGTCAGGGATTGCTCAAATTCTACCCTCAGATTTAGGATTAAGTTTTTGGTCTCAATGTGTACTTGATTTTATCAGATACACAGGTGATTGTCCTACCTTGGGGATATGTCCTGAGCTTTTAGCAAAAAGATCCAGATCTCCTTTGGGTCTAGCAACTACCCCAAACTGGGATCTGTGTCCTCATCATAGTTCCAGTATGGGATTCCTGGCTTTGCTCTGGGTCCACACAGATTAGCCCACTTCAACACAGACTGTCCTGGACTATGAGAAAATTAAGATCCTGATTTTGAAATTTTTACCTATCCAAAAGTTTAGCCAAGATTTAAATTTTATTTGAGAAAATTTCAGAAAAGAAGCTTGCTAACTCCTTGAATCCAGAGAATGAACTATTTGGAGAAAGATGCCTGCAGAAACCTACTCTGCATCAAGAAGATCCAGAATGAACTTTTGTGTGCAATTGATTGAACTAAAAGGGGGTTGAACATTTATTTTGAATGTAAATTTTATGCCAAGCAGGACTGCCCCCAATTGACTTATGTCAATGTGCCTAGAAAAACATTAGTTTTGCTTTTTCTCTCTCTCTCTTTTCTATTCCCCTCTTACCAACTATTGTAGTTTCCTCTTAGAAGGTGAAATATTGTATATACCTGTAGTTAGAAAATTTTGGGTGGTATAAGATGATTATGTTAAATGATCAATAGGGAGACTAGTTTCCCAATGATCATTAGGGGGGATTGTGGAGATTAAATTTAACTCTCCCCTGATTGTGAAAATGAAATTAATTAACACTTCCCTGATTGTGAAGATTAAATTGTAACCCTTGCCCATTTTTAGAGTTAATTACCAAAATTGTAAACACCCTACTTAAAAGTTGAGTGGGGAGATCTGCCCATTTTTAGTTCTAATCACCAAAAGTGTAAATATCCCACTTAATCATTAAGTGAGAGGTCTGTGACCCAAGTGTGCAATAGTGGGTGACTAATCAGAATCAATTCACTACCTCCTGGGCAGTCCTAAGCAAGGCTTTAGACTTGTCCATGTAAAAAGTGGAGGAAGACACAGGAAGTGATGCAAAAGAAAGTGTCTTTAAAAGGGAGTGATAATTTCCTAAGTTCAGTTTTTCCTTGGAGTTCTGAGTTTGAATTGAGACTGGAGAAGAATCTGCTGACTGGACTCAAGACTCTGTTTCTGGTGAGGCTATTCTAAAATCTCTTCCTTTGGACTGACACATGGTGAATGAAAAGCTGTCTCTTAACTGCTGGATTTTCTGAAAAAAAAAAAAAAAAACTAGCCTCAGGAGAGAGACTTCCCCAAGTCCTTGGCTTTGCTGAAGCCTAAGAAGTAACTCTCCCTGCCTGGGTTGAGCCAGAGTAAGGGAGTAATTTACTTAGTGCTTAAGCTAGATATCTTACCCTAACCTCTCTCTGATTTTCTTACTTCACTCTTCCTATATTTTGTAAACAAATTGTAAACAAATCTCTTTGGAATTAATATAAAATTTTGGAGACCCTATTTTTAAATATAACCCAGTCCAAACTTTTTAATAATTAACCTTTACACCTTACAACTAGGATTCCAGACTTCATTACAGGTTTGGAATTTCAAGGGGTGTGGGTTGGCTGGATTCTATTGGGCCAGGTCTCAGGGTCTTGATGTTGGTTTGGGCTCAGTTTCAGAAACTGGCAAAGCAGTTGTGAGATGGGGGGATAAAGCTAATTCTTGACTTACTCTTCACTCCTTGCTGTAACCTCCTGCTGATTATGCTCCCCTCCAAACCTGGTGTCCCAAATGTTCTCTGTCTACCTTTTAGGTTTTTCTTTTCTTGAAAGTTGTTGAACTCTTTCTCCTTATTGGTTCTTTCACTTATGTATTCATTTTATGGAATTATTTTAACATTTGGTTGGAAAGGATTCTCATGGTAACTTTGAGCTTCTCTGTTCTACTCCATCATCTTGATTACACCTATATGTAAGTATTTTTTAAAGTTAATGAATTGTAGGATAGGAACTCTAACTCTAACTGAAATTTAGCATTTCCTTCAGTTACTTAAAACACTATTTTGAGAAGAAGTGCCTAGATCTCACCAGTGTGATTTTTATTGGATTATAGATTGAAGAAGTACAAGGGATAAGGAAGGTTTTGTAACAAGTAAGGGAGGAGTTGAAGGGATAGAGGGAATATGGCTGTTGGTGAGGTAAAAGGATACCCCCTGACAAGAGGCTATCTTTGAAAAATGGGGTTCCTGAGAAATGGGCCAACTATGTTAGCCTGAGGGGATGTCTTCTCTATAGATTCATGTTGAAGATACCCCAGAGTAAGTAAGTACGGACTCTCCTGAGGGACAAGTCTCTCCCTGGACCAAGATCGCCCAGCAGGGGTCCAATAAGGACTGTTTATGGTTGAATGGCTGTCCTGAGGTTCAGCTCCCTCTATGTCCCCTGAAATGATAGTCCTCTTATCTGACTGTGGTTTATTTAAATAAAGATGAATTTTAATAACACATTTGGATTGGGAGGTATCAGGAAAGAGGGAAATGGGATTTCCCTAGATTGGATTTGAGTCTCTCTCAGCTTTTGAGTTGAGGCCAGCAAGAGGAAGAAAAGGTTCTGAACTTCAGAGCTGGTTGGGCCTGTCTCTTCGGGCTGACATCCCTAAACACCCATTTTAAAGTTCAAACCCCTCCCCTTCAATCCTTTTGTTCGATGATAGGATCACAGGAATCCAGCTAGAGCACACAGTTGGGGAAATTCAGGAAGAGAGGAACTTCTATCCTGAGACAAGGAGAAAGCGCTCCTACTAGTCCAAGGTCCAGGAAAGAGAGTCTGGAGACCAACTGTCACTCCATGTTGTCCCTCCTCCCACCAACTGTCATTCTTGTCAATATCTTCTCTCTAACATTCCAACTGCTGTTTCTTCCGCCTGAGTGGCAGAAAGTCCAAAACTTGCTTCTGTTTTCCTTTCTACACCAGAAATCCTAAGAGGTTCATGACATAAAAATAGTAAAGAATTGTTGCATTAGGGCTTTGACCTGGACTGCTCAACACTTTCTTCCATTGTAATCTCATCTTGGGCTCCCAGTTATCAGCTCTATGCAAATAAATTACAGATCTATATATTTATCTCTAATCTATCAACTGAAATCCTGTTCAACTTTACTGAATCTCAGCTAGATATTTCTATTTGAATAACCCATAGGCATCTCAAACTGAACATACCCCAAAGAAATGCATCCAAGTCATGTTAGAATCCTTCTTGATTATTCTCTCTCAATGGAACAGAACTAATTGGCTAATTGTATCATTCTTACTTCCACATTTCTAGAATCGTTCCCCTTCTTTCTTCTTGCTTTGTCTGTTCTAGTTCTGATCTTCAATAGCATTTTTAGGACTATTCAAATAGCTTCCAAATTGGTGTCACTGCCTCCATTCTCTCACCTTTGCATTCTATCCTCAGCATAGGCTGCAAAATTTATGTCAATAAAAATTCTTTTTCAAATGTCATCTCCTCTCTTCCAACCCCCTCAAAAATTAAAAAAAAAAACCTCCTCAAATTTATCGTTTAAAGCCCTTTATAATCTACTCCTTGCCATTTCTAGTCAATTTTATAGTCCTTCCCTTTACACAATCCCATTCTAACCAAAGTGTTCCAGTACCTATTCTTTTTATCAACTTTCCATCTCCTGTTTCTATGTCCTTTCACAAGTGGCCACAAGGTATAGAATTTGTCCTCTCCTCATCTCCACTTTATGGAGTCTTGTTAAAAGCACAGTTCAAGTACAAGTCAATCTTCCTCCTCCCTTTTTGAAGTCTTGCCATGTCTACCCCTTTATTAGCACTCTTTCCCCTTTGAAATTATTTTGAATCACTTTGTATATGATTGTGCACATAGGACATCACTTTCTGCTGCCACCCCATATCTAGCCTATAATCTTGAGAGCAGGGCGTTTTTATTTTGTCTTTAATTTCTAGGATCAAATTCAGACTCTTTCATACCAAAAGTACATAACCAATGTTTGCTAAATTAAATTGAATGAGATATTTACCATTTCCTTAACTCATGCAAATAATTTATATGCTTTAATATGTAAGCAAAATTTAATAACACAATAATTCATAGCAAATTTAATAATTTCCCATTTCTACACATGGTTTGAGCTTGTGTCTGCTCTCATGTCAGTCATCAGTTCTTTAATGTAGTTTTATGGGTAGGTAAAGACTAAAAAATAGCTAACGTCTGAAGTAAAGGAGGAAAAAAAAATCTTTTTTTAATTTTCTAAAAGTTCCATCTTAAAAAGATCTGTTTCACTTTAACAGCTGTAACTAAAATATGGGAAACTAATTTTATTATGAAGAAAATAGTTGAGATGACACACAACAGAACTATATTCACTTTTCTGTTGATTGTAAATGGGATATATATGTTCAAAGTATATTTATGACCACAATTAAGTGATCATCCATGGAAAATGATGTATAGGTCCAAGCAGCAACAACTAAAAGAATCATTCCTTAAAATGTATTGGTGTCCATATGATAAAAAAAACCATATTGAAGTCTGACCACTACTTCCTCCTGAGATTTATTCTCTTAAAGGTACTACTGTCAAGCTCATATTTTCATAGCTAATATTTGGTAAATATAATCAATGAAACATCTATTCTTTTATTTGTGTTTCCAGAAACACAAATTTGTGGTATTATTTGTAGATGTAAAACTCGACTAGATGGAGTGAATCACATAATTATAACACACTCCACTTGATAGCATATACTGGACATGAAGCTTTAATATAAATATAAAGTGTATTTGACCAATATTAAGGGGAAATGCAAAGACGCTCAGATTCTATAATACTCTTTTCTACCTTTCTAAATTGAGTGGCTTTAAATAATCCTCCTAAAGCTTCTCACCTCAAAGGACTTCAAAGTCCAATGCCCACACATGGTCACTTTTGAGTAAGGATTATTAAAGGCTCCCACTGGAACTATGGTCTCTTTATTTTCTATGTAAACCAAGGGGATCCTGAGATGACAGTGGTGTGCCAACACTAACCAAGACAGCTGCTGTACTAAAGCTGCTCTGAGTGCAGGTGGGGAAACAGCTTGTGATATTAACAAGACTAGATCCTTCTTGTGGCTTTCTATAGCCTTTATTTAAAATACAGAAAAATGCTTTCAAAGACTTATTTATAACTGTATCAAGCACAGATTGCACCAACATTATGCTGCAATAAGCACATGTGTTATTCATACTGATATTAAGTAGTTTCCTTTTTTGAACTAGTAAAAGAAAAAATAGTGTCTTTGCTTAATGGTTTAAGATAGGATCAGCTAGATGTATATTTATATCAATTTAAGCACCTTAAAAGTTATTTTCCTTTTTTTATAATTAAAAGAAGAAAAAATAATGTAAATGGAGGAGGTAGAAGAAAGTCTATGTTAAATGTATGCATAGATGTATTTATATATGTATGCATGTATATATATATATATGTATATATAAACAATTTAGTTCTTGTACTCACATAGCCCCACCTTACTGAGATACTCGACTCATACCTTCTTAAATCAGCTTTGAAAGCTGTCATCAGATTTTTTATGTCTTCTATTTTTGTTGTTGTTTTTGTTTTGGCATCTCGAAATAACCAATCATAAGGGTAGATTTTCATATGTTAAAATGCATGTCAGTCAACAACAATATACTAAGCCTCTACTGTTTATATTATACACATATATTACACATATAATTTATTCATATTTAAGACAACACATGTAGGGGGAAAATGCCAAGGAGAGTTTTTTTGGTCTAAGAAATCATAAGAATTGTAAATAAAATAAAAAATCAATTGAGAAAATGTTGATTTGATTATTATTTCCAGAGCAAGAGTCAGAAAAAGCATGATAGAGAGAATATCATGAAGATGACCAGTTTGCATCAATAGTAGATCTTTCTTGTGCTGTGTCTAAGTGTATTCATATATGATTAACTCTTATCAAAGTCACAGTTCTAGAGGGTGAGAGCTGGAGATCCATATCGAAACAATGCAGATTTAGATAGTCTAGAGAGAAAGGATAGCAGCCCTGGAAAGGAGAATACTGTGAGTTAGTAATGAGCAGATGATTTTGAGTGAAATGGAAATAGTAATCTAACATGGTCCAGTGACTATTGGGACAAAGAAAGGTAAAAGGATAGGTGAGGAAAATGCTACAGAATGATTTCATAACACACTCAGTAGGAACACAGGGACACAGAAGGTGTCATGGATGGAAATCATTTAAAGATTCTCCCTATTTATTCTACCTTCTTTGTACCTCAATTAATCTTGAATAATTTATCATTTCTTCATTTGACTTGTCATTTCAGTTCTTTCATTAAAATTTTGTTGTTTGATTCCTCAGTGAAGTTGGGGACTATGTAAAAGTAATTCTCAGAAGACATACAAACTATTAAAAACTATGAAAAAGATCAATATAAGTCAATAATGATGAGAACAGAAGTAAAAATAATCCTAAGGTTTGACATTATATTCAAGGAATTGACAATGATAACTTAAAAATTGGAATAATCAATGCTTTATAACTGCAAAAACTGGGAAACTAATTAGTCCATTAATAAAGTAACTATAAATTTTGGCTCTACTATTCTGGAAATCTGGAATTATACCAAAAGATTTAGTAAACTAGCAGGTCACTTGACCAACAAGATGAACACTTATATTTTCTCTATTAACTACTAAACTCTTAAAAGAAGAGTGCAAGTGGGTGGAATGGGGAATTATGCATCAATGATACATATATTTCAGCAAAATTCTTCAAAGATATTCTTTCCTGACCCCTCAGAGAACAAGTTAAACTAATACTGTCCTCATAAATACCTTTCTCCCCCTTATTCTATTACTGATCTTGCCCAGACAAGCTAGGTTTACTTCTACCATCTGTTGCCCTTGTTTATACTCATCTACTACTGGCTAAAAATGGGGGGGGGGTGAGCAACATGAAACCACACTGACTAAGTTCACTACAAATTTATCTTACATAAAATATGTAAAATTTGTCCTCAATACAACAATCCTTTTATAATTTCATAATTGACTCACTGTCCTCACCCACAGTGGTGATTCCAAACCTTTTCTTCTGTCCTAAAAACTCCCACAGCTTTTTCTCCCCAATTTCTCAGTTGAGAACCCTACTTCTAATCCCAGTGAAGAAAAATTGAGTACATTTTACAATAACTTCTTTTTTTCTGTCTTTCTCATCTCACATCACTAACATACCTTCTACAATGTTGTCTTCTTTCACCTCTGTCTGATATGGATAGGTGGCCCTTCTTTCCAAGGTAAACCCCTCTAAGAAGCCCATGTGACCCCATTTCACCCTGTTTTCCCTAGCAGATAGATCCCTCTAACCTACTTTCTCTCTCATTTATCTTCATTATTTCCCTGTCTACAGTCTTCCCTACTGTCTACAAATATTCTCATTTCTCCTCATTCTCAAAAAATCCTCATTCAATCCATCCATAACTTCTAGATACCATTTTATGTTTCTTCTTTTTTGTATCTAAACTTATTAAGAAGGGCAACTGCAATTGATTCCTCTATTTCCTTTCCTTTAATAATCTTATCTCTGCAGTTTTGATCCTGACCACATCATACGCTTAAACTAGCTCTCTCCAAAGTTACTAAGACCTTTTCTCAATCTTCAGCCTTGATCTCTCTGCAACTTTTACACAGTCACATCATCCACTTCTCCTTGATATTCCCTTTTCCTTAAGTTTTGATAACACTCCTTCCTTGGTTTTCTTCATACTGATCTGACTGCTCCTTCTCAATTTCCTTTACTTGATCTTCAGCCAGAGCATGCCTGTTAATTTTAAATAATGATAATAAAAATAAAAATAACGTTTATGTAGCCCTTACTATTTGCAAAATACTGTGCTGTGTTTTACAAATATTTCATTTGATCCCAACATCAACCGTTTGAGGTGTGTCCTATTATCATCCCTCCTTTAAAGATGAGGAAATTGAGGCAGAGATTAAAGGACTTGTCCAAGATCACACAACTATTACATTACTGAGGTTGAATTTTAATTTGGGTCTTCCCGACTCCAGTCCTGGTACTCTATTCACTGTACCACCTAGTCACTAAAAATAGTTGTTCCCAAAGACTGTTAGGAGCCTCTTATATTCTCCGTCTGTAATATTTTATTAGCAATTTTATATCCCTTCTTCCTAGTATTTAGACAATGCTTAGTACATAAAAGGCACTTAATACCTATTTGTTGACTCACTTCATTTTATTCCAACATCAAACCTGAACACTTGAAGGTACTGGCTTGAATCTGGTCTACCCCTCACATTTGACATTTTTGGTGAATGAGATAGTCTCCTCATTTACATTGTGATTGAAATAAAGGAAGGATGTTGCACTTAACAAAAAGTGAAGAGATAAGATGGCCTGATATGACATTTTGGTGTTCCTGTTTCTTTTATATGGAGAGTGCACCCAAAAGAACAGAGAGCAGGCAGTCACTAATATAGTCACTGGCTTAGTAGGTGCTTGGTTAGGCTTCCAGAGAATACAGAAAACACCAGGTTCAGAATTCTCTGATCCTTTTTAATCTTTCTGCTGAAGTTGGACTGTCAGTATGATAAGACTGAAAGCAAACTGGCCCTATAGATTCAATAGCTAGAAACAGACATCGGGACATCTTCAGGTGACTAATGATAAAAAAGGATATCCACTGCCATAGAAAGAACAGATAGAACCTGAATGTAGATTGAAACATACCATTCTTTATTTTATTTCCTCCATTAATTTTTCTCCAGTGTAAGCAATATGTGTCTTATTTTGTAACAAGATGAACATGGAAATATATATTAGATGATAATATATATACAAGCTATATCATATTATTGTCTTTTTGAGGAGGAGGAAGGGTAAGAGGTATGGAGAGAAAATGGATTACAAAATGTCAGAAAATGGATATTATAAATTGTCTCAACATGTTAAAAAAACACTCTGATACAAGGCCATGGATCTTGATGGAAAAAAGAAAGAAATGAAATAGGACTCAATTTTCAAGCAGTACTAGTAAAAGGGAATATAAAAAGGACTAAAATGATAGGGACAAATAGGACATATCTAAGAATCTGCATGCCTGGAGAAAGAAGTATAGTCTCTGGCCCAGAGAATTCATTGCATACTTGTATGATTGAATTAAAAGGAGAATGATGGCAAAAAGATATTTGGGAATTCTTGATACTTGTAAGAAAACACCACATTTGTTTTATTACTGTTCTCCAGAGTAATTTCTTTTTTTTTAATGGGGGATGGAGGGGATAGGCTTTCAGTACCAAGGAACTAGGGAAAGATACAAGAGAAGTTCAAACAGCAACTTGATGGATAAATCATTGGAACAGTGGTTCCTGATGGTGTAAAAAAATGTGCAGGGGAATTCAGCACTTGAACAGTCCATTCAATCCTAACTCTTTCCTAAAACCTCTGCCCTATTTGAATCATCCAGAAGGGAATACAGAGGACAGATGATAGAGAGAAGGTACATCATAAATTCTTGGGAGATGGTGTTTGTTTATATTATTCTTTTCATCAAATGTGTTCAATTATATTATTGACACTACAGCCAAATGGAACCCTTTAAGTTGTCCAAACCGTGCCATGTAGTTCATTCCAAACAATATTAGTTCCTCAAGAGATGAAATATATTTATTCTTTAGTGATGGGGATGAAGGAAGCTAGAATTCTTCATTATATCATTATTCTTCAATCTTTAGGGCCCGTGAAGAAGGAAGATGGTACTTGGTAGCCCATAATGAATTATAGAGAGTTGAAAAAGATAATTGTCTGTTACTATAGTTCAGCGGTTCTCAACCTCTCAATTTGTAGCAATGAGAATACATAATGCATATCAGGTATTTACATTCCAAATCATAACTGTAGCAAAATTATAGTTTTGAAGTAGCCACCAAAATAATTTTTTGGTTTGGGGTCACTGCAACATGAGGAACTGTATTGAGGGATCACGGCATTAGAAAGGTTGAGAACCACTGCTATAGTTATTCCTTGTCTTGTCATTGCTGTTGACTAGGTAGTACCCAGGAGGCTTTAGTGACATATAACCTACATCAGATATGTAGCTCATATTGGGGAGAAGATGTGGGAAGTCAAGTTTAGAGGAATACAGTAGGTAAGGATAACTCAGACAATTCCAGGCAAAGTTTGAGATAAGATACTTATTTTGTCATAATCTAAGAAAGAAGCCCAGAGACTTAGTAGATTTTTTAGAAACTTTAGAGACTTAATAGACTTTTAGAAAATCCTCATTTTCAAGGCAGGTACCCTGATGATATTTATTGAGTTATTTCTAAGTCTTTTTTCTCTCAATGGAGCAAAAAAAAAAATTCTAGAGACTTAGAAAATCTAAAATGACATCTAAATCTAAATAGGCTGTTTAGCAATCTATCCCACTGGGCCATGATGATCCTGCAGGTTGTTCATTTTTGGAGTTTTCTCTCCATAAAAACCAGACTGAGTGAAGTCTTTGGCAGGTACCACAGCAAGTGATGGCCAGAATAAGACACTCTTGGGTTTCTGCTACTACAAGTTCCCCAAAGCTGCCATTGACTACACCAGAGATGGCAAATCTTTTAGAGACCACATGCCATGCCCCCTCCACTGAGTGCCAGGCATACCTTGGTCCAACACCTTACCCCACATAGGGAAGGGAGAAAGAGCTCCCGTTGGACTGTTGGGCAGAAGAGCAAGTGATTTAAAAAAATGTTATGTACAGTGGAGAGGGGAAAGGAAGCAGCTCCACTTGTGTCCCTCTGCCTTTCTAGTATTGAATTCTGGTGGGGATCATTGTAAAAATAAATGATGAGTTATAAATATAAAATATTTATTGAAATATGTAAGGATAAAAAATGATTTCTAATTCTAAGGGATTCTAAATCTACCTAAATAAACTCCCTGGTTCCATAAGGAATAACTTCTCCTATGTTTCACAGGCTACACTAATTCTCCCTAATCTGACTAACCCAAACTTATACTATCTAAATAAAAACTACCACTATTATCCTTATAAATCTTAACTTTTCCTTCAAATTATACAATAACAAAGGCTAGCTGGTTGAGTCTCAACAAAAATCAAGTTATATATATATAAATCTTAACAGACTCAGAGTCCAAACCAAAGACCAGGTTTTTCTTTGGTCTTTTCAGAGTTAAACAATCTATAAAAACTATAATATATATTCAATAGTGTTTCCCAAGTTGGGAAATGAAAACACTGTGCTCCTTCAGATCTTTCTCTCAGATAGAGAGAGTGGCAAAGATGTTACCTCCTCCAGCCCTGAGAGTCTCTGAGTGTGTGTCTCTGCCAATTGCCAGAGACCTACTCCCAACTGCTAGAGAGAGTAATTGAAACAGAAAGATAGTTGTAGCTATCAACATCAAAAATTAACATGGTCTTTCATCTCTGCTTCAAACTCATTATTTCTCAAGCCACTCACTTTACTTCTTATGTCTAAACTAATAAAATAATACTTATTTTATAATGTCATCTTTACAATTTCCCCCCTTCAAGCGTATGGAGAGATGAAAACTCTCTCCCGTATGCTTGCTATTCTATGTAATTCTAAAGCTATACCTAACATTATTATTATATTTCCTAAAAATAGTCTTAATCTTATGCTTATCTTATCCTATTCTTATTGCTACACTTTATCTATTCTAAACTTCACTAGGTATATAAGTGAAAGAAAAGAAAATTTTGATGAAAACAAATAATGAAAATGTATTTGCAGAAATTCAAGTGTAAAACAATCAATTACAAAAATTCAAAATGCAAAATACAAAATACAAACTTTTGAAATAATAAAATACATTTACAAATTATGTTTTACAAAAAAAACTAAAGTTTTTTTAAAACTTTAAAGTTTTTAAAACTTTAGTTTTTTATTTTATTTTATTTTATTTATTTCTAAAATAATAGCTATGCAAAACTCATGCAAACTTCATTTTACAAATCCTATTTGAACAATTCAAATGAAACTTTTTTTACTACAATAAGACCTTATCCTATTACTAATACAGAAAATCAAAACTACATTAAAACTCAGAATCAACTTACTATACTAATAAAATCAAAACTTTTAAATAATTTAACTATATACACATCTATATAAATATACAGCTCTGTACAATTTATACATCTATGTATATGCTATGCATAAACTATTTATATGTTGCAGAAGGAAAATAAACTTCCCCCCTTAAGATAGTCTAAGAAAACCTTAGAGATTTTCTTTAGAAAGATATGTTTGCTTTCTTGATTTTATCTCCAAGGAACACATGAAGTCATCTTGTGAGATAAGTTCTTATTATTTTAATGTGTACAATTATTATTATTTTCCCAAGACAATTTATCTGTATTTATTTATTTCTATGGATATTCATCACCTGGTTATGATGTTGCAGAGTTTATAAGAAATGTATCATATATGTATATGTTATTTCATAGCAAATACTTTCCAAATCTTTAAAACCAATGCCCTCTGCTACTGTCTTCTGTGTTCTTGTTGTTACTATTTAGTGTTTGTTTGCAACTAGAGTGAAAGTGTGTAGTGTTATAATGGCGCAAAAAAATCTTATGGTTCATGTCCATAATTAGTCTGTGTTCCTCTTCTTTGAGTTGATTTTTTTTTCTGCAATGTCTTTGTTACAGTATAATCATCCTTTCTGTTGTCATATATATTTCTTCTATGTTGTCTTCTCCTTTGTCTTGATCTTGATCTCTGTCTTCATTTCATCCTTCTTCGTGAATAATTTCTTCTTCTGATATCTTTTTGACTGCAGCTGTATTGTCTGATGCAATCTCTTCTGCTGCTGCTGCTTTTTTCACATGTGAGCAATGCAGTCACGTTTCTTTCTCTAATGCACAAATAGCTGACAGTGTTGTCAAAATAACATGGAAAGGTCCTACCCATAATGGTTGTGTTGCACTAGTTCTATTAAAATTTTTATGTAAACAGAATAGGTTTTATCGAATGAAGTGCATAATCTAACAGACCCCCTTGAGTTGAAATTCCCATTTCTTGTAATTGTCTAACCCTGTTTTGTAACTCTGTGATGTATTCAGCAAGTATAATATCTCATCCAAGCATAGATACATAAACTGTTTTTAAAACTTTTTTTTCATATGGTGAGATATGCACATCTCCTCTTGGTCTAGTGCACAGATAGAGCAGTGCTAAAGGCAAAAATCTCTGGCCACTTCAAATAAGTTTCCATGCATAATTTCCCAACCATAGTTTTGATTTCTCTGTTTAGTCTCTCCACCTGCCCAGAGCTTTGGGGGTGATATGTGAGTGTCCACAGAAAGCTCTCTGTGTGTAATCTTTGGCACACATGCTATAGATTCAACATCACTGGACTATACCATGTTTGAAAAGCTGTTGTAGGTAATATCAATATAATATTATATACATATATATATATGTACACACACATATATATAAACATTCAAACACATACACACACACACACACACACACACACACACATATATATATATATATATACAAACACATACACCCAATAGCATAGCATCAAAATTCTTAAAGGAAGAATTAAATATGAATTACAAGACGAAATATACAGTGAAACTATGCTAGTCTCAGATCTCAACTTTCTTCTCTCATAACTAGATAAATATAACCATAAACAAAAATAAGAAAAAATAAAGGAATGAATATAACCTTAGAAAACTTAGATATGATATATCTCTATAGAAAACTGAATGGGAAAGGAGCATACCTTTTTCTTAGCCTTACAAGCCATCTTCACAAAAATTATGTATTAGAGCATAAAAACCTTAGGACTAAATGCACAAGAAGAGAAATGTTGAATGAACCCTTTTCTGAACAGATATGAGAGTATGCACATCAATTGGGAAATAGCCAAATAAATTGTGGCATATGGTTGAGATGGAATATTACTGCACTATAAGAAATAATGAACAAATTGATTTAAGATGGAGATCTGAGAGGGGAGCAGCCAAGATGGTGGCTTAGTAGTATCAAAAGCTGAAAATGCTCTGAGAATCCTTCCAAACCAACGTAAAAATAGAGCCTCAAAACAACTGAAGTCACAGAACCAGAAAGGAGATGGAATGAGGGTTCTCTTCAGTAGAAAACAACTTGAAATATAGACAGGAAGAGACAATTTTCACAGGATAAAGGGAAACCAGAAGTAAAACAACCCACTTAGGATTATAGACAGACTAACCCCACCTACTGGGCCAGGGAAAACTTTGGGATCCAGGGACCCTGCCTAAGCCCAATAGTAGATAACCCCATAGCCACCTCTTCAAGTCCCATATCCTGGGACCAGGCCCATAGTGATACCCCAAATTCCCTAGTGGTTGGCCATTTCAAGCCTGAGGGGAAGCACTTAGCCATAGGGCAAAATGATTCACAGTGCTCTAAGTCCTACAAGTCATCAGCAGAGGAGAAAGAATCAGCAGTTTTAAGAACTCCCAGTCCACAGGCAAAAAGTTATTAAAAAATTAAAAATGCTGGGAAAATAAACAAACAGCAAAAGAAACACCTAAGCATAGAAAATTTTAATGGAGACAAAGAAGAGTAAGGCAGTGATTCATTAGGGAATAGTAAGAGCAAAGCAACCTCATGCAAAACTTTCAAAGAAAAATGGGAATTGATCTCAGCACTGGAAAAACTCAAAAAGTAATTGAAAAGTCAAATAAGAGAGAGAAGAAAAAGTGAAAAAGAAATTACACTAATGCAGAAAGAAAATAAGAGCTTAAAAATATAAATTGGTCAGGAAATGTACTATAAATCAGTAGTAAAGCAATCTGATATTTCATAACCTATACCATGATAAATTCAGAATGGGTATATAACTTAAACATAAAGAGTGGTATTATGAGTTAGTTAGGTGAACATAGAATAGTATAGGTGTTAGTGATATGCAGTAGAGAAGAATTTAAGATCAGGCAAGAAACAGAGAACTTTACAAGATATAAAATGAATAATTTTGAGTGTATTAAATTATAAAGGTTTTGTACAATCAAAACCAATGCAACCAAAATTAGAAGGGAAGCAACAAACTGGGGAAAATGTTCAGAACAAAATTCTTTGACAAAGGTCTAATTTCTCAAACATATTAGGAAGTAAGTAAAATTTACAAGAAATCAGGCAATTCCCCAATTGACAAAGAGTCAAGGGACATGAATGTTCTGAAACTGCCATGAATAGGCAGTTTCTGATGAAGGAATCAAAACTATCAATAATTATATAAAAACTGTTCTAAATCACTCCTGATTAGAGAAATACAAACCAAAACAACTCTGAGGTGCTGCCCCATACCTAGCAGATTGTTCAATATGACAGGAAAGAAAAATAATTAAATTTGGCAGGGATATGGCAAAATTGGGACACTAATGCATTGTTGGTTGGGTTGTGAATTGATCCAACCTTTCTGGAAGCCACTTTGGAATTATACCCAAAGGACTTTAAAGAATTCATGTCCTTTGATACCACTACTAGGCTTTTACCCCAAAGAGATCAAAGAAAATGTGGATAAAGTAGATTGTAAAAAAAGTATTTATAGCTGCACTTTTTGTAGTGGCAAAAAATTGGAAAATGAAGGGTTGTCCCTCAATTGGGGAATGACAAAACAAATTTTGGTATGTGATGATGATGGAATACTATTGTACTATAAGGAATGATGAACTGCTTGATTTCTATAAGAATGGGAAAGACCTACATGGACTGAAGCAGAGTGAAATAAGCAGAACCAGGAGAACATTATACACTGTAACTGAAATATTGTTCTGCTACTAAAAGCAATGCAATGATCTAAGACCACTCCAAAAGACTTATGGGAAAGAATGCTATCCACATTTAGAGAAAGAACTTTGGGAATAGAAATACAGAAGGCACCATATGATTTGTCACTTGTTTATGTGTGTATATAATATGGGGTTTTGATGTTAAGATTACTGTTGTAATCTTAATCTTGTAAAATGAATAATATGGAAATAAATTTTGAGTGATAATACATGTATAATCCAGGGGAATTGTTTATCAGCTCCAGGACAGGGGAGGGAAGAGGAGAGATAGAGAACCTGAATCATGTAACCATGGAAAAATATTTTTAAAAATAAAATAAAAATAAGGAAATAGAAGGGTGGATCAATGGAATAGAGGAGGGGTAAATTACCTCAGCCATTTTGTAATTGATAAATCCTTAGCCCAAAAGTTTGGACCTTTGAATTCTGAACTTTGAATTTGACAAAAACTGCTGGGAAACTGGAAAACTTTATGGCTAAGATTAAATATAGGTCAACATCTCACACCCTGTCCCAAGAGAAGGTTAAAGTGGGTATATGATTTAGACATAAAGTACAATAATATAAGTAAATTAGGAGAACATAGAATAGTTTACCTGTCACATCTTTAGAGAAGGGAAAATTTATGATCAAATAAGAGACAGAGAATATTATAAGATGTAAAATGAATAATTTGATTATATTAAATAAAAAAAAAGTTTTGTGTAAATTAAACCAGTGCAACCAAGTCTAGAAGGGAAACAACAAACTGGGGAAAATTTATAAATTTTTTCTCATAAAAGTATTATTCCTCAAATATATAAAAACTAAATAAAACTAATAAGAATATAAGTCATTCCCCAAATAATAAATGGTCAAAGGATATAAATATGAAGTTTTCAGATGAAGAAATCAGTTATCAATAATCATATCAAATTTCTAAATTCCTCTCAATTATTGAAATGCAAATTAAAGCAACTCTGAGGCACCACTTCACACCCATCAAATTGGCCAATATGACAATAAAGGAAAATGATAAATATTGGAGGGAATGTGACAAAATTGGGACACTAATGTATTGATGATGGAGCAATGAACTGATCCAACCATTCTGGAGAACAATTTTGAACTATGCTTAAAGGGCTATATAACAATATATAACCCTTGATCTACTACTAGGTCTGTACTCCAAAGAGATAAAAAGGGTGGGGGGCGGAGACCTACTTATATAAAAAAATATTTATAGCTGCTCTTTTTTTGTGGTGCCAAGTAAATGGAACCTAAAGGGCTGTCCCTCAATTGGGGAATTGGTGAACAAACTGTGGTATATGATGACGACCTATGTGAACTGATGCCAGAGGGAAATAAGCAGAAGTCGGAGAACATTATACATAGAAACAACAATATTGTAGAATGATGAAATGGAATAGACATAGCTACTTTCAGTAATACAAAGATCTAGGACAATTCTGAGGAACTTAGGACAAAGAACACTCTCCACCTCCAGAGATGGAACTGTTATAGTCAAAATGCAGATAAAAGCATATGAATTTTTAATTGTTTATCTGGGTTTATTTTGGGAGGTTTTGGTTTCATAAGATTACTCATTCATGAAAATGAACAATATGAAAAAATTAATTAAATTTTAAAAACTGATTAAAAATCACTTGGTAAGAACTAGATGTGATAATGAACAGTAAATGAATAGAACTACAAGAATGTTATACACAGCCACAGAACCAATACTGGAAGAACAAATTGAAGTTAACTCCAGAAAGTAAAAAGAAAGATAAAACATGAAAGAATTTATATGAACATGTTAGCCTCCCTGACAATATTGTGAGCAATGTTTGGAGGGTAGGAAGGGGTTGGGACACTTGTGAATGGGATCTGTTATGTGGACATGAAGAAAAGTAATTTAAACATAGGCTAACTATGGTTTCATTTGTTTGATAGCTTAATTTTCTTTATATATAGAAATTTTTGTTTTATTTGGTTATGAAAATATTTGGAATAGCAATAATCATAAAATATAATAAATTCCAAAAATTAAATCACAGAATTGAGACATTACCAAATGTAGGAGATATAGTCAAAGCAGTACTTAGAGAAAAATTCATATCTCTAAACATGTGTTTCAATAAAAGAGAGAAAGCAGATCAATGAATTTAAAAAGCTAAAAAAAGGAATCCACTTGAATTAAACACCAAAATGGAAATCCTAAAAATCAAAAGAGAAATTAATAGAAATCAAAGAAAATATCACTGAACTAATGAATAAAAATATTAGCTGGTTTTATTTTTAAAAAAGATCAACTATTGGGTAATTAGATTTTTTTTTAATAAACCCTTACCTTCCATCTTGGACTCAATATTGTGTATTGGCTCCAAGGCAGAAGAGTGGTAAGGGCTAGGCAATGGGGGTCAAGTGACTTGCCCAGGGTCACACAGCTAGGAAGTGGCTGAGGCCAGGGATTTGAACCTAGGACCTCCTGTTTCTAGGCCTGGATCTCAATCCACTGAGCTACCCAGCTGCCCCCTTGGGTAATTAGATTTTAAATAGGGAAGTGAAACAGATACAACAAAAATGAAGAGTAAATGCACTACCAATGAAGATTAAATTAAAGCAATTATTGGCGTTATTTTTCCCAGTTATATGCCAGCAAAACTGACAATCTAAGAGAATATTTACAAAATGTAAACTACCCAAATTAACTGAAGAAATAGAATAATTAAATGAATATTTTAGAAAGAGAAATTGAACAAACTATAAATGAACTCCCTAAGAAAAAAACCTCCAGGACTACAAAGATTTATAATGAATCCTACAAGATATTTAAGGACCAAATAATCCCAAAACTATATATACTATTTAAAAAATAAAAGAGTATTAGCAAATTTCATTTATGACACAAATGCAGTTCTAATATTTAAATGAGGGAGAGTGAAAACAGAGAAAGAAAACTATAAATTAATTTCCTTAAACAATATTGATATAACATTTAAAAAATACAAGTACAATATAGATTGAAACATATTATTCTTCCCCTTTTCTCTTCAGGAACTTTTTTCTAGTATAAGTGAAATGCATCTTCTTTCACAATATGACAAACATGGAAATATTTACTTACTATATGATAACTTATGTACAACCTATATCATATTTGTCATCTTGAGGAAGAGGGAAGAAAACAAGGGAAGGAAAGAATGTGTATGACATATTAGAAACCAATTATTAAAAATTGTTTCAACATGTAATCTGGGGAAAATTAAATATTAATTTAAAAATATTAGCAAAAAGATCATATTTTTATATCCTAAAGATTATATATTCTGATTAGGTGGGATTTACACAAGCAATGAACAGGTACATCAATATTAGGAAAACTATCAGAATAATTGACCACATCAATAACAAAACAACAAAAATGCTAGGATTATATTAATAGAGCAGAAAAAAAGCTTTGACAAAATGTTACTCTCATTCCTATTAAAAAATAGTGGCAATCAAAGGAATCTATATAGTCTTTCTTAAAATGATAAGTAGTATCTATCTAAAACCAAGCATCAACATTATCTATAATAGGGATAAATTTGAAACCTTCACAGTAAGATCAAGAGTGACATCACATTTATTCAATATTGAAGTAGCAAATTATAGCAATTAGATGAGAAAAAGAAATAGAAGTAATAAAAATAGGCATTAATAAATAGTAATATAGACAATAATTACTAAAAATTAGAAAAAAGTAGACAATCCCACTTTGTAGAAAATATTATGGTAAACTTAGAGAACCCTAGGGAATAGTCTAAAAAACAATTTGAAACAATTAACATTAGTAATATTGGAATGAATAAAATAAAACCACAGAATTCATCAGCATTTCTGTAATCTCCCAGCAAAACCTAGCAGCAAGAGATAGAAAGATGAAATGAATTTAAAATAATTACAAACAATATAAAATCTTTGGTAGTCTACCTGCCAAGACCAACCTAGTAAGTATATGAACCTAATTACAAAATATTTTTCATACAAATAAAGTCAGATGTAAACAACTAGAGGAATATTGATAATCAGTAAGTCAAGCTCATATAAGAAATATGCAAATCAGCCTTAATTAATTTACTTATTTAGTGTCATACCAAACTCCTAAAATTATTTTATAGAATTAAAAAAATACTGAATTCCAGCAGAATAATAAAAAGCCAAAAATATGAAGGGAATTAATGAAAACAATGTAAAAGAAGTTGGGATAGCTGTACCAGATTTCAAATCATATTACAAACTGGTAATCAACAAAATAATCTGGTACTAAGAAATAAAATGGTGATTCAAAGGAATAAATAAGATACACAGTACATAGAAAATAATCATAGTAATATAATATTTGATAAACTCAAATTTTGAAGCTTTGGGGGTAAAAACTCAGCATTTGGCCAAGATTCCTAGAAAAACTAGAAAACAGTTTGGCAGAAACTATTCATAAACCAACATCTCATCCTATATAACAAAATAAGGTCAAAATGCATAAATGATTTAGACATAAAGGGTGATACTATAAGTAAATTAAGGAAGACTATAATGTTCTACATACTCTTTGATCTGCCGATATTAATACTGGGTCTATATCCCAAAGATTACAGAAAATGTAAAAGGGTCTTTTCATTCCAAAAATATTTATAGCAGCTTTTTTCCCCAGTGACAAAGAACTGAAAATTTAGGGAATTCCCATACACTGATCAAGGGCTGAACAAGTTGCAGTGTATAATTATGATGGAATACTATTATCCTTCAAGAAAGAATGAGCAGAATAACTTCAGAAAAGCCTGGGAAAATTTGTATGGACTGATTTAAAGTGAAGTCAGAAGAACAAGTTCAATATTGTATATAGTAAGAACAATATTATAAGGATGATGAACTATGAAAGACATATACTCTAATTAAGATAATCATCCAAGACAACTCCAAAGCATCTATGATGAAAAATGTTATCTACTTCCAGAGAGAACTAATGAACTCTTGACATAGATAGAAACCTTCATTTAAAAATTTTATTTGTTTGTTAGATTAAAATATCTAGGTAATTCCTTCCATCTCTCTCACTCCCTCATTAGAGAAGACATCATTTGACAAAAAATGTATATATAAACATATTTCTTATTTCTATTTATTCATTTTTTCTCTGCAAGTGCAAATATATGTCATTCTTCAAACAATATTTCTGTAACTGTATATATTGTTCTCTTGGTTTTGCTTGTTTCCCTCTTCATAATTTCTCATAGATCTTTTCATGCTTTTCCAAAATTAATTTGCTAAATATTTCTTGATGCAGTAGCATTTCATCATATTCATATGCAAGAACTCGTTCAGCCATTCCCTAATGTTGGATAGCTCTTCAATTTCTAGTTCTTTACCTCGACAAAGAGAGCTTTATAAAAATATTTTAGAACATACTGGTTCTTTTCCATTTTCCCAAATCACATTAGTAAATTAACATAATGACTTTGTCTTGTTGGGTCAAAAGATATACACAGATTTATAATTCTTTGAGCATTATTCCAGATTGTCTTCCAAAGTGGCTAGATCAGTTCATAATTCATAAAAATACCATAATATACAATGGTATATTAATGTCCCCATTTTTCCACACCCTCTCCAAAATTTGTCAGTAACCCTTTAATCATTTTAGCCAGTATTTTTTTTAAATTTCATTTGCATAATCACATGCATAATCAATATCAAATCACTTGCCTTCTCTTTGAATGGGGTGACCTGGATAGAAAGAATTTGGAACTCTAAATATTAAATAATAAATATTAAAATATTTTACATATAATTGGAAAATATTTACTGAAATAAGTTATATATGTATAAATGTGCATGTATATATGTCTGTGTTTATGGATGGATGGATGGATAGACAGAGAGAAAGAAAGAAAGAAAGAAAGAAAGAAAGAAAGAAAGAAAGAAAGAAAGAAAGAAAGAAAGAAAGAAAGAAAGAAAGAAAGAAAGAAAGAAAGAAAGAAAGAAAGAAGGAAGGAAGGAAGGAAGGAAGGAAGAAAGAAAGAAAGAAAGAAAGAAAGAAAGAAAGAAAGAAAGAAAGAAAGAAAGAAAGAAAGAAAGAAAGAAAGAAAGAAAGAAAGAAAGAAAGAAAGAAAGAAAGAAAGAAAGAAAGAAAGAAAGAAAGAAAGAAAGAAAGAAAGAAAGAAAGAAAGAAAGAAAGAAAGAAAAGGGGGCAGAGTCAAGATGGAGGCTTAGCAAGTAGCAAAAGTTCAGACCTCAGAAAACTCTTCCTTACCGATTACAAACTGAATGCTCCTAGGGCACCAAAATTCAAACTGAACAACAGGACAGAGGCGGGGAACCGTCCTTCTGGACTCAAATCAAAAGGTAAGCCCCACAAAAGCCAGAATCCGAGAATACTCGGGTCTAAGGGGAAGGCAGAGGGAAGGTCCCAGGACCCCTCCCCCTAAACCAGAGGGCTGAGCCCCCAGGGGCAGCAGGAACCTCTGAGCAGCAAAGGTGCTGGTTTGGAGGGTCTACCTTGTGAGCAGTGGGATGCCGGGCTCAGAGAGTCCAGTGTGGAAAGTGGGGAGGAAGCCAGGGAGAGACTGGGGCCATAGCTTGGTCCCTCCATCTGGCTCCAGTCTAACCTTTGCCTCAGGGCACATCCAGACCAGTCTAGTTGAACATAATCCCATCAGGACTCCTCAGAGCTCAGGGAGGTGGGCAAAGGCACTGGGGAATCTTGTGGACAGCGGAGAAGCAGCTGGAGAGAACAGGAGAGAGCCTGGGTGGCCCAGCCTTCCAGGAGTCTTTGGCCTCAGAGCACATACAGCCCAATCCAGTTGAACTTAATCCGAACAAAAGACTCCAGAGGACAGGGAAGCTAACATTCCTCCCCTAGAGACTGTACCAAGAGATCTGACAAAGCTCCAAGAGGGGAGATTGAGAGCCCCAAAACCAAAAAAAAAAATGAGAGGAGCAAGAGCACAGACAAATACGTGGAGCAAAGAAGGGGTAAACTTGAGCAAACAACAGAAAAAAAGAAAGAAATTACAATAGACAGCTTCTGCACAGGTAAAGAGCAAAGAGCAAACAAAAACGAGGGGGAGGGATCAACAAAGGAAAAATCAGAAATCCCAGTGAATTGGATACAGGCTTTGGAAGAACTCAAAATACAATTCAAAACACAATTAAGAGAAGCTGAAGAAAATTGGGAAAAGAACTTAAAAACTAAGATAAGTCATCTGGAAACAGAGGCACTTGAACTAAAACAAGAAAATAGTGTCTTGAAAGCCAAAATCAACAAGCTAGAAAATGAGGCAAAAAAGATGAAAAATGAGGCAAAGCAGATGAAAGATGAGGTGAAGAAGATGAAAGATGACCTCCAAAGAAAATCAGACCAAAAGGAAAAGGACGACCAAAAAACAAAGAATGAAATCCAGTCTTTAAGAACCAGAATACAACAACTAGAATCAAGTGACCTCACAAGGCAGCAGGACACTATAAAACAAAACCAAAAGAATGAAAAAATTGAAGAAAATATGAAGTATCTCATTCACAAAACAGAGGATTTAGAAAATCGTTCAAGGAGAGAAAACTTAAGAATTATTGGCCTACCAGAAGACCATGACAAAAGAAAAAGCCTGGACATGATATTATAGGAAATTATTAAAGAAAACTGCCCCAATATCCTAGAACAAGAGGGAAAAGTGGAGATTAATAGAATCCACAGATCACCTCCTGTACTTAATCCCCAACTGACAATACCAAGAATGTTATAGCCAAATTCAACCAAAGAAAAGATATTACAAGCTGCCAACAAGAAGTCATTCATATACCAAGGAACCACAGTGAGGATAACTTAGGATCTGGCTGCATCCACACTGAAAAAAAGAAAGGCATGGAATATGATATTCTGGAAAGCAAGGGAACTAGGTCTATAACCATGAATCAACAACCCAGCAAAACTGGCTATATTCTTATAAGGGAAAGTATCATCATTCAACAAAATAGAAGAATTTCAAAAATTTGTAAACAAAAGACCAGAACTGAACAGAAAATGTGATGTCCAAGCACAGAACTCAAGAGAATCATCAAAAGGTAATTAAAAAAGAGGGGAAAAAAGAAAAACAAAACAAAAAAACTTTTAAGAGACTCAATAAGTTAAAATGATATGTATCCCTATAAGAAAAGAGGTCATTGGTAACTCTTAAAAACTGCTGTTATTACCTGGGCAGCAAAAAGAAGTACACTTAGAGGGAACAGTGACAAACTGTATAGGATGAAAGAACAAGATATAAATAGGTATATAGATATATGCATGCAAAAATACATACACATGATTATGCATATATATATATATATATATAACTAGAGCTTAAAAATCAGTTAATATTAAAAGATATGGGAAAAGAAATAAATGGGGATAAATTTATATGTCATAAGGAAGCTCATGGTGGGAGGGGGGATAATATCAATACACTGGAAGGGTAAAGAGGTTGGAGACAGAAAATACTCAACTTTTACGTGCTTTGAAATTGACTCAAAGGAAAAACAATCCAATCCATTGGGGGCAGAGAATAGATTTGCACCCTATAGGGGAGTAGAAGGGTAACAAACAGTCTGGTGGGGAGGGAAACAGTACAAGAGAGGGAGGGGTTGGGGGATTAATTTTAGAAAGACTACAGGGAAAATAAGAGGGGGGAATAAGAAGGGAGGGGGGTAGAAAGGGAAGTAAAATAAGGGTGGGAGCAAAGGGGACTGTTTAAAAGCAAACATTGGTGTAGAAGGAAATAGTGAAAGAAGAAAAGGCAGGAACAGGAGCAGAAATCAAAATGCTGGGAAATACACAGCTAGTAATCATAACTCTGAATGTGAATGGAATGAACTCACCCATAAAAAGCAAGGGAATAGCAGAGTGGATTAGAATCCAAAACCCTACCATATGCTGTCTACAAGAAACACACATGAGGAAGGTAGATACACATAGGGTGAAAGTAAGAGGGTGGAGCCAAATCTATTGGGCATCAACTGACAAAAAGAAGACAGGAGTCACAATCATGATATCACACAAAGCCAAAGTAAAAATAAATCTAGTTAAAAGAGATAGGGAAGGTAATTACATCCTGATAAAAGGCTGTATAGATAGTGAGGAAATATTTGTACTCAACATGTATGAACCAAATGGCATAGCATCCAGATTTCTAAAGGAGAAACTAGAGGAACACAAGGACGAAATAGATAGAAAAACTATACTAGTGGGAGACCTGAACCTTCCTCAATCTGAACTAGATAAATCAAACCAAAAATAAATAAGAAAGAGTTAAGAGAAGTGAATGAAATCTTAGAAAAATTAGAGTTAATAGACATGTAGAGAAAAATAAATAGGGACAAAAAGAATATACCTTCTTTTCTGCAGCACATGGTACATTCACAAAAATTGACCATGTATTAGGGCATAAAAACATTGCAAACAAGTGCAAAAGAGCAGAAATAATAAATGCAACTTTCTCAGATCACAATGCAATGAAAAATAATAATTAGTAAGGGAACATGGAGAGTTAAATAGGAAAATTAATTGGTAATTAAACAATACAATTCTCCAAAACCAGTTAAAGAACAAATCATAGAAACAATTAATAACTTCATTGAAGAAAATGACAATGATGAGACATCCTTTCAAACTCTATGGGATGCAGCCAAAGCAGTACTCAGGGGGAAATTTATATCCTTCAGTTCATATATTAACAAATTAAGAAGGGCAGAGGTCAATGAATTGGGCATGCAAATTAAAAAATTAGAAAGCGAACAAATTAAAAATCCTCAGATGAAGACTAAATTGGAGATCCTAAAACTCAAAGGAGAAATTAATAAAATTGAAAGTCAAAGTACTATTGAATTAATAAATAAGACTAGAAGCTGGTACTTTGAAAAAACAAATAAAATAGACAAAGTAGTAGTCAGTCTAATTAAAAAAAGGAAAGAAATAAACCACATTGACAACATCAAGATGAAAAAGGAGACCTCACCTCTAATGAAGAGGAAATTAAGAAAATCATTAAAAACTACTATGCCCAATTATATGGCAACAAATATGGAAATCTAGGTGATATGGATGAATACTTACAAAAATATAAATTGCCTAGATTAAAAGAGGAAGAAATAAATTACCTTAACAACCCCATATCAGAAAAAGAAATTGAACAAGCCATCAAAGAACTCCCTAAGAAAAAATCCCCAGGGCCCAACGGATTCATAAGTGAATTCTATCAAACATTCAGAGAACAGTTAATCCCAATACTATACAAACTATTTGACATAATAAGCAAAGAGGGAGTTCTACCAAACTCCTTTTATGACACAAACATGGTACTGATTCCAAAACCAGGCAGGTCAAAAACAGAGAAAGGAAGCTATAGACCAATCTCCCTAATGAATATAGATGCAAAAATCTTAAATAGGATACTAGCAAAAAGACTCCGGCAAGTCATCACAAGGGTCATCCACTAAGACCTGGCAGGATTCATACCAGGAATGCAAGGATGGTTCAATATTAGGAAAACCATCCACATAATTGACCATATTAACAAGCAAACTGACAAAAATCACATGATTATCTCAATAGATGCAGAAAAAGCCTTTGATAAAATACAACACCTTTTCCTATTGAAAACACTAGAAAGTATAGGAATAGAAGGGCCTTTCCTAAAAATAATAAAGAGTATATATCTAAAACCATCAGCTAATATCATCTGCAATGGGGATAAACTAGAAGCCTTCCCAATAAGATCAGGAGTAAAACAAGGATGCCCATTACCACCTCTATTATTTAACATTGTACTAGAAACACTAGCAGTAGCAATTAGAGAAGGAAAAGAAATTGAAGGTATTAAAATTGGCAATGAGGAGACCAAGCTATCTCTCTTTGCAGATGATATGATGGTTTACTTAAGGAATCCTAGAGAATCAACCAAAAAGTTACTCGAAATAATCAATGACTTTAGCAAAGTTGCAGGATACAAAATAAACCCGCATAAGTCATCAGCATTTCTATATATCTCTAACCCATTTCAGCAGCAAGAATTAGAAAGAGAAATACCATTTTAAATCATCCTAGACAATATAAAATACTTAGGAATCTATCTGCCTAGACAAGCACAGGAACTATATGAACACAACTACAAAACACTTTCCACACAGCTAAAACTAGATCTAAACAATTGGAAAAACATTGATTGCTCATGGGTGGGATGAGCTAACGTAATAAAAATGACAATCCTACCCAAATTAATTTACTTATTTAGTGCCATACCCATTTAACTACCAAAAATCAACTTCTTTACTGAATTAAAAAAAAAAACAAACATAACTAAGTTCATTTGGAAGAACAAAAGATCAAGGATGTCCAGGGAGATCATGAAAAAAAATGCAAAGGAAGGAGGATTTGCAGTCCCAGATCTCAAACTATACTATAAAGCAATGGTTATCAAAACAATTTGGTACTGGTTAAGAGACAGAAAGGAGGATCAGTGGAATAGACTTGGCATAAATGATCTCAGCAAGACAGTTTATGACAAACACAAAGATCCCAGCTTTTGAGACAAAAATCCATTATTTGATAAACACTGCTGGGAAAATTGGAAGACAGTGTGGGAGAGATTAGGTTTGGATCAACACCTCACATCCTACACCAAGATAAATTCAGAATGGGTGAATGACTTGAACTTAAAGAAGTAAACTATAAGTAAATTAGGTGAACACAGTATAGTATACATGTCAGATCATTGGGAAGGGAAAGATTTTAAAACCAAGCAAGACTTAGAAAGAGTCACAAAATATAAAATAAATACTTTTGACTACATCAAATTAAAAAGTTTTTCTACAAACAAAATGAATATACTAAAATCAGAAGTGAAGCAACAAATTGGGAAACTATCTTCATAAAAACCTCTGACAAAGGTTTAATTACTCAAATTTACAGAGCTAAATCAATTGTACAAAAAATCAAGCCATTCTCCAATTGATAAATGGGCAAGGAACATGAACAGGCAGTTCTCAGCCAAAGAAATCATAACTATTAATAAGCATATGAAAAATTGTTCTACATCTCTTATAATCAGAGAGATGCAAATCAAAACAACTCTGAGGTATCACCTCACACCTAGCAGATTGGCTAACATGACAGCTATGGAATGTAATGAATGCTGGAGGGGATATGGCAAAGTAGGGACACTAATTCATTGCTGGTGGAGTTGTGAATTGATCCAACCATTCTGGAGGACAATTTGGAACTATGCCCAAAGGGTGATAAAAGACTGTCTGCCCTTTGATCCAGCTATAGCACTGCCCTTTGATCCAGCTATAGCACTGCTGGGTTTGTACCCCAAAGAGATAATAAGGAAAAAGACTTGTACAAGAATATTCATAGCAGCACTCTTTGTGGTGGTCAAAAATTGGAAAACAAGGGGATGCCCTTCAATTGGGGAATGGCTGAACAAATTGTGGTATATGTTGGTGATGGAATACTATTGTGCTAAAAGGAATAATAAAGTGGAGGAATTCCATGGAGACTGGAACAACCTCCAGGAAGTGATAACAGAGTGAAAGGAGCAGAACCAGGAAAACATTGTACTCAGAGACTGATACACTGTGGTACAATCGAAGGTAATGGACTTCTCCATTAGTGTCAATGCAGTGTCTGTGAATAATATGCAGGGATCTAAAAAACACTATCCACAAGCAGCGGATAAACTGTGGGAGTAAAAACACCGAGGAAAAGCAACTGCTTGACTACAGGGGTGGAGGGGATATGACTGAGGAGAGACTCTAAATGAACACTCTAATGCAAATACCAACAACATGGAAATGGGTTTGAATCAAGAACACATGTGATACCCACTGGAATCACATGTTGGCTATGGGAGAGGTGGTGGGAGGAGGGGAGGGAAGAAAAGAACATGATCTTTGTTTCCAATGAATAATTTTTGAAATGACCAAATAAAATAATGTTAAAAAAGTAAAAAAGAAAGAGAGAAAGAAAGAAAGAAAGAAAGCAAGAAAGAAGAAAAAAAGAAAGAAAGATAGATAGATAGATAGATAGATAGATAGATAGATAGATAGATAGATAGATAAGATATAGCCACTCACATGCTGGGCTCAAATTTAAACTGAACAGATGACATAGGTCACACAATAACTCATTTTACAGAGTTGTTTATTATAAGTTGAATAATGGATGCAGATCCTGCTGAAAAGATGGATATGAAACAGAAGATTTCTATTTTATTTTATTGATTTATTTTTTTAACCCTTACCTTCCATCTTAGAATCAATACTGTGTGTTGGTTCCAAGGTAGAAGAACGTTAGGGCTAGGCAATGGTGGTCAAATGACTTGCCCAGGGTCACACAATTGGGAAGTGTCTGAGGCCATATTTGAACCTAAGACCTACCATCTCTAGGCCTGTTTCTAAATCCACTGAGCCACCCAGCATCCCTAGAATATTTGTATTTTATATGGAAATGATACATGTTATGTCATGTTTTCCTGGGTCCCTACAGTATTAGAATCTTTTACATACATTTTACATACATTTACAGCTTAGGAATGATAGAGAATAAATCTTCTATTGTAAGCCCTAAAAACATGGTATCTCCAGTAGCTTAAAAGGACCTGACTCCTAGAAAACAGTATTTTGCCTTATTTGCTGACAGCGTCATCCCAATCCGTCAATAAACATTTATTGATGTTAAGAGAGTTTTTTTTTTTAATTTTACCCTTTTTATTTTTAAGAGGCAAGGAAGCAAAAAAGATTTGAGTAAGACCCCTCTGCTATGCAAACTGTCAGTTAGTGACAATTAGAATGGTGTGACTGAGAGTTAGTCAGTTACAGCTGGCAGTTGGAAAAGGGCTTTTTGTTTCTGGGTCTCCTGGAGAGAGGAGTGTATGGCTCACTCTCTTTGGGACTGTGAGTTTTAAACTGACAGTTGAAGACTGAGAGATGGATTTAAGGCCTTAACAGTCTTACTGATTATTGATTATTGTGACAGAGGCTGGCACATAAGAAAAGTACCAGACTGAAGAGAGTGTGGAACTGATCACATTGATGAGGGAGGGGCCCCTAGCGTTTGAAATCTGGAGAAGGAAAAGACTCTGGCTGGCAGAGGAGTTGATCTCTAAGTCAGGAGAAGCCTAAGAGAAGAGAGAAGGTTGAAAAAGACTTTTTCCTGAGCGTTACTTACTTTTTCCTGTCTGTGACTGTAAATCTTTCCCCCCCAACATTTCCCAATTGAAAAGACTATTGAAGAGGAAACATGAGAAAGACATTTTAAATCTCTGTCTGACTTTAATTCAGCTCCTGTTGCCCCAAGTCTGAACTGTGGCCAAGGGGCCAAACCCAGGGTGAGTCAACCTGACTTTCTCTCAGGGGCCTCAGGCTGCCAAGGTCTGAGTTCCCCCCAAACTCAAGGACGGAGAGGAAAGGGTTTAGAGACAGACAGTGACCTCACTTTTTCTCACTTTCCTCTCCCTGCTAGTTATTCCTTTGTATTATCCTGATTGAGTTGACATTAAAATAGTTACCTTTTCCACAAGCTATGAATCAAGTGTGAGTGAACAGATCAAGGGGAGACCCTTTGGTCTCCAGTAGTGGAGGAAGAACAAGAGGGACAAGAGCAAATCTGGGAGAGCAGCCTTAGCTAAGTAGGGAAGTCAAAAGAGGGAAAATCTTCAAACCCCCTCTTCTCTCTCTGAGCCAACCCTAAATATCAGCTGTCTCCCCTAAACCCCGCTTTGAGAAGGGAGGTTCTCGTCTTTTCCCCCTCTTTATAATGAAAGTCTTAACCCCTCTAATACAAATAAACAACCCCTTGAATACATTATCTTGGGTAGATAGGTAGATAGATATTGGGTAAATTATTAGACATAGTAGAAAAGTTAGGCTGGAGCCTGGCTTCGGCAGAAGGCACTGCCCTCAAGGGCAGATAGATTTAGGGTTTTCTAGAAAAAAATTAGTTAGGATTGGGAGCTTAAAGCTATTATAAGATTACTCTTATTTTCCTCCTTTCTATTTCCTATCCGTATTTTCTTAATAACAAACTAAGTGTTTTGTGTTTAAGAAGCTGCTCTCCTGACTTTCAAATTCCTACCCTCAAAAATTTAACACTTCACATTGAGCACCTATTGTGTACCAGACATGGTGCTAAACAATGGGGGGGGGAGGGGAAGAGAGAGAAATATATTTATCTGCTACAAGATAGGAATATATTCATCAGGCAAGTAGGTGGTATAGTGGATAGAGATCTAAGGCTAGAGTCAGAAAGACCTGAGTTCAAATCCAGTTGTGTTAGGTATAGAATCATGTGATTCTTCCTAACTAAGGATAAGGTAGCTGCTCCTACCAGACTTTTGCAAACTAGACCACCAAACAAATCCAAGTGATCTTCAATCTGTCCTCAACTGGTAAAATGGTCTCATCCAATCTTAGAGCAAGAAGTTTGTTCTTTATTAATCAAATTACATAATCACAAACTGGCCTGATGTCCAACTTTCAATAAATGGAATCTTATCCTATATTTATTTAGTCTCTGTGGAACAAGGAAGTAGAAACTCCAGAGGATTCTCTTAGGGATTGAACATTTGGTATTATTCTCCAGATGTGGCTTTTAGCAAGTAGAGATGTGATTTGAATGAGTGAGCCTGGTAAGACTGAATGACTCATCATTTTGAGAAATATTACTAACAATTTAGATTCTGGGACAGGTTGTATGTAAGAGACTAGTAACATCTGCCATTTTACAATTGTTGAGCTCTACACATTGTGAAGAAGTGTTGACTATCAGAGTTGTCATCAGGTCTGCTATGGTCATAATGCCTCTGGTGATGGTCTTGCTGCCTGTGGCCACCTTGCAGCAAATGATTCACTTGAACTGCAAAGTTTGGATATTATCAGCCACATAAGTCAGATTGTTTTGAGATTTGAGCCTCAGCTTTCTGATGATAGGGAAGAAAAATTCAAAGATTTCAGAAGTTATTTTTTTCCTCCACAAGGAAGGAAAAGCCTCCTATTGCTTTTAATAATGTTTTGGGAAATGTATTTTTAATTATTTCTATCTATTCCAGGAGAATTGCCATGTAAAATCCCTGAAGAACATTTATGTAGAATAAGGTTTTCTAGAATATTTGTATAATTTTACCCTACCATGAGATGGCATATGATAGAACCAGAGATTCCCTTTCACTACATAACTTGGGTTAGGCTATTTTTTTCCCCTAAAAGGCAATAAATCTGTCCCTCTGACCTGACTAACACAGGAGCCAAGGATCAAGCTGTGTCTCCCTTGATATAACTATTGGTACTTTCTGGTTATAATGACATGGATTCCTGTTCATCTAAGGTAATAAAAAAGCCAATGTATATAACATTTTTTTAAACCCTTACCTTCTGTCTTAGAACCAATCCTGGATATTGGTTCTAAGGCAGAAGAGTGGTTAAGGACTAGGCAATGGGGGTTAAGTGACTTGCCCAGGGTCACACAGCTGGGAAGTGTCTGAGGCCAGATTTGAACCCAGGACCTCCCGTCTCTGGACCTGGTTCTCAATCCACTGAGCCAGCCAGCTGACCCCCACCTATATAAAGTCTTAATCCTTTATATTTAGCAGACATCCCACAACAGTGAATACCCACTAACCATAAATATTTCCATTTGGCAATGATGGAGGTGGGGATTATGCCTACACAAGCTAAATTATAGAATATTCTTGTTGAGTATCCTCTCTATAATATTAAAGTTTGGAAAGATTCCAGGAAAATTTCTTTTAGAAAATTTTTATTTTAATTTTCAAAATTTAATTTAAATTTTTCCCATGGTTATGGGATTCTTGTTTTGAACCTATCCTCTTCCCTCCCCCTCCTGGAGATGACAAGCAATTTTACTGGGTTATGCATATATTGTCACTCAAATCTCATTTTCCATATTATTCATTTTTGAAACACAGTAATGTTTTAAAACCAAAATCCCAAATTATATACCCATACAAACAAATGATGAATCACATGTTTTCTTTTGGATTTCTACTCCCACAGTTCTTTTTCTAGAGGTGGATACCATTTTTTCTCATAAATCCCTCAGAGTTGTCTAGAATTGTTGCATTACTTTTAGTAGCAAAGTCAATTACATCTGATTATCTCACAATGTTTCAGTTACTGTGTACAATGTTCTGGTTTTGCTCATTTCATTCTGCATCAGTTCATGGAGATCTTTCCAGTTCTTATAGAAATCAAGCAGTCCATCATTCCTTATAGTACAATAATATTCCATCACTATCATATCCCCCAACATGTTTGGCCATTCCCCATTCAAGGGACAGCCCCTCGTTTTCCAAATTTGATACCACAAAAAACATAACTATAAATATTGTTGTATAAATAGAACCTTTTCCTTTTTTTTTATCTTTTTGGGATACAAACCCAGTAGTGATATTGACGAATCAAAATTGCCTTCCAGAATGGTAGAATCAATTCACAACTCCACCAGTAATGTATTAGTGTCCCAATTTTGCCATATCTCCTCCAAAACTTATTTTCCTTTAATGTCATATTGGCCACTCTGTTAGGTATAAGATGGTACCTCAGGGTTGTTTTGAATTGCATTTCTCTAATCAAGAGGGATCTAGAATATTATTTCATATGATTATTGATAGCTTTGATTTATTCATCTGAAAATTGCCTATTGGAATCCACTGACCATTTTAGTTGGGGAATGATTTGATTACTTAAAAATTTGATTTAGTTCTTTGCATATTTCAGAAATTAGACATTTGCCAGAAAATTTTGTTATAAATTCTTTTCCAAGTTGGTTGCTTCCCTTCTAATTTTGGTTCCATTGTTTTTGTTTGTATAATACTTTTTAAATTTAATATATGCAAAATCATTCATTTTACATTTTGTAATGTTCTCTATTTCTTGCTTGTTCTTCACTTCTTCCCTTCCCCATAGATCTGACAGGTATACTATTCCATATTCACCTAATTTACTTATAATATCAATCTTTATATTTAAATCATGTACCCATTTTGGCCATCTCTTGGTATAGGGGGTGATATATTGATCTACACCTATTTTTTTGCCATATTGTTTTCCAATTTTCACAGCAGTTTTTGTTAAATAGTGGGTTCTTACCTTACAAGCTGTAATCTTTAGGTTTATCAAACACAAAATTACTGAGATTATTTACTCCAGGTCTATTCCATTGATCCACCCTTCTATCTCTTAGTCAATACCAGATTGTTTTGATATTCACTACTTTATAGCTTTTTGATAAATTTTAAAGGACCAGAGAGCCCCCATTTTGTCTCAGCATTGAACTTGAATGAATAAGGAATCAGTTTGGGTCAAGTCTGTTCCTATTATCCAGATTCCTAAGGGACAAATTAAAAGACTGACTACAATGTCCATACACTATCATTTCTTTACTATTCATATTCTCCAGAATTTAAAGCCATAGTAAAAAATCTTATATAAACTTAGAGATAAATCAGAATGTTTTCTGGCAGCAAAAAACAAAAACAAACCAAAAAACCCCCAGAAAACTCAATAGACATCCATAGATTGGGGGCATGTCAAGTTGTGATATAAAGTAATAAAAGATCAGTAGACCAAAATAAATGATAAAGAATTCAGAGATGCATGAGAAAACTTACATGAACTCATGAAAAGTAAAGAAACACACAATGACCATAATAATGTAAATGGAAAGATTAGTAACAACATAAAACCTGAAGAGAGGAAAAAAATGTCTCTACATTCCTCTTACTCAGAGATAAACAGCATTGGAAGGTGGGACTATTTTATAAACCTCTGACCAGATCTTCTCTTTCTTTTTTACTCTTTTTTATTTTTTATTTTATTATTATTATTTTAACAATATGGCTTGCTGAGTTAAGGGAAAGTATAGAGATATTTTCATAAATTAAGGTGATTTAAAAAAGAAAAAATATCAATAAAATGATTTTTAAACTCTTCTTTGATTGGACAAAATTTTCCCTAATTCCAGAAATTTCAAACAACATTTTAATCCTTTTAATCCAATACTGTTTACCATATCTACCTTTACCCTTTCTATTTCCTTCCCTGAAGTCAAATACTTTTTTTCTATCTCATCATGCCTAATAATGTCTGTCTGTATTTATCTACATATTCATATTCATTCATTCTGGCTCCACTCCTATTCCCCTTCTATATTATTCCTTCTCTTTTCCTTTCTCTTTCTTCCTACTTACAGGATTTTCCCTCTCCCCTACAAATATTCACAGCTGTCCACATCTTAAAACAAACACATGAAGTATACTTTCCTTTGATGCATCAAATTTTCAATCTGTATCTCCCCTCTTCTTTACTGATACACTTAAAGAAAGTTTAGTCTATTCTCACTGTTTACTTTAGCATTCACTCATTTCTCAGCTCCCTTCAATCTGCCTTCTATTTCTACCACTCTGCAGAAATTGTTCTTTCCAAGGTACCTAATAATTTTCTTAAATGTTAAGTCCCATGGCTTTTTTTCTCAGTTTTTAGACTTTTTCTTGCCATTTGGGACCACTGATGACCCAACTTTTTCTTAAGTCTCTTTTCTCTTAGCTTCCATGTAACTACACTCTCTTCATTTGCCTCTTGCATTTCCAATGATACTTTCTCAGTTTCTTTTGCTTTTTCAATTTTTTTCCTTTTCTCCCCAAAGTGGCTGTTGCTTAAATCTCTGCCTTGGGATCATAAGTCTAGAGCTGGAAGAGATCCTATCCTAATCTTTGTATCTCACACTACTGTGTTGATGCTATTCTCGGTGTGTTTATGTGTGTGCACACATTTATATGTATATATACCATATGTGCATGTGTATCTGTATATATGTATATACACATATATTTGGTTTTATATATATACTCCAAGACCTATAAAACTAACCCCAATTTCTCCAAAGAAAACTAGTCCCATAGGTCCAGCATCTTATCAGTATTTCATGTACTTGGATTTTCTACCATTTTTTTCTTTGACAATATCTCTGATATACATTTATTCTTTTTGCCACTATTCTAGTTCAAGTTCTCTATTACCCTCATCTGGACTAATAATATCCTCCTGACTGGCTTGGCTACTTCCAACATCTCCTCTCCAATCCATCCTTAATAAAAACACCAAAATAGCCTTCTTTATACTCATTTCTAACTGTATAACTTTCCTACTTAAAAACTTGAATAACCCTCCAACCTCTATGGGATAAAATGATAACTTTGTAATATGACATTGAAAACTTTCTACAATCTGTGTCTAACTGATCATTCCAACTGTATTTTTTGTGGCACTTTGTGTCATAGCTCATCTGTACAGCAAACTGTTCCCTGATCTGGTTCTGCCCTCTCCTGCCTACATGAAATCACAAGGACTATCCCTTATCCCTGAAAGGAATTCCTTCCATAGAGTCTCTTCTCAAAACCGTTCTCTTTTTCTAGATCTAGTTAATGTACTTCCTCTTTAGAGAAAACTTTTTTCCCTCCCTGAATTGAAAATGACCATTCACTTCTACACATTTCTTACTACATTTTGTCTAAGCTTCAACTTTGTCCTTATCACTTTTCTTTGTATCTTATTTATTGATATTACTTAGCAGCCTTTCCTCAAACTACTCATTATATTAAAAGCTCTTTAAGTAAAGACATTGTGTCATTTTTCTTATCTCTGTATACCTGGACCCTATCTCAATGCTTTGCACAAATTTGGCATGTAATAAATATTTACCAAATTGATTTGAACATAATACTTTTAGTTAGAGAAGTCTATACATTTAAACATAATAAAAGTTCCTCTAAAATAAAGCAGACAGAAAGACTGACCCATCAAATTCTAGTTTATTTTTTTTCTTGCCTTCAGTTCTTATTTAAAAAAATAATTTTGCCAAATGGGACAAAATAAAATCATTATTTTCATATTTACAAATATGTTACTAAGTTATTCTCAGGAGGATACTAAAAATCCACCAACTGGACCAAACATTTACTAGATGTGAAGGATTAGCAAGGGAAAATATTACAATGTAATTTTATTTATTAAACAGAAAATAACAGCTTAGAGTAATTGGAGAGATAATATCTTGGAGTATAGAATTAGAAAACAGACCCAGATGGAATTCACCAATACTTCATAATTAGCTTCTTTTCTACACTAACATCTGTTTTTATCAAATTATCTCACTATCAAAATTGATTGCAAGTATCAGATACTAAAATGAATATATTATCCTTTAAATTTTAGACACCATGTGGTGTTGTGTCACTTATGCTAAATTGCATTATATTTTATGACATGCGACCTGACACATACCATGTAAATGAGTATAAACAAGTTAGCAGAACTGTCTGTGGTGCTTATAAAAATACATACAGTAAAATCTGCTGTTTTACAGACATGAAATATCTTGGGGCAGGCAAAGTGGGTTGGAGAAATGAATACGAAGCATTTTAATAAGGTAACAAGGGGATAACTTGGTAAGTTAGGCTTTATGTCTTCAAATATGACTACAAACCTTTATTCGGAAGACAAAGAAGGGAAAACTCCCCTTCCTCAATTGTCAGAAGATTTCTCATTCAGATGGAGTAGGCAACTGTTGTTTCCTTTGATACCCTTTAAGAAAATCCTAGGTAGTACTCTAGTTTGCCAATTGAAAGCATGCAGTTTTCAGTTTTTCTCTCTTGAATTTGAATTCATAGTTGCTAGAGTGATTCTAAGGTCTTATATCAGGCTTATATCTATTAGGCTTATCCCATAAATAGTCCTTAAATAAGTTAAAACTTCCAAAATTAATTAAAGGCAGCACTGATATACCTCTGCCCCTCCTGGGTCCCTTGTCACTTTATTGTGATCAAAGAATTCAGAGAAATATGCATATCAATAGAAGTATCTAATGGCTTGCCTCTTTTTTTAAGCTATAAAAATAAAAGAAGGGTTCAGAGGATATATTATCACAGCTTAGGTGGGAAGACAGAAGAGAAAATTCAGTGTTAATACAAGGACAAACTCAGAGTGACTTCTGATGTTTCACTTCTTGTTCCCCCTCCAACTCATCTCTAGTTTGTCATTTCTTTATCAGCATATAACTAATCTAATAGAAAGTGTAAAAATTGTGTTACAGGTAAAATTAATTCAGTACATGACAGCAGGGGCAGACAAGTATCTGTTTTAGACATGAGCACAGCTCATGAAGGATTTAATAAATATTGATCCTGATGTTCCCAGGGTGTAAGCTACTCTATGGAAGGAGGTTAGCAGTTTGGGAAGCTGCATTAGTTCTCTGAGGCCACTGACATTCGAACACACTAATGGATTGCTGGTCAAGTGTATTCTATGACTTCTAGTTCATTTCTTCTTCAACTTTCACCATTAGCAGTAGCCATCTTTCCAGGAATATGGTGGCCCCAGGGTTCTTATATTCTCAACTCTATTCCTCATTTTATCACAAGGAAAAATGAGACTCAGAGATATTGCACCACTCAATGAGTGACAAATAGCTATTTAGTAGCAGAGTTGGGAACAGAAACCCAGTCCCCTGTCTTCACTTAGTAGCTAAAACACAAGAGGCTACACTACTTATATGTACTACTATGACAAAAAGTAATAAATTGAGACTATTGGGAACAATAAGGTGGGAAATGTACCTACCTTAAGGAAAGGGAATGGACAGAGGTAGAATTTACAAGCGAATGAGGGCTTAGCTAGAACAGGCCTTTTAAACTGACAATGCTGCATCAATGAAAAGAGCATCTGGGATTTTGGAAAAGATTTATTGGGTTTGTGCTGTTTTTGTTAGCTCAGAGGGGCATTTTAGTCACTTCTGAAAAATCTAAGCAACTAAATGAAAATTATAGTTTCTCCCCCACCCCTTCAGTTTTTATAATTGCTTTTTTGAGTGTTTGACGAGACAAGCCACTGAAAGTTTCATGGCTACTGTCCTACTTCTATATAAATATTAATCTTGTCCTTTCATATTAGCCTCCCTGACCTTCAGTTTTCTCATCTGTAAAACAGGGTTGCCACATGGTATTTGGAGAAAAATGTTTATTAGAAAGAGAGGCAGTAAGATCTTAGTGAATAGTACTCTGAATGTAGTATAACACATGTGGGTTTCAATCTCAACTCAGATACTTATTAACTGTGTGACTCAATAAACCTCTCTCAGTCTTCATTTTCTAATCTGTAAAAGAGAAATAATAATTGCACTAATTTCACAGGATTGTTGTGAGGATCAAATGAGATGATGATTATGAAAAGCTTTGAAAACTTTAAACCACTATATAAATGCCAATTAATATTATTATTACTAAATCACTATCATTTGATCCCTCCATCCTTGCTATCATCTAGTGCTATAGTCCCATACCTCTTTTGATCCTTTATGCCAATCCTTAAAAAAACATCTCCCCTAGGTGCTCCATGGTTTTTCTTCTTTCTTTCTTTTTATTCATTTACAATCCAACTCCCAATTACATCATTCCATTGAAATGGTCCTCCCCAAAGTTACCATCAAATTTGCCATCAAATGGCAACTCTATTTTTTCTCAGTCCATATTCTTTATTGACCTCTCTGTAGCTTTTGACACTCTTGATTACACTGTTCTTCTAAATATTCTCTTCTTTCTACATTTTTAGGACACCTCTCTCTCCTAGCTCCTCCTACCTCAGGCTCCTTTTGCTCTTATAATCATTACACAACTCTCCTCTCTGTCTCTCTGTCTCTCTCTCTGTCTCTGCCTCTCTCTGTCTCTGTCTCTCTGTCTCTCTGTCTCTGTCTGTCTGTCTCTCTCTGTCTCTGTCTCTCTCTCCTCTCTGTCTGTCTGTCTCTCTCTCTCTCTCTCTTTCTCTCTCTCTCTCTCTCTCTCTCTCTCTCTCTCTCTCTCTCTCTCTCTCTCTCTCTCTCTCTCTCTCCCCAACCCCGAAAGGTTTTATTGTTAAATTTTTCCTTTTAAAACAACACCAAAACTGAAATTTTCTTTCAGCTTTCTAATAATGAGAAGTAGTAGGAACCATTCCTAATTATTTTATGAAGTCTGCCTAACAAGTTTCATACATAAGGCAGATTAGATTTTTCTTCAAATTCAAGGCTTCCTAGGATTATGAGAGCAAATCTTCACACTTCTAATATAAATAATATTTTCTTTTCCCCTAATTTTCTAAACTGCAGAAAAAAACAAAGTTCACTTTTAAACAGCATAAATATTCTATGTTGCTTGTTTTCATTTTTACAAGTTCATTTATATATTTTCCCAAAACTGAGAATTAGAAGTGTTGTCTCTATGTTTAAAAAATGGTACACACTAAAGCAGCAATGCAAAGAGTACAGAATCCAGTTCATGAAGGCCACAGAATTAGAAGCATAATAGGTCAGAGAAGAGATGGTGGTAGACAAGAAGTATTCAATGAAGCACATCAGTGTTAATGAATATCTAGTTGCAAGGGTCACAGTTTTCGTCTCCATCTGATATTCCTGAATCCCTTCCCCTGCTATACTCCTTCATTTGATGATCTCATTAGCTCCCATGGTTTTATTGACCATTTTCTCTGCTAAGGATTCTCAAATCTTTTTATCCTAACCTAACCTCTCTCTTCAACCTTGCATTACTCCAACTGTCTTTCAGACATTGTTAAATTGTCCATCCTAAATTCAGCATGCTCAAATCTGTACTCTTGTGTTGCCCCTGTTTCCTTCTTCCTGGTTATTCTTAAGATCAACACTATGCTTTCAGTCACTTTCAGCTCATAACCTAAATGTCATTCTCAACTCACTATCCTTCACCCTCCATATCCAATCTATTGGGAAGATCTCTCAATTTCATCTTCACAACATTTTCTGGAGACATTTCCCTTCTCTTTTCTGATATTATCACCACCCTGCCTCAAACTGTCATCAACTCATATTTGGAAATATTGCAGTGGTCTACTGGTGACTCAAGTCTCTCCCCACTGCAATCCATCCTCTATTCCACAGCCAAAGTAATTTTACTAAAGCATTCCTTAATCATGTTACTACCATAATCCCCCCCCCCCCACACACACACACCCTATCTTGTGTTTAAAGTCCTTTGTTAAATGAACCTGGGACACACATACACACTTTCCTGGTCTTCTTCCAACTTGCCATTCTAGTGATGTTGGCCTCCTTACTATTCTTCATACACTGTAGTCAAATACTCCTCTCTGCATTTCTCTGGATGTCCCCCCTACCTTGAATCCTCTTTTTCCTAATCTCTACTTACTGGTTCTCTGACTTCCTTCAAATGCAATAAAAGTGCTGTATTCTACAGGAAGCATTTCTGAACTCCAGCTAATTCTAAAGTTTTCTTTCTTTGAATTATTTATGATTTTTCCTTTATATATTTTGTGCATATTTTTTGCTTGTTGTCTCTCCTAAGAAATTTCAAGCTTGTTAAAGGGAGGAACTGTCTTTTATTTCTTTTTTATATCCCCAACACTTACTAGCACATAGTAGGTGCTTGAAGGCATTTACTATCAAGGAGTCTTTGAAATCAAGGCCTGTTTGTCTGCTATGAAGAATTATGAATTGAAAATAATAACATTCTTTTAGGGATAAGAGCAGAGAAAAAGATTAGATTTATAATTCATTGGCATAGGGAACTCCAAGAGAAGGCATTGACACATATTAGCTGTGTGAACCTAGGCAAGTAAGTCATTTAATTTCTCAGTGTTCCAGGTAAATTTCTAAAACTGTAAGCTATAAAACAAAGGTCAACGTACTATATCTGTAGAGGGAGTTTTATCAGTTAGAGTTTTATGCAAAATCTCAAGTTTGTACCCTCAAAAACATGATGGAAAAATGAATTATCTTAATATAAATAATTATTATTCTGCTTCAAACTTTTATGTTAAAAGGGGCTATTATATCAGCAATTTGTTAGTCCCAATTTCTCTGAGTTCCTTTCTGGCTCTTTCCCTAATATTTAACATTAACACTTGGTTCCTGCATAAACATAATTAACAGGAGAAGCCTGATTGTTATTCTTACCTTATGATTGAAGGCAATGAAGTTGCCATGGAAAAATAATATATGCATGTACAACTTGTTTATATATTACTACCTAAAACACTTGTTGACTTCCACCATTTTCCTTTTTTTTTAAACCCTTACCTTCTATCTTGGAATCAACACTGTGAATTGGTTCTGTAACAGCGAAAATGTAGGTTTCAAAGACTGTGAATTGCCAAAACTGTAAAGTTTTCGGCAAAACTGTAAAAATAATTTTTAGTGTCTTTATTTATATTAAAAATAAATGGTCACCATGGGAAGATTCCCAAATATGAAAATACCCAAGTCAGCTGTGTTTTCTGGAGATTTTAATTAATACAAATGAAGGAATTAAGGGAAGAGAGAGAGAAAGAAAAGAGAAAATAGTAGAAAGGGCCTAGGCCAAATGGCCTAGGCCTGAACCTTAAGGGAGAGCAAGTCAGTCTTTATCACTCACCATAAGACTGTCTCAAGCAAGCTCCAATCCTCCACTGAACTCCTGAACTCCTGAACTGAGTTCAGAGGTCCAATTCAGCTTCCAAACTGAACTACACTCAATTTTGAACTCCCCTTCCTTTTAAAGAAATTTTCTCTTGTGTCATCTCCCCTAAATTTTCACATCTACCAATTATAGTAGATGCTTTTTCCCAGGACTTCCCATTCTTAGTTTTCAGCACTCTTTAGTTCTCATCTTCTCTGGGTAGATAATATCTTCTGAGTATTTCACACCTCTTTTGTTAAGCTTGCCTTTTGTAAGTTGCTTGACCTTTTAGTGATTAATTTAACCTTTATAGGTACTTAGCACCCTTTTGTATTAGATCTAAAAATAGACTACCTAGCTTAGGGTTTTTGCTTCACTATAAGTATGAGTTGGGGACTTTTCATTGTTCAATCAGGAATTTGCAACTTTATCTTTCCCTAAGGCACTGTCTGAGCAGGGTGGAGTAATTTTAAAGTTCTCAATGAATTCCTGACCAAGTACCTCCATTGTAGGGAATGGGGAATAGCTTAATCAAATCTTCTAAAGTAGAGTCTAAGCAGTTTTAAGATTCACAGTTCCAAGGCAGAAGAGTGGTATGGGCTAGGCAATGGGGGTCAAGTGACTTGCCCAGGGTCACACAGCTAGGAAGGGTCTGAGGTCAAATTTGAACCTAGGACTTCCCATCTCTAGGCATGGCTCTCAATCCACTCTGCTACCCAGCTGCCCCTCTTTCCTGAACTTTTAACACAATCTCATCCTCACGTTTTCCAATGTATTCCTTAGGAAAGAGATAACAATAATTTTACTCATATGTTAAATATATTTTACAAACTTGTTAGAAGTTTTCTTTAAATACCTGAAGCTATAGAGGTAGCACTTAAAATAATAAATCTAAAAGTTCAAAAGATCCAATTAACATCAAAATATTTATTGTAGTCCTTTATATAGTAGCAAAACCCTGGAAACAATGTTGATGTTTAACAGTTGGGGTATGACTACACAAAGATATGATGAATACCAAAAATATATATAAATATGAAATGATTTATATGGACTTATGCAGAATTAAGTGAAAAGAGTCAAGGGAACTATGCATAATGATTATAATAATGTAAATATAAGGTCCACCCCTCCCCCAGTTTCCATCCACCAAAAACAAAACAAAACAAAAACCTGATTTCTGTGTAATTATAATAATTAAACTTGATGCCAGAGGATGAAAATGTTAAATCCCTTCTCTTTTTTACAAAGAGATGATAATCTAAACATTGAACATTGTATGAACTCTAAGACTCCATTGATAGGTTGAAAATTTTTTGACTAATTTTTATTAATCCCTCTATTTTTGTCTTAATTTCTTATTAAATTGGATGGCTTTCTGGGTTGAATATGGTAAGGGACATATGTGTAAATAAATTTGATATACATATTTCAATATAATTTTAAGTAGAAAAAATAATTTAACCTATTAGATCTTACTGAAATGTTTTTAAGATTTTTTAAAAGGTCTGTAGAAATTAAAGAGTAAAAAACTCTACAATTACAATGTTAACAATATCATCATAAGTAGAAATCTTTATACATATTCTTTTCAGCTATCATTTCAAGTACTTGAAATGTGAAGTAGTAACATGAACTTTATGTCTATTTATAGATGGTAAAATTGAGGCACAAAAGTCCATTATGATTTTTCTTAGGTTTGAGGAATAGATCAAAGAAAGAAATCAGCTTTTCAATACACTGCTCCAACACTCTTATCATTTGACATCAATATCTTGAGGTTGAGTGGTACTTCATGGTCAATGGTTCGGTACAGATCTATAGTAACTCATAACCTTAAAATAAAATAAGAGTCTAAGCTCTTGTGTCCAGGCATATATTTGCACACAATGACAACCTGTCACCTCCTGTCTTGTTTTCTTATATCTGACAGATACTAGCTAAGAGTTAGGTGTTACAATGACACCTCTTAGTAATAAGAAGGGCTCTACCTGCAAGGGCAATGCAGTTATACAGTGAAGGCAGATCTGACTTGTCTAGTATGAAGAATTATGAACTGAAAATAACAACTTACATGTTTGTAGGAATAAGGTCAGAAAAAGGAATTGGAATTGTGATTTCATAGGAGCTCAAGGAGCTCCCTGAGAGAAATTTTCTTTACCAATGGTCTGCATCTTCCCACCACTTAAAGTCTCAAAGTGCAGCCTAGGGCACTAAAAGCTTAAATAATGTGACGTTGGTCACATGGTCAATATATGTAAGACACAGTATTTGAACCCAGGCTTTTGCTGGCTCAAAGGCTAAATCCACTTTGTTAATTTTGCAATGTATGTCCATCAGGACAACTCTGTGAGACAGGTAATGCAAGGATTATTTACCACATTCTACAGAGGAAGAAACAGCGTCAGAGAGGTGTATTGGCTTGTCCAATGTCACACATTAAGTTTTTTTTAACAAAAAATGAACTCTGAATCTCTCAGTTTTTGTAATAGATCATGTTTCATCAGAGAAAATATACTCAAATCTAGGTGTTATTTTGTCCCTTTGAGATAACAAGTCCTTTATTTTCACCTAGATCTATTTGAGAAGAGGAAAATGAGTTTTGGAATATTGAGGAAATTTGATAATGATCAATCACATTTGAATAAACCAGATACCGTACAGTTTATCACCACCTGTCACATGATGGATTTATTGTTGCATGCCAATAAATACCTCATATATTGTAGAAGATAAAAAAGATTGCCATTAATATTAAAACCTATACTTTATTACATAAAAGACAGTCATGGAGGTAGAAAGTCATATAGCTGGTTACTAAAAATTTGATCTTACAATTGGCAAAAATAAAACTTGCAAGTTCTTACTCAACAGTATCATTATGCTGGAACTTTAAAAAATAAAAAAGGAAGATTATTAATATTATTTTAAGGGACCTTTAAGAAGGCCCTGATAAGACCTTGATAAGGTCTTTCTCATTAGTATAGCAGTGAGACTCTAGGGTCTGATTTTCCCCAAAAGATTTAAATATTTTTTCCCTCTTTATGGAAATGGACTAGTTCTATGGCTCTTGACTTGTGATAGATTGATTCCTTGTATTCATAAAGAAATTTCAGGGGTACTGAGAATATGGTTAGTTAAAAAGCATTTTTTAAATTTTACTAGTCCCTATTGAAATTTGGCATATCCTATAATTATGATTTAAAAAAATATTCTTAGAAGAGTCTGTAGAATTCACCAGAATGTCAAAGGAGTCCATGTCAAAAACATAAAGGTCAATAATCCCTAAAATAGATTATCTCTGAGGTCCCACATAAAATAAACAAACAAAAAATAATACTCTTGAAAATATTTCATTTTACCCTTCATTTCACCCATTTTTTGTACATTCAGGAGAAAAGTATTAAAGTCTTATTACCTGCCTTCTCACAGAGGTGTGAGGAAATGGGGGGAGGTAGAAAGAATTAGGCATAGATTTTTAGACATATCTAATATAAGAATTTGATTCTCTTGAATAAGCAGAGTTATTACATTTTATTATATATTTATAACAAATCCTATGTATTATAGTTATGTTACCTATAAAATAAATATTAACTAAAAATCTTTTGGGAATAAGTTAATATTTATAAGCAATAAAATGTCTTGAAAAAATTTTGATATACATGAATTATAGCTTATTTCTAGTACTGTTCCCATATAAATTCAAAACCAAAATATACAATTCTTAAGATTAGCATTTAGAAGCAATTCTGTTGCACCATTTTGGATTTTAATACCATTCAGACACCACTTAATGCAATTCATTCATTCACTTATTCAGTATACTTGTATTAACTACAAATTACATGCCTTGTAATTTGTGGTATAGTATGGAAGTTATACAAAGACAATTTAGTGAAAATAGGATTGGAGTTGGAGTAAGATTATCTGGATTCAAATCCCAACTTTTTAACCTTACAATCAGTATGACCCTGAATTAGTCACAACTTCTGTAGCCTCTTTAACTTCTTTTTTGCATTATTTTTTCATCTGTAAAATGAAGGAGTTAAGCTAGTGACCTTTGAGCTCCCTTCCAGCTCTAAATCTAGAACACTTTGAGGGTTTCCATTCAGCCTAAAAGTTGGTCAATACAAATTATTTTTGATAATTCAAGGATCTCTGATTTTTCTGGTAAGTGCTAAACAACCTCTGTATAGTTCATGATATGGTTTCATCGTGAAGTTTTGTGGCTTAAAATTGTTAGCTAATGACTAACCTTTTAGTAATGAATCTTTCCACATTTAGTAGGCTGTTCCTTATTCAACAGGGAGGTTACAGGTTATCATCAACAAAAGGAGCCAGCATAACAAATTTGCATAGCACTTTACAAATATTCATTCATTTGATCCTTACAACAACCCGGAGAGGTATGTATTATAGTTTCCATTTTTCAGATGAGAAAACAGAGGCATATAGAGGTTAAATGAGTGGCCTAGGGTCATATAAATAATACATGTTCAACACTGGACTTGAATACAGGTAGTACTAACTATATTCACAATTCTATCCACTTAGCAATCAAACAATTTACATACAGTCCTTTCCACTTTGGAAGGACCTACCCTGCTTGTATCCTGCTCTCATAGTAGAAAAACCCAATTTATATTCACATCAATATGAAATATCAGCATAGGAGTTTAGAGGATATATGAGTAATTTCCTTCAGATACAGCCTAACATAAATCTTACCTAACACTTTGTGTTCACCACAACTTGCTTTTGAAAGATTTTAAGAAATCAGCTGATTTTTACCTTGGTTCCCTTCCATTTCTTTTCATGTATCACTCATATACACATATCATCATCATCATCATCATCACCACCACCAACACTACCATCACACAATATAATGTTTTCCTCTTTTTTTCCTTTCTCCTCTGTTATTTTGAGAGATTTGTGCCTGGCTCAGTATTTTTAATTCCCTCCTCATTTTCTGCCCTCATTCTAGAAGACTTCACTGTACAAATTAATGCTCCCTCAAATACTCTTAAATTTTCAGTTCCTCATTCTACTTACTTCCTATGTTTTCTTTTCCACTTCAGATCTTGCCATAATTCATGAATATCCTACTTCGTTGTTCATAAACTCCAAAGTTCTTTTATTTGATAATTCTTGTATTTCATTTTCCTCCCTGCTTTATGACCCCAAATCATTCTTTAATCATGACCTCCATTGTCTTTGGTGAATCCACTGAAAGTTATACTGTCCCCCTGACCTTTTGTTGATGGTGCCTTGCCAAATCCTAACCCAGTACCACTCCCCTCAGCCAACTCCTATGCTCCTATTCACTTGTTTCTGAAAGTGCTGGAGGACACTGAAAAACCCTGCTGAATCCACTACACCTTTTTATCTAATCTTAATTGGGCTACCACAGTAACAAGCTAATTATTCTGTTCCTCCCTAATCATCCACTAGTCCACTTTCTAAAGAGGTTTTTCCCAACCTTCTAGTCTTTTCAAGCTTCCCACAGAACCTCCTCTTTCTATCTGATTGACTATGAAGAAGGCTGAAATTAGTAGATGAAAATGGAATTAATGGCAGGGTGATTTGGAAAACATTAAATGGGAGCTTTGGCAAGTTAGTGATTGGAAATCTAAGGGTAATTCTTAGAATTCCCTCCAATAATGTGGAAAATTTGAAAGTTTATCTAGAAAATGATAAGTAATATACTTTTAAAAAGAAATTATATATATAAAAAAAATATACTATCAGGACGATTTAAAATATATAACATACTAGGCTCAAAGAGAGGGAAACTTGGTCATTGCTACAAAGAGAATTATAGGAGGAATTCAACGATGGTATTTTATCTAATTCTTTTTAAAATTCAAAAGATTAATTAACTTGGAATATCATCTAAAGACACCTTAAATAGAGACCCTAAAAAAATGTTAGAAGAGAAAATGGAAATATTTTCTACTCTTTCATAGCCCCTGGTTACCGCAGTGGTCTAGATTGTAAAGGACAGGAGGACAGTTAAAAATTGGACAAGAATACAATCCCTGGAACCATTTGCTAGATGACAAAATTAAATTTTGTATTGTAATTGTTTGAAATAAATAATTAAAGAACATCTTTTTTTATTTAAATCTGATTTCAAACTTATATTTTCCTTAAATTACACCTTCTTTAGTATTGATAAAGTAGAGGTATATAATGCTAATATTTTTGCCTTTTACAATCTTTTGTTCTTAATCATGTTGCTTGCTTTCCAATGAGCACTTAGCAGTCTTATTCTTTTCCATGAATTATTGAAACTTTACTAAATATGAGGTATTGTGTGAAGTTCAGAATAAGATAAAAATTACAGAAGACATGATCTCTGCTACCAAAGAATATACTCCATTTCGATGTGAAAAATGTAACAGGAATACAAAAGTTAAATAATAAAAAAAACAGTGGAAAAACTATCACAAAATAGTGTTGAATTAATTTCTAAATGATAAAAACAGAAGTGTATGTTTAATGATGAAGATGTCACTGTGAAAAATCTATTCCTTGATATGGTCATAGACTTAGAATTGCAAGAGATTTTAGGGGTTTCCTGATCACAACATTTCAGATTTGTAAAAGACCTCATTTTCTTTCAAATAAACTGACTTCCAAAAAAAAGAAACTCCAGGTAAATATAATATAAGTAGATTCCATCCAACTTTCTATAAAAGCTTCCAAGAGGTTACGCATATCATGTCTTAGGGTAGCCCATTTCACTTTTCTCACCTCAAATGGGTACTTTAATCTTTGAAACCATCACTGTTCTCCTTACTTTCATTTTACTCTCTAGGACTAAAAGGACAAATCAGATCTTTATTCTTCAAGTACTTTAAGACAGACATCATTCCCTTCACTCCAGGTCTTCTGTTTTCCAGTCTAAAAATTTCATTTCTTTCTGCCAAATATCATTTTATATGGAATCAAGATCCTTCTCCTTTCTGCTCATCCTCTTGGCACTCTTCAGGTTTTCAAGGTATTTAAAAAGCAGTGACCCAAACTCAACACAATAATTCAAATGTATATCAGGTCCAGACAAAGTCAAAGAAATGCCTAAAGTCACCCCAGCTAGTAAGGAGTTGTAAGTAAGTAAGTAAGTTGTAAGTAGTAAGGTTCAACTCCATGCTACTTGATTGCTTGAAATGTTCTTTTAGCTACAATGGTCTAAGCTTGTAATTTAGACCTTTTTTATAAAGTTGTGAAAAATTATAGGTGTTGGTAGAAATATTTGAATTTGATTGATACAAAACAAAAATGAGGTCACATCTGATATCCCTAAATTGAGATCAACACATTTCTTGAGATATAATTTTCATGTGCTTCCCTTTTTTCTTTTATTATGAAATGTTTAATTTAGACTCTATTTACACTACCTCTCAAGTATACTATTAACACAGTGTTCCTGCCTCAACTCTTTTCTAATTCCAATCCATCATTTCAATTAGCAAGGTGATTTTTTACTGCTTAAGTCTGATCATGCCATTCCCCCCCCCCCATTCCCCCACATATCATCTTTCTGGCTAAAAAGCTCCTGTGGCTCCCTATTACTTCTATGATCAAATATAATCTCCTCTACTTGACATTTCAAGTGTGTAATAATCTGGGATCTTCCCTTTCTTTCTGACTTCTTTTATTTTACTACTCCATATAGATTTTATTATCCAGGTATTCTCCCATGTTCTTGCATTTTAATTAGTTGTCCCCCAAGTTTGGAATGTTCTGTCAACTCACTTCCATTTCTTAGTTTCCCTGACTTCCTAGAAGATTCAGCTCAACTCTTATCTTTTTTGACAGGTTTTGCAGTGTTCTCCTAGTTGCTAGTGTTTTCCTTTTATTTTCCTTTCCATCTTCTCTGTATATATTTTCTATAAACCTACTAATTTACAAGTTATTTCTTCCATTAGAATAAATGCCCCTTATAGGCAGGAATTGTTTTTGCCTTTCTTTTTATTCCTAGTGTTTAGCAAAATGTTTGAAACACAGTAAGCATTTAATAAATGCTTAATGATAGACTGACATTAAAACTACTTTTCCCATATATGTAAATAGTTTAAAAGAAAATAAAATTCATTCTAATATGATATACCACTAACTAGTGAATGAAACCATCCTCCTGCTATATATATAATAACCACCACTTCTACTCAGAGTTCTGTTTTATCTTCCAGGTGATGGTCCACATCTATGTGTGATAAAATTATCAAGCATTCATTTTTGAATTAAGTTCCATTATGAAATTCCTCTGGGGGTCTATTATGAATCTCTGTATTAGCTCTGTTCTTTTGCCTGCCTTGTGACAGGCAAGATTGATATAGTTGAGGTTTACACTTGATTAAAATAAATGGTATTCAATGTGTATGAAATGTGAATGTCATTATGAATAGGTCTGCGAATTTTTTATTGTGGTAAGAGATAACCTCCCTACTTCCTATCTTTCCCACCCAGATAGAAAATATGTTTTAAAAATAGAATCTCTTCTGATGTTTGGGTTCTGAGTCTGAGCCTACTATATCAAAATATAAGGGTGAACAAAATTTTATTTTTCCCTTTTATTGTTAGTGAAAAATGAAATATCTTTTGGCAAATTCTCATTTAATAGTTGAGCTAGAACAGCAGAAATCACAAATCTAGTTCTAACTCTATTGTAGTGTTTAGAGTGTGGGCTTTGAGATAAGGAAGACCTAGATTCAGAATGAATATAGTAGCTTCATGACTAAAAGTGAGGCCAAATCTCTCTGAAACTCTCCTTATTTAGAGGCACTTGCCTTTAAGGATCTTGAGAGAATAAAATAAGATAATATATATTAAGTGCTTCTAAAATCTTAAAGTGGTATAAAAATTAAAGTAAATATCTAATATTTTCTTACTTTTATTTTTTAGTTCAGATGAACATTCAAGGTATAATGGATTTTGATTTAAATTAAGAGATGAGATCTGGGTTATATCATCATCATCATCATCACTAGCATTTATATAGCACTTTACATTTTATAAAGCGTATTACAAATATTATCTAAACATTATGTAATTTTATCTTCAAAATAACCCTGAGAGGCAGGTACAATTATTATCCCATTTTATAGATGAGGAAACAGAGGCAAGTAGAAGTCACAGTTTTCTTAAGGTCAACTAGTTTGTGTCTAAGGAAAGATTTACCTGGGTCTTCATGACTTCATGTTCAGCATGTTGTACATAGTGTCACCTAGCTGCCATGTAGACTTGGGAAAGACTAAATTTCCTGTTCTGTTCAGTTATATTTCAATTATCCATAACTTCTACCAATAAAGAGCACTGGTAAACTGTTCAATGTGAATGGCGTTTTATCTTAAGTCATTCTGACTTCTTACAAAACAATTGTTGTAATATAAAATAAATTCAAAGAAAACATGGGAATTTCATTATAATATCAAAAAAGTCCATCAGCAAGAGGTAGGAAAAAATGCTATTTAAAATAACTAGACAATATGAAATACCTGGGAGTCTACCTGACAAGACAAACCACAGAACTATATGGCCACAACTACAAAACATTTTAATACAAATAAAGACAGATCTACACAATTGGAAAAACATGAATTACTTATGGATAGGCTGAACCAACATAAAATAAATAACTTCTACCTAAATTAATTTACCAGCTTAGTACCATAAGAAACTAGCCCCAAATTATTTCATGTAGAAAAAATAATAATGAAATTCTTCTGGAAGAACAAAAGGCCAAAAATATTAAGGAAATTAATGAAAAAAATATGAAGGAAGGTGGTTTAGCTGTGCAACATATTAAACTGTATTATAAAAAGGGTAACCATTAAAATAATTTGGTAGTAGCTAAGAAAAATAGTAGTGAAAAATAGAATAGATTAAGTACTCAATAAGCAGTAGTACATGACCATAGTAAACTAACATTTGACCAGCTCAAAGATCCAAGCTCTTGGAAGAATTACCTATTTGACAAAAATCCTAGGAAAACTAGAAAACAGTATGGCAAAAAACAAGGCACAAATCAATACCTAACACAACATACCAAAGTAAAGTAAAATTATTACATGATTTAGAAATAAAAGGTAATGCCATAAACAAAGTAGGGGGTCCCAAAATAGTTTACCTATCCTATCCTATGGAATAGGATTCTATGGAATCTATTGTAAGGATAAGTTTAGTGTTTTGACTTAAATCTAAATGATTGGTTGCCAGGGAAAATTCCCAAATTATAAAATACCCAAGTCAGCTGGGAATTATGGAGATTTTAAATAATATAGAGAGAAGGAATTAAGGAAAAGAGAGAAAGAGAGAGACAGAGACAGAGACAGAGAGACAGAGGGAGACAGAGAGACAGACACAGAGAGAGAGAGAGAAAGAGAGAGAGAGAGAGAGAGAGAGAGAGAGAGAGAGAGAGAGAGAGAGAGAGAGAGAGAGAGAGAGAGAGAGAGAGAGAGAGAGAAAGAAAGAATGAGAATTAATTTAAACTGCTCTGGCTCAGGCCGAGACAGGCAGTAGTTAAAGGCCTTGGCCAAAGTGGCCTCCCTGAGTCTAAGGGTAAGGGAGTCAGTTTTATCACTCACCATGAGACTGTCTCCAAGCTGGGTTCCAGGCCTCCACTGAACTCAATCTTTAAACTGGCTTTTAGCCTTATTTTAAAGAGAATTTTTTCTTATGTCACCTCCCCTAAATTTTTACGTCGACCAATCACAGTAGACACTTTTTTCCAGGACTGCCCATATGTAATTTTTTTTTAACCAGGTAACATTTTTAGAAAAAAAAAAACAGTAGTACAATAGGTAATGCACATTCTAAGAGGTACCAAAATCTCCCAAACCATAATAGCTCATAAAATTTTCCAAAGGTTACTGATACAAGTTATAACCAATTTCATGGAGTACATTTAACATCATCTATGTGACAATTAATGAAGATAAAAAGGAACAAAAAGTTGTTTAGTCAATATGTGACCTCAATAGATCTGGTGATAAGCCCAGTATCCATAAGGACCTATGACTATGCCACAGAAAGTGTTTGCCCAACTTTACTATGGGCTTTTACAATAGTATTATCTCTAGGCCAGGCATAGGACAGTACAAATAAAGATAGTAGGATGGTACAAATGAAAAGTGTAACTGAACATATAACTAGTAGCTAAAACATGGTAACTTAAAGTGACATAGTGTAACAGAATATATTAAATCAATATGTGAACTTAAAAACAAAATAAAATCTTAAAACAACAACCAGCAAATACAATAAGCATGACAGGATACAGTCACTCAGTGTCTACAAAAGGTACTCTCTTTACATGTGAGCAATGAATCCAAGATTCCTTTTCTCCAATTTTGATAGCTGTTGGCTGATTTCCACCAATGCACTGGAAGTTATTATTATACACCTTGCCTCATGGGGGTAAGTCATGGAGTGAGTTATAGTTCCTTCTTGTACAGCAGCTTCAGATTCATGGAGTTCTAACAATTTTACCTGTATATATGAAACAACAGAAGTGTTTCCCCCTAGTAATGATGTGTATGGAGGAGGAAAAAGGCTTAGCCTATATAGGGGGTATCCAACAAGCATCTCAAATGGTGAGATGTGTAGATCTCCCCTGGGCATTCTTTAAAGATAAAATAGGGTCAGAGGGAGAATTTCAGGCCATTTTAAATGGGTTTCCATGCACAATTTGCCAATAATAGTTTTAAGATCTCTATTCGTTCTCTCAGTTTGGCCTGAGCTACATGGAATTTGGGAGTGATTCCAAAAAAAAGAATATATCTGAGACAAAACCAAATCAATAAAATGAGTTTCCCTGTCTGGGCAAGCCAAAGCAAGGACTAATCTCTTTTAAGAGCACCTTGGCAACAAAAACCTCTGTGGCCCAGGTAGAAGGAAACAGTTTCAGCCATCTGGTCAGTTGATCCACTATGACTAGACAAAATTTATACTCTCTAGGCTTTGGCATAGTGATAAAGTCAATTTGTAGTTGTTCAAAAGGTGTGTAAGCCAGGGGACACCCACCAAAAACATTGCCAGAAAAGGCTTGCCGATTATATTCTTGGCAGGTAGGGCAGTCTGTACACACACTTTAGAGGCTATAGTAGTTATACTAGGGACTATCCCTACTCTTTTAACAGTCTCTAATCCCCCAAAGTAACCATTTTTGTGAATGGATAGGTATATTTGGTGGTGATAAAACATTTAGGGAGTAGGGGTTTTCTTTCAGATGACACCCATACTCCATTTATCTGTTTTGCTGTGGCAGCTATGCCTCTAAGACATGGTGGTGTTCCTGAAGGTACTAGGTCTAGCTGGACCAAATAATAAGCAACTGGAAGCTGATCAAGTCCCAAATGTTGAATTAAAAAAGCTGAGGCTCCCCCCTCTCGGTTCATGTACTACAAAGTAAATGGCTTTTTTGTAATCTGGAATGCCTAGAGCAGGGGCAGACAGGATAGCCTGTTTTAATTTTGAAAGAGTTGACAGTTGAGTTCCTCCTCTAATTTAAGAAGTTCAGGGACCCAACTTTTTGTCATGGATGTAAGGGGCTTGGTGATTTCCCCATAGAAAGGCCTACAAAATCCTATTGCTTCTAAAATTGCTCTCAACTGTTATTTAGTGGAGAGGGTGAATTTCTGAATATCTTCAATGAACTTAGGGGAAATTTAGCAGGCACCAGCAGTTAAAATGAACCCTAAATATTCCACTTTGGGGAGACATCACTCAACCTTTGCCTTAGAGATCTTGTGACTTCTCTTATGTAGTTCTAAGAGGATATGTTTGCTGTATTCCTAACATACTGTGGCTTTTGGTGAAGCCAAGAAGAAATAATTTACAAACATATCAAACAGCTCTCCTTAAACCTAATATTTTCTAAATCCTGTCTTAAAATCTGCGAGAACAATGTGGAACTTTCCACGAACCCTTGTAGTAACTGACACCATGTCTATGAGAACCTTTCTAAGTAAAAGCAAATATATTCCTTGAATTTTAATGAATAGGGATTGAAAAGAATGCTGAGCACAAGTCTACAAAAGTAAAATATTTGGCTGTGCTGGGAATAGAGGAGATAATTGTTTCTGGGCTGGGAACCACAGGGTATCTCTTAAAGATATGTTTACAGCCCTTAAATCCTGTACAAATCAATAGATACTTTTTCCATCTGGGGCTAATTTCAGCTTTTTTACAGGTAGGATAGGTGTATTACGTTCAGATTTCTATGGAATTATTATTCCTTGCTCCATTAATGAATCTATCATTGAGATAATTCCCTCAATTGCCTCTTTTGATAGAGGGTAATGGAAGGAGGTGGGCCACCTTTTTTCTTAATTTGAACAGAAACAGCTGATTTAAGTAGGCCAACACTGGAAGACAGTGTGGTCCAGAGAGACTCAGGTATATCAGCTGGGATTTTAAAGGTGGGAGATTCCTTCACCTCCTGACTGTCTGAAAAAAGTATAGGGAGCAAATTTGAGGATTCCTCAGGAAATTCTAGTGTCATAGAGCCATTTGGAGAGCATAGCATTGTGGCTCTAAGTTTGCATAAAAGATCTATCCTTAGCAAATTTGTAGGAGAGCTAGGCATTAGAAGGAAAGAAAGTTCTACTGATAGGAGCCCCATAGGCATCATTTGAGGGGAAAGCTTTGCAACCTTAAGGGGTGGTCCTGATATGCCAACAACATTGATAGAGCCAATAGAATCACATTCAGAATCAGGTTTACTGATCAATACCAATCTGGAAGCTCCAGTTTCTAAAAGGCAATCATAATACATGTTTCCAACTTTTAGGGTTACATGAGGTTCATCATTATGGGTTGGAGAGAGAATGGTCTGGGATAACTGGTGTTAAAACATCAGAGACTGGGAAATCAAAAGTTTTGCTCTCTGATTCCAGAGCCTTTCCCACTCTTCCCACCCCCCTCCCACACACCTTCATAAAGATCCTTGTTTAGTTCTCTGGGATCCCCCAACCTGAGGGGGATTTTCACCATAAGTATATCATGTACAAGCCCCAGTTTTGGTATTTTGGTGTGATTTATTATTTGCCTCATTCATATTATTATATCTGTAATTATTATTTCTAAAGTTGTCATTATTTCTATTTGCCTGATTCCATTTCTTACTTATCATCATTATGTGGCCCCTTTTTCCATAGAAGTAACACATTAATGATTGATTTGTGGATTCCTGCAAAGCCGCAATGGCTACTCCTTGATTTTCTTTTTTCTTTTTTATTTTCTTCCCCTTAAAATTTTTATTTCTTTCCTTAATTCCTCCAATAAGTCATTTTTCTCCTCATTTTTCTTTTTATGGCTGCTAAAGACAAAAAACTGCTACTCTCCTCAATTCCTCAAGGGCCACATTAGCCCAATTTGGGCAGTTAGTCTTATAACTGTCTCTGACTACTTTATAACAGTTGTTTACAAACTGCCTCCTTATTTGCTTGACATTCTTTTCTCTGGAAAGATCTAGGTCTATATATATCTACCTCCCAGCTCAATCAGTTTATCCATAAACTAGGAAGGATTTTCCTTAGATTTTTTTGCTTCAGACTCTAAAACTTCATCCATGTGCCAGTCCTATCAGAACAAGCTCTCATTGCTGTTAACTATGCCTCTCTAGCCTGGCATAGTTTTATGTAGTTTTAATCATTGTTTATATTCCATTTAGGGTGAGTCTGGAGCCAATGAATTACTCTCCTTCCTTGGGACTGATTAACAAGATAGATGATTTTCTTTTTCTCTCTTTCAAAAAAGGCTTGGAGTAAATGTTCTATATCTACTCATGAAAGATCACATGTCTGATAAATGTTTTCAAGTTTTTTAATAACTACAATAGGCTCATCTTCAAAGGAAAGAGGATTTTGCTTGAATCTCAATATTTTGTGTGGTAAAGGGTTCATGGTGCCTGAGGGTCACTAAATCTTCCCCTTTGTTATAAGTGGGTACTTACATTAACTGGAATAGACCTTTAACTTAATTATTTGCTTTCTGTCTCTTGGCTGTGTGTTTGAGTTGCTATGAAGTAGGAAAGGGGAGGGGTAGTAGTAGGTAAGCTAAGAGGGAGGGGTGGTCTGGGGATGAGGATGTAGGGCAGGAGGAATGGGGGTTGGATTGGGTGTGGTGCTGGGGGCAGGGTTGTAGGCATGGGAAGGGGAGGAATGAACTGTGACAAGGGAAAGGGTGGGTGGGATAGAGGAGGAAGGGACTGAGACAGGGGAGGAAGAGGAATAGGCAGGTTGAAGGGAGATCTGGCAGGGGTAGAAGTGAGGAGAGAAAGGGCTTGGGACTGAGAGTGGGAAGGGTCATGGGAGACATATGGAGAAGTCAAGCAAGATGGGGAGAGGCTGGGGTCTGGCCATGAGCTTTCAAAAGCCAAACAAGATAATAGAGTAAGTAATCAGCTTGAGCCATAGTCTAGGTAGGTTTGGATGGAAGGGAATCTTCCTTTTGAATTTGGATATTACCCAAGTATTTCTCAATGTGGTCTATTTGAGTTAGAAAGTTAATCAAATAACTTTCTGTTGATTTTTCTTCAGGAGGAGTAGAAGTGTAAAATATCCAGAATTATATCTCTTTGTCTATTTTAATGAATTCAATCAGAAACCTTTAACTCAATCAATCAAGAACTCAAAGCACCCCTACTTAACACTTAAGTAAGAGAGTTCACAAGTCAAAAACACTCTCCTCCAAAGGGGACTACCCAGCCCTGGGTAGGACTAAGCAAATTGAAAGACTGAAATTGTTTCTGTGAAGAAGGGGTAGAGACAAGAAAGGACATGGAAAATGAGGTATAAAAGAGACCGATATAGGCCAAAGAAAAAGGCCTTCTACCATTCCTCTCCTGGCATTTGGAGAGACTCTTTCCCTAGATTCTGGGTCAGCTGGCTGGGTGAGTACTTTGGGCTATAGAGTAGGCTTCACTGGTGGACTTCTGGTTGAAGACTCCATGTGGAGATCAAGAACTGAGTAATCCTCCTTCCAGGGTGATGAGCTGGACTTCACTTCACTGGAGAAGCTCTTTGGGATGGTAGGCTTGTTAAGATTCTGTCTCCTTATCTACATTTCCCACTTTCACTCTTTCCATCTCTTTATAAATAAAAACTACTGAAAGTCATTTTGACTTAAGCTATAATATTTTAATATCAGTAATCACAATATTACTTTTATAACTCTAATATTGAATAAAACCCCAATTTTAATTATTATATAACAAGAAATATAATTAATATAAATTGGATTCTGTGTAGTATCAAAGACCAATTTTACCCAAAATCTACTTTCAATTGTATGTGTTGAATGTAATGCTCAATTATATGGCTTTCCTGAAAAGAAAGTAGGCCAATCATATTGTAAGAAGAGCCTACATGCTTTACTGGGACCCATAAAAAGCCAAAAGATCTAAAAGAGAGTTCCTAGGGTATAGCTTCTGTAGACAGTTTATTTGAGGGAGAACATGGACAATAATTCTCTGAAAAAGATCCCAAATCCAGAGGAGGATGGAAAAATCTGTATACCTAGGTGGTTCAGTGGCTAGAATACTGGGCCTAAGACACTTACTAGCTAGGTAACCCTGTTTGCCCGGCTTTCCTTATTTGTTAAATGAGCTGGAGAAGAAAATGATAAAAACACTCTGGTATATTTGCCAAGAAAATCCCAAGTAGGTCATGGAGGGTCAGATATAATTGAAACAACTGAACCACAAAAACAAAGTAGGGATATAAAGTTACTCATAATTTAGTGGAAAAAGAGAAAAGAATTTGGTGATTAAATGGATGGAAGAGAAACATAGAATAAGGAGTAAACATGACTCAACTCTATCAAGCATGCATGACTTAAAAAATTCTGGCATTATAAAAAATAAATAGAAAAGTTAAGAAGAAAAGGACTGAGTTGAGATACATGGAGAGGGATGAAATAGGGGAAAAGAAAAGTTTAGTTATTGACACGTTTTATCCAAAGACCCTTGATATAGAAAGCATTTAATGTATGTTTCAATAAATTAAATTTCTTAGACATTTCTTAAATGAATTTGCATTATCTTTTCCTTTAACCTATCCAAAGTTTCATTTCATTAAGATAATGAATTATTGTAGTTCATTTCCCATTTAGAAGTTCAACTAGTTTTCTTCCCATAGTAGAATTCCTAATATTCTCATATTTTAACACATTTCTGAAAGGTTATAATTTAAATCATAATTTTGATCAATATTAATGTGTATTTGGCACAAACTTTTATTTTAAAACAAACCCAGGAAAATTTAATATTAAATTTCATAATGTAAGTAGGATTATATGTAAGGTCTACATTGTACAGATAACTCATGGCTCTATTTAACTGTTGCTAAGAAAACCCAAGACTTCACCCATAATATATAGATAAAACTCTGAATTATCTTAATAAATTTCAGGATTTTTGCCCAGTATTCTTTATCAGCTAAAATTGAATAATAACTTCAAGGACAAATGATGCTTTAATGATATTATATAATTCATTAAGTAATGTTATAAGAATTGGATGGTGTTTTCATTATAAACTCCATTAATAGATCCATTAAGGGATGCTACCATTTTCATTATCGACTCTGTTAAGGGTCTATTGACATTTTCATTATAAACCCCATTTTTCAGGGACTGGTAACTAAGTAATTTAAAAGTGTTTAGGTCTTTAACTTTCTGTGTGCATTGTTCACATGAATGCTTTTTAAAAAAAATAATGAATGTGTATTTTTGTTGGTTGAAGTTTTTCTTTCACTGTTAAATGCTTTTTTTGATTAATCAACTCATTAGTAGCAAATTGATTCATTAGAAAAATACAATTATTCTACTAAAATATTTTCATGTATGTGTATGGAATGAAGGCTATACTTCACCTAGTCATGGTAGATTGTATTTTAGTCTTCAGCTCTTTGTCAGAATATAGAATAAAAAATCATATAGCAGAAATATAGCACTTTTGGGTCTGTGTCATCAACTAATTTAGTCATACTTTCCATATATAGGAATAATTATCAAAAATAGTTGACAGTTACCAAATACTGAAATGAATGGCATTTTTTCTTTAAAAATCCACTTTTAAAGTGATAATCACTCAAATATTTTCCTTTAATTACTCCAAGGTAAAAATTCTAGTGTATTTGAAAGATATAGTTCCCACATACACCAGATATTACTTCATAAATAAAAAAGATATAAATAATGTTTTGAAATTTTTCAATTTTATTCAGCATAGTTAAAAAAGAAAGTAAAGTGGTGTTTTCCAGCTTTTTAAAAACCCAAACACAGAATATAGTGAGAAAAGAAATCTATGCCTCCATGTCCAACAGAGACTTTTAATTCCTAATTATAATTAAATTCATATAACTTTATTGGAAAGCAAGGAAGTTCCACTATTAACCATGAGCTAAAACTTGAAGTATAAAGATGAAAATAATCATAATCATAATAAATTCCATATACATAGTACTTTAAAGATTGTGAAGGGATTTAACATACTTTAAATTATTTGATATTCACCATAAACTATGAAGCAAATGGCCATATCCTCATTTTACAAGTGGTAAAACTGAGGCTAAGAGATGTCACAAGTTTTCTAGGATGACAAATCTTGTTATTAGTAGAAATAGTATGCAAACCTGGATATCCTGACTCTAAGTCCAGAGTTCTTTCCATGATATTATGCTTTCTTATTTTGTATACTTTTAAATCACATATAATAATTTTAATAAGTCCTGAAATATATAACAAATTTAATTATTATATTCTTTTGCTCAAAAATTTAAAAGTCACTTTGTAGTGATGACTGAGAACATTTGCATAGACTTAATGACTAAAATAGTGAAAAAAGAGAACATATATTCACTTTGAGTATATATGTTGACTAAAAAACAATATGTGTTTCCAAAAGGGCAATAGAAAATTTTACTAAATGTAATAAGGAAATAAGGATTGATCACAAATAGGTGGAATAAAGGATGCTAGCAGAGAAAGGCACAATTTGAAAAAATAAATAAAATTAAAAAGAGGAGTTCACCATTTAGAATAAAGGATAGTCCATTGACAGCTCACATAGTGCATGGGTACCCATGCCATATAAAAAGAGAGAAGAGGGACCCCTGGATCCTTTGTAGAATCTTTTCAGGAAGGTATGGACAACAATTTAACAAGAACAGAAAGTCTGCATGGCTTTTGATCTAATCTGTCGCTCTAAAGAGGTTGACCAGATTGATTCTATTAGATATATCAAAATATAAATGGAGAAAAAATGACATATAAATGGGTTATAAACAATTTTATTATACAAAGAAAATATCTATCAAAAAGGTAGCTAGGTAGCATAGCAGTTAGAGTGCTGGGTTTACAGTCAGGATGATTTGAGTACAAAACTGGCCTCAAACACTTCTCTAGATGACCTTGGTCATATTCTTTAATTGCTAAACAGGGATCCTTATAGCACCTAGATCCCAGGCTTGTCGTGAGGATCAAATAAGATAATAATTGTAAAGCAATAGGCATAGTGTCTAGCACATACTAAGTGCCATATAAATGCTAGCTATTATTATTTTATTATTTTTTAAAATTATTATTATATTAAATATATATAAATTATATATTTATTATATAATTTTTATTTTTATATATAATACATGTTATTATATATAATATATAAATATATATCAATTGTATATTTATTATGTAATTTCTGTTTTTATATATAATATAAATATAATATATAAATATATAATTGAATATTATATATAATTATATATAATAATTAATTAATATATTAAAATATTTTAAAATTATTATTTTATTATTATATTATTACTATCATAATTATCATTATTATTGTAGTTGTCAATATTGGGTGTTGTTTTTACCCCACTTTAATTTCTAAATATACTATCTCTCCCATCCCCCAACCAGGAAATAATCCTTATCAAGATAGATTGATAAATAAATATATAAAAGGAAAGAGAAGGGAAATATTTCTCTGTAAAATAGCCTTATACATCAACTATTTCTGAGAGCATAATCAATGTTCCACACACATACTCTCCTACCCTTGTAGAGAAGGAAGAGAAGTAACTGTTAAATTATGGACAAGCATGGTTTAAAAGATGCATTGATAAGCTAGAGAGGGTTCAGAGGAGGCAATCAAGACCAGGAGTCATGTTGTATGTGGATCAGTTGAAAGAAATTTAACTTTGAGAAATCTTAAAAGTATATGTTATATAATAATATATGTAAAATCTAGATGAAATTTCTTACCATTTTTGAGAGGAGGGAGGAGATAATTTGGATCTTATACTTTCAGAAAACCTATGTTGAAAATTGTTATTAGGGGCGAGTCAAGATGGAGGCTTAGCAAACAGCAAAAGTTCAGACCTTGTGGAAGACCCTTCCTTACTGATACAGACTGAATGCTCCTAGGGCGCCGAAACCCAGCCTGAACAACAGGACAGAAGTGGGGAACCCTCCTTCTGGACTCAAATCAAAAGGTACGTCCCCAAAAAGCTGGAATTCTAGAATACTCAGGGCTAAGGGGAAGGCAGAGGGTAGATCCCAGGACCCCTCCCCCACAACCCAGAGAGCTGAGCCCGCAGCAACAGCAGCGGGAACCTTTGAGCGGCCAAAGGTGCTGGCTTGGAGGGTCTACCTTGTGAGCAGTGGGGCGCCTGGCTCGGAGAAGCCAGCTTGGACAGCAGGGAGGAAGCCAGGGAGAGAGGGGGCCGCAGCTGGGTCCCTCCATCGGGCTCCAGCCTCACTTTTGCCTTGGGGCATAACCAGATCAATCCAGCCAATTCAATCAGAACTCCTCAGAGTTTAGGGAGGAGGGCAAAGGCACTTGTGGACAGTGGAGAAACAGCTAGAGAGAACTGGAGGGAGCCTGGGCAGCCCAGCCTTCCAGGTGTTTTCAGAGCCTCAGTTTCATACCGCATACAGCCCAACCCACTTTAATTCAATCCAAGCAAAAGCCTCCAGAGGACAGGGAAGCTAACATTCCTTCCCTAGAGACTGTACCAGGAGATCTGACAAAGCTCCAAGAGGGGAGACTGACAGCCCCAAAACCAAAACAAAATGAGAGGAGCAAGAGCACAGCCAAATACGGGGAGCAAAGAAGGGGTAAACTCGAGCAAACAACAGAAAAAGAAGAAGGAAATTACAATAGACAGCTTCTGCACAGGTAATGAGCAAAGAGCGAATGAAACAGAGGGGGAGGGAACAGCAAAGGAAAAATCAGAAATCCCAGCGAATTGGATACAGGCTTTGGAAGAACTCAAAATACAATTCAAAACACAATTAAGAGAGGCTGAAGACAATTGAGAAAAGAACTTAAAAACTAAGAAAATTCATCTAGAAACAGAAAATAGTGTCTAGAAAGCCAAAATCAACCAGCTGGAAAATGAGGCAAAGGAGATGAAAGATGACCTCCAAAGAAAATCCGACCAAAAGGAAAAGGACGGCCAAAAAACTAAGGATGAAATCCAGTCTTTAAGAACCAGAATACAACAATTAGAATTGAGCGACTTCACAAGGCAGCAGGACTCTATAAAACAAAACCAAAAGAATGAAAAAATTGAGGAAAATATGAAGCATCTCATTCACAAAACAGAGGATTTAGAAAATCGGTTCAAGGAGAGACAATTTAAGAATTTTTGGCCTACCAGAAGACCATGACAAAAGAAAAAGCCTGGACATTATATTACAGGAAATTATTAAAGAAAACTGCCCCGAAATCCTTGAACAAGAGGGAAAAGTGGAGACTGATAGAATCCACAGATCACCTCCTGTACTTAATCCCCAACTGACAACACCCAGGAATATTATAGCCAAATTCAAGGACTATCAGACCAAAGAAAAGATATTACAAGCTGCCAAGAAGAAGTCATTCAGATACCAAGGAACCACAGTGAGGATAACTAAGGATCTGGCTGCATCCACACTGAAAAAAAGAAAGGCATGGAATACGATATTCCGGAATGCAAGGGAAATAGGTCTACAACCAAGATCAACTACCCAGCAAAACTGATTATATTCTTACAGGGGAAAGTATGGTCATTCAACAAAATAGAAGAATTCCAAGAATTCATAAAGAAAAGACCAGACCTGAACAGAAAAGTTGATGTCCAAGAAAGAGAATCATCAAAAGGTAATTTAAAAAAAAGGGGCAAAAAAGAATAACAACAAAAAAAAATTTTTAAGAGATTCAATAAGTTAAAATGATATGTATCCCTATAAGAAAAGAGGTCATTGGTAACTAGCTAAATCAAACCAAAAAATAAATAAGAAAGAGGTAAGAGAAGTGAATGAAATCTTAGAAAAATTAGAGTTAGTAGACATGTGGAGAAAAATAAATAGGGACAAAAAGGAATATACCTTCTTTTCTGCAGCACATGGTACATTCACAAAAATTGACCATGTATTAGGGCATAAAAACATTACAAACAAGTGCAAAAGAGCAGAAATAATAAATGCAATTTTCTCAGATCACAATGCAATGAAAATAATAATTAGTAAAGGAACATGGAGAGGTAATCAAAAATTAATTGGAAATTAAATAATATGATTCTCCAAAACCAGTTAGTTAAAGAACAAATCATAGAAACAATTAATAACTTCATTGAAGAAAATGACAATGGTGAGACATCCTTTCAAAACCTATGGGATGCAGCCAAAGCAGTACTCAGGGGGAAATTTATATCCTTGAGTTCATATATAAACAAATTAAGAAGGGCAGAGTTCAATGAATTGGGCATGCAAATTAAAAAATTAGAAAGCAAACAAATTAAAAATCCTCAGATGAAGACTAGAGATCCTAAAACTCAAAGGAGAAATTAATAATATCAAAAGTCAAAGAACTATTGATTTAATAAATAAGACTAGAAGCTGGTACTTTGAAAAAACAAATAAAATAGACAAAGTACTAGTCAGTCTAATTAAAAAAAGGAAAGAAATAAACCAAATTGACAGTATCCAAGATGAAAAAGGAGAACTCACCTCTAATGAAGAGGAAATTAAGGCAATCATTAAAAACTACTATGCCCAATTATATGGCAACAAATATGGAAATCTAGGTGATATGGATGAATACTTACAAAAATATAAATTGCCTAGACTAAAAGAGGAAGAAATACATTACCTTAACGACCCCATTTCAGAAAAAGAAATTGAACAAGTGTTCAAAGAACTCCCTAAGAAAAAATCCCCAGGTCCAGATGGATTCACAAATTAATTCTATCAAACATTCAAAGAACAACTAATCCCAATATTAAACAAACTATTTGACAGAATAGGCCAAGAAGGAGTTCTACCAAATTCATTCTACGACACAAACATGGTACTGATCCCAAAGCCAGGCAGGTCAAAAACAGAGAAAGAAAACTATAGACCAATCTCCCTAATGAATATAGATGCAAAAATCTTAAATAGGATACTAGCAAAAAGACTCCAGCAAGTCATCACAAGGGTTATCCACTATGACCAGGCAGGATTCATACCAGGAATGCAAGGATGGTTCAATATTAGGAAAACCATCCACATAATTGACCATATTAACAAGCAAACTGACAAAAATCACATGATTATCTCAATAGATGCAGAAAAAGTCTTTGATAAAATACAACACCTATTCCTATTGAAAACACTAGAAAGTATAGGAATAGAAGGGTCTTTCCTAAAAATAATAAACAGTATATATCTAAAACCATCAGCAAACATCATCTGCAATGGAGATAAACTAGAAGTCTTTCCAATAAGATCAGGAGTAAAACAAGGATGCCCATTATCACCTCTATTATTTAATATTGTACTAGAAACACTAGCAGTAGCAATTAGAGAAGGAAAAGAAATTGAAGGTATTAAAATTGGCAATGAGGAGACCAAGCTATCACTCTTTGCAGATGATATGATGGTTTACTTAAGGAATCCTAGAGAATCAACCAAAAAGTTACTCGAAATAATCAACGACGTTAGCAAAGTTGCAGGATACAAAATAAACCCACATAAGTCATCAGCATTTCTATATATTTCCAACACATCTCAGCAGCAAGAAATAGAGGGAGAAATTCCATTTAAAATCACCATAGACAATATAAAATACTTAGGAATCTATCTGCCGAGACAAACACAGGAACTATATGAACACAACTATAAAACACTTTCCACACAGCTAAAACTAGATCTAAACAATTGGAAAAACATTGATTGCTCATGGGTAGGATGAGCTAACATAAAAAAAATGACAATCCTACCTAAATTAATTTACTTATTTAGTGCCATACCCATTGAACTACCAAAAAACTTCTTTACTGAATTAGAAAAAACCATAACTAAGTTCATTTGGAAGAACAAAAGATCAAGGATATCCGGGGAAATCATGAAAAAAAATGCAAAGGAAGGAGGACTTGTAGTCCCAGATCTCAAATTATACTATAAAGTAGTGGTTATCAAAACAATTTGGTACTGGCTAAGAGACAGAAAGGAGGATCAGTGGAATAGACTTGGCGTAAATGATCTCAGCAAGACAGTTTATGACAAACACAAAGATCCCAGCTTTTGGGACAAAAATCCATTATTTGATAAAAACTGCTGGGAAAATTGGAAGACAGTGTGGGAGAGACTAGGTTTGGATCAACACCTCACACCCTACACCAAGATAAATTCAGAATGGGTGAATGACTTGAACATAAAGAAGGAAACTATAAATTAGGTGAACACAGAATAGTATACCTGTTAGACCTTTGGGAAGGGAAAGGTTTTAAAACCAAGCAAGACTTAGAAAGAGTCACAAAATGTAAAATAAATAATTTTGACTACATCAAATTAAAAAGGTTTTATACAAACAAAACCAATGTAACTAAAATCAGAAGGGTAGTAACAAATTGGGAAACAATCTTCATAAAAATCTCTGACAAAGGTTTAATTACTCAAATTTACAAAGAGGTAAATCAATTGTACAAAAAACCAAGCCACTCTCCAATTGATAAATGGGCAAGGGACATGAACAGGCAGTTCTCAGCCAAAGAAATCAAAACTCTTAATAAGCACATGAAAAAGTGTTCTAAATCTCTTATAATCAGAGAGATGCAAATCAAAACAACTCTGAGGTATCACCTCACACCTAGCAGATTGGCTAACATAACAGCTACGGAAAGTAGTGAATGCTGGAGGGGATGTGGCAAAGTAGGGACACTAATTCATTGCTGGTGGAGTTGTGAATTAATCCAACCATTCTGGAGGGCAATTTGGAACTATGCCCAAAGGGCGATAAAAGACTGTCTGCCCTTTGATCCAGCCATAGCACTACTGGGCTTGTACCCCAAAGAGATAATAAGGAAAAAGACTTGTACAAGAATATTCATAGCAGCACTCTTTGTGGTGGCCAAAAATTGGTAAATGAGGGGATGCCCTTCAATTGGAGAATGGCTGAACAAATTGTGGTATATGTTGGTGATGGAATACTATTGTGCTCAAAGGAATAATAAAGTGGAGGAATTCCATGGAGACTGGAACAACCTCCAGGAAGTGATGCAGAGCGAAAGGAGCAGAACCAGGAAAACATTGTACACAGAGACTGATACATTGTGGTACAATAAAAGGTAATGGACTTCTCCATTAGTGCCAATGCAATGTCTCTGAACAATCTACAGGGATCTAAAAAACACTATTCACAAGGAGAGGATAAACTGTGGGAGTAAAAACACAGGCGAAAAGCAACTGTTTGACTACAGGGGTGGAGGGGAAATGACTAAGGAGAGACTCTAAATGAACACTCTAATGCAAATACCAACAACATGCAAATGGGTTTGAATCAAGAACACATGTGATACCCAGTGGAATTGCGTGTCGGCTGTGGGAGAGGTGGAGGGAGGGGGGAAGGGAAGAAAAGAAAATGATCTTTGTTTCCAATGAATAATGTTTGGAAATGACCAAATAAAAATTAAAAAAATAAAATAAAATAAAAGAAGAAACAAACACATCACCGGAGAGAAATAAAAAAAGGAAAGGGACTAATGGTTAAAGCAAAAAAAAAAGAAAGAAAATTGTTATTACATGTAATTGAGAAAAGAAAATATCTAAGAATAAAACAATGGTATATAGGGCAATATCTTCAAGTATTTGCAGGATTGTCATGTGGATAAAGGATTACTCTTTCACCCCACAGTGCAGACAGAAGCAGTAATGTTTGGAAGTGGCAAAGAGTAAAAAAAAATTGTATCAAACCTTTTCAAAGTGGAATATTTGGACTTCTTGGAGGTCTTCAAGTAGAAACTAGACAATCATCTTTCTGGAATATTATAGTGGAAATTTCTTTAACATGTGGTTTGGATTATACCCTGCTAAGATTCCTTAGAAGTATGAAATTTTGTGATTATTAGGGAATAACTGTAACTCTCATTCTGTCCAAGCTAGATTCCATTTTTCGAGCGATGGATATCCGTGTGCTTTATTTTGCTTATCTGGAAGAAAATGTGAATTCTAATTAACTGAAAAAATTCTTAATGATATGCTATATTCCTAAGTATGGAGTTTACTTCAATTTGTTTCTAAGACTACAAGGTGAGTCATATGAAGAGAGACTCTTCGGGGAAATGGTCAAGAGAAAGAGATATTTAGGTGGAGTTGTGAATTGATCCAACCATTCTGGAGGGCAATTTGGAACTATGCCCAAAGGGCACTAAAAGACTTTCTGCCCTTTGATACAGTCATAGCACTGCTGGGTTTGTACCCCAAAGAGATAATAAGGAAAAAGACTTGTACAAGAATATTCATAGCTGTGCTCTTTGTGTTGGCAAAAATTTGGAAAATGAGGGGATGCTCTTCAATTGGGGAATGGCTGAACAAATTGTGGTATATGTTGGTGATGGAATACTATTGTGCTCAAAGGAATAATAAAGTGGAGGAATTCCATGGAGACTGGAACAACCTCCAGGAAGTGATGCAGAGCGAAAGGAGCAGAACCAGGAAAACATTGTACACAGAGACTGATACATTGTGGTACAATAAAAGGTAATGGACTTCTCCATTAGTGCCAATGCAATGTCTCTGAACAATCTACAGGGATCTAAAAAACACTATTCACAAGGAGAGGATAAACTGTGGGAGTAAAAACACAGGCGAAAAGCAACTGTTTGACTACAGGGGTGGAGGGGAAATGACTAAGGAGAGACTCTAAATGAACACTCTAATGCAAATACCAACAACATGCAAATGGGTTTGAATCAAGAACACATGTGATACCCAGTGGAATTGCGTGTCGGCTGTGGGAGAGGTGGAGGGAGGGGGGAAGGGAAGAAAAGAAAATGATCTTTGTTTCCAATGAATAATGTTTGGAAATGACCAAATAAAAATTAAAAAAATAAAATAAAATAAAAGAAGAAACAAACACATCACCGGAGAGAAATAAAAAAAGGAAAGGGACTAATGGTTAAAGCAAAAAAAAAAGAAAGAAAATTGTTATTACATGTAATTGAGAAAAGAAAATATCTAAGAATAAAACAATGGTATATAGGGCAATATCTTCAAGTATTTGCAGGATTGTCATGTGGATAAAGGATTACTCTTTCACCCCACAGTGCAGACAGAAGCAGTAATGTTTGGAAGTGGCAAAGAGTAAAAAAAAATTGTATCAAACCTTTTCAAAGTGGAATATTTGGACTTCTTGGAGGTCTTCAAGTAGAAACTAGACAATCATCTTTCTGGAATATTATAGTGGAAATTTCTTTAACATGTGGTTTGGATTATACCCTGCTAAGATTCCTTAGAAGTATGAAATTTTGTGATTATTAGGGAATAACTGTAACTCTCATTCTGTCCAAGCTAGATTCCATTTTTCGAGCGATGGATATCCGTGTGCTTTATTTTGCTTATCTGGAAGAAAATGTGAATTCTAATTAACTGAAAAAATTCTTAATGATATGCTATATTCCTAAGTATGGAGTTTACTTCAATTTGTTTCTAAGACTACAAGGTGAGTCATATGAAGAGAGACTCTTCGGGGAAATGGTCAAGAGAAAGAGATATTTAGGTGGAGTTGTGAATTGATCCAACCATTCTGGAGGGCAATTTGGAACTATGCCCAAAGGGCACTAAAAGACTTTCTGCCCTTTGATACAGTCATAGCACTGCTGGGTTTGTACCCCAAAGAGATAATAAGGAAAAAGACTTGTACAAGAATATTCATAGCTGTGCTCTTTGTGTTGGCAAAAATTTGGAAAATGAGGGGATGCTCTTCAATTGGGGAATGGCTGAACAAATTGTGGTATATGTTGGTGATGGAATACTATTGTGCTAAAAGGAATAATAATGTGGAGGAATTCCATCGGGACTGGAACGACTTCCAGGAAGTGATGCAGAGTGAGAGGAGCAGAACCAGAACATTGTACACAGACTGATACACTGTGGTATAATCGAATGTAATGGATTTCTCCATTAGTGGCAATGCAGTGATCCTGAACAACTTGGAGGGATCTACCAGAAAGAACACTATCCACATCCAGAGGAAAAACTGTAGGAGTAAAAACACTGAAGAAAAACAACTGCTTGAATACATGGGTCGAGGGGGATATGGTTGGGGATGTAGACTCTAAATGAACATCCTAGTGCAAGCATCAACAACATGGAAATAGGTTCTGATCAAGGACACATGTAATAACCAGTGGAATTGCATGTTGGCTATGGGAAGGGTGGGGGGAGGGAAGGGAGGGAAAGAATATGATTATCGTAACCAAGGAATAATATTTTAAATTGATTAATTTTGTTTAATTTAAATTTAAAAAAAGAGAAAGATATCTAAATTGCAAAGTTCTACTCTCAGATTGGCAGATATATACAGTATAGGAGCTGTCTCTATCATGTTCCTTAATATACAGGACTCATAATTCTAGAAAATGTTAAGAAAAGTCTTCTCTGGAGTTATACTGTTCTCTCTCAAGTTATGAGTTGAGATGTCATTTCCAGCTATAGGACTTATTTATTCTTGTTTCTTTATGAGATGTTCTTCTCTGTAAAACTTATTTCACTTTTCTTAATTGTTTTGCATGGTTCTGGTTATATTAGGACTACATTAATGTGATTAATGCAGGGCTAACCTCACCCTTAAAAATGATAATGACAGTATCTTTCATTCTGAAGATAAGCATCATAATTCTTTACCTGGGATATTTGATTGGTAGTAGAATGATATAATGCTGGCCCAATACAATTAGAGACAATTCCTTGTTATATATATATTTAATAGTTGTGTCATATTCATTTTTTGCTTCTTTTTGACTGTACAACATATAATTGTATTTACCCACATTTAAGATATACAAATTCAGGGCAGAGTTAAGATGGCAGCTTAGTAGTGGAAACTTTCTGAATCTACTTCCAACCAATCATTGCATAGCATCTCAAAAGGACAGAAATCAAAATTGAATGAGTAAAGAGTCTCTCCCACAGGAAGCAGCCTTAAAGACAAGCAGTTTGGGGGGATTCCCATGCTATAAGGGGGTAAAACTGCACTTATCAAAGGACAAGCTGATCACTCCTCCCCCCATACCACCAACTGAGCCAGAGTCAGAGTGAGGGCCTGAGCAATCTCTAAATTCTGGGGGATGGCTGAAAGCACCACAAGTTTACTCCTGAAGGCAGTGTAAGGCCTTGGAAGCAAGACTTGGGACCTGAGGCCAAAGAGCTCAGAGCCAGGGCAGTAGAGTGCAAAGTGTGGACAGAGACAGGAGTGGTCAAACCTCAGGCAGGAGAGGTTGGAAAGATAATCTCAGGGCAAAACACTACAATGAACATCATATTACCTGTCCTCACTACAGCTTCTGATTGGGAAGGGAAGATACTACTAAGGCAAAGCCCTGTGAGACAGAAGCTCAGAAAGCAATCAACTTGAAGGAATCCCAATCCACTAGTGGCAAAAGGAACAAGCAGCAGCAAAACAACAACAACAAAAATAACAACAACAACAAACACTGACCCTGGATAATTTCTATGAAGTAAAAGAGCAAAATACATAAGCAATAGCAGATAGTGACAAACAAGCAAACATATCCAAACTTTGAAAAAAATATGGAAATTGGTCACAAGCTGTTGAGGAACTCAAAAAGGAGTTCAAGAACCAAGTAAGAAAGATAGAAGAAAAATGGGAAGAAAGGTGGGAAAAAGAAATGAAAGTAATACAAAAATAAAATCATAAATAAGTTAGGTGACCATAGAATAGTCTATGTCAGATCTATGGGAAAAGAATTTAAGATTAAGCAGGAGATAGAGGACACTACAAAATGTAAAATGAATAATTTTTATTATATTAAATAAAAACGTTTCTGTACAAACAAAACCAATACAGCCAAAATTAAAAGGGAAGCAACAAATTGGGGACATTTTTATAAGAAAAACCTATGACAAAGGTCTCATTTCTCAGATTTATAAGGAGCTAAATCAATTATACAAAAAAAAAATCAAGCCTTTCCTCAATTTACAAATGGCCCGGGGACACAAATAGGCAGTTTTTAGATAAGAAATCAAAACTATTAATAAACACATGAAAAAGTGTTCTAAATTTCTTATAATTAAAGAAATGCAAATCAAAACAACTCTAAGGTACCACCTCACACTAGCAGATTGGCCAATATGACAGTAAAGGAAAATAATAAATGTTGGAGGCAATGTGGCAAAATTGGGACACTAATGCATTGCTGGTGGAGTTGTGAATGAATCCAACCATTCCGGAGGGCAATTTTGAATTATGCCCAAAGGTCTTTAAAAGACTGCCTGCCCTTTGATCCAGCCACACCACTGCTGGGTTTGTACCCCAAAGAGATAATAAGGAAAAGCACTTGTATAAAAATATTCATAGCTGTGTTCTTTGTGGTGGCAAAAAATTGGAAAATGAGGAGATGTCCTATGATTGGGGAATGACTGAACAAATTGTGGTGTATGATGATGATGGAATACTATTGTGCTATAAGGATTGTTGATTTGGAAGCTTTCCACATGAACTGGGAGAACCTCAATGAACTGATGCAAAGTAAAATGAGCAGAACCAGAAGAACATTGTACATAGTAAGTACAACATTGTGGAACAAATCTAATGTAATGGACTTTGCTACTAGTAGCAATGCCACAAGCCAGGAGAGTACATTTTTTCCATTTGAATAAGTTTATTTAGTCAATTTAAAACATTATTCCTTGATTATAATAATCACATTATTTCCCTCCTTCCCCTCCACCCATTCTTCCCACAGCCATCACATAATTTCATTGGGTATTACTTGTGTCCTTGATCAGGACCTATTTCCATGTTGTTTGTTGTTTGCACTAGGATGTTCATTTAGAGTCTCTACATCCCCAACAATATGCCTGCAACCCATGTATTCAAGCAGTTGTTTTTCTTTGGTGTTTTTACTCCCACTGTGTTTCCTCTGGATGTGGATAGTGGTTTTTCTCATAGGTTCCTCCAAGTTGTTCAGGGTCATTGCATTGCCACTAATGGAGGAGTCCATTATATTTGATTATACCACAGTATATCAGTCTCTGTGTACAATGTTCTCCTGATTCTGCTCCTTTCACTCTGCATCAATTCCTGGAGGTCATTCTAGTTCACATGGAATTCCTCCAGTTCATTGTTTCTTTGAGCACAATAGTATTCCATCACCAACATATACCACAATTTGTTCAGCCATTCTCCAATTGAAGGGCATCCCCTCATTTTCCAATTTTTGGCCACCACAAAGAGCGCAGCTATGAATATTTTTGTACATGTATTTTTCTTTATTATCTCTTTGGGGTACAAGCCCAGCAGTGCTATCGCTGGATGAAAGGGGAGGGCAGGAGACTCCTAAAGGACTTTTTGTAAAAGAATGCTATCCACATTGAGAGAAAGAACTATGGGAGGAGAAATGCAAAAGTAAAGCACATGAAATCACTTATCACATGTATATATGTGTATGTGATTTGGGGTTTAGGCCTTAAAAATCACTTTATAGCAAAAATGAATAATATGGAAATAGTATCAAGTGACAACATTTTTACAACTCAGTGGAATTACTTGACAGCTCTGGGAGTGGGGAGGGAAGAGAAGAGGGAAAGAAAATGAAACATGGAAACATGGAAAAATATCTTAAAAATAAATTTTTAAAAAGAGATACAAATTAAACAATTCATATCTAGCAAATAAAAGAAAGATTAAACGTACATCTTCACATATCAAATAATTTCTAAATTCCCACACCAGAATCATCTTCAATGATTTCATCAGATGATGAAACCAAAGTCTAGGACCCATGCATATTTAGATTTGCAAGCTTTCCTTCCCTCCAACCTCAATCCTTTAGTTCACCAGACCAAGATATATTGGTCCCTGCTCCTCTGACCCACAAATTATTCCTAAAGAATTAGTAGAGTTCACTCAACCCTGGTGAAAACCATCTTATTAGTAAAGCAGAAAAGTGAAAAGAAAAAAGATGTCATCTTCCATAAACATTAAGACTATCAAGTAAATTTTTATGTTTCACGTAAATGTTCTTCACAGGGCACTTTTGAATATGTCATTTGTGCTTTATACACCAACTTTCAAACTAAACTTCCTTGTAACATATGTTACTCCTGAGAATAAAATAGCTTGGTCTTAGAATCTCTGATATTAGCACATTCATTATAACAAGTATTAAAAAAAAATATTGCTTTGCACCAAACATTGTGCTTTGTACTAGAGATGCAGAGACAAAATTGGGAGATGTTTATTGTCAGTCAATAAGACATATGGAGGAGGCAACATGTATATATGCATGTATATTCATAGTTTATACAAAATGAACATAAGGTGCTTATAGAAGAGAAAGTGAGGTGAATAAATCAGGAGATATGAAGAAAGGACTCTTGGAGTACACCCACAATTGAGGAAGTTTTACATGGAGAATGAATTAATAAAGAAAACTGAGACCTGGTTAGAAAAGTGAGATGGAAACATGGAGAAAAGAGTTTTATAAAAACCAATGATGAGAGAATAACTAGATGAAAGCAGTGGTCAGTAGGGTCAAAAGCTCAAACAGGTCAAAAAGTTGAAGACAGTAAAGTCACTGGATATGACAGTGTCAGATCATTAATAACTTTGGTGAAGATATTTTCATGCAGATGATAAGGTCAGAAGCCTTAGAAGACTAGAGGAGATTAAAGAGGGCCTCTTTAGAGAGAAATTAGAACAATATATAGAAAGTAAATATGAGGACTACTAGGTGGCTCAGTGGATTGAGAGCCAAGCCTAGAGACTTAAGGTCCTGGGCTCAAATCTGACATCAAACATTCCCTAGCCTTGTTAAGACCCTGGGTAAGTATATTAACCCACATTGCCTAGCCCTTTTCTGTTTTAGAACCAATGCATAGTATTGATTCTGAGATGGAAGGAAAGGGTTTTATAAAATTTTTTTAAAAATGGAAACTGCCAACCTGATTCATAGATTTTTTTAAAGTGTTATTTTTACTGTCTTCTTTGTTCTTTGTGTACCTCTTTGCCAGGACCAGTCTCATCTTTCAAATTTTGCAATCATCTAGACTCATTTAATTCTTGGAAATTATTTATTTAAATTTACTTTTGGAATAATATGATTGAGTTGGGAAAGTGAGAATGCAGTATAAGATATAAAATTCTATTAAATTCCAGGTGCATAAATATTTCTTCAAAAATTCTGAACTGTTCCTCCAAGTTAATAAGGATTTTCTAAATCCAACAAAAGGCACCAAATATACTAAACTCTAGATTGTTTTTTTAAGTAGGAATAAGATATCATATAAAAAGTTATACTTTTCTGAAATCATTCCATTTCAGTCCCTGTCATTTAAATAAGCTGTGAAATTAAATACAAAGTTGGCTATTTTTAATTTAATTAACTAATTAACAAAAAGTTGTTTAAAGCATTTCAGATGCTACCAGCTACTAAAATAATTTAGCTTTTAAAAAAAACAAGCATCAAAATAAATCTGCTGAAATGTAAAAGGCTCAAAAATATGCTTATAATACATTACTTTGCCTTTTATTTTGTCAAAAAAAATGTCATTCAAAAAATGAAGGAAACTAAAAATATCAAACATTCACTCCATAAATATTTGGGAATACCAAACCTTTCTTTAGACTTTTACTTTATTGACCTATTGACTGTCTTTAGTCCTAAATTCGGAAATGTGATGTTATTTACCCCAGAACTACACTACTAAATATGTTGCATATTACTAAAGCTCTCGCTGACCTCCAAAAAACATAATCATTTCTCTCATTGCTTGTGTCTCTTGGCTTTGATTACAACAGCTTAAAGCAGACATCATCCTCATCTATCCCTTCATACTCTTACTCTATATGGGAAGAAGAAAATGTTTGATTTTCTATGTGTCTTTTTTACTCAATCCTTTCTCTTTTCAGATTGTCTCCTATAGGCTTTCTGAAATGAATTGGTAATATAGAATTAGGATTAGACTCCCTTAGAGAGTAATAGAGATATTTTCTTCTTGCCTTTGAACATGGGAGATGTGGGAAAAAAGGTAGGAAGAGATGACACTGTCTGGCTAAGCCTGGGGGCAGGAGTAGCAGTAGGTAAAATGAAAATAAAGGATCCTCTATGCTTACTTTCTTGAGAAAAGATTAATTAATATAGATTGTGGAAACTTCTTATTGTCTTGAAATATCTGAATGCACTCAATCTACTTTTGTGGACAAAGTCCAACTCTAAGATATTGCAAGAATTCCTGTGCTTTAAGATCTGGAAGTATTTAGTGAAATTGACAAATATTGCATATTTCTGAGAGTAATTAATTTAATACTGCTTTAATAATTTTATGAATATTTTTAATTTTCAAAGAATCCTATCCCCTTAGATTAGCATCTCACTATATCCTGAGATGATATGTCTGTACAGTTTGCTATTTCTGGAATATCTAGTGATGTCTAGCCAAGGAGACTCACCAGATGTCATACATCTCCTAAGAAGACATATTTATTTATTTGATTCTGTACATTGGGCTGCAAGACATTTGGATATACTGCAGCTTAAAATAGTAGAGTTGGTTAGAATGTTAAATATAAAAATTATAAATTGGCAACCATGGCAGCAAAGCATTCAGTACCATAAATTAAAAATAGAAGAATAGTATATGTTTGCCTGTGGACTTGAAGAAAGGGAACTTCCCAAATCATTGTCTTAGGTACTGAGTGATTTTGCTGGAAATTCTCTACAATTAATAGATATTATTATTAATGCAATCATAACAATATTTTATACCACATAGCTGAAGCCATATAAATAGCCTCATTATGGTTAGAAATACTCAAAGATTGTGAAAGCAGAGAATAATAAATCTACATCTGAAAAGACCTCAAAAGATACCTAGCTTAATCCTGCACATTTTTTATATAAGCCCTGTTCCAAAGCCATTAGTATAGAACTCTGTCTTTCCTTATTGATGAAGACAGGGAGAGGGGAGAACTTCAGTTCTCAGACCTTTGGGGATTCTTCATGAAGGAGTCTCACTTCAATACTCTCCAACTGAAAGTCTACTTAAAGGGTACCATCGAAAACTCTTCCATTTTTGAGAGAGGAGATAGAAGAGACCCATCCCTTCACTTTGCTGAAGGAAAAGGCTCTAGGAAGGTATGAGATTAGTTCACAGACTCCTTAAGGTCTTTACCCCCAGCTAGAGACTTCAGGAAGTTTCCCCTAGGGTGAAATAAAAGACATTATATGAAAAATTTTTAGCTAGTATTCATTTTTATATAATAATATAAAATGTAATATAATTAATATAATACAAATGATTTGTTATAAATATGTAATAAATTATGACAAAAATGTTAATCAAGGAAAAACAAATTCTCACATTAATTATGCCCAAAAATCTGTTTCATTCCTTTTTCCCCTCCGCCTTCCAAGAAGACAGGTAATATAATGTAGATTATATATACATATGGATATATATATATAATCACATAATAAATATTTCCATATTTATCATGTTGTGAAATAAGACACATATTGCTTACACTACAGAAAAATTCATGGAGGAAATAGGTGTAAGATTTCCAGAGCAGGATTTCTGTTGTTCCTCCTGGAACTGAGACTTCCAATCTCTGAAGATCTTTGACCTCTGGGTGACCACCTGCTTCCTGTGTGAGCTAGCTTACCCACAGTTCAATGCTGAATAAATTGACACACTTATGATTAACATAGTAACTCACTTATTTTATGACTAATATGATAAAACACACTTAAAATTACTATAACAATACACACAGTCAAAATTATAAATCAGGTATTATCCAGGGACTATATTCTTAATCAGTTACATACACAGACTTTTGCTTCGGATTAAATTCTTACTACAAATTACAGTTATGATTGTTTTCCCTTAAATTCTAAAATTCATAACCCAAGCACTGATTCAGCTATTAATGATTGATTTTCTGGTTAAAACATCATGTTGGCAGCACATCTAAATTATCCCCTCCTTTTATAATTATAAAATTTTAGAACTGGAAGGAACTTTGAGTTCATCTAGTTTTACCTCATTTTTTTACATAGAGTAATGAAAGATGAAGAATTACAGAGTCAGAAGTTCAATGACATCATATAAATAACACATATTGTGTGAAGGCGTTAGGATTATGAGCCTACACTGCTCTATTAATATACTTGGACTAACAAAAGTACTAATAAAACACCTATATGCATATAATATGTTAGGCAACAATAATACAAAGAAAGTGAATCATTCTCTACTCTCCAGGAGCTTATATTTTACTCATAAGACATAGAAGATGACAAGAAATGCATGTAAAAATAAACTCAGAATAATATAAAAAAGAAACTATGAAAGAAATAAGAATGCTAACCTCTTGTTCCAGGAATATTACTTTGACAACTATGCAGAGAATTCTTTGGAGAGGAAGAGAATGAAAGGAGGAAGAACAAACTCCTTCAGATGTTTCAACATCCCATTGAGAAGAATTGAATGGAAGCATAGATCTGTTGGTATCTTTTTTTTTAATTTTTATTTGGTCAATTTCAAACATTCCTTGGTTACAAAAATCATATTCTATTCTTCCCTCCCATAGCCGACGCGCAGTTCCACTGGGTATTACATGTGTCCTTGATCAGAACCCATTTCCATGTTGTTGGTGTTTGCATTAGGATGTTCATTTAGAGTCTACATTCCCAATCATATCTCCTCAACCCATGTATTCAAGCAGTGGTTTTTCTTCTGTGTTTCTACTCCCACAGTTATTCCTCTGAATGTGGATGATGTTTTTTTCTCGTAGATTCCTCCAAGTTGTTCAGGATTACTGCATTGCCACTGATGGAGAAGTCCATTACTTTCAATTGTACCACAGTGTATCAGTCTCTGTGTACAATGTTCTCCTGGTTCTGCTCCTTTCACTCTGCATCACTTCCTGGAGGTTGTTCCAGTTCCCATGGAATTCCTCCACTTTATTATTCCTTTTAGCACAATAGTATTCCATCACCAACATATACCACAATTTGTTTAGCCATTCCCCAATTGAAGGGCATCCCCTCATTTTCCAATTTTTTTGCCACTACAAAGAGCGCAGCTATGAATATCCTTGTACAAGTCTTTTTACTTATTACCCCCCAAAGAGATAATAAGGGAAAAAATTTGCACAAGAATATTTTGTTGGTATCTTTTGCAGTTATAGTGAACTATAGCTTCTATGCAGGATAAGGAGAAATAAAAAATGTGATAGTTCAGTATTTGAAAGTGTTGAATTTGTCTTTTCTCTTACAGAAACAAAAACTTCATCTTTCTTTTAGGTACACCACCCACCTGGTATGTTCAGACAAAATGTAAAACAGTAAGGATATTCCACAGATTTATGAATGATGAGAATGCTATTGAAGTACAGATTGTCAATATCCTTCCTTCATAGCCAATTTTTAGAAGGAATTTGAGTGAAGCACCTCAGAGTCATGTACTGGTAGAGAAGGCAAAGATTTTAATGATCAAGAACATTTTGTCAATGACAATGCAGAATCCCAGAGATGTTACACAACTTGCAAAGCCCCTCTTGATGCATGGATTTTAGAATGAGGATGACTCAAAATAATAATATTACATAAATAAGAAGGGGAGAGGAAGAGAATAAACATTTCAAGTAGACTATAAGCTCTTTAAGGGCAGGTACTATTTTCATTCATATTTGTGAATTTTAAATTTACTCAACCCTGCTTAGTCTTTAGAATTTTAGCAACCAGAAATGTCTACACTCCTAAGGATTAAGTGTGGGAGAAGAAGGTTTATGACCCATGTGTGCTAGCAAGTGAAATCAGAAACAACTGACTGACCCCCTGGACTGTACAAAGTCAAGTTTAAGCCACCATTGGTACATGTGAGGTACAGGAAGTGATGTAAAGAATTGCCTTTATATTTCACATTACTTCCTGTGAGAGGGACTTTGGGCAGTTTGCTTCCCTGAGACAATCACATGGTGGGTGTTAAGGCTGATTCCCCTTTTCCTTGACCTTTCTGGAGGCACCAGCCTCCAAGGAGGCCCCTCATATTGGAGGAGGCCTCGTGACTAGAAGCCGAGCTAGATTTAATCTTCTGGGAAGGCCCCTTGGCTGAGGCCTCTGAACTCCCCCTGGCTCAGACCAGGCCTGAGCAGATCTTCTTCCCTTTTCCCTCTCTCTCCCTCATTCTTAATTTCTTCCTTCTTATTGTAAACAAACCACCATAGAATTCCATTCTTACTTGAGTATTTCATTGAGATTTAGAATTTAAATCCCTGGTGACCAACTAAAAAATATGTTCAGTCTCAACCCTAAATTTTACCCTTAACATATTTTTATATTCCTAGTGCCTAGCAGAATGAACATCATAATGTATATGCTTAATAATTGTAAGTTGAATTGCTTACTAAATAGCAATCATAGGAAAAGAAAGAATTAATCCAAAGAATTATACATATATTTGTATATAACTGTGTATACATACATATTTCTTGTTTATAATCTTTTTGCCTTGTAAAAAAGCATATATATATATATATATGTATATATATATATATATATATATATATATATTGTAAACCAGAGGAGCTGAGTCAAGATAGCTGAGAAGATAGAGAGACCGATCTGATTTCTATCAAATTATCCTCCAAAAAGTAAAGATAAAATAACTGAAAAATTATTTCTGGAGCAGCATAACACACCAAAAAAACAAAACAAAACAAAATAAAGGTGAATTAATTTTTCATCCCAAAACAACTTAGAAGGCCTGCACAAATGATCTAATACACCAGGAGTGAGGTGGAACACAATGTGACAGGGCAGGCTCCATCTAGGTAACAGGCCTTGGGCACAGCTGAAGCAGCAGCTGAAGCATCTGAACTCTCAGCCACAGATCATAATGGGAGTTGGAAAACAACTCAGAAGATGATTATAGACATCTCTTTGCTATCTCTGGGAGTGAGACTCTTGTCACATTGCCCATATGCAGAACAAGGTGAGAATCCTGAAGCACAATTTTAGGTTGAGGAGGAGTACTAGCATACACTAGCACTTGCAACCACAGGGGGATCCTGGTCAGTTCCAAGGTATAAAAAGAGAGCTTGGGGTTACTCACAGATTATAGAACAAGCCCAGAGAGTATTAAACATACCTCTCTATATACCCCAAGTGCCAGCAAACAAGACAGTTGCATGAAGAACCTGAATTTAGAACAGTGCTTTCTTCACCACAGTTACAGAGGCCAATTTTAATAGTTTTTTAAACAAAAAGAAAAATTTAAAGGCAGGAAAATTAATAAAGAACAACAACAAAACTCAACATAGAAAGTTATTTTGGTAATAGGGTAAGATCACTCAGAAGAAAACAACAAAGTCAATACTGCTGCATCTGAAGCCTCTGATAAAATATTAATTGCTCTCAAGACTATAGAAAATTAATAGATTAACTTTAAGGATATTAATAATCAAATAATTGAGGTAGCTGAGATATTGGACAAAGAAACATGAATGATACTGGAAAACCATGATAAAGAGTCAATAGTAAGGTAAACGAGGCATTAATAACTTAAAAAAACTGAATAGGCCAATTGGCAAAGGTGGCAGAAAAATCCAAAGAAGAGAACTTCTTAAAAAGCAGAATTAGCTAAATGGGATAAGATACACAGAAATGCACCAAACAGAAAAATTTCTTGAAAGACAGAATTGGCCTTTGTAAAGAGGTAAAAACATTCACTGAGGAAAATAATTCTTTAAAAGTAGAATTGGTCAAATGGAAAAAAGAGGTACAAAAACTCACTCAAGAAAATCATGTCTTAAAAATTAGAATTGGATTAGTGGAAAGTAATAACTCCATGAGACATAGAGAAAAAAATCAGTTAGAAGGATAAAAAAGATAGAATAAAACATAAAATATCTCATGGGAAAAACAACTGACTTGGAAAAAAATCCAAGAGAGATAATTTAAGAATTATTGAACTGCCTTAAAGCCATGATCAATAAAAAAGCTTTGACATCATCTTTCAAAAAATTGTCAAGGAAAACTACTCTCATATTCTAGAACCAGAAGACAAAATTGAAGTTGAAAGAATCCATCTATTATGAGAGAGATACCAAAAGGATAACTCCCAGGAATATTATAGTCAAATTCAAGACTCCCAGGTTAAGGAGAAAATAGTGCAAACAAACAAAAAGAAATATCTAAATATGAAGCCACAGTCAGGATAACAAAGACTTAGCAGCTTCTACATTAATACATCAGAGAGCCTGGAATATGATATTTCAAAGGGCATAGGTACAAGGACTTCAACCAAAAATCACATACTAAGAAAAAAAAAATCTAAGCACAATCTTTCAGGGGAAAAAATAGATATTCAATTAAATAGAGGACATTTAAGATGAAAAGACCAGAGAGAATGAAAAATTTGACTCAATACAAGACTCAAGAAAATCATAAAAAGATAAAGAGGAAAGAGAAATCAAGACATTCAATAAGGTTAAACTGTGTACATCCCAACATGGGGAGATGAGTCTTGTAAACACCAAATAGTTTTGTTATTATTAGGGAAGTTAGAAGGAGAATACATAGATAGTGGGTGAACATGGGAACTGAATATGATGGGATGATATAAAAATAAGATTAAATTAAAGCATGAGAAAGAAGAATCCTCTGGAAGGAGGGGAAAAGGAAAAATAGAATGGAACAAATTATTGTGCATAAAAGAAGCATGAAAAAACATTCATAGTGGCAGGGAAGAAGGGGGAGATAGAGAGTAGGTCATATGAACACTAGTCTCACCCCTTTTATATATAATAAATATATAGGAATACAAGTCATTCAACAGTTTATAAATGGACAAGGATATGAGCAGGCAGTTCTCAAAGCAATTAAAACTCTATACTTATGCACAAAAATGCTCTAAATCACTATTAGAGAAATGCAAACTAAAACAACTCTGAGGTACTAACCCATACCCATCTATTATGATAGATAAGGAAAATGACAAAACTTGCAGGGGATTTGAGAAAAGTGAAACAGGAAAGCACTGTTGGGGGAGTCATGAACTGATTCAGTCATTCATGAGAGAAATATGGACCAGTGCCCAAAGGGCTATAAAACAGTACATACTCTTTGATCCAGCAATAACATTACTAGGTTTGTAACCCAAAGGAATAAAAAAAATGGGAAGGACCTATATATACAGAAATATTTAAAGCAGCTATTTGGGGGGGGGGATTTCGAGGGGGTATACCCTTCAAATGGGGAATAGCTGAGTAGGTAGTAGTATATGGTTATAATGGAATACTATTGTGCTATGAGAAATGTCAAACAGGAGAAGCTCAGAAAAACCTGGAAAGATTTACATCAAATGAAGCAGAGTAACATAAGCAGACCCAAGAGAACATTATACAGTGACAAGAATACTTTACAATGAACAACTGTGAATAACAGCTATTCTCAGCAATACAATGTCCAAAACTATCACAAAGGACTTATGACAAAAAATGTCATCTACTTCCAGAGAAAAAAAGAACTGAGTCTGAATTGAGATCAAACCAATTTTTTCACTTTATTTTTTTTCTATTTGAATTTCTCCCACAAAAGGATTAATATGGAAAAATGTTTTACATGATTGTACATGTAAAATCTATATGAGATTGATTACCATATCAAGGAGGATAGGGTTGGGAGGGAGGAAGAGAATCTGAGTCAATATTCTTTGAATATTTGGAATATTTTTGGAATATTTTTTGGATTTTTTTTTTGGAAAAAAATGGAAATTTTTTTGGAAACTGTTTTTATAGGTAATGGGTAAAAATGAAATAAAATTTAGCACTGAAAAAAGAGATATTTTCATGAGACTCCTCAGGGAAAAGGAAATTGCCACTCTTTAAGTATATATTTACACATATATAAAAATATGTTTTATTGCCTTAATTAATATTGGATCAGTTGACACCACATATTATAAGAAATATTTTTCAGTCATGAACTTGATAATCTCAACAGTAATGATTTCTCAAAAATAGATTCTAATATTACATGAAACATATTTATGTTGCCTGAGAATAGAAGTTTTTGTTCATTTTTCTCATGTTTTTATGTAGAAACCTGATTTATTTGGGGGGGGAGGAAGCATTACCTTTAAAAAACTTGAACAATTAAAAAAAAGAGAAAACAGTTTTCCACAATTAATTGAAAGATATGTTGGAAAAAATGACCATTTTGCTGAGACACATTAGGTATTAAAAATGGAAATAGAAGACCAGACCAAGAGGAGGGCGATAGATATAAAAGAAGGCTGTCTGGATTTTAAGTATTTTTCAATATCTATATTTTTTCATCCCACCCCCATGTTCTTATAAGTCTACTTAAAAGTACTTATGTGTATGTATAAGTCTGCTATTGTAAGTCTCTTATAAGTCTAAGTGGAAAGAGATCCCAAGGAAAGAATTTTGTCTGGATTTGTCCTGAGGTTTCTCTAGGCAATGCAAAGGACTCAAGAATATTTGAATATAGAAGGGAACTCCTATGAGCTAGAAGTTGTCATGGGAAATTCTAAAATAAAAACTGTTTTGAGAAGCTCTAAATAAAGACTGTGTATCTGTGCGTGGGTCCCTGTGTACATGTTTTTGCTTGGAGAAAGGATTAGCATACTAAAATGAAATGACCAAAAAAGATATACAAATAATAACTGCCATTTATAGGCTACAACATTTTAAGTTTTGCAAGACCCAAAGGCTTTACATACATTATTTAATTTGATCATTATCTCTCAGATTAGAGGAGGAAAGGAAATAGAAGATTCCTTAAAGGAAGGGTTATTAAAAACCACTTATTCCAATAGCTTCATCTTGAAGGTGAAAATGACAAAAACAAAAACCATAGCTTGTGTCTGTCCAAAATCACCCAAAAGGGTACTGTTTGAGCTGATACTATCCTACCTCTATACCTCCCCTTGCCCCCATCTCTAGACTGATTGCTCTGGGCACTTTTTACTGTATTATATTGTCTTTAAATGAAATCATCTATAAAAGTATATAAAATAAAACTGGGAGAAAAGTGGATTTTGCAAGAATTAAAGAGACAACTTACATTAGCAGAGGTAGAATATAAAATCCCATATTTGAGTTCAGGAGGATCCCAAATAACTTACTACTTTAATAAATAGTTCTTTCTATTGACTGCTAATCAGTCAGTTCACAAGCATCTATTAAGTTGCTAGGCGGTATGCTAAGTGCTAGGGAGACAAAGGAAAAACATGGCTCCTAGCCTCATGAAGCTCGCATTCTAATGAGGAATACAATATGTAAACTGCTGTGCATATCCATGTGCATAGCTGTACAGATGCACTATGCATTGTAAACTGAGGCACAAACTCTATGAAAATTAGATCTCTCTTTCCTCCAAAAGGGAGCAAACATCCGGGGGCACATGGACCCCTAGAGATCTCTGTCCCACTTTTCCAGAATAAGAAGACAACTGAGAGATGCTGTTTTTAAATTCAAGATCATCTTTATTAAGCAAGGGCATACATGTTTGTACGGAATTCCCTGACTATTGTCAGAAGAGCTTAGCTCAAAACCTATAAGAACAGATTAAATATTTTCTAGAGAAGAAAGGTGGGGAAAGGAGCTGGACTGAGATAATCGAGGAAGGGATCTGAGGTGGTATGAGCAAAGAATTTCTAGGATTGGGGTGATGGATTCCCAGGTGAAAAGCAGAACAAAGATTCTTTGGTACATTTAATTGGCATAAGACAGTAAGATAAGAGTACAAAGGAACTGGGTCTCAAGGTTTCAGCAATACAAAGATCCACTGAGTCTTAAGGCCAGATGTCCTATAATTAAGGTCAAGTGATAACACAAGCTATTTAAAAAAAATAACTCAATCAAAGATAAAGAGTCTGGCATCAGAGATACAAAGTCTAGGATTAGACTTGTTTATGCAAAGCACAAAGACTTTGGTTATCTCATCCCAGAGAGATTGTGAGAGCTGGCATGGAATAAACCAGTGGTTGATGGGACCCAGGTCTGGTCTAATATCCTAGAACTGATAGGCCTCATTTCCATGGCTACCGCTTTCAAAAACAGTTCTTTGAGTTACTCTGTGTTGTAGAGAGTCAGTTTCTCAGAATCATCCTGAATGCCAGGTAAATAGAGTCAGTCTTACACATCTTCATCGCCCACATAGTAGTATAACTTGAGCAAATCAGGATAATCATGAAGAAATTTCTTAGTTTATGTAACATCTATACATATGTATCAGATTATATATGTGTGCATAAATTATCATGGTAATTATCTTAATATGCAAAAGTTGCCATACTATGTGTGGTGAAAATGTGTAAGGCTGACTATTTATCTAGGGCCCAGAGTGATTTGGAAAAATTAAATATCTTTAGAACCTAGAGCAACTTGAAGAAACTGTTTTTGAAAGTAACAGTCTGGCTGAAGTAACCAGGAAAACCAGTTCTCTTAGTGGAATACCGTGGCTAGACAGAAACAGTCTCTCTCAGAGATGACATAACCAAAGTCATTGTGTTTTGTCTAGTCCCAGACTTTATATCTCTAGCATCTTGGCATCTCTGGTCCCAGATTCTCTAGTTCTGATTGAGTTTATCACTTCGTCTTAACTGGGGGATATCTGGCCCTAACACTCAGTGGGTCACTGTATTGCTGAAACCTTGAGACTGAGTCACTTCATACACTCTAATCTTGTTAGCTAAAAAGAAGATATGTCTTTGTGGTCCTTTGCATTTGGGAGTCTCTCACCTGTTCCTGGGAACTCTCCATCTATACTACCACAGATGCTTCCCTGGATCAGCCCTTTTCCCACCTTCATTAGAAATTATAAAAATAGCTGCTGATCATCTATACTGGGTACTTTGTGGCACTAGACCAATTTGCTCCCAAACATATGTATGTCTTCACTTAATAAAGACTTTTGAATCTTACAGGCACTTGATAGCTCTTGTTTTTCTTCCAGTTCAGAGAAAGTAGGGAAGGTCAGTTCTCACAGTGCCTCTGGGCATACCTCCCTTTGGGGGAAGAGAGACCTAAATCCTAGAGTCTAAGTTTCAGTTTACATTCATCCATCTATCTATCCATCTATCTATCTATCTATGTATGATTGGTGCTGCATTTTTATTAAACCTTAAGGACTGTGGTAAAGAGGAGAAATGAATCATTCCTGAGGGTAGAGGTCTGGTTACACAGAAAAACAAAACAAAACAAAACATGATATCTTGAGGCAATGAGAAACAAATATTACACCTACTTCAAGAATATGCTTAAGAAAAAAAAAAGAATATGCTTCAGGCAGCATTGGTAAATATTTCCTTTCTTTGGATTAGGGCTTCCATTCTCTACTTTCAAAATTAAATGCTTTCTACTTATTCAGTAACTGGAAAGAGTGTAGATTTTTTTTTCCACAACAAACCACATTAACCAGTATTTCTTAATGTCTTAATAAATACCTTTATGTCAGGTACTTTACTAGATACTGGGAACACAAACACCAAAATCATTAAGCAGTTCTTGCCTTCAAGAAGCTTCCATTCTACTCCTACAAATACAATTAGTTCTTCAAAGTAACAACAAACAGAAACCAAAGTGCTTGTCTTTTACTGGTAGAAAGAAGATAAAATATTATTATTTGACCAAACCTTGTCAAATTATCAATCTTACTGAACCTAGCCAAACTGAGGTGCTATGTATTAGCAGTCACACGAAGCATCATCTTTCAGAGAGGAATAGCGATGTCTTAAGGCGTTGAATCCTTCAGTTTTATTGTCACATGAATTTGATGTAATCAGTTCTTAGCATCTCATACTGACACAACACATTTTCACAGGCTATTGACGAAAATGATACTCCAAGGCCGGTAAATGTGACCATATGACAAATATATGTCTTCAGATCATAAGCCCAGCTTGGAGCATCTTATATACTTAAAACTTTTAGCTGGGTCAGTAATTGCTAAGGAAAAGGAGAAAATTAGAGAAGCTTAATATTTTGATATATGTGTTATTTTTCTCATCCCAAAGAGACTAACAGAAATGTAGAAATGAATGGCTGTAGATTTAAATAACACAGGTCCATGTGCAAATGGTAATGTTTCCTTGTTAACAGCTTTTAATGTAACATCTCATCAAGAATCAGCAGATAGGGAGTACACTGTAAATGAGCCCTGCTTTCAACTTACATTATTTAGCTTAACTTGGAGATTACAAATGAATTTATCTGACATGAAACAGAATATTTTAGAGAATGCCTTTAAAAATCCTGTCGAAACCTTACTGTTAGTAAGAATCTGTCACTGAAGGACATAACCTTTTCTGTCATGATTGCAACTCTCATTGCAAAATGAGAAAATTAAATCACTTGGGAATGCTACAAAAGACAGAAAACTTTAAACTAAATGCCACTCATAACACTACAAAGCCAAGTAAATGATGTGTTGGCTTTGATACAAGAAAACATCTACAGCATTATCTATCATTAAGTAGAAAAATCTGTCAGGTATATTTTTCTTAGAATGATTGGTTCTTTTTACCAGGCTGGGATTGAGCTGTTTCAACAATAATTGACACAAATTCAACTTTAACATAAACTTCCCAGTTGATTTTCAAGTTTCACACAACCCGATGACCCAGGATTTCTAAATCAACAAGGCATTTCCAGAATTTTACCTTTGACCTTAATCCTCAATATCTGCTACTAACCTATTGTTACTAGCAAGTTATTAGAGGCCCTACTTAATTTCTATATTTTTGCTTACTTTTAAAGCTTATCATACAGTTTGAGACATGCAGTGACTGAACTTATTTTGGGCGGAGTTATAATACTAGACTAAAAACAAGACTGTGGTCTAGAGGTTTAAAGAAGAAATTGAGCAACAAAGAAGAAGAAGAAGTCAATAATGCAAGGCACATTTATTAAGGCAGCCCAATTCTGAAAGCAACGAGGAATGGATTTTCAAGTGATCTCCACAAGAGAAGATAACAAATGGGGGGAAAAAAAAAACAGATCGTATTTTCTTAAAGTGATCAGGGGATATCAATAGCTATTAGAAAATAAGTCTACTTTCTTATCTCAATGAAACATGTAAGAGCCTGATCTATATACATATTATGGATATCCTTGATGAAAATAAGAGAAAAGAAATTAGCAATCTCTAAGAAATTCTCTGTAGCAGACTACATTTACACAAGCACACAACAGTCTGAAATGGTTAAGATAGCTTCAAAAGCCAATCCTCATTGCTTTAAAATTGTGCTCCCTTCTATGTGACTTTGAATTGTATGAAGAAAAAAGATGTCTCATTCCTCATTGCCCAATTTCTTCTTTAAGTACTATGCTTTGCTCTTATTTTTAACTTAGCTTTGTAACTTTTATCAAATAATTTCAAATCACTCTGAAGTTGTGACTAGGGAACTCTATTACAGACTTTAAAAAGAATAGAAAAAAAGGAAGAGTTAGAAATACTCTTCTACTATGACTGCTGTTTATGGGCTGTATGAAAACAATTAACTCAGTAGAACAAAACACAGTTTTAAAGACTTTCCTCCATGAATATGTGAATATTATATAGGATGCTTCAATAGATGCAAACACAGATATAATTTTATTCAATAATTATCTGATTATCAGAATCAAGCCAACTCTAAAACAGTCATACATATTTATAATAAAGTAGCTTAGCACCATCATGGAAGAATGCATAGTCCAAAATAAGAGGGCTTCTCTATGACTATTGACATCTTTCAAGATAATTTTATTGGGAAATATATTGTTATAATTACTTTATGCCCCAATTTCCAGAGAATCTCCTCAAAGATATATAAAATTACTCAAAAGAGAGTGATAAAATAATCCACATAAGGTAAATAAATGAATGTAAAAGCTTTACTATATATTCTATGTCACATGGATGGATGAGCTATGCCCTGATTTTGACTGTTGGAGAAACACTGCAAATGGGTCATGAGCTAGACTTAGAAAAGAATAGAAACAAAAAGAAGTAGTTGAATTTGAGAAATCATACAATGATTTTTAAAATCCTATTTTCCATTCTGTCTATACATTTATGCACTCGTGCTCTCTCTCTCTTTCTCTCCCTCTCTCTCTCTCTCTCTCTCTCTCTCTCTCTCACACACACACACACACACACACACACACACACACACACAGCCCCAAGTTCCTACATTTTTTTAAGCGCCACTAGTCTCCTGGATATGAGATATAGCTAAATATCATGGAATACCACAATCTTTGAAAAATTTAGTACATTAAAAGTATGTAAGGCAAAAAAAAGTATTATCAGTGATTACTTGAATGCAATAAATTATACAAAAGCTATAATTCAAGAATTATATATTGAATTGGAAAGGATACTCACTTGGATAAGTTCATAGATACATTGAAGTAGATTTGTGGAATTATCGGATCATACTCTGCACCATAATCTGGACCACAATACAGCATCACTCATTTTAGAGATGAGGAAACTGAGGCCCAAAGAAGTCAAGTGGTTCCCTAAAATTTCATAGATAGTGTCAAAGAGAGAGTTTGACCCCAGGTCCTCCGACTCCAGAGCTAGTGCTCATTTCACTATATTTTTCAAACCACTTTTCCATTTTTTTATTTGAAGACATATGTTTCAAAAGAAAACAATAAATTTTATACCAGAAAATATAAAGGGTCCTCCAAAATGTGAAAAATTAAGTAAATGAGATGAGGACATTTTAAAATTTCAATCTAGAAAACTTATTTATAAGGTAATGAATAGGATAAAACTTCAATATTTGAATGAAGTTGATTCAGAAATGTTAAATATTTAATAATAAAGACCATAGATGTGGAGCCAAAACAGGACTTATAGGCCAGTGGACCAACTCCCTCATTTCACAAATGAGAAAACAGTCATTTGGGGTTCAATGACTTATTTTGGGTCACAGACTAACTAGTGAATATCTGAGATTGGATTTGAATTTAGATCTTCCTTACTTCAGAAAGAGCACTCTTTCCACTATTCCTTGCTGCCTCTAAAAATGCCCAATTCTTTTGAGTTCTCTAAGAAAAAATTAATTTCTGATCACATCATGGGTGTAGTGGGAAGGTAAGTTGTGAAGGCAAAGTTTCACAAAATCTCAAGCACTTAAATTTGCTATTTTAATGAAATAATTGATAATCTAATAGTATGTCATATTGAGAAATTCATTGAAGTCAGATTTCCTAACCATTTACACTAGTTATCTTCTAGTTATCCTAATTTAGTCATATGCAAAAGAAAAATAGCTTCTATTAAAAAAACCCAAACCTTTTTATTGCTAATTCATGGCATTCTGATTTTTCCTCCATCCAATTGTATAAAATGTTAATCTCATTATTTTAAAGCATAAGAAAGCATCGACCACAAAAGGAGAGAAAATTATATTATCTGAATTAGAAGTAAAAATTAAGTAAAAGCTGATTTCAACAAGTTATATATAATTATCATCCTTTGTGACATGGCTATATTAATACATTACAATGGAGAAAGTTTCCATGGCTGCAAGTCATTATTTCCAAGTAAAATAATGACCTGTAACTTGACCATTTGCAAAAACTTGTGGCTAGGCAACAATTAACTGGTCTGATCCCCTTAAGTAGAATGATCAAACCAGTCAATAATGAAAAGTGAATCATTAAGGATTTATACTGTCCTTGATCTGTGCAAAAAAAAAAATATTATGAGGATCTGTGTATGCCCTTATTTTGAAATTAAGTCTTACTATTAATACAGTTGACTTTGTTCACTGGCAAAGGCAATTCAGAAAAGTATACGAAGCTTTTCAAAAAACTGAGGCTTGTGTTATATTCCTTTTTTTTTCCAATTGAAACATTATTTTATTTGGTTATTTTCAAACAATACTCCTTGGAAACAAAGATCCTTTTCTTATCCTCCCCCCCTCCCACCTCCCTTCCCCTAGACGACACTGGGTATGACATGTGTCCTTGCTTCAAACCCATTTCCATGTTGTTGGTATTTGTATTAGGGTATTCATTTAGAGTCTCTCCTCATTCCTGTCCCTTCCACCCCTGTAGTCAAGCAGTTGCTTATCTTCGGTGTTTTTACTCCCACCACTTGTCCTTTGCTTGTGGATAGTGTTTTTTTTCTCCTGGATCCCTGCAGAATGTTCAGGGACGTTGTATTGACACTAATGGAGAAGTCCATTACGTTCTCTTGTACTGCAGTGTGTCAGTCTCTGTGTACAATGTTTTCCTGGTTCTGCTCCTCTCCCTCTGCATCACTTCCTGGAGGATGTTCTAGTCGCTATGGAATTCCTCCACTTTATTATTCCTTTTAGCACAATAGAATTCCATCACCAACATATACCACAATTTGTTCAGCCATTCCCCAATTGAAAGGCATCACCTCGTTTTCCAATTTTTGGCCACCACAAAGAGCGCACGTATGAATATTCTTGTACAAGTCTTTTTCCTTATTATCTCTTTGGGGTACAATCCCAGCAGTGCTATGGCTGGATCATAGGGCAGATATTCTTTTATCGCCCTTTGGGCATAGTTCCAAATTGCCCTCCAGAATGGTTGGATCAATTCACAACTCCACCAGTGTGAATCTTAAAAATTCTCAGACACTACTTAATAAGATTTGTTTAAGACCATTCCCCAATAGGCAAGGAAGAGACCAAATTATCGCTCTTTGCAGATGACATGATGATGATGGTCTACTTAAAGAATCCTAGAGATTCAACCAAAAAGCTAATCGAAATAATCAACAACTTTAGCAAAGTTGCAGGATACAAAATAAACCCACATAAGTCATTAGCATTTCTATATAATTCCAACACAGCTCAGCAGCAAGAACTAGAAAGAACTAGAAAGAAATCCCATTCAAAATTACCTTAAACAAAATAAAATACTTAGGAATCTATCTCCCGAGACAAACACAGGATCTATATGAACACAACTACAAAACACTTTCCACACAACTAAAACTAGACTTGAACAATTGGAAGAACATTAACTGCTCATGGGTAGGATGAGCCAATATAATAAAAATGACCATCCTACCCAAACTCATCTATCTATTTAGTGCCATACCCATGGAACTTCCAAAAATTTTTTTTACTGATTTAGAAAAAACCATAACAAAGTTCATTTGGAAGAACAAAAGATCAAGGATATCCAGGGAAATAATGAAAAAAAATACAAAGGAAGGGGGTCTTGCAGTCCCAGATCTCAAACTATACTATAAAGCAGTGGTCATCTAAACAATTTGGTACTGGCTAAGAGACAGAAAGGAGGATCAGTGGAATAGACTGGGGGCAAGCAACCTCAGCAAGACAGTATATGACAAACCCAAAGATCCCAGCTTTTGGGACAAAAATCCACTATTTCATAAAAACTGCTGGGAAAATTGGAGGACAGTGTGGGAAAGATTAGGTTTAGATCAACACCTCACACCCTACACCAAGATAAATCCAAAATGGGTGAATGACTTGAACATAAAGAAGGAAAATAAGAAAATTAGGCAAACACAGAATAGTATACATGTCAGACCTTTGGGAAGAGAAAGACTTCAAAACCAAGCAAGAATTAGAAAGAGTTACAAAATGCAAAATAAATAATCTGGATTACATCAAATTAAAAAGTTTTTGTACAAACAAAACCAATGTAACCAAAATCAGAAGGGTAGCAACAAATTGGGAAACAATCTTCATAAAAACCTCTGACAAAGGTTTAATTACTCAAATTTATAAATAGCTAAATCAATTGTACAAAAAATCAAGCCATTCTCCAATTGACAAATGGGCAAGGGACATGAACAGGTAGTTCGCAGCCAAAGAAATCAAAACTATTAATAAGCACATGAAAAAGTGCTCTACATCTCTTATAATTAGAGAGATGCAAATCAAAACAACTCTGAGGTATCACCTCACACCTAGCAGATTGGCTAACATGACAGCTATGGAAAGTAATGAATGCTGGAGGGGATGTGGCAAAGTGGGGACATTAATTCATTGCTGGTGGAGTTGTGAATTGATCCAACCATTCTGGAGGGCAATTTGGAACTATGCCCAAAGGGTGATAAAAGACTATCTGCCCTTTGATCCAGCTATAGCACTGCTGGGTTTGTACCCCAAAGAGATAATAAGGAAAAAGACTTGTAGAAGAATATTCATAGCAGCACTCTGTGGTGGCCAAAAATTGGAAAACGAGGGGATGCCTTTCAATTGGGGAATGGCTGAACAAATTGTGGTATATGTTGGTGATGGAATACTATTCTGCTAAAAGGAATAATAAAGTAGAGGAATTCCATGGAGACTGGAACAACCTCCAGGAAGTGATGCAGAGCGAAAGGAGCAGAACCAAAAAAACAGTGTACACAGAGACTGATAAATTGTGGTACAATCGAAGGTGATGGACTTCTCCATTAGTGTCAATGCAATGTCCCTGAACAATCTGCAGGGATCTAAAAAATACTATCCACAAGCAGAGGATAAACTGTGGGAGTAAAAAAACACCGATGAAAAACAACTGCTTGACTACAGGGATGGAGGGGATAAGACTGAGGAGAGACTCTAAATGAACACTATAATGCAAATTCCAACAATAGGGAAATGGGTTCGAGTCAAGAACACATGTGATAACCAGTGGAATCATGGGTCGGCTATGGGAGAGGGAAAGGTGGTGGGAGGGGGGGAGGGGAGGAAAAGAAAATGATCTTTGTTTCCAGTGAATAATGTATGGAAATGACCAAATAAAATAATGTTTAAAATAAAAAAAAAAGACCATTCCCCATTTTAAACAATGAAGGGACTTAGTCAGGAATTTGAGAACTCTACTCCACCCATACTTAAGCATACTTTAGGGAAAGACAAAGTTGTAAACTCTTTACTGAACAATGAAAAAGTACTTAACTCATACTTATAGTGAAGCAAAAGCCTTAAGCTAAGTCTATTTTTAGATCTAATACAAAAAGGTGCTAAGTATCTATGAAGGTCAAATTAATCACTAAAAGGTCAAACAACTTACAAACTTCCAAGGGGCAAAGAGGTGTGAACTTACTCAGAAGTTTTAGTCTACTCAGGTGTGAATTACTCAAAAGTTTAATCTACTCAGGTGTGAATTAAGAATGGTCTGTCCTTTGGAAAATGTCTACTGTGATTGGTAGATGTGAGAACTTAGGGGAGGTGACATAGGAGAAAATTCTCTTTAAAAGGAACTCTCTCTGAGAGAACTAGGGTGACTAGCTGAAAATTCAGCTTGCCGAAGCTGAACTGGTGGGTCTCTCTGAATACTAGAATCTTGCTTGGGACAAATTTTGTGGTGAGTCGATAAAAAACTAACTGATCTCTCTCTTAAGGCTTAAAAACCTAGGCTGGCCTAGGCTGACCTATCTCTTTTCTCATTGTTTCCTCTTACTCTCTTTCCCTTTCATTAATTCCTTATTTGTGTTAATTAAAATCTCCATAAAAACCCAGTTTACTTGGGTATATTTCATATTTGGTAATTTTTCCCTGGCGACCACTATATTTTTTATTTGAAACCATATTTACAAGGTCAGGTTTAACCAACCACTCTTTTATCTTTAACACCAGCAATGTATTAATATCCCAACTTTGCCACATCCCCTCTAGCATTCATTACTTTCCTTTGCTGTCATATTAGTCAATCTGCTAGGTGTGAGGTGATACCTCAGAGTTGTTTTGATTTGCATCTCTCTGATTATAAGAGATTTAGAGCAATTTTTCATGTGCTTATTAATAGTATTGATTTCTTTGGCTGAAAACTGCCTGTTCATGTCCCTTGCCCATTTATCAATTGGAGAATGGCTTGATTTTTTGTACAATTGATTTATCTCTTTGTAAATTTGAGTAATTAAACCTTTGTCAGAGGATTTTGTTATGAAAATTGTTTCCCAATTTGTTGCTTCCCTTCTCAATTTGGTTGCAGTGGTTTTGTTTGTACAAAACCTTTTTAATTTGACATAATCAAAAAGGTTTATTTTACATTTTGTGACTCTTTCTATGTCTTGCTTGGTTTTAAAGTCTTTTGCTTCCCACAGGTCTGACATGTATATTATACTGTGATCACCTAATTTACTTATAGTTTCCTTCTTCATGTTCAAGTCATTCACCCATTTTGGATTTATCTTGGTGTAGGGTGTGAGGTGTTGATCCAAACCTAATCTCTCCCACACTGTCTTTCAGTTTTCCCAGCAGTTTTTGTCAAATAATGGGTTTTTGTCCCAGAAGCTGGGATCTGTGGGTTTGTCATATACTGTCTTACTGGGGTCACTTACCCCAAGTCTATTCCACTGATCCTCCTTTCTGTCTCTTAGCTAGTACCAAATTGTTTTGATGACCACTGCTTTATAATAGACTTTGAGATTGGGGACTGCAAGGTCACCTTCCTTTTTATTTTTTTTTTCATTATTTCCCTGGATATCCTTGATCCTTTTTTTCTCCCAAATGAACTTTGTTATGGTTTTTACTAAGTTAGTAAAAAAATATTTTGGAATTTTAATGGGTATAGGACTAATTAGGTAAATAAGCTAGGGTAGGATGGTCATTTTTATTATATTGGCTCGTCCTACCGATGAGCAGTTAATATTTTTCCAATTGCTCAAGTCTAGTTTTATTTACATGGAGAGAGTTTTATAGTTTTGTTCATATAGTTCCTGTGTTTGTCTTGGGAAATAGATTCCTCAGTATTTTATTTTGTCTAAGGTGATTTTGAATGGGATTTTCTAATTCTTGCTGCTGAGCTGTGTTGGAATTATATAGAAATGCTGATGACTTATGCGGGTTTATTTTGTATCCTGCAACTTTGCTAAAGTTGTTGATTATTTCAATTAGCTTTTTGGTTGAGTCTCTAGGATTCTTTAAGTAGACCATCATATCATATGCAAAGAGTGATAACTTAGTCTCCTCCTTGCCTATTTTGATGCCTTCAATTTCTTTTTCTTCTCTAATTGCTACTGCTAGTGTTTCTAGTACAATGTCAAATAGTAGAGGTGATAATGGGCATCCTTGTTTCACTCCTGATCTTATTGGGAATGCATCTAGTTTATCCCCATTGCAGATGATATTAGCTGATGGTTTTAGATATATACTGTTTATTATTTTAGGAACGACCCTTCTATTCCTTTGCTTTCTAGTGTTTTTAATAGGAATGGATGTTGTATTTTATCAAAGGCTTTTTCTGCGTCTATTGAAATAATCATGTGGTTCTTGTTGGTTTGCTTGTTGATATGGTCAATTAAGTGGATGATTTCCCTAATATTGAACCAGCCCTGCATCCCTGGTATAAATCCTACTTGGTGGATGACCCTTCTGATCACTTGCTGGAGTCTTTTTGCTAGTATCCTATTTAAGATTTTTGCATCTATATTCATTAGGGAGATTGGACTATAGTTTTCTTTCTCCGTTTTCGACCTGCCTGGCTTTGGAATCAGTACCATGTTTGTGTCATAAATGGAATTTGGTAGAACTCCCTCTTTGCTTATTATGTCAAATAGTTTGTATAATATTGGGATTAGCTGTTCTGTGAAAGTTTGATAGAATTCACTTGTAAATCCATCCAGCCCTGGGCATTTTTTCTTAGGAAGTTCTTTGATGTCCTGTTGGATTTCTTTTTCTGATATAGGATTATTATGAATTATATTTCTTCTTCTGTTAGTCTAGGCAATTTATATTTTTGTGAATATTCATCCATATCACCTAGGTTGGTATATTTATTGCCATGTAATTGGGCAAAGTAGTTTTTAATGATTGCCTTAATTTCCTCTTCATTGGAGGTAAGGTCCCCTTTTTATCTTTGATGCTGTTAATTTGCCTTTCTTCTTTCCTTTTTTAAATTAGATTGACAAGTACTTTGTTTATTTTGTCTGTTTTTTCAAAGTACCAGCTTCTAATCTTGTTTATTAGTTTAATAGTTCTATCACTTTTGATTTTATTAATTTCTCCCTTAATTTTTAGGATCTCTAGTTTGGTTTTCTTCTGGGGGGGGTTAATTTGTTCATTTTCAAGTTTTTTGATTTTCATGTCCAATTCATTGATCTCTGCTCTCCCTAATTTGTTAATATATGCACTCAAGGATATGAATTTTCCTATGAGTACTTCTTTGGCTGCATCCCATAAGGTTTGAAAGGATGTCTCACCATTGTCATTTTCCTCAATGAAATTATTAATTTTTTCTATGATTTCTTCTCTAAATAACCAATTTTGGACTATCATATTATTTAATTTCCAATTAATTTTTTAATTTGGCTCTCCATGTACCCTTACTGATCATTATTTTTATTGCCTTGTCATCTGAAAAGGCTGCATTTATTATTTCTGCTTTTCTGCATTTGTATACCATGTTTCTGGGATCTAGTGTATGATTTTTGTGAATGTGCCATGTGGTGCTGAGAAGAAGGTGTATTCCTTTTTGTCCCTATCTATTTTTCTCCATATGTCTATTAACTCTAATTTTTCTAATATTTCATTCACATCTTTTCCCTCTTTCTTATTTATTTTTTGGTTTGATTTATCTAAATTTGATAGTGGTTGGTTCAAGTCTCCCACTAATATGGTTTTACTGTCTATTTCCTCCTTCAATTCTCCTAGTTTCTCCATTAGAAATTTGGATGCTATACCATTTGGTGCATACATGTTGATTAGTGATAATTCCTCATTGTCTATACTCCCTTTTAACAGAATATATTTACCTTCCCTATCCCTTTTGATCTGGTCTATTTTTGCTTTGGCTTTGTCAGATATCATGATTGCAACTCCTGCCTTTTTTCTATCACTTGAGGCCCAAAAGGTCTTACGCCATCCTTTAATTCTAACCTTGTGAGTATCAACCCGCCTCATATGTGTTTCTAGAAGACAACATATGGTAGGGTTTTGGATTCTAATCCATTCAGCTATTCGTCTACGTTTTATGGGTGAGTTCATCCCATTCATGTTCAAAGTTACGATTTTCACTTGTGTATTCCCTGGTATTTTGAAATCCTCCCCTAATTCTGACCTTTCTTCTTTAGCTATAACCTTTTAAACCAGTGATTTACTTTATATTAGTCCCCCTAGTCCCCTCCCTTTTTGTTGACTTCCCCTCCCCCCTCTTCTTCCCTCCCTTTTTATACACCCTTCCTCCTCCCCTCCTTAATCTCCCCTTCTCTCTTACCCTGTTGGATAAGATAAAGTTCAAGATCCCAATGGATCTAGATGTTCTAAGCTGTCAGAGTTGATTTCACTGAGAGAAAGTTTTGCATAATACCAATTAGCACTTTCTTCCTCTCCTCCCTTTAGGAAATTCCTTCCCCTCCCCTTCTCATGAGTATCTTTGTGTGAGAAAGATTATTCTATTTAGATTTTTTCTATTTCTTGAAGTATATCTTAGTACCATTAATGATTCACGCCCTCTGTTTTTTTTTCTTTCACCCCCCTTTTCTCCATATTGTCTTAATGCCTCAATCATTCTCTATGCGTGATTCTTCTAACTACTCTAATGATGCACACAATTTTTGAGAGTTTCACATTACATTTTCCCCACATATTAATATATATAATTTGATATAAATGTAGTCCTTATAGAAGAGAGTTTGAATAAAATTAAAAGATAACATTTTTCTCCTTTTCCCTTTCCTTCATATTTACCTTTTCAAGTTTTCCTTGCTCTTTGTGTTTGGATGCTGAACTTTCCACAGAGCTCTCGTCTTTTCTCTACAAAAACTTGGATATCTTATATTTTGTTGAATGCCCATACTTTCCCCTGGATGTATATAGTCAATTTTGATGGACAGCTGATTCTTGGTTGAAGACCCAGCTCTCTTGCCTTTCTGAAACCCATGTTCCATGCCTTACGGTAGTTCAGAGTGGAAATTGCAAGGTCTTGTGTGACCCTGATTGGCATTCCTTTATATCTAAATTGTCTTTTTCTGGCTTCTTGTAAGATTTTTTCTTTTGCTTGAAAGCTTTGGAATTAGGCAATTACATTCCTGGGAGTTGTCTTTTGGAGATTTAGTGTAGAGGGTGTTCTGTGAACTCTTTTAATGCCTCTATTGCCACCTTGTTCTAGAATCTCTGGGCAGTTTTCTTTGATGATATCTTGTATTATGATGTCGAGATTACTATTTATTTCTGGATTTTCTGGTAGGCCAATTATTCTCAGATTGTCTCTCCTTCCTCTATTTTCCAGGTCTGTCACCTTGTCAGTGAGATATTTTGTTATCTTCTAATTTCTTAGTCTTTTGGCTTTGCTTTATTAATTCTTGCTCTTTTGCATTGTCTTATTGTCTTCCAGTTGCCTGATTCTGACCTTTAAAACCTGGTTTTCCTTTTCCGTTTGTTCTATCCTGCTATTTGAGGCTTCAAGCTGTTTCTGTAGTTGTGTTATTTCATGCTTCTGATTGCTGAGTTCCTTTTACATTATTTCCCACTTTTCCAGTCAGAAGGCTTCCATCTTTTCGGTAACTTCCAATTTAAATTCTTCAAGAGCTTGTGGACAATTTCCATTTCTTTTGGAAGGTTTTGGTGCATTTGTTTGAGCTTCCTCTTCTGATATTTCCTCTGTTTTTTTTGTGTTTTCCCTCCATAACATGTATCCAAAGTCACCCCCTTCTTCTTGCTTTTCTTGGTGTTGGTGTGTTGGTTACAGTTTGCCATCTTTGTGTTTTGTTTGTTTTTTTTCCTCCTTCCTCCCCTTTCAAGTCAGAAATCTGAATGAGTAGTACTTGCCCTCAGTACAAGGGTCTAATGGTCAAGGCTTTAGTAACAGGCTAATTCTAGCTTCTCTGCAGCTGTGCTGTCTTCCTGGGCAGGCCCAAGGACTGCCCTCCCCTGCCTTCCAGTGTTTTGGGAGTTAGTGCTCTCAGGTGAAAGTCTTTGGTGGTCTTAGCTAACTCCCAAGACCTGTAGGTGCCCCTTCCTCACCTCAGGTGATCCCTTCACACACTTGGTGATTATAGCGTGCTAGTTCTGGGCACCTGAGATCTGTGCTCTCCTAGCCCACCTGCCGGAGATTCGGGTACTCTCAGGAGAAGGACCTTATCTTATTCAGGTCCCCAGACCTGGGGCTGCCTGTTGTTCAGTCCTGGGGTGCCCCTCCCTCACTTGTTGATCCTGGCCAGTACTGACTTTAACTCTCAATCCAGCTGTTTGGTGGGGCGGGGAGGGTGGGTCAGTTTTTCGTTCCCTTATATTGTGGAGGTGCTGGAATCCCACCTACCTTCAGAGCTTTGCCTTCTTGTGGAGTCTTTCCATTCCTATGAGGATGGTTGTTTTTTATTTTGGGAGGGTCTTTTGAGGTGGTCTATGTCGTTGGGTCTGGGGAGAGGAATCAATCCGTGTCTACTCTCTGCAGCCATGCTTACCCAGAAGTTGTCTGCCTATGTTATATTCTTAAGATATTTTGAGTCTATTTTTAAAAAATTAATATTTTACTTCTAAAGTCTTATTTTTTATTCTAAAAATATTCTTAAAGGATGATTAAAATATAAGGATATATATATATATTCTGTATGAATAGTTCAACATATTAAAAACTATTACTTATACATAATCTTGTTCATAGCTGTTATCAATTGTGTGGAAAGGAATAAGCATCAGGTTGGAAGATCTGGACCTGCAATTTCATTAGTATAAGAAAATCTATTTAGAAACTTTCACCCAATGCAGCTCAGCAATTCATCTTTAAATAATAACCCAAAAGTATTGCTTAGAGAACTGTAAAATTAAATGATCTGGCCAAGTTAGTATGTATCTAAGGCATGATTGGAACCCAAGTCTTTCTATGTTCAATCATGGCTCCCTGTCTACCATTTACCAAAACTCACTAAAGCTAAAGGCTATCATTTAGATTCCATTGACATATTTATAGACACTACATTTAATTTCCCAAAGAAACTAATTTTCTTCCATTATGGATTGGTTTGAGAAATCTTTGAAGTTAAAGAATAGTCCTTTCAAGTAAAGACCTAGATTATAGGGCATATTAAATTCTGCCTCAATGGATTATCTTGATAAGCAAAATGCTGATTAAAAGAAGACACTTAAAAGTGGTTTTCCCTCCCTACCACCACCTTCTTTTTTTTTTTTTTTGCCAAATGCCAGTAAAGTCTACAGTGTAGAAAGGTTCACTTTGGATGTCAAAACTGTGGTCAGTATTCATATGTAAAGATAGGATTAACTCTCCCCTTGCCTATTTTTAGCTAATCAGATCAAGAGCTTAAAGGAACCCTACTTGACACTAAGTAAGAGAGTTGCAAGTCACTTGCTAGAATGGATGACAGCTCCAGAGGCCACTGCCCTTGCCCCTAGGTAGTGCTAGGCAAATTGAATGAATGAGATTGGTTTCTGTAAAGTGGGGAAGGGACAGGAAGTGACATGGAAAAAGAACTATAAAAAGTCCTGAACTTCTTGTCCAAGGGACTTCTCCTTTGAACTTTTTCTCCTTTAGAGTTCATCTTTGGACACTCTGCATTAATGAGTTGGACTAGAGGAGGAGGCTCTTTCCTTGGATCCTGTGTTGGCTTGCTAGGTGAAGAGCTGGCCCTCCTTTCCAGGTTTCTGGAGAGATTGGTTCTTGAGAGGTCTTCCTTTCCTGGAAGAGGCTGCATTGGTGGAACCCTTGCTGAAGATACCACCAGGACTCCTAGCTTAAGAGACTAAAGTGACTCTAGGTAGAGATTGGGACTTGAGAGCCCTTTCTGGGTGGTGAGCTGAAATTCTTTGGACAAAAAATATAGGGCATCTAGCTAGGCAATACTTTCTATTTCCTTCCTACATTTCTCTCTTTTACTATATCTCTATTCAACTAAATTGTTAAGAGTGACTAACAAAATTGTGACTTATGTGTTAGTTTTTTAAATTTGTGGCCATAATATTACTTTAGAACTTTCATATTTAGCATAAAAACTTACATTTAAAGTCTTACACATATTACTTAGTGGATAATATCTACATAAACTAATAAATGAAAACTAGTGACATTTCAATAGTCTGTATACAAGGCATCCCAAAATTCTGTGTACAGTTTTAGATTTTAGGAACATAAAACTACACTCAGACTTTTGGGACATTCCTTATCTATTTTAGTCAAGAAATAAATAAATAACACTGATTGAACAATGGATCAAGTCTAATGTAGCATTACCTACATTCTTAGTAATGTGAACTGAGGTTCAAGATGCTTGGTTCAAATTTTCCTTTAATCATGTATTTTATCTTTCATTCTCTTTACCTCATCTCTCTCTTCTTTGCCTCATCTTTCATCCTCTTTACTTCATCTTTCATCTCCTTTGCCTCATGTTTCATCTTCTTTGCTTCATCTTTCATCTCCTTTGCCTCATTTTCAAGCTGGTTGATTTTGGCTTTCAAGACACTATTATCTATTTCCAGATGACTTATCTTAGTTTTTAAATTCTTTTCCCAATTGTCTTCAGCCTCTCTTAATTGTGTTTTGAATTACTTTTTGAGTTCTTCCAAATGCTGCATCCAATTTGCTGGGATTTCTGTTTTATTACTTGCCTCCTCCTGTTTAGTGTTTGTTCTTGGTTCATTGCCTGTGCCGAAGATGTCTATTGTAATTTCTTTCTTCTTTTTCTGTTGTTTGCTCATATTTACCCCTTCTTTGCTCCTGCATTTGTCTGTGATCTTGTTCCTCTCATTTTTTTTGGTTTTGGGGTTTTCTGTCAGTCTCCCCTCTGGGAGCTTTGTCAAGAGATCTCTCAGTGCAATCTGTGGGGGAGGGGTGTTGGAGTTTGAGCTTCCCTGTCCTCTTTAGGCTTTGATTGGATTAAAGTCCAGCAGTCTGGGGGGGAGGGGTATTGGAGCTTCAGCTTCCCTGACCTCTGAAGCCTTTTGATGGAATTAAGTTCAACTGGGTTGGGCTGGATGTGCCCTGAGGCCAAAACCTCCTGGAAGGCGGCTCAATATAGAGGGTCTCCGCTGCTGTGACCAGGCTGCTCGCTCTGCACTACCTCTCCAGGTCCTTCCCTACTGCCCATGTTTGATGCTCTGAGTCTGGCAAAGCCCTGCCTGCAAGGTGCTCCCTCCAGACCAGCACCTTTGCCTGCCCAGAGGTTCCCACTGCTGCTGGAGGCTTAGCACTCTAGGTGGGGGAGGGGTCCTGGGACCTTTCTTTCTTCCCCTTAAACCTGCGTGTTTTTGAATTCCAGATTTTTGGGGACATACAGTTTGAATTGAGTCCAGCAGGAGGTTCCTTGGCTCTGTCTTGTTGTTAAGTTTGATTTTCAGTCCCCTAGGAGCATTTAGTTTATAAATGGTAAGGAAGGCTTTTCAGAGGTCTGAACTTTTGCTGCCTCTATGCCACCATCTTGACTCCACCTCCCTTAATCATTTATTTTAAAGTATTATCCATGATATTTTTAATGCCACATGGAATCAAACTACTAATTATAATAAAACCCTTTTAGGAATCTGACTAATCAAAACTCATTATTAAATGGATTTTTTTCTTGTATTTATTTTTAACCAGAAAATACCAAATGACATTCAGTTCAATTTTATAAAAACATATAAAGCCCCTACAAAGACCAAGATACATTGGTGATATTCCTGTACTTCCATGGTTTAGATACTCTTTTTATCAATGCAGATGGCAACCCATCAAAAGTTATTGTGGCTAAGAATTTCTTTAACCTGTGACTAATATTGTAGTGAATTTCTCTAGTTATACCTTGACTGATTCTTTCCCTTGACAAAAAGAGACTTTTTCATTTTTATCTTTGTAATACCAGGAGCTAACCCAATGGCTCACATAGGTTATGCACAATGAATACTTATTGGTAGATTTATTGATTCTCAGATGGCAGATATTTACTCCATCACCAGACATATTCCACCATCCTTTCTAGATCATGTGTTTGTGCTCTATAAGCAAAATTTAGGAGAACCTAGGATTACTTTCCTACTATGATAAAGCATGAAAGCCATTTGTAAGTACAGAAGACAAAGTGTAATATAAAAATGAAAAGCAACATAATGCCTGCCTGCAAGGGGCTTTTAAGTTTCTAAAGAAGACTGTTAAAAATAACTTCCTCTAGCTGCTCTGCTCCTATTCAATCATTTCAATTGGGTCCAATTCTTTGTGGACCCATTTGTTTTTCTTTTTAAAAGATACTGAAATGGTCTGTCATTACCTTCTCTAGTTCATTTTAATGGGTGAGGAAAACTTAGGCAAAGAGGGTTAAGTGATTTGCCCAGGGTCACATACCTAAGTATCTACAGGCAGATTTTAACTCAGGTCTTCCTGAATCCAGGCCTGATATTCTATCTACTATACCACTTAGCTAATCTAGATATTCTAGCATCATACCTTAAGAATAATTACAGTGGGGCTAGTAGGTGGCTCAGTAGAGTCAGGCTTGGAAGTCAGAGGTCCAAATATGGTTTCAGACATTTTCTAGATGTGTGGTCTTGGTTGAGTCACTTAAACCCAAAAGCCTAAACCTTACTACTCTTCTTCTTGGAACTGTAAGGGTTTAAAAAAAGAGAGATTAATCACACTTCCAAGTCTATTTGCCTAGTGTAAAGAATTTATTAAGTAAGAATTTATTAGGAAATAGAGCTAAGTAGAATAAGTTATTGATAAATAATTCTCTACACTAGACAGAAATTCATTTAGCTAAAATCTTTTTTCCCCTAAACTTACCAATCATTGGAGGTCCTATTGTGTTTTGAGAATAACTAATATTTCAGACAAGTTATCTCCAAATCTGAGAGGCAGGATGTATAGGGGAAAGAATGCTGAATTAAATTAGGCAGTCAGACTTTGATTCTGCTGCTTAAGGTTTAAGATTCTATTCAACCCAGAGCAACTTTTCCTTTCTGAATTTCTGTATCATAACCTAAAATAAAGGTGGTTCCATTTGTTTAAATCTATCAACAGTCATTTGGCACACTAACATTATGGTTCTAAATGAAATTTGTATCCAAAAACAATTTGAAATGATGAAAGAATGGTTACAAATAAAAGGTGGTCTGGAGGCTCATCACCGGATTTATAAGCATTTATTGAGAGAGAGAGACAGCAAGACAGAGAGAGATGGAGAGAGAAGGAGAAATAGAGAGAGACAGAGAGACACACACACAGAGACAGAGACAGAAACAGACAGAGAGACACACACAGACAGAGACAGAGACAGAAAGAGAGAGAGACAGAGACACAGAGAGAGAGCGAGGAGAGATGGAGAGAGACAGAGAGAGAGAGGGAAAGATTGTGAGAGACAGAGACAGACAGAGAGACAGAGTGTTAGAAGACAAAGATGGAGAGAGAGGGAGGGAGGGAGAGAGAGATGAAGAGAGACAGAGACAGAGACAGAGATAGAGAGAGGGAGAGAGATCATCCTAACTAGAACTAATTCTTCATTTGGCTGGCTAAGGCCCTGTGGCTCGCCATTGATCAAAAGCCAAGATAAGTCAGCCCTGGAAAGCTTAGACTAAAGGCTGTCAGTCCAGGTCTGGAAGTAAAGAGAATAAGATGGATAGAGATAGAGAGAGGTCCCAGCCTTTCTAACTTAAGGTAAGATCAGTTCCAGATTTCAGCATAGCATGATCCCCTCCATGCTATGCTAGAGCTTCCTAAATACCAGTCCAGGGAGTCAGTAGTCTATTCAAGAGCAGAAGTAAAGACACCCTCTCCTTTGATTTCCCAAGTTTGAATTTTAAACTCCACAAGGTCCTCCCTTTTAGGTGACTTTGTATGCTGACTGGGATGCCAGAGGATGCTGGGTAATTAGATATGACATTACTCTGTAACACCCACTGTTGGGGTGCTGCTGGATGGAGGTATTTTATCTCACACAGAACTCATAAATGTTTATCAAAACTATTTTTGTCCCATCATCCTCACATATAAAAGTTGAATTAAGAGTATAATATTCTTTTCCAGTTTATGACATAAGCATATTTTGCTATTTAAAGGATGAAGTAAAATTTCTAACTAATATCACTTTGGACCACTTGGTGATTATAAATACAAGATGTTTTTAAGAGTAAATTTGATTTTAGTCTAAATTGTCCATGAGTTTTTTTTTTAATTCTTTCTAATGTTTATGTAGCGATAAGGCTCTTTTTTTTTTCTTCCTTTTACAGATGTTTGGATTCTAAAATCCCCTGAGGTATCAAAGGCCTGCATATCCCATCTGTACTGACAAGTGATTGGAATTCTATATAAAGCAAAATAATAATACATCATTAACTCTACCAAATATTTAGCCCTCCATATGCTGTTTCTGCTCTGGATCATTCTAACATTGTGCTATAAAAATATTGTTCAGAATAAATAATAGATAAAAGTAAACAGTCGTATTTCAGTTTAGACGGTGCTCAGAGTTTTTGTTGCTGTTATTTGGAGAGGGGCATATTTTATTTGTAAGAGGTGATTTAATACCATCTTCTCCCACCTCTGCAGATACCTTCTTGCCTATGCATAATCTGAGGGAGCACATTTCCCTTTGCACTCCCAGTTTAAACATGGGTTTCATCATGAAGTGTAGTTTGCAGAGACCCACCAAATCCTTCATTGGTTCTAATAGTATGTTTGGCATCAAATTGAGATTAATTCAAGATGCGCTGAGGAAACTGCCTATATGTCTCCCTGATTGGACATTAATCAACAGTGTGGGAGCACTAAGCAAACTCCATTTTTTTCTACCCTGTGTGCAACTGCATAAAGGCTCAAATTTGCTGGAGAGTTTAAATGCAATTTTATGTTTAATTTTATCATTTAATATATAAATCAATTGTTAAGCAAAAACCTATGTGCGTTTTATTGCACATAATAACACAGCAAAACCCAAAGGTGAAATGAGCTCAAAATGAGATGCCTTAACAAAAAATGATAGAGAAAACTAAAGAAAAGAAAATAAATTTTTCTTGGTGCCAGATACTGCCCCCAAACAATGGTAATGGAATTAAAATGTAATTTTATGATGTCAATGAGAAAACCTAGCTCTTGAATTTAGAGAGTGTCTCCTGATGACTCTCAGGTGAAAAATATGCCCTAGAATTGTTTAAATTTCTAAGCTTTATCTTTAAAGTCATAGCTCATTCTTTCAGTTGTTTATATAGGTCAAGATTTGACTTTTGCCCTGTACATATGCCATTTTGTTATTCATTTCATATGAGATAAAAAAGTTATGGAATGGATTAGGGAATGAAGAGGGTAAAGAGGTCAAGGTATTGAGAGTAAGTAAATGATACCAGTGGGAATATGAGCTTTGCAAGAAATACAATGTCATCGACTTGGATCAGGCAGAGCTTGACACTCACCAATTTTGCTATGAAATATAAATGCAAATATGACTAGGGGAAGGAAAATGTTAATATTTTTCTTATTTGATGGTGGGTTTTAGAGCTCTTTAGTGTTCACTAAATGCAACTATTCCAGACATTTATTTTTCATAAAATTATATACATATGAACTACAATTGGAAAAGGCCTCTCTAGTCTGACTGTTCACTTTTATGAGACCAGTGAGGACAACACCTCTCTGCAATAATTATTTTGGTATTTTATTTGGTATTTTATCCAGACAACTTTTAAAGTTTCCCTTGCTGATGCTTCTAAGCTTTTATTTACACAATCATCCATTCCATTATTTTAATTGGTTTTTAATTAATAATTATATAAAATATAATTAATCCATTTTTACTTTTATTAAATTTCATTAAATATGTTAGATTACCAACTACTCTATTTGATTACTTTTGTAGGAAGAAGTTATTTACTGCTCATTAAACAGACTACAATGAAATAGAATTGCCACATAATCTTTCTGGTTAGTATGGCATGAGCTGAAGTCTTCATCAAAGACAAAATGTAGTTATGGAGATAGCCAAAATCAGCAATTACAACCCTCTAGACTTCCTGGTCTTGAAATTAATGACTAAACTACAGCACTGTTCATTCAGATTTTATTAATTGCATGTAATGGGTAGAAAGCAGGTCAATCCTTTTTATTTGAAGGACATAACACTCATTCTAGCTACAATATTGGTCATATAGTTACTAAGCACCTCATTTAGAATATTATTTAAATAATCAGCCATTTGTTTATTAAGCCAAACATTTATTAACCACTTACTCTACAGTAGGCATGTTCCAGTGGGAAGTATTGGTAATACAACTGCAAGTGAAAAGAAAGATGGTCCTTGCCCTCAAAGTGCTTATATTCTTATAGGAGGGGGAAGAGAGAAAAAAGAAACTGAACAGAAGGTGGTATTTTGAGTGGTGGTATTACAGAGAAAGCCAGAGTCCTCTTTAAAGGAAAGTTCTAGGAGAGGACATCCAAAGAGTGTAGGGGGACATATAGAGTCTTTCTAAGGTGTGACTTCTAGGAGGGAAGTGATCCTCCAGAATGAAGAGGTATCTGGGGTATGTTGGAGAATTTCAGAGGAGTGCAGCCCATTTGAAACAGTAAGGAATAACTTTTACTCATCTTAGAAAAAATGCCACCTCAACCAAATACAACAATGACACCTGCTTTTAGTTTAGAGGTAAATTAGGATTGTGGAGTATAGGCAAATATTTCTACCCCATCATGTCTGCTGCTTGAGGACCAAAATAGCATACAAAAATTATAGAAAGGTTGGCCAATTGGTGACAAACGATTTGTCCAAGACAATTCAGAGAACAAAGAAAAAATATCTTTAGCCTTATTAGTCATCCACCTGTGTTTGTGGTGACAGTGGCAGAGACAGAAATAGGGGTGACAGAGTCACAATTTTTAGAATGCTCCAAAATACTGACTTAACTTTTGGTGCTATAAATATGAATATTTTTCCCCTTTACATACATATGCTATCAAGGAACTAAATTAATTTTAACTTCCTTAAAACAAATGAGACCAAAAAACAAAAGGAAATGGTTTCTAAATAGAATGTTGGCTTGTAGAGCTTCATAAGAGGTACAAACAAAAACCATGTTTTTTTGGTTTTCTCATGAGTCAAAATATAACAAGTGGTATGGAACATTTGGTATCTACATAGTCATGATTAGCCAGTACTCAAAAAAAGATTGCTATGAATAGAAGTACAACACCTGCAACATATATTGTAAAGGATGGGGCAGCTAAGTGCTGCATTGGAAAGAATACTAGGGCTGGAGTCAGGAAGACTCATTTTCCCAAGTTTAAATCTGATTTCAGCCACTTAATAGTCATGCAACCCTGGGCAAGTCATTTAAACTTGTTTCCCTCAGTTTCTTCATCTATAAAATAACACATACCTGCCAGGGCTGTTACACAGATAAAACAAAATGTGTTTGATATTTAACACTTGAATTGAAGGTAAGGGTGTACACACACACACACACACACACACACACACACACACACACACATATATATATATATATATATATATATATATACATAAAGAGAGAGAAAGAGAGAATGAATTTGTAGAAGAAGCTACTTCAATAGGAGTTCCTTGGGCTAATTAAGTCATAGTTTACATCCACATAAGTAAACAAATTATTTCAATGCAAATTAGGGCAAAGAAGATAATTTTTTTAAGTGAGAAAAAATTTTGAGTGTGTGTGTTTTTAGGTTGAAAAATATGGCTTAGGGATGAGAAAAAAGTAAAAAGACAGAGACATATAACAGTCATACATAGCTATCTATATTTGTGTATATATATACACAAGAATAAAAAGAGAGGTAAGCATATATATGTGCATATGTATATACATATATGTTCGTATGTGTGTATATATATTATTTACTTCAGGAAAGACTTATGAAGTACTGAGCAGGGTGAGATTCAAATAACAACATCAAAATAAAATGAAATTGCTTCTCTTTTGACAGGCAGTTAATGGTCAACAATGTGGGAACTATTTCCAAATTAGCTGTTTCTGTATAATTAGACCATCGACTCATTAGAGCATGTTAGATAAAAATCAATATGAACTTAGTGAGAGAGAGTGTGTGTGTATGTGAACAAGAGACAGAGACAGAGAGACAGAGTCTAACTATAAGAGAAAAATTAAATAACTAAATTCTCATTCATATCCAATTTAGAGTTATCTAAATGAGAATTGGTAGGTAAGTAATGCCAACTACCTCATTTTTAAATGAAGAAATTGAGACATAGTGTTTTCTCATTATAGAAATGGTCACACAGCTAGTATGAGTCCATGTGATGATTTGAATTCAACTCTATATATCCACTATGAAGAATATTGGGTGTGGAAAATAGAATAGGACAAGATGCTAGTTTTATTGCTTAATGTGAACTTAGATAGCAAGCCTCATTCCTTCATTTTTCAGATGAGAAAAATTATTTTCATAAAGGATAAATGATGCCTAAAGTCTCACAAATACCAAATTTGTGGAGCTAAGATTAAAACCCATGTCCCCAGGAATAAAATTAACTGATCTTTTCCACTAGATCATACAGTCTCTTAATAGTCTAATATTTGCACTGAGTCTAGTAAAAGCTCAAGTTCTTTTCCATAGTGACCTTTGCATTGTTTATTCAAGCACATTTCATTCTCTAATTCTGTATTTATTTTTTAAACCCAAGTAGTACTTTACATTTATTGTGATCAAATTTTATTAGAACGGGTGTGTTATTTCAGACTGTCAAGCTATCCAGAGGCTACTTCTAATTAATAGGAATGTTAACTTCATTTTTTCAAAAAGTGCAGAAATTTTGTGATAATTAAGAACAAGGTTTTAGATATTTTATAGTCTGAGGAGAATCTCCATATCAGTTCCTTAGAATAAGGCCAGGTACTTGATAACTGAGAGTGAAATATTTTGGCCATTTTAACTTCTTCAATAAAGCATTGATCTTCAACTTGTAGAAGCATATGAGATATTTATAGACAAATATCTATATGAATGTTAATGTTTTAATTAATCTGCCTTGAATGTTGCCTATTTTTCAATACTACTAAAATCTCACAAACCTAAATGTCTCTACAGCTATGCAATTGTGTACTTATTCTAGTAACTCCAGAGGCATTATTCTTGATAGTCATGTCTATCTGAAAGTTTGAATTGTTCATTTCAACCTATTTTAAAAAATGATTTAATTGTGATCTTTGAGTTGCACACCCCCTGTTTTTTTTTAGTAATTTCTATGTTTGTGTATATGTTTGGTTTTTTTTCCCTCTTCTTCTTTTAGGCAGATTTTGAATAACAGGACAATTAACCTAATAGTTATGCTACCTGCAGATAGGAATGTCTAGAGAAACCCAACCTCCTGCAGTATATTATTACTACATTTGTGATATGATTTGTAATGAGAAAAATAAATAGCAAAAGCATATGATTATTTCTGTAATTTAACTTACATTTTCTAAAACCGGTAATAACCAGGGTAATTTAGATCCCATAAAAGAGATAGAGATGCTCGACTGAATCTAAAATCAAAGCCCACGAAAACCTTTTATATGCAATATAATCAGCCATGTTTAATACAAGCATCTGCCAATCTAATCTGATAATTCTTGCCCACGTTGTATTTTTGCCCAGTTGGCATGTTTTTATGCAGCAATTTATATACAGCACTGGATCAGCATATATGGGGGTATACAACCAGCTGCATCCTATTATATCATTTACAAAAATGTTTGACAAAGAAAACTGCTTTCTAATGAAATATGAAAGAGATTCAAAGATAAACCTGTTAGTCCATTTGATAGTAGAATGCAAGGCCATACTCTGCTCCACCAAAATCACTAGCAAGAGTGTTTATTCCAAATTACCATGGCCTCTCAGCAGTAGACTTTGAACTCACGAATGAGCCTTCAACTGTAAATGGGCTCTATGGGAGAAGAGAACAGTAGCTATCTTACTCCTGATCCCTCAAGAGAGGGTCGTTGTGCAAATGGCATTTTTTTTCCCTTCAGCCTGAGGTTTCTGGTTAGTTGTAAACAGTTGTAGTGAATTACAATGCGCAATCAGTAACTCAGACTGTGTAGCAGCTGCCAGCAGTTATGATGCAGTTTCTACCCTCTAATTTCTATGGCTATTATATGATTTCTGTGTGTGTGTGTGTGTGTGTGTGTGTGTGTGTGTGTGTGTGTGTGTGTGTAAGGGTAGAAAGACGTCAAGGTCAAATAATACAATGCTATTAAATAGGAATAGATAGTGGTGGCCTTACAGTAATAATAATCAAGTATGTAGTGCTTTAAAGTTAGCCAAGCACTTTACCTGAGTCTCTTTACTTGGTCTCTGTCAGGTCTCAGTTAAACTGAGATCTCCTCTAAAGTACTATAGGTATTTATCACACCTGTTTTATAGAGAAAGAAATTGGGTCTCTGGGAACTGAAATGACTTCTGCATGATTATAAAACACCAGAGGTAGGATTGGGAACTAGATAATCCTGATCCCAAGTTCTCTATTCACTTTATCAGACCCCATTTCTTAACATCCTTGCATGCCAGTTGCTTATCTTTAGGTAAATAGAGAATTGAGAATGGGGGCAGAAGGATGAGGATGAGAGAAAAGAGAAAAAACAAGTCTGAGTTCCTGTTAGTAGGGAATCAGATTGTGTATAACTGGTAGTTGGAGAGTTTGTGGACTCCTTCCTGGACTAGCGATGTTTATAGATTAGACATTTCCTCTGTTTTATATATTTATATTCTAAATAATAATTTTATAAGAAAAATTAAGTTTTTATGAGAATATTTCATCTTGAGAAAGTTCTTCCCTTGGTGCAATTCTTTCATGATTTTCTGACTTTTGCTCTTTTTCTATGTCTTCATGGTACTATCTAGACTATTCTCTCAGTTGATGAGGGAGAGTCCATACTTTACAAAGATGAAAATCATAAAATCATAAATTTAGAGTTAACTCAGCAAAACAATGATCTGGGATAATTCTGAAGGACTTATGTCAAAAAATTCTATCCACTTACAGAGAAAGAACTGTTGGAGTCAAATGCAGCTCAAAGCATATATCTTTCACATTCGTTTGTTAACTATTTTATTTTGGAGTTTTGGTTTTATATCAGTATTCTCTTACAACAATGACCAATATGGAAGTCTTTTTGCATGATAATACATGTATAATCTAGATCAAAACACTTACCATCTCAGAGGGGAGGGGAAGTGAAAGAAGGCAGGGAGAAAATCTGGATTTTATAATCTCAGGATATCCATGTGGAAAACTGCCATTATATGTAATTGGGGAAATTAAATATTTTTGAATAAAAAATAAATTTAGATTTCAGAAACCTTTAAGGTCATTTGCTACTTATTGGAAAAAATGAGATCCAGAGAGTTAAAAAAATTGCCTAAAGTCACATAGGTACTAAGCAAGACTCAAAATTTGATTATGTCTCATCACTCCAAACCCAATGCTATTTCAATTATCTTATGTTGTCTATGATAACTTAATTTTCCTATGCCACATTCCTCTAGGATTATGCATTTATCCCTTATGCTTGGGAGGCTGACAAATTTAATGTTTATGCCAGTATAACTGTTATCTTTTTTTACTTCTCCCCTTCTTTTAAAATGTTTAAAGTAAGATTTGAAATAATTTCTCAGTGGAAATGTGGATCCCATGGGTATGAATTCCTTACATTTTGCATAGGTAATGGATTATAATTTAGGTTAGTCAATAGACATTTATTAAGTGCTTACTGTCAGACACTTTGCTAAAGGGTGGGGCTATCAATAAAGGCAAAAGACGGTACCTACCCTTGAGAAGCTTTCAGTCTAACAGGGGAGATATATGTAAATAGCCATGTAAAAAGAAACTATATACAGAATGAATAATAATGAATTAACACATGGAAAATCTTAGCACTAAAGGGAATCAGAGAAGGCTACCTAGCTATAGAAGATAGATTTTAGTTGGAAGTTGAAGGAAGTCAAAGAAGTTAAGAAGCAGAGGTGAACACCCAATGAAAATAATCAGTCAAGTTACAGAATGTCTAGTTCAAGGAACAGCAAATGGGCAACAATAAAAGAGCATTTATATGTGTGGTTTAGGGGGAGGCTGTAGAAAGAAAATTATAATATGTAAAAAAAATTGGAAAGGGATGTATCTGGGTGGGGGGTGGAGTGAAGCTTATGAAGGGTTTTGAATACCAAAACAGGCCAGGACAGAACTAGATGGGGGACACTCATGGTTAGCAGGTGGGACATAGATGAAGATCCAGGAAAGGAGACTGAGAAGCAATGGTCATATAGGTAGGAGGAGATCCAAAAAAAGAAGACCTAGCAATGGAAGAGAAGAGAGTATGAAGGAAAAAAGGGAGATAGGCAATGTCAAAGATTAGGAGGAGATCCAAAAAAAGAAGACCTAGCAATGAAAGAGAAGAGAGTATGAAGAAAAAAGGGAGATAGGCAATGTCAAAGATTGCAGAAGGGTCCAGAAGGGTGAGGAATAAGAAAAGACCATTAGCTTTGGCAATTAAAGGGGTATTAGTAGCTTTTTTAAAGTAGTAATTTTATCCTTTTTACCTTTTGAATTCCAAATTCTCTCCCTCCTTCAAAACCTTCCCTGATCCATTGTAAAAGCAAGGAATATAATATCAATTTATATGTGAAGTCACACAAAACAGTCCTCATTAGCTGTGTTGCAAAATAAAACAACAAACAAGAAAAAAAAATTATGCTTCAAACTGCATTCAGAGTTCAGCAGTTTTTTTTTTCTCTTGGGGTGATAGCATTTTTCATCACAAATTGGATTTGTCTTCGATCACTGTATTGATCAGAGAAGTTAAATATTTTGTAATTGGTCATTACAGTATTGCTTTCATTGTAAACAATGTTCTCATTGCTATGCTCACTTCATTCTTCATCAGTTCATAGAAGTACTTCCAGGACTTTCTCAAACCATGCTATTTGTTTTGTGACACTAAAGTAATTCATCACAGTCATATATCATAATTTGATCAGTCATTCCCCAAATGATGGTCTTTCTCTCAATTTCCAATTCTATGCCACCACAAGAAAAGGGGCAATAAATAGTTTTGCTCAAATTTGGCTTTTCTCCTTTCTTTTAATCTCTTTGTGATGTACACATCATAGTGGTAATACTGGGTCAAAAGGCAAGCAATTTCCATCAATATATGACTGAAAGGGGCAGCTAGGTTGCTCACTAGATTAACAGCCAGGGCTAGAGATAGGAGGCTCTAGATTCAAATATGGACTCAGGCACTTAGCTGTGTGACCAAGGTTAAGTTACTCAAACCCCATTGGCTAGCTCTTACTGCTCTTCTGCCTTAGAATCAACATTGATTCTAAGGTTGAAGGTATATGGATTAAAAAAAAAAAAAAGAAAAGAACCACCACCAAAAAAAGTGCATCAATGTAATCTATTTTCCCACATCACCCTCAGCATTTGTCATTTTCCTTTTTTGTCATGTTACCCAATCTGATCAGTGTCAGAAGGTACCTCAGAATTGTTTTAATTTGTATTTCTCTAATCACTAGTGATTTCCTGTATTTTTTCATATCATCATTGATAGTTTTGATTTCTTTTTTTCTAAAAATGGCCTGTTCATAACCTTTGCTCATTTATGAATTGGGTAATGCTCCCCTAATTTACTGAAGCTTTCATAATTATGTCTAACTCATTTACCCATTTTGACATTATCTTGGTATACAATGGGAAATGTTCATCTATGCCTAGTTTCTGCCAAGCTGTTTTCTAGTTTTCCCATTGATTTTTGTCAAGTGGTGAATTCTTGTGCCAAAAGCTTGGATCTTTGGGTTTATAAAACATTAGATTATAATGGTCATACTACTACAATACAAAGGAATGGGGCATCTAATTTATTCCTCTGATCAAAGACTTGATTTCTTGGCCACTACCAGATTGCCTTGGTGATCACAGCTTTGTGATATAGTTTGATCTTTTATTAACTAGGCTTCTTTTCACTGATTTCTTTGATGTCATTAATAATTTTGGAGAGAGTAGTTTCAGTTGAATGATGATGTCTGACTCCAGAAAAGAGAGCATTAAAAGAGAAAAATAGAGATATCTAAAGTAGATGGCCTTTTAAAATGTATCCCCAAAAAGCTTAAGAGATGTGGAATGACAATTAAATGTATCTATGTATGAAGTGGTGAAAGGTTTTTCAACATGAGGGAGACATGGACATCTTTATAGGCATTAGAGAATTCTCAACCAAAATAGGCAAAATTAAAGAGAAATAAGTGAAAGCTAGTGGAAATTTTGGGGGAAATCTGGAGGGTTATCTATTCATGTGTGGTTAGCTATCCATAGGTGTGAAGAAAGAGAACTTCTTAGAAGGCATGTAAGTGATATGAGAGGAAGAAGAGAGAAGGAACTCTCAGTAAATGGCTTTAAAATTTTCAGTAAAATATAAGGCAAAGTTCTCATTTGGGAGAGTGAAGATAGAACAAGTGAAAGGGAGGTTCAAGAGGGACAAAAAAGTTTGGAAGAGCTTCTATGCTGATTGGGATAATTAATTAGGGAAGTATGAAAGAATGGCCTTAAACCACTGAAAAACCAGTTATGGTTATATAATATAAATTTGTAAAAGACCCAGTAGCAAAATTGGGTGATTTTCATTACATTTTTCAGCTTCACTTGTGTGGAAGCAAATGTAGGAAGTGATGTAAAGAACTGCCTTTATATTTCATGTCACTTCCTGTGAGAGGGACCTTTGGCAGATTTGGCCCTGGAACTCAACCCTGGAGGAGCTCAGCATGAGACCTCAGACTGCTTTCCTTTTAGATGGTCACCTGGTGAGTTATAACGCTGACTCCCCTTTCCCTTGGCTTCTGGAGAGGCCCCTGGGCTGAGGCATCTGAACTCTAACTTGGCTCAACCCGGCCTGAGCACTTCAATTCCCTTTTCCCTTTCTCTCTCATTCTTAATTTCTTCCTTCTTTTGTAAATAAATTACCATAAATTCCATTCTGACTTGAGTATTTCATTGAGATTTAGGATTTAAATCCCTAGCGACCAACTAAAATTATATTCAGTCTCGACCCTAAAATTTACCCTTAACAAGAAGAATCCCTTGAAGGCCTTGTACTCACTTAGAAAACAACTTCTTTTTTTTCAAATTTTATTTTTCTTTTCACAAATACATGTAAAAACAATTTCCAAAAATTTTCAAAGGATATAGAGTATTGAATTCTTTTCATTCCTTTCTCTCTACTCTCCAAATCCATTTGATATGGAGAGAAATCTCATAGATTTTATATACATAAACACATACAACTTTTTCCATATTAATTTTGTTATTGAAGGAAATAAGAAGAAACTATTAAGAAACTGAAAAAAAAAAGTTTGCTTTGGTCTAGATTCAGACTCTATCAGTTCTTTTTTTCCCTGGATGCATATGGTATTTTGTATCATGAGTCCTTGGAATATTTTTGGATAATTATATTGATGAAAATAAAGTTATTCATAGTTGTTTATTGTAAAGTATTCCTGTCACTTTGTACAGCATTCTCATTCTTCTGCTATTTCATTGTTTCAGTTCATGTGAATCTTTCCAGGTTTTTCTGAGCTCCTTCTACATGTTCTTTCTTATAGCACAAAAGTAGTCCATTACAATCATATATTACAACATTCTAAGCCATTCCCCAATTGCTGAGAATCTCCAAACTTTCCAAATCTTTGTTCCCACAAAAAGGGCTACTTTAACTATTTTTGTACATATAGGTCCTTCACATTTACATTTTTTATTTCTTTCACATAAAAATCCTAGTAACAATACTGCTGGATAAAAGAATATGTACTTTATTATAGCCCATTGGGCATAATTCCAAATTGTTCTTCAGAATGATTAAATCAGTGCACAATTCCCCTATAGTGAATTCATGTCTCAATTTCCCCATGTTCCCCTCATGTTTTGTTATTTTCCTTTTCTGTCATAATAGTCAATCTGACAAGTATAGGGTAGAATCTCGGAGTTGTTTTATTTGCATTTCTGTAATTAATAATGATCTAGAGTATTTTTGTGCATAACTATAGAGAGCTATCAATAACTATTAATTACTTTGAGTACTGTCTATTCATATGTTTTGCCCATTTATCAATTGGGGAATGATTTGCATTTTTATGTATTCAACTAATTTCTCTAAATATTTGAGAAATGAGACCTTTATTAGAGATACTTGTAAAAATGTATTTCTCTCCATCTTGTTTACTCAATTAGTTTCTGATCTCCACCTCTCCCAATTTGTTCTTTTTTCTATTAGCCTTTTTTGTCCTCTTACCATTCTACTTTCTGGGTAGGGTTAGATAGATTTCTGTAACCAACTGATTGTGTATATTCTTCCCTCACTGAGCCAATTCCAATGAGACTAATGTTCAATTGCTTCCCCCTTCAATCATCTCATATTCCCCTCCACTGTAAAAGTTCTTTTACATGAGATAATTTATTCTATTCCATTGTTCCCTTCCCCTTCTTCCCCAAAAGTCCTCTTTCTCATTCCTTAATTTTATTATTTTTATATCATCTTATCATATTCAATTCATATTTTTGTACTATATTTATGTATACTCCTTCTAACTGCTGTAATAATGATGAAGTTCTTTGGCGTTATAAGAATCACCTCCCCATGTAGGGATATACAAAGTTTAACTATATTGAATGTTTATTTTTTTAATTTCTCTTTCTTGTTTTCCTCTCTTTTGGGTCTTTTTTTTTAAGAGTCAGATTTTCCATTCATCCTTGGTCTTTTCATCAGGAATATTTTAAAGTTCTTTATTTCACTGAATACCTATTTTTTCCTTGAAGGATAAGGCTCAGTTTTGCTGGGTAAGTGATTCCTGGTTTAAAGTTCTAGTCCCTTACCCTCTATTTATTCCATATTCTGGGTCTTCTGATCCTTTAATGTAGAGGCTACTAAATCTTATTATTGTAACCATGGCTTCATGATATTTGAATTATTTCTTTTTGAATGCTTGCAATATTTTTCCCTTAACATAGGAATTCTGGAATTTGACTATAATTTTCCAGGGAGCTATCAATTTCTACTTTGTGCTCTGCCTCCATCCTGGTGCACTTATGCCAGCCTTCTAAATTGTTTTGGGCGGAAAAATTATATCACCCTGTCTTTTGTGTTATGCTGTTCCAGAATTAATTCTGAGGCATTATATAATAACTTTTGGAGGATAATTTGTTAGAGATAAGATAGGACCATGTACCTTCTCTACTGTCTTGGTTCTCCCTAGAAAACAACTTCTTAACATTACTTGTTTTTATAAATATTTTCCAATTAAATGTTAATATGGTTCTAGCCATACTTGCAAATATTTTGGGTCATATATGGCCCAGAGGCAGTGTTTCTGACTTCTATGCTTCATACAAATAATTTACTTTGTATCATTAAAAAAGCTTATAATATCAGAAATTAACATATTGCCTAAGAAATAAAGATGTCTATTAAAAAGTCACAGAAGAAATCAAGACAGAAGATTATGGGCAGTCACCCAAAAGAATTCTCTCAACATTTTCCTTTAAACAACTTTTAATAAATGCCACAAATCCAATTTTAGAGCAACAGAGCTAACAACAGGTCAGTGTGAGACATTTTTCTTTTAAGGTTTTTTTTTCTTTTTTTTCCAGATTACACATTGGTAAAAATTTTAATAATTGTTTTCTGACATTTTGCAATCCATATTCTCTCCTTCTCTTTAATCCTTCTCCCTTCTCCAATACAGTAGGTAATATAAATATGGGTTGTACATGTATTATTGTACTATACATAATTCTATGTTCATCATGTTTAAGAAGATACATATTGATTAGAGAAAAATGTAGGAAATAAAGTGAAGAATAGCATGCTTCAATCTTTATTCAGATTTCATCAGTTTCTTCTAAAGTAGTTGGTCGATTTTTTCCTCATAACTCCCATTGAATTGTCCTGGATTCTTGCATTGCTGCTAATAGTTAAGTCATTCACAGTTCATCATCATACTTTATTGCTGTTACTGTGTCCAACATTCTCCTGGTTCTGCTCACTTCGCTTTGTATAACTTTATATGTCTTTCCAAGTTTTCTGTGATCATCTTGTTTTTCATTTCTTATGGCATAGTAGTATCTCATTATAATAATATACCATAACTTTTTCTGCCATTCCCCAATCCAAGGACTGTACTTCAGTTTACAGTCATTTGGTACCACAAAAGAGTTGCTATTATTTTTTTTACAAGTAATTGCTTTTCTCCTTTATTTGAGAGATATCTTTTCCAACCTAAGAAAACTTGATAGGTTGGAAAAAGTCAGTGGCACCATGGTGGAGGCCTATTCTAAGTCTTTAAGGGGGAAGCAGTTATAGCCACAGCAACAGCAGCTTTAGGAATGCCCAGAGATGGTAAATAACTGGACAGAAAGGAGTTACAGGAAACCCTTTACTGACACTGGATATATTTGTCCCTGAATGTCATCTTTATTTCCCATATGCTGTTGTGGGTCACAGTTGAAGGGTGAAGAAGAATGCTGGTGGGTTGATCACAAGGCAACAGGGAGCCCTTTTTCAAGTTTTAAGTCAAAGAAAGAGCTAGGGCTTATGCCTGTTGGGTAGTAGGGGCCTTTCCTGAGTAAAGACCACAGCACAGATCAGGATAAAAATGACCATATCACTTCCAGGATCACACCACTTTGCAAGCAACCAAAAATTGCAGAACCTCAGAATTAGCTCTGAAAAGAGTAGCACAAAAAATCCTGACACTGAAGACAGTGTTTCCATAACCCCAGATGAACTTTAACATGAAATTGAAATAAATAAAATAGGTTGAACTAATCAGTAAGCAATCAAATGAAAATTGACCATGAAAGGAAATGCAGAAACAACAGAGACCAAGATATAAACTCAGAAGAAGACAGCAATGAGAAAAGTTACACAAAAGCCCTCAAAGAAAAATACTAATTGGATTCAAACCCAATAAGAAATTCAGGAATATTTAAAGAGATAAGAGCATAGAAGAAAAATTAGGGTAGGGGGGGATGAAAGTGATGCATGAAAATTATGAGAGGGGGGAATTAAACCACTTAGTAAAAGAGGCACAAAGATTCCTGAAGGAAAGAAGTTTCTAAAAAAGAAGAATATAACTAATATGTTATGGCACAATTAATTATAATGGACATTTCTTCTAGTATCAATGCAATGACCTAGGACAATTCAGAGGAACTCGTGAGAAAGAATGCTGTCCATATCCAGAGAAAGAATTGTGGAAATGAAAATGCACTAGGAAAATATGTGATTCATCATGTAATATGATAGGGATTGGGGTTTTGATGTTAAAGATCATGCTTCTGCAAATATGAATAACACAGAAATAGGTTTTGAACCATGATATACCTATAACCCATTGAAACTGCTTGTTGGATTTGGAAGGGGGGAGAAAAGAGTGAAGGGGGGATCATTAATCATGTAACCATGGAAAAATATTCAAAATTTAAAAAAGGAAAAATTTACATATATTATAAAAAAAGCAGAGTATACCAAGTGGAAAATGGGTTACAAAAATTCACTGAAGTAAATAATACCTTCAAAAATCAACTTGTGAAATAGATTCAATGGCTTGATATAGAAGGCACAAAAATACTGAAGAAAATAATGCCTTAAAAAGCAAAATTGGCCATATGGAAAAAAGAGGTATAAAAAGTCACTGAGTAAAAGAACTCTACAAATTAGAATTAGGCAAATGGAAAAGGAGGTACAAAACCTCACTTGAGAAGATCAACTCTTAAAATTAGAATTAGGCAAGAGAAATCTAATGATTTTATGATAAATCAAGAAAGAATTAAAGTTTTTCAAAATGAAAAATATAGAAGAAAATGTGAACTATCTCATTGGGAAAACAACTGAGCTAGAAAATTATTCCAAAAGAGATAATCTAAGAATTATTGGAGTACCTGAAAGCCATGATTTAAAAAAAAAAAAGGCTTTGACATCATCTTTCAACAAAGTATCTAGGAAAACTTCCTTGTTATTCTAGAACCAGAGGGTATAATAAAATATTTTAAAATTCACAAATCACCTCCTGAAATTGATCCCAAATTGATAATTCCCTTGAATTTTATAGCCAGATTTCCAAACTGCTGTGTAAGGAATTTTATAATAAAATTCCAAAATTCCTAGGTCAGGGAGAAAATATTGTAAGCAGCAAAAAATAAATAATTTAAATATCATGGAGTCACAGTCAAGATAACATAAGTGTTAGAAGCCTCTACTTTAAAGGATCAATGGGCCTCAGATATGATATTCCAGAGGGTAAAATACTTTTAAACAAGAATCACTTACTAGGCAAAAACTGAGCACAATTCTTCAGGTAAAAATAATAAATATTAAATGAAATAGAGGACTTTCAAACATTCCTGTTTAAAAGATCATAGATCTGTGTTGGCAAACCTATGGCACATGTCCCAGAGGGGGCACTCAAAGCTCTCTCTATGGGCATGCCTTCCATTGCCCCAGCCCAAAATTCACCAGAGTTCATTACTAGAAAGTACATGGCGTGACACTGTTCCCCTCCCCCTCTCCTTGCAGTTTGGGCACTTGGTGTCTATCACTAGCATAGATGAACTGAAATTTTGAGTCTTAAATATAAGATTTAAGAGAAGCATAAAAACATAAATGGGAAAGAAAAATCAAAGGAGATTCAATAAGATTAAAATTTTACATATCTATATGTGAAGATGATTATTGTTGACACTTAAGAACTTTAACATTATTAGATATATAGAGGGAAAGGGTATGAGTTGAATATGATATAAAATTTAATCAAATTAAGGCATGAAAAAGGATTACATTGGAAAGAGGAGACAGAGAACTATAGAACTGGATAAATTATCTCACACAAAAGATATATGAAAGAACTTTTATACTGGAGGGGAAAATGGGGAAGGTAAGGAGGATGTAAACTTTACTCTCATTGGAATTGGTTTAGTGAGAGAATATACATAATCAATTGGCCATAGAAAATCTATCTTGCCCCATGGCAATTAGGAGGGGAAGGAAATGGGGGAGGGATGGTCCTAATAGAAAAGAGTGCACATTGGAAACAATGTTGGTCAGAAACTAAATACTTTTAAGGATGGACACATTTTATGGAGCAAAAATACAAAATACAGAGGAGATAGAAGAGGAAACACAAGCAAATGCTCTGATACCCTCCAAAGGAAATGGAAACTCTCCACAAACTCTTGAAGAATTTGAATCGGAAGTGATAAAAAAGATGGAAACCTTCTGGCAGGAAAAGTGGGAAATAATGCAAAAGGAATTCATGCAACTACAAAACCGGTTTGACCAAACTGAAAAGGAAAACCAGGCTTTAAAGGTCAGAATCAGGCAACTTGAAGACAATGATCTTGCAAAAGAGCAAGAATTAATAAAGCAAAGACAAACAAGAAATTAGAAGAGAACATAAAATATCTCACTGACTTGGAAAATAGAGGAAGGAGAGACAATCTGAGAATAATTGGCCTTCCAGAAAAACCAGAAATAAATAATAATCTTGATATCATAATACAAGATATCATCAAAGAAAACTGCCCAGAGATTCTAGAACAAGGGGGCAATACAGGCATTGAAAGAGTTCACATAACACCCTCTACACTGAATCCCCAAAAGACAACTCCCAGGAATGTAATTGCCAAATTCCAAAGCTTTCAAGCAAAAGAAAAAAATCTTACAAGAAGCCAGAAAAAGACAATTTATATATAAAGGAATGCCAATCTGGGTCACACAAAAACTTATTTATCTATTTAGTGCCATACCCATGGAACTTCCAAAAAATTTCTTTACTAATTTATAAAAAAACTATAACAAAGTTTATTTGGAAGAACAAAGGATCAAGGATATCCAGGGAAATAATGGGGAAAAAATGCAAAGGAAGATGACCTTGCAGTCCCAGATCTCAAACTCTATTATAAAGCAGTGGTCCTCAAAACAATTTGGTACTGGCTAAGAGACAGAAAGGAAGATTAGTGGAATAGACTTGGGGCAAGTGACCTCAGCAAGACAGTATATGATAAACACAAAGATCCCAGCTTTGGAGATAAAACCCACTATTCGATAAAAACTGCTGGGAAAATTGGAAGACAGTGTGGGAAAGACTAGGAATAGATCAACACCTCACACCCTACACCAAGATAAATTCAAAATGGGTGAATGACTTGAACATAAAGAAGGAAACTATAAGTAAATTAGGTAAACACAGAATAGTATATATGTCAGACCTTTGGAAAGGGAAAGACTTTAAAACCAAGCAAAACAAAGAAAGAGTCATAAAATGTAAAATAAATAATTTTGACTACATCAAATTAATTTTTTTGTACAAACAAAACCAATGTAACTAAAATCAGAAGGGAAGCAACAAATTGGGAAACAGTCTTCATAAAAACCTCTGACAAAGGTTTAATTACTCAAATTTACAAAGAGCTAAATCAATTGTACAAAAAATTAAGCCATTCTCCAATTGATAAATAAGCAAGGGACACAAATAGACAGTTCTCAGATAAAGAAATCAAAACTATTAATAAGCACATGAAAAAGTGTTCTAAATCTCTTATAATCAGAGAGATGCAAATCAAAACAACTCTGAGGTATCACCTCGCACCTAGCAGATTGGCTAACATGACAGCAGAGGAAAGTAGTGAATGCTGGAGGGGATGTGGCAAAGTGGGGACATTAATTCATTGCTGGCGGAGTTGTGAATTGATCCAACCATTCTGGAGGGCAATTTGGAACTATGCCCAAAGGGCGATAAAAGATTGTCTGCCCTTTGATCCAGCCATAGCACTGATGGGTTTGTACCCCAAAGAGATAATAAGGAAAAAGACTTGTATAAGAATATTCATAGCTGCGCTCTTTGTGGTGGTCAAAAATTGGAAAACGAGGGGATGCCCATCAATTGGGGAATGGCTGAACAAATTGTGGTATATGTTGATGATGTAATACTATTGTGCTAAAAGGAATAATAAACTGGAGGAATTCCATGGAGGCTGGAACAACCTTCAGGAAGTGATGCAGAGCGAGAGGAGCAGAACCAGGAAAACATTGTACACAGAGACTGATACACTGTGGTACACTCGAAGGTAATGGACTTCTCCATTAGTGCCAATGCAATGTCTCTGAACAATCTGCAGGGATGTAAAAAACACTATCCACAAGCAGAGGATAAACTGTGGGAGTAAAAACACGGATGAAAAGCAACTGCTTGACTACAGGGGTGGAGGGGACATGTCTGAGGAGAGACTCTAAATGAACACTCTAATGCAAATACCAACAACATGGAAATGGGTTCAAATCAAGAACACATGTGATACTCAGTGGAATCGCATGTCAGCTATAGGAGAGGTGGGGGTGGGGGAGGAAAAGAAAATGATCTTTGTCTCCAGTGAATAATGTTTGGAAATGCTCAAATAAAAAAAATAAATTAAAACAACAACAACAACAACAACTGAGGTTCCATGATACACCCGTCAGATTGGCTATTATGAAAGAAAATAAAAATGACAAAACACAGAGGGGATGTGAGGAAATTGAAATACTGATGCATTGTCAGGGAAGTAGTTAACAGATTCTACCATTCTGGAGAGATTTGGATCTATGCCCAAAGGGCTATAAAACAGTACATACCTTTTTACCCAGCAATACCATTACCAGGTTTATATTACAAAGAGATTTTTAAAAAGTGAAGGAATTTTATGTAGAAAAGTAATTAAATCAGCTCTTTTTTTGCAGGAGCAAAGATTTCAAAAGTGAAGGGATAGCCATCATTTGTGGAATGGCTAAGAAAGTTATAGTATATTATTTTTAGGGAATCCTATTATGCTAAAAAAGAATAACAAGAAGGACAGTTCAGAAAAACCTGGAAAGACTCATACAAACTGAAGCAGTCAAGTAAGCAGTACCAAAAGAACATTGTACACATGGATAGCAATAATGTATGATGATTACCTGTGAATAACTTGGCTTTTCTCAGCAATACAGTGATCTAAAACAATCCCATAGGACTCAAGATAAAAAATGTCATCAGTTTCCAGGGAAAGAACTGATAGATTCTGAATCCAGACCAAAGCAAATTTTTTTTCATTTTCCTTATTAATTTTTTATTTGAGTTTCCTTCCATAGGAAGATTAATATTTTAAAATATTTTATATGACTACACATTTAAAATATATATTAGATTGCTGGCCATCTTAGTATGGGGTAAGGGAAGAAAAGAGGAGGGAAGAATTTTAAGACTCAAAATTCTTTTTAAAATATAGGAAACTGTTTTTACGTGAAATTGAGGAAAACCAAAATAAAATTTAAAAATTAATTAATCAATAAACACAACTAAGAAAGGCTTCTAAGCTAAAGAGAGAGTAACCAAAACTTTCTACTGTCACTTTATATATATGGATGACATCAAGCCACATAGCTTAACCCAATCAGCTTAATCATTCTAAGGAATCCTCCAGTTTAACCAAAATATTATTTGGAATAAATAAATGTAACATTTTTAAAACATGCAAAGGAAACGAAAAGGTTCAAACCTGATTTTAGAGGTCATACAAAACCAATTGATAAAAGCAAAACTTACAAATTCCTTGTACTCCCCCAGGCAAAACATGTTAAGTATAAAACTATCAAGAAGAGAGATATGGCTGAATATTTTAAGACAGTGAACAAAGCTCAATGGGAGGGATATTTAAAATCATTGAAACTCAAGCAATATCAAACAAGTATACTTTTGTAACTATAAAATGGGCCATAACATATTTGATAACCCTCCAGACAAAACCAATACAATATTAATGAAACATAAGACCCAGTAGTCAAGAGTTCCAAAGAAAGATTAATTACCAAAAAGTAAAGTAATTTGATAGGGATTCTTAGAGCATTTACTAGATAGGTGAGCTACCTACAGAAATATATTAGGAACGTGATGCCAGTTCACTCAGTCAGAGAAACTTACAAATCTCAAGATTTGTAACTGTAACCCAAAATAGTTCATCTCTGTACAGAATTTATGCGATGGCAAACCAGCAACTGAATCAAAAAGTTGTCCATGAGCAGGATCTGCATAAACTCAGCCAAAAATTTGTTGAGAAATATCAAACAAATGGTTGAGTGAGGTGGATTTGTTTGCATTCTACAACTACCCATGGCAAAGTTTCCATTTTTCATAGCATACTACATTGATTACTAAATACCTTCTCCTAGGAGAATGTAGTATGTTATGAAAAATGGAAACTTTGCCGTGGGTAGTTATAGAATGCAAAAATTTAGCACCAACCAAATACCTTGCATGGTATGCCCTGGCACTTAGCAAGTAAATCACCCTGTTATATAGATGTAGACCTCACAAATGTCACATTTTAACTGGATTCTTAATCCTTGTCTAAGGATTTAGTCTAACATTGTCTAAAATTGATTGTTTGGATAAAACAACGATTCGTAGAAATTTAAGAATAATATTTTAATAGATGTTACTATAACAAATGTTTGTAATCTCCAAACTAAATGGAATGAAAAGATCAAGACATAGCAAAACATTTCAAACTTGTGGGAAACGGTGCATCCCTTTTATTCTGTCTAATTCGGTAGTTAAACTAAAGATGCTTTGAGTGAGACTATAAAGACCTTAAATTCTAATATTTTTAATCAACTGCAAAGAAAGCAGTTATTTTAATCCATATGTTCTATATAAAAGAAAAATAGAAGGAGAGCAACTTGTCTTGGAATCATTTGTATTTGAACCAAATTGAAAAAAAAAAGAATGATATGATAATAACAACCATAATAGCAATAGCAGCTGAGTTTATATGTTGACTTGTTGCTTTCCATACATCACTCCTCACAGTGGTTGATAGTAGAAGCACAATAATCTTGTTTTAGAGTTAAAGAAACTGAGGTTAACAAAGATAAAATTACTTTTTCATATTTAATATGATTAGTGAATGGCAGAGTCAGGATTCAAAAACTGAAGTCTCTGCCCTCTTTGTCCTACTCCATAGCTGCCTGGATGGAGGTGGTAAGCCATGTTACACGATCAATCCTATATGATGATTTCAGTGTAAAAAAATTAGTAAATTCCAGTTTAATCAACCCCCAGACAGTAGGTAATATGAAAGCACTAAATAAACAAAAACTAGTTCTCAGGGATACAACCTTTCCCAACCATTACAGCAGCCCTGTGGTGAGAAAGGTTAGTCTATCAAACAGTAGAAAGATTAATGATTAAAAAATAAGATCTTTGCTACTAATATCAACTTTAAAATTTTACTACTTGGATGACCTTGGGCACACTACTTATCTTACCTGGACCTCAGTTTCCTCATGTTCAAATAAAAGGGCTGTACTAAGCAATATCAAAAGTCCCTTACAATTCTCATATTTCTGAGTCAAAATCATCATCACAGAATGACAATAAATTCCATAAGTGCATATTTTTGAATGCTTACATGCTTGTACGTGCAAATACACACAAACATGTACCCTGATATAGTAGATAGAAAGGTAGCTTTGGAGTACAAAGAACTGGGTTAAAATCTACAAGTTTGCCTCTTACCACCCGTGTAATCCTATGCCAGTTGCTTTACGTGTTTAGGTCTCAATAATGTCATCAATATAAAGTGAAACTTTTCACTTAGAGACTCTCTAGGTTTTCTTCTAACTTTCACTAACTTTTTGACCTTGGGCAAGTCCCTTGACTGCTGTCTGCCTCAGTTTCCTCATCTGTAAAATGGGATGATAATAGCACTTGCCTCCTCGGACTTTTCAACTGAAATAAAGCCTTTAAAGTACTTAGCACTGTACCTGGAATGTAGTAAAGCTATTCCCTTGCCCTCCCTTCTCAGCCTATGAATTGTAGATTCTTATGTTGAGTTAAGATTCAGTAATAAAAATATAGTCAAATTAAGAAGACCTAGCCTTGGGAAAATTACAAAATGGCTGAAGTTCATCTCTATTAGTCCAGGATCATACACGCACACTGGGCAATTTGGCAATGTGAATACCCCAGAAACAAGTTCTTTCCCCTACCCTACCACACATGCAGCTTTGCATGTTATTCGAAGCAGATATTAGCTCTAAAACAGTAGTGTAACAATCTGTTGAATTCTACTTCTCTGCTAGTGTGGGGTCAGTATAGCTGTATTCTGTAATTGAGCAGCATCTGGAATTTTCTATCTATTTTCCATGACTGAATAGAGGTCTAAACTCAATAACTTGAAGAAGGGCTAGGAAATAAGTGTATTTGCCTTCTATACATCAAAACAAGAAGCAACTGGCCACATGCAGATGTAGTGCTGCCTTTCTTTGCCTAGCAGTTAAGATCCCATGACCATTTTTCTTTGATCTTCCTCATGGTCCTGCTATCGCTTTGAAGCAGCATGGAACACACTCTGGGTACCAGCTTATTAAATACAGGTTATTGTTAAAAGAAAATTCCAACTGAGACTGAGCTGATTCATGTATGGTTTCCCTTGTTTACTAGGAATACTTCTGACTAGAAAATATTGAAAGGAAACTCGCTTTTAATTTTTTTAAAGAGAAGTTTTAACTTCCTTTTGATACAAAAAAAAGGCTTCCAACTTGATTTTTACCACTCATCTCCAAAAAAAAAAAGTTAATATCAAATTTTTTAATCTTATAATATTTCAAGGCAAAGGTGAATTTGCTGAAACATTTATTCCTACACAATTAATTCATATTGTCTATTTTCCCTTTAAAGCAAAACATTGTGTAGAAGAAGCAAATATTTCATTTGAAGGAGATTGATAGGATTTGGGAAGCCTGATTTCTTTTATAAGCATTGTCATTGACTGATGTGATTATAGGACAATCATTGGTCCTCTGCAGCTTTTTTCCCATCTCTGCTTTGAACACACAGACAGACTATGACATCAATGTACAACATTAAATATTACTTGACTTTAGGATATTTGTTGTAAGACCAGATGGGTAAGGAGAAAGAGAAATGCACTTCAGAACCCTAGAAGTTATTTCAGTTGCTGAAAGGGAAAGAAGCACAGGATGAAAGACTGTGGCCTTCCCCATTCCCTTCCAGGCTGGGTCCCATTATGGGAATAAACTTCTCTGGACAAAGACTGCTGACATTATGGGGGGTCCCAGGTAGGTCCCACCTTTAGAAGGTGCAATGGATCACCTTTAGGCAAAATCTTGGTACCCCACATTATTTATAACTTAATTTTTTTTCTTTATTTTATTTGGAGGGGGGGTGGGATAGGGAAGAGTTGGACACAACCTGAAATTTCACTGGTGCTGGGAACTCTAGAAATGAAACTACCAAATGAAACTAAAATGGAGTCAGAAGGAGCTGGAAAAGAAGAGGCAATAAGCATTTATTAAGTGCTTACAATATTCCAGGCACTGGGATAAACACTTCATCAAATATCTAATTTGATCTTCATAACAATTCTGGGATGTAGGTGCTATTATTATCTCCATATTCATTTGAGATTACTGGAAGCAGAGACAAAGTGATTTGCCTAAGGTCACACAACTAATAATTATCTGAGGCTGGATTTGAAGTCTTCCTGAATCTAGGTCCAATTCTCTATCCACCAACCACTTAGTGGGACATCTGTTTTATAGCTAATGTATCATTCATGCAACAATAACTTTTTATTGAGCTTCTCTTTTTATTTAGGTGTATGTGGGTATACAGTGAAATGCACAAACTACAAAATGATTTATAAGTTGATGTGTCCCTAGTTTAAAAATAGTTACTCTCCTAGATCCTTTGTTTCCTCAAACAAATATTGGATGACTTATTGGAAGACTAATAATAGTATCAATAATTCAACTTCATTAACTTTTTACTCTGATTCAGGGAAGTGAGCCTTGACTCACAAAGACTATGTATCCCTGAAAAGCTCAAATGTAAGGAGGTTTGACCAAATTGGGAAGGTATTAAGTATTGGTCCCATCAAGACAATATTTCTACCTTTTCCACCATCTTACAAATATCAGCTCATGTAGAAGGGTTTCCATCACTGCAATAGCATCATCCCCAGTGGAGTTTGCCTCAGCTCACACAAGACTTCACATTTAGGGCTAGTTGGAGAAAGTGGTAATTATGCTTATGCTACTGGGCACATTTTAAAATTTCTCTCTTTGGGTCTGTGACTGTGTCTGTCTGCACAATCTGTGACATTTATTTTTTTGGAAGGATATATGTTTGCCGATTATTTGAACACCAACCAAACCAAAACCATAAAACCACACCATCAGACTGGAAACTTACAAATATATATATTTTTTAAAAAGCCAGAAAAATTCTTAATGACCATTGACTGAATTAACCTACTAATATAAGGATTATTCACCCTGATATAACAGGTCTTTAAATTTTTGAATAATATATATATATATATATATATATAATTAGCTATAGCAAAGCTATTCTACAGTTTTGCTGTAGATTCTGAAAAAGATAAAAAGTTAATAACCCCTTCTCTCAATAATATTGTTCTATGTATAATGAATCACTAGTTAACTTGATAAATTTATTCTGAAGAGTTCCATCTTATACCAATAAGAATGTGAGATTTGAAAACAAATAAAAGCACATTTTTGTGGTCACAACACTTGGGACCAGGAATGAAATCCCACTGGTAAATTTTTCAAAATGTATGTTCTTATTTATTTGTTTAAGTTGTTTCAAGATTTGAGGAACTCATCTTTTTTTCAATGTCATTAGTTCTATGTTGTCTGGAAAAGTTAATCTGATAACATTCTTTGCAACAGATAGACCTTGTATTTTCAGGATTGTTAGGGAAATGAATTATTTAACTTATAATTAGTGGTCTAATCATGACCTTAATTTAAGATTTGACTTCCTCTCTAAATGAGTACCATTGGACTAATAAAGGTGAGACTATATTACACAACCTTCACAATTTAAGGGTCTAGGAAATATTTCAGTAATTTAAATGCATATGCATGGTCCTCATATCTGTAACTAACATGTTTTCTGCAAAGAAATGCTTTGTGTAAATATTCAATTTAACTCCCCTTCCAGACCCCTCCCAATAATAATTTAAAAATATTTATAGCTTATTTATTTGGCTATGTAAATTAAGAGGAAAAACATGATGTAGAAGCAGGATATAACAGGAAGAGAACTGAGCTTGGAGACATGGGATTTGAGTACAAACCCCACCCTCTCCCCACATTACCCATGTGACTTTGACCTAGAAACCAACTCTTGCTGGGCCTCAATTTCCTTTTCTGGAAAATGAGGATATGAAATAGGTGATTCTTATATCCTTTATATCCCTAGATGTAGTATTCTTTTAAAAATTTTTCATAGACACATGCAATATTTAAATGGATTTCACTTTTATTCCATGAAGTCATTGTCAATAATCCTTAGCTCGAGGTTATAGTCTACTGTACCCCTATTATCCTTTTATGTAAACAAGTAGCCTTGAGGATTTTCCTTTAGTCACATATTACTCAGCATTTATCTCAGAACTCTAGTGACCCAACTAACTTAACTATATTATTATATCTTTAATTAGTGAAAACAAATTTTAAAACTAGATCCTGATACATGAAGAAGAAATTTCTCTAGGACTTTGGACTAATTAGATTTATTTTTTCAAATAGACTTTAAAATTGGCTACTGGAATCTTCTACTCACATACCCAAGTGAATAAATTGAAGAAGTATTGTCAAATGACCTATGTGAAATATAAGTTCAAAAGAAAAATTTGCCCTACTAAAGAATTTCCTCTTTCCACACACATGCACGTATGTACATATACATACATGTAGTTATATGTATTTGAAACATGCATATGATGTCCCAAAAATCTTAGTGTTGTTTTAAGCGTTAGTAACAGAACCGCACTAAGACTTATGTGTATGTACATGTATACATACACATACACCCACATATATATATGGATAACTATATACAGAGAAATATCTTCATTGTGCAATAGGTAAAATTATTTTGCAGAGGATATTTTCCTTGAATTCATATTTTATATTTTAAAATATCAATAACAATCTCCACCATTGAAGCTAGACAATGTGATAGAGGCTGGCAATAGAGGAAAAGTGCCAGAGTGAAGAATATATGAAATTGATCACCTCCACGGGGGAGGGGCCCCAGGAGTGAATTCCAGAGGGGAGAAGACTCTGGTGGGGGCGAGAGCAGCTAGGTCCTCAGTCGGGAGAGGTGGATTAAGACTTTCTCCTGAGGGTTACCCACTTTTCCTGCTGGTGACTGGAAATCCTTCCCCCCAACACTTCCCAAAAGAAGGGACTTCTGAAGAGAAACCTGAGCAGACTTTACCTCAGCTCCTGTTGCCCAAGGGTGAGTCAATCTAACTTTCTCTCAGGGGCTAAGGCTGCCAAGGCCTGAGTTCCCCCCAAACTTGAGGAGGGAGGAAAAGGGTTTAAATAGAAACAGGGACTTCATTTTCCCACTTTCCTTTTCCTATTCTTCCCTGCCCATTATTTCCCTTTGTATTACTCGATTGAGTCAACATTAAAAGTTATCTGTTGTTCCCCTAGCTGAGTGTGAGTGAGCAGATCAAGGGGAGACCTTTTGGTCTCAAGTAGTGCAGAGGGGACAAGAGGGATAAGAATGAATTGGGGAGGGCAGTTTTAGCTAAGGAGGGAAGGCAGAAGGGGGAAAATCTTCAAACCCCCTCTCCTCTCTCTGAGCCAACCCGTTACATCTACTGTCTCCCCTGATCCCCTCTTTGTGGATAGGAGGTTCTCTCCTCTCTTTCCCCACCCACAATATCTAAAGTCCAAACCTTCTCTCGGGGTACATTCCCTTTCCAACTGAAGTGCTCCTTTTGGGTGACTGGACAGAGGGAGGGGCTTGCACATGTTTTGACAAAGGGATGGTGTACCCAAAGTGTGAAATTAGATATGTATTTTTGGATATGGCAAATGTAGTTATGTTTTACTTGACTATACTCATTTACTACAAGTACAAAACTTGTTCCTTAACTCACTAAATAAAATTAAATCTATCATGTAATATATAGTCTTAGTTTTTGGAAGGTTGTGACTTGCCCAGAATCTAGGAAAAACAAAAGACATATTAAAGATAAATCTTGAATTCAGATACTCTTGACTCTATCTACTAACCTATTCTGTCTCACAACTTAAAAATTAGCATATAAAATTAAGTGCTGAGATTTACCAACAGCTACCAAAAAGAATTTTCAAGGGATTTTCCATCACAGTAAAAACTAAGATATCCCAAGATATGGTCATCAATTCCAGATGGGGATTAATCTTTAGAAAATGCCTTCTGCTGAGACTTCTAATAATATCATCAAGAAAATACATACCAGATGCTGTTTTATCATACATAAGAGAGACAGGATAGTCAAGTTGAGATTTTGAAAAAGTTAGAACTAATCCATCTCATGCCAGTCTCCTGACTGGACCTCTTCTCACTTCCAGCGTACCCTTTCTAACTCTAAGGGACAGGGAAAAGCCATTTCTTCCTGTCAGGCTTAGCTCCTGGGCTTATGTGCCAAAAAGGCTAGGGAAGAAGTATTGTTACATCATTGCTCCCCAGTTCTCCTCCGGGGGCACCAATCTAAGACCGAATCACTAGGGAAATTAATATTCAACCTGAACTCATTCAACAATAACTGACCTTTCTAGGTTATACACTCCTCATCTTAATGAACCTGAACACCTAATTAGCTTTATACATACTCCACTTTCCATTCCTCATTTCCCATTCTCTTTTTTCCATCCCCCTCACTCTTTTCTCTATTTTTTTTACACTAAAACCACCCACCCTTCCCAATGTTTTCTCAACAGTATTTACTCTATAGGTAACAAACTTGATTTTATCTAATTGTTTTCCTTTCCCATTATTTCCTTTTTTATTTTTATTTTTTGGACTTCACTAAGATCTGGATTTTTCTTGACAATGGCAGCCTCCCTGACCTTCCTCTCCAGCCCTGGTTACAATCTTGACTTATTCCCTGATTAACTACTTGAACTGGAATACTTGGGGAATTAGAATTGAATTGGAATACCTTTTGCTCTATATTTCCACTTCTAGGCTATCCCTCTATTTTCAGAATTCAGTGACCTCTCCTTTGAGTTTTACTCAATATAAATCTGTCAAGAAATCAAAATCTTCTTGTACAATGACCTCTAGTATACTGCTTCTTTTTTCTTCAATGAATTCAGAGACTTGTTTGTGATCTTTCTCTTTTCCCCAACCATTGCCATCATAATAGAAGACTTCAACATAAATAAAATACTTTCTCTCAAACATTTTTGCTTCCCAGTCCCTCAATTTGCTTATTTCTCATGACCTATTCCTCCACCCTATCTCAGCTACACATAGATATGGTCATATTCTTTATTTTTCCATCACTCACAAATGTATCACTTATTAATAAATTCTGAAATTCCCTTACCTGACCATAGTCTCTTGTCATTCTACCTCTCCCTCTGCCCTCATCTCCAAACCCTGTTCTTCCTCCTCAACTGTGATCTCAATCTCTAGACCATTTCGCTCTTTAACAGATGAGTACCTCTGACCTGCCTACTTACATACTCCTCTTCTCTCCATTTTGATTCCTTAATGTTGTACTGTCCTCTTGAATTACTTTCCCCTAATTCTAACTCTGATCTTACTTTGCCAAGTCAGTCATGATTTTCTTCTAACATCCACTGTCTTTGTTACTTTTCATGTGCTGTCAAAAGAAAATGGAAAAATTCAAAAATGTGATGACTCAGTCCACTACAAATTTTTTACATAACTTCAAAATAGGCTTTTATTTCAGTGAGGAAATCCTTTCATACCTCTCAAATTGGCTTACTATTACATTCACCACAATGGCTTTTCCAAAAGTTTTCATTACCCCTCAAACCTCTCACACTTCCCTCTCCTTCCTTCCTCTCAACTCTGAACCTTATTTCAGATGTCATTGAACAAATTGAGGCCATTTCCAGAGAGTTTCTTTTCTTCTCATCTCACATTCCTCAGATTCTTGTTCTTCATTTCTCATGAATATGTAGCCCTATTCCTTACTATAAAAAAACTTTTCTAGAAGTAGAAGTGATCTCATTGCCATCCTGTAGTTTTCTTTCTCTATCATTCCTGTTTTCTCACTTATTTTGCCAGTTCCCATGGATTCAATTATCATCTCTCTCATGATTATTCTTAAATCTACTGATGTACCCTTAATATCACTGCTGTCTTCCATGCTGTCCTCAGGTCTTATATCTCCAACTGCTTTTTTGACACATGTCCCACAAGCATCTTAAACTTAATATGTCTAAACTGAACTCATTTTCTTCTCCCTGAAACTCTCACTTTTTCCCAACTTCTTTGTTACTATCTAAGGTACCAGTTACACAAACTTACAACCTGGGTATCATTCTTGACTCCTTATTCTCACCTCTCACAGCCAATCAATTGTCAATGCCTATCAATTTTATATTTATAAAATCTTTTATGTAGACCCCTTTCTTCCCTCTGATTCTGACACTTGTTCTGACCCAAATGACCTCACTCATGACAAAAGATAACCACCTAACAAAAATGGTAGCATACCTTTATAGTTGAGTGGTTAAGAAATACATAAATATCACAATAAATAGTAGTCATGTCAGTGGCCTCAATCTGCAGCTGTACCAGTACCCTGGTCAAGCTCTAACTTCAGGCCTCTGATTAGAAATTGTGGCAAAAGGGGTAGAGGTGAAGGTTGTAAAGATAGGTCCTTCTGCTCTTATAGTTCCTAACACATCAGCACTGCTGTATTGGAAGACATACATCAAATAAGGCATTTTACCCTGACAATGGCCTGCAGTTTACTTATGGAAAGGAAGTATCAAAAGGGTTCACATAGACAAGTTATTGTGAATGGTACAGTTTTGTGAGTTCTCTCCCTGTTTCTCTTGGAAGAAATGGTGATGAAGTGTACTCAAAATTTGAGTTATACTCATGATGTCACCTAAGATAGCAAACTTGTTTAAATAAATTCAAGTTTAAAAGCAAAGATTATAATCAAAATGACTGCAATGAAAATTACAGTTCTCTCTTAAAGGGATGTTGTAAGGAGGAAATCAGATAATGTATATGAAGTGATATATAACCATTAAGCCCTAAATAAATATTAATTATGTCTTTGAAAGATTCTAGCTGAGACAAATTATGGTGTGTGAATATAATGGACTATTACTGTATGATAAGAAATGAAAGGAATTGTTTCAGAAAGATCTGAGAAGATTTGTGACTTGATACAAAGTGCAATAAGCAGAAGAGCTCCAGAGGGATGATTCATACAATAACAAAAAAAAATTATGAAGACAAAAAGAACTTTTGAAAGATTTAAATATTCTTACCAGCACTAAGTCAAAGGACCCAATGATGAAGCATGCTACTCATTTCCTTACAATAAGGTGACAGGTTCAACATGCAAATGAGTTTGAATATGACTTATGTTTTACTGTGTATATTTTTTACACATCTTTTGTTTAACTGTGCATATTTATTACAAGTGCTTTGTTCTTTTCTTTTTCTTTCTTTATAATTCTAAATTAAAGGTGGAAGTGGATGGGAGAAAAAATGCTTAACTGAAAAAATAAAATAAAAAGAAAGAATATTTCTAGGTCAATGACAATTAAAATTTGTCAACTGACAAGCTTCCCCTACTTTCCCTAAATCCAGAAAATAAAACTCATATTTTGAAACTTTTTAAATCTTATTTTTTTAACTCAGAGAAGCAATTTGAAGTGTATCATGTGCTAGATTTACAGTATGAGTGATCTGACCTGAACTCCACTTCGACCATTCATGTGAAATGAAGAGTCAATAAACTTGCCTCAGTTTCCTCCTCCATCAAAGGGAATGATAGTGAAGCCTCTAATACTCATTTTTATAAAGTTGTTGTGGTGCTCAAAAAATATAAAACATATAAACCATCTGGCAAATTTTAAAGGACTGTAAAAATGTCAGCTATGGTTACATTCTTCCCCCAGAAAGTGGAGTTGTACAATTTACTACAAGCGGTTAAACACACTGATGGCATTTACAAAGATTTCAGTGTCATCCCCTTTTCTTTATTTGTAATGGTGGAATGTGTGAAGAAGGGGAGAATCCATCTAGAAACACTTTTCAATTTGGCACTTGCTTGAAACATGATTTCTTTGCCTAGTTAGTCACCAGTGCCCTTCCTCGGGGCTTACCAATGTCCCTCCCAAGATAATGAGCACATCCCTTGTACAGTGTATCTATTTTTATCCAGGGAGATGCCCAAGTCTCTAAATCCATCTCAAAAACCTCCAGCTTCTGGAAGGGAGCATGATATGTCGCCACCAACCAAGCCACTAAGTAGAAGCTATTAGGCAATTTGAGTGCTCCAGGAGCTAGTAATATTGAGCTGTGTGTCCTGGGGTATCTCAGAGCTCAAATTTAGCCAATAATGCCTCAGAAAACAGCGTTTGAATCAGGTCTGTGGATATTACCTTTCACTTCTCAGTTGGCATAATAGGAGCTATATTAGCTTTCCTAACAAAGCAACAAATTACCAAAGACTAGCTTTCTTAAATATATTCTAAATGGATCTGCTGGGTAAGTGAGGATTTCTAATAAATGGGGAAGCGGGGAGGTAAGAAAGAAATAGCTTTTAGACACACATTGGCAACCCTGCCTGAAAAGCCTTGATTTTACTTGCATTGCTACAACATATTTTAATGTGATTTTTGCATATTTAATTTCCTTGCTTATTTTAATAGGAGTGTAGGGATACATTTGTCATTAGAAAACATTGCACAGCCTTTTTTTGGGTAAAAGTCTAATTAAGATAATATTGTTACCACTATAATCAGAAAGAAAAAATGAACATCACATTTATATTTTCATCTATCAGTTCATATTAGTTGCATGTCAAACATGCATGAAGTAATATGTAGTAGGTATGATGGAGCAAAATGAAAACTAGAAGACAATGCTCATATTTTATTGCCTACGGCAGGCAGATGGGTATAGATCAAAGAACAAATCATACAGTTGTCAGTATATAAGCATATCCATATATATCATATTTGAATATTTTTGTGTGCCCCACTGCCTATTTATTGGTACAGAATTCTTGACCTGCATTGTTTTCCAACCGAAGCCCTTATTCAGCAGTCCCTAGGCAGTATGTATATATGTAATATACATTAACTATTATATATGTATGTTGCAAACTATAAATTACATACATGTGGATATGTACATATGTTTAAATGCATATATTTGTGTGTGTATAGTTAGTCTCAGAACTTCATAAAACAATAGCACCTTACCATTATTTGACACCTAAAAACTTTTAACATAAGATTTGTGAAACAGAAAAAGAGAAGACTATTTAAAAAATTGATCCTGGATAGACAACACTGATATTTCCCTAGTGTAAGAAGAGAGAGGTGATTTGGGTACATTAATGTTAGATTTGTGTCTGTGTTTCAGTTAGTGACACTCTTACCTCAGCAGTGTTGTTTGGACATTGCCCAGTGCTATCACACCAGTTCAGTGCCTGAAGGGACTTTATCCACTTAAATCATTACAGTGTCTTCCCTTCTCTGGCAGCCATTCAGGTACAATACAAGGAGAAGATTTGAGAAATGGTTCTTCAAATCTTCTATAAGCAAAAATCTCTCACCTAAGTATAAAATGGAAATGTTCTCCACAAAAACAAAAACAAAAACAAAAAAAACCCTATGTCATTTGGCTTTATTTCTGATTCTTCTAAGCCACAGTTCATCTTTCCAGTTGCCAAGTCTTATTAGTTCTACTGTTACAATATCTCATATCCATTCCCTCCTTTCCATTCACTGGACTACTACTTTAATTCAAGCCCTCATTATCTCCCCTGGATTATTACAAGAGCTTTTTAATTTGTACCCCTGCCCTTCAAGTTACTTTCCTACAATTCATCCTCCACACGGCTGCTAAACTGGTCTTTCTAAAGCACAGGTTTGATGATGTCACTTATCTGCTCAAAAAAATTTCAGTGGCACTTAATTGCCTCCAGGAGAGAATACAAAATTCTACATTTGGAATTTAAACCTCCTCCGAATTTGACTCCAGTCTACCTTTCTAGGCTTATCACACCTTATTGCTCTTCAAAGACATTAATTTTGTCACAGCCAAAATAGCCTATTTGCAGTTCCCCATACACAATATTCTATTTCTTATCTCTTATTTCTTTGTATAGTCTCTCCCCCAAATCTAGAATGTACCTCTTCCTCACCTCCACCTCTCAGAATACTCTTTGAATAATTAAAACATTCAGTTAAAATACCACATCTCACAACCTTTTCCTGTTCCAAATAGCTGCTGGCATTGCCTTCCCCCAATTATTTGGTATTTACTTTGTACATATTTCTAATATATATTTGAATGTGCATTTAATATCATCCTCAAAGAATGCAAGCTTTTTGAGAATAGGTATACTTATATATTTTTCTTTATATCTTCAGTGAATAACATAGCTCCTGGAAAACAATGCTTAAAAGATAGTCTTTGGCACATTAAAAAAAAAAAAAACTTACCCCATATACCATTTACATGTACAGGAACTCTGAAGTTGATAAAAATAGAAGCACACTGAAAAATGAGACAAAACAATTTGGGTCTAAATGTCAATCACTAACACAAGGTGTTGGTTTAAAGTAGAATTCATATATTTTTAGTTTGTTTGCAAGTTGTCCCTTCCATCTTTCCCAACCTTTTAAGTAATATCTCTATGATAACACTTACTTGTAAAAATACTTTCTATTAAACGGGAGTGGTAAGTATAATATCACTTAGGAAAAGAATTATATAAGCAATCATTCTAGAAACTCAATAAAATAGCAGATTTTTTTCTCCCCACCCCCAAACTTGAAAAATATTGACTTATATTTAGCAGGTCTTGAAATTCAGAAGACATGGGTTCAAGTTCTACTCTTCCACATACTAGCTTAGTGATCCTGGGCAAATTGTCTAATTTCTAAGTGCTCTGAGCAATTCTATAAAACTATAAATTGCAGAGAAGGTACTTATCTTTTTTTTACTTGGAGTTTCCTCACTAGAGATTTCCTAATAGCAGTGATGGCAAACCTATGGCACAGTTGCCAAAGATGGAGTGAAGAACACTTTCTGTAGGCACATGGCTGCCCTCCCCTCACTCAGAGTTTGTTACTAGAAAGGCAGGGGATTTGGGTTAGCTGTTCCCCTCCCCCTCTCCACAATTTTTGATGACATTTTTTCACATCCTTCACCTCTCTGCCAAGCAGCCCAGTGGAAGAGCTTTCTTCCTCCCCTGTGTGAGCTAAGGGGTAGGGGTGGGGGGTGGGCAAGTTCAGTACTTGGTGGAGGGGAGGGGCACAGCACTTCTTCTCTAAGGTTCACCATCACTGACCTATGGCAGTATGATCACAGGTACCTATTGAAGAAACAGACTGATATCACAGGAACTTGCCCTTTAGATGACCCCCAGTGGATCCCTTATCCCAAGAACTAAGATTGACATGTCCTTATTTATGTAGTACCATGAGGATATGTTATCTCAGAACTTCAGGTTTCACTGACCTGACCTAGGTCACCATGACCATATGTTAAAGAGAAACATCTGGGTAGCAGAGACTAAGATTGGCGTCTTCCCTTTTGGCACCTGGGTTTCAGGACAACCCCCTCCCCCCACCCCCCTTCCCTATCTCCTCTAATATAAGCCAGGTCTAGGAAAGACTTGAGGTCTTCTGCTTCTTGTGAAGGCCCAAGCTATAGCTTGAATAAAGTACCTCTTGTGTATTGCATTATCGTGTGTGTCAACTCCTTGGAATCGGAACTAGAACCAGACAGAAATTTTGGGGGCTCGTCCGGGTTTCCAAAGGTTTAGACCACATAGTGGTAGAGGTACTTATATCACTGAAGGGAAATCTGAGTATGTCTGTATGTGTGAATGTGTATGGGGAAGGGAGAGTCTGGATCGTGGCATACGGCTAAGTGGTTGGCAGATTCTGTGCTCCACAGCTTATATGGAGATAGCCTATTGCCAAGTCAGATTCATTAAGACCCCCTTTCACATGTTTCTGAGTGAGGACCTGCAAAGTACAGTTCCTGAGTCCCATGAGGGGCTGGGCCGGAATGGCTGGGAAGTGGAAGTTTTGTTTCAAGAGATTGAGAGATTTCCCTTTTAGAGAATTTGTTAAGAGTGCTCAGTAGGAACTTTGGGGTGGTTAGAGGCCCCATGCCCAAGTTGGACTCTGGACAGGCACCGGGTCCCTGCAACAGAGGTTCGAGTCCTCTGAGGACCCAATGAGTCCTAAGGAGCACCATTAGATGGTGAGTGTGAAAAATTTCCACCCTGGCAGACATGCTGAGGAATAGGATCTCTAAGATAAGCCCCTGGGGTCGGGGTTGGGTACTCTTGCCTGCCCCCAAACCTAGTGAAAGTCTGTATCTCTGTTGTTTGTCTTCCACGTCTATTTGTTGTCTGGCTTTTACTGTTTGTCTCGTGTGCCTTTCTATATTTGGATCTTTCATAGTCCTCATAGGTCAATAGACATCTACCCCCTTAGATTTGGTCCTGGCTCACTTCTCTATCTTTAAGGAGCAAGCCCAGAATCTCTCCCTCACTGTTAAGAAGGAATGCCTTGTCACCTATTGTGATTCTAAGTGGCCTACTCTTGAGTTTGAATGGCTGAAAGGTGGCACCTTTAACTTGGGGGTCATCTCCCACCTCAGTTCCCCCATCCTGGACCCCGGACCCTTTGGTCATCCAGATCAGGCCCCATATATAATCGTCTGGCAGGATCTGGCTCTGAACCCACCCTTGTGCTTGCAGGCTTTCCTACAGCCTTTGCAACCCCAACCTTCTCCTTCCCTACCCCCCAGAAGGCAGGACTCTCCCCAAGTTCTGGCCCTCCAACTACAGGCGACCACTTCTCCCCCTTCCTCAACCAAGAAACCAGTTCTACAGGATTCAGACAATAGCCCCCCTGATCCTTCCCCACCTCCTTATGCCCCCTTGTATCCTGATCTAAATCACCTTCCAGGGGAGGCAGTTGCAGTGGCTAGCCTCCACTCTAGTCCCCCAGCAAGTTGCACAAGGGGAAGAGGGAGGGCAACAACCCTGGACCCTGAGACTGAGAAACGTTCTTCTACTAGCACCATTTTACCTGTGCACGTCATGGGCCCATCAGTTCCAGAAGCCCCACGACTTTACCAATATTGGCCATTTTCCTCCAGTGATCTCCATAATTAGAAGACCCAAAACCCTCCTTTTTCCCAGGAGCCCCCAAAACTTATTGATCTATGTGAGTCTATTATGTCCACCTACAGTCCCACTTGGGATGATTGTCAGCAAGTTTTGCAAGTCCTTTTCACCCTTGAAGAGTGTGAACTCATCTTAACGGAGGCCCGCAAAAAGGTGCCTAACGGGGTCGACAGCCATCCCACAACCCAGCAACACCTTATCGAAGAAGCCTTCCCTCTCACTCATCCCAATTGGGATTTTGAGCAACCTGAAGGTAGGGAGCATCTCTGTGTCTGTCGCCAGATTCTCATGACTGGTCTCCGGGATGTAGCCCACAAGCCCACTAATTTGGACAAGGTTAATTTAATTAGGCAAAGGGAGGATGAAAGTCCGGCAGCTTTTTTAGAACATCTGCAAGAGGCATTCCAGCTGTATGTCCACATGAACCCCCAAGCAGAAACTAGTTTGCCTGCCATCCTTTTAGCCTTTGTTAACCAAGCAGCACCAGACATTCACTGCAAACTCCAGAAGATGGAGGATTTAGGGAACCAGAGTGTATCTGACCTCTTACAAATTGCGGAGAGGGTTTTTTAACACCCAAGAAACTCCAGAAGATAGGGCTGAAAGGAGGATCTGGAAGAAAAAGAGGAGAGAAAAAGGAGAAAAGAGAAGGAAGAAAAATGCAGGCAGGAAGAGAGGCAGAAAGACTGTAGAAGCCAAAGAGAGGTGGCCTGCATCCTGGCAGCCAGCCTGGTTCAGACTCCTCAGACTCCTCCATGGGTAATCTGAGACCTCAGGATATACCCTATAGGCCAGTCCCTCAAAGTCTACTAGGGTGGAGGATAATTTAACTGTGGCGAAGATTGCCAGTGGGCACGAAATTGCCCTCAACCCTGCTGGTGGGGGTTGAGAGAGAAGGCAAAATATCTTTGACCTTCAAGGAAAGGAGGATTGAAGAAGTTGGAACTTGTCATCCCTCCCTGAGTCCTGGGTAACCAATAAAGTGGAGGGAAAACTGTTTAAATTTTTGGTAGACACTGGAACTGACAAATCCATCCTTAGGAACCCCCTTGGAGAGGTTTCTTTGCAGGCTAGTTGGATCCAAGGGGCCATTGGAACCTGCTGCTATAATTGGAGTATGAAACACTTTGTTAATGTAGGATCTCATCCGGTGTCTCACTCTTTTCTCCTTATTCCAGAGAGTCCTGCTGCCTTATTGGGCCAGGATCTCTTGCACAAAATTGGGGCCCATATTCATTTTACAGACTCAGCAGTTTCCGTCACAGACAATACTGGAGCCCCTTTACAGGTCTTGACTTTAACCCTCCCAGAAGAATACCACCTCTATGAGCCCCTCTACTCCCAACCGCCAGCTTCCATCCATAAGGAAGTCTAGTTGTGGGTGGATTGGGACCCTGGGGTATGGAAGGAACTCTCCAGGATTGGTCTGGCCAAAAACAGAACCCCCATCATTGTCACCTTAAAACCAGGTGCAAAGACTATTCAGATTAAACAATACCCTATGATCCTGGAGCCCCGAACAGGTATTACCCCTCAGATCAACAGACTCCTAGGCTTGGGTATCCTGGTACCTTGTCACTCCCCCTGGAGTGACAAGTCCTACTCCCTTACTACCGATCCGGAAGCCAGGAGGGATAGAATATCGCCCAGTCCAGGACCTAAGGGAAGTGAATGCTAGAGTTGAGGACATCCACCCAACTGTGCCTAACCCATAACTCTTGCTCAGCTCTCTCTCTCCAGACTTGACCTGGTATACTGCTCTAGACCTGAAAGACGTCTTCTTCACCTTACCCCTGGTGCCCTCCAGTCAGCCAATTTTTGCATTAGAATGGTTTAATGAAAGTGCCCACACTTCTGGGAAAATCACCTGGAATAGGCTACCCCAAGGGTTCTAAAATAGCCCCACATTGTTCAGTGAAGCCTTGGCTCAGGACCTTCAGGATTTTTGAACTACCCACCCTGAGGTCACCCTCCTCCAATACGTAGATGATCTTCTTTTGGCCGCCTGCACTTCAGATGATTGTGCACAAGCCACCCTAGCTCTCTTAATGACCTCGGACCACTTAGGGTACTGAGTAAGTGCCAAAAAGGCATCCCCAGTCTAGCGAGAATTCAAATTCCTGGGGTATAAACTGAAAGGTGGCCATAGATGGCTAACTCAAGTCATGAAAGACACAATTCTGCAGATTGCACATTCCTCCACAGCCAGGCAGCTCTGTGAGTTCCTTGGCTATGTGGGGTAATGTAGATTGTGGATACCCTCCTTCACTGAAATTGCGCAGCCCTTATACAATATGACCAAAGATTCCCCAGACTGGGAATGATTTCCACAGGCCGAATCCTATTCATGGATGGCAGCAGCTTTCTTGAAAATGGGCATCGCTTGGCTGGGGCGGCCGTCATGAATGCAGCAGGTGAAACTGTGTGGACAATAGCCTTACCCAAAGGAACCTCAGCCCAAAAAGCTGAGTTGGTTGTACTAACGCAAGCCCTTAGGAAAGCAGAAGGGAAAAGAGCCACAGTATATACGGATAGCAGGTATGCCTTTGCCACACTGCATGTGCATGCCCCAATATATCGGGAAAGGGGGTTTGTTACCTCTGGTGGAGCCCCAGTACGTAATCTTCCTGAAATTCAGGATCTTCTATCGGCAGTCTGGGTACCAAAAGCAGTGGCTGTGGTATATATTCCCAGGAATCAAAAGGGAGACTCCTTGGAAGCTCGAGGGGACAGATCGGCAGATTGGTCAGCCAAAAAGGCAGCTCGGGGACAAATCACAATCCTTACCATAATTACCATCCTACCACCACTGGATTGAGAACCCCAATATACTGAGGAAGACATTACTTGGATCAAGAGCCACCTAGTACAAGCAGAGGGAGCATAGTACTGTGACCCCGATGGGAATCTGCTCCTTCCAGAGGCATTATGGCAGCTCCTTACTACCCCCTTGTACCACCTCTCCCACCTACAAGACTGAAAACTCACACAACTCTTGGACAAAGGCAAACTCGAGTATAGAGAGAGAAGTCAATTCCTTTGCCGGCTGATCGATTCTTCCACAGCATGCCAACTACTCCCGTGCAGCCAAACCTGACAAACACATTGGGCAGAGGATAAGGGGACAAAGGCCTTGCCAACATTGGGAAATTGACTTTACTGAAATAAAACCGGGAAAGTTCGGGTTTAAATATCTCCATGTTCTAGTTGACACCTTCTCAGGATGGCCAGAGGCATTTCCAACTAATACTGAAACTGCATTAATAGTTGCAAAGAAGCTTCTTGAAGAAATCATCCCTCAGTATTGTCTGAGGCAATGGTCCAGCCTTCATGAGTAAAATTACACAAGGGGTGGTCGCAGCTCTGGGGACAAATTGGAAGTTGCATTGTGAATATAATCCCCAGAGTTCAGGCCAGGTAGAGAGGATGAATAGAACTATTAAGGAGACTTTAACCAAATTGGTCCTTGAAGGTGGTGTAGACTGGATGACCCTCCCTCCCTTGGCCTTGTTCTGAGCCCAGAACATCCCGGGACCCTCATCCTTAACCCCTTATGAAATCCTGTATGATTCCCTACCCTCCATTCTTCTCACACTCCCAAACCTGAAGGGAAGAAACATACCTCCTGAACTATGGCCTATGCTGTTGAGTCTAGCACATATTCAGAAGGACCTTTGGCCTTGAGTCGGGTTCCTCTTTCAACCTGCCCCTTATGACCCTCACCCTTACCAATCTGGTGACTGGGTGTGGGTTAAAAGACATCAGAAAGGCTCCTTACAGCCCTGGTGGAAGGGTCCCTTTGTAACCCTCTGTTATCCCCTTAGCACTCAAAGTGGACAGGATTGGACTTTGGACACACTATTTCCATATCTGGAAAGCAACACCTGGTGACTTGTCACCCACAGACTCCTGGACTATCCATAAACACCGTCCAATCCACTCAAGCTCTGAGTGACCCATAGAAATGCAGCTCTTGCTGATCCTGTACTTCCTGCTCCGCCAACCCCTTAATTCAGTACAAGAATCTCCTAATCCCCATCAACCCTGGCAATGGACTCTGCAGAGATGGGAAGACCAGGTTGTTATCAAGTCAGTCACTACATCAGGGGCCCCTTCCTTCACAGAGTACCCTTGTGATTTGGCCCCCATAAAACCTTGCCTGAACCAGCTCGGATACTATCTCTGCCCCTCTTCAAATCCTGGTGGATCTTAATGCAATGAGCTCCATCACTATTATTGTGCTTATTGGGGCTGTGAAACCCTTGCCACCGACTAGGTCCCTGGGATCCCTGACCCATGGCTCACACTCTGATGGGGCCTTATGGCTGTACCACACATGTGGTTGATGGGACAGGACATACCTGAACATTGAAACAGGGAAACTGCCAGTACCTCAACCTCACTGTAATCCAACCCATCCATGATAGCTGGTTCATGGGAAAAACTTGGGGATTTTGTTACTATTTAGACAGATATGACCCAGGGGGCCTTTTGCTCATCAAAAAATTACCCATACCCAAAACCCCAGGGGCAATAGAGGTTGGGCCAAATCCTGCTTTGTGACCCCCAGCTGTATCCAGAGCCCCAACCATGGCTGGACCAAATCCTGCTTCCAATGGGCAAAATCCTGCCCTGAGACCCCCAGCCCCTAACCTTCCTATGTATTCCCCTGCTGTTCTTAGCCCCCTGTGGCCCATAGTCAAAGAATCTTATCATTCCCTGAATACTCCCTTCCCCAACCTTACTTCTTGTTGCTGGCTTTGCCTGAGTGCAGGGCCCCCACCACCCACCCCCACTATGACACCATAGCTCTAAATGTCAGCTACAACTCCTCCCAGAGAGATTCCCCTCATGAGTGTGACTGGGGAGACTGGAAGGTTGGCCTTACCCTCCAGTCTATCACAGGTTCCTGCATCTTGTTGGGAATCTCACCCTAGTCCCTTCTACTTGCATCCCCTATACACCTAAGTCCTTGGCTAAGTATCTCATTCCACCCCAGGGAACCTGATGGGCTTGCTTGAGGACTGTCCTTATGCCCTGCATTTCCATGGCTTCCTTATCCCAGAAATACTGTCTGCTAGTTATGGTCCTACCCAGGATCCTCTATCACAGTAATGATCAGCTCCTAACCACTTGGCAGCAACTTCCACACCTCCGGGAATGCCGTGAACTAGTCCTAGCTCTGACCCTCGCATCTATTTTTGGTTTAGCAGGGTTAGGAATGGGGATAGCCTCTCTTCTTTCCTTTAAAGCAGAACTAAGCTCCCTACATGTGGTGGTCGATATTGACCTCCACCGTATTGAACAATCCTTGGGGGCCTTAGAGAAATCCCTCACTTCACTCTTGGAAGTAGTGCTTTAGGATTGGCAGGGGCTGGATTTTCTATTCTTCCAAGAAGGAGGCCTGTGTGTTACGCTTAAAGAAGAATGCTGCTTCTTTGCCGATCACACAGGGATTGCTAGGGAATCTCTAGTGGAACTTAAGAAAAGTCTTGACCACTCCAGAAAGCGCAGATTGAGGCCAGACCCTGGTACCAACAAATCTTTAATCGATCTCCCTGGCTCACCACCCTGATCTCCACATTTATAGGACCCTTTGTCATTCTCATCCTCCTTCCAACTTTTGGGCCTTGTATACTCAATTGCTTGGTCCAATTTGTGAAAGACCAGATTAACACAGCCCAACTCATGGTCCTAAGACAGCAATATCTACCCTTAAACAACATCAATGCCCCCACGAGGATCCTATTCCCATGAATAGGATTCCTCATTTCCCTAAAAAGAAGTAGGGAATGAAGAAACAGACTGATATCACGGGAACTTGCCCTTCAGATGACCCCCTAATGGATCCCTTATCCCAAGAACTAAGATTGACATGTCCTTATTTGTGTAGTGCCATAAGGATATGTTATCTCAGAACTTCAGGTTTCACTGACCTGACCTAGGTCACCATGACCATATGTTAAGGAGAAACATCTGGGTAGCAGAGACTAAGATTGATGTGTCTTCCCTTTTGGCACCTGAGTTTCAGGACAACACTCCTTCCCTATCCCCTCTATATAAGCCAGGTCTAGGAAAGGCTCGAGGTCTTCTGCTTCTTGTAGGGACCCAAGATATAGCTTGAATAAAGTACCTCTTGTGTATTACATTACTGTGTGTCTCCTCCTTGGAATCAGAACCAGAACTGGACAGAACAATATTACCCCCCAAAAAAAAAAATAAATCTATTCTCAGAAATTTTTGAGCACTAAACTGAAAAAACAATTATAAAAAGAAAAAAAAATCTTTATGCATTCCTTTCCTCCAATTCCAGAAAAACTAAAAATAGGAAATGGGCTATCATAACCATATCTCTACAGCAAGGAATATCATGCCCCCTTGTTTTATGTGCACTGAGTCCAAGTGATTTGCCTGGGGATACCCAGGTAAATAGAGGCAGCTAGATGGCATGGTGGATGGAATGTCAGGCCTGAAGCCAGGAAGACTTAATTTCTTGAGTCCACAGTCACTTAAGATACAAGAATTTTTGCCTCACTTTGAATGTCTATAAAATGAGCTGGAGAAGGAAATGGCAAACCATTCTAATATCTTTGCCAAGAAAACCCGTAACAGGGTCACAGAGTCAGATAGAACTAAAATGATTAAACAATAATAACAAAAAATTCAAAGTCAAGAACTGAAGGTATGACCTGGCAAGTACATTGAAAAAAAAAAACACACATTGCCTTAGTCTTTGGGGCTTCTCTTAGTTTAAGAGTTCATTGCTGGAAAATTACCTTCTAATATTCTAGATCAGTTAAGTATTACCATGCCTATTTGTGAAATGTTAGGAAAGCAATTAAAATCCTAAAAATAAAATGTTTATGGAGATATAATTTTGCATAACAAATAAAATAAGGAGGAAAGGGAACATGAGATCACCTCAGATGGGATATGACAAAATCCCTCAATAAAAACACATCTTGATAAAAGGATCTGAGGTCTAGTTCATAGTCAGTAAGATCAAAAAATAACAAAGGACTTCCTTTGGTACTACATTTCTAGGATTCTAAAAGTTGTCAAAATAGCTGGAATTTATTGTGTTCAGCAATTTAATTAAAAATTTGTTGAGCAACTATTATATGCAAGGCATTCAAGAATTAAGTATGGATATCAAAAGTCTCTTCCCTCAAGCAATGACAAGATAGGTAGCACAAAGGGTAACTGAGGCTTTGTGGATATTTAAGAAATGGACCAAAATCAACTATCACTCTCCTCTTTTATTCCAAGATAGGGGGTAAAAAGCTTTCACCTCATTTCCTTGGGCAAAGGAGTTGAATATGAATAGGAAAGGAAAAGGTCAAAGATTGAAATTTAAGTTGGATTTGTATCTTAAAAAAAAAAAAAAGATCCACAAGGAGGAAAAGTAATTATCTTCAGTATACAAAAGCATAGCCATGTTTAGCTTGGGGTAATTCTGAGTCAGAAGATGGAGGAGAAGGAGATAACCTGCCAGCAGGCTGCTAAGAAAGACTTGAGGTCCTCATCCAACCTAAGCAACATCCTGGAACCATACTGCAAAATCCCACATAGAACCCAGAACCCAGATATCCAGGTACCCAAATCAGAGCTATTGCTGTTTACCACTCTGAGTGATTTGTGGCCTTAAGTGAAAACTTTTCTCTTTTCTCCCTTCAAGCCATCCTTTTAATGTTCATTTTAAATAAATTTATACTGCATGAAAATTTTAGGGGAGGGGGAGAGAGCCACATGTAGTGATTTTCCTTGAGCCTTGCCTGCCTAAAGCAAGGGCATTGATCAAGTAACCAAAATGCCCTGTCTACCTTTGAATGTATCAGTTAGTTCATTGAAACAGTTTCTTAATTAACCTGAGTTAATTCAATTGCCAAAAATATCTCATTAATGATGGAGTAGCCTGGAGTACTTTAGGAACTAGGAGAATATAGACCAACTATTGTACTTGAAACAGCATGAGAACTTACATTTATAAGTTAATAACTCTATTTTCTGTTTTTATTTTTTCTTGAACTTTCCTCACAACTATAACTGTGAGACAATAACCAAATATAAAAAGATGAGTTTTCAATAATTTCTGACTTTTCAAAAGTAAGTTAAAAATAACCCTCCTAAATAGTATGCTTAAAAAATATTACAAAATATCTCAAAATCTAACTCAAACACAGCCATAAGACCAATGTACATAAAACTCAACACATACCACTAAATAAATTAAGGTACATTTTACAAGAGATGACTGTAGGTTTAGGGCCCTGAATCTGTTAATATAACATACTTAAAATCAGACTTAAAAATGACCAATGTGCCAATTTTCTGTTGCTAGTAAATAATCTCTCCCCCCCCCCCCATTTGGTCTTCATTTACTGAGTATATACATTTAAATATGTCAGAATGTACATTTTAACACATGCACACTGTTTCTTTTTAGAGAACTTCTCTGAAGTACAGATATAAATTGGGTTTTTTTTTTTGTTTTTGTTGTTTGATTTGTGTTCCCATTTGTATTCCCAGTGCTTGGCAGAATGTCTAACATATACTATTTTATAAATGCTTAATTGATTGATTCAGGCAAATATCCAAATACATGACCAAATTATTTAATCTCTAGGTTAATTTCTAGTTATATACACCATCTGTGAACTAGGTAATAGTCATTATTTAAGCCTTCACACAGCTTTCTTTTCTGGCTCATCTCTCCCTATAAAGGTCTCAGCTTTTATTAAGTATTAAGAGTAGGAGAACTGCCATGGGATTTTATCTTTTGAATTAAAAATGCTTGACCTCTCTGTCTCTATCCTTTCCACCACCACAAAAACTGAAAGAAAAAAAAAACAAAACAACAACACTCACCACCTTGCCCCAACTTTTCGTCAGCTCTAATTAAAAGCTACATTTTGTTAAGCAAATTAGGAGTTACAATAAAGTGGAGGGAACATGTGAAATGAATAATTAACGTTGTATAGGCTTCAGCATCATAATTAAGATTAAATACTGCATATATTCAAACTAGATTAGTACAGCTATTGAAAGCCTCAATGTGCTCAGTGGGAGAGTCTATGCATTTGCTAAATAATGTTTTATGAAGAGTATTCTAAAAACATTAAGCATAAGGTTGTCATATATAAAATGATTAAAGTTTTATACAAAAGAAGCTGTAATTCCGGTAAATGAAGTAATTTCATTTCCCTGCTGTTTTCACCTTTAGAAATATACTGTAAATGAAAGTGGCTCAATGTGAAATATTATTAAAGAGAATATGAATTTCCTTGTTTCAAGTTAATGAATCTTGGATACCTAAATTTGGGGGTGAGGACTATTTTCAGACTTTTAACTTCCCCTTTTCCTTTGACTTTACTGTGAGGAAACCAACATTATTAACACTGAGAGCAATGATTGAGATCTGGGCTTCTGTGTAACCCTAGGCAAGTCACTTAATCTCTATGTGCCTCAGGCAATTCATTAGGGCTTGTCTGCTAATTCACAGATTGGGTTGCCTTCTACAACAGTGGGGAGGGAGTTCCCAAACCAAGAGCTTCCCTCCAAGGAGGGAATCACAGGTCTTTTGTATATTCTCATCATCCTTAAAAAAACAACTTTTTGGGGTGAAAATATGGGGTGTACTGTTTCCCCAAACAAGAATTTAGGAGTGTTCTATTCTCAAATTTCCTTGGAAAGATTCCTTCATTTTAGCTCTATCCTGCATGGTACCACAAGTTCTGAAAAGGCCTACATTTCACCTGCAGCTCGTTTTGTAAATTAGACATTCGCATGCTTTCCCAGGATATGCATTTCATTCAGATTGACAGCTAGTAACTTTTCTGCTGAGGTTACATTTGACTCTGGAAACTTTTATTAACTCTTTTCCTTTATTTCCTTTTGTATTGGCTTTTACAAATTGGTACTTTAAAGAAGAGTACAAGTGAAAGATAAGGATTTTTGCCTTTTTTTTTTACCATTACCTAATGAGAGGTGCTCATATTCCTCTCTTTTGCATAATTGTTTGTCTTTTTTTTCTAAATAACTACCCACTTACTTTCAATACTGATAGCATCTGAAAAGAATAATTCCCACAGTATGATGTCTAGAAAGAAATTAAAAGATAAAAAAACAACTATCTTTTCATTATGCTTGTGTGGCTTGTCCAAGCAGTGTGGTGTAGGAGAAAATAGGCTGACCTTTGAGCCATGGAACCTAGCTCAAATCGTGCTCTTCCACTTACTTCTAGGGGAACCTTGACTAATTTATTAATTTCTCTGTGACAACTCAAAAACACATGAATTTAAATTTAAAATTTAAAATTATTTTTTAAGTTAGTTTTCTATCTAACAACTGTCTACTGAATCGTCAGTGTACTGCAGAAGAAGGAAGACACATTTCAGAGTCTGAGTGATCATTTGGAGCTCTTAGTCACTACCTGCGTGACTTTGGGTAAGTGATTTAAGCCTCTCTAGGCCTGTTTCCTTATCTATAAAATACAAGCTTTAGAATAAATATCCCTCCAAGTCCCTTTCATGTCTAAATCTATTATTCTTTTAAATAAAAGTTTTTACTGAAAGAGGTCAATAATAGGGGAAAGTCATTTGAATAAAACAAAATTTCTAAAATTACACTTTGGGAAATATTAGGATGGTCATTGGAAATCACTTCTCTAAATATTTCAAGGGTTTACCACATAACCATAATACATTAAACTTATTATTATTTTTTAATTTTTTGATGCTTAACAAAGCTGAAAAATATAAATAGTAATTTGATATATGAACTGATTCTGGTCCTTGGAGATTTTAAATTGGAAAATGTGCCATCTAGCCCAACTTTCACTTTACATGTAAAGAAACTAAAGCCAGGAAGTTAAATGTGATTTGCTGAAGCTCACCCTGGTAGTTAGGGGGAGAGCCAGGAATACACACAATCCCTGTGATTCCCAAACTGCTAGTTTTTGCCTTATAAAGGAGGGAACATCTCCTGGAGATATTCAGAGTATGTACAGAGTTGGTTCTTGGGGAGAGGATAGTTAAAAAGGAGAGAGAAAATGTTCCCATACAATAACACATATTTCCTCTCTCTTAGACCTGCTGTCTTAGCTAAGTCATGAAGTACTCTGAGAATCCTGTCAGATAGGGAAGTGTCATTAAGAAAAACATTTTGATCAAAAGGCTTTTCAGAAGCTAAGCTTACTTTACTCAAGCTCTTTTGTTGATGCTTTCCTCCTTTATTTGGCTTACTGGCCAGAGATTCAAAGTGAATGAAGAATCACAAGAAATTTAGAATTTCTTAAGGAAATTGTGTATTTGTAGAAAAATTATTTTCTGTTCAAATAACATTTATCACCTTTATGTTATTGCAACTCCCCAAAAAGAGAATAAAATATAGAGATTAATTTCCCGGGTCTTTAATAAAATGGCAAGAACAAGGAGACTTTTGAAATATAATAGCATATAGGAGGAGATTCCAAAAGAAATCAAGGGAATCCTGAGTTTTAAAATAAATAAAACAAAGAGTAGAAATTCATGATTGGAACAGGATATTGAAAACCTTCGAGCTACTTAGATCAGGGAAGATATCCCAGGTTTAGTTAGGAGGTCATAGTTTCTAGTTAATATAAGGATTACTAAAAGACACATAGCAAAAAATTTGAACTAACAAAATCCTAAGGAGAGAGAAAATGTATCAAGGTCCATTACCAAACACAGTAACCATCCTTGCCAATTAAACAAATTCTTATTTAAAAAATGAAAGTCTTCCGTGTAAAAATGTTACGGCTTTATAGATTTGTAATATACATTCAAGTTGTAAGATGAATGCTTGACACTATTAGTGTAACTATAAATTAGGTTTATAGCAATATAATTGCAAGTCCTAAGTCTAGGTAGCATTAATAGTCTTATCAATTACCATGTCATAAACATTGTTTATTGCAGCATAAATATTTATATTAATGCAATCAAACCTCAGTAGCAGTTACTTGCAGTATCATGTAAAAAATAACTAATCTCTTCCATGGAATATTTAACTTTAAACTTGCTGTGAATGTTGATTGCCACACAGGATAATTTTATGTGCCAACTCTAATCGTATTTAAAACCTGACTCAGACAAATAAGCTGCATTGTATGGAAATTCTCAACCCAGAAGTATTTTTCATTCTACAAATGTTAAAGAAGAATATTTTATAACAAGATAAATATATTAGTTTTTTAGTCAATAGTATCATATATTAATGATGATTTTATGTTTTCAATAAGTCTGATCTACTCTCATGTAGCAGTCAAATCAAACTCAAGCATTTTGGTTCTAATGGGAGGAGAAAAAGATGGATTGGAGAAGGCAGACAAAAGCAGTGCAGTTTGGCCAAAAAGATGCACATCTCTCTTCTACTTTAACTTTTCTTTTGTCAAGGCAATTGACAAACTGTATTAAAAGCAATTGGAATCCAATATGTGGGTATGCCTAAAAATAAATATTATTATTGAACTACTGCTAAAGTAAGTATGTGTCTCCATAATTTCCTCTTAACCTTTTATCCAATATTTGACTAATTGGCACCATATACAAAGGACACCAATTCCTATCTCAGCTCAGAATCATATTTTCCTTTCTATGTACTTTAGAGCATTCTCAATGTCTTAATAATTTAGTCAAAATAAAACTTACATTTCTGTAGGGCTTTAAAATTTTCAGAACAATTTATTCACAATATCCTCTGATTCAGGTAGCATAAGTAATGTTATCTTTACTTCACAGATCAGGAAGTTGAGGCTCAAAGAAGCTGTGATTCACAGAAAATTTGAGACGGGCTCTGGGTTAATTGGTTTGTTCTCCTAACCAATTTCAGTGATCTTTCATCTATATACCGCACGCTTTCATTTTTTGAGACTAATCCTGAGGAAGAAGAAAAAGAGATCCTCCTTTATGGAAAAATGATACGGAATTTTGAAATAATATTTTCCCTTAGCTTCTCCTCATGGAAAGGCTTAAACAGCCTGGTTATAAGGCAAGACTACACTCAGTTTCTCCCCTGGACTATGAAAATGGATTAGGATCTTTTCTTTGTTAAGCATAAAAAGATTTAGGGCAGTGCTGAGAAGCTATACTGAACCCTGACCTAGTTGAAAGATTAAGAGTGGGCAAAGCAGCCATGTTGAACTGACAAAGTAAAGTGGTTGGGCCATGTGGCGAAATGTGCTGGTGTCTTTGAGGTTCTAACAAGAACTCCTCTTTAGATGTGAACTCCTTTTGTGATAAAGTATTAAAGGAAGAGTTGAGGTTTCTATTCACCTCCTTAGTGGCTTTTTACCATTCATAGACATTTTAGGATGTGCAAAGTAGAGACTGAGTTGTGACTTCACAAGTAGTGTATATATAGACCTGTGCTAAAGGAGTGGTGGCTTTTTTTTTTTTTTGAATACTTAAGAGAGACAACTGGGATTAAGATGCCTTAACTAGTTAAATAATAAATTAATTTTCAAGTAAGAAATATTACATCTCAAGAATTTCACTTGTTATACAATCTTACCTCATAGAGATAACTAATGCCAGTCAGTAGACAAAGTAGACAACTGAATTTATATTCCTATTCAAGGTTTCTAAGCTCAACTTTCAAATTCTTTTGCATGACCAGGGAAAATGCCTCCCAGAGAAAAAGCAAACAAAAATAAATAAAAAATAAAAATTGCATATTAGTTATGTTATGCCACTGAATGGGCTGCCCATTTAATTAATCTACAAATAGTCCAGATATAGTATACATACCTTGGAGACAAACAAATGATGGATAATAAATAGATTCTCTAAAACATAACAGAAGGAAGTAAAATGTGTTGGCTTGCACTTGGAATATTATGTAACATTATCAATGTTCTGGAAGTTGTTTCATGCTGCAAAAGTCAAACTTTTAAATGCTAAATTTCTTAGTGATGTCATATGAACAAAAATGCATTCTGCATTTATATGTGCACAAACATGCAAATATGCCTACATGCAAATATATGTGTATGCATGTCTTGTAAAATAAAAGCATAGACATCACATTCATATCTACTTGACATGCAGCCATGCCTATACAGGTACACACATATGTAAATATATGTACGTGTATTCATGTGATATGCATGAGGCATTTATTATATTTTAGGCACTATATTTGGTGATAGCAATAGAAATGCAAAAATGAATTGAACAGTTTCTGACTTTGAGGAGCTTATATTCATTCTATCAAATATGATAATATGGAATACAATGCTTGCAGAAGAGTTAAAAGATCAAGTTATTCAATGACAATGAAAAGCTGCATAATGACTATCTGTCAATATCCTGAAGCCTACTTCCAATGGTGGCTTGTCCATGAGAAGCTATTTAAAAGACATCATTGGAGGGCAGCTGGGTAGCTCAGTGGATTGAGAGCCAGGCCCAGAGATGGGAGGTCCTGGATTCAAATGTGGCCTCAGACACTTCTCAGCTGTGTGACCCTGGGCAAGTAACTTAACCCTATTGCCTAGTCCTTACCACTCTTCTGCCTTGGAACCAGTACACAGTGTTGATTCCAAGATAGAAGGTAAGGGTTTAAAAAAAATAAAAAAATAAAAGATATCATTGGAGTTTGTATACAAACACACACATACACACACATTCCTGAGCACATATATACATACAAGTGTATATATATTTATGTGTACATGCATATATACATACTGCTTAGACATATATGTGTGTGAATGTATGTATTATGTGTTGAAAAGGAAATTGCCACTTATTGCCTTTTAAATCATTTATATTAATCTCAAGTGATCATATATCCATATATCATTATCAGTGTTCATATGCCTTAGAGTAGTTTGATACATTGTAACCATGTGATTTATAGTAAGAGAGAGCCACAGTTATTAGTTGACTGGATAACTGTGTATAAGAGATAATCAGTAAGTATAATCAAGAAATAATCATAGATGAGGGGTACTGTGTTCATAATGAGAGTAAGATGAATTCTCTGTGTACCTTTTATCCTGAACTCTCAAAATTGTGGCATGTAAACTCAGTCACTGCCCTTTGGAATCCAAAGAAAAGAAGCTCCCATTGTAAGAAGGGTATGTATGCTCAAGACCAATCTGTTCATTTCATCTTGGCCTATGCTTATATTTATGCTTTCAATATGTGCAAACTCTAGGACTCAGGGTCTCAGACCATGCTGGATATGTCTGTAGACCCTGACTTTGTGATTCTGCAGCTATCATGATAAATTCAGCTTTTGCTCAGAAAATCTTTGCCTGCTGTGTGTGTGTGTGTGTGTGTGTGTGTGTGTGTGTGTGTGTGTGTGTGTTTAGTTGATTAGCCTTGTGCAATTCTTTATGAACCTATTTGGGGTTTTCTTGGAAAAGATACTAGAGTAGTTTGCCATTTCCTTCTTAAACTCATTTTCCAGATGAGGAAACTGAGGCAAATAGTGTTAAGTGACTCTCCCACAGCCACACAGTTAGTAAATATCTGAGGTCAGATTTCAATTTGGTACTTCCTAACTGCAGATCCAATTGTCTAACCACTGTGCACCTCATGACCTATGCTTGCATGTTTTTATAAAATATGTCCAATGTATATATGTATATAGCATCTATTTAAATATCACTGATTTTACATGGCATGCATAGCTGTATTTGCACATATATTTGTATATTTATATATAAATATATGTATTGTAAAATGAGAAATAAGCCTGAATGAAACATTTAGGGAACCAGAAGAAGGTCATTAGTGTTTGGAATAGCTGAAGGAATCTCACTGGGATAATAAAAAATCTCAGTTTGAGAAGGCATGATTATCATTAAAAACAACCACAGTGAAAGAAGTTTGTCCTTTAAAGAAGAAACATCAAAACAAGCAAAAGATATAATTATTTTATTGTTGATAACAGCACCATTATAGTTGAGGACATCAAATTTACCCTTGGGATTTTCCTTTTTTAAGTAAACAACCTGACTTGCTTTTCTCTTTACTCATAAAACAACCAGGCATTTAATTCATCTTGTGCACATTTCAGCATGTGGGCTAAATGTAAAGCAGATAATCCAGCTAAGATTATCTCTATTACAGATACAGAAAATGATAACTTAGAGATGGAATATTTTTGGATGAGATCAATGAGGTATTAAGTAGAAATTGCAATATTTAAACCCTACTTTAGGTTCATTGTTCTTTCCATTATTCCATGCTACCTCTCTGTCATAAAATAATAAAAATTGATAAAGATGGAGTTGAATCAGAGCATTGGTACATGTTCATGCCACAGGCATTGTACCTCCAGAAACTCAGACAAACTATTATCAGGGAAATTCCTTCCCTCCCTTAGTCCCTCATGACTCCCAACCCAAAACACCTGACCTTGAAGATTATCCTCCTTTGATTGTCCCATTGAATTGAGATGGACAAAGAGACACACCTCATTCATTTATCCTCCAAATCAAGAGTACCATCCCCATGCCCTCAGGCAAACCTTCCCCCAAACCCTTGCTCCAGAATCAGGCCCTCAATGCTGTAAAGAGCATAAAAACCCCAGAATTGAGGCATTTGGGGAGCAACAGCCCAGGTTGCTCCACTGATGCTATCTTGCTGGCCGAAAATTCAACATTACAAATAAATCTCTCTCTTTACTTTTAAGCTATTTTGGAATCTTGCATTCTTGTGAAAGGTATCCTTCCTGAACCCCAGGGGTTCATACTCTGAACCCCACAACATTCAGATTCAAGTAAAGTGCCTTGAAAATAATTGGGCAATGTATATTGAATGTTGATTAAGTATTGTTTAGCTCAAATGAAGTTATGGCACCTATGGAAAATGAATGGGAATAGAGATGAAGCCAAGATAGTAGAGAAGGTGAAGGGTCTTGACTGATCTCTATTGAATTGCCCTCCAAATAACTTTGATATAAATGAAACACCCAAAGGATGAGGTAAAATACAAAAACACACACACACACAACACACTTTTTTTTTTAAGGTCAGAATAATTTAGCAACAAGGTAGGAGTACAGAGCAGACTAGCACAGAAAGGCAATATACCTCTGCAAGACCATGCAGACTTCACACCCCTTGAATCAGCAATAATACCATCTCAACCACAGACTATAAAGAATTCAGACAACTGGTCAGAAGGAGATTTCAGAGGTAGCTTTTTCTAGCTTTAGATGCAAGATTCTGTGGTGTTGCCCAAACACAGATCTAAACCTCAGTCCTACATTGCAGTTCCAGAGCAAGAAGGAATTCTAGCACACCCTAGTCCTTATGGTCTGTGAAGATTGGATTTGGTTCTCTCCTGATTGTAACAATGAAGGTACTTAGCTCTTCCCTGATTATGAAGATTAAATTGTCACCCTAGTCTGTTTTTTAGATTTAATCCCCATAAATATAAACATGGTACTTAAAAGTTAAGTATGAAGATCTGCCCAGTTTTAGATCTAATCACCAAAAGTGCAAATATCCCACTTAATCATGAAGTGGGAGGTCTGTGACCCACATGTGTGATATTGGATAATGAATCAGAATCGACTAACTGCCTTCTAGGCAGTCCTACAATAAAATATCAACTATGATTGGTAGATGTGGAATTAGGGGAAGGCACAGGAAGTGACACAAGATAAAATGTCTTTAAAAGGGGCTGTCACTTCCTGTGAGAGGCAGTTTTTCATTTTTGGAAGTGGAGATGGGGGAAATTCTTCATGCTTTTGAGTTGAGGCTGTTGAAGAGGGGCAGAAGGATCTACTGACTGGAATGACACCTGGTGAGTGAAAAGGCTGACTCCCTTTCCCTTGGCCATTCTGGAGGCAGCAGCCTCTGGAAAGGCCTGCCATCTTGAGACTCTTTTCCCTTGGCAGGAACCTCTGAACTCCTGCCTGGCTCAAGAAGATCTCTCTCTTTTTCCTCTCTTTCTTAATATCTTCCTTCTTTATTGAAAAATAAACTCCCATAAGATTCATTCTTACTTTATAATTCATTTGGGGATTTAGCAATTAAATCCCTGGTGACCAAACTCTTAAATAATCAAGTCCAACCCTTTAAAATTTAAATGCTTTTCCCCCTTACAAGTCACAGTTCCAACCTGGAAAAGAGTGATTGTGATTTCTCACAGAGTAAAGCACAAGCTGGGAGAGTATTAAACATACCTCTCTATTTCTGTACACACAACTTTGGAAGAACTGAAAACTTATAGATCCCCAGAGCTAGCTCAAAAGACAACTATATGAGAAAGAACCAGAAGTTTGGTACAGTACCCTATTAACCACAAGGACAGAGCCTACCTCTCAAAATATTTTTTAAGTTAAAAGATAATCAAAAGACTAGAAAATGAGCAAATCACCTAAAAAGAAACTCATAGAAAATTGTATTGGTAACAGGGAAGATCAAAACTTAAACTTAGAAGAAGAAAACAAAGAAAATACTGCTGCATCCAAAACCCATAAGAACAATATGAATTGCTCTCAGGTACTAAGGATGAGGTCAAAAGAATTTTTAAAATCAGGTGATAGAAGAAAAATTTGAGAAAAGAGAGTGACTCAGGAAAACCATGAAAACAATATTCAACAGCATGGCAAAGGAGGCACAAAAAATACTAAAGAAATTAATATTTTAAAAACCAGAATTGTTCAATTGGTAAAAGAGGTACAAAAATCCACTGAAGAGAAGAACTCTTTTAAAAGCAGAACTGGTCATATGAGAAAAGATGTACAGAAATTCAATGAGGAAAATGATTTCATAAAAACTAAAATTGCCTGAATGGGAAAAAAGGTACATAGCTCAGTGAAGAAAAGAACTTCTTAAAAATTAGAATTGGGGAAATAGGAGCTAACAACTCAATTAGACATCAAGAAAAATTAGTCAAAAGAATAAAAAAAGGGGGGGATGCAGCTCGGTGGTTCAGTGGATTGAGAGTCAGGCCTAGAGAAAGTAGGTGCTAGGTTCAAATCTCTGGCCTCAGACACTTTCTAGCTCTTTGACCCTGGGTAAGTCACTTAACCCCCATTGCCTAGCCACTCTTCTTCCTTGGAACCAGTTATACAGTATTGATTCTAAGATGCAAATTGAGGGTTTAAAAAAAAAAGGAAGAAGAAAATTTGAAATATCTTATTAGAAACACAAGTGACCTGGAAAATAAAATCAGGAGACATAATTTAAGAATCTAAGAATGAGAATACCTGAAAGCCATGATAAAAAAAAATAGTTTAGATATCATCTTTCAAGAAATTATCACTAATATAGAAATAGGTTTTAAACAATTATACATGTAGCCAGTAGAATTGTTCATCAGCTCGGGGAGGGGGGGGGGAAGAGGGAAAGGAAAGAACATGAATCGTGTAACCATGGAAAAATATTCTAAATAAATTTTTTTAAAAAAGGAAAATAAATTATCAAGGAAAATCCCTTGATATTCTAGAACCAAAGGGTAAAATAGAATTTTAAAGGATCTACTTATTACCTCCTAAAAGAGATATTAAAAGGATAACTCCAAGTATATATATATATAAATTCCAGAACTCTGAGAAGAAAATATTACAAGAAGCCAAAAATGAAACAATTCAGATATCATGAAGCCACAGTCAGGATAACAAAAGACTTAGCAATTTTTACATTAAAATAGCAGAGGGCCTGGAATATGATATTCTAGAGGGCAAGGAGGCAAGGACTTCAAACAAAGAACAATTTACCCAGAAAAGTTGAGTATTATTTTTGAGGAGGGAAATGGGTATTCAAGGAAATAGAGGACTTTCAAATATTCCTAATGAAAAGACCCATGCTGAATGGAAAATATGATTCAAATACAAGATTCAAAAGAAGTATTCAAAGAGAAATCAAAAGAGATTCAATAAGGTTAAACTGTTTACATACTTACATGGGAATATTGGAACTTCTGAGAATTTTATGACTATTAAAGCAATTAAAAGGAGTATACATACACAAAAGGCAAGGGTGTGAATATGATGAGATAATATCTATCAAACTTAAATTAAGGGTTGAGAAAGGGGAATATGTTGGGAAAGGGAAGAAGAGAGAAATAGAAAGTGGTAAATTATCTCAAATAGAAGCAGCATGAAAGAGATTTTACAGTGGATGGGAAGTTAGGGGAGTGTTGTGTAATTTCTAACCACGGGAATGCAAATGTAAACAAAGTTTCCAAGCCATAAAGAAGTAGGTTTATTGGGAGATGACCAGTCTCATAATAAAGCTGGACTTATGGTCAAGACCAAAAGACCTCAATCATTGTGAGAAGACTTCTTTCATCCCCAAAGAATTAAGATAACCTTTATACCAGCTTAAAAAGTCCAAGACAAATACCCATCTAAAAATAGAGGCACACAGAAGCAATGTTCAGTGGTTAGGGCAACTAGGAAATACTTCTTATTGGTAGAAGGAGTCATTTGATGATGACTTAGAAGTCACTTGATAGACCAAGGGGGTTTGGAGGGTACCTGGACTAGTGACACAAATTATAAGAATGGGTGGTATTGAGTAGTACCAGGCTTTGAACCCAGGAGCAGATCCTATACTGGATCAAAAGTTCAAGTCCATAATTATTGCTGATAGTGCATGATATAGCAAATTTTGAAGGGTGAGGCTGACACTAAGGTCTATGCTAACAATGATTAAATATATATTAATTCAGTTATCTTACTTAATTAAACCTTAGTACTTATATTAAAATAATCAGAAAAGGCCTATTAAAATTATTAGTTGACTAACATTAATTACCTATCTTAGAACTACATTTTATGACTAACTCAATACTACTGCTAACATTAAAATCTAATTTTCATATAAAGGAGTAGAGGATTTTTCACTCACAGGTGGTGGATAGAGGAGAATGTGAACCTTACTCTCCTCAGAATTGGCTTGAAAACAGATGAACACTTGTTCTAAATTGCATATAGAAATCTTTCTTACCTTACAGGAAGGGAAGAAGGGAAAAGGGATAAGAGAAGGCTCTGGTGATAGAAAAGAGGACAAATTGGGAGATGTGGTAGTCAGAAGCTAAACACTTTTGAGGATGGACAGAATGAAAGGAAAGAGAATAAAATAAACTGGTGTAAGGAAAAGGATGGAGAATAATATAATGTAGTCATAATGGTGAAACTAAATTAGAAATCTCTCAAATGAAGGTCTCATTTCTCAAATACACAGAGAAAAGTATCAAATATATAAGAATATAATAATTATCAACAAGGATATGATTCAGGACAACTCCAAGGGACTCATGACAAAAAATAATATTCGCTGCCATAAAAGTAACAGATGGAGTCTAATTGAAGATTAAAATATTCTTCACTTTATTTCCTCCATGAATTTTCTGCTAGTGTAAGCAATATGTTTTGTTCCACAACATGATGGACATAGAAATATGTATTGTATAATAATACATGTATCCTGTCATAATTAGCTTCTTTCTTGGGAAGGGGGGAAGGTTTTGGAGGAAGAGAGAGAACATGGATTGCAAAATGTTAGAAAATGAATATTAAACATTATATTGACATGTAATCTGAAAAACATTCAAATTTTTAAATGGATAAAAATATAAATCATTCTCCTTGATAAATTTTTAAAGATACAAACAGGTACTACTCAAAGTAATTAAAGTTCTCTATAGTCATGTGAGAAAATGCTCTAAATCACTATTAATTAGAGAAATAAAAATTTAAAAAATTCTGATGTACCATCCCACACCTATCACAAAAGGGAAAATTGAGGCACTAATACCTTGTTGTCATGAACTGACTCAACCATTCTATAGCAATTTGTATATATACCCAAAAGTTTGTGAAATAGTATGTACCTTTTGATGCAGATATACCATCTGTACCCATAAGAATAAAAAACAAAAGAAGGAACTATATGTACAAAAATATTTAAAGTAGCTCTTTTTGTGGGGCAAAGGATTGGAAAGTGAGGGGATATCCAACAGCTGGGGAATGGCTGAGTAAGTTGTGGTATAGGATTGTAATGAATACTTTTGTGCTATAAGAAATTATAAAAACAGGAGAATTTCAGAAAAAAAAATTGGAAGGACTTAGCTGAACTGATGCAGAGTAAAGTATGCAAAGCCAGAAAACTATTGCACACAGTAGCAGTCATATTGCATGATGAAAATAGTGAATATAATTTAGATATTCTTAGCAAAGCAATGACTCAAAGCAATCCTGAGTGACATACATTGAAAAATGCCATCCGCTTCCAAAGAAAAAAATCCAGACCAATGCAAACTCTTTTTTACTTTCTATCTTAATTTTTTTATTAAAGTTTCCTTCCACTGGAAGATTGATATGGAAAATGTTTTACATAATTGCACATATAGAACCTGTATTAAGATTACTTGCTGTCTTGAGAGAGAGAAGTCAAGAGAATAAAAAATATATATTTTACATATAATTTGTATAAAAAATGAATAGCATAAGCTTATTTTAGACATTTTTCCATGTGTCTTACCATAATCATTAGGGCACATTCTAACTGGCCTATAACGTGATTATGTGGAGAATTGCTTGAGTATCAGAAAAAATAAATATATTGTCATGTTCATGCTGGAAATAACAACAACAATAATAGTAGTAGAAGCATAGTTAAAACATTTACATAGTGCTTTAAAGTTTACAGAGGATTGATAAATATTTTCTTATTTTATCCTCACATATCTGGGAAAGAGGTGTTATCTTTATCACCATTTTACAGATGAGCAAACACAATGAATAGTTTAGTGACTTGCCCAGATAATAAATATTTGAAGCTGAATTTCAAGTCGGATATTCCTAACTTCAAATTTATGGATCTATCCAATGTGACACCTGACTCCCTGTGTTCACTATTAACTTGAAGGTGTGGTAGTCAGACCAGTGTCTTTCTATCCTCACCCTGAACATTCTAACAACTATACCATAATGCCTCTCAGTTTGGCATGTATTGACAAACTAATTGCCATATTTACTGATTATCTCAATCTCTTGATATGCTTTTTTCTACTTACCTTTTTCCCCCTGTCAGTCAATGTTACAAAGGAAGACAAGAAAGGAGGAAAGGGGAATTCTAAACCTCTTGGTTTGTGGAACTCTTTTTCTATTTCAAAATTATTTGAGAGTTGCTATCTCTTCAATATGGGTATTCTTTCCAGTGATACTAATTATAGCTCATTTGTGCCATCTTTGCTCATATGATCTTATGTCCTTCCATTAAATTCTCCAGTAAGAATCTACACAAAATTCTGCAGTCATTCCACTTTTTCTTAATATTACACAGAAGGATGTGTTATCTAGGTGTCTACCTTTTATTGCTTATGTGCTGAATCAAATTTGGAAAATTAGAACATTTTCAGGAATCTTTGAACAAAAATCTACCCTTTTAACATCAATATTTTCCATGTTGGGTTATGTGACTACAGGTCTTGGAATTTAAAAATCTCTTAAGTATCAGACTGCCAAGTTGTCTAGTGGTCATTGGAAAGATTCTCTCTAGTGAGCAAAAGTCACCTGCTGCACATAACATAAGTGATAGTTTATGTGAAATAAATATAATATAAATTATATGTATAATTTATATATAATAAAAATATGTATAATAAAAATAAATATAAGACATATTTCATATTATATATGGAGAAAAAAAGAACAAAAATGAAGATGTTAGTCAAGCTGCAAGTTACTTATAAAGAGGTCCAAACTTTGGCGAAAAGGTGCAGCTCTATGTTGTTTGAATTGAGGATTTTGGGTTTTATTTTTCAAATATTTGTTGCTTTTCTTTGCAAAACAGGGAACTAATCATATTTTAATGGGTCTGTACTTACTGCCAACATATCAACTATTGCTAATTTAATTCTACCCCAGGACCTGAGGCACATCTTCCTCAGATAAACTCTGTACAATTCAAAAATATACTGAACAAGAATTTTTGGAGGAAATATTTCTTTTCTGACATGGGGCTAATCTCAATACCACCTTGTCATTACCAAAGTACCAGCAGATGCAAAGAATTATGGACTACTCCAACTTCCTATTTCCTTATTCTTAAGAAGTGGGACCAAAAGGACAGGTAGAAACATTGTAGGAAGCTGACAAATTTCATTTTTGCTGACATTTAGGTCAATCTGCTTTATAATTAAGAATTTTGCGTAATCGTGTTACACAGCATTAAATCTTTAATTACTCACAAATTGGATGAGGGTTCAGAGTAGAATTCTCTATTGACAACCCAGAATTCTAAAGCCAGAATTTCTAAATAGGCTGTGGCTGTGTGTGGGTTGGATTCTCTCAAACTGAGGCTTCATTGTCATGTAGCTTAGGGATCTACAATGAACATTCTCTCTGTGGGAAGAAAAACTTATATATGTCATCTGAATTGCTCACTGATGCAAATCAGGGGACTTTACTTTTACACTTGTTGGACAGGGTCCTAATTGCTACTATAATGTCTTCTCACCCACATTTTAATCACTAAATAATTGACATAAGTAGAGGGTAACACAGTACATGGGAGTTAAGACAATGAGTATCACACACAGAACATTCATCCATTAATAAAATGGGGAAAGAAACAACATAATAAATGTTAAAATTATTGAAATTTAAACATCAGTAATAACTGCCAGATAATTTATGCTCCTTTCATAGTTAGGGTTAAGTACTGTAGCAAAAGCACTTGTTCACCTTGGAGATTATGTTTCATTTTCTACATAATCCTCAAATTAAAAAGTTATACATGTTGCCATCAGCTCTGTTTCTTATGCATAGTAGCTCCCATTGTCCTAAAGTGTCCCCTCGGGTCATCTTGCTTTGGAAGCAGTTAAAATTACTCTCATTTGTAACCTAAAACTGTCGGCTGGAAATCAGTTAAAAGCTGAAAATACTTTGCATACTCAGAGCATCTAATTGGGTATTTCTAAGTTGTAGAAGGATACTTGGTCACAGAGAAATGCCAATGAGCCAATTGTGTAAGAGAAGGGGCATTATTTTGGGATATTATTCAAGGTTATGCAGCATAATTCCTTTCCACACTAGACAAGGTAAACTCAAAGTGGCAGGCTGCTTGGCTAACAGGCCTAATGCTAGACCTATTTTGTAAGCCTCCTCTATTGAAATCTACTGGAAGGTTTTACCTGGGGATTAGCTCAAATACTCAATGGTAGTTCAACTGTCAATAAAAGTTGAAGAAAGACCTTGTTAATAATGCATCCAAGAAGAATATTTGCATAAGCTGTCTTCCTTAAATTAAGCTTTAAAAATGGGACAGTTGTTTAAAGCCAAAGTGGTAAGCAATTTCAGTCTAGACCCCAAATCCTTATTCTACTGGTTTTGTAAACAAAGTAGGAAAAAAAAATAGCTGTCTCTAACTCCAGCTAAAAGCTTCCCACAAGACAACCTAAGGTTAGTAAAGGGATCTAAGTAGTCTGCATTTAACTGCCAAGACAATTATAAACCCAGACTGCAGGAGAGACATTTGGGATGAGGACTTAATGAAAAATCAAATTGCTAAGAGAAGGATTGTATTTATTAAGAGTTAGTATCTAAGAACTGCTACAGAAATCAGTTTCAACAAAACATTTTTTAAATATTCTACTCTACATCAATATTACAAAATATAAACAAGAGTTTATTATTTTAATCTATTTGTGGTACTAATGAAAAGTTTAGTCCTTCCCCTTTACTCCATCCCAACCAACTGACAATTACATTTTTCTAAGGAGAGTTGGCCTATGTTCCCAGAAACTGTCCTAGAGAAATATTTGGTCAAGACAATGTTACTTTTCCTTCTTCTGGATAGAGTTCAAGCTTTTTGACACTGGGGAAGTACTCTTTGGGAATCTATCCTCCTCAAATAAGGATATACCACAAAAATCAAAGCTTCCCTGGGATATTAGAGCAGGAATGAAGCTGCCATGACAGTACATTTTTGTTCTGCCAAAACATGCTTTGAAGATTTTGATAAGGAGTTTCTCCAGCTAGCCCAGAGAGCAAATCAATCTTTACTTATTGTATAAACAAAGGTCTCTGCCTCCAAAGGCATTGAGGTAATAGGCAACTGGTAGAAAGAAACTTGTTTTTCAGATGCCAAGGGCCTCAAGGGTGTAGCCAGTGGGCAGAAGATTTTGTAGGTCTATAGCAAAACAACAACAAAACCAAAAACTTTTCCCCAAGAATATTAATTACTTAACAGGAAGTCATGGGCATACTAGTGTCATAGCTTTTACTGTTTTAGCTTCTCATTGAAGGATATGTTATTTTATATGAAAAGAGTCAATGATCAACTTTGTTTTTTATTATAGATGATGAATGAAGTTAAATCATATTTAGATGATTTAATAGATAATTATATGTATTTAAATTATTGAAGCAAATATAATACCAGGAAAATCTAAATAATTAATGATGTATTTATAAATAATTTCTAATAGCGAAATAGATTAAGAAAATGATTTGTCCTTAACAGTAGGTTTATAAATATTTAATAACAATTACCCCTGACATCATTTATAATCACTACAAAACTGATTCTGACTTATTTTTGTAATATGAATTCTATGTTAAATATGTTTACTTAGTTGTCACTTTTTATTTACTTCATGTACATATATATTTTAAAGGTAGCTTTGGATAGTAAAGACCCTGACAAAGGGGAAACTAGGTTCACTGTCCACCTATGATTTATAGTAGAAGTATGACACTGCAAGTCAGACAACTCTACCTCTCTGTGTGTCACAGGCAATATCCTTAAAACTGTAACTTGGAAAACAGCTGCAGATGTACCTGAATAGAGGAAGTTGTTTTTTTTTTCTCCACTAAGGAGATCCATACGGTGATTAAATAATGTCTAGATTAAAATTTAAACATCTATGTGTGTGTGTGTGTATACATGCACACACACACATAGACATTTACATTTTATTTAGGAATAAAAGCACTGAAACTTGTCATATCTCTTACATTTGACAGACTTGTCTTTCCTAATGCACAATATGCTTTTATTTAAATGCTAAGATTGAGAGAATATGTTAACTTTGAAATGTTTCCATTTGGCTATTTTCATATGACTACAAACTCTCTAGCCATTTGATAAAATCTAAGACAATTAAAAAATATTCTATCTATGAATATTGGTTATAAAGGGGCAGAAATGGTGCTTGATGAAGATTATCTAAGAAAACTTGTATTTATGGTTGGGCAGATGAGGGGATTATTTTGCTTCTATTCTTTGGAAAAAGTCATACCTTTTAAAAATAGTTTGTTTTTCCATATTGATTAGGAACATGGCTTGAATCTAGTAAGAGCCCAATAAATATTCTCTCTCTCTCTCTCTCTCTCTCTCTCTCTCTCTCTCTCTCTCTCTCTCTCTCTCTCTCTCTTTCTCTCTCTCTCTCTCACACACACACACACACATTCTATTATCAGATTTTTGGGTAAAAGTTATTTTTTTCTCTATTGCCTAGCAGCTATTTTTTTTCCAATTAATTTTATTCTACTGTGTTTTCATTAAGGTAAAAAGTACCAGTTTAGGAATACAGCTAAACAAATAATAACCAAGTTGTATAATTATAGTTTAAACAAATTTATTTGATCATGGAGGCATCTTTTTCTTACTGAATAGAGTACTGGGCCTTGTGTCTGCAAGACAGGTTGAAATCCCATTTATGACATTTACTAGCTTTTTGACCCCAGGAAAGCCACTTAACTTTTGTGCCTCAGGCAGGCCCCTAGGAATTATATACCAAGTGATAAATGGGTTGCTATCTGAGGTATGGGAAGGCATTCTCATAGTGGAGATTCCCTATATTGAAGAAATCATAGTTCTATTGTCTATTCATGGTTTATCTTCCTCATATAGACTTCAAAAATCCCCATTATATCATTTCATTAGAATCTCATGTTCCATAATCTCTTAAAATTTACATTCATTCTTACAACAATTTTCTGGAACCGCTTCTAGATTAAATAACCTGGAGGAAATCTGGCTTCCTCTGAAAAAGCTTTGCCTTCTTTAGTGGTTTGGTTTTGGTGAGTTTGTTATTTACTCTGGCCTTTTTGAAGGAAAGATACTGTCACATTTTATACTATCAAAGATGGAATTTAAGAAATTCAAGAATTTCCAAGCATTTTAGGTCTATGTAAAATGATTTTTAACCATAGAAGAAACATATTAATCATTACTAGCTGTCACAATATTTGGCACTAATATTAAATATAAAGAATATGATTGCATATATGTTATACAATAAATCCATACATACATATATTGCATGTGTTATATATATGTGTGTTTCAATATTTGGGTATTTATATATATATACATATATATACATATATATATATATATATATATATATACGTATATATACATCCACAGAAATTTGACCTCTGACTTGAGTGATTCCCCTTATCAATGAAGGTACCTGTTTTGATACATATTCTTTTAAAGGTGCCTGTGAGCAATATGTGTTTTCTTTCACATGATGAATGTTTTATTATTATATGAAAATATATGTACAACCTATATATTAAAAAAAGAGTTGTGAGCAGAGAGTTTGGTTCACTCCAATCCTACTCCCTTTTGCCATGGCATCCAACTTGCTAGTGCAATAGGGGCACCATAGGATAACTGGCACCAAGAAGACACTGACACCACCACTATCTATAATAGTATTTATGTATTTCTTAATCCTTTAATATGTATAAAACTGAGCCACCATTTTTACTAGGAAAAAAATTAAAAAATACAAAGTTGCCTGGGACAGCATGAGGTCAAGCAAGTTGCCCAGGATCAACACATTGAGGATTATGTATCAGAGATAGTACTTGAACTCATTTTCATATATTCAAACACTATTAAGTTTTGCATTCTATCTACTTTGCAATGCTAACTCTTAAAATCTCAGAAAAACTTACATCTAAATCCATCAAATGTTGTGACCTCAATTTTATATTTTCATTCAGTGTTTATTACTTGCTTATTTTTATATATAATGTTCAAATCGAGTCATGAATCAGACAATAAAAAACATTGTACTGTTTTTATAATTTTGGTAAGGTACTTCATCTTTCCCAAACTCAGATTCTTTGTCACTAAAATGAACATTTTACCTTACAGAGTTGTTATAAATATCAACTGAAATGATTTAAGAAATATTTGCAAAGAAAAAAGTTCTTTTCAGATATATTCTGTCATTTGTTATGTATTTTATTATAGCTCAAAATACCTTGCTCACCATTATCACCCCCTAAACAAAAAATGCATTTCTTTTTCTTCCATGAAACCAGTAGAAACATAGAACTAGAAAGTATTTGAAAGGCAAAATCTCAAACTCCCCAACATTACTAAATGCAAATAAATATTCAGGGCTTACAAAGTCAAAAGACAATTTTTTTTTTATCCAAAATAATTTCATCCTTTGTAGAGGCACAAAAATGGCGACCATTTCCTAACACATGATTCCATCAAAGAAGTTATGATTGTTTAACTAAAAATGATTCAGTACTTGTAGGGATGGAAAGGAGAGTGAGAATTCCAGCTAAGAATTTGTGACAGAGATCAATGTTAGACTTACAGTCTGTCTTGCACTATAGATTTAATGAGAACAGATTTCAAAGAGTTCACAGAAAGGAGAGGTAGAGACTCATGAACTAAAATTTCATAGGAAGAGTTAGTCTAAGAATAATGAATAGCCTAAAAATTTGAAGTGAGGAAAGACCATATAAGTCCAATCTTTTCATCCATATGAGGAAACTAAGTATGAGAAAGGTTAAGTGACTCATCCAAGGTCATTAGTTAATATCAAAGTATAAGAATTTTTTTTTTACATATTATATTATTTTTATCTCAAGATCCTGGCTATGCTAGGAAGACTTCCTTAGACAGGCCTCAGGAATGGACTCCATTCAGTCTACAGGTTTTGTATTCCCTTTAGCATGAGGAATATGGTCCTTTCAGACTCAGGCTAACAGGAAAAGTTCTAATGCTTACTTGTCAGTTTGGGGAAGGACTGAGGGTCTGTTAGAACACATTAATTAGCTGTCACCAATTAAACATGTCTTGAGATATTCAAGGTAAGAGCTGAATAATTAGCTCCCAAAAATGTATATATGTACATGGTCCATGTTTTTCCATTTGTCTTATGATGATCAAAAAAGTCATTTAGCCATAATTGGGATGTCTTGACCAGGCAATAAATTATTATTAAAATTAAGAAAATCAGTCTCAAGATAATTTTAATTGCTACAAAAGCCAGAATTCAAATTCCAGTTTCCCTGCTGCCAAGTTCAACATTTTATCATACTGTATAACCTGTTAGTTAGGAGGGTCTTAGAAATAAAATTTTGAGTATACAAGAAAAAAACAAGTTTAATTCATGGGAAAAAGAGAGCAGGGGGGAAGGGTAAGAGGAAGAGGGAGAAAGAGAATTCTCTATAAAAATATTGTGACCATACAGGGAACTACCTTAGATTTTTTTCAAAAATGTTCAAATATGGAAGCAAGGACATGTAATGAAGCATAATTACAAAAGCCTAGTATACGTCTTTAATAATCAATTCAAGAACAGACTGCAAATGATCTGAAGTTGAAAGTAAAAACCATAATGGGACCTAGTCATAGTGAGGAAAAGAGAAGTATCAAAGAAGAAATAGCACTGATTATTGGGTGGTTGGGAAAATGACAATGGGAAAGAGAGAGAAAATAGAACTTAATTCTAATTTTATTTTATAAAAAAAGAATAAACTTTGAACCAGAAAATACAAAACAGAAAATGTTTATAGCTATTTAAAGGTCTAAAGAATCAAGAAGAGAGTAAGATAAGACCTGCTTCTTTTTGAGCAATTCATTTCCCCAGACCTAAATGATCTTTATGCTATAGAAATAAAATTGCAGACCTGGCTGCTTAGCAATTTTCAATAATCTTTGAAAAATCATAAAAACAGGATAGGTATACAATACTGAAGAATTATAAATATTCCAGTTTTTTGTGGAACACTATATGCTTCAAACTTTTGTTACTTTAAACTTTAGTTTGAATATTATTAAATTAAAAATATTAAAAAGAATAGTTGACTTGCACACAGATAGAAAAGGAAGCTGTGATCTCAAAGAGCTAATGTGTCTTCATCAAGAGCAAATCATGACAGGAAGCTAAGTGGCTCAGTGCCTGGTTAAGATCAGACCTCCAATATTTCCTAGTTATGTGCCCCATGGCAAGTCACTTAATCCCATTACCTAACCCTTGCTGCTCTACTGCCTTGGATCTATTATATAGTATTGATTCTAAATCTGAAGGTTTGTTTTTGTTTCTTTTTTAAGAGCAAATCATGCTAATTTCAGTAAGAAAGAAATAAACAGAACAAAAAGAACAGGAGAATGTTGTATATTCCAAATTTTAGGGAAGAATAAAACAAAGTTCCTCACAATATTCTTTAGGACAGGATGGATAGTTGTAGGCTAGACAATACTGAACTTACAGTTGAAACTGGTTGTGTGGTCAGCTCTTATAAAAGAGTCACTAAAGTTCTGAGACAATTTAATAGGTCTCTAGTGGAGTGCCCCTGGGATCTGTGATTGGCCTTAGGCTACTGAATGAAATCAAGAGCTAACAATAATCTACACTTAAATAGTGCTTTGTATACATAATTATGATTTTCATAATAAAAGTTCAATATAGTATACTATCTTGACTAGTGCTGAACTGCTTTCTTCTTTGTTCTTTGTTAGGAGTCACTCTAGGGAAATAGTAGAAAGATGAGTATATTTTAAAATGAAACTCTTATTTTTTAAAAGATATCAGAATTTTTTTTTTAATGCTTGACTAAATGAATGAGATTTGTTTTTATAGGACAAAGCTTAAATGATTTGCTCATGGTTTTAATCAAATAAGAGGGAAAAGAATGTGTAAACTCAGATCTTTCTTGACTTTGAATTTAAGATTGCTTTTCTTCTTAGTCATACTATAAGTACTAATTCATGTGCCATCTCCATCATGATTTCCCTGATCATTCCAGCTTTAATTCAGCATTTTTCTCTGTAAGCATTTACTGAATGAAAAACATGTGTTATGTTCTATGAAATAGAGATGTATAAGAACTATTCTTGACTCCATGGAGTTTATAATATAGATGATATATATAACTCTTACAAAAGTAACTATAATACAAAATGGAGCATGACGTTTCCAAGAAAAGTACCAAATGCTACATGAGGTATTAGTTTTCTCTCATCTGATCTCATAATATTTTTAATTCTTTTTATTCATTTTATATTTTCTAATTTTTATTACATTTGTCTAGGGATATAAACCTATTACTCCAAATAGAGGGCAAATTCTTTGATTATAAATATCATATTTTTCTTTCCTTTTATAATACATTTTTAAACATTAAATGTCAATACAATTTTTCATTTTCCATTTTCTGATTTTGTAATCCATATTCTCTATCCCTCCTTGAACCACTCCTTGAACCCCTTCAAGATGGCAGGTAATCTGATATAGATTGTAGTTATAGACCACATAATACACATTTCCATTTTCATCATATTGTGAAACAAGATAAATATTGCTTTCTCTAGAGAAAAATTTATGAAATAAATAAAGAACAGCAAGTTTGAATTTGCATTCAGTCTCTGTTGGTGGCAATCATTTTTTTAAAAGTCTCTTGGAGTTGTCCTAGATCCTTGCCTTGTTGATGAAAGCTTAGTCATTCACAGCTGATCATCATATATGATTGCTATTATTGCATACATTTTCCTTATTTTGCTCAAATAATTTTATATCACATTATATAAATCTTTCCAGTTTTTTTGTGATTATCTTGTTTGCCTTTTCTTATGGCCCAATAATGCCTCATTTTTCTCTGCATTTTCACTCTGTAAGGAATCATTTAGAACAATGTAGATCAAGTAAAAGGTACAGAGAAATGCTAATTGAATGAAAAGTTAGCCATTTAATCTCTCCTTCCTCTTTTTCTCTTTTATTCACTCTACCATTCATAAGTAACCATAATTTGGAGACAAAGTATATATTTTTTGTTAGTTTGGTAGTTATGGAATAGTGACAGGAACTAGAGAAAAACTTCTGTTTTAATTGACATAGCAATTCCTAAATGAATTTTTTAAAAAATCCCTTTAACAAACAGATTGGCATCTTTTTGGCTTAATCTTAGAATACCACCTCTCTTTCTAATGAATGAAATCATATATTTCTTGTAAATTTTAAAAGTATTTTTCCTGAATATGAGGAAGGAGAAGGAATCATTTAATTCATGTATCTGAACTTCATGTGATTTTGATTATCCATGAGATAAATTATCATGAGAAAAAAAAGTTTTTTTTCTATTTATGAACTAAATTTGATGATTATACCTATTAAATTTAGCAAAATAATGATATAAAATAAAGCCACATAAATCAAGCATTTCTATATATCACTAACTATATTTTGTAAGAAGAGATAATAAGATATAACACAGTGAAATTAACTATAGATAAAATAAAATACCTAGCCGTATACCTTCAAAAACAAATACAGAAATTATGTGACCATAATAATAAAACACTTTTTACACAAATAAATCCAAATTTAAATATTTGGAGAAATATTAATTGTTCATGAGTGGGCAGAACCAATATAATTAAAATGTTAATACTACCTAAACTACTTATTTAGTGTCATCCCAATTAAATTCAATTAAATTATTTAAAAAATCATTAACCTAGAAAAATAATGACAAAATTCATTTGGAATAATTAAAAAAGTCAAGAATATCAAATGAAATAATTTAAAAAATTAAGGAAGGAGGTCTAGCAATACCAGATTTCAAACTATATTATAAAGCAGTAATTATTAAAACTATTTAATACTGGTTAAGAAACAGAAGCATAGATCAGTGAAACAGAATAGACATATAAGAAACAATCATAAAAGATAATAGTAACCTTCTCTTTGACCAAAATAAAGTTCTGAGTTTTTGGAGTAAGAATTCACTATTGATTAAAAGTACTGGGAAAACTGGAAAGCAGTTTGGCAGAAAATAGATATAGACCAGTATCTTAGACTATTTACCAATATTAAAATGGATACATGACATAGGTATAAAGGGAAATGTTATAAATAGAACAGGGATCATATTACCTATTAAATTTGGCAGCAAGAGAATAATTTTTGTATATACAAGAGATAGAAAACAATGCCATCTATAAAATGGATAATTTTAATACATTAAATTGAAATTTTTTTGTAAAAATAAAACTAATGTAGTCAACATTAGAAAGAAAGTAATAAGTTGGGGAAAATTTTAAAAGACAGTTTCTCAGAGGTCTCATAGCTAAAATTGAAGGACCAGCCCTGGAATGTATTTTTTTCCCTGACCCCCTTCCCCCTAGAGCCTCTGACCATACCCTGGAATGTTCTAGGGACTGATAAGGACTCAACCCTTTTTTTGATCCATGACCTAACCCCACCTAGGGCCTCCCAACTTTTCTGAGGAGATAAACAGAACTAGGCACCACGAGCTGACACCTGACTGCAAGGACCTAACCCTACCCAACTGTTCTGATAAGATGTCCTCTTCTGAAACTCAAACCTACCCTATATAATCTTCTTCTCCCCTTCATACAGGGTTCCATCTGCCTAAGAGGCTGTGGGACCCAAGCTTGAGCTTGTAATAAAGCAGTACCTCTTGCTTTTATATTATCCGGTGTGCCTCCTAATTTGGAAAACCAGAACTGGGTCTAACATATGAGGGCTCATCCGGGATTTCCTGACTGGACCGCGCATGGATAGAGGTACTGGTTTGGAGGGCAAAAGGGTCAGAGAATGTGTGGGTGATGTGTGACTGAATGTGCAAATGGTCTTTTATGGGGGGCTGGCCGACTTTTGAGGACATACTGCTTAGTGGTCAGGAGAGTCCATGATCTGCGGATTATACAGAGACGACCTATGCCAAGTCCCAAGGCTAATGTCTCCAGTCCTACCTGTGTGTGGGTGTGGACTGGCTTAGTAGGCGGTTGCTGTGTCCTGCGAGGGGCCAGGCCAGAAAGGCTGGGAAGCAATTTGGTGATGAATGTTTGAGTTTGCATTACTGCCAGGAATTTTTGTCTGTGACGCCAAGGATTTCTGTCTGAAATATCAGGGGGGCCAGAAAATCCTTGTTTTCTTTAGAGAAAGCAATATGTGTCTTGCTTCACAACATGACAGATAGGGAAATATGTATTAGATGATAACATATCCAATGTATATCATATTACTTGCATTTTCAGGGAGGGGAGAAGTAGAAGGGAGGGGAAAAATAATGAGACAGATTTTTGGAAACACCTAACGTGAGAAATTGTTTCTCTTGGATAAGCATATATATTATAATTTATTACATGTTTCTAGTAAATGCAAACTATATATATGTATAGATCATTACATATTGTATTGTATATGTAAAAATTTGTAGTCATTTAAAAATAATATTTAATTAAAAATTATACCTGAGGAGGCAAGGAGCTAGGAGTACATCATCCCAAAACTTCATAGCACATATATAAACCAATATTTTTAAAATATTATAAATTTTAAAAATTAATATTAAATGTTCCAAGTATTATATTTAATGACATTTATTAATATTTAACTTGAAGCAAAGGGAAATTAAAAGGCCAGAGAAACTGAGAGAGCTCACCAGTCTCCCACTTAAAAAAGAGGGCCAGAGGGAGGAGCCACCTCAACTATATATAAACAATGTAATGTACACACACATATACAAAAGGGAAAAGGGAATTTTGGGAGGAGGAAAGAATGCTAGGAGATGAAGTCCAAAAGATACAAAACTTCCACTTATATAATATATATAGCATTATTTTAGTGTTATCTGTAGATGATGTTTTATCAAGGATCCATGATTTCATCAATATCTTCAGTATAGATGACAACTCCTCAAGGGTTTAAAGCCATATTTTCAAGATTTACCATGGTTTAAAAAAAGTCATCCTCATTAAATGATGGACATCTAACTAGGATAGTCTGAAGTTGAGAAGGCAAGTAGTTCATCATATACTCAGTTTTCTAGTTTGTAGAACTTAACAGGTTTTGTACTTGAGTCCTGTTTTGAACATGTAGTAGTAGTAGTGTATCCAAAAGCAAATAACTGAATATATTTAATCCTTATCTGTAAGGATGAAATTTAAATGGTAATATTCTAATCTCTGCCTCCATTGTAGCAAGAATCATATGAGAATGTGATGGATATCAAGTGCTTTGCTAATTTTAGATTCCTATATAAATGCTGGCTATAATATAGTTGGATAGCATAGAAAGAAATCATATTGTAGAACACTTGAAAGTTTCTAAACTGCTTTTAATCAACAAGCATTTATTAAGTGCTTACTATGTATCAGGCACTGAACTAGCTACTAGGTATTAAAAAAAAAAAAGATTTGTACCTGTGCTCAATGATTTTACATTCTTCTAAGAAGATATGGAGATGGATATGTATACATATAGAATAAGCAGTACATATAGACTAAATATTAAGCATATAATGTAATTATGGAGGTCAGGTAATTATGGAGGGGGAGAGCAAGAAGAGATGCCTATAGAAAATGGTATTTGAATTGTGCTGTGAAAGTGGCGAGAGAGAAATTGTAGAAAGTATAGGAGAATTATTATATTCAGGTACTAGGGCTGGCTAATGAAAAAGTCAAGAGTAGAAGCATAGCATACTATGTATGTGATAGAGGGAAAATTAATTTGGCTTAATTATAAATTAGAGGAAGGTGACTATATAGTGCATGTCAAAGCTAGAAAGATACATGGGGTCATTTACATTCAAAGAAGATACAAGAGAATGCTAGATGAGGAGCAATAGTAGGCAGTTGGATGCCACACATGCTGAACTGGAGTCAGGAGGAGATGAGTTCAAATCCAGTCTCAGACATGAATTCCAGTGTGTGACTATGGCAAGACCATTTACTTCTATTTGGCTAAGTTAATAACAAAACCATGATTATAACAGTCTCTACCTCAGAAGGATGTTATGAGGATCAAATGAAATCTCTGTAAAGTACTTAGCATAATAACTGACACACAGTAGGTACCCTATAAATGCTTATTGCCATTCCTTCTTCTGCCACACACAATGGAGGACTAGAGGCTTTTCTTTATAATAATTGAAACAATATGCTCTATGTTTACTCTAACAGTAGTTAAACTACATTTTGTAATATATAGTCTAATCCTTTTAATATGTTTAGATGCTATTTGATAACTAATTAAAAAAATTAAGAAGCATTCCATAATTGGTGAATGGTTTAAGAAACTGAAGTTTATGAATGTAATGGAATACTAAGGTATATAAAGAATGATGAGTAGGATGGTTTCAGGAAAAACCTGGGATGTTTTAAACTCACTAATGGAAAGTAAAATGAGAAGAACCAGGAAAATGTAAACAGCAATCAAAAAATTGTAAACAATAATCATCAGTGAAAGACTTGGCTATTATGATAAATATATTGATCCAAGACTATTTCAAAGGACCTATGATAAAAAAAAATGTTATCAACCTTCAGAGGGAAAACTAAAGAATTCTGAAGACTGGTAGAATTTTTTTTTCATTTTATTTTTCTTGCTTTTTTTTTGGCAACATGGCTAATATGGAAACATGTTTTGTGTGACATTACAAGCATAAGGGATACCAGATTCTTTAACTTCTCCATGGGTTGGGTATGGATGGAAGGGAGAAAATTTCAAACTCAAAATTAAAAAAAATATTAAAATAAAATTTTAAAAATAAGAGACTTTGTGGTATAATGATTTAGAAAACTGGGCTTAGAATTAGATCTATATATACCAGTTTATTAGCTGTGTAACCTTGGTCAAGTTATTTATCTTCTCTGACTTCAACTTCCTGAGGCTAGTGTACTAATCATAATTGGTTTGAGATGTAGACATGTTGCAAGAGTTCTCAAAAATTTATATACCTCACAATGACATGTACATTTAAACGTGTTTTGTTTTTCTTATATCATCAGACTTGGCCACAAGCCTAGAGCCTAGATCTGTTTATTAAAGGTAGCAGCTTAGTTGGAAAAGACTAATGAAAAATAAATACTTACCTTTCAGTAAAAAGTACTATAGTAATTTTAAAAATAAGCAATTTTTTAATGTTAGTAGGTAAAAGCCCATGTTAAACTACCAGAGGTTGAGACTGTTCCATTAAAAAGCAATGATTTTTAAATGTAACAGCTCACTCAAAAATTTTAATGTGTATTGAAAAGACAATATAAAAAATAGCATACATCAGTCTAGAGTGACATAAATGTCATTATGACCTTCACGGATTTTCTGTAGCCTAAGTAATCCCACTAAGCCCAATAGATTTAAGAATTCATCTTCAATCACTTCACTGCTATTATGCCCTTGATTGTGGTTTTAGAAATGTTTCTCTAATATAACTATCCTTTTTCTTCAAAAACATTAAAATGACTAAGTTTTTTTTAAAGGAGTAACTTGTCAAGTTGGGGACTAGCTTTAGCATCTTGTGTTACGGATTTAGTTGTTTAATTATATGGAATCTGTCTCTTCTGTGTTCCTGTAGTAAAGGTAATGTCAGCATTTCTATTCTAAGCCTATTTCTGAAGGCTTATTTTATTTTAAGAAACCACGTTGAAGATTTTTTATTTCTGTTATTTTTCCCAGCACATACATTTTTATTCTTCAATTATGATCAGCATATTGCCATCAGTGGTTCAAGAAACAGCACCAATATTTTAAACTGATTGTTATAAAGTGTATTTTCTCATCATGATTAGTTCCCAGGTTGGTCTACAATGCATAGGTAACTTACCATATAACCAAACAGTGCTATTCTGCTACTATTAGACTAATTTTGGGTATTGGGAACACTGGGTCATTTAGTGTAAGCACAGCAGGGAAGAAGAATGTAGAGGTTCCTACCAAAATTTTGAAGTATATTTTCTTCCTGACTCTTATCTTTCTTCTCATGCTTCCCTTTCATCCACTGGCATCATTTGCTCCAACCCCCTTAATAAACCTTCTTGTAGGACTTCCCCCCCCCCCCCATCCAAAAGGCTATATGTTCCAAAGTTATTTATATATTACTATCTTCAGTTCCTTAATGCAAATTTCAATTTGTTCTTTGTTGATGTTCTCAGGGCCATGATTACTTTCCTCCTAATTTATATTATGTTCCCAGAGGTATTTGTATGAAAAATCCTAGGCTTCATTTGAATGAAACACTAATTGGTAGAATTTATCTCCATAGGTTATCCACATATAGGTTATCCCCATAATCTAGCATAGCCACAATCCAATGAACGTAAAACAATAAAACCAAGAATTTATACTTGTTAATCCTATCCTCACTTATCCCCATCCTCTCTACCCTCACACAGTATTGTCCTTGAGTCTGCACTAGCAGAAGCAAAGGTATGCTATAGAGAATTTTCTTCTAAGCCTATAAATATTCTCTTGGGGCTTTATACATAGCTTCGCCAATGCCCTGCAGGAGCAAAAATCTTTTGGGAGCTGCAACTTGGAAGCACCAGTGCTGCAGTGTTCTGAACTCCTGGTGCCAGGCCAGAGAACCGAGGAACAGAGGGAGAGTCAAATCACTAGAAGAGGACATTGTGAGTGTGGAAAGCTGTCTAATACTCCTCAAAACCTGAAAGCACAGCATAGAACTTAGACCAGTTCTAACCACACAAAAGTCAGTTTAATCAGAGTCAAAGGCTAATGAACCATCAATTGTCCAGTGTAGAAAGATGCTGAGATGCTTTGAAACTCAGCCTCTAAGGAAACCACAATAAGAGGAGAGGGCGTCAGAAAGTGAGAGATAAGGAAAATAAGTGGGGGTAGGGTGTGGAGAGTGAAAGTACCAAAGATTTAAAGGGAAAAAATTACCCAAAGATTTGAACATAGATGAATTAACAGGAAAAACAGTAATGACAGAATGAAAAATTACTTGAAGTACTAGTAAACAAGTGCAAGCAGATATAAACACTGCAAAACAAAGGAAAATGATACAACAGGATGAGAAAGAGGATTCTATGGGATTTGGTATGTGGTACCACAACATTGTTCTTGAATGGCTTAAAAGAGAAATGAGAATTACAATAGCAGACATTATATCCATACAGCAAAATTAAAAAAAACAAACAAACACCTGAAATCTACAATGGCAAACCATACCAAAGAAACAAAATAGAGAACAATAGATTGAGAATGCAAATACACAGAAGAGAAGGGCAATCTAGGATAAGAGAAGAAAAAACAAATAATATTATTAGAAGAAAATAGGCTCACTATATAAGCAAAATATACTGATCTCAAAGACAAGATATGTAGAGACAACCTAAGGATCAGAAGTATCCAAGAAAATTAAGATATGCCAAAAATAGCAACAAAAAATGCTTAACACCATAAATTAATTATAGACTATTAAAAACTTCTGCTCATAAAAATGAAATTCTAACTAAAAGAATTCAGATCCCCTCCAGAAAACTAAAAAAAGTCAAAACCCCACAAATTCCAACATATGGTGGTTAAATTTTATAATTCAATTAAAAAACAAGTTTTATAAACTATCAGGAGAAATACCATCAAATATTTGGCGAAGAACATAAAATGACTTTTTGTACCCACTACAAAAAGAAGGAATGGAACTCTATTTTTGGAAGAGTAGTAGGAGCTCAGGATACAGCTTAGGATGACCTAATGTGCAAATCTGTGCTTACCTATAGAAGATAAAGATAAAGTTAATAATGAATAAAGAGTATGAGACTTTTTTTAAAAAATAAAACCAGAACTGAAGTGACTATTTGCTTCTTGAACCATGAAGCATCATAAATGCAGTAGGCAAGTATAGCAAGAACAGAGATCAATAAGAAACTTCTCACTAAATGTACACAAAGAGACAGAGATGGAGATATAAATCTGGTATAGGAACCTGTGAAGAAGCAGAAAGCACTGTGGACAAGAACCTGGTGACAAGGTGCCAACCAGAATTTCCTGTGTTCTAGTCTACTGTCACTCTAGTGGGAAAATTCCATATGTATTGGAGTCAGAGAGTAAATATCTTCTTATGCTTTCTATGATTCACCAGTAAGGGCAAAGCATGCTGTAAGGACTTAGACTTCATTGACATTAGCATTTGTGGAAAAAAACAAAACAAACAAAAACTTCCAACCATTAATGAAGTTTTTCCATAATCCAGCACAAATTGGCATTTCTGCAACTTCTATACTTTTTCCCTACTTTTTGGAATTTTAGTTCCATTCAAGGTTCATATCAGAAGCCATTTCTTCCATTTCTTACATGAAAGCTTTCCAGACATATACTATTAATGTTCCCAGCCCCAGGATCACCATGGCCAAAATACATGCATGCACACACAACACACTCCAATTACTTTAGATTTACTCATCCAATTACATTTTATAGTTTCTTCTCCACCCCAGTCCCACCCATCCAGTATAATCTTTGTGGGCAGAAATACTTTTATGTCTCTATTTGTTTTCTAGCAGAGTGTTTAGCCCATCACAAAAATGAATGCTTATTGAATTAAAAAAAATTGTCTAAGGAAAGATATTCAATGGGAACTGTCTTCCCCTGGGATAAACCCAGGAGCTACTTTGAATTGTCTATGTTTGATCTTCATTATATAGATTTGCATTATATAGATGCTCAGTGAGTCATGCAAGCTAAAATATGAGGGTTTTTAAATTTAAATTTTTATTTTCCAATTACCCTTTGTCTTCATTCACTATTAACTTGGATTGAAACTGACTTCATTTCTACCATATTTAACTTGCAACTTTAATATCACCTCAGAGTCTTTTGACTTTGGTGCTAAGCTCTTGAAGCAGAAATAATTGGATCCAAGCCTGTAAGTCAGTGTTGGTGAACCTTTTCAAGTACCCAGAGGGCAAACTCAAGCTGTCTGTGTGTCCCCCTGCATTACCAAAGAAAGCTGAGGGAAGAAGTGCTTTGCTTGGGTGGCTGGACAGAGGGGTGGGACATGCAAAAAATATTTTTGTACACTGGGAAGAGGGCAAATGTAGCAGCTTCCTGAGTGCCAGCTCTACACATGTGGCACATCTTCGCTACTGCTGTGATGAGTTGTTACTTGAAGGAATAGGGCCATCATTTCCTTTTTTAACCAATCATTTAAAATTTTTTAAATTTAATTAATTTAGAATATTTTTTCCCATGGTTACATGATTCATCTCCTTTCCCTCCCCCACTGGGTTTTACATATATCATTGTTCAAAACCTATTTCCATATTATTACCATTTACAATAGAGTGATCAGTTGAAGTCAACATTCCCAATCATATATCCATCAAACCATGTGATTAATCATAAGTTTTTCTACTATGCTTCTACTCCCACAGTTCTTTCTCTGGATGCAGATAGCATTCTTTCTCATAAGTCCCTCAGAATTGTCCCAGATCACTGCATTGCTGCTAGTAGAGAAGTCCATTACATTCGATTGTGCCACAATGTATCAGTCTCTGTATATACTGTTGAACAAATAAATTAATGAAATGAATTTATTAAAAACTTAATATGGGCCAAGCACTGTGCTAACCATTGGATTTGGTTATGGATAAGGTGACGTGGAAATAAGGATTTTGTGAGAATAAGTTTGGATCCAGAGCACTGTACATACTATAATCCTGTGTGTGTGTGTGTGTGTGTGTGTGTGTGTGTGCGCGCGCGCGTGCGCGCAAGCAGGGGGAAGGTGGAGTCAAATGAGCATAACAGTGTACTGGAAATTAACAACAATAACAATGGATTTGGACTTAGATCACTTTGGTCTGGATCCTGGTTCTGCTAATTTGGGCAAGTCACATCATCTCTGTGGGCTCTTTCACCATGTATAAAATGAAGGCTTTGGACTAGACTAGACTACTACTTCTTAAAACACTAAAGTGTATAATCTGTAAAAGGGTTAAAGTTAGGGGAGAAAATGGAGAAAGAATTGGAAATAACGATTTACCTTCCAAAAGAGGGAAAGTTCCAGGTGACCTCAAACAATGGATTCAAGTCACTGCTTCAAGAGTATGGGAACTTGTTGCTAAGAACTTGTCTTCAGTAGTAATAACTGAATCTGCCTCACAATTCATCTTCCCTCTACTGAGAGAAGTTTAATGAATACCTTTGTGAGATATCTGTCTAATGACCAATGAAAACTGGAAAAAAAAAACTCTATAAGATGCATGCTGAAATTCTCACTTATAAATAAAATCAGTTAGGATGAAAAGATTTAAGATAAATAGAAGAACTCACAGATCCTTCTCAGACAAACACAGGAGTTGACCAAATGGGTTTCTTGATTTGTTCAAGGGAAATGAGGAACAACATTTCATGAGAGCCTTGTAGTGCCCATAATGAATAAATAGAGACCAGCAGACCATTTTATATATATATGGCAGCTTATGTAGCAATATCTATTGCATAGTATAAGCAAAAGAAAATCAGCCAAAATATACTTGCAGCCTGATGACTTCAGAATGAATGTGGAAACAGGAAAAAGGAGAAATATTATCCCATACAATAGATAGGAAAGCCAAGGCATAAGGAAAGTCTAGATTTGTTCTAAATCAAATAGATTTTTTGGGTGAAGTTATTTTTCTGGTTCTAAACTGAGTGCCACTTTTTTTCTGCTTTCCCCTTTAGGTAGATTTAAGTGCTTATGAAAATAACAGAACATATGCATAGAAACATATGGAGGGGTTAATTACTTCTTGAAATGCAGAATAAAGGGCTATTTCCTTTTCTATTCCCAAAGAAAATAATTTGAGATCTTGCTTTCTTATGTTTCTATTTTGACCTTTGTGCTTATATTATAGCTTTACTATTTATCAAATTTGTGGAGCCTTTAGCCATTTGAAAAGCTAAAACCTTGCTATATTTTCCTTCTTGCTATATACTGTGAAGTTACAAAAGAGATATGGCAAAACAGTATTTATGGGAGAAAAAAAAACTAATTTAAGAAGCCAATGATAAGAATTATAATTACTTTTTGCTAAAGATGCAATTATACACAGATAAATTCCAATTATTGCAATAGTGGTGAGGTGAAGAAACAAAAAGCAAAATAGAAAATACCTAACAAAATATCCAGCAAATATTCCCTTTGACTATAGATTCCAAACTTGTTTGTTTTTATGTGAAATAGGCCTTCCTTAGATCCATATGTTTCAACTTATAAGAAATATATAGTTATTAGAAGAAACCTATCATTAATGATGAAATCATGGAAGCTTACTCTACAATGCCATGTACTCCATTTGATCAAATTAGGTCTTTAAGTAGCATCCCTATTCATAGGATAAAGGAAGCCAACATATGTTTTTAATTGGTCCCACAATAAGTGTTCTGCCCATAACTAAGGACATATATATGTATATATGCATATATATATATAATTTTTGTCATATTCTTTTTGGAGAATTAAATTTGTTTAAACACTACAGGTGCTATATGAAATAGCACTGAGGGAAAAAGGAGTTTTAGCACTGTATTGACACAGATTTACTTATCCTAGGTGTTTCTTTACCTCTGATATACTAAGTTTGCTATGCTCACTGACCTTCAAATTCATGTTTGCACAATCATTGAATGTTTTAGTAATGTACAGTTCTGTAAAAATGAAGATGAATAGGTTGGATCTCTTAAAGAACTCCTTACACATAGACCTTATTTTAATCTTATTTCTTGGATTTCTTTTTTGCCATTTCTTTTTAAAGAAAAGATGTTTGATTTTATCAGTAATATATATTTGGCATGCCTTTTAAAGATGATTAAAACTGCCATTCATCATTTTGTGATCTCAAATATACTCCAAACATTAACGAATATTTTAGTTCCATAGAATATTAGAATTCGATGTGACATCTTAGATCACTTAGCCTCGTCCTGTTATTTGACAAATAAATAAAATAAAATCCAAAAAAGTTAATAATGGGATTAATAACAATAAAAGTGACATTTTATATATAATTCTAAGGTTTATAAAATGATTTATGTAACATATCCCATATGATTCTTTTAAACCTGAGATACAAAATAAATTATATTTTACAGATGAGATTATGGAAGCTAAGAGTTTAAGGAATTTGAGTAGGGTCATAGAGCTAATAAATGTCTGAGGTAAATTGTGAACCCTGGCTTATCTTACTTTTACTACTACTACTACTACTACTACTACTACTACTACTACTACTACTACTACTATTACTATTACTACTACTATATGCTTAATACAACACCTGGCACATATTAGGCCCTATATAACTGATAGTTTTTATTACTATTACTAACATTTAAGAAGTACTTTTACAGTTACAACATGATTTATATAGGATATCTTATTTGATTTCACCAACCCTGGGAGGTTTGCTATTCTGTCCTGTTATGAATCACATTTTACACATTAGAAAACTGAAGCAGAAGTTAAGTGACTTATGCAGTTAGTGTGTTAAACTGTATTTTAATTTTGGTCTTCTTGATCTCAAGTTTACTCCTTTATCTACTGCCTCCTTTCAGGTTTCCTTGTTGCCCAAGAGAAAATGAGGTAATAGCAAAAATTATTGGCACTCCTTTCTTCTAATTCCTAATTTTTTTTCTCTTTCTACTATAACTCAAGTCGACTTTTTTTTACCATATAAACTTAATCTGCATATTATACTCCTAATATTTAATAAAAATGAATTAATAATTGAGGTAATCTACTGGTTCCTAGAGTTCTAGAATTTGATTTTGAGGGACAGAATACTTCATCATCAATGTAGAAAGGTTAAAAGGACAACTAGGTATTGCTGAGATATTGTTCTTCTTTGGTGTTCATAAGAATATAGTCTTTGATTATTCACATTTATAGTTTTACTTTAATGGCACATAATATATGTGGTTTTTGGGCAGTGTGGGGATAACAAAGCAGTCGTTGAAAATTAGAAAGAGCCAATTACTCAGTGAATATTTTAAAGTGAGTGGCATACCCTCAGATATGTCTTCTTCACTGCGAGGAGTGAGAAAACTTTGACTCTTTCACTGGAAGGTAGTGGATAGCTAGGTCCATATGTTTATTCTCTTCCCTTCCTTAGAAGCAACTAATTACAGAGAGGCTCATCACCTATAGGTTGCCTGCTAAGTGATGAATTAGTTGCTCAGCACAATCTGTGAAAAAACAAATTGTGCTATATAATCCTGGGTGGTTTCCTAAATTAGATCCATAATCTATCATAAAAGTTAAGTCACATAGGGAAAAAAGGGGATAAACAAAACAAATCCCTAAGGGCCAGACTATGATATACATTTAGAGAGATGATTCAATGGTATGAACAATGAATTTTGCCCCAAACTGAAAGGAAGCTAGAAAGCAGAATAGATTGTCTTTTGAAAATTGTATTATGATTTTAATAACTCCAAGTTTCAACCTGAAACAAGCCTAATATTTTTAACTTCAGCCTTCTTCCAAAGATGCAGAATGGCTACAAGTCATGGGGTACTATGGTGCCTAATAAATACATTTGTTGGTCATTGAAAATGTATTATTAAGGTAAGTTTGCATAATAAAATCTTAAAATATTACTATCAAAATATACAGAGAAATCTATGTAAAACATATCAACAGTAAAAAAGTGGATCAGCCATTTAGCAAAAGCAAAGTGATGAATAGCTTGAATGTTAATGCAATGTTAAGAGATCTAGCATGGTAAAATCAATGTAGGATTCATCACAGCAATATATGAATGAGTTACATATGAATGAGAAGTCACAGATGAATTGGCATATTCAATCACATTGTGAGACTGCAGATTCATGGGAGTATACAAGTAATTAGTCACCAATGTAAAGTGTGTAATATCAGAAATACACAATTATAGGTATGCTTAAAAAATATCTTGTCAAATAATGACTTTTCTCTTCTTGAGGGAGGTTCCCACTCCTTATCCTGACTTTCCAAAAGGTGACTTTACTCTCTATAAAGACTAAAATAGTGAAAACTCCTAAATTATGACTGTAGTTTTCACTAAAGTAATTTCCTTCTTTAATCTATTTCATTCATAATATGGATTCATCATATATCACAAGTTATAGAAATATAATAAAATTCTCTTTGCTGTCAAAGGAATGATTTTATTAGAGAATCTGACTTTAAAAATTGACTATTAGTCTAACAAATTAAAATCTTTCTGAATAAGCCACCTTTATGTGTAGATAATATTTCTTTAGTCTTGTGGAAAAGCCCAATTAAAACATTAAAAACATTAAATTAAAACCTACCCAATTAAAATAAACAAACAAAAAACCTTTTTTGAATTTCATCATTTGCCATTATCATTTTCTGGTTAGTAAACTCCTCTCAGCTCAAGAATTCTTAAAATTCCTGAGTGTAAGATTATATGTTTAACTGTTCCCATGGAACATTTAGAGAAGTGTCTTTCCTGGCCCCTTCAAATGTGCCCCTTGATTAAGAGTATCTGCCATTAGAGAATTCTGGTTAGTCCCCATGAGCACTTCACTAGGATACTGTGTAGAAGATGATTGACCACTGAAAAGCAAACATATCCCTTTCAGTGGAGTTAAAAAAAGAAGGAGTTCAGGCTCTTGAGCTCTTTCATCTGACCATATACTTTGGCACTGATAACTCATCTTTGGCCTTTCCAAGATTAAAAGAAGTACCTCTCTATCTCTTGGAACCTGGCATGTGGCAGAAAGCACACATTTATACTTAAGCATAAGTTACTGAGCAGTGATCACAAAAACTTTTTTTTGTTGTTTTGTTTTAGCTTGGTGGCTTTTTTAGGAGTTCAAGAATTCTTGGACTTAATCAGTTTTGATTGTCAAGAGGAGAAATTTTCTGAGGCTAATACATTGGATCTGGGGGTCAAAGAAGACAACAAACAAAAGAGAGAATGCAAGACAATTCCAAGAATGGTTTGCTAGTCAATTTGGAAATTGAAGGAGTTATTTAGAGAGTATAGTATGTAGAGAGTATTCATGGTTTGGGCTTTTATGTAATTTGTTAAATTTTTATCATATATTTATAAATCTTTCATGTTTTAAGCATCTTTTTGGTAGAGAAAATAAATAGTTGATATGCATGTAGGTTGTGTACATTGTAGGAGAAACTTTGGCACCACTTTTGAAGAGTCTGTAGCCATGAACAAAAACAAAACTTGTGATTTCCCTTGACCTCAAAGTTATGGCCACAGAGCCAGAGAAAACAAAACAAACAAAAACAACCAATCTTAACTCCCCCAGTACTGAGTCCAGGGTAAGGGCTACTTAGCAAGAAGGGTTCTATATCATCCTGGAGAGCATATCTTTTTTATGCCTGAAAAATTTAATACCATCAATAAGTCTATTACTGAGGGTAGCTAGGTGGTACAGAGGACAGAGTGCTGGGCCTGCAGTCTTGGAGATTCATCTTCCCAAGTTCAAATCTGACCTCAGAAATTTACTAGCTTTGTTATCCTGGACAACTCACTTAAACCTAATTTCATGTTTCCTCACATATTAAATAAGCTGGAAAAAACAATGGCAAATCATTCCAGTAGCTTTGCCAAGAAAACCTCAAATAGGACCATGAAGAGTAATATTCAATTGAAAAAAAATGAAACAAAAAGTGTATTAGTTTCTGTTCCCTGCCTTTTTTATTGGAAAGAAGGGCTATTAAACAACTGGAATTTGTATGAGTTGAATGGGGAAGAGAAGATAACAAATATAGGAAAAGCATAGAAAGGGAAACAAGGGAACTAAAACTAGTTCTTCATACTGTGAAAACAAAAATTGATACCCTACATTATTTTGCATTGTTTGTTAAATATTGATTGAAAATTGTATGTAATATATGTTTCTAATCACAGGAATCAATATTATAGATCAAACAGATTTCATTGTGTTCTGCAAATTTCCTGAGTTAAGCCAAATGTAAAACCATTCTCTATCTCTATCATAGTCTTACTTTAGTTTGTATCATTGCACATTATATAACCAACTGTATAAAAGTAAGAGTTACTCTGTCAGATATATTATTGACTACTGCTTTTTATTTGCTTTTTCTAGCATTGTTAATAAATTGATCATGCTCCAAACTTAGTACTCAGTTTCTTTCTGTTGAAGATTTTTATTTTAATAGCAATGATATTCTTTTATTTGTCCCATTCAGTTCCTGTCTACTCTGAGATTCATGGTTGGTGTCAAAGAAGGTCCACAATATCAACAATGAGATTATTTTCTCATTATAAAATCTGGGAATAAAGGAAATGGAGCTAGATGGCCATTCTAAATTTTTCCAGGTTATGTGACCATCATTGGCTTATTCAGCTTCACTTTCAGGGATAAGGACTCATTATTTTGAGATTAAATCATTATATTATATCAAGTACAAACTGTGATTACAGTTAGAGCTTGAATAAATTTTGAAAACTGTATTTATTTTCCCCAGAATTTATTTGCTCTAGTTTTGGTCTTTTATGAAAACAGTGGGAAGAAATATGCTATGTTTATCTAAAATATAAATGGAAATCTCTATGTTAAGACTACATCGCTGTGAATATGCCCGAGTCAGGTTTTTTTTAAGCTGATAAAGTACTAGGAAGTTAGTAATCTTGAACAAAGATCACCAGTTAATATAGACAAATGAAGTATTTTTGATATGGATTTTTGAAGGACATGAATTGATGACTTTAACCTAGTTACCATTTTTACTCACGACCTACAACGGAGTTGAAGGCTACAGAAGGAAATGGTTAACACATTAAGAGAACATGACAGTAAGTACATTTGTCTTAACTACTACTTTGTCCCCCTTCTCATCACCAATAGAGAAAATAATTGAATTTCTTTATTGTGTGCCAAAGTCCACTAACCCTACTGTTTCCTAATCATTAGCTACTGTGTGTTCCTGAGATAAAAAAGAAAAGGGAATGAGAGATTATCCCTTTGAAAGGAATATCAACTTTTTAAGATCTCTAGCTATTTTTTTCTTAAGTAGAATCAATGCATATTCTTTACTGTTGTTCATTAGAGAGAAATATCTATTTCCTGAGCTACTATTTTTCTAAGAATATGAAAAGGCATGGATAAGTACTTATGGGTTATTGCAGCTCATAGTTTTAATATTAATTGAGTTTCTCTGAAGAAAAAAAAATGATATACAGTGCTTCAGTTATTACTTAATTTAACTACAATACCTTACGAACTAAATACATTTGTGTAGTAGAGCATCTTGAAGTCAACAGCTTAATATTACTAAAAGGAATTAAGAACAATCTACTTCATTATCATAAATGCCTTGATGGTTTTTTTTACCCTGGATTCTGACTGATTGCTCCCTTTAAGAAATTACAAAAATTCATATTTGTTTGTATATTACCTATTTTTCCAATGCATCCCCTCTTTCTATTCCCAGAAAACCATCCCTTATAACAAAGTATAAAAAGGGGTCAGGGGAGAGAAAAAGATAGTTGAGTAAAATTATACAACACACACACACACACATATATATATACATTTCTTAATAAAATCTGACATTCACTATATTCACCATATTTCACCCATAGTCCCCCACTTCTAAAAAGATGGAAGAGGAAGTTCCTTTTGTTATCTCTTCTCTGTTTATTAAGTTTAATTATATAGTTTCTTATAATTTGATAGCATTGAGTTTTACACAATGTGGTCTGAAAGCTTTTATATACATAAATAAATTGGGATCTGGGAATGTTATAAACACCTTTCCCAAAAAATACCAGTTATAGAGAAACATATGGGTCCTGATTGGGAATTATCCTGGCAAGGAGGATAATTCCTCCTCCACATTAGAGGATTAGAGCAAGATTTGCTCACACCAGTATCTTTCCTGCTTTCTTTTATCAATTGGTAAACTTGGGGGAGCACACCAAGAGCTCAACAGGGACAACGTGCTCTCCTCCAACCTGAATTGTAGGAGAAATTACTGGGCTGGGGTAAATTTCTTTTTTTCTGGTCTGTCTGTCTTTCAGTCAGTATTCAATTTCTATCCTCATTTGTGACCAGCTTCCTGCTTTTTCAGCTGGGGAAAACACCTTTATTACAAGCTCTTCACGGACGTTTTATTTATAACACCTGGAGATACAATTCAATTGTCAATTAACTATACACCGAAAGCAGTGCACATCAGGTGTATTTCACAGCCTTACCTGCCATGATAAAAGCCATTCTTTCCAGCTGAGGAGAGGAAAGCTGAAGACTAATGAGGAGAAAAAAAGAAAGGAGGAAGATAAAAGGGTTTTTTTTAAAAAGAAAGTTCCCCTTCCACTGTCAATAAGTAATAGAGGGAACCTCAAAAGCTGCTTATACCACACTGATTTTTCCCCCTCCAATGTCGCTGCTGAAACAAATGGAAGACTCAGCTTCATTTCACTTGGATCTTGCAAAGGATTTTAAGGCAAGCTACAATATATAGGAGCTGATTTAAAGTATTCTGTTTTCTTTAGACGTGAAGTACAATCTCTGAATTAACTTCAAAGAGACTGAATCCTGATGCAGATAAGACGAGCTTAGATTTAGCAGCCAAGCAACCCTTTCAAGACCTTCAATTGGATCCCATATGCTATAGCCACATTTTCCTATGGGAGGGATGGAGGGAGGGGGAGAAGGAATGAAGATGAATGGCTCTTACCTGAGCCTAAGAATAGGAGAAAAGTATTTGAGAGCATAATAGAATAATGCTGGTGGTCTGTGTGAAGCATCTACCTAAAATGAATCTCATGGAAGAAAAAAAGCATTTAATTGGTTTGTCAATAAATACAGACTATACCCTACTATTTTCCTTTCTGTCCTTCTCCATTGTCCTGTCCTCTTCAAACAAGGAACCAAAGTTATCACATGAATTTTAGAGGTTCCCTTCTCACATACCTACTTACATACAAACATGTATGTGTAAATGCATGCACATAGATATATTTTTTGTCATTAATATTTGCTGGAAACATTAAATGCTCCTTTTTCACTTTAATGCTACATTTATTTGCATATTTTGGATACCACTCTTACAAATAACTCCTACTCTCTTGTGACTGAGGAAGGAGATTGTTCTACAGTTAGCAGACCACAAGCAACCAATTTATAAAGCTAATTTTTATGATAAAGCTATTTTATATCAACATATTCACTTCAACTCAGTTGGAATTTAAGATTTTTTCATAGCTTGCAAAGTAGATGAATCAAAAACGCAAAGAACGCATGTGTTTATCCATTTAATTAAAAACATAATCTGCAACATAACTGAAGAATATCACCTATGAATTAAAATGCTAATTTCTTTCAAAAGGAGAACTTATTTGATGTTCCCCTTTCCCACAGTAAGAAATACACAACAGAGGGATGTAGAAGTCTAACTCTCAGATGCAAAACTAATTAAGCAAAATAACCATTATTAGACAATCACTAGAACAGCAGTCATGCCATTGTATTTTTTAAAGCAAAGAGAATATACATTAAAGTAATCTGAACTCCTAAGCAATATGCCAGAAGAATCTTGCCTAGAATATGAATATTTAACTGTCTATAACATAGAACAATTTAGAGCCATAACTCTTACTCTGATAGGAAAGAATTGCAGGTGTTCTTCTACCCTAATATTATTTCCCTTTGCTGCATAACCAACTAGCATATCTTAAAGGCAACAAGGGTCTTAAATAAACCCCAGTTTCTCAGTCTGGTTAAACAAAATAAAATACAAACGATATTTAATAGTACAATTGACAGCAGTATGATTTTTCTATCTAATATATTAGAAAAGATTATCTTTCAAAAAAACAATCCTTAGAAACCTGTGCAGAAATTTACTTGCAACATGTTTGCTTCTTCCTAGGTCAGCTTGCTGTTGTTATTGCCATTATTCTTTAATTTTCTAAATTGGGAGTGGGGGGAATACATGGATAGAGAAGAAATAAAATCTTTGCTTCTCAAGTATTCACTGAGCCATTCTCTTTTCCCTTTGAGCAAAGCCCATTTCTGCCATACTTCCACCCAAACTATTTCTGACTCCAAAATACTATCATTACTATCAACTTAACAATGGTGTAAAGCACACATTATTCTAGGACTTTAGGTCTACTTACACAAAGGACTCCACATGAGCTCAGCATGTCTTGCCAAATAGCTACCAAGGTGGAGGGCCAATCGTATTTCCTCTCTTCAAATATCCCTGTGCAAATCCCTACAGATCTCATCAAATTCCAACATGATATTGAACCCATAACTGATAGAAACTTGGCTTCAGGTTCTGCTGTTAACCTCCTAAGGTTAACTTGCTTGGAGTTTTCAATTTAACCTGTATTTCCTATAGCTCCTTCCCTATTCCCGAGGACAAAGAGAGGTTTCTTCCCTTAAAAAAAAATGGCCTTGGGCATGGGCAGATTCCTGGTGTGCCTATAAAGTTACCTGTCTACTTTGATATCAGCTTCCTTTTTAATTGCAGTGGTGTTTTGTGGGTAGAAATGTCACAGCAGGATCTTTCCTTTTGCTGGCTGTAGGACTACTATAGGGTCTGCCTTAATAAAGTCCTTTAGGAATATTTTCACCACTGTGCAGGGGGGAGAAGAGGATATCCTATTAAATTTGTTTCTCACTATGGTGAGGAAGTGCAGTGGAAGGCAGGGCAAGGAAGGGTTGCTTGAGAAGGATTGTGTGTCTGCCTTTTGAACCTCTTATTCTAGTGAGCACAAACCCTGTCTTTATAATTTCCATCCTCTACCAGGGAAGTTCTTCCATTGAGCCTGGCAGGGTGAGAGAAATAGTTACTGTCTCATGTGGTGCTACTCCCTGCCTCTGGCTGCAGGATCTACCCATCTGTACATGCCAATGCCCGATTGCATTACATTCAGAGAGGGGTACTGACTTAGCGAGAGTCACAGTAGGGAAGTTGCACATAGGAAACAATATCAATGGAGCAGGAGGGAGCTCTTACCTTAAAAGAGGCAAATGAACTAGAGGAGCCAGCTGTGTGTTTAGGAGTTATGTGCACAGGGCAGTCATAATTCTACCACCAAGGCTTGATTAATATTAAAACGACAAACATATATCTGGGAGGGGGTGGTGGTCGCAAAGAACACTTCTGTTCCTGAAATTGCCGAGATTTCCTCATCACCCCTTTCCACCTGCCCTGACTTATGGCCAGAGGCTGTGGGTTGGAGCTGGGGTAAAGAGGCCCGCAAGGAAGCCAGCTCTTTGGGGAACTGCAGGTTTCTTGTGCAGCAAATCCCACTAGCCAGAAAGCAGTGATTTCATGATTTATTAGCATTCAAACAAACTCTGTATAGATTCTCTCATTCCCAGTTTTGCCCTTAATATTCTATAGCTACTCCAATCTTCTACGTGCCTAGATTTCTGCCTGCATACAGATCCATACACGAGACTCCAAAACCCTCCAGGCTTGCTCGAAAGGCACTTCTCCTTTTTACATGGTCATCTCTGCATTTTACTCAATAAAAATGATGAATTATTAAGTTAATAAAACCTTAAAAGGGAAACAGCAGGAGTTAGAGCCCGTATAACAAGATTTCCTTTTTTTAAATAATATGAAGTTAAAGCAGCATAATCAGAGTTCAACTATAAATTAAATGTTGACATTCTGTTTATCCATCTGCAAGGGATTTAGGCCTATTTATTTAGCTTATTTTGTTTGTTTGTTTGTTTAAAAGAGTCATGTGTCCAAGATTTCAGCTAGTTAGTGGATTAGAACTCAGGTTTCCTTAACTAGAAAAATTTCTATTTTTTTTTCATTCTTCCCATGTCTTAATAGATCTAATTATGTTCATGATGTACACAAACCAGGTTTTCCAATATTCAGGCTTTGGCCTCAGAAAATTTCTTCAATTACATTTCTACATCATCTGTGAGGGATTTTAAAGTACTGAACTCCTTTATTTTCACAAGGAAAAAGAATAAATTTCATGATGTGCCCTATTTAAGGTGTTTTAGCACTCTTTTCCACCATAGTTTTCATTTATCTTTCTTCTTCTCTAAATCCTTTCCCATCCATTCAAAGAATCTTGGAATTGGGCCAAGGTAGGGTAATACAACCTTTGCTAAAGACCTTTACTGAGAGAGAATCCACTACCTACTAAGTGAGCACACTTAATTTTTTTCTTTGCTAACACTTGGTTATAGGAAGTTTTTCCTTATATTAAGCTTAAATGTTCCTGTTTACAACTTCTACACATCATTCTTAGTTCTGCCCTCTGGAGACAAGCAGTACAAGTTGAATCCCTTTTTCACATGAGAGCCCTTCAAATACTTGATGACAGCTATGATGTCTCCCCTAAGTCTTCTCTTCTCCAGTCTAAAAATCTCCAATTCCTTCAAGTGATCCTCAAGGCACAGTACTATCCTGATAGCTATCCTCCAGATGCTCTCTAGCTAATCAACATTCTTCCTAAAATGTCCTGCCCAGAATACTCCAGATATAATCTGACAAGAGCCAAGTATGGTGAGAATCTCACTTCTTTGCTTCTATACAATATGCCTCTCAAGGTAGACTAGGACAGCAATTCTTTTTCTTTAATCTAATAACTAATATTGAGATTTCTGTTGACTAAAATGTCAGATCTTTGCAGACGAAGTGCTACATAGATATACTTCTCTTTTTGCTGTGTACTTGTGAATTTGTAATTTTTTAAACCTATTCATTTTTAACTAAGTTTAAGATTTTATTTTTCCCCTATTAAGTTTCATTTTATTTATTTGACCCAATATCCCAGCTAATCAAGATACATTTTGATTCCAACTTTGCTATTTGTTGTCTTTATAATCCTTCATCATTCTGATATACATGACACCTTTTTCTTTATCTTAGTCATTGACAGTAATGTTAAGTAGTACAAGATTAAGCACATATTCTTGAGATGCTTTATGAGAGACTTCCCTCAAAGTTGAATTCAACCTATTAATGGTCAACTTTTCATTGAGCTGGGTCATGAGATCCAAGATTTCATGGTGGGAAGGTGCTTTGGAGTACATCTCAGTTTTCACTTCGTGTTACAATTTAATAGATGGGAAAATCAAGGGTCAGGAAGTATTAGCACTTTGCTCAAGATCATAGAAGTAGTAGGTGTCAGGGCCAGTGTTCTTTCAACCCTGATAAGCTGTAGTCATCCAGTCAATTCTAAATCTTTTTAATTATGTGATTACCTAGCCTACATTTTTCCATCTTGTCCTCAAAAATAGCATAAGAAAATTTGCTAAAGAAACAATAATAAATAATCTACTGCATTAATGTATGAACTTTTGATTTTTTCCTCATAATACTGTAAGATAGTATATTATTGTAAAAATTACTAATGATATATTTTTAAAATCTGATGCTTTTCCCCACCTTCATACTTCTTGACCTCTCTTTACCTTTTGTCATTAACAGCCCTCTGATCCAAGATATTTTCTCTGCAATTTTGTAACTTCTGTTTTTTTGTTTCTCTTCCTATCTGTACAGTAACTCCTTCCCAATATGCTTTGTTGGAATTTTTCCATATAATACCTATTTTCATTCAGAGGGTCCCTGAAAATTTTATACTATGTATTATTTTCTCCTTTCTTTATAAAATCTCTTAGTGATTTGATTGTCACCTTGGGTTCAATGATAATCTCTGCACAGTCAAGATATATATATGCACATATATCCATATGGGAATATCTGTGGTCTGTATGGAGAAGGAGAGAGACTTGAACTAGCACTCCACTCTTTAGTCATCACCATGTCTATCAAACATTTTGAACTAGATATCCCATCAGTATCTCAAATGTATGTTCAAAACCAGATCTCATCTGCCCCTCCTAATCCCATCTCTCTTTAATAAATTCTTTTTTCTGTCAATAGAATCATCATTCTTCTAGTCACATACCATTGCAACATCAAAAGTTATGTTTCTTCTTATTCTTCATAACTAGCATCTAGCCATTCGAAAAGTTTGTCAATTCAACTTCTATAATGCATCTTTCATCTTTTCCTTTCTTTCTACTCACTTAGCCCAACTTAGTTCCAATCCTTTTCATCTTTTTCTTAGGTCAATGATGGCAAACCTTTTAGAGACCATGTGCCATGCTCCATCCCACCAGAGATCTTGTGCCATGCCACCCCATGGAGTGCAAGGCACACCCCATTCCCCCCAAACCCACTCAGGGGCTGGAGGAAGTGTTCCCATTGGACTGCTGGGCAGAGGGGTGGGTTATATGAAAAAATATCATCAGGTGTGATAGAGAGAGAGCAGTAGCAGCTCCACCCAAGTCCCTTTCTCTTTCTAGTAATGAAATCTGAGAGAGGAGGTAAAAGTGGCACATAATGCCACAGGAAATACTCTGCATGTCTTTTTGGCACACATACCACCTTTTCACCATCACTGCCCTAGAAAATTAAAATGGTCTAATTGGTCTCTCTTTTTCAAGTATCTCCTCTTTCTAATCAATCATCCTCTACACAGACCATGTTATTCTTTTGCTCAATAAACTCCAGTGGCTTCCTATTTACATTTAATACCTTCAGTTTAGCATATAAATAAGATGACTCTATCCAGCCTATATATACGTACATATATATAATATATATATGTATATATATAACATGCTACAGATTTTCATGCACTATATAGTCTAGCCTTTTTGTTCTTCCTCACATACATTCTTCCATCTCCTAGCCCCATTATGTTGCATAGACTATTTCTATACCTAGAATAAACTCCTTTTTCATTCTTTCCTTTAGGCATCTTTAGTTTCTTTCAGGGTGTTTACTTCTAATACTATTTGTTACATGAGGATTTTCTTGATCCTTCTTCTCTTCATGCTACTCTACCCCCACCAATTAACCTTGAATATATTTCTTACACATATACTTATATACTTAAACATTCATTGCCTTCTGCCTCCCCCACTTTGGAATAGAAACTATCTGAGAGAATTGATTGATTTTTTGCTTTATATTTCCAAAGACACTTAAAATGACTGCTGATTAAGTGATTCCCAATTTAGAGTTGAAGAAACTAAAATTGTGAGGAGGCATTGTAATGAGTATTGTAAAGAACACTAGATTTAGAGTCAGAGGACTTTGGTTCAATTCTAGGATTTGATAATTTGTTAATTCCTATTTATTTATGTAACATTGATCAAGTTACTAAAGCTCTCCTGACTAAAGTTAGCACAGTATTTTTATTAATAGCACTTAATAAATGCAGGTTAACTGACTATAGTTAGCTAATCAGTAAAATGAGTAGTTGAGATTTCCCAAAGCTCTTGATAATCCCTATCTGTGATACCTGAAAAAGAGAGAGAACTAAATTTCCATTTCTAGAAAATAATGTTATGACTGCTAAAGTATAATATCTCAAAAAATAAATCCTCATGATATGTTAAAGTAAGTAATTTGCCAAAAGTCACATTTCAGTTAAATATTGAAGGCACATTTCCATCTTAAATCTTTTAACATATATTCTTTGAGTAATTATTTTCGGATCATCCTTGTGATTTTTTTTTTATTACTGTTAAACTACTCTAAAACTTATTGTATTAGAAATTAACCATATTTAGAGACTGTAAATCTGTAAAATAATATATAAATATAAATTATTATATAACATTTGAAAAATTCATTTCATGCTTGTGGGCAAGACAGATAAATGTAGGCTAGGTAGTGGCTCAGTTAAGTTGATTGAGAACTGATTGCATAACTGACTCCTTCATTGAAAGAGATGTATTTAAAGATGATAGCAACTTATAGACAGGACTCTAGTAGAATATCTATCCTGGGAACCAATTATTAGCCCTGTGCCATTCTACACTTTTTTTTTCTGGGATATATATATATATTATTGAAAATGTACTTGTTAAGTCTATAGATGACGTGACTCTGGGATGGATAATTAACATGTTGAAAGTCAGAGACAGGATCCTCTTAGATTTCAAAAAAACTAGAATAATAGGATAAATTGAATAAGATGAATCAAAATAATGATGAATATAATAATTCTATATATGGTAAATCGATCCAGAAATATCTGGAGACAGAATATTTTAGGACTATGCAATTCCTCTTCTCCCCCCCACCCCCACCCTTTTGTGTACATTATAGACATTTGAACTAAGAACAATGTCATCTAGAGTCCAGGAAGTGAGGTCCCCTTATTTCCTTGATGACTATATCCTTGGAGTCGGTACAAATATATTGGAAGTCATACCTTCATATAAACAACTCAATCATCTATCGGTCCTTATGTGTAAAAAACAACTCCCACTTCAGGATCTGGGAATATATTACTTCTTTAATTAATTACCTACTTATGACATCTAAAGAGAATTGGGAACTAGGATGTTTCTCATTTCCACAAATAAAGTTGTGACTACTTTAGTGTAATAACCCATTCTCATGTGAATATGACTCCTTAATTCAGGAATAAGAACTTTATGTAACATAGATATCTAAGTTTAAGATGAACATTTCTCAGGACCACCTTTTAAGCCCTTTCTTCTTCCTTTTGGAATTGAAAATTGTCCCCCTTGAGTCCTGTCAACCACTCTCTCCAGTGATCATGACTTGAATATCCCATCTAAAACTTGGTAAATGAGAGATTTGGTGGTATTTTTTTGTCATTGATCTTGTTTCCTCATGTACTAGTCACTGGATATTTTTAAGTTACATTTTATGCTAATTCCTTACATATATAAATCTATTGCTTTTTAAAGATTACTTGACTGTTTGATTCTTTATAATATTTCCTTATCCCCCAAGACTGGTGGAATAGTCTAGGGAATATGAGTTCCCAAAATCAACTTCACAAGTTCAAGTTGAAGGAGAAGAGGCTACAAAATAATTTCTGTGGGAAACAATTTTAAAACAATTTAAAAACTAGTGTAAGTAGGTGGCTTAGGGGAATGCAAGCTACGTAGGAATTGACAATGTGATATAGCAGGACAAAAATGTGACAGTACCTTTTGTTGCATTGAGAAAGGCTTATTATCCACAGGCATAGAAGAAACTGATGGAGTCTGAATGCAGATTGAAGCAAACCATTTTTCACTTTATTTCCTTCATGAGTTTTTTTTTCTTATATAAACTACATGTGTCTTCTTTCACAGCATGATGAACATGGAAATATGTTTTGCATGATAGCACATATATAACCTATAAAATATTACCTGCCATCTTGGGGAGGGTGGAAGTGAAGGAAGGAAAGAAAGAACATGGATTGCATAATGTCAGAAAATGATTATTAAGAATTGTATCTAAATATAATTGGGGAAAATGTAATTAAAAATAAACTGAGAGTAGGGGAGTAATAGTATCTCCCTTTCCTGTTTTTTTCAGGGGAAAATGGAGAGGTTTAGTGTCTATAGAGTGGGAAATAATAGCTCTACCTTATTCTGCTGTAATCAGATATTATCCAAAATGTTTAATCTATGTCTTGAAGGAAACTAAGGATTCACAGAAGCATAAATGAAGAAGGGATTCATTCTAGCTATATGGATAGCCTATGCAAATCATGGGACAAGAAGATGAAATATTGTATGTGAGGAAGAGTAAGAAGTCTGGAGTATATAGTACATGAAGATCAGTAATATATGATATAATTAGAAAGGTTGGGTAGAGATATTTGTTTAAATGCTAAATAGAAGATCTTAAAGGTAAATAGGCACCCACTGGGAGTTTATTGAATAAAAGAATAACATGATCTATCTGGAGGATGGATTGGATAAAGGAAAGCTTTGAAGTGGAGAGACCAATTAGGAGGCAATTTTAATGATCCAGGGAAAAGATGAACAAGATTGGAACTAAGTTGGTCAAATGAGTAGAGAGAAGAGAAGAGATGAGAGATGTATTATAGAAGCGGAACTGACAAACTTTGCAAATGGCTGGATGCTAGGTATGAAGGAGAATAAGAAGAAACAAAACTTTTGATGTTGCAAAGGTGTGTGAATAGAAGAATATTGTTGTATTGAAAGAAAAAGGAATTATGAGAGATGGGTTTGGGGGAACAGATAATGAATTCTTATAAAAAAATTCAGACTTTAGGAGATATTTTTGAGAGACAGGTCTTGGAGAAGAAGGAGTAGGGCTATCAAGAGCTCAATTTGAAGGAAATATTTTAGGAGAAAGAGAAGGTAGGCCTGAACTATGTCAGAGAAAGGAAGAGTCTACAGACATCTTTAAGTAGAAGGCTAAGGTTAATGTCACTAAATTCATTTCCTTCCCTAAGTACTTGGGCCCCTCTGGGCTCTTGTTCTCTTTATTCAAAGTTTTGGTAATCTGAGTTTTCTCTCAACCCCAAAAAGCCTAGGTGCTAACAGAGATAAATATAATTGTAAAATAAAGCAGAGAATCAAACTCCTGCCTAGAGTAAATCTTAGGGATTTTCCTAATTGGAGTCATTGTTTAATATAAATTCCCTTAAGAAGCAAAGGATAGGAACACATGGACACAAGTGGCCAATATAATGAATCTCACCTGGGGCCTATATAAGATGCTTTTTTTTAAAGTAGATTTTGATAATTCCATTTCAAAATGATTGGTTTACTTTGTAATACTATGCATTTTATTTTATTTTATTTTATTCTTTTAAAAGCATTATTGTGAGCTAGGATCTGTAGACTTCTTCAGACTAGCCAAGGGGCTTAAACAAAACTAATCATTATATTAGAGTATTCCACTTGTCTCTTATGTTAAAAAAAATCAAAATAAGTGATAGAAATTTAGGAAAGGTACATTGAGGCTACAGCATATGAGGGGGAAAGTCTTAAGAGCTTTTGAAAGAGGAATTAGACTAATTCAGTACATAGTAGAGTCCCCCTCAATGGGGATTTTCAAGCAAGGAATCTATAATCATTTTGTTGGGACTATTGTAATAATGGAGGTTCATATATATTACCTCTCTGGACCTTTACAACTCTTACATCCTAAAAAGTACTTTCTTGTTAGGAAAACTTGATGGGTGGGTAGAAAGAAACTAAATATTGTAAGGAAGAAGGAACAGCAAAAGAGGATAAGATACAAATAAGACCACCTCCATTTTCTTCAAAAATGTGCATGAGGCTAGCTAAAACAATGGATTAATGAACACTGATTATGCATTTCCTAAGTGCCAAGTAATGTGTTAGTTGCTAAGGATGCAAAGACATAAGTTAAAAGAGTCTTTGCCCTTGGGGAGGTAAACAATCTAGCTGGAGAAGACAGTATGTATATATATGAATGAATACAAAACAGACACTACTGTTATCAGGAAGCATGCTCAACTCATAATTAGACAAGAACACAGCAGGGCCATTATTGACTCATTCAGTCAGCTACCTTTCTTCTCCTTAATTATAATTTCTATTCTTTCCACCTAATAATGTGAGGGGGTACAATGGATAAGAGTCAACCTGGTGATGCCATTTTCACTAACACAACTGAATATTTTGCCACCATGTTTTAAAAGCACCTCTTTTCAATGCAATATTTCACTACAGGTCAAAGGGTTAATAGGATGTTACTTAATGTGATAAGACTCTCCATTGCTTTATAGTTTATCTGTTGAGAATTTCAGCTTTTAAAGCTGCCATTACTTGCTGAGGAAATCAATAATTTCATCAGCCTAATAGGGCTATTGCTCCAGGATCAAGCTGATTATGTGAAATGTCTATGGGTGATATTGGAGTTGCCTTTGAACACTCTGAGGGAGGGTCAACCTGAATATTTGTATCAAAATTCTGAAGTCAGATGGAGAGTGCTTTTGAAGCAGACCAATAAATTATAGAATATATGTGATTGGAATGGGGGAAGGGAAAGGATTTGTGGTCAGATGAGTGAGAGTGCAGCTGGAAACTATATTCAATAAGCATTTGTTAAATACCTACTATGTGCTTAACATGCTTAAGAAAAGTGCTTAATAAATATTCAAGCAATTGAATTTATTTTTAAAGAATATTCTGTACTAAATCACCAAATAAAATGGACATCCCCACATACAGAGAAAAACAGGGAGGGGGAAAGAGTACTGTACATGAATATACAAATGTCTATTACATATGACTGTCTTTTCTTTTTACATATATAATGAATTCAACTTTTACTGTCAAAATGTTCTTGCTTGTCTGATTTTTTCTGACATTCCATCTTTTTCTATGCATTTAAAAATACTTAATGGTCCTCTTCCCTCTTTCATTCCTACCTTCCTCCCTCTGAATTCTTCCTTCTTCTTCTTCTTGATTATCCTATCTTTAGCTGGCAAATCGAACTAACATCTCAATGACCCATAATTCTTAGGTGATGTATGTTCTACTTTGCCTTTTCATTCAAACTCCCTAAGGGAACTATTTCCAGTTTCCATTTCCCATGTCCTTTTATAATCTCTGCATCTTTTTTTATTTGCCTTTTCAAAATTGGTTTTCCTAATTACATATGGGCATAATTTTAATAATCATTTTCTGATATGTGATCCTTCCCCAAGAGTTCAGGTAATATCACATAGCTTCTATATTTGCTATCATGAAACACATATTTCCATGTTCATCAGATTGTGAAAGCACACATATTGCTTATACAAGAAAAAAATCATGAAGGAAATAAAATGAAGACTGATCTGACTCAAGCTGCATTCAGATTCCATCAGTTCTTTCTATGGTAGTGGGCAGTCTTTTTCATCAGGAGTCCCTTAGAGTTGTCCTGGATGCTTGCATTGCTGATAATAGTTAAGTCATTCACAGTTGATCACTTTATATTATTGCTGTTACTACATACAATGTTCTCCTGGTTCAGGCCATTTCACTTTGCATCATGTCTTATAAATCTTTCGTATGTATGTGTGTGTGTGTGTGTGTGTGTGTGATTGTCCTGTTCATTTTTTAAGGCACAATAGTATTTCATTACAAATATACATATCACAACTTGTTAAACCATTCTCCAATTGATGGACCATCCCTTCAATTTTCAATTCCATGCTATCACAATAAAACTGGCATAAATATCTTTGTAGAAGTAGGTTCTTTCCCCCTATTTTTGATCTCTATAAGATACAGATTTAGAATTTCTGGGTCAAAAGGAGCACACAGTTTTATGGCCTTTGGGACATGGTTCCAAATTGTTCTCCAGAATGATTATGTTAGTATAGAGCTCTGCCAATTATCTATTGTTGTCCTAATTTTCTCATGTCCCCTCCAACATTTATCATCTTCCTTTTTTGGCAAATTAGTCTGTCTGATAGGTGAATGGTGCTACCTTAGAGTAGTTTTAATTTGCATTTCTTTAATTAATAGTGATTTAGAGCATTTTTTTCCATTTGACTAAAGAAAGTTTTAATTTTTTCATCTGACAGTTGCCTGTCCATATCTTTTGGTCATTTATCAAGTGGGAAATGACTTGTATTCTGAAAAATTTTACTCAATTCTCTGTGTATTTGAAAAATGAGGCCCTTGTCAGAAATTCGTGCTATGAATTCCCCCCCTGCACCCCTATTTTTGTTTCCCTTGTAATCTTGGTTACATTGGTTTTGTTCATGCAATTTATTTGCCTTTTCTGTCAATGATCCTTTTGTCTCCAACAAGTCCTACTGTGTCTATGTGCACTATAATCCAGGCTTTTGAGACAAGTATCAGAGTAGCACAGTGGTTCTCAAACCTTTAAGAGAGTTTTCAAGCATTCTTAATAATCATGGCAGCCATTTTCAAAGAGCTTTGGTTTAGGTGGGGTATAGCTATCAAATATTCACTATATTAAAATTGAAATGTTTAATGTTTTTTTATGAAAATACTTTTGGTTTTGTGGACACTTTGAAAAGTTCTAAGGAATTTTCAGGGGTCTCCAGACCACACTTTGATAACTGCTGATAGTAAAAAGAGCAATAGATTGGGAGTTAAAAGGCCAAAGTGGCTGATCCACTATCTGTGTGACCTTGGACAAATGACAACTTCTCCAAAGCTTCACTTTTTTAAAAATCTGTAACAGGAAAGAGTTGGATAAAATGATTTCTAAGGTCCTTTGCAGATCTTACATCAGTTAGATAACTCTTACATTAGCTGGTCTCTAAAAAATACTAGAAATACAGTTTCTTATAAAGCACAACGTTTCTGAAGATAGTTTACTTGGTATGTTCCTTCAGCTTTTTCCAATTATTTTTCCCATAATTAAAACTTAGTAATTTCCCATATGTTTCCATTTGTCTTTGCCTCTTCCCTCTTAACAAATGGATATCAAGACTATATAGCAGACTAGACCTATAGTAGCACTGAGCTCTATAGACTCTTCTGAAGAAATATTCTAAAATTTGTTTCTGTTAATTTGCCATTTACTTTTAAGAAATTTAAATGGGTATTGGGGGATAGGATTGGTAAAATAAAATTCATTTCCATACTCTCATCCTGTAGAAGGATGGAGAAAACTTAGTAGGCTAAGCATCTGGTTCAAACACTTAGACTCTCTGGAAGCAGAGGCTCAGATCTCAGCAGGATCAACTCAGCCATTCATCCTTCCAAGGTAGATAAATTGAGTGGTGTACAATTTAGAATGTGTGGGTCTTTTCAGATAAGACCTTAAAAAGCAAACTCTGTATGAACATTAAAGACTACATAGCACTCTATAGAGGAGTCGGGGTTTGCCCTCGTGTCCTTGGCCTAAATTCCTTCTCTCCTAAATGTGTTACAGTTTGAACTATAGCATTGAGCTCTGTTTTACCGAAGCTATTTTGGTGTGGCTTTTCCAACTCTGAAATCCTTGAGAAAGAAACGAACTTCATCAATTAAAGCTGATATTTGCTCATAGTAACCCCAAGATGACTCTGGCTGCTATTCTCAGTAACTGGCAGGTGAGAATTCAACCACTGAAGGGCCCATTCAGAAGAGGGCCTCAGAATGAATGTGTAGAGCAATGGACATAAGAGCCCTGAGAGGAAAAATAAAAAATAGAAAAGGGTTGGAGGTGTGTGGCATTGGTCTAGTAACAAGTTTGTTTTACTTTCCATTTAGCTGGTTATCAAAGTAACTAATACTCTTATATCTAATCTGGAATCTGAACACTGAAGACTGAAAACATGGAAAATGGGTTTATGATTTCATTTATAAGTCACAGAACTAAAAGGGACCCTAGAGATTCTCTAGTTCAACATTTTCATTTGTAAAGTTTAGAGAACTGGGGCAGATTTGAATTCTCCACAGTAACATAGTTCATTAATGACAGAGTTGAGATTAGACTTCAGGTCTCCCAAGTTCCTATCTCCAAATTTTCCCATCATAGCAAGTATCCTAAGGGGCCAGGAAAGTCTTTAGCAATAATAAACATCCTTATGTTTTACTTTATGATACCCTTGTTAAGAGGCAAGAGACCTCAGTTTCCCTATCTATAAAATGGATGACTTATGAGGCTAATAGTGGTTAGAGAACTATTCAAGTGGTACATGTGAGATGAAATGAAAATCTTCCTATTCCAAGTCCATCAATCTTTCCCCCTTTCCATGCTATCTTGGTGATGAAAGTCACATGCATCTTTGGAGATGAATATTTTCTTAAGTTGTAATAGATAATTATTCAGGTCCATCATCATCACTATTTTGTCTTGGGCTTTAAGTTTGAAAAATGTTTTACTGATATCTTATTTTATCTTCACAACAATCCTATAACACAGATGATATTACTATCCAGATTTTATAGATGAGGGAACTGGGGCTGAAAAAAGCTAAATGTCTTTTCCAGGGTCACACAGCTATTAATTTTCTGAGGCAGAATTTGAATCTAGGTCTTCCTGATTCCACATTTAATACTTTGTTCATTATGTCACCTTGCCTCATTGGTATCATAGAATCATGAGATAAATTCGGAGTCCAGAAAACTATGTATAGATTCAAATCATGGGGTTAAACATGTAATGAAATTACTTTTCCTTGTAAGGACCAAATAATAGCAAGTGAGATACACATGCATTTAAGAGAGTGGCAGGGAGCTTTGTTATACCAGACTCCAGTGATTATTAAGCTAAAGACACGTCTGCCATTTAAAAAAGGATAGGAAGAGAGATGAATTTAGGAGACCTATAGAAATGGAACAATGTGTACAAAGGTAGATCAGATAAAAAGAAGGTTGGAAACCCATAGTATAGTGATGTGTAATCAAGTCAGAACTCTGTTGGGCAGTACAGTGTATAACTTTAAGTTACAATGCAATGAAAATGGTACCGGGGAGTTAGAATTGATTTTGGATTTATTGGATGGCCCTTAATGCATTTCCATCAGGATATACTGAGCGTCCTTTTGTTGCTTGAATCCTGAAAAACAAGGTTATTCTATTGTGATTATCTTTCCTATTTAAAGAAACACAGATATGTATTACAATGAAATCACATTATATTTTTACAGTTATTTATAATCCCAAATTATAACAGGATAATATTCTTGAAGGGCAATCTGGGGTTGAGGGAAATGGTTGATTCAGTCCAGGAGGCTCATTTTGCTTCTGAATCAGCAACTCCTGAGGTGGTTGAAGGACTTGGGTCATCTGGGGTCAGTGGAATGGAAAGTCAAACCCAAGTCAACCATTAGGGGGTTATTAGGAAGACAATTAGCACAGAGATTAACTATGAGAGCAATGTCATTGACCTGAAATCTGGGGCAGAGCTAATGGACCACAGCACTCTGCTCCATGATCAGTCCATCTGAGATGCCATCGAATAATAATCAAGGACAAAAGGAACAGGACCTGTTCACCCAGTCTCTTCCCAATCCAATCAACACCCATTCATTGACTGGGGCACTCATGCTCCTTCAATTCTGTGCCATATTCTCTGGACAAGCAGGAGATTCCATAAGTTTGTGTTTCATTTGTTTCTCTTTATTTTTCTCTGTTACTGAATAGATATCTAGGATCCTTCCACAACTCACCCCCCTCCCCATTAGAATGTCCCACAAGCATAGTCTTCAAGTCTCTCTTGGGAGTCATGATTATTCCTCTGCTAAAGATTAAAAAATGGCTATACACAAAGCTCCCATCCCAAGGGCCTTTGGTGGGCTGTCCCCCACTCTATAAAAAAGTGAAACTAGAGATGGTATGAGAAAGAAGGTGGGGGCGGTCTCTTCTCTACCTAATAATAAATTATTCTTTTACCAGTATCTATTTGACAACTCTCAGATTATTCAGTGTTTTTGAAAATAATATATGTGACTGCTTGTTCATTCTCTTCTTTCTACACACACTGGCACCATCTTAATTTAGGTCCTCATTACCCAATAAAAAAGCTTCCTAATAGCTTTACTTGCTTCTAGTCTCTTCCTTGTATAATTTCTTTCACCTGGGTGCCAGATAAACTTTCTAAAGCATAGGCCTGACCATTTATGAGCATCTATAACTGCTGTGATAACAACAACAACAACAACAACAACAAAAACCAAAGACTGGCATTTAAAGATATACACAATCTGGCATGAACCTACTTTTCCAGTTTTAGTTCACACTACTTCCCTTCTTGAACTATATATTACAGACAAATTAGACTTCTAGCTGTTCCTTCAAATGATCAATTTGTAGGTATACTTCCTCTTCATTTTTAGTTTCCCAAATATGTTTTCTTTCAAATATTAGCTCAATCAACCTCCCCCTTCCCACACACACTTTGGTGAAGTCCTCTCCAATTCTCTCCAATTATTATTACTCTCTCTCTCACACATTGCCTTTCACTTACTAAGCTGGGGCAGCAAGAGGTTACACTGGATAGAGTGCCCTAACATGGAGTCAGGAAGAGTAATCTTTATGAATTCAAATCTGGCCTTGGACACTTATTAGCTATATCACCTTGAGCAAGACATTTAAGTCTGTTTCCCTCAGTTTCTTTATCTGTAAAATGAGCTGGCAAAGGAAATGGCAAACCACTCCAGTATCTTTGTCAAAACACACACACACACACACACACACACACACACACACACACACACACACACAAGGGGTCCCAAAGGGTTGAAAATGACTAATGGACTAAACAACAACATATAGGAAGAGAAGAGGAGAGAAGAAATGAGTATCTATATAGTGCCTGCTTTGTCAGGCACCATGCTAAACATTTCTGAATAAATAATTTTACATTTGACCCTCACAACAATCTTGTTATGTAAAGTGCTATTATTGTACCCATATTACAGTTGAGGAAAGTGAGGTAAACAGAGGTTAACTAACTTGCCCAGGGTCACAAAGCTAGTAAGTACCTCAGTTAAAATTTGAACTCAAATCTTCCTAAGTACAGAGTTTTATCCATTTTGCCAACAGCTGCTTCATCTAATGTATTTTCCTGCCTTCCCCCATTAGATTGTTAGCACTTGGAGGCAACAATTGATTTTATTTTTTATTTTTGCCTTTGTATTGTTAGCACCTAGCACAGTGCCTTGCAGCTAGAAGGAACTTAATGGATGTTTTTGAAATGAATTGAATATTCAGGCAAGAACCACAGATTTTGTTTCCTTTTTCTGTCCCCATAACACCAAGTACCCTGCAAAGTATACAGTAGACAATACAGATTTACTGTTTGAACCAAATAAATAACATGAGGCTGAGTGGAATGAATTTAAAATTCTCCTTGTAAAGTAAAAACAATAATTGACAAGGAATAAGGGTGACATCTGAAAAAAGGTGAGTTTGTAGTCTTTAAGAAAAAGGGACAGGCAGAGTTACCAAAAAAGTATGCCAAGAGTGGCTAGGCAGCAGGTTCATTTATTTACTCAGTTATCACTGAAAGGAGCATGGGTCATGTTTTAGATTTGATCGTCATTTATATAGTTATATTTTCAGTAATGGGACTTCCAAAAGCTAAGAACCATCATATACGTATGAAGTGAGATAATTCTCCACTGGCTAAACTTCAGCATGGTGTTCTTTAGACCAGATATGGGGAAAGGAACCAATGTACTATAATGAGCAAATGTTATATCTGCTTACACCTTTAATAAATACAACTCAATAAGTTAATAGACATACAAAGACGGGGAGGCATGGTGTAGTGGCGAGAAGACAAACCCTGGTGTCAGGAAGACTGAGGTTTATGTTCTGACTTAATAACTATATGACCATGGGCAAGTCAATTTACTGTTAATTGGAGAATTGCCACTGCCACTGAAAGGTTCAATTGCCTACCTGTTGGTGAATAGAGTGTCTACACTGGATGTTCCCCAGGTTCATGAACTCACAGGGTCTGACCTCCCTCCAAATGATATTAGATATGAATTACATATGCAGACTCACACAAACATATCCCGTTATTTATAAAATAAGAGTCTCAAGTGTTTACTGAGAAAGTTATATATGAGCTCCATGTTTCTGTTGGTCTTGGGATCCTGGTTTCAAGAACCTTTTACATTTAAAGAGGAAAATTACTGTTCCTTTTTGTGCTTGTTCCAGATTAATCAGAGATAGAATTGAGTTTTGAGAAGCCTATAGAAAAGAACATAAGGCAGAAAAGATGCTCCCACCTACCTCTAGCTTATGAAGCTTATTTACCCAGTCGAAATACAAGTACATGTGAGTTACCTGGAATTAGCCAATTTCTGCTGGAAATGATTTAATTTCTATCTTGAAAAAGTATGGAACCTTCCTACTTAAGAAGTTCCTCAATCAGGACGGGAAGTTCGTTTGCTGGGACACTTTGAAATATACCAGAAAACAGGTTGGCTGGCAGGTTGGTTTGTGCTGCAAGATATTCTGACAGCCTGTCAAAGTTCCACTTTTCTCACATTCAACCAACTTCTCTTTTCTAAAGAAAGCATGAAATGTCAAAATGACAGGTGCCGAACGAAGCACAGCAGCAGCCAGCTTCTGGGCCTATTACCTTAGGAAGAGAATAGTTGAAAAGTTGTGCAAATGACATATGCTGAAGAGTGATATTATTTGCCAGGTAAAGGAGTGGCTCTATGGAGCTCCTATTAACCCTTTTTTGGATGATTGCTAGCAAGAAGGAATTAGGGGAGAGAATTGTTTATTAGAAGTAGAAGCTACCAACAGGTAAAAAAGAAACACAATAAAACAAACACAAATTTTATAGGACTTTTAAAGGAATTATTACATTTCAATGATTGTCCACCATGTGCTTTCATTTGTAATGATTTTCACCAATTAATTGGTGGAATGCAATTAACTTAATAAAAAAATTCAGATATTCCAATGTCATGATTTTATCATATTCATAAGGTCATTGATTGGGTCAAAACAAACAAGAAGAACATTTAGATAAGGGGAAATGACTGTGGTTACTTCTCTCTTTAATTATCATTTTTAAAATATCCAGGCTTTGTTCTATTACAGGCAACAATAACCACTGATGGGATGAAAACGAATTACTATTAACTGAGGGGAAGGCAAGTCTAAATTGGTGACAAGATTGAGCTACGGAACACATCTTTTTAAAATGTCCTTATTATTACATTCAAGAACACAGGATAATCTGAACTAACTGCTAAATGTTTCCAAATAGGGACCCTGCTGAGCCTTACTTAATGAATAGATAAGAATCATTTGTAATTAGCAGCATCCATCCCTACTGCATCCTCTGAAGTCCTTTAAAGGACTTGTTTCCCCCATTAACTATTATCCAATATAGTCCTGTCCTCTACCCCCCTTTGCAATTGTTTGTTACTATCTATTCCGTTGGTTATAAATTGTCACTTTGTACATTGTATGTAAATTTGGGCTGGCAAAGGAAAGAGAGAGCTGGTGGGTTAACTTAATGAAAACGATGGCTAGGAATAGGAACTGGACCTCTGATTTCATTGAAATTGACAGCTCACTGTCCAGGGAACTTCTTCCAGTGCAGGTTGACGCCTTTTCTGAAACTCATAGTTTTAAAGAATTGCCTAGGGTCATAGAGCCAGTATGTGTAAGAAGCAACACTTGACCCACATCTTCCTGGTCTCCAGACCAGCTCTTTACCCATTATGCCATGTTGCTTTAAACTATTTGATGATGATGAAAACACAGACAAATTATTCACTAGGTTTATGATGAGGGGCAAAATTTGAAAAAAAATGAAATATAGGAGAAAGGATCAAGTCAAGCATAAGCAAATTTGGGAAAAGTTATTTTGCTGTGAAAGGATAGGCATCTTGGGATGTTGGGGAGGATCTTTGAATTGAATACTGGTACTTATTAGTTCTAAATCCCTAGAGAGCATCTAGTCAAAAACCTTAATTTTACAAAGAAGGAAACCAAAGATCATAGAGGTTAAATAACAGATTCAAGGACCTGCCTGCAACTTTAGTGGAAAAAAACAGGATATGATCCCATGTTTTCTTTACTCCAAATCTAGTAGTTTATTTTTTACTTGGAGAACAGAAAGGATTTGCTTTGCTCAATGTGTAGGAGGACCTTAGAGGATAAAAACATGATGAACAGCTATGAGTGACTTCATCTATGAAGATGCTACTCAACATATAGAAATTATTATTGGGAGAACCAATCCTAGTAAATAATCACCAGGTTCTTTCCTGTTTAGCCTTAGTCCTTAGATCAGAGGTTCTTAACCTAAGGTATGTGAATCTAAAACAGAACAAAACAAGCAACAACAAAACTCACTATTTTTAACTTTTAATTGTATGTTTTATTTTATGCATTTAAAGAAATTATTTTGAAGCATACATAAGCTTGTCCAGACAACCAGAGGGGTCCATCACACATACACACACACACACACACACACACACACACACACACACACACACACACACACACACAAAGGTTAAGAATTCTGTGACTTTCTAAAGTTAGAGTAGGATCCAAGGAATTGTCAAAAAATTGACCCTGAACCACTAACTGAAGAGATTTAGAACTAGTTCTATTGCCATTTTGTTAGAAATGCCTGTGCTGGTGGTGATGGTAGAGTGGTGGTGATGGTATTCTTTCTGGAACTCAATCTCCTTCAACTTCAAAATGATAGTATTAGACTAGATAATTCTTCTACAGGTCCTTTTCAGCTATAAATCTCTGATCCTATGAGCTTGGGTAAGTGAATTTTCCTGTGGGCCTTTGTTTCCTCTTCTTAAAAGAAAAGAGTTAATCCAGGTAATCTTTAAGGTTTCTTCCCATTCTAACATTAGAAGTATCCTTTATCTCTGAATAAATGATTAGGCTCATGAAACATTATTAGTCCCTTATAACTAATAACCTGAAGGGAATATTGACAGTGGCAATAATGATAATTACTTGTTAAATTAATTACAAATACCTCATATTTACATAGAGATTTATAGTTAACCATGCAAGAAGCACTTTATAATTTTTATTTCATTTAATTCTCATAACAACCCTCAAAGGATAGCAGTGTTTTTTTTATCATTCCCATTTTACAGAAAAGGAAACCTAGGCAAAGAGAGATTGAGTGATTTGTGTAGAATCACACAGTTAGAAAGTATCTTCAGCTCTGTTTCCTGACTCCAGACCTGGCCCTCTACCTACAAGAGTCTCCTAGCTGCCTTCTGACTTCTTATGTGACAGTCTTCTATTTTTCAGCCTCTCTAAGGAATGTTGAATGAACATAAAAAACTCCCTGTTGGGCTACCTCTGGAGCTTCCTGATAATTGTCTGCAATTTTGTTTATGCCATTAATTACTTTAGCAAATCCCCACTTCCTAATGAAAAGGTATAGTTTAGCTAAATCCAAAATGAATTATTATAGATTGTCCCCGATTTTAGTTTCATTTATGAGATTTTACTGTACTTAACCAAATTATGCATTTATTAGCCTAAATGTGAGGTTGGAAGATAAACAGCAACTTCTTTTTGATTTGTTTCCTTTATTCCTTATAATGAACAACAATCTCCACCCCCCCCCATTTTTGCTATTCTAAGTGTTTATAAATCCAAACAAAACAAGTATTTCTATATATAAAAAAGAAGATACTATACAAGTGGAATCACAGATCTCCTATTTTTTAAACTTCCTTTTCTTAATATCTAAATAATAGGTCCCATCTACCAGTGTCCCAACCCTTCTCACATCACATAACATATTGTCCTAGAGCCCCGCATGTTTATATAAATTTAATCTCTCATGTTTTATCTTTCTATTCACTTTTTAGAGGTAACATTATCATTTTATTCTTCTAGAGTTAGTTCTGTGGCTATGTGACTACGTTCTCCTGGTTCTACTCATTTCACTGCTCATTATCTCGTATAGTCTTTCCCAGGTTTTTAAAAAATAAGTTGGCTCATAGTTTTTTTAAAATTATATGTCACAATTTGTTTAGCCATTCCTCAATTGATGAGTATCCCCTCAGTCTCAAAATTTTTGCCACCACAAAGATTGCTACTATAAATATTTTGGAACATATGGGTTCTTTTCCTCTTAATCTTCTTGGGAAACAGACCCAGCAAATTCCTCTCCAAAACTGTTGGATCTGTTCACACTTCCACCAACAAGGTATATTAGTTACACTTTTGCACTGTTGCAAGGGGGGGGGGCACTAACAACAATCTTATCAGAGAAATTGCTGAGAAATCCTTTGGGAAACTGTAGTGTTCACTGGGAACATTATGTAAAAGTTCTATTTGTGTAGTTGTGTTGTTAAATTTTTTTAACATGAAAAAGTACTAATTCTCAGCAACACACTTATTTTTTAAAATGCTATCTAGGTCATCGTTTGATTACTTGAAGTTACCAGGCTGGTCTAGGGAAGCCATTCTAGTACTATACCTAAATATTATAGCAGCATCTTCACTAAGAAAGAAAAAAGAGTAGCTGAAAACCATCTCTTAATTCTTACTAAAAACACATGCAGAAGAGATTAAAATTGCCACACCTGTCTAAGATATATTGGGCCCTGAAATGGTACCTTAATGATTACCATGATGTCCTCATCATGACAAATACAAGAAATTGTAAAGGGAATAATCATAAAAATTGATTGGGTCTAATTCCAATGGACTATTTGGATTTATTTTTAAAAATGAATCACTTAATGACTTTATTGAGCATCTATTTCATATAAGATACTGTACTCAGCACTGTGGGGTTTCCAAAGAAGACAGTGACATAGATCTTGAACCTGTAGAGACTGATATAATATAGCAGGACTCATGGTATAGACACAAAATATAACAGGAAGCATGATGTGAACACTTGAAAAGAAGTCTAACGTGCTGGATAGTTCAAAGGAAGAAGCATCCTACTCTGTGGCCTCCAGGAAGACTTCCTATAGGATATGTTAGGTAGAAGGCTATAAGAGGCAAATCTGAAAGATACCTTAAAGTTCAACCCATTCATTTTTAAAAATGAAAATTCTGAGGCCTGAAAAAAGCAAGTAATTTTCCTACCAGGTCACTAAGGTGGAAACAAAGCCAGAAACTAAATCCAGGTCATTCCATCCAAATCCAGTGTGCTTTTCATGGCAGCACACTGGGTCACTAACAAGAGGCAGAATTAGACAAGGAGAAATGGTAACATTAGGAAAGAGGATCATAAGGGGGGGCAGGAACAGAGGATGCAAAATTGGAGGGGTTCTCAGTACACCTGAATTTATCAGTAGTTTTGTCAGTGTCATGAGAACAGACGTCAAGTCCGACTTCGTGTTGGAAGGTTAAAATGTTACTGTTTAGAGTCCACATTTAATAAATCACAGAGTCAGATATGACTAGAAACGTCTAAAAAACAACAGCCAAATATCTGTAAAGCTTGGAGGTCTATGGATGAAAGGTTACTTTTCTTGCCGAGTGCCCTGTAATTCTTACAAGTTGCAGGCCTATGCAGAGTCCAGAGAAATGATTTTTTCCTGATAAAGTAAATAATCGTATACATCCCAGCTATCCCCAAACCTTCCCCCTATTGCCCAAAAATAGCTGATGATTTGCTTCTGCTAAAAGCATCCCTTTCTGTTCAACGATATATCAAGCCCCTCCCTTAGCTTTAATTAAGGGTTCTTGACAAGCTCAGGTTAGAATATCAATACAATAGTTATAGCTAAGTAGAGCACAAGTCATTCATTATTTGGTCTTAAGACTTTTTTTTATTTTTTTCCTAAGCAAGTTGAGTCACTTGTGGGGCTAGAGGAAAAAAAAATACTTCAGATTCTGTTCCTCTGCAGCAATGAGCAATGTCAAAGTAGACCTCCAGGCCCTATCGGCAATGGTTCAGCACTGCTCATTAATTTTAACTTGCAGGCTATTACATAGTGCTAACCTCAGTCCAGGATTTGAAACCTGGATAGGAAGGGGAGGGAAGTGGGGTGTTTGTGACAGAGAGGATATTTTCTCTCGCTCTTTTTTTAACACTTCATTTGCCCCACAGACAAATTCCTCAGCTGTTTTAATCCATCATGTCAATCAATGAATTTTAATAGCCAGTCATTTTTCATAATGAACTCTAGTGGAGGAAGAGGTGAAATTTTAATTCAAATGAAATCTACAGAAGAAGTTACTGTACACAGAGGAAATATGTTTCTAATACAACTGCATGTCATCATTAAACATAAATCTTCAACCCATGCAATTTTAGAGTGATAAGAGGGCCCACAGAGTCTTTGTCTAACCATTTCATTTGAGAAATGGTATGGCACAGCACTAAGAGGCTTGGACCTGGAGTCATGAAGACCTGAGTTTGAATCCTGCCTCAGACCCATAGAGTTTGACTCTGAACATGCATATAACTACATTGTGCCTCCATTTCCTTCTATGTAAAATGAGGAAGTTGACCCTGTTATTCTCTGAAGTCCTCTCTAGCTCCAAATATACAACCCTGTAATACTGTGATTTTACATGGAAAAAAAAAAAAACACTGAGAAAGATGTCTAAGGTCAAACTGCTAATAAGAGGTAGAAGTAGAACTTACTCATGTCTTCCATGCCCCTTCTCCCCAGTCTTCTTGAACTTCCCCTAGCCTCCCTGAACACACATTGACTTTATTTTAAAAATAATTTTATTTATTTATTTTAAAATATTTTTCTATGGTTACATGATTCATGTTCTTTCCTCCTCCTCTTCCTTCTCCCCCCTCCCCAGAGCTGACAAGCAATTCCATTGGGATATACATGTATTATCACTCACAGCCTATTTCCATATTATTCATTTTTGTAATAATCGTTTAAAACCTAAACCCCAAATCACATACCTATACAAAAGAAGTGAAAAAATCATGTTTTTCTTCTGTGTTTCAACTCCCACGGTTTTTTTTCTCTAGATGTGGATAGCATTATTTCTCATAAATCCCTTCAGGATTATCCTAGATTGTTCCATTGCTATTAGTAGCAAAGTTTATTACATTTGATCATGCTATAATATTTCAGCTACTGTGTACAATGTTGTGGTTCTGCTCATTTCACTCTGCGTCAGTTCATGGATTTCTTTCCAGTTCATAGAGAAATCAAGCAGTTCATCATTCTTTATATCACAATAGAATTCCATCACCATCATATGCCACAATTTCTTCCTCAATTGAGGGACAACCCCTCATTTTCCAATTTTTTTGCAAGCACAAAAAGCACAGCTATAAACATTTTTGTACAAACAGATCCTTTCCCCATTAAGAATTTTTTTTTTTGAGATACAAACCTAGTAGTGGTATTGCTGGATCAAAGGACACATACACATTTACTTTATGATCCAGTAACAACAGTCTTGTTGCTATTTTTCAAAGAAGTCACTTTTCCTCTGACTCTAGGTTTTTTCACTGGCTATTCCCCATTCCTGAAATGCTCTTTCATTATTTCCATCTCCTGGCTTCCCTAACTTTTTTCAAGTACTAGCTGAATCCCTTTCCAGAAATTCTTACTTGATTTCACTTAATTCTCTCTGTTGATGTTTTACAATTTATCTTATCTGTAGGTTTTTTTTTTTATCATATTGTCTCCCCAATTAGACTGTGAGCTTCTTTAAATCAGGGTCTATATTTTGCCTTTCTTCATATTAGGAGAGCTTAACACAGTGCCTAGCACATAGCAGGCATATAGTAAACATTTATTGACTGCAGATCACTTCCAGATGAATTTAATGGTCAGAAGATATTTGGAGCAAGTGCTCCATCTATGGAAGTACTCTGTGGTGTCTGGAACCTTCCTATTTATTTTTCCTCCACCATCTTCTGACAGGAAAAGTTCTCTTCTTTAAACTATGACTTATAGATCAGAGAAGGTTAAACAGCAACAAAACTTTGTGAGTTGCAGGGGAAGTGTGAAATAGACAGCACATGGTGACATAAGTGTGCTGTAAAATATAGCAAATAAAGTGTTATATTAGAGAAATCAAGTGACTAATGGAAATACACAACTGCACTGAAGATAGATTGGCCAGAAAATAAGAGTGTCAATGGATTCTCCACATACTGCCCTGGGAACCATGATGTCAAGAGATCAAGAAAAAGGGTCCCAATATTCTGGGTGGACCCTGGTGATGGATTTGGGGACAGCAATGCAAGAAAATCATAGTGAATGGGAGATGATCTGCATAGGTTGAGAGTGGTTGGTGATTATAGCCATCTTGATGAGTTAAAAATCTATCAATGTAACATAAAAAGCCTTTAATAGATCAAATATCATTCATTTTATCACTATAAATGTTCCTTCTATCAAACAGAAATCAAAACCTTTTATATCTTCATAAATTGTCTTTTTGAGCTCTTATGGTTGAAAAATCCATTATTCTGCAGTCAATCTGGAAGTAGCTAGGGCTGGTCTTTATATGAAAGCTATAATCCATAATCAAGTCCATAATAAAAATAATAGTAATTGAAAAATACAATGCAAAAAATAATAAAATAGCAACAAATGTTATAATTGTCCTTTAATTTTTTCTTTTATTTCCTTTTTAAATTTAAAACTCCCAAGTAACTCTTTCCCTTCTCCCCCTCCTTTTAGAGAAGATATCATTTGACAAAAAGGTCTATGTATATATTAAACTATGTCTTATTTATTTCTATTTATCAGTTATTTCTCTTGAAGTGGACATATATAAGTCATTCTTCAAACAATATTTCTGTTGCTGTATATAATGTTCTCTTGGTTCTAATCCTTTCACTCTTCATAAGATCATGTAGCTCTTTCCATGTTTTTTTAAATTAACGTATTCATCATTTCTTACAGTAAAACAGTATTCCATTACCATTGTATGCTACAATATGGTTATTGTGTAGGTTGCATGGTTATTGTATAAATAATATGGTTATTTAACCATTTCAAAGTTCTTTAAAACAGATCATATGTTTGTTATCATAGCTTTTTTTAGGTGGATAGAGTAGATACTATTATTCCCATTTAAGATGTAAAGAATCTGAAGCATGAGTATTCCTAATTTTTTAAATGGTATGTTGGTGGTATATCCAGAATGAAATTTATGCTTATCATCACCTCCATTATTTAATATTGTTCTAGAAACATTAGCAGCAATTAGAGAAGAAAAAGAAATTGAAGAGGTTAAAGTATGTAAGGAGGAAACTAAACTATCACTCTTTGATATGATGGTATACTTAAAGAATCCCAGAAAATCAACTAAAAGGCTAGTGTAAATAATTAATAACTTGATCAAAACTGCAGGGTACAAGATAAACCCACATAAATAATCAGTATTTCTGTATATTGCTAACACAATGCAGCAGTAGGAATTAGAAAGAGAAACTATTTAAAATCACTATAGACAATATAAAATATTTAGGAATCTATCTGTCAAGAAAAACACAGGAATTATATAAACACAACTATGAAACACTTTCCACACAATTAAAACTAGATCTAAACAATTAGAAAAACATTAATTGCTACTAGGTAGGATGAACTAACATAATAAAAATGATAATCCTACTCAAATTAATCTACGTATTCAGTGCCATACCTATCAAACTATCAAAAACCTTTTCTTATAATATTATAAAAATATAACAAAGTTCATCTGGAAGTACAAAAGATCAAGAATATCGAGAGAAATAATAAAAAAAATGTGAAGGACGGGGGCCTAGCAGTACCAGATCTTAAATTATACGATAAAGCAGTGGTCATCAAAACAATATGGTACTGACTAAGAAGACAGAAGGGTGGATCAATGGAATAGACTAGAGGTAAATGACTTCAGCAAGCTAGTTTCTGATAAACCCAAAGATCCCAGCTTTTGGGACAAGAACTCACTAGTATGGGAAAAATTAGGTTTAGACCAACATCTCACACCCTATACCAATATAAATTAAAAATGAGTAAGTGACTTAAATATAGAGAATGAAATCATGAATAAATTAGGTGAACATAGAGTATATACCTGTCAAGTCTGTGGGAAAGGAAGGAATTTTAGACTAAGCAAGAGATAGAGAACATTGCAAAGTGTAAAATGAATAACTTTGATTATATTAAATTAAAGAGTTTTTGTACAAACAGAAAGAAAATTCTTATCTCCTCCTGCTCCCCAATCAAGTTAGTTTTTCATCCCTAACCCCATACCTTGTGTAGTTCCTGATTCACAAAGGATACAAAGGCATAAAATCTTATTCCACTAAATAGAATTCAATTATTTCTCTCTCTAAAAATCTGCAGATTCATATTGGGATTGGAGGATTTAATTCCCCTCTTCTACTCAACTAAGTGGCAAATGAAGAATTTTCTCTGTTACAGTATTCAGAGTGCCTCAGAATTAGAAGAGACTATTGGAGGTGGACTGGGATAAAGCATAATTCATTGCCTCTCCTGTGGTGATGGTTGTTCTTTTTATGTGACTTTTAAGATTTTTTCTTTAGAAAATACCTGAAGGGCACTTCTGACTAGACATAATTTTCAACCAAATGTCCTAGGTTTTTCATTCCTAAAAAAGAGATGGGGGTGTAAAACTCATTTCACTGGGGAAATTTGTGGGGGGTAGGGTTAAAAAGAAGTGTTAAGAATAATGTATATTATATGATTTGATCTACAGATGCATAGCTTCTATTTATTCGAGAAATTTATTTATATTTCTTTACAGAACAAATGGCTTATTCCTATTTCTACTTACTTTCATTTTTTTCTATTAGGATTTCAAGGTCAAAGCCTGTTCCAACAGAATAAATCCCTATAGTCCTTAGTTTCCTCATTTTTCCTAAATAAGCACAAAGACCAGTGAGCTTAGATATATTCCCTTTACCTTTCTCTCAGTCTTCTATACTTCATCCAAACTTTAGTTTGACTGAGGTTTAGGATGTCATAGCAGGATAGCAGCATTCCAGTGGAGCATCATCTTATTTTTTCTTAAATTATCATCAATGTCATCAAATGTAAAATTTACCAAAATTGAGTGGAGCAATTGCCATAGTTATAGAAGTGCTCTCTGCTATTTAGTACCTGACTTATACCATCAGCATGTAAAGTTCTATGTAACCAAAAGATGATTATTTTCCCCCAAAACCACATCTCTTTACAACTTTCCCATTTCTGTTAAGGGCAACACCCCATTTTTTTCAGTCACCTAGGTTCATAAAATTAGAGTCCTCCCTTGACTTTGGTTAGTCTGTGTCTGACTCTTTGTGATCTCATCTGGAGTTTTCTTGTAAAGATAGTGGAGAGGTTTGCCATTTCCTCCTCCTATTTATTTTACAGATGAAGAAATGGATGCAAAAAGGGTGAAGTGGCACACCCTAGTAAATGCCTGAGGCCAGATTTGAACACAGAAAGATAAGTCTTCCTGACTCCAGGTCCAACATTCTATATACTACACCACCTAGCTGTATCCACAACCCCACCTCAGGGTCCTCCCTTCAGCTCCACATTTTTCTTCACTCCTAATATTCAATTGTTAGGTTTTATTGATGCTATCTTTATGACATCCTATGCCTCTTTTCCCTTCTCTCCACTTGGCCACCACCTTAGTTTAGGTCCTCCTTCCCTTTTAAACTGTCTTCTTCCCTTTTCAATCCAATATCCCCAAAGCTGCCAAAGTGATCACCCTAAAACACAGATCTGATTATGGAGCCACCTTGATCATTAAACTCCACCAGCTTCTAATGATGTTTTGTGTCAAATACAAAATTCTGGGCATTTAAAGTCCTTCTCCATCTATCTTCCACCTATGTTTCAGGTAGATCATATGTTATTCTCTTTCCCATATTCTGTATTCCATTAAAACAAACTTTCTTGCTGACTCTCCCAGGTGATATTCTGTGTCCTCCCTCTACACCTTCACAGATACTGTCTCCCTTGCTTAAAATATACTTTCCAAGAACCTCAGTCTCTTGTAGTTTATAGCAGTGATGGTAAACCTATGGCACAATGCCAAAGATGGCACACAAAACACTTTCTGTGGGCATGTGGTTACCCTCCCCACCTGCCCTCCTTCCCCCAGAATTCATTTCTAAAAAGGCAGAAGGACTCAGGCACAGCTGCTTCCTTCCCCTCTTCACTGTGCTGGACAACATTTTTTTATATCATCTACCCCTCTGCCCAGCAGCCCAATGGGAGCACACAGAGGGTAAGGTGGACAGCTCACAGGCCGCAGACCTGGAGGGGAGTGGAATGCTCAGGCCTCTCCCCTCCCCTTCTCTACACTTGCTGAGAACATTCCTCACTTCACCTCCTCCACCTAACTGCCCAATGGGAATGCTTTCTCCCTCCCCTGTGTGGGGTGAGGGGTGGGGTAGGCAAGCCTAGCACTCATGGAGGGGAGGAGCATGGCACTTGGGGGATGGGGGAGGCAGAGCCCAGCACTCTATCTCTAAAAGGTTTGCCAACATTGGCTTATAGCTTCCTTCAAAGTTCAGGTAAAACCATCTCCTATATGAGGTATTTCCTGATCCATTCTTAAGATGACATAGTAGTAGTTATTTGTAGAGTGTTTAAATGTTTGAAAATTAGTTTTCCTGTATTACTTCATTTAAGGTTCACAAGAACGAAATAAGATACTTGCTATTTTTGTTACCCCCATTTTAAGGATAATGTAAATTATGTTTTTTGTTTCTACTGTTTTTTGTTCAGAAACTATGATTTATATTATAGTCATTTGATGGTAGAAGAAATAGAGAATGAGCTTGATTAATTCCCTTTTTTTTTTTTAACTTGAATTTCACTTACAAGATAAAATACCATTCCTGGAGTCAGGGAAGACCTTACTTCAAATTTGACCCATACTTACTAGATGTGTGACTTTAAGCAAGTCACATAACCCTTTTTGCCTCAGTTTCCTGTGAAATGGGTATTAAAAACTAATATCCTCCCTGGGTTGTTGAGAAGATCAAATGGAATAAAAACTGCAAAATATTTAGCCCAGTGCCTGACATATAGTATTTGCTATACACATGTTAGCTAAGATGCTGATGATAATTATAGGAAAACTTCTAATCATTATTGACTCTATGTGACCTTGGACCTATCAAATGAATTCACAAAGTTTCTTTTTTCATGTTTATGAAATGAAAATTCTATTTTCCAAGATGACTCTTAGCTTAAGAATTTGATAATTCTGAAACACAAAAGGAAGAAACAAATCCATGAATTTGGAGGAACTTAGGTATCAATTTTGTTTCTGAGAAGACTTGTTTCCGACATAGGAGGTAATGATTTTAGATTTAGGATAAATGCTTTCTAAGAGAAAACATGTCAAATGTTGGGGAAATGTTATTTACCCTGGACACAAGAGAGAAAACTAATAAAAATGGCAAAATTTTTGTATTTGAGATATTCATATTCTTCATTTAAAAAACAGTCTCCATAACTATATTTAAGAGGTACAAAGACTATTGGGAAATTTATTGAATTCAAATGGTTTGAGTTCCCACTGAAAGAAAGAGCATTAACATGCAGAATCCAGTGTAATTGAAGCACAAGTTTTTAACCAAATTGTTGAATCTGATTTGGTTTCCTCCCTTGAAAGAGAGCAGATTGTGGCACTTCTCTCTCTCTCTCTCTCTCTCTCTCTCTCTCTCTCTCTCTCTCTCTCTCTCTCTCTCTCTCTCTCTCTCTCTCTCTCTCTCTCTCTCTCTCTCTCTCTATCTCTCTCTTTCCCTCCCTCCCTCCACCTCTCCCTCCCTCTCTCTCTCTCTGATGCACACACAATGGCATCCAGATTAGAGATCTTATGGAAAAAAAGTAAAAATCAAGATTTACTTCATTAAACCCCTAATTCCCAACTTTACATTTCAAAGCTTTTGTGAATCCCAGGCAGAACCCAGATATCTGAAACATATTTCCTAAATTTATCCTTCCTTGCTTCTTGCCATTACTGAAAAATGTGCTTTTATTATGAACTTAGTATGAACCATAGTTAAGTATTCTTAAACCCAAACTCTTAGAGCTGAGAGGCACCTTAGAAATGACTTGCCCCCAATCCACTCATTTTAAAAATGAGGTAACTGAGTCCTGGACAGGTGACATGACTTGCTCAAGGACACACAGTTTGTTACTACAAGAGCATGCACGGAGATCTAGCCTGCTTTATCTATAGATCTTCAATCACGTTGCATTCACTTGTAACAAGCTGAAAAGGAACTCAGCACATCTCTGCACCAAAGAAAACAGAAGTCTCACTTGTGGAATCAGTATGCATTTGCCCCCATGGAATTTGTTATCTTCAATTTTGTGCACGTTATGGGATTTATGGTCCTGTTTTCTGACTTTGCACTTGATTTGCAATTCTGGGCTGTGGCAATAAGCTTCCCAAGAGTACTGAGCAGCGGTCAGTGAATTTAGCTCAGTCTCAAAACTGAGATGTTTAAGCTAAATTGTTACAGCTCCACCTAGTGGAGAAATGCGCATAGAATGAAAAAAGAAAATGAGATTTGAGGCTACAGGAGAGAAAGAAAGGGTGAGAGTGAGGGCTGGGGTGGGGTAAAGACAGAGGGAGAAGAGAAAGGAATGGATCTCACAGATAAGATAAGGTTGCAAAAAATGCACTGTAAACTAAAGGCTACCTTATAGAGAAGTGAAGGTATAATTTTAGATAGAGAAAAAATATTCATCAGCTTCCCTATTACCTCAAGGACCCCTAGAGGTTTTCCTAACTCCTCTAAGGATGCTGTTAGATATGGAAAGAGGAAAAAAATCAGAGGAGGGAATTAATGGAAAATGTGAGTGAAAGAATTCGTGAAACTTTCCTAATACAGAACATTGTTCATTAAAATTCAGTCCTCAGATACCTGAAAGGTGGCCGGTGACCTGCTTTGGCATTAAAAGCAGTGTAAAATCTGAATGAACTACCAAATCTTGGTCCACAGCCAGGTAAGCAGCTTGATAAACACCACCAGCAACTTAACATGAGAACTCTACTAAATGATTAATAGGGCCTCTCTCTAATTTATAGGCACCATCCGCCATTCCCTCTGTTTGTAGCCTGGCATGACCGGAAGCTCCAACAGGGTTGATCTAATATGCTATTATCTCTGGGGAACAGAAGTAGCAGCATTTTATGAGAAATGCAATCTCCAGGGCATAACTGATTTGGGAGACATGACTAGCTCTCTTGAGATGGTAGCAAAATCATGCCCCATCTGTTTTCGCTTGTTAGTTAAGTGGTATCCACTATATAAGCATCATCCCTGTGCAAAAATTTCTCTGAGTTAATCTCCTTGACTATTCACCAATTTGTCTTTGGGAAGAAGCCCCAGTTGAGAGTATGGACTATATAGTGTATTCGAGAAGCTCTTGTATCTATATAATCTTTTAAGAAAAAAAAAATGGAGATTCCTATAATGGAAAGGGATGACAGAAATTATATCGTTCAAATGCCTCATTTTACATATATGAGGAAATTGAAGCTTAGAAAATAAAAACAGGAACATAGATTTAGAGAAGAGACCTTTGTTGTCATCTAAGCCTATTCTAATCATTCTATAGTTGAGAAAGCTTATGTGATTTGCCTAAGTTCATAGAACTTACAAGTAGTAAGTTGCACAGACTGTCAATATTTGAACCCAGGTTTTCTGTGAAAAGTGGTTCAACGTATTGAAAGGCTATAAGAACTTGTCACACTTGAGAGTTAAATTTAAAAAATGACAATATACCCTTTGTGTCAGAAGCAGGCCTTGAGCAGAGATTGGATATGCTGGGGCAAGGAAGGGTAGGATCAGTTATTTAGGTGGTGTCATGGGATTCATGGAAGTTGAAGTTTGGAATAAAGCAACAAGGTCAGGGGTCTTTATCTGGAATTACCTAGTATTTTCTGGAATTCTAAGATGGCCTAGAAAGGAACTACACACATATATCTAAACATGCATACATGTACACAAACATATACATATATATAAATATACGTATATAAACAGAAGGTATAAACTATATCACTAAAGCAGTAGAGAAGAAGCAATCATTGAAGTGGTTCCTGAAGATGACATAATGGTGCATATATTTCACTCTCTATTTGTGGGAACCGTGATGATCTACTGAATTTTTCATTCATATCAAATTTTTCTATGATGAGTATTCACTAAAATATTCAGAAAGGAGAATATTTATTCAAACAGTTTTACTGAACATCAAATAATGCAAAGTAGTATTACATGCTAGTGAAATATATGAAGAAAATAGACAGTGCAATGAGGCACCTTTGTGTTGGGGGGAAACCCCCCAAAACATCAACCTGAAAGTCAAAAGACCTGGTTTCAATGCTCATTTTATACATTAACAATTGTTTGAACTTAGAAACAACATTTCAAACATCATCTCTGAGCCCCATTTTACTAAACTCTAAAATGGGTCCAATATTCATGTACTACATACTTCTTGATAGGTTCAACTCTTTAAATTCTATTAAGTGTTGATTAAAAACTGTCAAACTGAAGAGTGTTTCTAGCATGTAACAGTTTGTCAATGTGTAGTCTGATCATTTCTTTAGGATAAAAAGATATGCAAATAATTATTTTAAAATCTTTAAAATATTTTGAAAATTTGGGAGGAATAATAGTTCACATTTGTTATAGGACTATACAGTTTATGAAACATTCATAAAAACTCACAAATAGTGTAAAAAATTGGTACAGGGTCTCTGAAGTCAATGGACCTATGATTAAATCCTATTTCAAACATTTATTTGACTTTGGGCATGTTATTTAACTTTACTAGATCTTGGTAAAACGAGAGATTTACAGGAAATAGCTTCTGAAGTTCTTTCCAGCTTTACATTTATGACTCCTATTTCATAAATGAGGAAAATAAGATACACAGCAGTGAAGTGACAGACAAATAATATAACTGGTAAATATCATTGCAAGGATTAGAAGTCAGGCAGGTCTCCTGCTACCTTTCTAATTGTTCTTTTTACCACTCTTTTGGGCTCTATAAGTTGTCTTAAGAAATTACTTAATCAAAAAGGGGAAAGGACCTGTGTGTACAAAAATATTTATAGCTGCTCTTTTTGTGGTGGCAAAGAATTTGAAACTAAAGAGATGTCCATCAATTGGGGAATGGTTGAACAAATTGTAGTGTATGGTAGTGATGGAATACTATTATGCTAAAAGGAATGATGAACAGGATGATTCCAAAAAGAGCTGGAAAGACCTACATGAACTGATTCAGAGTGAAATAAGCAGAACCAGGAGATCATTATACAGAATAACTTCAACATTGTGGAATGATCAACTGTGACGAATTTAGCTACTCTCAGCGATATAGTGATCCAGAATAATTCTGAGAGACTTATGATAAAGAATGTTCTCCACCAGAGAAGGAACTGTTGAAGTAGAAATGCAGATAAAAGTAGACAATTTTTCACTTGTCTATTTGAGTATATATTTGGGGGTTTTAGTTTTATAAGATTATTCACTTACAAAAATGAATAGTATGGAAATATGTTTTGTGTGATAATACATGTATAACCTAGAGTGAGTTGCTTGCCAGCTTTTGGAGGTGGGAGGGAAGAAGGAAGGGAGGCATTTTGGATCATATAACTTCAGAAAACTGATATGGAAATTTGTTTGTAAATGTAATTGGTAAAATAAATAAATAGGTAGACAAACCCAAGTTTAAAAACATACTTAATGTTTATTTTGTTATGTGCAAACAAGAATCTGGGGTATAATTCCAAGAAATTGACACATACCAAGTTTTTAAGAAATGTTTTTTCATTGAATACTTGAATTTCAACATGAAGCATGGGAAGCAATGGACAATTTGGCATAATACAGAAGGAAGCTGAAGGGAGACAAGTCAGATTATGGCACAACCCTCTGCCTATACTGTGCCCAAAGCTTCGAACCTTTTAGTATACTTAAGAGTAGAATTTAGTGGAAGAAAATATGTCTATCTCTGAATGATGTCAGGTAGTTTAGTTGGTAGAGAATTAAAGGGATCCTACTCTACTGGGAAGCTCCTATGTATTCACATCCTTCAACCAATCAATCAGCAAGAATTTATTAAACACATAATCTGTACCAGGGACTGCTAAGAGGCTAAGAACACAAAGGCAAAAGAATAAAATAGTCCCTGGCTTCAAGGTGCTCACTTTCCAATATATGGGGATGATTTCATTCTTTGTATTTGTATGCCCAGCATCCACACAGTGGCATAAATTTTGCATTGGTAAAGAGAGTGTTTAAGAGAAGTCACTGATGACAGGATGTGAGAGCGGTCTTCAAATATTTGAATTATTTGTCACACAGATGAAGGATAAGACTTGTGACATTTGATCCCAGATGACAAAACTAGATGCTGCTGGTGAATATTACAGAGAGGCAGATTCAGGTTTGATTCACAGAAGGTAAAAAAAAAAAAGTTAAGAAGCTGAGGACTGACCAATTGCTAGGCACTAGCTGACAGATGAGACTCCATGTGTGACCACTGATTGACCTGCCTATGTACTGGGACATAGTACATAGGGCACAATATTGGTTTAATCAGCTTAATTTAGGCAGGAATATAAAGATCTCAGCTTAGCAAACTTCATCTGATCCATGTATTCAAGGTTAGCAAACTTTACTCATCACAATGACCTTGTGATTGATAATAGAGGGTAAGAGATTGAATGACTGCCTCTAAGCTCCCCTGGTCCCTATGAATCTGCCAGGCAGCAACAATAAGGGCAGAGAACCACAGACTTTGGATCTCAAGTGGTGTTTAGCCATGGCTTGTGAGTTCACGGGACTGAGGGCTGTGGAGCCACATGCTTGCAAGCCTGTGAGTAATAAATTGCCTAACTTATGATCCTTTGAGGATCCTATGTTCCTTATTTGGTACTCATCCACAATCTCCTCACAGGGGCAAAAATGATGAGGATCTGAACTTGAGTGATGGACGTGGGAAGGGATAGAAGGGGATGGATATTGGAAATGTTATTGATATAGAATTGAAAAGATTGTGTCTTGGCTTAAATGTAAAAAAAACTCACATTTCTTCAGCCCTTTAAGGTTTATAAAGCACTCTCTGCTTCTACTGAGTAAGGGAGGTAATGCAAGTACTACTATCATTATTTTATAGGAGAGGAAACAGGGATCCAGAGACATTACTTTCAGATTTGGTTGGATTCTTAAACAACTAGTATAAACTGTTCCTAAGAAAAGGAATCCTATCTAAAAGGTGTAAGACAAATGGTTAGCTAGTCTTGGGCATTGAGGGTTTCTAAGCACTTTCCAACTATCAGTATTCTCACTTGTAATAGAATTCAATACCTTGTTAATGCTTTTGGTATCATTGTTCCCAGTCTGAAGGTCTCTAGCATTAGACAGGGGAAAAAATTAGTTCAGTATTTAAACCTTCTTTTTTTTTTAAGCCATTTCTTTAACCTTTATCTTAAACAGGTTGGTGGCACAATGAATAGATTGCTGGTTCTGAAGGCAGACCTGAATTCAAATCTAGTTTCAAACACTCATTAATTGTATTGATCCCAAGAAAAATCACTTGAATTCTCTTTGCTTTTGTTTGTTCAATTGTAAACCAGGAATGTTGTGACTATCCAATGAAATTATATTTGTAAAGTCTTTACCACTGTGCCTGGCATAGTTTAATAAATTTTTGTTTCCTTGCTTTTTTATCCTTCCTTTGATGTTCCCTTCTCTCAATATAGCTTAAAAAATAAAAGATTTTTGTGTTGCCTTTAACATTTGTCATGATTATCAAGTCTTTAAAGACTGAATTTAAGAAATACTATAGGTTATGGCACTCTTGTATGGGCTACGACACTTTTGAATGCATCTTTTATTTTTTACTTTTTTCCTTCTATACCACACACACATATATATGTCTATGTATATTTAGAAAAATAAGTTGGAAGATGAGTTCCCTCTGTATCCACAATGATTTTTTAAAATACCTTTTTTTCCTTTCCTTCCTCATTCATGGTAATTGCTCCTTTATGAATCTTCTTGAGAGCTTTCCATCATTTCTATATTTTAGGCTATATTCCCAAATTTGAAATCTTATTCTTAGCTTTTGTTCCATGATCTGCCATACTCTTTTAAAGCCTCTGCCTTCCATTTGAAATGGTAAAGAAAATGCTAACTGTGCTTCTAAAATTTTTAATTTCTTGCCCCAAACTACATAATTATTTGAAATTTAATATTATTTTAGTTATATATAGTAATAGTTTTTGATGATTATTTTATGACATTTTAGAATTTAGATTTTTTTTCCCTCCTTCCCTTACTATCCCCTTCCTGATGTGGTAAATACCCTGATATAGCTTATATCAGTACATTCATGTAACACATATTTCCATATTGTCCATGTCATGCTAGAAGGCACATATTACACATAAAATAAAAATCTCATGAAGGAGATAAAGTTAAAGATGGTATGCTTTGATCTGCACTGAGACCCCATCTCTTCCTTCTTTGGTTGTGGATAGCATTTTCATCATGAGTTCCTTGGGATTTATCTTGGAAACTCACTTTACTGATAATGGTTTAGTCCTTCACAGTTAATCATTGTATAACATTTCTATTACTGTATACATTTTTCGGCTGGTTCTGCTCACTTCACTTTGCATCAGTTCATAGAAGTCTTTCCAGGTTTTATTGAACTCATCCTTCACAAAGTAGGAGTTCTTAACCTTTTTTTTTATACAGATCTCTTTGGTAGCCTGATCAAATCTAAGGACTTCTTAGAATGATTCATAAAATCCCCACAAAAAAATACACAGGAAGAATGATCTCCACCTCCAGAGAAAGAACTGTTGGAGTAGGAATGCAGATGAAAACATATGATTTATCATTTGTTTATTTGGGTATATGTTTTGGGATTTTGGTTTTATAAGATTACTCACATTGGAATTAAAAAAAATAAAACAAAAAATACATAGGATTAGAAAAGAAACCAATTACATTAAAATGCAGTTATCATGTTTTCTAAAAGTTCAGAGACCTCATGTTAAGAAAGAATGCTAGAGAAAGAGGAGTGCCAACTAGAACTACTGCTCCTTTATTTCTTTTACCTCTCATTTGATACTATCTCTAAATCCAGCAAAAGGGGTTCCTGGGATGGCCCCTCCCCTCTCTGTAGGAAGAACTTCATACCTATCACCTAAAATAAATATCTTATACTTGTCCACCTTTCTTGCCTACCTTTTATCACATTTTCTTACCAATAACCTACTCACAGTCAGATTCTCCCTCTATTACATCAGGTACTTTTATTGTTTTATTTTAACAATGAGCTGCTTCCTCTTTTTTTTTTTCCCAAATACTTCATTCTTCATGATAACCAGAACTTGGCAAGGCATTCCTTCAGAACTTTCACTTTCACCTACTTCTAGGAGGAAGAACCACCTTCACTACATACATAAATAGAAATTACTTGTTTCTTTAGAACAAGATGAATTGATTAATTCATGATCATTATTTACCCAGTAAGTGTTTGAGGTAGGATCCAAACTCTGTTCTCCTGATACCAAGTCTGGTGCATTCTTACATAGTAAGTACATAGTGTGGCAAAGCATTAGCTGGGACCACTGTTTTCAGAACTTGTTATGAGCTCACTTTGTATTTAGCCTCAGAGTTATTTAAAATATAAGTCCCCTGGGGTGATTTTCTAATTATCAAATTAGTCCCTATTCTTTTACTGATATATCTAAGAAACTTTTTTTTCTCAATATCCTTCCATGATGTCTTAAATTAGAATTACATATGAATCTTTCTTACTAGATTCCTATCTGTTTATTTATTCAAGAACTCCCAGTGATTTTCATTTTGGAAATGATTTCATTCTCTATGTCATCATCTTTGTATTTCTTACACACTGTTTAATGCATACTTTGCTAATTATTTTCATCATAAATTTGTTGTTTCAGTCATATATGACTATGACTCCATTTGGTGTTTATTTTTGGCAAAAAAAAATGGAGTGATTCGCCATTATCTTCTATCGCTCATTTTGCAAATGAGAAAACTGAGAACAGGGTGAAGGGTTTTACCCAGGGTGACATAGGTAGAAAAATCTGAGCCTGGATTTTAACTCAGGTCTTCTTGACTCTAGGTTTAGCACTCTTTCCACCAGACCACTTATATGTCTCTTGTCATAACTACACACACACACACACACACACACACACACACACACACACACACACACACACGTGTATATATGTATCCTAGCTATATTAAAATGTCTTGACATTAGGATCCACCTCTTTTATATCTTTTTCTTGCCCACAGTGCCTAACAGAGTATATTATATGGGTTTACTATGGTGTTTTTATTGATTTGTTGATTAATTGATAGATTAATAATCATAGTCCCCTTCATTTACTTTTTGTCTTTATAAACTGCTATGTTTTCAGTTCCTACAGTAGTTTATTGGAAAGATCCAAAAATAAGTAACAAAATATGATTAATGAGTTTTTCTAAAGTATGGATGAAGTATCAGAATGAAAAACTTTAAAAAATAGACATGATGATGATTATTTGCAGCAATAGACAAAAAGAATCTTAGAGTTAGAAGAGACCTCAGAGGTTATCTTGCTCTAACCAAAGAGGAATTTCGTCTTCAGTGTCCCTGACAAGTAGTCATTTAGTTTCTCTGCAAGAAGACCCCAGGGCTGGGAAACCCACTGCCTGCTAAGGCTGCCCATTACACTTTTGGACAGCTCTAATTGTTTGGAAGTTTTCCCCTCTACTGGCCTAAATCTGTCTCTCTTCAATCTCTAGCCATAATTCATATATATTATATATATACATACACACACACACACACCTTTTGTGACAAGCAGAACAAGTCTAATCCTTTTTATTTTTTTTCTCGTCACTTTCAGGCAATGATAATGATGGCCATAATGTTGCTGATAGTTAGCATTTTAAGATATGCAAAGCACAGTGAAAATGTTAAAATGTTTTATTATTCTCACAAAACCTTGGGATATAGGTGCTATTATCCCCATTTTACATACGGGAAGACTGAGGCAAGCAGGTTGAATAACTTGTTAAATATCTAAGGTTGAATATGAACTTAGATTTTCCTGTCACCAGTTCCAAAGGTCTATTCATTTTACCACCTAGTTGCCAATCTTTCAGTTCAGCTATCACTTCCTCAAAAGCCTTTCCTCCTGCAATTTCCTTCCCATCCCTAAGCATTACCATTTTCTTCAGCAAATCTTTATATGATGCAGCCTTTTAGATATGATGAATGATATCGTATCTTCCCTTGAACAATTGCTAGGACTCCACATGTGGAATGTAAGGTTTGAAGGTATATTCTTTCATATTTGTCTTTGTATTACCAGTGTCTAGGATAGTTTTTTCAGAGTAACTACTTAATAAATATTTTATGGTATTTAATTTAATTTTGAAAGTTAGTAATTCACAGGTTGTGCATTTTTCTGTGTACTGTTGGAAAAGAAAACTTTTCAAAGTCATGACCTAACATGTACAACCCCTTTTCCCATCATCTTTTTATTCTCTGGTTCCAAGCATGCCATAGTTATTTCCCTAAAGGAAAACTTTATTGAGTAGGTTGATGGAAATGCTAAGCTCCAAGTGACCAGAATTCTTACTCTTACTCTTAGGACAAAGTTGTTCTGTGTTTTGCATGTTTAAATTTACACATTCTCTATTTTAAAAACTAGATCTTCTAGACCCTAAACTTTTCAAGAAACTGTTAATTTCCTATGCCTTAGTACCCTAAAAAGACTTGGTATATTAACATACATGCTGTGAAAATTCGATAGTGCTCTGTTAATAATTATGGGAGATTTTTTGAGTTCAATAGTTGTCTTTCTGACATGACTTAATGCACAATAGAACAGACATCTTTCTTCTATGCTTTCCTTATGTTGCATAACATAAAAGAACTATCTTTATGTCACCTTAAAAGTATATCTAAGAAAGATCTCAGAAAAGATAAATCAACCTTTCAATATTCTAATACCCTTGTCCACGACTTCTTTGCTGCCTTACAATTTTGATGGGTTTTTGTATGTTTGGGCGTTTGGGGAAATTATAATCCAAGTGCAATTTCCATGGTTTATAAGGACATGATCAGAGTCAACCCACTTGTCTTACATCCCACCCCAACCCCCACACACATTCTTAATGCTTAAACTGTGCCCTTGCGACTTTTCTGTTAGTTAAGAGATGTACAACACAGGGGCAAAAATCAATCTTAATTAAGGCGAACTCTGGAATTATGATCGAAGGAAGCTACATTAGCCTGGTGCTTCCAGACCCCCATACACTGTTGTTATTGATGTTTGGACAGGTGGGGAAAGTAAAATAGGAGTCAATATTTCGATCTACCTTGTTCTCTAAGGATCTGAATTTTTAACATTTCTCTAATGAGTGCTGGTGGTGTTTAATAAATACACTGTCGTACCTAAGAGTGGCTTTGTGTGCAAAAAACATCAAAACCCTTCCACTTCTGAGAGGTAGAAGAAGGTAATTAAACTGTTAGGCTTGGCCAGGATAGCATTTCGAAGTTTGTTTTACGGTTTCCCATCCTTCACCTGTATTGTGCCTTCCTTTAGCCCTGATTTTTTACATTGTGATTCTTTTTTCAGGCTCAGGTATTATGAAGAGGAGAAATCTGATAACAACTTCTGTCATCAAATCGTCTTATACCTTAAACTATCCTCTCCCTCCATACTCTGGGAACTAGTAACCTCTGCTCCCTTGTTATTTCTCCCACAAGAAACTCTTCCCAAGTCCAGGTCACCGAATGTTCCCCAGGCATGAAATGTTCTCTCTCTTCATCTTTGTCTCCTTGATTCCCTGACTTCCTTCAAGTTCCAGGAAATATTTCACATTCAACAGGACACCTTTTCTGATTCCTCTTAATTCTAGTACCTTCTTTCTGTTAATTATCTCAAACTTAACATAGGTGGATAGTAGAATACACAGTTGTTTTCATGTTCATAGATTATGAAATTCTTAAGAGCAGGGATTATCATTTGCTTTTCTTTGATTCCCTAGCACCTGACACAGCTTTTCAGTCATATCTGGCTCTTCATGAACCAATTTGGGGCTTTCTTGACAAAGTTATGGAAGCATTTCACCATTTCCTTTCCCAAGTCATTTTACAGATAAGGAAACTGAGGTAAACAGGGTTAAATGACTTGCTCAGGGACATTCAGTTAGTAAGTGTCTGAGGCCTGATTTGAACTCAGGAAGATGAGTCTTCCTTACTCCAGACAAAACACTCTATCCATTTTGTTGCCTAGCTGCCCTTGGCAAAGAGTAGATGCTTAACAAATGTTTATTAGGTCATCTAATTCTATCACTTGTCTATTGATGAGTCCCATAAACAATAAGCAGACAATGGGTCATCCTAACTTGACTAGAACACTAGTAAGTCACTAAAATCTTGTCATTCAGTCAGCTAATAAACATTTATTACACATCTGGCACAGAGTAGATTCTTAATAAATGTTTATTAACTGACTGACAGAATGATGAGGCTTTAGTGACTTAACGGTGTTCTATTCAAGTCAGGATGACCCATTGTCTGCTTATTGTTTATGAACTCATCAATCCACAAGAGATAGAATTAGATGACCTCTAGCATTTTATGATGAATCCTCCCAGGGGTACATGGAATCCAAGGGAGATTTTCTGGGATGACAATAAGAATCCTAACAAGAATTTAGGATAAGATGTATAGGAAAATTCAGGCAAGTAGTCTTTATAGTCCTTTTCAAATCATTCCACTTAGCCAATCATCAACTGTATATTTTTTGTCCTACAAGCATCTGAATGTACAGATGATTTAAAAACTATATTAAAATCATCCAAACATCTGTAAATCTGCAGTCAGGCTGTGTATCCAATAAACTTAGGTATATCAATAACATTTACTCTATTTTTGTCTAAAAATGCACTTTATAGGTCTCAGGAAGATATATGATCATAGAGTTAAAACTAGAAGAGATCTTATAAATTTTTCTAGCTTATACTTCTCATCTTATGCATGAGGAAATTAAGGATCAGAAAGGTTATGTGACTTGTCTATAGTCACACAATTAATAAATTTCAGAAGATACCAATAAATATTCAATAAATATCATGTAGGTAGTGAGAAGAGCTAAAATCTGTAACCGGATTCTGTAATTCAAGTCACACTCTTTCCACTATACTCTGTTTCTCAAAGAGAGATAAACTTACCTATGTGTAATAGGTATACCCATAGTTAAGACACTTTTTTCCTATATCAAAAATGGTCTTTTCAGAAATATTTTGGGGGTGTGGTGGGGCAAATGGGTATGTGTATGATTGGTAGGGTAACCCGACAAACACCCTGTACCTCATGTTTTTAATTCATCCATGGGAATTTCTAATTTGATGTAATTATTGGGTCATACATTTGTAGACCAAATAAGCAAATAATGAAGTCATCCTATAGGTAAGTGATGGTTAGCCTTTTAGAGTCAGGGTGCTGCCCCTGCCTCCAGGTCAAGGACTGTGCCCACCCATCTCAGACCCTGTGCTGTGCCCTGCCCCACCACTGAGTTCTAGGCATTCCTTGCCCCCACCTCCACCTTAACCTACACAGAGGAGAGAGAAAGCATTCCCATTGGGCTGCTGAACAGAGGGGCAGGTAAAGTGAAGAATATTCTCAACAAGTATAAAGAGGAGGAGGGGAGTGGCCTGAGTGCTCAGCTCCCTTACAGGTCTGCCACCTGTGAGCCACCCACCTTGCTCCCTCTTTGCTCCCATTAGGCTGCTGGGCAGAGGGGTGGGGGATGTGAAAAAATGTCATCATGCATGGTAGAGAGGGGGAGGGGAGCAGCTCTGCCTTTCTAGTAAAGAACTCTTAAAGGGGAGGAACCACTGCATACCCACAGAGAGCACTCTGTGTGCCATCTTTGGTACCCATGCCATAGGTTTGCCATCACTGCTATAGGTGATATAATTGCAAGAAAGATCCTCCTGTATATGAGAATTCAAGAATAAAAATAGATCTATTTCAGCATTAGGTAGAATATATTATTATACTCTTATTTGATTATGATGCTCCTGAACCTTATATAAGGAAGAACTCCATTGTTCAGAATTCTTTTTATGGAGTTTTACTGGATGTGTGTAAAAGATAAGGGTCTCTGATAAACCATGTAGGTACAGATCTTTCCATATGTGTTCTGTATGTGATAACATGTAAGGTCAACTATAGCTTGAGCCAGCTTCCCTTTCATCCCAGAAATTAATTATGATGGCTCAAAGCTCAGCTCATAGAGCAAGGGTATGAAGATAATAACATCCTATAAGCAGCCCCCCTCAATTATAAAGGCATAGAAACTGAACTGGTAAGTGCTGCTCTTCTCAGGGATAGTTGGTGCTTTATTTTGCTGGGAGGTCTCACAAGCCTGGAGTAGTTGAATCCTGGGGAACCCAACATACATGATCCCATGGGACCAAAGGCAGTCTCACCTCAGCATTAGTAGGACTTGTTAATTGTGCAGTGTGTTGTGCATATTGTTTAATAAAAGCAAATCTGAGGACATTTAAGGATTTGCATTTTGCTAATTCCACGCTGATGGGAAAACAGTGTTTTGCTACAATACAAACTACACTGCTGGGAACAAGTGATCATCCCACCAAACTTTGAAAAATCATAATTCAGAACCTGTTCATTATATTGTAGTGGAGTTTTAACAATTATTTTTCTGTCACCCAAAACAATGTCCTATCAACACTTCAAATTCAACACTGCCAAAACTGCACTCAACAACTTCCATTAAAATTGACCCTACTCCTTACTTCCATATTTTTAACACCATGATTCTCTCAGTTCCTGAGGAAAATTTGAAGTCATTTACTATCTTCCCCATTATTTAGGATCATTCTTGGCTCTTATTATTATTGTTGTTTAGTATCCATTGGTGCCTCTTCCACTCTCATTGAGGTCCTCATTTTGTCTCACTGAGACTATTTTTATAGCCTCCTAATAGGTTTCCCTCCCCCAGCACATTTCACTTATGATTCTGTTAAAGCAATCTTTGTAATACACAAGTTTGATATATCTCTTGCTCAGAAATCTCTATTGACTCCTAATTACTCTCTGGGCAGCTAGGTGGAACAGTGGATAGAGTGGTAGGCATGGGATCAGGAAAGACTCATCTTCAGGAGTTCAAATCTGGCATCAGACACTTATTGAATGACTTTGGTCAAGTCACTTAACCCTGTTTGCCTTAGTTCCTTATCAGTAAAATAAACTGTAGAAAGAAATGGAAACCATTTCAGAATCTTTGCTAAGAAAACCACAATTGGGGTTATGACAAGTATGACATGACTGAAATGACACAAAACAACAAATTACTTCCTGGATAAAATGCAAATTCCTTAGCCTTGCTTTTAAAGAACTGAATCTGACTTACCTTTTGAGACATTGGTTACTATATTGCTTTGTGATTGTCTATTTTTTTAGCCAGAGCCTTTTCCTTTCTCATTCTTTCCTTTCCTTTTGCTTTCCTTTGTGGATATTGTTCCCTGTGCTAAGAATGGCTTCTTCTTTTATTTCTGCTGAATGATGTCCTTTACTTTCCATAGAGGGCAAACCAGGTGCTACTTTCTTCTGAAAGCATTCCATGATGCTTCTCTTAACTATGAGTGAATCTTCCATAGGACTCAAATATGGTTGATATTAATGAAATATATCCAATAAGCATTAAGCACTGTGCTAATTAACATACAAAGTTCATCATCCTTGTTATCATAGAGCTTGTGGTCTAATAGGCGACTATAATTCATTCACAAATAACTACAAAATGAAATAATGTATCAGTGAATACAGACAGAAGACCAGGTGCAGATAAAAGAAGGAAGTCTGACTGATAGGGAAAGGATAAAGACTTTCTGGAGAATATTGAACTTGTGCCAGATTTTATAAAATGAATAAAAATTTAACAGATAGCAAAGCATTAGAGCCTTTTATGCATACAGAATACAAACAAAAGCATTGAGATAAGCAATTATAGAATATAAAGTGAGCACAGAAAATTTGGAATTTTAGGGCACGTAGGTAGCTCAGTGGATAAAGCCAGGACGAGAGATGAGAAGTTCTATATTCAACACTATCCACATTCAGAGGAAGAACTGTGGGAGCAAAACACAGAAGAAAAACAACTGCTTGATCACATGGGTTTATGGGGATATGATTGGGGATACAGACTCTAAACCAGTGGTTCTCAACCTTTCTAATGCCGTGACCCCACAATACAGTTCCTCATGTTGCGGTGACCCCAAACCAAAAAATTATTTTGGTGGCTACTTCAAAACTGTCATTTAGCTACAGTTATGACTTGGAACATAAATACCTGATATGCATTATGTATTCTCATTGCTACAAATCAAACATAATTTAAACATAGTGATTAATCACAAAAACAATATTTAATTATATGTTGAGAAATATTAATCCAGCAGGAGGCAGCCTGAGCACTGGGGTGGGAGGTAAGTCCTGCCTGGGGAGGGGGTCCGCAGATGCTGCCTTCTTCTTCCTGTTGTCTCCCTCCAGCTTGAGCTGAGGCTTCACTTTGCTGGGGTTAGTCGGTTCCATTATCTGCTCCAGGAGTTATCCGCTCCAGGACTCATTCTTAACCCCTCCAGAGCCAGTGCCCTGGTGCTCTCTCTGGGTCTCTGTTTGAGTCCTGTCTCCAGGCAACAGGGTAAATCCATCACCCCTCATAGGGGGAGGGCTGCTGATAGGTAACTAATATTAGTACAATGTGCAGGTAGCAGGGTCCCTGTTCTTTCCGAAATCTTGCTGTAAAGTAGCGTGATTTCTCAGTGGCTAAAGCCATCAGAAATATGTATTTTCCCCGCTGGGGTCCTGACCTACAGGTTGAGAACCGCTGCTCTAAACAATCATCCTAGTGCCAATATTAATAATAAGGTAATAGGTCTTGATCAATGACACACATAAAACCCAGTGGAATTGTGTGTTGGCTACAGGAGAGGGGTGGGGGTAGGGGAGGGAAAGAACATGAATGTTGTAACCATGGAAAATATTCTAAATTAATTAATAATAAATAAACAATAAATAATAAAATTTCCCTAATTAAGAAAAAAGTTCTATGTTCAAATCTGACATCAGACCTGTCTTGGCTGTGTGACTCTGGGCAAGTCATGTAACCCCAGAAGTCTTGGAACCAATACTTAGTATCAATTCTAAGACAGAAGATAAAGTTTTATAAAAAAGACAAAGAAAACCTGGAATCTCGCCATTAATATAAAGTTATAGAGGACAATTCTACTAAAGAAGTTAGGTGCTTGATGCTATATGTCTAAACATAAACTAGTCCCTTTCCTCCAGTGAAAAGAAAGGTGATATATAGGCAGAGATACCTAGAGTGATTGCTGAGACCTTTGGTTAAAGAAAGCCCTGAACACCAAGTCATGTGCTTATTCTTATCTAGCCTAGTCTGGTACATTCCAAATTTGGCTTTAGATACTTACTAGGCCTGTGACCCTGGGCAAGTTACTTGACTATATTTGCTTTCCTTAGTCTCCTCATCCATAAAATGGAGTAACAATAGTACTTCTTTCTAGGGTTTTTGTAAAGATCAAATAGGATAACATTTGTAAAGAACTTAAACTAGTCCCTGGCTATATGTCAGCTATTGTTAGCTCATTATTTCACAGATGAGGAAATGAAGAACCCAAGAATGTTACTCAAATAGTAAGTAGCTGAACCAGGATTTGAATTGAGCCTTCTGACTCCATTGGCTAGCTAAGGCCAGCAGTAATTAATCTAGGAGAACAGAACTTTAGTTCATCCTTGTGACTAAGAAGAGCTTAAAGTTGTCTGTTGCAGTGAAGTGTGATAAAGGAGTGTATTCTATTGTGGATAGAGAGTTGATGACTTTGATTGAAGTGAGGAACATTTAAATTCACTAGGATCAGACAAGGAAGTGGATATTTTATTGAGAGATGGAAAACTCATCACAGCTCAACTAGTAAACAAGGAAATCAGAGAGCTTTAAAGCAAATAAAAACAACAGCAAATAAAATTAACAACAATGACATCCCAATCTAAAGCTGAGAAGGCTGATTTGAAAATTCAAACTTGATTATCTTTAAAAAAAAGAAAAAAATTCTTAAAAAAAATATATATATATAGATGGAGAAAAACTTAAATCTATCTTTTGCCATCTCACTTTCACCACCTAGGAGAAAAGGAAGGAAAAAGCAATTTGTAAGACCTGACATAGATCTAAGAAAGCTAAATTTTTACTTTGTTTTATGAAATAGTTAGAGGCTTAGCACAGAAACAATCCTATTTAAATGTTTGTATGATTTCATATGATTTTGTTTGCAACTGTGAGTGTGTTTGAATATGTCTGGACATGGGTATGTAAAGATCTCAGCAAGTTTCAACTGTTAGTTTGACTCCAGTTTGACTCCAGTGATACTTCAGTGGGAAAAAGGAAGAAATGGGAAATGACTAATTAATTTTGGAACTTAAAAATTATATATTCTATGTTATAAAATGTTGGTAGACTCATGTATCTAATCTGTCTAAATAAGTTTCCAACTGATATATACATACATATATGTATGTATACATATATATCATATATATTTATAGAATACAGTTTAACTCTATTTAATGGATTCAACTGTAAATTTGTAAAGATATGTAGTTATACGTAGGAATATGGTTTAGTAACTTGACACTTTCAAGGAAAAGATAAACTGAGACTGTTGGTTGCAGACTACTGTCTTACTGATTTATAAGTCTATAGAGTGTTCTTTTTTTTTTGACTCCTAAATGTGTTGTGATAAAGAATGATCTAAATTTATACATCAGGAAGAGCTTGTTTAACCAAGGGGAGTCTAAATCCTGCTTTTTAAATTTATTCTACTTGTCTGCATTTCTGCTTCTATTAATTTAAATGATTTCACAGGCATTATTTTATTAAATGTGGATTTGGTAGATTACAAATTATAATGGGATGAAAATTGAGTTTTGATCTGATTTTCAGATGAACTAATGAAAGAGCAAAGGCAATAAAACAGCAATCTAATAGCAGTCATTTAAGTTGGACTGGGAATCCCAGGAATGCCGCTGACCAAAGTCGATATCAGTATGCCAGATAGAATAGCTCTTTTTCATATTCACCTAAAAATTAATTCCTTACTGAAAGAGACTCTTTCCACCTTATGGAAAATGGACTGTAGGAATACCCTCTTATCCCTTCAAGACTGGAAATATGTTCTCCCATTCACTAATATTTATTCATGCAATGTCTATGGTCCCTCTATCCAGAGAGTGCCTGCCATGATGGATTATCATTGTTAGAGAACCCAATTTCCAACTAAGAAGCAGTGAGATAGAATCAAAAGCATGGCCATATCTTAACTATATCTCATTCTCTATCACCTAGGAAGAAAAAAAAAAAGCCTCATCAAAAGTGCAACTGGTTGTTGACTGAGAGCTCTTGGCTTCTTGCTTCTTCTTGAATACCTGCCCCACTGTCTAGCCACAGAACAATTAAGACCTTTGCGACTTTAGTGTGGCAGCTGTTCAAACAGAAAGAGTGAAAGGAGGAAACAGGTGAGGAAGAAGTTAGAAGAGTAGAATAAATTTTTTAGTCATTATTGTATAGTTTTCTAAACTAAAATAAAGGACAATATCTTTAACTTTCCTTTTGAAGTATCCATAGACTTGTGGAGTAACAGAACAGAGGAATATTCCTGAAAATAAAACACCCTAAAAATATTCCATCCTCAGACCCAAAACTTTGATGGTTTTAATGGGAGATAGGCTATCTCTGTGAAGTCTTTCCCAACTGCTTTTGGGAAAATACAACCAAACTAGTCCCAATAAACCATTAGTGAGCTCTTATTGGTCAAACAGTTCTGACAGGACATATTTTGTGCCCCAGAAGAAGTGTGGCCAGAGTGAAATAGTCAATACACATTTATAAAGAATATATGCCAGGTTCTCTGCTGGGTGCAGATATCCATGAAGGCATCTTCTGGCTAGATAATATGACTCTTTTGCTACCTAACAACATTCCACACCACAGCTTAACCAAATAACTTTTTCATGTCAGCATTCTTAATTTTGATTGTAATCCTATCAAAGTTACATATTAAATTCGATATACTAGCCACATACATAAAAATGCAGAATCTCTGATGAGTGGGATGAAAATTTTCAGGAGTTCCATTTGTATAATGCTTACAAAGAATGTGCCAGGAACTGTGCTAGCATTTTACAGGTATTATCCCATTTGATTGATTGTTATCACAACCTTGGCAGGTGTAAAAATGGAGATTTGAACCCTGGACTTCAATCCCCAGAAGTCCTTGTGAGTTCCCAAGATGCCCTCTAATCTCACTGAGATCCTCACCTGGGCAAGATCAAAATTTCTATTTAAACTGGCTGTAAAGCCTACTGAGCTCTCTTCCTGCTTCCACTTCTGAGCAGACGCGTCTTTCATGATGTAGTGTAAGTGAATGGGCCATTTGGCCCTCCTAGACATGTGCTTTCTTATTTTGTATTTTCTTTAATTCTTAATCTTTAATAAACCTCTAAAAATATAATACTTCTGGCAGAGAAACTAATTTTAACTGCTACACAGGAAGGTGTTATTATTATTTACTTTTTATAGATGAGGAAACACAGGCAAATAAAAGTTAAGGGACTTTCCCAGGGTCACATACCTAGGAAGTATCTAAGATTGGATGTGTACTCATCTTCCTTATGCAGCCTAGTGTGCTATGGCACATGGCACAGCTGCCCTATACGTATAATGCTGAACACTAGCAATACTAAGACAAAGAGATAGCATGACATAGTACATAGCTCTAGATTTGCACTCAGAAATCCTGGGTTCAAATCCTGTCTCAGTTATTTACTATCTGTATGCCCTTGGGCAAAAACTGTTCTCTTTTTCCATCTGTAAAATGAAGAGGTTTCTCTAGATAACCTCCAGTATCTATTCTTTTTCTAATGTAAGAAGTCATCTCCATCCTTAAAGAATTTACATTCCATCAGATTATACAACATGTAAAAATGAATATAAACAGAAGATTTGAGGGAGAAGACATTAGCAAGAAAAATAGAGAACTCTGATGTCCTTCTTAGAAAAAAGAAAATAATTTTTTTTCCCCTGTATGATGGGTTTGCCAGATATGTCCATTGGATCTTACCTGTGGTCATGACACAATCATTTATAAATAAATCAACCTTTTATTTATTTAAGTGCTTTAAAATAATACATGTTCTTTTTTTTCCCTGCAACTCATTAGTTTCCAACAGCTGACAAATCCAAGAAAGCTATGTTTAAACTCATTAACTTCTTTTGGAAAGGTGGAGGAATTTGTAGTCAGAGGCCTTGGTTTCAAATTCTGCATGCCTTTTCTATTTACTATCTATATGACCATGGGCAAACCATTTAAACTCTTTAGGCCTCAGTTTTCTCATTTCAAAAGTGAGGCAATTAGACTAAAAACATTTAAGGTCTGTTTTTGTTCTAATGCTAGGTTCTTAAAAACCAAGGAATTCTTTAAAATAATTAATGACTGAGAATTGCTATTTGTTATAATAAATAATAATTTTTACTAAGCCAGACAGATTGTAGAGTCCCATGCTCCTCCAAAAACACTCCACATAATTTGATTTCTTGTCTAATGTGTTAGTATCTTATTAAAATAAATGAAAATATAGATTTTTATTAAGTCAAACTCCTCAGAGTTTTACCAAATGTAGCTTGAAATCATGCTTACTAGGAATATTCAACTCTAAATTCTGTGAACTCTACTTATAGGTTAAGCTTCACATCCTGTTTGTGACTGTTAAATAAAAGTAGAATAAAGCAAGGGATGACCAAGAAACACACATCCCACCAGAGACAATATGTTGTTAAAAAAAAAAACGATTTATTCTCTACTTTTCAGGAATAATTTCTTTCATTGGCTATTTCAGAACTTCTTTCTTTAGGGTATGAGATTTACTATCACACTTCTTAGACTGGGAGTGATTGAGAATAAAAGAGGGAGGTAAAAACACTATTTTCAATCATGAAAGAAGAGAAATTCCAATTTATTAGACTGTAATAAACAATTGTTGTGAAGGTCCAGAAAGTTGTTCTCTTGATATTTCTATTTCTTACTGCCTTTCTCTTGTCTCCTGGTTTATATGAAAGACAAGCGGGTAGACTTGTCTACTGGATGATCTCCAAGGGATATTTAAATTCTAAGGCAAATTAATATTACAAGGAACTGGACTTATTTATTTTGTATGACTGGTTAACAGCTTTCTCAGGTGTCCAGGGACTATTCATCAGAGTATTGCTCCAACTTTGGTACTCCTGCCTTTTGGCCATGCCTTTTGTGTGAAGACCAGAAAGAGGTTGATTTAAGTACATGCCCATTTAATAATCTTTCATGGGTTGGAAGGGGTGTTAATACTCCTTTCAATGTAAGGGATACCTAATGTATCTTATGCACTACATTGTACCAAAATGGTGAAAGGGTTAGGGAACAAATAGAATTTTATCATCAACAAAGTGAAAGGGACCTCAGTAACCATCTAGTTAGTCATCACCCAGCTTCTCCTAGAAGATATGTAACTAAAAGGAAATGATTGCTTCTGAAGGCAACCATTATACTTTTGGACAGTTTTAATTGTTAGGTTTTTTTTAGATACTACATAGTTACTGTCATCTGATTACAATATTTACTTAGAAAAACTGTCTTGGAAAAAAAAAAGAGAAAAAAAAAAAGAAAAACTGTCTCATAGACATTTCCTATCCCTACTCTGGCCCACTTATTTCAAGTTAAGTCCCAACTAAAATTCTACCTTCTTTAAGAAGCCTTCACTAACTCCTCTTAATTTTAAGACTTTTTATCTGTTAATTATTTTTTATTTTTCTTGCATTTTGAATTTGCTTTCATTTTGTATCTTTTCCCCTAACTCTCAGTAGACTGTGAGGTCCTCCAGAACATGGACTGTCTTTTGCCTCTTTCTGTATCCCTAGTGTTTAGCACAGTGCCTGGAACATAATAGTCACATAATAAACATTTATTGAATTGAAATACTATTTTCAAAACAAAATCTCAGTAATACATTAAGACAACCCATCATAATTCATTATAACTGGATATATCTGCCATTATCACAAAATTTGAGAGGCAGGAGGCATTAGTGGATAAAAAGCTAGAGCCTTAATATCAGAAACACCTGGGATCCAGACCTTTCTTTGAGACATACTGATTGTGTGACCTTGGAAAAGATACTTAATTTTTCAATGTTGGGCAACTTTCTAAGACTGTATTTCAAAGTAAGTATAAATCTACTTTAGCATAGAAAGCTCCTCACCAAGACCTCCCAATGCAAGTGAGCTATAGTTTTGTGTTTTAAGTAGGGGTGAGAGGGGGGTTGAGGAACCAATTATGTACATAAAACAAAGCATTTTTCTACTCTCTTCTTCAAAAAGATAGACTTATTCTTTTTGATTTCTAAATCATGCCCTATTAATGAGTTAATTATCTAGAGAAGGCTTTTACTTGAAGGGTTAATGCATTTCCCTAAGCACTTGACTGATGAAGCTACTATAGAAAATTAGACTCCATATGCCTATTTTTTAAATCAATATTTCAAATGTAGACTGTTGATAATTCACACTGTATCCATACAAATTGTTTCCAGTTTCTTCCCATTTATCTCATATAGTATTATACTTTGGGACATCTCATGATTTCAGTATTGTTAAAAGAAAAAAAAAGCTAAAACACGAGAATTAAAAAAAAACCTTAATTTTTTTTGTCTATAGTTTATAGAATATGATAAAGTACTCTGCTTCAAGGAGCAGTAAGAAGATTACATAAGAAAACATACATTTTTAATTGCCAGTGAAACCATTCATTTTTGTAGAGAATAAAGGTAAAACTTTTAGTCATATTCCTACACTTTCCTCCTTTCAGCAATTTGTTTCTCAGTTTGGTTTTCCTGAATGTCATGGTATTTAAAGTTCATTTTTCTGAAATTTTGTGAACACAAATGAGAAAAGATTATCCGTATTCTTTTTTTTTTATCCTAAATTACCTTTCCAAATCCTAATGTACATGCATTAGTTAAAGGAAACTATGGACAAAGATTTTTGAGTGGGACTCATGGGGCCTTTTACAGAATTTGAATCCCTGGCAAACAGATTGCTACAGCTTTGACAGTAAAAAATAGCAGATGGGATTAATTAACTGGGTGTCAACTTTTCAGACCTACCTAAATTAATATTTTTCTCCCAACAATGTATTTTGATTACCATAAAACTTAGTGAAGTTGTTAAGACATAGATTTTGGTTCTAATGAATTTTAAAAAATCATTTCTTAGCCACTCCCCCCTCCCCTTCGGCTATCAAAGCTTACCTAATGTATATAAAACAATAAGGAAAAAACCCAAAACTTATATTGAAGTTAGTAACCCCTTTCTTTACCAGTATGGCCTGTTTGCAGTATCAGAACTTTTCTTGACCACAGAGTCTCCATCTGCCACAAACAGGGGGTGAAAGGTTCAGTACATTGATCTAATCATGCATAATTTCGTCTGAAAACACAAACTCTGCAAATCAGTTAATTGCTTTCTCTATATGACCAACAATTACAACATATAAATATCAGATTTTCATCAATGCTATTTAATGTGATGACCTACAGATTGAAAAAGCATTTGGTGTGAAAAACAGTACGATGATTTCATCCTTCCCCTGACAAAACTCTCAAAAAATCTTCCCTTCTCCCAAAATAACAATGACTGATTTGGAACCAAGGGATAGGAAAATCCTACAACAATGGGTTATTTTTGCTTCTATCTTCATAACTCCTATTTCTAGCACAGTGATTTGCCTTTGTTCTTTTCTTGCCCTTCACCTATACTTTGGAATCTATAATTTCTTGGAACTAGGGACCTTTCTGTTCCATAATCTCAACCAATTCAGATAGTTAATTCCTTTATTACTTAAGTTTATAGATTTGACCAGAAAGGAAGTAACCTTATTGTTTCTTTCAGTTCAAAGGAGGAAATTCAAGGAATGTGGGCATCTTGTCTTGCCTCTTCATTTTCTAGGTGAATTAAGGCTCAGAGATGTTAAGGCTCAGCACTTACCATAGTGCTGGGCACATAGTAGGTGCTTAATAAATGCTTTTTGGCTTGTCTTCTGTTACTTGCCCAGGGTTACTTATAGTTTTAGAGAACAGTAGTTGTACTGTGGAAAAGGTTAAGCTACTTGCTTTTGTTTATACAGCTAATATGTGTGTTGGAGGATGAATCTTGGCCTTCCTCCTTCATTTTATCCTATATACAACTTAGTCTCTGGCCCTATAAGCACTTAATATATGTTGGTTGCATTGTAGTGGTTGGTCAAAAGTTCAAATTCTGGGTCTCAAAGCAAGTATTTTAGAGAAATATACTTTGGCTATTGACAAAATAAACATATGGGAAGAGAAGGATCTTTTCTTTTCTTTCTTTTTTTTTTAACCTCTTACCTTCTGTCTTGGAATCAATGCTGGGTATTGGTTCCAAGGCAGAAGAGTGGTAAGGGCTAAAGAAATGGGGGTCAAGTGACTTGCCCAGGGTCACACAGCTGGGAAGTGTCTGAGGCCAGATTTGAACCTAGGCCTGGCTCTTAATCCACTGAGATACCCAGCTGCTCCCCCCACCCCAGAAAGATCTTTTTTGCAATGGATAATACAGCCTATGCTGAGCTCCTTCCCCAGAAACTTTTCTCAAATCTTCTTATGTTTATTTCAAACAGGGGGAAAACAAAACTAGAATAAAATAAAAACATAAATAAACAAACAAATAAGAAAATAGCCAATAAATATAAAATGTAGGCTATTTATGCCCAAAGATCTGTATGAGGTAGCCAGAGAAGGTAAGAAACAGTGATTTTCCTTCCTCATCTTACATTACCTCAGAATAAATGCACAGAGGTATTGTTTTAAGTAGTCTCTACAAGTTCTAGAATCAGCACATTAGAAAAGATGATATTTCACACATGACTTTGGAGACTTTTGAAATCTTGATTAATTCCTTCAGACTAACTATTTAGGATTTAATCAAATCTAGAGTTAGCTCAAAGGAAAAAGAAAGATTAATATGTAAAGAATGAATAAATACACACAAATCATGATGTGGTTTTTTAGTCATTTTTCACTATTTGTGACTCCTTTTTTAGATTTTCTTTAAAAAAAACACTATGCCATTTCCTTCTCCATCTCATTTTATAGATGAGGAAATTGAGGCAAGCAGGGTTAAGTGAGTTACTCAGAGTCACATTCCTAGTAAGTGCCTGAGGCTGAATTTGGATTTAGGGAATAAGTCTTCCTGACTCCAGGTCCAGAGCATTATCTACTGTGCCACTTATCTGCCTCACAAATCATGTTGGTTAATTTCCATATCTTTTAACAAATATTTGGACATTTAATGAAAACTGTTTTATATAATTTGTAAATGAGGGAAGTGGCTAAAGAGAAGGAATCAGGAGGAGAGAGAAAAGAGAGACAAGGCAGTTAGATACTAATAAAGTATGTGATCTTGGACCTCATCTTCATTTATAGAGAGAGGAGCACAGGCTTTAGATGATTGGCAAATCTTACTCAAAAATCTATGATCAGGAACTAAAATCCTATGAGTCTAAGCTGAACCATTATCACAAAATGACAATTTTATCTAAATTAATTTATCTATTGAGTCCCATACCAATCCAACTTTCAAAAAATTATTTCATAGAGTTCAAAAAATAATAAAATTCATTTGGAAAAAGAAAAGGCCAAGACTTTAAAAGGAATTGATGAAAATATATGAAGGAAGCTGGATCTCAAACTTGATTATAAAGTAGCAACCATCTAAACAATCTTTTACTGGCTAAGAAGTAAAGTGATAGACCAATGCAATAGATTAGGCATTTAATAAATAGTTACAAATGACCATACTAACCCAGTATTTGACCAACTTAAAGATCTAAGCTTTTGGAAGAAGAACTCGCAATTCTACAAAAACTTCAGGGAAAGCTGGAAAACACATATGACAGAAAATAGACATAAATCAATACCTCATACCATGTATCAAGGTAAAATAAAAATGGATATATAATTTAGAAATAAAGGGTATACCATATACAAATTAGGAAAGCAGACAATAGTTTAACTGTCAGAGCTATGGATAAGGGAAGAATTCAGGCCAAAAAAAGACATAGAGAACAATATGAGATTTAAAATAAGTAACTTTGACTGCATTAAACTAAAAGGGCTTAGCAAAAACAAAAGCAGTGTAACCAAGATTAAAAGGCAAATACACTGGGAAAAAATCTTTATAGCAAATATCTTAAATTTATAGAGAATTGAATAAAATTTATACAATTACAAAGTGTTCCTCAGTCGACAAGAGATCAAATGACAAAAGGTCAGAAAAAAATTAAAATTATTTTTAATTAAATAAAAAAAATGCTATAATTCACTATGAAGCAGAGAAATGCAAATTTAAAAAGCTCCAAGGTACTACCTGACACTCACCAGACAGGCTAATATGACAGAAAAAGAAAAACGATGTATGTTGGAGGAGACATGGATAAATTGGGACACTAATACACTGTTGGTGGAGCTGTAAACTGATAAAATCATTCTGTAGAACAATTTGTAACCATGCCCAAAGGGCCTTAAAACTGTGCATATTGTTTGACCCAGCAAAATAACTGTTACTTCTGTGTCCCAAAGAGATTAAAGATATGAGAAAAGGATCTCTTTGAATAAATATATTTATAGCTACTCTTTTTGTGGTGACAAGGTATATCCATCAATTGAGGAATGCTTGAACAAGTTGTGTTAAAAGACTGTAATGGAATACTATTGTGCCATAAGAAATAACAAACAAGACTATCACAAAGAAAAACCTGGGAGAACTTATGTGAAATGATACATAGGAAAGTGAGTAGAATCAAGGTATCGGTGAATGTAGTAACAATAGAGTATGATGATGTAAACCTTAAAATTTCACAGACTTATGAATGTTAAAAATTTTACTCCACATTGAGGAATCCTCCAATTCCCTACTTGAAATAATTCCCTACCAGATAATGAGAACGCTACTTGAATGTGAAAACTCCTTGCTATGGGAGGATCTCTAACCCATCCCTACTTGGGACTGCTTTAGGGGAGAAAACTCCTTGCTATGGGAGGACCTCGATTCCACCCATACTTAAGAATGCTTTAGGACAGAAAACTCCTTGCTAAACAATGAAAGTAGTTGAAAACCATACTTATAAAGGAAAGGAATTCTTTGAGCCATGCCTATTTTTGGAATTGATACAATGGGATGCTAAGTGCCTATAAAGGTGGGGCAACTTGTAAACTACTTAGACCTAAAAGGTGAAAACTTACTCAGAGGTTTTCTCTTAATGAAATTAGTCGACACAGCAGCATTTTTTTCTGACCTACTAAAGAGATTAATCTACTCAGCTATGAATTCAAAATGGGCTGTCTTTTGGAAAACATCCACAGTGATTGGTAGATGGAAGAACTTAGGGGAGGTGACATAGGAGATTTTGCCCTTAAAAATGAGAGCTCAGAGAAGAGCTGAAATCATTCTGAAACATTCAGATTGAGGGAGAATCATTCTGAAACATTCAGATTGAGGAAGGACTGATTCTGAAACATTCAGATGGAGGAGGGAGCTGGTGAAAGCAGCTGAGATGATGCTGGCCTGGTGTCACTAGAATCCTTGCTTAGACAGACCTTGTGGTGAGTGTAAAAAGACTGACTGACTGATCTCTCTCTCTTAAGACTCAGGTCTAGGCCATGTTGGCTTAAGGCCCTTCATACTTATTTCCTTTCTCTCTCTTTCTCTCTTTTCTTTAATTCCACATTTGTATTAATTAAAATATCTATAAAACCCAGTTGACTTTGGTATTTGAATAATTGGGAATATTTCCCTGGTGACCACCTTATATTTGATTTAAAAACCAAGACACTGTAGTGAAACATATTTTCTGTGGTCAAATTTACTCACCCTCTCTTATATCTATCACAATTTATATCTTCTACCATTTTAACTCACTACAGTTTATGGGCTTCACTATTTTAAATCTCACAATGATCAACTGTGAATGACTTAACTATTCTTAACAAGGCAAGGATTCAGTACAACTCTAAGGGAGTGATGATGAAAAAGGTTACCCATCACCATAGAAGGAACTGATGAGTCTGAATGCAGACTGAAACATACCATTCTTTATTTCCTCCAAGAAGTTTTCTCTACACTAAGTAATATGTGTCTTATTTCACAACATGATAAACATGGAAATAAATGTTGTATAATAACACAGGAACAGCCTATATCATATTATCTTCCTTCTTGGTGAGGGAAGATGGGTGGAAGGGAGAGCATGCATTGCAAGATACCAGAAAATTATTATTAAAATTGTATCATATTTTATCTGGAAAAAATAAAACAAAATACTATGATTCAAGATAAAAAGCTTTCTATCAGCTACTCAAAAATGTTTGCTAGGTGTCTGCAAATTGTAGGTGTTAGTGTGCAAATACAAAAAATAAAATAATCCCTACCCTCAAGGAGCTTCAATTGTATTAGGGGAAACATTACAGTTACATGTAGTGTATTCACAATCTGGAAGAGTTAGTGAAGTAGAAGCACTGTAGGGCAGTGGGAAAAGAAAAGAATTTGGGGTCAGAAATCTAGGTTTATAAATCTATTTTTTTTTCTAATGTAAGGTAAATCACTTTATCTCTTCAGGTCTCAGGTTCATCTGTCAAATGAGAGCCTTGACATCTAGATGACCTATTGTTTTTTAAATCTATGACTCTATAACTCAAAACTTCTAAAATTGTTGCTTTATTAATGGAAGGTATTTAAGTACTTGAAAAGTCTGGCTTATTACTGATGAAAAACCTCCATTCTATTTTTTTTTCTCCTTTAACAGCATCCTGAAAAATATCAAGTTTGAGTTAAGATTTTAGGTGGGTACTAAAAAAAGCAAATGATTTAAAAGTAAAGGGATAAGTTTCCTATAAATATTAACAAGCTTATATATTTCTATGTGTTAATGGCTGTTACTTATTTTTTTAATTAAATTTTCCGTATTAAAAAAAAATTTCCCTATCTTTAAGAAGTCTTCGAAGTTGTTTTTAATATTCTGCCAAAACAGCCACACTTAGTCAATCAAAATAACAAAATTAATCAATGTTAGATTCGCCCAACTCTTTTCAATCGAATCATTGACTCTACTAGAGTTAGCAAACTGGACCTTCATGCAATACACTGTAAGCTTATTCAAACAATGTAGGAACCATTACACAAATAATTGATGAAGGCATATTTACTGAGATCCTCAGATTCACTGTCAATGTGCTTTTAGCCACTAATTGGTTTCCTCACAGAACTAAGAGACTGACCCGCAGGAAATAAAGTATCGCAAATATTCATCTTACATTATGGCAGGATCATCACATTTGAAAATTGATCATCACGAAAGACAAAATTTCTTTTTTTCCCCCCTGTTTCAGCAGTTGGCATTTGTGATATATGTGTTTACCGATTGTCATTGGCTAACGTTCCTACCAGCTTATCAAAAAATAAATCAAATCTGAGATTCAGAACACAAAGTGGGAATACAAACCTTGAGTTTCTCTGGAGTCCCTTTAGAAACAGAAAGATAAATGCCTCACCCAATAGAGAGACATAGCTCCTGCCCTCCAGGAAGGAATGGAACAACACCCAGGATTAAATGAGCACTGACACAAAAATGCTACCTTTTACTATGAAAGTTCCCTTGAGCTAAGTAGGAGATATAATTGTACAACAAAGGCACTAGTCCTCCAAGGAATGGTGGGTTCCATGTGACAGATCAGATTCATATTTTTTCTTTTGTGTTTGTTTGTTCTTATTCTGTCAGTCCTATTCCCTTTGTCAAATCTGCCTATTGCTTCCTAAACTACATGAAGTATGTGAAAATATGGATTTCTCTACATTATCTATTTAGAAATAGACAAGGATAGGTTGGGACTCGAGTGAAGGGAAATGCCCTAGTGAGGAAGCTTCTACCAATGCAGGTCAGTATCCACTCTCAAAAATAGTTTTAAGAGAGTTACCTTCAGCAGAATTGTCACACATAGCATAGGATGGATATAAGAATCATGTAAAGGGATTTTTGAGTCTTAAAGCATTTTCTAACTATAAATTATTATTATTTTAGACATTATTATTATTTATATGACTTCAGCTAGTCCATGGTGTAAATTATGTTCTTCTAAAAACCACTAGATAAAGGCCTATTTATTAACAACCAGGATTTATCAAAGATCATAGAAAATCATAGCTAAAAAGAATATTATTTGAGAATTGGCTCAGTACTCTCATTTTATCCATAGAGACACTGAAGTCAAGGGAAGCAAAATGATTTGCCCAGAGTAGGAGTGAAAACTGAATCCCATATCTTCTATCTCCCTTTAACACTGTTCTTTGCAGGATACCAGTCTCTCTCTTGTCTATAATAAGGTAGTTATTTCTGTACAGAGAAACAATTGTAGTAAGAGTCTTCATATTGCTAATTGTTTATTGACTTGTGGCATTAAACACACAATTAAAAAAGAAATGGGCATACTTCAGTATTGCTCTTTTCCCTAATTTCCAACAGCAAAAAGAGAAACAAGCTGAATTATTTTCTATTCCCTGCCCTTGGCAGGGTTTCTGACTCATCACTTACACAAACTGCCCAAACTCTGAAGACAGGTTTTCAATGGGAAGGGGGGAGAAAAATCCTTTTTTCCTATTTTCTAACTCGGCCCCAAGGGCCTTGGCCTGTAAACCTAAGAATAATGGGTCCTTTGAAGAAAGAACTGAGTTCAATCAGCTTGGATTAACTTGATCAGAAGGCTGAGTTATTAGCAAATATTTGGGTCAGATTTTTCACTGTTTTCCAATTCAAATAAATAGAAATACAATGCAAAAGAAATTTTAAAAAAATCCTAACAGAATCAAAGACTTAGAAATCATTTCAAAGAAAATAATTCTAAAGCTCTCAAGTGCTTTGAAATACCCATTCCCTAGACCTATTTACTTAGCACACTTTCTAGATAAGTCCTCTAAACAGGCTCTGCAGATTTTGTATAATACAGGACCAGAATGACTCTGATTTTCTTTGCCAGTTGAAATTACCTAGTCCAGTGATGGGGGATCTTTTAGAGATGGAGTGCCTGGCCTTGTCTCCACCTCCCCCCCCTGTGCCTCTCCCCCCTCCAAAACCTGCCCCCTCTGCCCCAGACCAAGTGCTGTGCCCCTTCCCATCCCTGAGTGCTGGATGTGCCCTGCCACCTCCTTTCCCCTACACAGGGGTGGGAAAAAATACTCCCATTGGATTGCTGGGCAGAGGAGCAGATGATATGAAAAAAATGTCATCAGGCAGGGTGAAGAGGGAGAAGGGAGCAGCTCCACCTAAGTCCCTCTGCCTTTCTAGTAATGAACTGGGGAGGGGGAGGCCACATGCCCACAGAGAGAACTCTGTGTGCCCTCTTTGGCACCCGTGCCATAGGTTCACCATCATTAACCTAATTTATAAGCTATTTCTTTTTTTGTGCAATCCCTTTTTAAGGAGCCCTGAATTTAAATCAATAGCCATTTATTAAGCACTTTCTGTGTGCAAAGTACTCTATGAGGTGCTTCTGGATACAAAAATAAATATTTCCTGATGTCAAGGAATTTACACTTTCTTGAAGAGTGGGAGAATAATATAGGCAGAAAGAACTGGTCAAAAAAATAAAATGAAGGTGGATAAATACAAAATACTTTCTAGAAGGAAGGAGTTATCCCCCTCCTTGTAGTGGGAGAGAATTAGAAAAGACTTTCTGTAGAATGGTTCAATAAATTTGGGTTTTATAGGAAGTTAAAATTCCATCAGGTAGAGCTGAGAGGGGTGTGTATTCCAGACGCCGAGGCAACTTATGCTGAGGTCACAAAGGAAGGAGATGGAATGATATTGGGATATTGTAAATATAGGAACTATCAGTCCAGTTGACTGAGTCACAGAATAATAGGAATAAGAATAATTTGAAATGGGACATGAAAGGAAGATGGGAACTAGATTATGAAAAATTTTTAAGTGCCAGACTGAGTAGTTTATATTTTATTCTAGAGGGAATAAGAAGCCATAGATTATTTTTGATGGGTGAAGAGATAGTCTGGGGCAGGATGTGATATGGAGTATGATTAGAGAAAGGGATGACTGAAGGCTAGAATATCTGATTCATTTATTTTTATGTTTTTCTTCCCATTTGATTTTTTTTTAAATCACATGTAACCCATATTATCACAACTACTTGCAATGATTTCAGCGCTAGTATCATAACATACTTAGAGAAGAAGGGGCATATTGTGTTCTTTCGTCAGGACCTGGTATAAGAAACAGAGCTTATTTAATTTCATTTTTTTTTATTCAGTTCATTCTATGAATCATTATCACAGGTATTTAGTTTTATGACACAGTGGATAGAGTGCTGGATAGAGTTAGGCACATACATTATAATCAACTACACTAAGGAAGGTATAATATCCAGGACTATACATGAGAGAGTCCTCTTGTTCTCTGCCCTGGTCAAACAAATCAAAAGTATAGTATTCAGTTTGAGGTACCATCCTATAGAAAGATCATTCGTAAGGTGGATATTGTTCATAGAATATTATAGGCAGAGATGAAAGTGACCTCAAATTGCCTAGCCCATTTTACAGATGAGGAAGTAGATGTCCAGAGAATTTTTGAAACTTGTTCAAGTTCATCTGGGTAGTTAGCAAGTCAAGAGATTAAGAGGCAAGTCCTTTCCAAATCCAATTTTTATTTGCCCTGGACTTCATAGATGGGATATTAAGGGACCTCAATAACATGCCAAGAGAGAGTTGGAAACTTGGCTGTTGGTGAAGATGTAATAGCTGTCTTCAAATACAAGAGGCTGTAATAGGGGAGAAAGTTCTGACATTCCATCTGTTTCCAGAGGTTAGAACTAGAAGTGACAGGTGAAGAAAAGAGAGGACAGGTTTTTCTTTTGTTTTCTTTTGTTTTACATGTAATTAAGGCTCTCCAAAAGTGGAAAGGGCCACCTTTGAAGGGAGTTCTTAAAACAGGTCTACAAAGGCTGTATGTAGATGGGATTTTCAGTCCAGTAGGAATTTTACAATGTGAGCAAAAGGGTCCCTTGCAAATCAAAGATTCTGTGATGCACTGATCTCCCAAATCCCTCCCAGCTTTACCAGTCTCCTAATTAGGCCTCAAATGTCTCATTTTTAAACTGTTACGGCTTTTTGCTTGACTACTTGAACTATTAAGAAAGAATTGGTAAGTGGACTTCCTACTAGCATGGTTCTTGACAAAGAGTAAGTGCTTAATAAATATTTATTTTTTAATCGATTAAATAAATAACAAGATTATAAGATGTATAAATTTTGGTTCAGTATTTAAATTGAAAAAGTTATATGATGGCCATTGATGAGAAAACATTCCAATGAGCTTGAAGTTTTTATTCTACATTTAACAAACATCAACAAACATTTCCATTCACAAAGTAGGACAGAAAAATGAGATTATATGCAAAACTACAAATCTGTTTAACAGCTTTATATATATAATATATTTATACATATACATATATATTTTAACATGCTACTTTCAAAACTGTTCTGCTTGTCTGCATTCTGAACTTCCTTCTGTTCTTTTCTGTGCATTAAAATGCCTCAATTGACATTATTATCCTTTTTTTTTCATCTTTCAATGTGTTATTATGTATATGTTTTGGTGATGTAATCCCAAATTCCCATGTGTATGCCTGCCACAGATGGGCAGAGAAGTCCCTACATCCCAGAATGTAGAGAGTCTTGTAATAAGATAGATATGTTCATTTTCTACTCTTTGAGAGTAGCAATAGGTAATGAACCCCCTAAAAGCCATTTTACTAGGCTTAGTGGGACTAGGGTGCTTCTGTGATGCTGTTAGCATTTACAAAGTCCCTCATGAGACTCTTTACAATAGCCAATCAAATCTAAATAGAAGATGCCAGTGGAAAGAAGGACAATGAGAACAGCTCTCCCCATGCTCTTCTCTGTATCAACCTGAACCAACAATGCCTGCTATTTTAATAGAATGCTTTGTCAGAAACAAGGCTTCTTTCTCTCTAGCATCAGCTGGAGTGAACCTGTGCCCTGCTGTGTTCTGTCTTCATTTAATCATTTAATTGACTTAATTTATGGAAGAAAATGGAGATTGCAAATTTTGCTACTTAATTGGGGAAAGAAACCAAAGAAATGCTAAGTGACATACTATATACAAAGGTTAAATGAATTAGTAAAGTTTCTGCCACAAATCACCAACTTCAGAATGAAGTATAAATTTCAGGACGTGGTTGAGCTACCCTTTTAAAAGTCATTGGCTTGTAAAGTTGTATTATATAGTTTGTGAAAGTTGAGTCTTTGAGACTTAGTTTGTTGTTGCTAAATTCCAAGCTATCTGGGCATTGAAACATGTAGATTAGCCTGCAAGTTACATGAAAAATACTATGAGATTTTAGTTGCAAGTTTTTTTTTCTTATAACATCACAGAATTAAGAATAAAGATGAGGAGAACTATAGATTACCTTAATCCCAAACCTAATTTTTCATGCTATTCCAACCATCTTCTCTATTCCCAGTCCCAAAGAAGAAAAATCAGGCATATTCAACTAAAAATAAAGTATCAAACATTAAGCAAAATCAACATAACATTTCCTATAACAAGCAATGAATTGATAGATACACACCAGATTCTATTTGGCTGTGAGGATCTGAGAACTACATTTACCCTAGTGGATTCAGCATATCTTTTTTAGGTAGATGTACTGCAATGACTAATAGACCCTGTTTCTTATAAAATCAGCACACTAGTATATCTAAGCTCTACTTATTTCTGTGGGGCAGATTTGAGAATTACCCAACCAGAAACTTGGCCTAATATCCATGTAAGTAGAAAAACACACTTTAATTCTGCTTTACTCAGACAGAATTAACTTACAGAGCAAATAAATAGTACATAATAATAAGAAATCAGGACATCCTACAATTTTGACTAAGTTCACCATTTTCCTTGTCTCTGTCATCAAGACAGAGAGTACAAAAGTGGCTTTGAATCCAGGATTTCTAGCAGATACACCCACCATTTGAATATGTTTAGCTCTCTTTGGTAGTGATCAAATTAGGAGACAAGGGAGTGGCCACTTAAAAAAAGTAGTGCACTTTCCTTCAAGACTCACTCTTTTACCAGAAAATGGAATAAATCTAAACCTAAAATTAAGGACATATGGAAATAATTTCAGCATCTGAAATGAAGTGAAATTAAAGAGTGAGTGAACAAAAATTTTTTGTTATTATCTTACTATATGCCACATACTATGCTAAAAAATAGTTCTTAAGAGAAGAATCTTTTACTATTACTTGTTGCATGGTTACTGTTGTGCACCTCTGACTGCTTCTTTCCTTGCCTACCTCATAGTATGTAGAAAGTCGAATGGACTCAACAGTCAGTCCTGTCAAGGAGTCTTGCCACTGTCATGTTGTCCCAGTGTCTTCCTCTTAGACCTGGGGTATATCACTACTCTATTCGCAGAGTACTGTAGTGACTCTTCCTGTTTTTCTTGTTTTCCAGTTCAAAGGCTCCCTATTTCTATTGCTTTACCTGTTTCTTCCTTCAAACCTCACTCCAGGAGAGGGACAGCTAGAGACAATGGCCTTACATTATGGCTTTGTATCACTGAAAGGGAAGGCTATGGTTTCATAAAAAAACATATATTGGGAGCTGAAGGGACATTTAGATGACATCTAGTCCAACTACCTCATATTGTAAATGAGAAAACTAAGCCCTCATGAAGTTAATTAACCTACTTAAGATAAACACAGCCTGTAAATAACAGGCAAGATTTAAACCCAGGTCCTCTAATCCTAGAGTTAATGATCTTTATTTACCTTATACCATACTGTGTCAATTTTAGTAGGCAAAGAAAAAGACAGAGAATTTCTGCATATTTTCCTACCCTTTCATGTGCTTATTTCAGTTACTGTATGACCAGGGTCAAGTTACAAGTTTCCTTTACATATTGTGTGTATGTATATATAGAGATAAACATATATGTATACTTATATTTGTATTTTAATGTAATTTTCTCAGTTACATGTAACAGCAATTTTTGACATATGTTTTCCAAAATTTTGGATCCAAATTATCTCCTTTTTTCCATTACCTCCCTTCTCTCAGAGGTGTAAACAATGTAATCTGTATTAGACATTTATTATCATTCAAAACTTACTTCCATACTGGTCATTGTTGTAAGAGAATATTAATATAAAACCAACCCCAATGTGAAAAATAGTATTTGCATTCTGACTCAAACAGTTTTTTTTCCTCTGGAGGTGGATGGCATTCTTTTTCATCTTTCAGAATTTTCTCATTTCACTGTATTGCTGAGAGTTGCTAAATCTTTCACAGTTGATCATCGTACAATATTGTTGTCACTGTGTATAATATTCTCCTGGTTCTACTTTTTCCACTGTGCTTCAGTTCATGTAGGACTTTCCAGCTTTTTCTGAAATCATCCTGTTCATCATTACTTAAAGCACAATATTATTCTACCACCATCATATACACCACAATTTGTTCAGTCATTCCCCAATTGATAAACATCCTTTCAGTTTCCAATTCTTTGCCACAACAAAAAAGAGCTGCTATAAATAAATTTGTACAAGTAAATCCTTTCCCCCCTTTTTTGGAACTTTTGGGGATGCAGACTTAGTAGTGTTATTAAGGAATCAGAGGGTATGCTATGCACTGTTTCAAAGCCCTTTGGGCATAGTTCCAAAATGCCCTCCAGATTTGTTAGATCTGTTCACAACTCCACCAACAGTACATTAGTGTCCCAATTTTGCCACATCCCCTTCAACATTCATCATTTCCATTTACTTTCATATTGGCCAATCTGATACATGTGAGATGCTACCAGAGAGTTATTTTAACTAGAATTTCTCTAACCAAGAGTGATTTAGAACATTTTTTAATATGATTATTGATAGCTTTGATTTCTTCAGCTGAAAACTGTTTTAATCTCTGACCAATTCAATTGAGAAATGACACGTATTCTTATAAATTTGACAATTTTCTCTATACATTTGAGAAATGAGACCTTTAGCAGAGAAATTTGCTGTATATTTCCTCCCCCTAGGTTGTTGTTTTCCTTCTAATCTTGTTTATATTGTTTTTGTTTGTATAAACACTTTAAAAAATTTAATATGATCAAAATTATTCATCTTATAATAGTCTCTCTTCCTTGTTTGTCACAAATTCTTCCATTCTCCATAGATCTGCCAGGTAAACTATTCTTTATTTTCATAATTTGCACATGGTATATCACCCTTTATTTCTAAATCATATACCCACTTTGACCCTATCTTTGTATATATTGGTCTATACCTAATTTCTGCCATACTGTTTTTCAGTTTCCTCAGCAGTTTTTGTCAAATAATGAGCTCTTATCCCCAAATCTTGGATCTTTGGATTTATCAAAAACTAGACTGCTATCTATGGTCATTTGTCTCTCTATATAGTGTATCTAAGCTATTCCATTGATCTACCATTCTATTTCTTAGCCAGTAGCATACTGTTTTGATGATTACTACTTTATAGAATAGTTTGAGATGTGGTACTGGTAGGCTACCTTCCTTTTTTTTTTTCATTTATTCCCTTGATATTCTTGGCCTGTTGTTTTTCCAGATGGATTTTGTTATTTTTTCTAGTTCTATAAAATAAATTTGGTAGTTTGATTGGTATGGCACTGAATAAATAAATTAATTTAGTTAGAATTGCATTTTTATTATATTAGCTTGGCCTGCCTAGGAGCAATTATTATTTTCTCAATTGTTTAGAACTGATTTTATTTGTGTGAACAGTGTTTTGTAATTGTGTTCATATAATTCATGTATTGGTCTTGGCAAGTAGATGCCCAGGTATTTTATATTGTCTAGAGTTGTTTTAAATGGAATTTCTCTTTCTATCTTTTGCTGCTGGACTTTGTTAGTAATATATAGAAGTGCTGATAACTTATGTGGATTTATTTTGTATTCTGAAACTTGCTAAAGTTATTAAAAAAAACTAGTTTTTTAGTTGGTTCTCTAGGATTCTCTAATTTAACCATCATATCAATCTGCCAAAAATATAATTTATTTTTAATTCCTTCATTTTTTTCTTTTATTTTTAAAGCTAGTATTTCTAGTACAATATTAAATAATAGTTGTAATAATGACATCTTTCCTTAACTCCTGATCTCATTGGGAAGGCTTCTAGTTTATCACCACTGCATATAATACTTGCTGATGGATTGATTATACTTATCATTTTAAGGAAAGATCCATATATTCTCATGTTTTTTAGTGTTTTTTTTAATTTGTTTTTGTTCTTGAAAATTTTATTTAATTAGTTTTTTCTAGTGTTTTTCATAGGAATGGGTGTTGTATTTTTGTTTAAGGTTTTTTCTGCATCTATCGAGAGAGTCATATATGATTTCTGTCAGTTCAATTATTGCTATGGTCAATCATATAAAATATGATAACTTTCCTAATATTAAACCAGCCCTGAATTCCTGGTAGAAATCCCACCTGGTCTTAATGAATGATACTTGTGATATATTGCTGTGATCCCTTTGCTAGAATTGCATTTAAAATCTTTACATCTATGTTCATTAAGAAAATTGGATGATAATTTTCTTTCTCTTCCTGGATTAGATATTGGCAACATATTTATGTTCAAGTTACAACCTTTCTAAGCATAATTTCCTCATATAAAATGGGAAAAATGATTGTAATACATGTTTAGCTCATTCCCAGACCACCTAAAATGGTATCATCTACTTGGGGAAACACAACATGTGAGAACTGTGTCAGGTAGACAGGCTAACTAGTGTCTGAGTGGACATTCTCTACTAATCTACTAGGTAGTTAAAAATAGTTTCTTTCCATTGGTTGCTTAGCTGAAACTGAATGCATCTTTAAATTTACCTGATAGCACAGTGTTCTCTCTTTTCTTCATTGCAATTAGGAGGAAGGATTCATATACAGATTCATAGGTACATCATATGATAAGTAAGGAAGAGCCTAAACATCATCCCTATCTCTCTTTAGGGCATTTGGCTCTGTGAATCGGGATGTGGTTTTGAACTTGTTATATTTTCCCTTTTCAGTTCTAAGTGTAGGAGGTAGAGTCCTTGACCTATAGGGCCTTGGAGTCTAGGATTCCAGGCAAGATGTTGTAGCTAGCCAAGTTAAGGAAATCTTAAGAACCCAGGGACACTGGGCTTGTACAGGAAGGTTTCAAATTTGATTTGGTGAGACTAATGTTATGTAGGAACTGAATTAATGTATGGCTCAGATTACTCTCCTTTTTTTTCCCAGAGACTGAAGTGGTGTGGCACAAATGGTGTCAGGTAAATGAGTCTAAATTTGTTGTTACTAGATCTTTGAAATAAATATACTTTTGTAAAAGATAATCAGTTAAGTGGTTAAATGGAACAGAAATAGTTGAATCTTGGGATATACTTGGAGAACTGATTGTTAAATGTTCACTGAGCATTTACACCTCAGAAATTAACAGATGCTACAAATCAAGGATTGATTTGTTTTATTGCTTGTTCAAATTAAGAAACTGATGAAAAATGTTAATAATACAGAGTAAGCATAAAAGTGTGTTGTAGTACATATTTCCAAAGGACTAAACAATTATCAGCACACTATCACTAGGACCTCTCAAACTGGGGCAAAAAATAGTAGGAGCTCTAGCTAATGGTAGACAGAAAACACTTCAACTCCTTCAGGATACCATAAATCAGTGTGAGCCCATGTTTCATAATATTTGATCCCTATTTCTTAAAGAAAATAGTTGTAGTAAAGATCAAGTGATATAATCTATGAAAAATTGCTTTAAAAACCTTCAAGTGCTAAATAAATGATCTGTAAACTTCAAAGTACTAAATAAATATAATTTATCATTACAAATCCTAGCTAGAAGAGTATAAAACAAATATTAAATATTGATAAATCAATTTCTCACAGACAGTTCTGTTTCCTCAGTTTTTAATACATTCTTCTTTACTCTTATTATGTTGTATTTATTTTTAAGTATTTTTATTTACTTATCTGAAAGTGTTCTATTTTCCCCCAAAGAATGAAAGCTTCTTGAAGCTAGGCACTGTTTTATTTTTCTTGGTGTCATCAATGCTTAAGAGTGCCTGGGAAGTAGAAGTTACTTAATAAATGACTTTTTAATGAATGAATGAGTGAACCAAAATACATTGATTATAGCACTCTTATAACTCCTTTAAAAAAAGTATTAGTCATAGCACATTCCTTCTAGAAACTTCCAATGAAGAATGATACTAATTAGTGACAACATATGGAGCTAGAACTAGAGAAAGAGTAATGAAACCATTCGGAGGATGCTGGTTGTTAAAAATGCCAAATCAAAAATTTTCTCACTTACTTTTAACCCTTTCTGGAATCAAGGTCCATCCTGTCAATGTAACTTTTATCTTTCATTTCTTTTGAAACTCTGTTCTAGTCAGGATAATCACTTCACTTGTCCCATGAACACTGCATAATTATTTTTACTTCCATACCTTCACTCTTATTCAAACCACAGTTGTTAAATCCTATTGATTCTGCCTTACAATAACTCTGACATCCTTCCTCCCTTTTCCATTCACTGAATCTCTACCCTAGTACATGATCTCATCACCACTTTCCTGGTGTATTATATAATAAGTTCATAACAGGTTTTCAGACTTCTTTCTGTTCTCCTTTATGTCCTTCATCTGACTACCAAAATAATCATCCTACTATATATGTCTATTCTTGACCTAAAAAAAAAAATCTTCTGTATCTCCTCATTATCTATAGGATGACATAGATATAAATAGAAAACTTTCTGTAGTTTAGCATGAACCTCTATTATCCTATGTAGTTTAAGATATTCACAGAGTCTATTTAAAACAAATTGGGGTCCTAGTTCTTGGTTCTCATCAAGCAGCAAACTTTTATCAAGAGCCTACTATGTGCCCTGTAGTATTCCATTTTACAGATGAAGATGAGGCTTAGAAGCTGTGGCTTGGCTAAATTCTACTAATGCTTATGGGCCTATAGAGAGGGAGAGGAAAGGAATGTGAAACTGAAAAAAATGGATTTTATTTTTTTGTAAAGAGAGTTACTTGGTCACAAGAAGAGGATAATTAACAAAGATATGTAAGGAAGGTGCTTCTAGGTTATTAGGCAGAATGAATCCCCTTTGCCCAATTTGTCTACTGTGTTTTGTCAAGTGTCAGAGAGCACCTAGAGCTTTACAAGGCTATTTCATAGCAAAGAAATGTTAAAAGTCTATATCTTTATCCCTTGAGCCAGTTAAATCTTGAAGATGGTTTCATCACCTTTTGAAGATAAACTAGCCTAACTAAAATGGTTTTAAGAAAGAAGTCATTTAAAACTGAAAAAAAAAAGATGTGGCTCTTCTTTAATCTCTATTAAATATCACATTATATAGAGTTCAAACAAGAAGGTAAACTCAGTATCCTGAATGTAACCAGTTTCCAAAAAACCAGTGTCCAAAAAAAGGACAGTTGTTCCAGATGTATAGTAGCAGTTAAGTGAAAATATTCAATAAAATGTAGGCAAAACCAAAGCACAAGCTATTGGCCAGATCCATAACCTAAGCTTTTCAGGTGGACTCAAAACAAAAGCCAGGTAGAATCTAAGCATAGTCTCCACTTTCTTGGAGGGTCTTTGGGGTCATGACACATCCTTTATATTCTGCATCAAATAATATCTAGTCATATAAAGCTTTAAAGAATATCAATACATAATAAATAATTTCCCACAAAAGTTGCATGGAGCATGTGTGGGAAAGGTTAGGATATTGCTCCTCTTGAGCATGACAAACCCTCCTTGAAAATTCTTCAACAGCATTGACTCTGGATTCCACTTGCCATGAGAAGGACCAAAAGAAGACAGGGTGAAATAGTGGAGGGACAGCAAGGAAGACTTATTTCACTGGGAGAGGATGGAGAATGCCAGGGCAGAACTCAGGCACAATACAGTGTAAGTGGCAGGGGAAGGTCCAGCCTCAGTCCAGCCTCAGGATATGGAGAGTAGAAAACAATGTGATTTACTACAGGCAGCAGTAGGAGGAATGTAGTCCAGTCCATTCCAGTCCTAAAAGAGTTTGGTCTCAACTAGGACAAGTAGCAGGAGGAACTCAGCTGAGGCAAAAGAGGATGGAACCCAATGCAATGCAGTACAAGAAGCATCTGAACTGAATAGCTGCAAATGTCCCTAGAGCAGGCCAAGGAGGCCACCTCTGCAGAATGTTCAATCTGGGTTCCAAGAGACAGTTGGCCAACCCCAGGCACCAAAATAGACCACAGCATTCCCTACATCCAGGGAATGGAGCTGAGCATCAGCATATAGGCAAAGTCACACACAAAAAAAAAGCCCTGCCAAGTGAGCAAAAGACAAAGAAAAAATCTGACAAGGGATAGAAACAGCATTGGTCCCATTACCACTTCCTCTTCTACTTCCTCTTTGATGAATGCTCTTGTGACTGTTCATTCACAAACAGTTTCATCACCACCAACCCTAGTAACTCTCAAGCACATTTCTTACCCTAAGCCACTGATGGAGAAGTTCTCAGGGTTGGCCTAGAGACCTAGTGCATCCTTGATATCAAAACTGTGGTAATTGCTGACATATATTATAGCATGATATACTGTTTCTTTGTAGGCCATATGGCAACAGCAGTTTCCTTCTTTCTGTTTCCTTGTTTCTCTCTTTCTTTGTTTCTTCCTTCCTTCCTTCACCCCCTCCTCCTCCTCCCACCTTCTCTTTTGCTCCTGACTTGAAAGGATAGAAAATAAGTCTTATGCAATTCTATAGATATTACCTATGGTCAGGGGATAGACTCATTCTGGAGAGAAACAAAGAATATTTTTAGATGCAAAGATCCTTAGTTATCCAACCACATATCAAGGGAAGTTAGTCAACAGTTTTAAAATGTATCTATAATGTTTGACTAATGATAAAATCCAAAAGAAAAATTTGCCTTTTGATTACTTACTCCAAAAAAGTCATTTAAATTCAACAGCCAACTAGTCAATTTTAATTAGATTTGAAATATTTTAATATTTTCTTAAGTAAATTAAAAAGAGGACCATTTTAATTTGTAGTTAAATAAAAAGTATAATCCTATAAAAACTGAATTAAAAAAAAAAACTTCTAATGCCAAATTTGAAATCACTAATAAATTACCATCACAGGACAATCTGATATTTAAATTAGGTCGAATAAGACCTACATTTCTAATTTATATCCATCTTCAAGAAAAAAGTTTATTTGTAAACATGAAAATACACTTATTATGTAAAGGTTGTCAAGATAAATTTAATATTTCAAAGCATACTCAAATAACTAATGCATACTAAAAATCTTTGGATTATGTTCTTTGATAAGAAAATTTAATTTTAAATATTTCTATTTCTAAATGGTAAGGTACTTACTTGTAAAGTAATTCTTATTAAGATGACAATAAAATTAGTCATAATTAATTTTATTCTGTCTTGTATCACTCACATTACTTTACACGTAACTTTATCTTTCTCTCTAAGCAAATAGGAAGTGCTCTGCTGTCAGAAGCAGTCTTCTTGATCATGGAAAACCTCTTTCAGGGCAGCAACTATATTTTTTCATCACTGTATCTGCAGATTAATATACATATTATTGATTTAGTAAATCTTTTCCAAATTGAATTTAATAATGTATATTTATTTATTAATATAAATAGAAGCCAAATGTAACAGTATTGAAAGGTCCTACATTTGGAGTCAGAAGACCTGAGTTCAAGTTCTGTATCTGATATTTATTACTCGTTTGGCCTTTTGGCATGTTAATTAATATATTAAGGCCTCAGTTTCCTCAAACAGAAAAGGAGAGAATTGGACTAGATGACTTATGATGTCCATTTCAGTTTACATTCTATAATCCTAAACTCCAAATTCCTGGAATAGCTTCTTTTCTCCTAAAACTGTTTACATTCTTCTTTTCTTGAAAGACTCATATCAGGTATCAGCTTTTAAAAGAAGTCATTTATCCCTCCAGCTTGAAATAATCAAACCATTCTGAATCTGCCATGCCCTTTTATTTGACCTCTTCTGGGCACATAGTATGGGACTAGTGAGAGCCATCTGTTGTCTGAGGAGCATCCGAGCTGAATTTGGAGAGTCTCATTACCAGTTTGGCTACAGAGTCCTGACATTTGTAAATGTTCTCAAAAATCATGTATATTAAATTATAGAAGGATTGGAATCCACAACAATTGATGAAAAATATGCATATACATAAACATATGTTCATGTACCCCCCTAAGCCATAATATCTTGAAACATTGAAGAAAATACATAATTTTCATAAAATTGTGCTGAAGTAATTTGTGGACATGCTTTATCTCGTTACTGGAATGTAAGCTCCTTGATGGCAGGGATTGCTATTTTAAATCATATATATTCTTCATGGCCCTGCACAAGGAAACTGCTTAATAAATATTTGTTAAATTAAGTTGGCATTAACAACAAACGAAGGATCCACTCCAGTATTTCTTTGTTTTTATGGTTTGTTTTAGTGATTTCATAGATAAAATATTCTTAAACTGATGTATTTCAGTGTTAACAGGATACTGCTTTCTAAGGTCAAGAAAAGAGAAATAATTTATATTATAAGGTCCCATCCTGATGAATTCAACCAACTACTTTAATTTTTTCCCTTCCTTTCTCTACATTTACTTAGAGCCCTTAGGAACAAAATAATATTCTTCCCTCAACTAGAAGAGATGATATTTGGAGTGGGTTAGCTTTTTATATATTTTCCTTTTTGCTCTGACTCTAAGACGAGAAATTGCCATTGCATCGTGATTTCCACCTGCCTAAATAGATCTAAAACCACTACTAAGAAAATACTTACATATATAAAATTGCTACCTTGGGTTTGATCAATTATAGAAGAAAAGCTATCATTCCCACACCCTTAAAAATGACATTTTCAACTGTTCACATAGAGTTGGCCCCAGGAGATTTTTGGCAATTCAGTAGAAAAATTATCCGTTTCAATTTTTCAAAATTTTAGAAGAATGAAGACAGATTTTCCTTAAGTCACTTTACTAAAAATGGAGAAATAATCAGTTGTGACTCTATACTCACCACTTAATGTTCAATCATACTCTCTTTGCTGGTTTAGAATTTTATATACCATGTAAATTAGGACCATCTCAAGTGGTACCCAAAGAACCCTAGGGCTAAAGAGATGAAACAATTTGGATACCAGAAGGAAGGGCTTTGATGCAAAGGATGCCTAATATGTAAATAAATCTAATGGATTTGGTAGACTTATTGAGGACTGATTATCACATTAAGATGTGACACTAATGGTTGAGAAGTTTTTGAGAGGAAAAAACTGTTGCCATTTAGGAGTTAATTTGTTTCTAGAATAAAACATTAGCTGGAGGGATAGTGATCCTAGTATCATAGATTTAAACGCAGAGTGGATTTTAGTTAATCTAATTCAAATTTCTCATATTCCAGATGAAGACACTGCGATAAAGAGGTAAAGAGATTTGCCCATGGTTATATAGACAATAAATGGCAATTTTAGGATCTGAGCTTCAATTCTCTCACTCTAAAACTAGATCCTTTTCTACTATACCACACTACTTCTGGAAGAATCCTCAAGATGAGGTGACTGGGTTTCTAAAGATACTCAAGGAATATAAACTCTGGTAGGTTCTTCCAAGACGGCAGTGTGGAAGGGTTAAGTTAGACAGGCAGGAAACAATGCATTACTAAATGCCCAGTATATGCCAGGGAACAGGCAGAGTGCTTTACAAATATTTTCTTCTCGGATCCTACACTAACCTTGGGAGGTAGGTGCTATTATTATCTCCAGTTTATAATTGAGAAAATTAAAGCACAAATGATGAAAGGGAGCGGAAAACAACCTACTTGCACAAAAATAATTATAGCAACTTTTTATGGTGGTAAAGAACTGGAAACTGAAGGATGTCCATCATTTGGGGAATGGTTAAACAAATTGTAGGAAATGATTGTAACTGAATACTATTTTACCATTGGAAATGACAAATGAAATGATCCCAGAGAATTCCTGAAAAGACATATAAAGTGATGAAAATCAAGGTGAGCAGAACCAGGAGAATATTGTACACAGTAACAGAAATATTATACAATGATCAACTGTGACCAACTTAGCTATTATCAGTAATACAAGAATCTGGGACAGTTCCAAAGGACTCATGAAGAAAAAGATTATCCACTGCTCTACTAAGAACTGACAGAATCAATATGCAGATTGAAGTGTACCATTCTTCACTAGTTCCTCCATTAATTTTTCTCTAATGGAAGTGATATGTGTCTTTTTTCACAACATAAAAACAAGGAAATATATATTACATGATAACATATGTACAATCTATATTGTATTACCTACCATCTTGGGGAGAGAAGATTAGTAGGAAGGAGGTGGAAAACATGGATCACAAAGTGTCAGAAAACTATTATTAAAATTGTATTTACATATAATCTGGAAAAAAATTTTTTAAACTGAGGAAAACAGAGATTAAATGACCTCCTCAGTCATAAAGTTAGTATCTGAGGTTGATTTTGAATTGAGGCTTTCCTGACTCCAAGCTCAGCAAAATATCATTTGTGCTATCCAGGTGTCTCTAAAAGAGAAAAGTGAGTCAAAAGACCTAAATAATTTGCATAACCTGACCAGGTCTCAGTTTTCCCATCTATATAAAAATGTAATAAAAAAGAAAGAGTTGTAGGTATAGAATTGAGAGGTCCTGTGTTCAAATCTGGTCTCAAATACTTCCTAGTTGTATGACTTTGGGCAAGTCACTTAACCCCTATTGTCTAGCCCTTATCATTCTTCTGCCTTAGAACCAATACTTAGTATCAATTCCAATACAGAAGGTAAGAGTTTTTAAAAAAGGAGATTAGACTAGATGACCACTAAGGTACCCCTGAGCTCTAAATATAGGACATTTTTCTCCTATAATGGCCCTTGGTAGTTTGGCATATTTTTATTAAATAACAAAACATCATTAAACTTATTTTCTGAACTCATTACAATCTTGGATAGAACTGAGAAAGACTCTGAATATTTACTTTGCAAAAGATCCTAAGAGAAACATCTCTCATTTTGACAAAATGCATTTTACACACTTTGTTCTTCTAGAAGACTCTCCTATATTTGTCTTCCCATTTGGATGAACAAAAATACAAAGTAGAAAAATAATTTTCAGTTGTTTGTTTAAATGTATCATCATTCCAGTAGAATATAATATCCTTTTGGCACAAACACAAACTCTTTCCATTCAACAATTAGTTATTAAATATCACTATGTGCCAAGTAATACCTTAATGAATAGAAATGCAAAGATTAAAATAAAAACAATTCCTTCCATCCTAGAGCTTACAGTCACCCAGTCACCTGGGTAAACTCTTAACAAATGCTTGTTGAATTGACTGAGACTGAAATTCTGGTAGTCTGTGAATGGAGGGGATCATATGTTTCAGGTAGATTGATAAGAACATTGTAGAAAAGCCTATATATGCAGAAAGGGGGAGATAGACTTTGATGGCCCAAATTCAAGAAGAAAAAAAAGTGGAGAAAATGGCATTAAATTAATGCACGCACATATGCATGCACACACAAATATACACACACACACACACACAAACACAAGAATTTCTATGATGTTAAACTTAGTTCAGTAATTTTTCCCTTTAAAAAGAAGGGGGAGTTTGTGTGCCCTTTGTAAGAATTTGTGATGAGATTATACTAAATTATATTAAGCTCCTACAAGGAGTGACACATATGGGATGACTTTTTATTTGAAGTTTTGTTTCTTATACCAAGGTTCATCAAGCTGTTTCATATTTATTTCTCTGATTAATGATATGTCAGAATTCTAATTCTAGTACCAATTTATGCCTTGTTGGCAACTGGAGAATGAAACAGCCATGCAGGCAACAGACAGTATTGATTTTTATCCATCTTCTTTGAACTCTAGTAAATGTTTCCCAAATGTGCTTTTCTGTGGCAACCAAACTAAATATTATAGTCTTATTTCTATCAACCATTAATTATGTGACTTCTGAGAGTTGCCGATTACTTAAAGCACAACAATGTAGCTGGATGCTATGATTTGGCTTGTCAGTCAAGCTGAATTATAGGTTGCATATATACGTATTCCTACCATTAAGTTTTCTCACTCATAAAGACATATCATATAAAGGTTATTAGATGTGAATGGGTTTCATAGAACTGAAAAAAAAATCGAACAAAGAATCTTAGAAGCAGTATAGTATAGTGAGAAAGAACAGGATTTGGCAAGAAAGGACCTTGGACTCAAATAATGCTTCTGTCTTTTATTTTATCTTTCTGGGCTTTGATTGCTTCATTTTTAAATTAGGGCAAGAGGTAAACTGGATGACCTCCAGCTCCAAATCTCATAAAATAAAGAATTTAGTTTGTAACTATTTCCCCCTATTGGTAAGATAATAAAAACAGAAGAGGAGGGAATAGAAATTTGTAAAAGCATTAATCATATATTTGGGGGGACAAAAACATCCTAACTCTTTGACAAGTAAGAACATCACTGTGCCTCTACAGGGGCTAAACAGTACATCCAAAGACAACCTTAGCACCATTAAATGGAAATCAGGCCTGAGATTGCATGTTGTTGTTTTTTTCCCCTTCTCATTATTATGGATTCATGGAATAAACTATTAAGTCAAAAGAGAAAAAAAAAAGCTATTGGCATTTGAAGTAAAATGCTAACAAAGCCAGCTTCTCAATCTCTCTCCTGTCTTAAATAAATAAATAACTATATCTCACTTCCAAATAAAGCAAAAAAAAAATCCACTTTGATCATAAAGATTAATGATATTATTTTATTCAGAACCATCTTTGTAGGGATACAAATAGTCAATAGAGGTTTAAAATGCACACTGTCCATATACAACTATATCTATATTTGTATCTTTCCACTTTAGGTAATGAAAAAGATGGTTGTTTCAATGGTATTTATCAAGCAAGGTGGTTTGGAGGCCAAATCATAATAATTTTGAATTGTATTTTGAATGTTTGTTATACAGAATTCATTTTAGTGCTTTTCAAATCATTGTTGCAACAAGCCATATTATTCTACCAGCAGTTTAGCTTATACACTAGTTAATTGGTGACACACAGGCTCACCTTCTTTTCATTAGTCAACCTGAGCTCTGCATACAAAATCAGCACACATCTAGGGATTAAGAAATAATAAACCAGAAACAAGCTCAAACTATAGTCTAAACTTAAAAGTTCACGAAAGGTCTAATTAATTTTCTAGAAGATACACATTGGACATATATGGAAACAAGGAGCCAGATAATCACTCGAAGTTATCATATGGATGTTATGAGGACAGATATGGAGGTTTCACATTTCCTTTGGGAATAAGAGAAAAATGACACCTCTAGCCTTCAAAGTGAAGGTATCTCTAGAAACAAAAAACCATCAGTAGTTTTAAGTTTTTATTTAACAGCAATATCTATTTGAAAGTGAATCAGCCTGTTATATAAAATGTAGATAATTCAACATGCATTCAAATTAAAAAAATATATATTTATTTAGGATCTACTAGGTGCCAGCCTCCATAGTAGGTGAGGAAGGTATGAAGACAAAAATGAAACAAGCCTTCTTTGCCCTCAAAAATGTTAATCTTAACTGGAGGTGGGGGGGAGTGGGGATGGGTAGTTTCTAGTTGGAAGACTGTTGGCAAAAAAACAAAACAAAACAAAAACTTAGTCTACATTTCCTTCCTTATTAAAAGTATGCTTATCAGAAGAAGAAAAAGCATCATATTTAATTTTTTTTAAATAAAGGAATTTTTAGAGCTTGCTATTATGTCAAAGAAATGAGTTGATCATAGTGCTCCAAAAGCCCTAAGATATCATCAGGAGAACTGAAATAATCTTACACCATTTCATAGTGCTGAGCATTGTGGATCTGCACACCTCACTATACAGCTCACTCTTTGTTCCACATCAATTATTGTTATTAATACTAAATTTATCATGGGCAATTTGAGAAACTGGAATGTGCTATCTTGGCAATTTATCACCTAAAATTATATCAATTAAACTGAGATTCAGATATGAATATATACCTTGGCAGCAAGTACATAGGTCTGAGAAGGGAAAAAGTGGGAGGAAGAAGAAAGAGGAGGCATTGTGAGAGAGTGGCAACATGATATGCTGAATCCAGAGTTTGTAGATCCATTTGATTCCTGGCTCAACCATTTCAAAACTATTTAATCTTGTAATTCACATGTTTATTGGACTTCTTTCTTCATCTACAAAATGATGAGACTGGACTAGATAGCCTCATGTTTCAATTCTTTAATCTCATAGACCAAAAAAAGGAAAAATCTATTGACTTTAAAAAAACATTATTCCTATTTTTCTACGCTAGTGTCTGTCCTTCTTATAGACAACATAATTATGCTTCCTAGGACCACATAAGGTTAAATAAGCAGAGATATTGAGTAAACTTTGTGAAATGATTCTTATTTTTTTGACTTATCTGACCAACTTTAAAGTGTTCTTTATGAATCTGTGAAACTTTCCATTTGGATATAATTTTGATTTTGATTTATAAACATGGAATTGCTAAGATAAGATAATATTGCCTATATTGAGGTTTGTTTGTGTTTTTTTTTTTGTTGTTTGTTTGTTTTTAGAACTCTTACTTGTCTTAGTAACAACTCTAAGACAGAAGGGCAAGGACTAGGCAAATGGAGTTATGTATGTTGCCCAGGGTCACCCAGCTAGGAAATGCTTGAGGTCATATTTGAATCCAAGTCCTCCAGAGTGCTCTATACACTGAACCACATAGCTACCCCTGTATTGACATTTTACTGTATGGCACTGGGAAAGCATTTGAAAAAAAAAAAACCAAACAAACAGAAAACATTGCTTATGCCTCCTCAGAGATATAGAGAATTATTCTTATTTTGGGACAAGTAATATGTTTTAAAAATAAAATGCTCTTATTTGTCAGAGATCTGAAAGAGAAAGAAATGTGTAACTTCTCTGGCATTCCTAATTCAGGTAACATAGTGGCACTTTGGAAGGGTCTTTGGAGCATGTCCAGATTGCCTACCCTGGAGGCCTTTGTAGCTTCTATCATTTGAGTAGGTGGAAGGAGCCTCCTTTGATTGGCTGCTTTATCTTTAAAACCATTGAGACTGAGCCAGTCATCTTTTTCTCTTCTCCATTCTTGGTTCTTATCTTCAATGAGTGAAGATCCCATTGCACTTAAAGCTTGGGCTCCTTGTAGAGAAGGGAGGACTTTTCTTTCCGGATCTTTCTTTTTTACCTTTTCCCCAGCACTCTAAATGGTCTTGTGGCATTTGTTTCTCTTTTAGGTAGTTTGTTCTTAGTACCAGGTGCCAGGAGTTTGAACCATGTCACCATGTTTACAGGCAGGAGAGCACAGCCAGTCAGCCAGCCTGACATGGAAGCCCTAAGAAGCCAGGGCTAATTAGCCGGCACTAGCCTGTGGGTGTGAGAGTTTGAATTTGGAATTGGGATTATTTCTGTAGCAATTGAGCTAAACTATGAATTTAATATCCTTCCCCTCCCTAAGGGATGTAAGGTGTGAAGGAAATTGTGTTCCCTATGTGTTGGGGAGGAGTAAATTTTTATATTTGTGATTATACCTTCTGAAATAAATATGCTGTGTAAAAATAATGTTTTTAGTAGTTGAACTGGATTGGGGCACAGAGATCCACCTCTACGATCTAGAGAACAATTTCAGTAGAGCTGTGGGAGCCTTTGCAGATAGAAATCTTGGACTGTGACACCTGTCCTAAGAGTACCAGAAAAATTCTTTTTTCCCTAAGGGAAAGAATAAAACCCATGTTGGGTGTGCCGGCTAGAATAGGCAGGAAGTCCCTAAGGACACACACTCACTCACTCACTCACTCACTCTCTCTCTTCACTCTCTCTCACTCTCTGTCTGTCTATTCTCTGTCTCTCTGTCTGTCTCTGTCTCTGTCTCTGTCTCTTTCCACCTGCTACGTAGAACAGGTTAGGAGGTACTGGGTCAAGAACAATCTCCTCCCTTCTCCCCCAACATTGCCTCCTACCTCTCCATGTAGGCTGAATCTACTCTGCAACTTGGCTAGAGGTATGTATATGGCTGATTGGGTTTTGAGGGCTGTTCAAAAGAGAGTGATGATTGGATTTAGAGAAGTGATCACTAGTGCAGAGGGGGGAGGATTAGTTAATTGGTTGTTAGATTATGAGCCCCCCCTCAGTCCACTAGGAAACTGCTCCCCACCCCCACCTTGAAATTTACAAACTCTGGAGGTTTCTCCCACCTTGAAACCAGACTTAATCACCTGATTTAAACTCAAGTTACATCCCTGTTGCAGACTACCTCTGCTGGTGAGAGTAATAAATTGGCTTGCTGCTTTGTAATCTCAGAGTGTGTTTTGTTTGTTTGTTTGCTTTTTCATTTTGAGATGGGTGGGCTCCAGTCCCACACATCAACACACCTAGCCTTCAGGGGGTGGGGACCACTTTGATGCTTAAAATATAAAAACCTGATTTTGGAGATGGACACATTTCAGATCCAAATGATTTGGCCTCAAGCTAACACATAATATATTGGTTAAAGAATTGACCTAAAATCCAGGAAGATCTGGGTTCAAGTCCTATCTCTGACATAATATCTATGTGCCTCTGAGGAAAGCAATTAACTTATAAGTATCCTTGCTAAGTCAAAGAACGTAAATTGCAGAGAACAATCAACTCGAATTGGTGAGCATGGTGAACAGCATTTCCCATCTGAGTTCCTTATCTTAATGTAATCATAAATCTAGACTTTATTTCAACAAATTACTATAGCAACTTCTTTTACTCTTTAGGTGACCCTTGCCATAGAAGGATAATGTAAGAATAATTTACATTAATACTCTCCCTTCTACATCCTCCAGCCCCCCCCCATTATTTATTCATTTATTTATTTTGAGTGATTGATAGGCAAAGAAAAATAATACTGGATTTGGAATCCCGGGAACTTGGATTCAAATTATGCCTTTGCCACTTAATGTTTGTATGGACTTGGTAATGACATTTAACCTTTTTTAGACCTTACTTACCTGATCTGTAAAAATGGGGGATTGGCCTAGATGACCCTTAAAGTCACTTCTAACTCAAAATCTATATTCCTGTTTTCTCCCCATTATACCCAAATGAAAGTCCTATTTCTCTATCTTTACCAAAGAAGGTAGTTGTGAGATGCTGCCCAATTTAAACCCTGGACAGAAACCAGTAATTTAAAATTCATGAATAGATAAGAAGGCTGTTCAGAGAACAGCCTCCACAGAACTAACCAAAATGGTGCATCTGTGATTTGAGAATTCAAACAGATGCACCTTATATTAAATGTTACTCTTAAGGAGTTGGGGGTGGGGGAGTGAGGAGGAACAATAACACATTTTCCCTCTTTGCTGGGAATGAATTGTTGTTTATAGCCATTGGACACATTTTCTTGTTTTTATGACAATGAAGCCCTTGGTGAATAGAACTTAGTGAAGTGAAAGGGGACCCCAAAAATAGAATGTAAGAAAAGAGCAGGAATCAAAGACCTTAATGATCTGGAGGCCATTTGATTGTTGTCTAAAGCACCTTCCTTGTTTTCCTTTTAAAAAATGTTCAATTTCTTTTTATCCTTTTTTGTTTTTATGTCTTCATTTTGACTCATATCTCCTTCAGTTTTTTCTACCTTACTGTTTATATCTAGTGACTCCCTTTTAGAGTTGTAGAAAGAAGGTGAGAGAGAAATAGAATACTTCTCCATGGAAATATACATTTATTTATGTAATTCTACTCTACCTGACAAAAATAGGAAACATTGGGGATATGAAAAAATAAGGTAAATAGTTATTTTCCCTTTTTACTTTCAGGAAAAAAAGTTAAGATATCTGTATTACTATTGAGATTGTCAGTGTTTTATTAAACTTCAGTGTGTAATTATTACATACTCTATCCCCCAGAATGTAATTCTTTCAGGACAGGAAATGTTTAATTTTTGTCATTGAATCCTCAATACCCAACACTTTGCCTAACACCTATTAGATGCTAATCAATAATCTTTACTGATTGATTGAAGTAACAGAAGTGAAGTGACTCTTTACTCCCTGTGTGACCTAAAGCCAATCTCAAACTTTTTAAACTTCAGTTTACTTATCTGTATAATAAAATGGTTGGCTTAGGTGATCTTTTAGATTTCCTTAAGTTATAAACTTAAGATTCTGTTTTATAACAACTAGAGTCCAGTTAGGGGGGTTTATTCACATTTGATAACAGACTTTATATATCAGAATTGTATATTTTTTATGACATTTTCTAATTGCATTGTCCAGCAAAACATTACTAGACCTCTTAAGTGAAATCCCCAGTCATCGAAAATAAATGGATCTAATCTTCATAACTGAAAAACAAAATTGGCCCCAAAGGCCATAAAACTGTGCATACCATTTCACCCAGCAATACTGCTACTAGATCTGTGTCCCAAAGAGATCAAAGATAGGGGGAAAGGACTTATTTGTATGGAAATATTTATAGAAGCTCTTTTTGTGGTGACAAAGTACTGAAAATTGAAGGGATGTCCATCAATTGAGGAATGGCTAAACAAGATGTAGTAAATGATTGTAATGGAATACTATTGTGAAATAAGAAATGAGGAATAAGATAATCACAAAAAACCCTGGAAAGACATATGAAATGGTGCAAAATGAGGTGAGCATTACCGGGAAAAAATGTTACATAATAACAGCAATAAAGTATGATGATCAACTGTGAATGATTTCATTATTATCAGTGATGCAAGGATCTAGGACAACTTCTGTGAATTCATGAAGAAAAAGACTCTTCTTTCGATTAGAATGAATTGCTAGTCTGAATGCAAATTGAAACATACCATAGTTCACTTTATTTTCTCCATGAACTTTTCTCTAGTGTAAGTCATATATTTCTTCTTTCACAAAATGATAAATATGAAATGATACAAAGCATAATAGCATAGCACATGTACATCTTATATCATATTACCTGTTGTCTTAAGGGATCAGGGAAGGGTACGCAGGGGAGGGAGAGAATATGGATCACAAAGTATCAGAAAATGATTATTAAAATTTTATTCATATATAATCTGGAAAAAATATAATAAAGAAAACAAAAGAAAAAACAAAATAGATGAAAAATACTTTCCTTGGATAATGACATGTTGCATGAGAATTGTATAAATCAAAATTTTGAACCTTTGGACTTCATTCCCCAGAAGTCCTTTAGTATTTCCCAAAATTCTTTTTAACCTCTCCACCATGTTGCATGATGATATTTATACAAGTTGTGAGGCTCTGCCTCCCTCATTCTTTGTTTCATGACTGGGCTGAGTTCAGGTAGTTCTTTTAATTTAATTATTATTAATAAAACTTTAAAAATATAATACTTAGTTATTGTATATTAATTTAAAAACCCACATAATGCCATTGAATTACACTATCAGTATAAATATCTTGGATAAACACTGCAAATGGTAGAATGTATTTGCTAAAGAATGGTCTGATGACATTTGGGAAATTGTATACTAAAAATCTTTTCTTTCAATAGTCCAGGAAAGACATGATGAGGGCCTAAATTAGAATGGTGGCTTTGTGAATAAAAAGAAGGGGTTAGATGAAATATTTATTGTGGAGGTGGGAACATAACAATTGATACTTGGATGTTTAGTATAAGAAAGTGAGGGATAAAAGATGACATCAAAGTTTGTGAATTTAACTGCATGGCTGGAAGGATGGTAGTGATTTTGACAGTAATAAGGCAGTTTTGGAAGAGGGATGATTTTGGGGGGAAGTATATTGTGTTTTATTTTTTAATTAATGTTATAACTCACTCATACCTGTTCATTTTTGGCTCAACCCAAAATTGACTCTTGCAGGGAAGGTGGACCATGACTTATCTTCCCACCTTCCAAAGAGTTGATTAATCAAACACACCTTGGGTCATGCCATACTCCCTCACTTTGGAGACTTGGTGGGGAAGTAGAGGACTGGGCTCTGACCATCACAGTGGGATACTGGTGATTGAGGTGGTTAAGAGAATAATATCATACTGTGAATCTATAGTTGGCCTGAGATGAGAGAGCAGGGACATGCTACATAGTGTAGCCTGGCAGAAGGATTGTAAAATACTGGAATGACATTTTCTAGGAAGGAAAAAAAGCAGAAATTTCCCCAAAAAGCAAGAGAATTGACACATGTAATAGATATTTAGTCACCTTACCCCCTTATATTTCAGAATAGTGGAGAAAAATCTCAGTGATCTCTTCCTGGCTATGATTGGTAATGTGTTAAGAAAGTTTTTTTTTTAATTAATTTTTCCTTTTTTCTATATAAGAGGAAAAGGAATAATAAGATTTCTGAGTAAGAGACCCCCTTCCCCCCCCCCACCACTTGTCAGTTGGTGACCCCCTGCTGTGCAGGTTGGCAGTGGGTGACAGAAGAAAGGTGTGGCTGAGTGTGGTTTGTAACTTGTAGACTGTTGGAAAGGACTTTTTGCCTCTGAGTCCTCTGGGGAGAGGAGTGTGTGATTCACTTGTGCTCTCTCTCTCTGGGACTATGAGTAGACTGAGAAACGGATTTAAGGCTTTAATAGCTTTATTAATTATTAATAATTTGGGTAGATAGATAGTGTTTATATTATTAGATAGAATAAGTAGGAGAGTAGGTGAGGGCTTCGACCTAGCAGAAGATACTGCCCTCTGAGGCAGATAGATGTAGAGATTTTTAGAAAAATTTAGTTAGGATTGGGATCTTGGGTATAATTATAATCTATTATAAGATTACTTTCACTTTCCTCCTTCCTATTTCCTATCCATATTTCCTAATAATAAACTAATGTGATAGAGGCTGGCACTAGAGAAAAAGTGCCAGACTGAAGCATATATGAAATTGATCACCTCGATGTGGGAGGGGTCCCAGGAGTGAATTTCCTGAAGAGAGAAGAATCTGGTGAGGAGAGCAGTGAGGGTCTCTCCATCTTGAGATATCGAAGAGAGAAGGTAGATAAAGACTTTCTCTTGAGGGTTACCCACTTTTCCTGCTGGTGACTGGAAATCTTTCTCCCCAACACTTCCCAAATGAAGGGACTTTCTGAAGAGAAACCTCAGCAGATTTACCTCAGCTGCTGTTGGCCAGGGGTGAGTCAACCTGACTTTCTCTCAGCGGTGCTCAGGCTGCCAAGGCCTGAATTCCCCCCAAACTTGAAGAGGGAGGAAAAGGGTTTAGATAGAGACAGGGACCCATTTTCCCACTTTCCTTTTCCCATTCTTCCCTGCCCATTATTTCTTTTGTATTATCTGATTGAGTTAACATTAAAAGTTATCTGTTCCCCTAGTTGAGTGTGAATGAATGGATCAAGGGGAGACCTTTTGGTCTCAAGTAGTTGAGGGGGGACAAGAGGGATAAGAGCAAATTGGGGGGATCAGCTTTAGCTAAGGAGGGAAGGCAGAAGGGAGAAAATCTCCAAACCACCTATCCTCTCTCTGATCCAACCCATTACATCTGCTGTCTCCCTTAAATCCCACTTTGTGGGAAGGGGGGTTTCTCCTCTTTTCTTTCCCTCTCTGTTTCCCCCTCTCCATACCAAAGGCCCAAGCCTTCCTTGTACATTCCCTTCCTTTTTTAAAAAAAAATTTAAAACACTAAGTGTTTTGTGTTTAATAAATTACACATTGGCTTTTGATAAAACTCCTAATCTCAATATATACATTTATACATCTAATACATATTCTAACATATTATACAATCTAATAGATGTAATCTAGTACAATCAAACATATAAAATGAACTTCTCAACTTGATAATCTATATATTTTTGCATTTAACACAATTTCTTAGATCAGATTAGGTGGTTAATAAATGCTTATTACCTGACTAACAAATCTTACCTTTTTAATTTAAAAATTTAAAAATTTTGTTCTAACTAATTCCAATTTACATCAAAGAAATACTTTGTACTGAACTATCACATAGTCCTTTGGGATGATTATTGTTCATTATGGTGGTGATTGTATAAAAACTTGATTAATAAATATTTGATATTTGTAACAAAATAATATTGTGTTAAAATTAAAAAAAAAAAACTTTTAAGAAACCTCCCCTCCTCCATCTTGGTAAGAACTGATTTCTTTTTAGCCCATGAAATCCTAGACTTTAATTTGGGACAAAGGAAGATTCTCATAGTATAAGATTTTGCTAGTCAAAAATGGTGAATTATTTATAAAAAAATTGCATGTGTTGATCAGGTACTTCCCTGTTAAAGACCAAAGTAGTATACAATATAGGAGGATAGAGAGCTAAAAGGTCAATAATGACTGTGCTTTCCCATGGAAAAAGCAAAATAAGGATACAAGGCATTAGATTAAATACAAGGATAATTTTATTCTAGTAGTAAGAATGGATAAACATTGGAATTAATGAGCTATTGATTTAGGTGGTATCATCTTGGAAATATATTTTAAAGTAGGATAGACTGATTTTCTTCTGTCTCTGGTCTTTCTAGGAAACCTTTTCAAGGTTCCTTATGGTTCTAGGAATTTATGCCACTGAAATGGACTTATTTTCCACATATAAAGGAATATAAACATTGCTGCAGATCTCTCCTACTTCATCATTTCAGCTATTATTTGAATATTTTAATAGTAAAATGGATAAAACAGTATTTTTTTCTTTTTAGTTGAGAAAATATATAGAAGTAGTTGGACAGAGAGTCGTGGCTAGTAGGAGAATGAATTGCATTCAGAACATTGTTATACTACAATAATAACAATTTTTAATGAACACACACGATATCATCTTTTTTGTTGTTATTTTCAAGCCATAAATGCTTGCTAACAAACTACAGAAATCTACTACCCTATTCCTTAACACTGGATTTTCTCCAATTCACTGTGAGAAATGAAGTTGGATGCCATCAACAGATTGAACTCTGTTATGAGTAGTTAAAATAAGGGCTGGATGTGTTGGATTGCAAGAATTATACCCATTCCTTTTAGGTCTGGAGAATGTGACAAAAGGGTTTCATTTTAAATTATAATAAAGGAGAGAGCCTTAATTAAGGTCTCCTTTGACTTTCAAGAATAGCAAGTATAACTTTTTTTTTTTTACTGAGAAACAATGAGTTTGCTCACCATGACAGGATTTTTTTTTTTCAGGCTCACACAGCTCTAACAGAAATCTATTAAAGATAAAAAAGAAGTTTAAACAGCATATACAGTATTACTTCCTACTTCTGTTTATATACGGTGAGGAGTATTCAGAGTGGACTACATCTTAGACTTGCACTAATCCTTAAATAATTACAATTTATCTACTCAATGCTGGAAAAACCTCATGGAATGTGACTTTGTTCTGCTGGCTTGTCTAATCCGAGTCAATTACTTCAGTCTCCTCTCCCAGAGGTCTCACTCTCAGAAACTGAGCTCTTTGAGGAAGGTGGGACAGAGAAAAGAGAGGAGATGGGTACGTGTGAAATGTTTGGTTCCAACAGAAATGAACTGTGTACTTTTTTTTAAACATAGTCCTTTCCTAAATATCAGTCCATCAATAAACATGAGAAACAGCTTGTAATTTACAAAGCCTTCGGCAACTCTGTTGTGATAAGGGCAGATTGGTCTGGCTGGAGAAATGCTGGAGATGGGAATAGTTCACTGGCTTGGACCAATTTGAATGGATGGAAATCACTGAAAGTCCCTTAAGCTGGGGGGAAAAAATGATTCTGTGCAGCTGGCAGAAGCTTGTCATCTGCATGCAGGGAACGACAGGAATATTACAGATTTCTTGCACAAAGTGAACTATTTCAATCACCTGCAAAGAGTTCCCTTGTCAAATAGAACCATCAGAGTAAGGCTCCAACAACTAAGGAGACCTCCTCCCTCTCCTCGCCAATAACAGCCACCTGCCCGGAATTAAAACTTTGATTTAAAAAGAGAATAAAATATCAGAGTTCAGTGATTGCTCAACAGAATTTCATAAAAGAAATGGCAATCCAAAGAAGCAGTACGAGGTAGAGCACACACATGTAAGGATGTATTTGAGCCTGTGTGATCTTCTCTGGATGAAAAAAGATGAATGCCTTAATTGAGCACCCTTATATTTTTTATTTTTTTTTTGGCCAGGACTCAATGTATGATGAAATAAAAGGATATTGTCATTCTGCTCTTGTAACCAACACCTGACCCCTTATAACATTATTTTCAGAGAATTATACCTTTCATCATGAAATCATTTCCATCACTCCCCCAAACAGCCTGCAGTTGTTCAATTGAGGAATGAATAATGAAGCATGAGGTGCATAAAAGGTGGATTTAGAGACAATGCTCTTTAAATAGAAAACCAGTGTCCTGTTTCCACACCCTGCCAGGCCCAACAATACAGTCTTTACTCTTGTGAACCACAGATATGTTTTGCAGGTTGCTACTGTAATTGTCAGGATAATTGGCAAAATTTCAAGTATTTTTAAAGCAGCTTAATTTTCTCAAATAAACATCAGAAAATTTGCTACCTGTAAAACACTCCAGACTAATTAATTTCAATTCAGTAAACCTTAATTCCTTTCTCTGCCATTCTGGCAGTCTCTAGAGGAGTGCCTCAGGGATTCGTGCTTGAGCCTGAACTATTTAGTATTTTGTGTCAATGCCTTGAATGAAGGCATTGACAGAATGCTTATAAATATAGAGATGACAGGAAGGTGGGAAAGATTTAAAAACTATTAGAAGGAAGGACCCATAAGATCTCAAAGAGTTAGACTGGTGGCTGGGTAAATCAATCAATCAATAAACATTTATTAAGTGCCAGGTACTGTGCTTAGCTCTAGGGAAACAAAAAGACAGTCTAGGCCCTCAAGAAGCTTATCAACACCCAAAAGAGACAATGTACAAACAAATATATACAAAGTCAACCAAATACCAGCTAAATGGGAAATAATGTACCGAGGCAAGGCATTGAAATTAAGAGGGGTTGGTGAATGCTTTCTATAGAATGTGGGATTTTCAGGAAGTTAGGGAAATCAGTAGCCAGAGCAGAGAAGGAAAAACATTCCATACATGGGGGACAACCAGAAAAAATTTGAGGACCTGAGAAATGGAGTATCTTGATTGATGTCACTAGGTTAAAGAGTACTTATTCTGGAGTGAGATGTAAGAAGACCAGAAAGACAACAGGTAGCTAGGCTTTGAATGCTAAACAGCATTTTGTATTTGATCCTGGAGGCAAAAGGAAGCCATGGGAAGGGTGACATTATTAGACTTGTACTTTAGGGAAGTTACATCAGTGGTTGAATGGAGGATGGATTGAAGTGGGGAGAGACTTCAGGCAGGCAACCTGAATAGTAGGCTATTATAATAATACAAGTATTCTGGATAAGGGATTGCATGAAAGTAGAGACAGTATCTGAAGAGAAAAGGGGGTGTATTTGAGAGATGTTAAAAAGGTTTATTTGACAATAGACTGGACATGGAAAGGGGGAGAAACAGTGAGGTGTCAAGGATGACTCAGGTTGTGAGCCCAAGGGCTTGGGAAGATGATATTGTCCTCAACAGTAAGATAGAAGGTAAGAGGAAGAAAGTTTAAGGAGAAAGATGAGTTCCTTTTGGAACACATTGAGTGTAAGATATCTACTGAACATCAAGTTTCAGATGTCTGAAAGGTAGATGGAGATGTGAGATTGTAGGTAAGCAGAGAATGCTTAATAATTAAATCCATGGAAACTGATGAGATTCTGAAGTGAAATAGGGCCCAAAATCAAACCTTGAAGGATATCTACAATTAAAGAAGAGCTAATGAAATTAAATTAAGTGAAGATAAATGTGATCTTTCAATTGCCTGATTCTGATTGTGCTGAAAATACAAGAAAGGAAAGGAATAGGACTGGAACCTAGGGTTTCAAACTTTTTCTTCCTTCCTTCCTTCCTTCCTTCCTTCCTTCCTTCCTTCCTTCCTTCCTTCCTTCCTTCCTTCCTTCCTTCCTTCCTTCCTTCCTTCCTTCCTTCCTTTCTCTCTTTCTCTTTGTTTGTTTGTTTGTTTGTTTGTTTCTTTCCTTTTCTTCTTTAATTGGAGTCTACCACAACTTGCTTAGCTGATGCAAATTCCCCATTCAGAGAAACCAAGAAGCCTGTTTCCTGGATAATCATAAGGTGTAGGGAAGTGTCCTAGAAAGACTGGGGGGCATGTGTAGACATTCTTTAACTGGCTCCTGTATGGTAACTACATGGTTGGAAGAAGGTTTTTCAATTGACTATGCATCCAGAATTGGGAGTATCTTCAAGAAGGCCTGAGTTTGTTTCAGCCACATCTGTTTTACTCTTTTGATTACTTACCAGACCATGTTTTGTGGGAGAAGCCTTCAGACTTTTTCTATATTGAGTCCACATGGACCTTAGAGACAAGTCTTAATCCCTTGAATTTATTCTTTTCCTTTTTAGATGAAGGAGATTAGAATCTCTAGCCTTGAAAGTTTAAAAGATCAGGAAGATGCTGTGGTATGTTGGCATTCCAGAATCTGTGTTTCATAGTTATAACATTGATGCCATGAAGAACAAGGAATGACTTTCAGAAGATCCCTTTGGACTCCAATCCAGAGGTAGCTGACACAAGAAGTATTCTGTTAGTCATATCAGATTTGTACTTAAACTTGGTGGAACTGACAGGGTCATGTAGGAAATGATCTATGTTTTGAGTCATATTGTCCCCCAACCCACTCCTGACCAAGAGAGTTTAGGGAGAGAACGTATTGGTGAAAATGTTTGCATGCTTGTTCTTGCCATATCTCTGATGTAAATATTCCTTTGTAAAAGCTAATTAATTGATAGTAAGTTATAGAAATGGAAATGAACCTAATAGCCAAGGGAATAGTGTTAAGGAGTATGGGCTCAATATGATGATAATAAAGAAGTGACCTCCCCCTCAAATCCCTTAGGTACCTTAGAAACTTGAGGATAAAATGTTAACAAGTCTAACTTGGGAAGAATGAACATGAATATACTCATTCCAGTGATTTGTGTTTACTATATATGTTACTTATATTTCCTTAAAATTTCCTTTTAAAAATATGGTTTTCTTATTTTATTTTTTAAAAGTCTCATCTTTTATTAAAAATAATCTACTTTATAAGTATAATATGTGGGAAGTATATAAAGAAAAGTTGGAGTTTTCCTTGAATTGTAATGTCAATATGAGCCAAAACTGTGAAATGATAGGCAAAGAAAGTAATTTGACTTGAGGTTACATTCAAAGACTGTCCAGGATTCAGAAACTAGTAGTCTTGCTGCATTCTGACTTGGTCAGACTGTATATGAGTATCATTTTGAGTTCTGGGCACCATATATTCAAAATAATAGTGCCAAAATGGAACATACTTAAAGGAAGATTACCAGAATAATAAGAGGACTTGACACCAGGCCATGAGAGGACCCAGTCAGTTATGCTTATCCAGACAAAAAAACTCAGTTTAAGACTTTAAGTATTTCAAAGGCTCTCATGTAGAAGAGAGCTTAGGTGTATTCTGATTGGCCCCATAAAGCTTACGAGGAACAATGAGATGGAAGAAGTAGTGATAGATTTAGACTCCATTTAAGGAAAACTAGATTTCTCCATGAATAGAATGGGCAACCTTGAGGTTTCTTTTAACTAGAAGTCTTTGAAAGAAAATTCAAAATCTACATGTTTAAATCACTAGAGACAGGATTCCTGTTCTTTTACAGGTTGGACTAAAAACCCTATAAATTTCAATTTCAGAGATTCTATCATTCCCTTAATGACAGTGAACAGATACTTAGTCATAAAGAGTATAGTTTCTTTCAGATGAATATCCCATTCATTCATTCATTCATTCACTTAGATATTTGTTTTCACTGGTGAGAAGCTATCTACACAAATGGAGATTACAACTCCTCTACTGCTTCTAATTTGTGTGATGTTTAGCTATACCATTACACAAATCCTTTTTAAAGACTTTGACCAATACATTGAGAGCTTTCCCATTTTTCTTTCAATATATTAAAGTTACTAATTGGTAACCAATAGCTCATTTTCCACCATATATATTTAACAAGTATCTACTACATACAGAACTCTGTGCAGGATGTTGTCTAGGATGAATGTAGTAGGAGAAATAGCTGTTACACAGATAATGATGAATCAAGAGATTATATAGGATTATATGAGTTAAAGCCTAAAGAGACCTCAGAGATCATCTAGTATAACCTCTTCATTTTATAGATGAAGAAACCAAGGTCCAGAGAGGCCAACATATTTGTTCAAGGTCATACAGCTAGTTGCTAGAAGAGGAAGAATTTAAAACCATGTATTTGAAAATAAAATCCAATGTACACAATTAAGTGTCCTTGGACTCAAAGGACTTATTCAATCCAAATGTTTATGTTGTTATTATCCTTTGTTATTAGCCCTAAAATAATGACTGTTTCATTATACTCTCTTTTCAGTAGTGTTCTTATTAAGGCAGTTTTTGTTTGTCATTAAAAGGCAGGGGAGAGAGAGGAAAGAGTTTATGGTTTACAGAGGTGGTGAAGTGCTTTAATCAGTTCATCTGTGAAAAATGGCAACTCTCATACATTTTCTATTTCTATAGCCTCTTCACTCCAAGAGATTCTCAACCATGTTGAAAAACTTCCCTCCTGCCGTGACTACTGAAATGCAGTCACTTATGGGGAGGAAGACAGTAGCCAGGCAGAACACTGCCAATATGTTCACCCTGAATTCTCAGGTGGAAATCTACTGATAGAAAAAATTCCTTCCAAATTGAAAAAGCTCTGTATGGATCACATTTTAAAAGCCCCTCTAAAGAAATGGAAGTCACTGAAGGGCTAAATTGTCCTTCTAAGAGGTCAAACTTGAGCTGAGAAGGAATCAGGGTATTTCAAAAAACTGCTGTTTGGAACAATAAGGTCTGTGGATAGCTTCTTTTGAAAAATTGCTCCAGGGTGCGATGACCTTCAGTGCCTAAGAGCTGCCACGGACTTACCTGTTGGCCAGGGCAGAAAGCAGATCTGCTATAAAGTTCTCCAAATTATTCATCTGTAGTCAGTGACCTTATGTGGCACAGCAAGTCCAATCAAGTTCTCTGTTATTTTTGCAGTCATTGAGACTGATATTTTCTTTATTGCCAAGGAAACAATTTCTAGGATAGGAAGCTATTTTCTTGTTAATTGGCATCTTTTGTTAAAAGAAATGAAACTTCTTCAATTGGCAGGTCAGCCTGCTAAGCTTAAGAAAGTTCATCATGAAGTTAGTTTAACATAAATCTTGGCTGAAAGACTCATTGAGAAGTGAAGACTTGCTCCCTACCTAGTTTTAATGACATTTTTATATGAAGATAAAATAAAGTTTCATAAGCTGATGAGATGAAAAATTTAGCGATTGAAGGACACTTCAGTTATCCAGTCCAAACCTCTTGGGTTACAATTGGGGAAATTTAGGCCAAGAAAGATTAAGTTGCTTGGCCAAGGTCACACAGGTAGTCTGAACCATGAATTGAACTCGGGTCCTCTGAATCCTGCATCAGAATATTTTCCATTATACCAGGCCCATTCAGAATTCATGCTCTACCATCTTCAGTTTTAGGATAAAAAATTAATTGTTGTCAATAGATTAATTTATTTGTCTGTTCTCTCTTTGACTAATTGACTGTGAAAATCATTTAATTTGCCTTCTTTCTTTTTTATGTAATATGGAAGATAGAATGATATTGAGGTAGAGAGTCCATCATAAAGCAAAAAAAAAACCAAACAAAAAAACCCAACTCATTTTAAATTACTTCTTGGACACTTCCTATGGTATGAGTCCCAGCAAGTCGCCTAACTTTTCTGTGTCCTAGGATCTTCTTAAAAATTATTAGTTGCAAAAAAGATGCTGAAATGTATTGTTAGCAGAAATTCAGTCACTGAGTCATGATGACCTCTGACAGCTTAATTTTTAGCTCTAAACCTTCCTAGTTTTAAAATTTCTTGATATTTTACTGGAATGTTATTGTATTAGAATATTGAGCTTGATTCTCTTGTTTGTCTCTAAAAGCATGTTCTTCTATGCACACACTCTCTCTCCCTCTTTTACCATTGCTCCTCTCATTCTTTGTCCTTCAGGCTCCTTTATAAACTAACACTCTTTTAAACCTTGTTTTAAATGTTTACTAAAGCTAGAATCAGACCATGCTTCCTCCCTAGTGTTAAATCAACACTTCCCACTCCATCTAGTTTTTTGACTGCTGAGTTTAACACTGGGAGGAGGTGAGGATTGCTGTTTGTGCCAATTGGCACTGTGAGGGAAGAAATCTGCCATCAGAACCATTGTACATTTAAAGTCTGTGTCTCTGGGTCTCATCATCCCTGCATCCCTCCCTTCTTTTCTATGTACTTTTATACCTTTAAAACTTCAAATGGCACTCAAAAAAGCTAACAAAATAACTTTTTTTGATCTAGCACACTTCATGAGATGCCATATTTTGGGTGATTTGCAATTTAAAAAATCATAAATTTACATTTTTCCTAGGTTGTCCTAGACAAAGACTGACATAAAAAAGTAATTAAAAGAGAAATCTTGAATGCTTTGAGAGTGAATTGGCAAGAGGATCTCAAAATTAACATAAATAAAGGGATCAATTGGATCAACTAGCTTACTGAAAATTGTTGTAACAATATTTCAAGACATGAATAAAAGAAAAAGTTAATGCACTATAGTAAATTTGCTTTTAAATGGAACATTTGAGAACCTGCATATTATAGCACAGAAATATAGACAGAGGTGAATCAATACTGGGGCATTTGGAGATATTTCAATTTGGGCTATATCTCCATTGGGCACCAAAGAGAAGTGCAACTGCATCAACTTTTATGCTGGTTATTTATAGTTTTACATCTTCATTCCACCCACAACTCCTACCTAGCTGTAACAGGGACATATATATAGAACTCCTTCAGATAGCTAGGCAATTATAGAATTGTGAAGTAAACAGGACCTTAGAGTTCATTTATTTTCAACTTCTAATTCCCCAGATGAAAAAAAACTAAAGGCAAAGATAAGTTAACTTTTCTGGGGTCACATACCTACTGAGTGGCAAAGCTGAGACTACAATTTGGATCTCTTGAATGCCAAACCTTTTCCATTATACATGTACTATTTAAAGAGTAATAATAGCCCATATTTATATAGTACATTTCTTCCTTTGATTTTCACCATAATCATGTGATGAAGGAACTGTTAATATCCTTATTTTATTGATTAACTGAGGCTTACAAAGGTTAAAAGACTTGCCAAGAGTCACCCAATTGGTTAATTTCTCGAGAGTGATCCAATGTGATCTTATAGACTTTATAGATCTTATAGACTCTAAGCACAGCACTCTATACACTATTCCATAAAGTCTCTCCACAGGTTTGTCAAAAGATGGTTTTGGATCAAAGAAAACATTGATGCTCAACAAGCTGTATTCCATATCCAGAAAGAAATGGTATGCTAAGAGGCAGAAGTGTTTGGGCTACATGAACACAACAGAATGAGAAGATACTCAAAAATCAGAGCAAATACAATTCACTCTGATGCTGGAACTTTCAGGGTTTCTGCCACTTCCTGAGCCAGGAAAGTCACTATGGTTGATCAAGCAACTGAAACTCTTATTCATAACTAATTCTGTTGCAGTAGTGAGAGCCAAAGTCATTTGTTCTGGTGACAAATTATCAAATATAAATAGCACTGTTCCTTGGCTAGACTAGCTGATCCCTAAAGCCTAATCCAATTCTAAAATTCTATGAACTTTTCCAATATGGTGAATGAAAATGACTTTTGTTTATCATCAATGTATCTATCTATCTATCTATCTATCTATCTATCTATCTATCTATCCACTTATCTGCATGATTATTCATTTATTGATTTGTGTTACTTAACATACAAGCTATATACTTTGAATTCTTAAGGAGGTTGTGGGCAAGGCAAGATCAATTAAAAAAAATTATTCAGCAACTCTTTTGTGCCAGACACTTGGGAGACAAATATAATAAATTAAATAATATCTAATTTCAAGGAGCTTACATTCTATCTGTCTTAAAGTATTTGAAAGGCTACTGTATGGAAGAAGGATTAGATTGATTCTCTTTGACTCCAGAGTATGAGTAATGGGTAGATACTGAAGAGAGGCAATTTTGAGCTTATAAAACTAATTCATCTTATATGTAACTAAGTGTAAGAAAGGCTAGTCCCAGTTGTTAACTGATTGTGATAGAAAAGAAGAAAGTTAGCTTAAAGAACTCCTGTTGCAAACCTCCTTATTGTAAGTACACATCTTTACTATCTCCTGATAGTGAATAAAAATAACAGAAACAGCATAGAGTCAGTTGTAAAAACTTTAGTAATAGTATTTGCTTTTCTAGAAATGTATGTCAATAGTAGAGTCCTCAAATTTTATTACTCAAAGAGACAACTTTGTGTATCTTTAAGTATTTTCTTGTGAGTTATTGTCTGTTATAATATCAATGTCTTTTTCCTAAAATATTGACTGAAAAGAGTAGTGACAGGATCAATAAAGTGCTTAAACTTTGTACTAGATTTTATTAACTATAGCTAGTATACTTTGAATATTGGCTTTTGTTAATCAATGATTTGTACCAACTGTCAAAATCTTAGAAAAACAGCTGTGAACATCTATAAGATGTCAATCATCACAGACTAGAGTGATGTGGTCACTGAATATACTTAGCCATGAATAAAGTCAGTTTTTTCAGCTCAGTATCATGGCCTAGAGATTTCTGTATTTCTTACAAGACACATCACTAAAACTTAAAACCGTGTATGCAAATTGGGAGAAGACTGAGGAAAAAATGCATGAAAGGATGAAGTTATTAATCAGCATTAATTTTTCTAGAATTTACTTTTTTTTCTAGACTCTATCAAATTGGAATTAGATTTAGATTTCTTAAAAAAAAAATTTAAAGAAGACATTATGTTTAAATTTTATAGGAGAGTTGACAATGAACATGGTCCATGATTATGACTATGATTTTGACCATGACTGTGATTTCATATTTTAAAAAATCACATTCTTATGACAAATGTATAGAACCTCTCCTTGTATAGAGACAATGAGGTTTTCTTTTTGTTGTTGAAAGATAGAGGAGATAAACAAAGCACAAGGTAGTAGTCTGCAAAGTTGTAAACCTGTGTATCTGTTTATCTCTGCTATTGGTAAATTGGAAGACAGAAGGATATACTGGGGACTAAAGGATCAGGAATGGAATAATAAAGGAGGGTGTGATATCTTTTGTGATAAGTACACAGAGTAGATAAATAAGAAAGAGCTGACAATATATTCTCTGTATTAAATTACACTCAACAGAAATGCTGAGGTCTAGTTTAATTTTTCATTATGAAAACACATTTCTGATTTTTTTAGGGAATAGAATAAGAAATGAATTAATTCATACAGATATTGAGATAGGAAATTTAGCATTCGACTTCTCTTCTACTTACAACTGAAGTCAAAGACACAGACCAGACATCAGAGTAGTGATAAGCAACTGCTAATGTATGAGTCATAGTGCTAGGCTCAGACCTGTGGAGTCCTGGGCTTTAAAAGATAAAGTCCAGACTCTTTCCTCCTGTATCTGGATCTTTACACCTCTATACCAAAGCCCTGAACAAAAGTCATTTAAAGAAAACTTAAATTAGACTCAGTCTGAAGTCTCTCTAGTAGGGAAAAGAAAAGGTCCCCTGAATAAATTCATTTAAGAGTACAAAATCATTAGGATAGATATTTATTTCTTCCAGGACAAAAAAGATACTTCAAATACAGAAGCCTGACAATAATATCATCAATGCCCTGTACCAAGATTAATTCAAAATGGGTAAATGACTTAAATATAGGGAATGAAATCATGAATAAATTAAGTGAACATAGACTAGTATACCTGTCAGATCTGTGAAAGAGGAAGGAATTTAAGACCAAGCAAAAGACAGAAAACAAAATGTTGAATGATTTTGATTATATCAAATTAAAAAATATATACAAACAAAACTAATGTAACTAAAATTAGAAGGAAAACAACAAACTGGGAAAAAATCTTTATAACAAAACCCTCTGACTAAGGTTTAATTTCCTAAATATATAAGGAACTAAGTCAAATTTACAATAAATCAAGCCATTCTCCAACTGATAAATGGTCATGGGATATGAATAGGCAGTTCTCAGATGAAGGAATCAAAACAATCAATAATCACATGAAAAATGTTCTAAATCCCTCCTGATTAGAGAAATGCAAATTAAAACAACTTTGAAGTACCACCTTATACCTATCAAATTGGACAATATTGCAGCAAAGGAAAGGGATAAATGCTGGAGGGGATGTGGCACAATTGAGACACTAATGCACTGCTGATGGGGTTGTGAATTAATTCAACCATTCTGGAGTACAATTTGGAACTTTACACAAAGTACTTTAAATGACTGCCTGCCCTTTGATCCAGCCATAGCACTACTGGGTTTGTACTCCAAAGAGATAATAAGGAAAAAAGACTTGTACAAAATTATTTATAGCCATGCTCTTTGTGGTGGCAAAAAATTGGAAAATGAGGGGATGTTCGTTGATTGGGGAATGGCTGAACAAATTGTACTATCTAATGGTGATGGAATACTATTGTGCTGAAAGGAATAATGAACTGGAGGAATTCCATATGAACTGGAAAGACTTCAAGGAACCAATGCAGAGTAAAAGGAGTAGAACCAGGAAAACGTATGCAGAGACACATAAACTGTGGTACAATTGAATGTAATGGACTTCTCTACTAGCAGCAATTGTATAATTGAAAATCTGTTACCCTAAAAAAAAACAACTACATTTCCTGGGAGCCCACTGACTTCCTGTCATTAGGTACTTCCTGTAGACAGGGGATATTAGGCAGTAAGGGTCCCAGGCTCTGTTTTTGGCTTGTAACGAGCATGGTGGTGGTAGTAAGTTAAGTGTGGTGATTTTAAATGGGATAATCAGCCATGGGCACATGGTCTTTATTTTGTATCCTTTTTATTCCTTGATTTCTAATTATCATTAATAAATCATTTAAAATATAATATTTTTATTATTTGACATTGATTTTAATTTTTACACAATGCAACAATCCAGGACAATCCAGAGGAACTCATGAGAAAGAACACAAATCTATATCCAGAGAAATAACTGTGTGAGCAGAAAAACATATGCAGAAGAAAAACATATGATCTGTCATGTAGTTCGATGGGGATATGATTTTTTGTTTTGTTTTGTTTTGATGTTTTGATGTTAAAAGATATTTTACTGTGTCAGATAATTTCAGGGTTGTTACTTTAAGTCTAGATTTAAATGGTCTCCAAATAAAATTCCCAAGTCAGTCTGGAAATTTATGGTAATTTAATTAATATAGAGGGAAGGAATTTAAGGAGAAGGAGGAAAGAAGATATAGGATTTCTCTTACCTGGCCTATGCCAGGGGGATTTTTAATCTCCCCATCTCTAGGTCTCTGAAGAAGATTAGAGGCTTCTGAGAGGAAAAAGTTGGAAAGTAAAGGAGGAAAATTCAGCCAGAAACTCAATCCTGAACCAAACAATAGCTTGTAGCCGTGCTAAGGTGCTAAGATGCCAAAAGACTCAGCACACATCTCTCAGCTAACTCTCCATCGCCAATTAAGAGAGAGAGAGAGAGAGAGAGAGAGAGAGAGAGAGAGAGAGAGAGAGAGAGAGAGAGAGAGAGAGAGCAAGCCTTTGAGGGATGAAAAATCTCAAATATATAGACCTTTCATCCTTGTGTCTCCTCCTCTAAATTTTCACATCTACCAATAACATTAAAGGCTTTTTTTCTCCAGGACTGCCCATAATTTTAGTTCTCACCTTCTTTGATTTGATTATATCTTTAGAGTTAATTAACACTTCTTTGTTAAGTTCACCTTTTGTGAGTTACTTGACCTTTTTGTGATTAATTTAACCTTTATAGTTACTTAACACATTTTTCTATTAGATCTAAAAATAGACTTAGCTTAAAGTTCTAGCTTCACTATAAGGTGAGAACTAAGTACCTTTGTTGTTCAATCAGGAGATTACAACGTTATCTTCCCCTAAAGTACAGTCTAAGTAGGATGGAGTAGTTTTTAAAGTTCACAACTGCAAATATGAATAACATGGAAATTGGTTTTGAACAATGATACTTGTATAACTCAGTGGAATTGCTTCTCAGCTCCAGAATGGGGTTGGGAAGAGTGGAGAGGGGGAAATCATGAATCATTTAACCATAGAAATATATTTTAAATAAATAAATAAATTACAAAAAAAACCCAAACAAAATAGCATCAATGATTTAAAACATAGTACAATTAACTTATAATTTCTAGTATACTCAACTGAGTGGTTGATAGTTAAAATATTAAAAGATAAACCATTCTGTGGGAATTCTGTAAGGTATTTCACCTTCACTTCAACTTTTCACTGTCTGGAAAATTTCTTTATGGTCCATGTCTTTAGTTACTTTTTTTAAAACCCTTATTTTCTGTCCTGGTGACAACTCTAATACAGAAGGGTCAGGACTAGGCAAATGGGTTAAGTGATTTACCTAGGGTCACACAGCTAGGAAGTGTCCAAGGTCAAATCTGAACCTAGGTTCTCCTGCCTCCAGGTCTGCTGCTCTATTCATTGTGCCACCCAGTTGCCCTACAAATATTACAGTTTTGTTTTTTATTAAAACCATATTTTCTTAGTGACAACTCTAAGGCAAAAAAGCAGTGCCCAAGTCTTTTGGTAAGCTAATATTTTGGGCTCATCATGCTATCAGTGGTCATTTGATCCAATGTGCATTTGTAGAAATTTTCCCTAGCCACATGTCTTCTCTATGTGAGGGGTCCAGGAACTCCTGATAACTAAAATTTGTGAGGTTGCCCACCATGCTAGAAATATCTAACCCTGACTCTCTGATTGGTCACCTCTGCTCAGGGAGAATTAAAACAAAATAGCACTTAACAAGCATTTACACAGTGCTAACTTTGTACTAAGCACTGAATATACAGAGAAAGGCAAAAGGCAGACATCCTGCACCTTACAGGCTTCATCTCTCAAAGAGCTCACATTCTAATAAGGGAGATAACATGAAAACATCTATATCTTTAAAGGGTATATTCAGTGTAAGGTAATCTCAGAGAGGAAAACACTAACAATTAGGGTTCTGGGAAGAGCCTCTTATAGAAAGTGAAATTTGAAATGGATTTTGAAGGAATCCACAGAAGGCTTGGGACAGAGAAAAAGTGGCAGAAAGTTCTAAGCACAGGGGACAATTGATAAAAAGCCATGGAAATCATGAGCAGGTTAATTTGGGGAAAAAGATAGACAGACAAAATGAAATTATGAAGAATGAAATAAGCAGAACCAAGAAAACTATATATATATGTGTATATATATCAATAGAAATATTGTTTAAAGGATGGTGTAGTTAAAGAACTTATAAATAGAAATTAGTAAAACATATTTTTGTAGTACAGAGTTCTTTTTCAAATGATGCCTTCTTTAATGTGAGGAGGAGGAGTGTGAGTGTTAATTGGGTATTTAATGTAACAAAAATGAGTTAAAAATAAAAGAATATATTAGATGACTTGGTTTCAAAAAAAAGGCATGGAGTCAGAAGATAGAGTATTATATATGAGGAACAGCAAGGCCATATTCCTAAATAAGAGAGTACATGGTCAGAAGTAAGGTATATGAAAAAGGGAAAAGTAGAAAGGGATCAGATTGTGCATGACTTTAAAAACCAAAGAGCATTTAAAAAGAAAAACAATTGATCCCAGAGGTAATAGGCACCTATCAGTGAAATTTATTGAATAGTGTTGTAATATATTCAGACTTATGCTTTAAGTAGATCATTTTGGCAGGTCAGGATGAATAGGACTAGGGAAAGACTTGAAATAGAGACACCAAACAGCAGATTATTGCAATAGTCCAAGGATAAGATGGCCAAGGTGACAGCTATATTAGAGGAGAGAAAATTCATATAAAAGAAATGTTGTAAAGGTAGAAACAAAAGGAGTTGGGAATAGGTTATATAGATAGATAGATAGATAGAGAGAGAGAGAGAGAGAGAGAGAGAGAGAGAGAGAGAGAGAATATGGCAATGTGGCTTAGACATTGAGGATGACACCAGGGTTTCCAGGCTGGAAAAATGGTGGTACCTTCAACTATAAGGGGGAACTTAAGATATATTGTGGGGAGGGTTTGGGGAGAAAGATAATGAGTTCTGGTTTTGAAATGTTGAGTTAAAACGTCTATGAAAAATCCACTTTGAGACAGGTAGTTGGCAAAACAAGGAAAGAGTCAGGAAAGAGTTTAGGGCTTGAAAGATAGATCTGGGAATTATCTGCATAGTAATAATATTGAATTCTGGGAAGCTGATAAAATAACCAAGTGAGAGAGTATTGAGGGAGAAGAAAAGAGGACCTAGGAGAGATCCCTTGGGTACAACTTCAATTAATGAGCCTGACATGGGTGAAGATCTAGCAAAGGGGACTGAGAATGAGTGTTCCAAGAGGTAGTAGGAGGATTGGGAGAAATTAATGTCATGAAAACCTAGAGAGGAGACATTATTCAAGTAAAGAGGGTGGTTAACAGTGTCAAAGGCTGCAAAGAGGTCAAGACAAATGTGGATAGAGAAAAAGTCTTTAGAATTTTTAGTTAGATCATTACTAACTTTGTAGAGAATAGTTTCAGTTGAAAGAAATGATAAGGTTGGAAGCCATACTAAAAGCTTAGTTGCATCGAGGCAGCACACATGCTTACTTCCAAGTGTGGGCAGCCATTATAACAAGTGGGGCTGGAGGTGGTGAGGAGGGAGATAATTATTCCCATGACACATCTTTAACTCTTTCTTCTTCTTTTTATCCTTTGTTTGCTTATTTATTGTTGGTAGCCAAACTGTCCCCAAGAAATAGTGATGCTTTTTTTTCTCTACATGCCTTTTAGATTTGTCCTTTTTATTCAATCAACAAGCATTTAATAATTGTTTAATATGGAATGATTACAAAAAACTTCATTTAAATTCTCTATGGATATTAAGAAATACTAATCCTCCAAACTAAAATTATTTGCAGGCTTTTCCCTTTAGGAAAGTGCAAAAAGGACAGTCTTTCTTTGAAACAGGGTAAAAATAATACTCAAATGTATCTCCTTTCTAGTTCAAAATGTTCCTTTCCCATCTACCTGGAATGATTGTCATCATGATCCACACTGGGACAATGTCTTCTCCTCAAATTCAAAGTTAAGACATTGACCACGGACAGGAAACCTTAAGGGGAAGTCCAGAAAGGAAATGAATGATGGCTATTTTGTACTGTTAGCTGTTCAGTTTTAAATATATATATTCTTTTTTCTTACACACAATTGCTATAAATGTTACCTCAAATTGTATTTTGGCAGTCATAGGGGAGAGCATGAGGGACTATATGAGTTTGGATCCCTCTCTCTTTCTGTTTCTCTCTCTCTTTCTCTAAGCTAGAAATAGTTTAAATATATATTAATATTAAATTCAATAAAATTATTTCTGGTAGTATTGAGTCTAAATTATAGGGTATATTTTTAGTATTTTTATTCATCAATATTATATACCTGTAACTCTTCTCTGCACTGAGGACATGGAAAAAAACAACACGTGGTCTTGGTAGGGATTAGAAGAAGGGAGAGAATGAGAAGAGTTCTTGTAGAAGTTGGGATTTGTGCTGAGTCTTAAAAGGAAGCTTCAGTGCTGAGATGAGGAGGGAGAGCATTCCAGGGGCAGAGGGGTTTCATTCAATGCACAGGAAAGAACATTGCTCTTGCTCTCAGAATACCTGCATTACAATCCCAGACATGACACCTAGGAATCTGTGACTCTCTCTGAGCTTCAGCTATGCATCTATAAAATGAGGAAAATATTCTACTCACTAACCTCACAGCACTGTTATGAGTGAATTTCTTTGCAAATTTGATATACTTTAAAGCAGTACACAAATATAAGCTATTGTTGTTGTAAGTCACTACTCTGACCTGGAAAAACAAAGAAAAACATATAGCTGGCCACGCAGTCAGCATAACAGATGGAATAAACTTATTGAACTGTTATGCAAAAATTTTTTTACAAGACTTAAAGGGAAACCTCTAGCATTATGTGCATCTTCTCTGAAGAATTTCTGTTGAGCCACTAGAAAGAGTACCTATATGGAGGATAGCACATATCCTTCGAAATACCAAAGGAATTTCATTGACAGGATTCTAGTCCAGACCTACATTACTTAAATCTTAACTAAACTTCTTAACTCTGTTTTTCCCCTAATCAATTCTGCACCCATTGCCAAATTTATTAACCTAAAGTTCCAATCCCTTTCTCAAAAGTCTATAAATGGCGCTTGTAAGAAAAATTAATGACTACATATTAAAATAATAATGATACCACCAGCATAGGGTAGTGCCTAATAGAGATCCTGTCCTGGGATCTGTCAATGAATCATTTTTGAATCTTGGCTCTGACATACACTAGTTTTATGACCAATGGTAAGTCACATAACAATTTGGGGTCCCCAGACAACTCTCCAAGAAAATAAATTGCATAAGGTCATAGATTTTAACAGACTGAAACTGAAGCATCAATAATTGAAATTATGTACCTAAGGTTGCACAGGGATGTAGAGTTCTGTGACTCCAAATACACTATTCTTCCTTCTGTATCACGTATCAATACAGGGAGTTACCCCAGTAAGGAGTTGTTCATATATGGAATCATACGTCCATATGGAAACTTAAGTCAAGTCAAAATAAATAAATAAATAAAAGGTGGATGCTATGTTAGATTATGTAAAACGTGTTATGGTGTTCACAATTGTTCTGAAAAGAAATTCATTTAAGATACTTGTTTGATGAAGAATAATCATTTCTTTCAATAGAAAACTGGGCTGATAAAATGTCCAACTGAACAATTAGTAAACAGGACAACTAAATGAAGAAAAAAAATATATATAGAAAAATAATGTTTAAGGTAGTTCTGAGCTCTGAGTTGGACACAAACAGAACACTATATGCACATAGCCAGAGAATGGAGATTATTTTCCCAGCAGTTAACAGATATGAACTGTCTTTGATTGGAGAAATAGCTAATCTTTAAATAATGAATGGGAAAGGAAGTGACCCATCAAGGGCCAGAAAAGGACTAAATATTTTAAATTACGAGCACTTTCTCATATAATGGTTGGCTCATGTAAAGTGTCTGGTGAAATCTCTGGACCCCTCCTTGGAAGAATATTTTGAAATGCATAAAACAAATTTCAATGGAGACCAATCATATCAAAATGCAATTATCAAAATATTTTCAAGGTCCACGAACCTTAATTTTAGTATCTCCAAAAATATTCTTGCCTTAAAAAAGTCAGTTGCATTTTCAGTCTATTCTAAAGCCTTGCCATGGAAAAATGCAGAAACAGAAATAAAATACTTCTACTCCTAAAATCTAAGTTTTTCAGTTTAACCCAAGATTCAGAGGCCCCACTGAAAGGCTGAAAAGAAATTGCATCTATTCTAGCAAACTGTAATACATTCAGAGGTAGATTACTGGACAGCAAATCTTTCTCAAGTAAAAACAGTTTTAGTATAAGTTGGAATTTTGCTCTTATAGTTCAAGATGGGTTACAAACAGGAACAAAGGCAGAGAACATTATCCTTCTATAAATTATACTCTCCAAAAGTCATTTTACAAAATAGAGGTTTAATAAGTGCTTATTGACTAAGTCTCAAAAGGTTGTGACTTCCCTATGGTTACATGGCTAATGAATGTCTCAGGCAGTATTTGAACCTAGGACTCCTTGATTCCAGGATCAGCAAATTAGGGCATTGGCAGGCATATTTACATCTTTACTTATTTAAACTTTTGCTTAAAAGGGTTATTTGTCATTTAGGTAGTTAATACATATGTTTTTTGAAGAAGAAACTTTCTTGATTGAAAAAGAAATAGAAAACCTAATTCCTCCTCATTACATCATACAGTCTCTTGCCCCAGTGAAGTTTTGGTCTTCTAAAATTTTCATGTTAATTCCCACTACCATGACTTTATACTTGTATTCTTCTTCTTCTTTTTTTTTTTAACCCTTACGTTCTGCCTTAGAATCAAGATTATGTATTGGTTCCAAGGCAGGAGTGGTAAAGGCTAGACAATTGGGGTGAAGTGACTTTCCCAGGGTCACACAGCTAGGAAGTGTCTGAGGTCATATTTGAATCTAGGCCCTTCTGTCTGTATGCCTGACTCTCTATCCACTGAGCAACCCAGCTGCCCTCTCATCCTTGTATTCTTTTTGACTGAAATGTTCTCCCCTGTCAGCCTTTATCTATCCAAATCGTGTCCTTTATTCGAGTTCCATTTGCTTAATGAAATATATATGCACACATATGTATATGCATGTATAAAGTAACATCCATATATGAACATGTATGTATACATGCATCTATATGTGTATCAATATCTATATATCAGTTCATTGTCATTATGCTTGCTATTATCTTGTCTCATTAGAACAAAAACTCAGTGTTGAAAGATGGTGAGTTTTTCTTTTGTATTCATTTCAGTACTTTGTCTAGTCTTTGGTTTGTAGCTAACATTCAGTAAAAACTTGATCATTGAATGATTGGGAAAATACTGTATATTTTATTTATAGTTTGAGATAAAATTGTCTGAAGTCAGTTTCTGCGTTTATGTTTTAAGGCAAAGGATTGACAAATCGTATTTAACTCCACAGTGTCATCTCCAAAATTGTGAGGGTCAGATTTGTTGTCTTTATTGGAAATTTGGTTTTATTAAATTTCATTTGAAATAAGATACCTGGAGCTTGACTTGAGCATTTTTGTTATAATGAGACCTTTTCTGTCTTATGCATTTTGTAATAACAGGATTTGCTCTTTACTATATCTTCTTCATTCTGATAGTAATAAATAATGGAAGGCAATTGTCAGATTATAAATCAAGAAATATTCTGATTCAAGCAATCTCTGTTCAATGTAGTAGATGAGAGCTAGGCAAACAGAAGATACTCTAGGCCTTTCACCATTGAGACATGAAGTTCTCTACAACAATTATGGAATAGGACTAACAGAAGTACACTTATTTAGGTAGATAGAGTATGTTTGGTTTGCTGAAATGAATCTTCGCAGGAGCGGAAAAAACACCCTTGAGAATGCTGTTAAGACAATATAACAAGTTAGATTAATATAGATTTGACCAGCAAATGATTCCTCACTTACTGGCCTTTGGATTTCAATAATATTTAGCCAGAGGCTGTTTTTCAAGTACTGTCACTTGGGTTTTTGTAATGAAAGGCAGGAGAGGAAGCTATAATGAGCTCTACATTAGTTCATAACACTCACACTAAACCAAGAAAACAAAGACAGGCACCTGTAGGTTTCTGACCTAGTGTCCAATGGGGAATTCTTTGTGGGAAAGCAGAGAAGGGCAATGGGGGGAGTGGGGAAGGGAGATACTGTAATCTTGTTTTATTTGACTTGTTATTAAAGTCAGCTTTTGTACTCTGGAGACACATAGTCCAATGTTAGACCTGAATATGCTACAAAAACCTGGCCAACTTAACAGATAGGGAATTGCCTAGGTGAAGAGTTTGTTGTTCCCAAACATAAACCTGAAGATACCAGAAATTCTATCATCATAAATAATTTTTACCTTTGTGTTTTGAAGATGTTTAAACAATGAAGTCTTTTTATAATTGAAAATAAACCCGAGAAAGGTCAACAACTCAAGTCATTCACTTTTTAACGGGATTTTATTTCCAACTCAAATAAAAGTATGGAAAAGTCATTCAGCAATCCAGTAGGAGAGGGAACAAGTCTCTATCAGAATAGGACACGGGATCCTGAGGAAACTGGATGTTCAGAGAGAAGGTGAAAGGTAAAGTGTTCCAAAAGACAACACTGTCTATTTCATTTTAGCTTTCTAAACCTTAAGCTGTTATTTACAGCCTTATTTAGAGTTCCCTGATGCCAATAAATTTAGCTAATAAGCATGAACTAGTTAAGAAGAAAAAAAGAAAAGAAGCAGTTTATCTTATATTACGTTGAAGATGAGGAAGATGGAAGATGTGATTATTTTGTTTCACTTAATGATCATTGCACAACACTGAGTAAAATGCACAGCTAAGCTAACTAAACAAAGGCATCCTCAGATCACTATCCTGATGATAGCTGAATAGTGGCACACCTATTTATTGTCTAAAGAAATGAGTGGGGTCAAGGGGAGAATTAAGGCAGACATTTTATTATAAGATCAAAAGAAGAACTTGATACTTTCATCCCTTTCCACCTCAGCCACTGAGTATACCATCCACAGTGCGCACTGAATAAAGGTCTGTTGGATTGAATTCATAGGGCTTTATGTTCAAGGTCAAAGCATATAATTCATAAGCAGATGTGTGACTTTTGACAAGTTTGCTGATAAGAAAGCTGCTGATAGGTACAGTCCCAGAACTGCCTAGAAAGAAAGAAAAGTGGCTTATTTGCATATAGAACAGGCTGCTCAGTGTGTCAGTTCTCCACATTCATAGTCACATTGAAGTTTTTTAGGTCATGTTTCTGACAATTCAGGTAAAACATTAGAAACGAATGCAAACTAAACTCCTTTCTGTTATATCCTGTGTTTACATAAGGCCAAATTTCATCTGTTTTCAGTTCTGGGTCAATAGGTAGTAAAAACAGTTCTGTACCAGGAGAGAGAATATGCAGAAGGAGCAAATGATGCCATTGCCCATTGATTTGTATATTTTCTAAAGGGATGATTTTCATAACATGAATCTTCACCATAGGAGTGGCAACTCTGATGTGCCCTTGTACTGCCGAGAGGAAAGAAAATTTCCTTACTGAAATGTTTGCAACACTTATATAGCCACAATATGTCCCATATAAGTCCCATATACATGTGGAAGGATGGCTAAAGTACTGTTATTATCATTAATAGAAGTAGTATTTGTGGTGGTAATGGTGGTAAGCACAGGACAAACATGACAATTCTACACAAATTCTTTGAAGTAAGCAGCCATCACTTATAGACAACAGATAATAATGAGCACTGGCTTTTGCGTTTGTCAAATATAACTAAAATGGCTTGTTATTGAATAGAACCTATAAAATTGATGATCATTAAAGAATAAAATCAAAATGTCCTTCATAGGCAATGTCAGCATAAATTCTGCCAACAATATTCAGTGAAGAAACATTAAACAAATGGCTGAGTCACATGGATGTGTTGGGTGGAAAAGGAAGAATTTCTGATTGCTCCTCAGGAATACATCATTAGAAATTACAGACAGGTTATTCTCAGAAAGTCAACGTTTAATGATCAGTGTAGGTTTGCTAAGAAATGTTGGAAAAATGTAATAGACTGCTAAAACCTGTAAAAATTTGCTACCTAGCAAATCCCTAGCAAGATATATATATAACCTAATGGCTAGCATTATACATAAGAAACTTGCTACCATTCATGGGCTGATAGCCAACATATTTCCATAATACAAATACAGACTTCAAGATATCCTCAAGAACTGCCTGGAACAAGACCATTATCATAACTGGACATATTAGAATCACCTGTACATAAGGTTGATGCATAAACATTTAAGAAATTTAAGAACTACATTTTAAATATGACAGCCACCATCTCAAATAATCATAATTTCCAAGCTACATGGAATAAAACAATATAATAGTGTAGGGAACTGCCACAGGAGATTAAAATCATGTGAAAAAAGGATGAGCTACATAGCATTCCTCTTTTTCTTTCTACTACTGCAGTTGTATTGAGAATGCTTTCAGTGAGGCTTCGAAGGATGAACTCATCTCTTAATAGTTTTATTTAAAATAAAAAAGGGTTATTTTATCCAACTGTGAATCTAGTGAACATTAACTATAAAGAAATAACAGTAGATTAGCAACATGTCCCAGGACTGTTTTTAACAACACCATGAAAAAATGAAAAGAATTAAATGATGATGGCAATGATGATGATGATGATGGTGATGAGGTAAACTATGGCTGAACAGTGAAGAGATCAATGGCCTTCTGACTTCAACTTTTAATGGGAAAAACATTTAGAGGAATGACAATCCTAACAATAATAGTTTAAAATACTTCTAGGGCTTATCATAGTGCCCGGCATTAAGTAGGTACTTAATATATCTTGTTGACTTTTGACAGAAACAAACAAGCAAACTTATGCAATGTTAAGGAAACACAACACATCTCATGAAAGCTATAGAAACATTTCCTCATGAGAAAAGAGGAAAGAAATTGATAGATATTCTCAGAACAACACTTAGTTTCAAAATTTATAGGCATTCTTTGGGAACAAATGGGACTCATTTTACAAAATAATAGTAAATATAAACAAAAAGGTATATGACATTGGGTTTGTCATCAAGTGAGGTTTATCTTTGAATAGAGCCAATGATAATGATAAACTGTACTTTTATATGTTCCGAAGTTCCAAGAATAGGATCAAAAGGTTCACCATGGATAACATTTCCATGAACTCAAGGAATAATATTTTGGGAAGAGAACTGCCAAACAAGTGGTCAAATAATGCAAATTTACTTATAGAAATAGAAATGCTTTAATAGAGATTCATTATCAGTTTATTATCAGAAGATGCAAAATAAGTTTGTTTTAAGGAATGTAGATTTAATGGTTATTATAGATTATGAAATCAACTGAGGAAAATGTATAACATAGCACTTCAGATTGTAAAAAATTTAACATCTATCAAATACCTAAGAAGACTTAATATAATGATATGCTATCAAGCTTACTATCCTATATAAAAATCACAATAATCGAATTCCCATGATACAAATATGAATCCAAAAATAACTTGAGGAATCACCAGTTAATTGTACTAGAATAAGAGAAATATTACATACTGAAAAAATTTATAACTATTTAAACATACCATTAACAAAGATATAATGACAATATTATAATAGATATATATATACTTAAAACTTATTATTTCCAAAGCCTCATGAAAATGAAACTTTCAAAATACAGACACTTGGTAAAAAAATTAAGACCACATGGGAAAAAGATTAAATATATGCCATCCCTATAATTCTGCCTACTACTAAAGTTTTCTCCAAAGGCACTTTTAGTGAAATTACAGTAAAAATTTGCTTCTCAATATTTTCATTAAATCATAAAGAGCAATCACTTTATCTTCCTGTTCAATAGTATACAGAACATCAAATTGGAAAAGATTTTAGCAAGATAGTGATTTGTTTAAGAGTTGTTTCTATCAGAACCTCATTCTCAGAATGAAAACAAGGTAGCAACATTAATATCATCTATAGTATGCACTAGTATGCCATCATAACAATACTGGAAACAAATCTTACTATTTATAAGCAAGAGGTCCATACTCCTTTTTATCCGGTGTGTTTTCAGCTCTAAATCACATAAGGGAGTATCATCAATTAGGGAGACAAATTTAAAGAAAAACAACACCTCATCCCTAATGCTAGATTATATGTAGTAAAAGATAAAAAGGAAGAAATGAGAAAATATGAAGAAATAAAATTTGAAGAAACTGAAGTAATTGAAAATCTTCATTAGCAACAAATTCTAAAATTAATTATTCTTGGCTGTGCCCCAATATTATCTGCCTTTTGGAATATTGTATTCAAAATTATGCAATCCTTCATAGTAATGGCTATTAAATTCTGAATTATACTGACTGTGATTCAATCTTTCTGACTGAAATTCTTATTTTCTGTCTGTTTGTAGTACTTTTCCTTTCACCTATAAATTCTGGATTTGGATTATGATGTTCCTGAGAATTTTCATTTTGAGATTTCATTCAGGAGATTACCAGTTTTTACTTCCAATTTCATTTTGACTTCTGTTTGTATACATATATACAATATATACAATTTATTATTGCAAGAGATCTGGGCAGATTTTTAAAAAGATTTCTTGCAATATTATGTGTATATATATATATATATATATATAATTGTATAATATATTGTATAAACATATTCTCTTTTTTGGTCATAGCATTCAAAGAGAATATACATTATTTTTTTCTTCCATGTTTTCCATGTCAATTGTTTCTGTTATGATATACCTTTCATTCTTCTTTTTTGGTCTTTTGTTGCCTAATGTAGTCATTGGTTTCTATTTGTTCTATTCTAATTTTTCAGGGACTTTGTTGTTTGGACCAAGTTTTATACTTATGCTAAACTGTTAATTTTCTAATAATTTTCTATTATTGTTCTCATTGATTTTCCAATATTTTCCTTAAGTATTCTCATTACATATAAAAATTAACTGTTTTCCAACTCTTCATTCACTCTTCCAGGAATTCTAATTGAGGTTGTGGTCAAACTGTTTTTTCTCTGAAGCTTTTCTTATAGATGTTTTGGAGGTATTCTTTTCTTTTGAGTTTCTGTCTTGAACTTCCTTGACACTGTAATTACTTTTTATGGCAAGGTGGTGTTGTTGTTTTGTCATTCTTTCAGCTCACTTCTTGACTTTGGAATTGATGTTAGGGCTATGTTCTTTGTAACTCCTAAGAAGTGTCTAAGCTGATCTTATTGATGCTAGAAATCTCTATTGGCTCAGTGACAGAATTGCAGGCTGCCCTTTGGTCTGGGATTCCTACCTTGGCTATACTCTTGCAAGCTAGGTTAGTTGATAATGGGACTCTGTTCTGCTCCTGCTGTTTGAGCCACATTGCTCCTGTGGCATCTGAACTTTGTAGTTTCTCAGGGTTTCCCTAGCTGAGAATGAGACAAAAATAGCATCCCTGTATGCAGGTCCTCTTCTCATTCTGTCCTGGATCCATGACCTGTAGCTGGGTAGTCAGTGACAAAGCTGCCAATAGCCTTGTTTCCTTCACAGTGTCCAATTATGGTTCTGGGGACAGGGGGCAACATAATCTGGTTTTAGGACTTCCTCTTGGACTAGGGCACAACTTTTCCCCAGGCATTGGAGTACTCTGTCCTCACCAAGTTCTTGGCCTGAACTGGTCCCCAGTGTTCACAGATCTCCCCATCTGCTTCCCAGTGCCAAGTCGGGCAAAATAAATTACTCAGTCTCTTTTTGAAATTTACCATCAGAATTCCGTCTAGTGAATTTTCTAGATGTTCAGAGAAACTTTTTTTGGTAACCTTATTGCTTCTTAACATTCTGCCTCATCTCTACCTTTCCCATGCCCCCAATTTTTTGACATCCATCCTAACTCAAATCCAGAATCCAGAATTTCCAGATCAATGAAAAAAATACAAACAGCTAGAAAGTAAGAATTCATGTATTGAAGAGCGACAGTCAATGTCATGCAAGACTTAACAGCCACTATTTTAGTAAGTAGAGAATTTGGAATTCAGTATTCCAAAGAATAATTAATCTAGCAAAAATGAATATAATCTTATAGGGGCAAAAATGTGTCTTTAATACAATAGAGGTCTTCCACGCATCCTTTATAAAATGAGTAGGGCTGCATAACAACTCTGAAGTTCTAAAACCAAAAGTGAAAAGAAAAAAATGTAAAATGAATAATGATAAATGACAAAAAATGATAATTTGCTTATATTCAAATATGTGAAGATGATATATGCATTCCCCCTGAACTCTAACATCATCTGTGGTCACAGAGGAAGTCTACATAGACAAGGTATGGGATAAGTTTGGTTATGTCTTGACAATCTTCTGAGTGGAAAGAGAAGGGAAGAGGAATACACAGAGGCACAAGAGAAAGGAAGGTTAGAAAAAGTTATCTCATATAGTCATTGTGAACAATTAGATTGTAATAATCTTCTACATACCTTACATGGTTAAGAATTCTTTCTATAAGTATGGCAGTGAAAGATATGCTCTTCATTTCTCTCTCTCTGTTTGTCTCTCTTTGTCTCTTTAATGATATAACTTTTCTTTTTTAGGTCACATTCATTTTGACCACATGATAGCATCCAGCACAAAATTATTGCCTAAACCTAAGCTTTATCATAATGCTTTGTTATTCTTTCAATTCTTGTCAAATATGAAGTCAAATATGTTTTAAGGTTCATGAAATACTGAAGTACTGTTTTTGATTGCTGATGTTTCTTACTTATCTAGTAAATGCAACTAATTAATAATGAACAGTTCTTCTTGTTCTCTTTTCCCTTTACTAACTCACAGTGAGACATTCTCAAGAGGTAATTAAAGGACCGTTAGGTTTCTGCTTTATGTCTGCCTTGCCACATTTACACTAGGGTAGTATTATTCCCACATGGTACAATGGTAGAAAATTTCCATTTGGGTACCAAAGTTCCCACATGGTGTAAAGTGTTTGTATGGTTATAGTCCAGGTAGTATATCACTTACAGTCTTTCCTAATACAAGGTTTTAAAAATATTTCTATTTATTTTATTTAATATTTTCCAGTTATATATAAAATATTTTTAACTTTCATTTTTAAAAAGAAATTCATGTTCCAAGTTCTCTCTCTCTCTCTTCAAATACTTACTTATTCTGGCTTGTATATATATGAGATTTATTAAATAACATATAAGATTTTAAATCATTCAGAATAAAATAATGTACATAATAACAACCTGACACTTTGCAAAGTGAATTTTACTTAAGATATTTAAAAGCACAAACTTGATACACACCCTATTTTGACATGATTGTGTAAATCTTTTATGACAGAAAATCTTCATAAATCCACTTACTAAGCTCTTGACTACCCAATAAAGTATCTTTAATTATTCTCAGTGTCAAGCCAAAGCAATATTTACAGAATCCAAGGTGTACACTGGCTTTTGGGATTGTTTAGTGAATGAGAAAAACTGGAAAAAAGTCTTAAAAATGCTATGGGATACCTGTCTTCCAGTACAGAACAGTAATAGTTATTTAACCTATTAAAATCCATTTAGGAGAAGAAAGTGGAATCTCTGCTCTGTTTAACTTCCTATATAAATTGTCACATAAAAGTATTACATTCCATGACTAAAAACTTTTTTCCAATGATACGTAATGGGGCTACAACTAAATAATGACTCAAGGGAATATGTCAAAGGTATCACCTAATAAGTTGAATGAAAAATTCGTTGCTCTTATAATGTAACTTTTGTAAGCATAATTTGATTCATTTTCTCATTCTGCTTTTTTACTTTAAAAAGTGATTATTTTTCTATCCAGAAGAGGGTATAAAACAAAGCTCCAAGGAATTTTGTGCCTTGTAGTGATATGCTTTTTAGAGTTCCGACGGTATTCCTTCTACTTGGACACGTGTACACAAAAGTATTACAAACACATTCACCATCTCTACAGGAAGAAATATTTCACTTCATTCCCAATGCCCTTAAGTCACAAATAAGGTGAGAGTTCTCCTTTTTTTATTCTAAGCTTGGTACTCTATTATTTTTGCTAAGTGTCACTTCTGGTAACTCAAACTCAAGGCAAGCATAGAGGTTCAGGTCAGTGATCAGCTAAGTTAAGTTTCAGAGGAAAGCTAGAAAATTTCAGTCCTTTAAATTGGGTGCAAAATTGTGCTTTGGACTTTTAGGTAAAGTTTATTAAAAACAAGTCTATACAAAGAGAAAAAAAGTGAGCTGTCTTATCAAATTAGTAAATGTAGAAAACTATATAAACATATCTAATTCATTTCAGCTAATGAATCTTGGCCATTAACTTGGTTCTGATTATGTCTTATAAACTGACAGATCAAAACCTGAGGGAGCTTGTTAATTGATCAAAGATTTAGCATAAGATTTATATTTTTTGGGTAGCACAGGCAATTTTTAAGCACATGGTATAGAATAAGGGTATTACCAACTTCTTGTGTTTTTACTACATTTCAAATGAGTAGACACCAATGAAACACCATGTAGTTTGTGTGACAAGAACCTAAAAATGCAGCCATATTCCTGATGAGAGTGACTAGAGATTATTTTATGGGGTGGATGAAATTTTCTAATTTCCTATTCCACCTTGGGTAACTCCCAGAGGGGTTGCAAGCCTTATATTTTTGTAAGCGTTGTTTGTTTGTTTGTTTTCCTGTAGTTTGAGAGATTTTCCTCACTTCAAAAAATATTCCCATGACTTCTTTGTAGTTCAGTAACAATGATGAAGGATTTGAACAGTTTGTCTTTTGAAAGAGAGGTGGAACATGTGTAAAACTTAACATTTCAGGGGAGTGTTTTTTAGGCAATGTCTCTGTAAAACCAAAATAATTTCTTGAACAGTGGGACAAAATCATTATAAATGATTATTTTATTTATACTCACAAATGTTTACCTTTATTTATTTCTTTGAACACATTGACCATTTTGATTGGCTATTTGGAGGCACATGTCTGTGTTCCCATGCTTGACATGTGGGTGCTGAATATTTACTGGCTTTACTTGAATTAAGATATAAAGGCATGGATACTTTCCAAGAAAAAAGATATAAATATCTCAGAGTCATATAATTTTTGAGATAGGAAAAAGTCCTAGAGATTAATTATGTTGGGGACACCATTTTACAGATGAAGAAACAGAGATACAGAAAAATTAAATAACTTATTCATAGCTTCACAGTGCCATAAGTGAAATAAAAGGAAAAGGTTCATTTTTATTTTTGAAAATAAAGAATGTTGGCTTTTATAATGCATAGTTATCTAATTTCCTGAGAAACTCATAATGCCAGAGAATGTTATGGATTTTTTACATATGGTAATAATTATATTTTTACAGTTCTTCTTTTAAGAAGAGACAGTAATTCAGGCAGAGAACAAGGATGTTTATGAAACTACCACATTTGATGTAATTGGTATTGTATACTCTATTGTGACTTAAGTCAAATTTATTCTCTAACCACCTCATCCACTTCTAAAGATAGTAATTTCTTTAAAAAAATTTTAAAAAAGAAGACCTTGCTTGAAAATGTTAAAATTTTCATTTGCATTTGCTATGTGCAAGGGAATAGACAAATACTGACAACATAATAGATAATGTAAGCCCACCATTAAGATGTGGAATCTGTGGGAAAACCAAAAGGGAACAAAACAAAACTGAAAGTTTGTTTCTGCCCTTGATCAGTATTCCCTATCTAGGGTTTAAAAAATAAAGTAATTTTGAGATGTAGGAAGGGGGAAAAATAAGATGAAAACTAAGGTAAGTTAGAACATTTCTGAAAGTCTCTTAGCTACATTTTTCACTTTTTTTCATTTTGAAACCTAAAAACTAAATATTTAACAGCTTTCCCACAGTCTCTAATGAATTAGCATTTGTTTTCTCCATACATAGCTGATTACCTCTAGGTTTTTGTGATGACTTTGGTTGAAAAGGGATCTATTGATGCTTGCCCTGTTTGACTGGTTAGATGTTATTCTTCATTAAGCCATTTATCATGGTAACAAAAAACTGGGAAGAAACTGGTTGTTCATCAATTCAGGAATGGGTGAACAAATTGTGGTATATGAATTTGATTTATATGTTATTGTGACATTATAAAGAAAAAATATGAGGAATGTGATGACAAGGGAAGATTTATATGAACTGATGAATGTAATGTAGGAAAACTAAGAAATCAATTTACACAATGACCACAATGACATAAATGAACACAGCACAAAACAGGAGCTGAATTCAGAATAATTATAAGGAATAGTCTTAGCTTGATAATGTAGATGGTAAAATGTACCAGCCTCTTTTCCATGGTGGAATGTAGAACTACATACATAATACATAATAAAATTGTATACAATGTTAAATAAGTTGACTATTTCAGTTGGCTTTGCTTAATACTGTATCTCAGTTATTATAGAAGGATTGGGGGCACACATCCAGAAATGGCTGTAATGTAAAAAGAAAAGGAACCACTTTTTAAAAAATATGTGTCATCTTTTTTTCCCCCACGTCTCCAGACAGCACATTCAGGACTCTCTTAAAACATTGTTTATTGATTAACCTAAAGAATATTATCAAAAAAATTTAAAATTCATTTCATACCTGTCACATTGCCTTTTGCTGGAGTTCCTAATGAAAATAATTACAATATTTTATTGTAATTAATTATCCTAAAATATGGCCCAATATCAACTCTTGATTGGTGAAATGAGCTCTCTATCTTTTCTTCTCTCTCCATATTCACGTATACCTATTTGTGCAGATATGTATGTGTGTATATATATATGCATGTGTCTATTTGTGTGTACACAAACATGTATGGGTTTATAAAGCACATATCTATACCTTTACTATGGATACATATGCATATATCTACCTCCATATGTTTGTGTATATATGCACACATATATTTTAATTTACACACATGTATATATATATATATATATAAGCATGTATGTATATGTGTATTGGGGAGAGAATGGGGTAAAGGGAGACAGGAAGAGCAGATGGGGGAAAAAGAAGGGGAGGTAGTTAGGGAGGTGAAAGGGAAAGAGAAGGGAGAGAGAATATATTCAATCAACACTTGTTTATTCAGTGCTTATTTAGTGTTTTATTCAGTGCCAGTTATGCTAGTAAAACTCACTTTTACCTATTGTTGTATCCATAGGAAATAAAATAAATTAAAAATTTTAAATAATGATTGGAAATAAATTTACACTACAAATGATTAGAAAAATGAATAAATGAATGACAACCAATGAACAAGTATTTATTAAGTACCTTCCACATGTCAAGTGCACTGCACAAAGTAACAAAGGACATAAAAAGAAAATGATGTCTGCCATCAATAATTTTTAAGGCAGAAGATAATTAATATGGATATATTAAAATATGTAAAAGAGGAAAATTTAAAAATATATTCCTAATTTTAGTTAGAAGATATTTTTTGGATCATTTAGTCTTATCCCTTTCATTTTCCAGATAAGGAAGCTGTAGTGTCTACTCCATAATGATGTTGAGAGATTCAAATGAGATAGTGTATAAAGTGTTTTGAAAACTTTAAAGCATCATATAGATTTTACTGCTATTATCATTATGCTAATAATGATCATGACAAAAAATATCAAGGAATAGCTGTGATGAAATATTTTTTTAAATCTTACTGGAATCCAAAATTTGAAGCTAAGGTAAAGTATATTTAAAACAATTGACATTTTTGGAATCTCAGTTTGTGTTCACTTTCAAAATTATAAATTATGCCTATACAGTAAATAGTAACTCATTAAATATGTAGCCAATGACCATAAAATACCTATGGAAAGATGAACACTTCTTTATCAAGAAGGGGAAAGATGCTTTATCAACACTCAATGCACATCAGTAATATATATATATATATGTATGTATATACATACATACATATATATATGGATATTTTTTGAATAAGAAATTATCAAAATTTCCTCCAAACAGTAAACATTGATAACACCTATTCACCATGACAATTGTTCAATAAAATCATTAATAATTTCTCTCCAAATGGAACCTTTGAAATTATTCAGATACAACAGGAGAATCAAAAGGCCCATAGGCAACATACAGGCAATCATACGCAGCATCTGTGTGAACTGAGTCAACAATATGTTGTTGCAGATGTACTGAACTGCTTGAGTCATGGAGCTTTTTTTGCAGAAATGGAAACTTTTGGAATGGCATTTCAGGGCCAAGTCAATATAGAATATGCAAGGGAATGGTAGAGACTGGGCAGCTTTTCATAGTTAAACCAAATTCCTAGCATTATGGGAATGGTAGTTAGCATTATTTGTTAGACTATTTCCCTCTTTCATAGACTGACACATACACCAGAGAAATCAACCAAGAAACTAATGGAATTATTTTTACATACTAAACTGTTGCCCACAATCCCCTGAACATAAGATTGAATCATTAACTGAAGAATATCATCTAAAATTTATATATATTTATATATATACATATTATATATAAAATTGTATATATATTTCCAATTTCCCCAACTACATAGAATGAAAGACATCAAAATAGAAATAACTATCAGAGAAACCAAAATCATTTGGGAACAGGATGGAACCTATTGAATGCAGTAATTTTAATCAACTATGCAGCAGTCAGTATTATTTTAAATATATAAAAGAATAATAGCATGATAGCAGCTTCCCTAAGGACTCTTTATATGAACCCCAACTGAAAAAGATCAGAAAAATAATATGGCAAATCTAGGTAAAATATTTGTGCATATATGTAATTTTTCAATACATTTATGATCTAATTAATGTAGGTAAGCTCTACAATAGTACAAATTGGAACTCATCCAGGATTTCTCATCCTGTCACTCAGATCACCAGACAGAGTACTCCAACACCATGCTCTACCTCTTACTGACTGTATGATGTTAAACAAATTATTTATCCCCTTTACACAGCTTCTTCATCTATAAAATAAACAGTGCCCTTTACTCACATTAAATATGTGATTTCATGATAGATAGCTAGAGATGTTAAACGACACACACATAGAACAGGTATTGTATTAATTAGAATCTTGAATCTTTGGACTGCGTCATTATGATGTTGGTATTTAAGTTTGCTGTAACTCCTCCCTCTATTCTCTCACAAACTTAAATACCAACAAACTATCTACACAGGTACATGAAAGGGAAAGGAGAATTGTGGGAAATGTAGTCCAAGGGTTCAAGATTCTAATTACTACAGTATCAAGATAGGGCTTAACCAGAGGACCTTTTAGTCTTATTCATATACTTTTGAGTTTATCACAGATATCACAAAGGAAAAGTGTGCTGTACACATGCATATATATATAGGAATAAATATATATCTATATATATCACAATATACCCACATTTATGTAAATATATTATATATACTTTTTATATAATGTATATGCAAACATGTAAATATATGTTTTTATAATAACTCCATTTTAGAAAAAAAACTATGTATACCTTAAATGACTTGATTAATATCACACAGGCAGTATCAGAGCATGGTCTTGAGGTATTCTGTCTGAATGATCTGTGTGATAGGCTGAGAAGTCACAGATGGGCTCCATTTGTATTAATAGAAAGCGTGCCCATGTTATTTAGATGCTTTTATAGAATTATTTATATAAGATTAAATATAATATCCTTAGCCAGAATGATCATATCATTTCACTTGGGGTCCATATAAAAAGAGTCCTTGGACAAGTTATTGTGCTATTTTTCTTTTCTTTTTAAAATGCTGTATAAACTATTACACAGTTGGATAAAAGTACAACATTCAGTGGACATCATCCTGTTCCCAGATGATTTTGATACATCTGCTAGTTATTTCTATTGTGATATCTTTCATTCTATCATTCATAAACACACAATTCAACACACATTTTCCTGAGAGGAGTAAAATGCAACAAAGTCAAACCAAGGCACATTTTCTTCAAGCAAGAAAATAGTTTATTAATATTGATGCTCATAAATTTTTAACAAAGTGGGTCACTATGTCTACCTCAGTAAAGCAAGGGACCATGAGAGAAGGAGGGACCCTCTTTACTAATACAAATAAAAGAAGGGATTTTGGTGATGGAGAAAGGGTGATGGGTTGTACAGTTATATCAGGAACAATACGATTGGCTATGCTGAGAAAGTTGGGTTGGAATTCAGGTAGGGTTAATCATGCTTCTCTCTAACAATTAAAGAATGTTAATTGCTTTATAGGGGCCCATCTGTATATTGTAGTTTTTACTAGGGGCAGATGTTCTGTCTCCCTGGAAGATATAAAAAACCCCTTTAACTACACAAAAATGGGAAAGGACAGAACATAATTTTAGGGGAGGATAATTTTCTGGGGCTAAAAAAAAAACAGATATCCTTGAAGTATCCTAGGGGATACCAGTATGGGAGGCGGGATACCAACCTTTCTTTTAAATTACACTAGCTGAACTACTCCTGAGCTCAACTTAAGCCAGGTAGATGCAGACTCAACTGGATTCCTTGGCTATCAAATCAGGTGGAGGCAGAATAAATTATAAAAATTAATAGAGCATAAAATCAGTGACATTGCAGAACCAATATAGTAGAAATCATATCAGACGTAACATTAATTTCCACAGTCCTAAAAAAGTCTTAATGAATCTTTAGCCAATATACACATATCTACCTATATATATATATATATATATATGTCACCTTGAGAAATTCTAGTTATATCTTACTTATTGGGATTTGGTATCTCTATGAAAGCAAATAGAAAACCAAAATTATCCAAAAAATCAAAGCAAAAATAATATTTAACATAATAAATTAGGGAAAAAAGGTTTCAGAAATACATAAGAGTAGTTACATAATTTAATGCATGATAAAATATATAAAACCAGAACCATTTAGATTATAACATCAATAATATAAAAAGGAACAATTTCTTAAGATGAGAACTTTACCTAACTTAGGGCAGCAGGAAAGTTAACAGAAGGGAATAACCATTTAAACAAGACCTATTCTGTCCCAGACACTGTACTAAGTTCTTTAAGTTATATTATTTCATTTGACCCTTACAACAACCTTATGAAGTAAGATATTGTTACCTCAGTTTTATAGTTGAGGAAACTGAGGTAATGACAGATTAAGTGGTTTGTACAAGCTTAAACTGCTAGTGTCTAAGGCAGGTTTTGAAGTGAGGTCTTCACTCTAGAGTCAGAGCTCTAACCTCTGCACCACTTGGCTGAGGATGGATAAATATGCAGAAAGAAATTTATTTTTAAAAATTTATTTATTTTTATGTACTTTTCCAAGATTACCTGAATCATGTTCTTTCCCTCCTATTCCCCACCTCCCAGAGCTGACATTCAATTCCACTGAGTTATACATTATCACTCAATATCTATTTCTCTATTATTCATTTTTGCAATACAGTAATCTTTTAAAACCAAAATGCCAAATCCTACGTCCATAAAGTGATAAATCATATATTTTTCTTTGGCATTTCTACTCCAACACTTCTTTCTCTGGATGTGGATAAGATTCTTTCTCAGAAGTCCCTCAGGATCGTCCTGTATTGTTGCATTGTTATTAGTGGCAAAGTCTATTACATTTAATCATCCCATAATGTTTCAGTTGCTGTGTACAATGTTCTCCTGGTTCTGCTCATTTTACTCCCTATCAGTTCATGTAGGTCTTCTCAGCTTTTTTTTTTTAAACCCTTACCTTCCTTCTTGGAGTCAATACTGTGTATTGGCTCCAAGGCAGAAGAGTGGTAAGGACTAGGCAATAGGGGTCAAGTGACTTGCCCAGGGTCACACAACTGGGAAGTATCTGAGGCCAGATTTGAACCTAGGACCTCCCATCTCTAGGCCTAGCTCTCAATCCACTGAGCTACCCAGCTGCCCCCTGGTCTTCTCAGTTTTTATAGAAATCAAGCAGTTCATCATTCCTTATAGCACAATAGTATTCCATCATCATCATATAAGAAACGTATTTTTGAACACAACCTATGTGGAAATATTTTGTTTGGTTGTGCCTATGTGATAAAGGAATATAGTTTGTCTTCCTCCCTCCCTTCCTCCCTTCCTCCCTTCATCCCTTCCTCCCTCCCTCCCTCCCTCCCTTCCTCCCTTCATCCCTTCCTCCCTCCCTTCCTCCCTCCCTTCCTTCCTCCCTCCCTTCCTTCCTTCCTTCCTTCCTTCCTTCCTTCCTTCCTTCCTTCCTTCCTTCCTTCCTTCCTTCCTTCCTTCCTTCCTCTCCTCTAACTTTCTCCCCTTCTCTCCCTGTCTCTGTGTCCTTTTTCTGTTATTCTCTGCCTTTTTTCCTCTCAATTAGGTATGCTTTTAACAATGTTCATTATTTTTCTGCTCTGAATAATAGAGGTCCAATAATGTAAGACTGTTAGACTGTATTGTGGGTAGAATATGAGACTTGGAATTTTGAAGACCAGACTTGGGATATGGCCTCAGACACTCATTGGCAGTGTTATTGTAGGAAACCCACTTATCCTCTGTCGTCATTTTCTCCATCTGTAAAAGGGGGTAATTATTTTACTATCTAAGGCTTATTGTGAAAATCAAATGAGATAATCCTATGTCAAGTCCTTTGAAACCTTAAAGATCTATAGAAACACTAGATATAATAAAAATAAGTACAATTACCAATATCATGAGTCATTTTCACTGTTGGTCAAATGTGAATGTCTTAAAATGTTTTCATAATTTTCTAAGCCTGGGAAAAATAGAAGATAAAAAACTGTTTGATAGAGTAGGTGATCAGTGATATTTTTATGCTGTCTCATGAAGAGGTAGTAAACTGAGTACTGAACCTGAATTTGAATATTAATTTTTTTTTACCTACTATATGTGTAATCCTGTGTATGATATTTTTATCTCTGGTTCCCTCATTTGTAAAATGATTGCATTAGGAGAGAATGAAGGTCTATAAAATTAAGGGTATGAGGTCTCCTAGTGTGCCAAGACCCAACTCATATTGATGTGGAATCATAAAATGAGAAGATGAGTCAAAGGCCATTTCCCCAATCATAGCCAATTTTGAATCTTGTCTTCATTAAAATTGCTTAATTTTCATTTTGTCATTCCCACCCTGTCACATAATTTAAAACAAACACAAGATGTAAAATGTTTGATTTATTCCTTACTGATGTTTTGTCGTGTAAACATTATTTTGTCCTATGATGTTCTCCATCTTTCCTTTGCCTTAATTTGACACAGTGCCATATGATCAGTTGATCAATTCATGCAAATTATGCATGTGTGTTTGTGTGCATATATGTAAGCATACCACTGCTTATTTTCTAAACATATAATATTGACCTATGCAAAAATACATGATGTTTTAACAATTTGATTTAAGTCAAACAATTGTCCAATATACTGGCCACTATGCTATATATAAAGGATAATGGGAGAACTTATATGAGAGAATTGCATCACACTGATATTGATTCTATTTTCATTTAAGATCCATGCTTTTAAAGTGTTCTGTGAAGAGGACAGAGATGAACTGGGTATACTTAAGCTTAGTGGAACATTGAACATGGGTTAAGATAATTTAAATAGTGGCTAGTATAGAAAAATGTTAATTATTTTTTAAAGTAGGAATAAGGTTTAGAAGAATAAAGGGAGCATAACATTCAACATTAAATCTGTTTGATGCTTCAGAGATGACTATTTTCAGTATCACTGAAATCCATCCCTTTCCTATTCTCCTTCCCCCACCTTAACACTGAAACCGTACTGGAAGATAACTTTAGACAAATGAACCATTTTTTGGAGTATTCAAGTTTCTCTCCATTTTGCTAATTTCATTCAGGTAGAATTCCAATTTAAAATGCAATTTTATCATCAATATTATAAGGCTATTTCAATATTCTTCCTTTGTAATATGTGGTTTGGGGCTCAAGGTTTATAGATTAAGGTTTGTAGATTTATTGGAAGGTAGTTCTGTGCTTTAGAAAGAAAAACTCCAAACTCAAAAGACTCAACAAATTTCAAATGCATCAATGAATTATGATATAATACTTTCAGGAAGAGCCGTTCTAACAGTTTACCTTAGGAATGAAAATTCATAAATCATCCTACTGTTCTTCCGTTTGTCTAAAGCTACATATGGGTTCATTCAAATTCTGTAAGGAAATTTCTCACTTTCTCAGCAGTTGGGTACCTGGAAACCAGTGTTAGCAAATATATATATGCAGAAAAGAGAAACACATCTATACATACACCTTCAAATCAACAATACAACATTTGGAAGTGTCTTCCTGTCCTACTCTGATGTGACAGGTGGCCAAAAAACCTGTTCACACTTTCAATTCTAGGAGTTTTTCTGTCACTATTCTCCATGTCCCTCCATATCTTACAACTTTCCTAGGTTTTTGTTTTAGTATATCTCTTTCCTGGTTTATGTTACTCTAAACATACTTACAGTTTTTTAATTGTTTTTTATTTTGTTTTGTGTTTTATCCTGAGAATCTAGAATTTTTCCCTCAGTGAAATTCTAGAAGTCTTTGGGTTTCTTTTAGGAATTTTATGATATTTTATCAGGGCAAATTGTGTTTCCACTTTGATGTTAAATCGACTCTACTCAACCTTTTGTAAAAAAAGGAAAAATAAACCTGGCCTTCATCTACAACAGTTCTAGATTTTTAGCATATTTTAAACCAAAACCAAATAATCCTTCTGTGTGTTTTTTTGATATCTGATGTACTTATTTCTGCTTTCACCTTCACTATACAGTTATGGGACCATTTTTAATGGTTGTTTCAGAGAGGGTAAAAGAAATGCCCTCCCTAATTTATAGGGGCTGATAATTTAACTTCTCATCAAAATAAAACCTGGCCTCAAATTAAGTGTTAAGTGGTTACAAGTTTTGAATATCATCCTATAGACCACAATAGTGTAAAATTCCCATGGGGTTTCATAATTTGTCTGGCAGAACTGTTCCCTTTGTTCTTAGCTTGATCTTGCACATTTTAAAAGCAATTGAACATTGTGATTTCTATAGTTTAATTATAGTAATTTAATCACACACATCTACCGTGCATAATACTTTTATATACTGTGAATATTTATACCTCTAGTACTCTGTATCTATATAAACATGCAATTAAGGAAATGGGTAACTATACTATCAGTCTTATTGTTTAAATTTAACAACATTGAACATGAAGAATGGGGATATTTTATATAAATTCCTGAAATCATGGGGACTTAGATTTGATTCCCTGCATTGCTAATTATTACCTTTGAGACCTTGGGGAAGTCATTGAATATCCCTAGTCCCCAGATTCCTCTTCTGAAAAAAGAAGGGTTCAAATTGGCTGCCCTATGATGTCTTTTCCAAGTGATTCTATAGTTTTATTGTAGTAAGGAATTTACATTCTTATTCACTTTTTAACTTAACAAATTTCCCTAAAGGAGAGTGAGTGACATAGTAGGAACAAGATCCATTTTAGAGTTATAGGACCTGAATAAAAATCTTGACATTGGATTTTCTTCCTGTGGGATCTAAGAACTTAATTTCCTACTATGCCAAAAAATTAAGGAATTGGACTAAGTGATTTCTATCAGCCCATCCAACTCTAGATCTATGATATTAAAAAATAATAATCAGAATTGACTTCATTTGGGAAAAAAGAATCAGACTGAATGGGTATGATTTTCTACCTGTTGTTCAAAGTCATAGTCATGAGAACTAGAAGAGAAAGGGTCATTGAAGTTCACCTAGTCTAAACACATTTTATAAATGAAGAAAATTTGAGTTCAGAGAAAAGAAATATCTTGCCTGTGATATAACAATAATAGCTACATCACCAACTATGTGATTCTCACAGCAACTTTGGGAGATAGGTGCTATCGTTACCCTCATTTTACAGGTGAGCAAACTGAGACAAAGAGATTAAGTGACTTTCCCAGGGTCACACAACTAGTAAATGTCTGAATTTATATTTTAACTCAGTTTTCCTGACTCTAGGGCAGACACTCTATCCACTGTGCCACCTTGCTGACCCTAATATATCACCTAAACTCCTCACATTATCCTTCCTAGACATTTTTTGTAAGGCCAAAGGGATAGAACAGAAAAGATGGGATTTGTAATCATCATCTAATAATATATGTGAATTTTCTAAAGTCAAAGAGCCTCCATATCCTTCTTTGAAAAATCAAGAGATTGGAAGAGAAGGTATTAGAGGTCTCTTCTAACTTAATTCCAGGAATCAAAGGTTCAAAAACAAACAAAGTTCTCTCTAGGTCTTCATTTGGCTCAGAAACGAGAAATTGTCAAAAGGGAAACAAAACAAAACAAAAAAAATAGATTTGTTGCTGATATCATTGAGCATTATATGATCTTTTCCTACAAATAGATATTCTGTCCATAAAGATCAATATTAGGAGATTGAGGGAGGGAAAGGTAAAAGATTTAAGCAAATTACTGACACTATAGCTTTGGCTTCATATTTCAATTTTCTTGTTATGACAGCAAATATTTTCACAAGTCCTGTTTAGGGGAGAATATCTAAAAACAGACTGAGCCAGAGGACATACTATTTCTTTGTTGTTCTCTGAAATAGTTCCACTCCTTTCCTCAAAACTGTGTGCTAAGGTTATTTTGAATAGATGTTAGATGCCTCTTGCATCTAGACTTGTGGGGAGAGTGGGTGGGAGTGATCTTCAGAGACATATCTTTTTTAAACAATAGTTGATCAATCTAGGAGATGAGTTAGGGGGAGGCTGAGAAACACAATCCAAAGGGAAAACTGAACTAATTCTTTTGGAAATCTGCTCTTTATTCTTCTACAAAGGTGCTGTTTTTTTCTGTCCATAACAATATTTACACTATATTCAGAAAACTGAATGGACTTTCTATAGTTAAAAGTGCTAACTTCATAGTTTTTCCTATTAAAACATTCTGATTTTATGTATTACTTTTTTTCGAGCCAACTATCTGTTTTTTAATTCCTTGCACTTCTCATACTATAAAATTATTCAATCATATAATGATTTAACCTGCATAAAAAGTCAACCTTAGAAAAGCAGTCCTCAATCATGTAATGATGGGAGTAATGTCATGTCATAACACTCCTGCACTGTCATTTTCAAAGGATTTTTGAGAATATTCTTCTTTTCTGGGAATTGACGGTGGTTTTTACTTCCTAAAGCCAAAGACTCTTCTCAGCTCATAAGTATTCCAATCAGGAAGCCACAGCCCCTCATCAGAAGTCCTAGCTATTCTTTTTATAGGACATAAGACATCACAGGGTAAATCATTCACCCCCCAAAAAGAGGAATCATTTACCAAAAAAGAGATCCAAATTGCTAAATATTTTGTTTCAAAAGATAATATTGTCTCATTTCTTTTGTGCATCTTAACCTTTGCCCAGTAGTGAACAAAATGGCCCTCAGAAAAGACATATTAGTTTCTATGCAAATCAGTACTGAACCTTTCAAGTAAAGACTGATTGTATCAAACTGTGCCAAGGAAAACACACTGAAAAAGCAAAATCTATTTGAATTTCCTTTTGAAGCCAGAAGTAGCAAGGGATTCCTGCCTTTGAGCAATTTTAGATTTTCTTGTGATCACCACTTCAATACAGGGACAAGGACAGAAACTTTAAACTATATATTCTATGCATTCTTATTTAGACTGGGGCTTTAATGTCTTAGAATAAAAATGTTGCCATGACCTTCTATCAGAAAAAAAGGCCATTTTCAGCCATTATAAATTCACAGTTAATTAAAGGTTAAAAGCAACTTGCCAATTAGTATGAAAGATAATTGTTCTCCCTTTGGTTACCTGATTATATGTACCATTGGGTACATAAGAATGAGTGTTGTCCTGTTGTTTAAATGCAGTCGCCAGCTTTTGCTGTAGCTGTAATTCCCTGAAGACTTGCCCTTGGAAGCCAAAATCGAGATGAGAAATCTTTCTTTTCTTATGAAAATTGAATTCCTGCTATTTCTAACAGGTAGAAAGGAGGAAGGAAAAGAAGAGCACAAAGAAGAAGGAAAGGATTGATGAAAGGAGGGAAGAAAGGAAGGAAATAAAGAAGGAAGGAGGGATGCAAGGACAAGGAAGGAAGGAAGGAAGGAAGGAGAGAGGAAAGGAGAGCATGGAGAAATGAGAGGAGGAGGTGGGAAGGAAAAGAGGGTGGAAGGGAACAAAGGAGGGTGGCAGAAAGGAAGGAAGGGAGAGAAGAAGGAAGAAACAGAGGAAAGAAAGGAGGGTAAGAATTGATAGAGGAAGAAAATGAGTGTGGAAGGGAGAGAGGAAGGGAGGAAGGTGAATCCAGAATCACTGTGTTAGGATACATGTTGAAAAGAAAGTTAGATATTAGCAAGCTAAACATTTGATTTAATAGACTTTAGTTACTAAAACTCTAGAACCCTTAAAATGGTCCATATATAGAATATGATGTATAAAAATAAAGCATGGGTGTGTGTATAGAAAGTGAAGGCTATATAAAGGGTCTGTGTCATAAGTGGGTATATTTATGTGAGTAGCTTGAGAAAAGAATGAGAAATTATACAAAGAACTAAATAACATATAGAACCTTCCCAAAGAAATCACCACTTGCTATAAAATTTATGAATCTAAAGATAACAGCTCTAAGAAGTATTATTATACTTGCAAAAGCTCACCTCAAAAACTGCAGAAGTACTGACAAGTGACAGATTAATAACTGAATTGGTTTGGTTGAGTTTACTAGCTTTGTTGGCATCACTAATTTTCTGAAGACTTTGTGACTCAATGTTGGAGGAACAGTCATACAAATACTTCCAAATTATTCCCACTATATTTATTTGCTATATTTATAATAAAATAAGTCATGTTAACCTTCCTGTCTAAGTATATCATATTAGTATAATTTATTCCTATTTTAAAGAGACTTAGCTACCTCATATAATGAGATGTTTGTTTAAGGTGTTTGCATAACAAAATTGTAAGACAAACAATAAGAATATTGGAAAAAAGAGCCACCCCTCTCCCTAAAGAAAGGCATAGCTAATAAATATTAACTATTTTATACATATTTCCAAAACTTATTTTTTTTTGCCAAAAGAAAAAGAAATTTAAAAAATGAAACAACTATCTCAAGGCCCCTGGTAATTTTTCATAGATGGAGTAAACAAATCATGACAAAAACTTACATGAACAAAATAAAATTAGGTTCAGTATTTTCTCATCTTATTCTAAAGGGATTTTTGCACTGGAGAAGGAGATGCTGAATCATTTGCCTATATACATGATCTTAGTAACAAATGATGATTAAAAAAATGTTTTAAGACCCAAATCCAATTTTTCCACATGTTTCAAGAGAAGTTTCATAGGATAATAGTATAACTTGTAAGTCCAGAAATATACTCTATATCAGCTCTTTCCAGTATGCAAATGGGCAGTGCTTTGTAAATGCATGTCTGTTTTATGCCTGCCAATAAGGGAGACTATTGATTAAAACATAAAAGCTTCAAAGTAAGCAAGTGCATTTCTTCCCATTAGGAAAGTATTTCATTTGTAAGATCCCTAGTCTCTGTGAGATTAATTCTTTTATTGACCTCTGTTAATTTTGGATATTTTATAGTCACAAATGATAGTCATTTCCCCCACTTTGCTAAGTCAATCCAATTGAAGATACATTTATTATGCAATTAAGAAACTATATTAAACAATGAGGATAGAAAGGCAAAAAAGGAAAAGAATACCCATTATCAAGAAGATTATACTTCCAGGGGTAAAAGAGTAATAATGCATGTAAGAAGATATGTAAATATATATTAAACACACACTTGACAATATGTAACATGGTACAAATAGGTATTACATGTAAATATAACGTATATGTTTGTGTTGAATATTTATACATGTGCATATGTATACACACATATGTGTATATACACATAGATACCAAGTAAAATGATGTTAAAATTAACTCTGAGGTTAATAATATGGTAATTGGAAGGAGAGTGGTTTTGTTTACAGAAATAGAGAAATGATAAGAAGAATGTGTCAAATGGGAAAATTATGTGGTTGGGCCCTTGAGGAGTTTGAGAACTCTGTGGGACATCAAGATTGAAATGTTCAACAGGATGATGTTGGAATGAAGTTCAAGAAAAAAATGAAGATTGCATATGTTCTATTAAAGTCATTTTCATAAAGGGATTTGATGTGAAAAATATAATGAGACCTCTGAGAAAGATTATAAAAAGAAATAAGATAAGAGATAAATGGAGTAAAGGCAAGACAAGATAAATGAGATGAGATGTGTTGGGTCAGGTCCAGAAAGGAAGGAAGAAGAGAAGTGACAAAAAGCAAAGGCGGAGAGGAGAAGACCCATTATAGAGATTTGGGGGTCATCCTTGTATCAGAAAAAAATTAAAAATAGAGTGGCCAGAGAGAGAAAAAAGCAAAGAAACAGCAGTTTGGACACCCAAAGTATTTAGGTCTAGGAGAAAGGGAGAGTTAAGCCACAGAGAGATCAAAGATAAAGACTGAGAAAAAAATTGGGTTTATGAATTTAGAAATTCTTTTTTTTTTTGAATTTAGAAATTCTTGAGGAATTTGGAGAGAAGAGTTTCACTTGAATTATACTTTCAGAATCCATAATATAATATATTGAGGGATGATTAGGAGGTGAGGGCATGGGGGCAACATATACAGATGATTTTTTAAAGAAGTATATAAAATCATGAAGATCTATATGATAACAGTTTGAAGAGAAGAAAATATTACATAAAATTTTGTTATTTTTTTAAATGGGGAAGATTTGATCATGTAGGTAGGTAGTAAAGAAGATTCTAGGAGATAAAAGAAGGAATAATTCAAGATGCAAGCTTCAGAAGGAGCTGGAAGGTGATAGGATCAATATACAATCATCGAGGGGTTAGCCCTGTCAAGCAAAAAGGACACCTCATCCTCTGAGACTACACTCAAGCAGTGGTGAATTGGGGAGGATATTGAGGATTTGAGGGAGAAAATTGAGGAGATAATGAAGACTTCTTTTTAAAAAATTTACTTGACTTAATGATTCTTAAGAATAAAAGTAGTTAGACAGGATCTCAGATTTAGAGATGGAAGGAACCTCAGAGGCCATGTAGTCCAAACCGATGTCCATGGAGTTTAAATGCCTTAACAAAGTTACCCAGGGAGTTATCAGATACAGAATATGAAAGTTTTTTTTTTTAACTTTTGAGCACCAGCTCCCAGTCATTTGTTTTATATTCATAGAAGTGACCATAGCTTCAGTTTCACATTTGTGTTTGTTTAAAAATCTATGCCAAAGAAAACTAAAAGGAAATCCTAGCTATTTTTCCTTCTTGAAACTTTTTAAACTTTGTTTAAGAACAACAATGGTTTTAAAATCAAAGATGGGAAGGCTTTGGAAAGAACAGTAGCAATTTGGAAAACAATTCTGAACTTGGATCATAATTCCTAAATACATGTAGAAAAAAAAAATAAATCCTCCCTAACCTCATTCAGTCAGTGGCTTTCATTTGAGTTTGCAAGATTTCAAACTGCACTCTGTATTTATTGAGCTCGGTGAGGCAAATGTCTATTAAAACCCCAGCAAGCAACTTAGAAACTATTAAAAACCTTCCAAAGGGACATCACTGTTAAAGTCAGTCAATAAATTAACCAGTGGGTTAGGCAAGCCTGGGACTCATCTATCTTTTTGAACACTGTTAATGAAGCCTACATTTTTGTATGGTAGTTGCCGTGAAGCTGCCAGTGACACATGTTTCTAAGCTACTGTGCCTTGCGTCTGGGCATTAAGTGTCTAGTAGTTCATTAGAACATTGATGATGTGTAATTATCTCACAAAGGTTGTCACCAAACGGAAATTTAGAGAACCATTATAATAGTCTGAAATTATCATTAGAGAGTCACATCATCTGGAAATGCTATGTGGTTACAGATTAAAGAGACTTCAGAGGTATAGCTACAGATTGACCATGAACGGCATTAATCTTGCATCCAATGATAACGATAAGAAATACTTCTCAAAGCAGACACACACGTGAAATCTTTCTTTTGTTCAAGAAGAATTAATAATGACAATATGAAAAGTATTCTCTTATGTGATAGCAATTTCTCTCCTGTTTTCGTAACTACTATTTATTTAGTACTATTATGAATAATTGTTGGCAATCATATAGGACAATATTTTATAAAGAATTTTCAACGGAGCAAAAATTACTGATATATATGGTGAGTCTAAAGTTAAAGCACCTTACGCTAATTCATGTAAGTCTCACAACAACTTTATGAGGCAGATACTAAAGTAAGGCTAAGAAAACTAAGTTATTCGTTCATATTCACACAGCTAAATATTGAAGGTGTGATTTGAACTCGGAATTCCTAGATGCCAAATTGAGTACTTAATTGATAATGTTCTGTTATTGAAGTCTGTAAGTCTTGTTAGCGCTGTTTGTACAGATAAGGAAACTGAGCCTCAATGTTAAATTATTTTCTCATTTTGGGCAACCATGTCTCAAATTCAGGCCTTCCAGTTCCCTCTTATGTCTTCTCTTTACTCTTCCACAGTCACTATATAAGGGACTTCTTGACAGCATTTACTTCCTCAAATATATTTCGAAGTATAGGATGGGAAAGATGATTTTGGTGAACCTTAGCAATCTAGAGTTAACAACATTGCTTTCCTATTGACCCTTATTAAAAAAAAACAAACAATTAATTTCTCTGAAAACTTAGGTGGTCTAAGTGGTATCTAATATTATACTAATGAAATTCACAAGACAAAAATAATAGATTAGGAATTTCATCTTTGAATTGCATATCATGCAGATCTAAATAAATTGAAAGGGAAATTAGGTTATCAATTTAAGTCCCATGGGAAAAAAGAGAGACCTTGGATACGTCACAGTGATGTAGCAGCTTGCTGGATTCACTTGACTTGATTGATTATATATATATATATATATATATATGCACATATATATATATATACATATGTGTGTGTGTGTGTGTATACACACATTCAAACCTTGGTACTCGGTTTCAGAACATGTTGAATTTGATATTCAATACATTCTACTAGGAAAAAATTGTCAAAAAGTATTCTAGATTTGCTTGGAACTTGACACACTTGTTAGAGCTTGGGGTCAGATCTCAGGAATTATATGCCTGCTCCAGCTAAACAAAAGATCATGTGTTAGCTCATGAACATAAAGAAGAGCTCAAAATTGAGGAGCGAAAAGGAACTTCAAAGGGAGCAGCAATAGCTAGTGGTGATGGAGTTTTCTTCAGGTGCAGAGGAGGCAAAGGGGGATGTCTTCACTTCATTAATCAAGGAAATGTGTGCAAAATGGGTGGAAGTGCCACACTTTGCTGAAAAAAAAATATCACCCTGATAAAACTTTAGCAAGCAGAACAGTAAATTTGTTAAATGAGGAGACCATTTCCCACTTTGTAGAAATTTTGAAATGCAGATAAAAACAAACATCATTGGATAGATTTCTTGTGAAGCTTACCCTGGTGAATCTCAGGCAGAATTTAGTGGTGATGAAGGACAGAAAAGAGAAAGAGAAAGAACTCCAGGAGGGAAATTGACCTCAGATATTATAGAAGGGGATTCTTTTTCCAGACAGTAACACTTCTTCATCATCTCCTTAGACCAGATGAAGTTAAGTTAAAATTATTTTATTTCATCTCATTTTTTTTATTTGTGTCTACATTTTATTAATGTTTATTTAGTAAAGCATATGTTTTATAAAATCTGGGTTTTCTGAGTGTCTAGATTAGAGTAATTCAATTTACATTACTCCTTATGGGAAAAACTCATTTGGTCCTCAACCTACCTTCTGGAACATATTAATGATGAGTAGTAATATGCCACTGTATTTTAAACCCTTATTTTCTGTCTTAGAATCAATACTAAGTGTTGGTTCTAAGGTAGAGGAGTGGATTTGGGGCAATGGTGGTTAAGTGACTTGCTTAAGATCACATTACTAGATAATGCCTGAGGCCAAATTTGAACCTAAGACGTCCTATCTCTTTGTCTAGCTTTCAATCCACTGAACCACCTGGTTAGCCCTGATATTATATTTACGCTTTATTTAAGGTCCCTTCTGATTTCATAAGAGTTTTGTATTGATAGGGACAGCATCTAGCCCAATTCTTATCTCCTCACTACCCCAAGAGAGTAGTGTTTTTCTGAAGGGGACTTAGATAATTAGGAGTAGATCTGGGACTAAAACCCAGGTTCTCTTCATTAGTCTGCAGCTCTTCCAACCATGCTTTATCGTTCATTCTTATATAGGAAACCTCTTGATAATGGTTACATTTTACACTGATGATGGATAGTAGGATATGGCCCAGAAATGAAATTGGAAAAACAGAACACAGACAAGTTGGCACCAAATGTCAGCCCCCAAATCAGTACTGGTAACAAAAGCCCACACGTCTTCCATAAATATAACCCACACACCAGCAGTCAGCTTGCTTATAGCTCTTTAGCACATTGCTGAAAACTGGCATATGTTAGTAAAATTTTACTTATGCCTACTTCCAGAGCTGTGCTCGGAGATGGCAGAGCCTTCAAATAAACAATGTATACCCTTCCCTGTGTCTGACCAGAGTGTTAGGGTAGAAGTGTACAAGGAGCCACGTCTACAGAATCAGAATTAATGATATAATCAATAGATTATTGGATTTGGAAACCTGATGATATGGTTCAAAATAGTTTAGGCTATGTACTAATCATGTGACCTTGTATGTCATTTTTTTTAGTAACCCCAGCATTTACCACAGTACCTGGTACCTATTATGTACTCAACAAATGTGTATTAACTGATTCACTGACTAAACTTCTCACATCCTGTTTCTGCATCTGTAAAATAGGGATAATAATGTCTAATTTATAGTTTTTAATGAAAATTAAATTAGAGAACATGTAATATTTTCACTAGTTATCTGCCATGGCTAGAATTCTCTCTTTTTACCCTTATCTCCAGGTAGCTGAGGTACCTCTTATAGCTTTCTTTAGATCCAAGGAAAAATATTAGCTTCTGTAAGAAATCTTTTGTCTGGTCCTCCTTCCTTCTAATCTCTAATCTTATTATATATTTATAACTTGTTGGAGTATAGTTAGTAGTTTGCATATTATCTTCCTCCACTACTCTGTGAACTTCTTGTGGTCAGGTATTGTATTGCATTCAACATATGGTTGTTGCCTTGACTTAACTAATTGACTTGACCCTAGTACTTTGTAAACCTTAAAACAAATGAGATCATGTTTATGAAATACTTTGCAAACCTCAAAGTCCTAGAAATATATAGGTTATCATTATTAATAATGTTATAAAGTAATTTGTAAAGCATTACATGAATCCCATTTGCAAGGATTTTCATTAAACAGATGAAATGTGACTAAAGAGAATATTTAGGGCAATGTTGAAAGCAAAGAGGCAGCCTGGTGCTATGGAAAGGGAGAGAGTTTTGAAGCAAGGAAGATCTGGGCTCAAATCCTACTTTTCACACATACTGGCTGTATGACCCTAAGCACATTATTTACTCTCTCAGTGATCTAGCCAATTTTCTAGGGCTAAGAGTTGCTGAGAAGGTGTCTAACTACTTTGGGAAAGAGAATGTTTTCATCTGGGAATTACCAATACCGTTGATTATAGGTCCTGTCCCTAGCCTTGTAAAGAAAAATAAGTTACAGAGAATGCATTGTGTAGCCTAAAGCCTCATTTGTATATCTGAGGGTTTGGACGAAATGCTTAAAAAAGGAACATGTTAAAGTACTGAAGAATGTATATAAGAGAGAGGAGAATGTAGCATACCACTTTGCCCTGCTGATAATGAACAGCCACACACAGACACCTAGAACCACACCAAGACACATAGACACCCACCCTACCCCCACCCAGAGACACACATGGACACACACAGGCATACATAGACACCCATGTACTTGCAAAGACACATAAATACATATGCATAGACATAGAGACACCTAACTACCTATACACACATATATAGATGTTTTATTGGCACCAATTGATGATTCCACCATCACCTATTTCCCTCCTTCACATGTCTTGACTCCTTATTCCTCCCTAAATAACTGTCTACCTGTCCTAAGTCAGGGACAAGAAAGTAGGGTTCCTGAAACCACAGGACCTGAGTGAGATGCATTATTATGTTATTCTAGATATGCCTCTTCCCTCTTTAAAACTTTTGCCTCATCCTAGTGAAATGAGATGCAGCAGGAAGGTATTTGGTAAGTTCCAAAATTACAAAAAGAAACCACATTATACATAAATCCTAAAATGGACATCTTTGCAAAAGGATGGACCAACAAGGAGCTAGCCTGATTATAGTGCTGACTGAGAAAAGAACCCATCCATTTAGGAGTTTCTTAGTTCAAACTTAGAACCTTACTCATGAGGTGCTAAACCCTATTATTTCTAGGTTACTTTCAAAGCTTCCAAGGACAATCAGTATCCTTTAAATTTAAAATCCTGCAGCAAAGACCTAGTAGTCCCAACCTAAGTCTCTGGGCATTTATTCAAAGTGGGGAAATCATTTGGCTCAAGGGCAACAAAGGGAACAGTAGCTTTACATATAAAAATCACAACAGGAAAAGCTATGGCTGCGGTAAGAAAGCTGCAAAACCACAAGGCTAAGATGGAATGCAGATAACATGAGACAGATTGGGTCCTTAGAGGTGGAAACTGTTCATATTTACAGCTCAGTATCATTGTGATGAATGAAGGCAGTATCAGTGGTGCAGACAATCACAGCTATTCCTTTGATGAAGAGCAATGTAACTCCAGCAATCATGGCCTGCTAATGTAGGCCATTAGAGAAACAGCAGGGGACAGGAATTTGCTCACTATAACGGAGTGTAATGTTTATCAGTGTTCATTAGCCTGTGTGCATCATGGGCTTGTACTTGATAGAGATGGTCATCATGTTAGAAAGGTGTTCAAAGATAATACTTTCCCTGGAAGGCTCCAAGATTAGTTTATGACCAGATTATATGTGAATCGGGTTAATATGGCCACCTCATCCTGAAATCTAAAAGTATTTGTGGAATCTATGAGGAAAGAGCAAGTCTATTCCCTTTCACCTATCAGTGATGCCCAATGGGATTCTTATCTGAAACTAACGTGGGCTAGAATGGCCTTTGAAAGGTGTTTGGACATGGATGGATATGTGTTGGGCTTCAGAGGATCAGTAACCCTAGTATTTAACACAGTACATAGTATGCTCTTGATAAATATTTGTTGGTGATACTGATTGTGATTATGGAAAAGATGGAAGATTCTAAAGATAAAAAACAGAAGGGAAAGAAAATATATGAGTGAAGACATCAAGGCAGAATGCTTGAATTATTAAAGAATTTTTGTGGGCAGAAATAAAATGGATTCAGTTGAAGAAGGAGGTTAGAGATCAATTGTAGAATAATTTAGAATGCCTTATCTACGAGACTAAAATATTTTAGAAAATTAGATTTAAAAAAGAATTTAAGGACCATTTAATCAGAATCTCTAATTTTATAGATAAGGAGATTGACCCCTAGAGATGTTTAAGTGATTTGTCCAAAGTCACATATGGCAGAGACAGGACTAGAATCCATACCCCCTGCCTTGCAGTCCAGTGATCTTTATACTAGTTTGGACTTTAGCCAGATCATTCACTGAAGAGCCATTGAAATTGAGTAGGGAAGTGCTGAGATGAAAGTGCTCTTGGAAGAGAAAAAATTTGGTAGCAGAGTATGAGTTGTATTGTCTATGCCAGGGGAGAGGTAAAGGGAAAATAGTTAAGACAACAGTATCCTAGATAAGAAAGATAGTATAACTTGTCTTCTTATAATGTCTTTTTCTGTCATCAAATCTAGGATTTAAAATTAATTACTACACAAAGCAGAGAGTAAAATGGGGGCCTATAAAATTATGGCTTCTCATAATTTCTACTCTGCTCTTCTATGCTATGCATTGACAGCTTGATACAGTGGATCCCACCTCTGCAACTTACTACCAACCTCTATGATCTTGGGTGAATCATTCAAGTTCTTTAAGCGTCAATTGCCTCAAATGTAAAATTTTTCAGATATGATGGCCTCTGAGTTACTTTCCAATTCTGGATCTATGAACTACAAACCTCCAAGAATGAGGCAATAGTTTGCCAAATATTTGAAATGTTCATAGTATAAATATCCACTTTACTACAAAAATGATGCCCTTAAATACAGTAGTAGTTTCTCTAAAGTTCTATTCTATGAAAGTACTGCCTGGAAACTTAATCACCATTTTTTTCCTTTTCCTGTGAATTTTTTTTCTTTAAAAAATAGTTCTCAGAATTCCTTGAGCTGCTGAACTTTATTTTAGTTTAAACCAGCATCTACTAAATGCCTTCTATTTTCTAAGCAATAAGTAGATAAGGCATTTCAAAATATTTTACAACTGATCAAAAATAAACTGACTAATGATAAGATAACATCTTAAGCTTCAAGGAATTTACATTATAGTAAAAGAAAATCAAATATAAAAGTAATGAGAAAGATAGACAGACATGGATATAGATAGAAAGATAGATAGATAGAGAGAGGGATAAATTTAAATGTCTAGTGAAGCACTACATAGGTTAGATTGGGTGGGAATATACTGTAGGTAGGAAGATTGATTAGGAGATTATTGTGATATTCTTAACATGTTATGATGTCTGAACACCAGGGGGTTAGTTAGCAAAGGGAAATTAAAGCACTATATGAATTTCATAGACATTGTAAAAGTAAATCAATAGTATTTAGTAACTATGGAGGCATTCCTCACCTAGAGGACAGGTTCTCAATCTCAGAGTAAGGAAGACCTGGTTTCAAGTGTTGCCACTGAAAAATACTGTCTATGTGACTGAACAATTCACTTAATCTTTCAATGCTCAAGTGACTCACAGAGATCATAAATTGCCCTGGAGGCACAGATTTATGCTGACTAATTTCCTTATAAGAAATTACTTATACAGAAGTGAATAGAACCAGAAGAACGTTGTACATAGAAATAACAATAATGTATGATGATTAACTATAAACAACTTTACTATTTTCAGCAATGCAAAGAACCAGGGAAATGCCAAGGGACTCATGATGAAAAAAGGCTATCCATTGCCATAAAAGGAACAGACAGATTTAAAATGCAGATTGAAGCATGGCATTCTTCACTTTATTTTCTCCAAGAGTTTTTCTCTCTAGATTAAGTGATATGTATCCTGTTCTACAACATGGCAAAATTGGAAATATGTATTGTATGATAATATATGTACAATCTATATCATATTATTTGGTGGGAGGAAGAGAACATGGCTTGCAAAAATGTCAGAAAAAATAGTAAAAATTGTATTGATTTAATCTGGAAAAATTAAGTTATTTACATCAATGAAATCATGGCCTAGAATTTTTTTTTAGTGACTGAAATTATGATGGTGCCATTAACAGAAAAGGGAAGTCATGAACATTTTGATGTCAATAGGAATGGGGTCTCATGGAGTACCTTAGGGATCTGTGCTTGGCCTTTTGATGTACAACATTTTAATTTGTGACTGCAATATTCCCAGCCATATCCATAACATACCTGTCAGTACCCTTGCCATCAGTCTCATCTCACCAAAAATACAGACTTTTGTTCCCAGGCTTCTGATCTCTACTAAGTCTGTTTTCACCAGGAACCAGATCTCTATACCACCTCTTTAACATTTCTTTACCACGTGTTAGTATAGTTGCAACCAAACCTTTTCAAATTCCTGCTACCTTTTATATATTCTTTATTCCAAGTATAATGTAATCTCCTTGAAGTTGACAAATATCTTATTTTTCTTTCCATCCCTGTCTCTTATCATAGTAGCTATCATAGAGAAAGTACTAATTATTTCTATCTAGTAAATGGATAGGGCATTAAACTTGGGGTCAGAAATATGAGTTCAAATATGGTTTCAGACATAAGTGTGACCTTAGGTAAGTCATTTTTAATCTGTTTGCCTCAGTTTCCTCAACCATAAAATATAAATAATTAGCTCTCATGGTGGTTGTCAGGACTAATTGACTATATATATATATATATATATATATATATATATATATATAAAACAAAACCCATAGTACTCCACATGGCACATATTAGGTACTTAACAAATGTTTGCTTCCTTCTGTCTATCTATACATGAATGGTATGTTTATCACATTTGTAGATGATATGAAGTTAGGAGGAACATATAACACATTGAATAATAGAGTTAAAAAAGATCTTGCTAGTTTGAACTAAAAATAAATTTAATAGGAAAATATTCAATATTTGCTTTAAAATAATTTTCATAAGTAAAAGGTAGGGAGAATATGACTAGATAGAAGTACATCTGAAAATGATATAGAAGTTTTAATGGACTGAAAGCTCAACATGTACCATCAGTGTGGAGTGACATCCAAAAAAGCAATCACAATCATAAGGCTATATTAAGAAAGGACCAGGTAGGTGGTAGTCTCACTATTTTCTGCCCTAAGGAGTTTATATAATGAGTAATATGTATAGTGCTGGGTGTCACATGTTAGGAAACAAATCAGTTATGTGGAAAGTGTTCAGAGAAATGGAATCACAGTGATAAAATGACACAGAAAGATTGATAGAAGAAAATGTACATTGTTTATCTGGAGAACAAAAGAAATGGGTAAGGAATCAGTACATGCAATCTTCAAGTAATACTAAATTGTTATGCTGAAGATTGTTTAGAAAAGTTCTGTTTGGCCCCAAAATAAAGAATTGGGATCAGAGGTTGAAAATTACAAAGACATTTATTTTACTTAAGGAATCAAAGCAAAGCAAAACAAAATATTCCATGATAATCATAGCTAGATCTTGTATTGTTTTGGGAGATGTGACTCTGACCTTGATGATAACTTTTCTGACATATTGGAGGAGGGATTCTTACTCAGCTTCTAGTGAATGAGTAGAAGGAAGAATGAATGAATGTTTGAATGGATGAATGAGAATTCAAGTCACCTGGTTTAGATGAACTACATCTTTGGAATCAGAAAGAATAGGAAGATGTGATTGCTAAACCACTGTCACTGATATTTAAAAGATAAGGAAGATAGGGAAAAAGTAACATGGTTTTAAAAAGGCAAATCTTCTCTTAGCAAAAAAAAAAAAAAAAAAAACTGTTTCTTCAAAACACGGACCAGTGAGCTTGACTTGGATTCCTGGGATCCAGAATGGATCAGTGGTTGTCAAATATCAAGAAAAGGAGGCAGTGATTACAAAGAGTCAGCATGGCTTCATCAAAACAGTTACTTCTAAATTGATCTTTCCTTCCTTGATAAAATCATTAAACTCTTAAATGAGGAGTATGCTACAGATATTTTATACATTTTATTTATTTTTTATTTTTTAAAATGCTTACCTTCCACCTTAGAATCAATACTATATATTGGTTCCAAGGCAGAAGAGTGGTAAGGGCTATTTTATAAATTATAGCAAAGTATTTAATAATCGATCACAAACTATTCTCATTGAGAAAACAAGGAGATATGGATTAAGCAATAGTCCAATTAGATGTCTTTGGAAGTGGTTGGATGGCTGGATTTAAGCAATAGTTGCTCACATGATCAATGCCATTTGGGGCAGGAGATCCCCAGGAGTGCTCTAGGCTTCTGTGCTTAGCCTTATCCTATTTAAATTTTTAGTCAATGATTTGGATAATAGAGTAGATGTCAGAAACATCACTTTGGCAGATGACACAAAGCTGGGATGGTGCCACTGGACTCTTCAGGTTTATCAGGAAAAGTGTATTTAGTTCTGGGAAACATGCTTAAAACAAAACAAAACAAAACCGAACAAACAAAAATCTATAAGCTGAAAGAAGTCCAAGGAAGGGCAATCAAGCTGCTTCCAGACTTCAAGTATGTGCCATTTGCAAGTCATTTGAAAGAACTGGAAACATATGACTTGAAGAACAGCAATGCTGGGAACTTGAGAACTATGTTCAAGTATTTGAAGTGCTTGCATGTGGGGAAGGGATTAGCTTTGTTGTCTTTGGATCCAAGGAAAAATTGATAAAAGTTTCAAAGAGGTAAAGTTAGACTTTGTTCCAGGAAGAAAAAAAAAACTTTCTAAAAAGTAGAGCTTTGGAATACAGTACCTTAAGTGTTGGTGGGTTCCCCTGTCTTGGAGGATTTCAATTAGAGGTTAAAGAATACAATTTAAAAAATAGCAGGACAAATCTTGCAAATCAATGTAGGGGAAAGAGGGAACAATAAATAAGAAAACAAAATTGGTGGTCAGCAAAGGGTAGGAAGAAAATCAGGGAAGCTTGGTTCCTTTGAAGTCGTAAAGGAGAAAGTACAAAAAAAGTAGGATGTTATCAAAGAAGATGAGGACTGAGAAAATGCCATTAAAGTCTGTAATTTGAAGATCAGTGACTTCATGGGGGTTTAGCAGGGGATTTAAGCAGGATTGCAGGGGATCTAGGAGGAGGTGGTAAGGAAGTAGAATCAGTAAATCTAGACTATAAGTAAAGAAAGGAAGAAAAGAGATAGAATGGATATTTGTGTCAAAAGAACTCCAACCAATAATCCATTTCAAAGCTGTACTAATGCATATATGAATTATGGGACAACTATTATTTCAGGGCAAGTAGTTGGTTCCATTCTAAAGAATCTTCTATCTTTCTTTACCCTACCTCCATCCTTTAATTTTAACTACAGTATTTTGTTCCTCTAGTAGGTAAAAAGTTTAGACCTTTGTTAAAATTTAAAAAAAAATCAACCTAAAAAGACGCTATTTTAAGTTGTATCATGTATTTGTACCATAAGATCATCAATTCCTTTCCAAAGAGAGCCCAAACAAAGTTAATACAAAAGCCAGAGTACTGGAACAAAGAAAAATCACCTAGTTTTATGTTAACCCAGAATTGGTCCTGTTCTGAGTCCTCTTCAAGATGTACGTGAAGAGAGACTGGCATGGTGGGGGAAGGGCATGGACTGGATGCAGAAATTGTTAAGGCTGATGGGTAGACTCATATCTATAAAATGAGAGGACTAAGCTGTGTGACCCCAAGGTACCTACCAAACCAAAAACCATGTTTCTTTGATTTCATAAAGTTATACTTTATTTCCTGCAGAAAATAATGTTATTAAAATTCTGAAGTAGAGACTTTTCTTCTGAGAAGTGTTCAAGTATTACTAATGAAACATTATTTTGCTGTAGTTATGGAGAAGATGTTAATTTTTAAAATGATGTGCTCTAAACCCATTAGAACTGATCCAGGTGTCTTACACTTGGGTTAAAAAAAAACTTTAATCCAAAGCAGCACAGATAGAATTAGAAAACCATAAATAATATTTACTTCTGGAAAAAAATGACAGAGAAAAAAGTTTTTCATCTTAAAATCTTCAAAAGCCCAAGTTTAAATGTACTTTACTCTTTGCTTTGTCTACTTCATTACTCATTAAGCTTTGTTTTGTTTTGGAATTCCATTCACTCTAAAAGAATCATTTGCATCATTTTCAAGAAAATGTCTGAGACCTAGAATCAGCTGAAATCCACTAAATTAACTAAGTTACTGTTTATTTTTCTAAGAAGTATTGGCTTTCTCGACTTATTTTTAAAAATCCCTCAAAACCCAATGACTAAATTACTGTATGTATTGCTTTGTTACAAAATGACCTGCAGGCAAAGTGAATATCTGATTTCCTGTGAAGGCTTTTCTGAATGAAACTATCAACAACATTTTTTTTGTTTTTTTTTCTTCTACACATGACATTTGGAAACCACAGGCAGTAAAAAGCAAAGTGTCCATGCAGGTTTCCCCTCTTTCCCACATCTAGGGCTGGGTCCTTGCTAGGTGTCTTCAGAGTTGGTTTTCTCTAATTTCTCAGACCTGTGAGCCACTGAGGTTGCACATAAAAAAAAAAGAAGGCAAAACCCTGGCTGGTGTAGCAATAGCACATTTTGCTTGGGGAAATGTATTTAGTTTTTTTAACATATTAAAATGGAATTTTTCAGGGGAGAAATAAAAGTGCATTATGATATTACTAGAGACTCACTATAAAGCATTTCACAGAAAATTTCTGAATATATATAAGCCATAACCATTGTTTTAACTGGTATTTTAATGGGTATTTGACTGAATTGCTCCTTTTTTTAAAAGCTGAGATAAATATATCTTATGAATATTGAAATGCAAATGTTAATTTTTGAAATGCACAGTTAACCAGACAATTAAAAAAAAAGAAAAAATCACAAAAAAATCATTTTGGTTCTAAATGCAAAATCATGTATAAAAGACTGAATATTTTTTCTCTCTCATTAAGTTCTGTCATCTAATCAAAATTTTTTTTGCTGCTCTAGAGTATCAATAGCCTTTGTTTTGGCCTTGTAATTATTATTTGTTCTTAAGCCTCTGACTACTTGGTGTTTTAAATAATACAATGATTTTTGTGAAGGAGAGATTATTTTGACTGATTTTCTCTTCTAAATGACATATAACATTTACCTATACTACTTGTTCCAAAACAACCTCGAAGTGGTTGTTCAGGTTGGCAACAATCAAGAGACCACCATAATTGGCATATGGAGGCTGATTGATGAAATATTTCAAACATGAAATATTCTGGGAATTCTATAAATGGTAATATGTATATAAATATGATATGGATCATATTACATTTATAATTATATATATTCTTATACTGTAATGTATGTATGTTTATAATTATTTAGTTATATATGTCTCATAAGTGTGAAGATATAAACAAATTCTTTTGGGATACAGATGCCTTTCTTGTTTGTTAAGAAAATAAATTGTAAGAAATGTAAGAAACTAGGGGATTGCTACAAACGTTATATATCAGATAAACTTTTGAGTCAGGGACTGTATTGTTAATTTTGGTGAATTGTTTTGTTTTGGTATGAGACTTCACAGGGAGTAGGGGCAAAGTGTAAAAGTTTATAATGCAAAACAAAATCCACAATAAAATTTTAGAGTTGTTTTCAAATGGTTAAGAATCAATTCCCATTCCCCTCACCCAATATATTAGCTTAACTCCTTTTTCCTCTAAATAATCTATTACTGACATTGATTACCTCAGCAAACCTTATGGGTAATCTCCTTCCCAAAGCCATATTGGGTTATATGTTTTGCAAAGTTTCTAGATATATGGACTAACTTTTCAGAATTTATTTGTCTTACATGCCTTAGAAGAAATACTTTAATTTGGTGAGAATCCTGTGATTTTAAACAATATAAAGATAACATTCTTTCCTTTCCAATGCCCTCCTTCATTGATTTCATGAATTTCCTGGAACTTTTTTTTTTATAAGAACAACAAAGAACAATGTCTTGAAGGAGTAGTTTTCAAAACTGACTTTTAGGTTTCTTTCTCTTACCTGGTTCATAACTATTAATTCAGAGCCAACATTCCTAGAAGTAGGACTTGGAGCATATGTGTCTTAATTCATTACAGTTACCCACAATAAAGCTCATATGCTCATTTTTGTGCCCACATTCATAAAGTTGCCTGGGGTCTTTGGGAAGGACACTGATAAGCTAGAGAGTATACAGAAGAGAATAACTAGGATGATGAAAAGACTCCAGTGCATAAGGAAGCTCAGATGGATGAAAAGAAGTCTTGGGCGGAGGGAATTGCTCATAGAGAGACAAGATCAGCTGTCTTCCAGTGACAGATTGTCATGTGGAAGAGTGAAAGGTAGTTAAAGAAAGGTAAATATGGCTTTGATTTAAATGGGAAAAAAGAGCAAAACAAAAAAACAGCCCTCACCATCACCAGTTTCCTAATAGAGTTGTACAAAAGCAGAATGAGATTCTTGGGTAGGAGTAAATCCCTCCTCATTGGAAGTCTTAAGCATAGGCTGAATGAACATTTGGGTATGTTTCAGATGGAAGTCTTATGTGCATATGGGATGAATTTGACAGTCTCTGAAGTTACTTCCAGTTCTAAATTTGCATTAATTGCTGAAATTAGTAAATCTTTGGTGATGATCCTTTGTCTACCTAGTCTACCTGATATTTCATTTCCTAGAATAAATTAATATTGGACTGCATCAATACACTAATGATAATGTATTGTTACTTTTTTAGGGGTTCTGAAGCAGGGTAAGAGGGTGTATGACAATAGCAAGAATGATATGCATTTTAAGCCAATTAAAATAGTGACTACAATATACTCCCTTCCCCATAAAATGGCATGATTTGCTCCTATGGAATTGACTAATTTGCAGCAAATATTAAGGTAATTTGCATAAGAGATGTGTGTATATGTGCATGAAAAACAAAACAAAAAAAAACAAAGGAATTCGAGAGGAGAAAAAGTTCTTTGACCAATTACTATTATTCTCGGTTTTGAAATCTGATCAATGCTACCAGACAAATGTATGACTTTATCGAGAAATTGGCTAAAGATTAGAGGGTGTATGCGTGTATGTTTGCACATGTGTACTATACTGCTATTGTCCAGGAACTCAGAGACTAGGGAAATAAATGTATGAATAATTAAAATGAAAACTAAATTAACATGGACCTTTAAAGAAGGACATTTAAAAAAAGTGAGTTAATACCATTCAAGGAGAAAATAATCGTCCTTTCTCACTAAATCTCACTATTCTCCTTTCTTTTTTTTTCTTTTGAGGGGGTGGGAAATATATTTATAGTTTGTCTTTTTGTTTATGTGCTTGTTCTTTATTTCCATTTGTTATTATCAGTCTTGTCCATTCCCCTAACAGACATCTCATGAGACCGTTTTCGCTAATCCTACTCCCAACTGTTAGCTCCGTTTGTTTATCTTCTTTTTTGACTTGTAGCCCAAACCTTCTGTATCAGTTTTGTTCCCACTGAGGGTAGCAGGAAGAGGAATCGTATGGTATTTTTACAGCCATTTGTTATTGCTACAGTGATGAATCTGCAGCACTTTGCACAGATTGTCAGCTTTTCCTGTGATGGGAGAATATATAGTTAGAGAAATCAGTAGTTAAAGGCTTGCTTATTTAACACCTCTCCTAATTAGCAGAGTAGGAGAAAGACTGACCTACTGGAAGTCAGGGTCCTACCTCTGCTAATAACTGGTTCTTAGCTTTTGGGGCAAAGTCTCTGGGCCTTTGTGGTAATATGTATTTTCAGATGAGGCCAGTTTTACTTAACTATTTTCCTTTGTGATAAAAACAAAACAAAACAAAATGAACTTATACAATAATATAATTGAAAAAGGAAAAAAAGGTGGCTAGAGAAATCTACCTCTTTGGTTCTTTCCAGCTTTTACATTCCATAAAGCATTCAATTAAATCTGTAATTTAGCAGAGAATATCAGTGCTTGTAGATTACATTAAAGGGAAATAGAGTTGCCCTAACTTTGCTAGTATAAATTGACCTGAAAGCAATTCCTGATTAGCATTTTCTTGTTGTTCATGTAAGTCTCCATGACTTAGGAGAATATCACTTCTTGATATATTTATTTTGTAGCTAGATGGTTAATAGACTCTCCTTCAGTAAAGATCTCTTCCATTCTTTTAATTATCTAACAGACTTTACTTCAGGAATTGGGTTAAAGATTCCAGGATGACAACAAGAAAATAAAAATTCCCAAACTATTTGCAGTTTTTTTTAAGTTTCTATGATTAGGAAGGAGAAAGATAATGAATAGAATTTACATACACAAACTAGCTTTTAAAAATTCAACTGAGATGGAGACATTGTTTAAGAAGTTAACCTAAATGTAGGCTTTTTTAAAAGCTCTGAATGATTTCTCATGGTGTATAGATTCAACCTTCATGTTGATGGCATCCAATCAAGTCACTTGCAAACCAGGAATATAATACCCATTTTTGCCTTCTTTATACAGTAGTATCTGTTTCTTTATATGAACATCAATCTATCATAGTCTTACTCAAAAATGCATACTAAAATAATTCCTGAAATAGTATTACCCAGGAACATTTTAATAACTTAGGCTTTTAATAATAACTAATATCTTCTTTTTATAGAGCTTCAAACTTTGCTAAATTCTTTATTATATTAAATCTAGCAGACAAGTGAGATTATTATCCCCATCTTAAAGACAAAAAAACTAAAGCAGACTGAGGTTAAATGACTTGTTCAAGGTTATATAGGTAGAGTTTGGAGGGATGAATTTGAACTAAGGTCTTCCTCATTCCAGGTCCAGCACTCTATCTATCCACTGGACCACCTGGCTACCTAACTGATAGAGTTGGGAAAGCCCATTAAATACAACTCTTTCACTTTACAGGTAAGAACACTAAATTTTAGTGATTTGAATGGAGCTACTTGCATACATTTGGTTGTCACAGAATCTCTGTTGCTGACAATTAGCTACATATATAATGTGAAAATTTTTTTTCTGTTTCTAAAACTTTAGGATCATAAAGCTATATCTGGAAGTTCCTCAAATAGAATCTAATCCAATCTTCTTATTTTAAAGTTGAGGAACTTGAGACCTAGGGAGATTAAATCACTTGTTCATTCTCATACAGATTATAAACACCATGGGCAGGATTTAAATTTAGGTTTCTTAATTCTAGTACTACTGCCTTTTCAACTATAGTACTGATTGAAAATACTTAATTCACATCATTGATTTTGAACTCTTCAATGAATATTCTTAAAATTCCATTCCATAAAAATAAAAAAGAGTAAGATTTGTATTCGACTCAAATGGATGACTTCTATTTAAAGGAGATAAAGTTATATTCATTCCATTGAACTTTTTGGGAAAGTAGCATTAATCAGGTAAATGTATATAATTATCCAGATGGATTTTTTTAGCCTTATGAGGAAAGTCCAGCTGAGTCTGAAAATATATACAAGGCATTAGTCAAGAAAGTAATTCCTGGTAGAAGGATCATATATAAATTTTATTCTCTTTAACATTTGGGAACCCATGTCCTACACACTGGTATTTTTAATTTTGCTAATAATTTGTAGAAGAGGAAATCTTCTACATTTAGTATTAATGGAACATACCTGATTTTTTTTAACAACATGCTCATTCATTCTTTAGAGGGACTGGGATAACATGGAACTTTATTAGGGTCTAACATTTTATAATCACCTTGAAAAACAAAGCTTTATGAAAGGTACCACTTTTACCTATTACCCCTTGAGTAAATTAGATATAAAATTCCAAATCACAATCATTTTTGCTGAATTCCTGCTATTATATGGTGCACAGGGAATTATTGGATGGAGAATAAAATACTTATCGGGTACTAAATTCATTAAGGGAAAGTGCTTACTTTTTTTTTGTAAATAAAATACATGTGATTAATAGTAAATCAATAGTAATAACTGACCATTGATATTATAATAAAGCATCATTTCCACCTTAATTATTTAAGAGCTTGGTTTCCCCAGTATTTCCCTTTGCATCTTAATCATTTTCCAATGACTTGTGAAAATATGTGAACTCTTTAGGGGACAGAGCAGAGGTGATATTGCCTTCTTGCAAACCTATAAAATGGGCACGATAATATCTGTCTCATAGATTTATGAGGAAAAAATGAGATAATATTTGTAAGAAGTGATTAGAATAGTATCTGGCACATGGAAGGCATTTCATTGACCCTTCCTTTCCACTCCCTATAATAGCAAGTGTCTTCTGTTTAACTTGGGGATTCTGAAAGGAAACATTCCACTGTTTTTAATCATGGTTGGATGCTTACCTCTTCCATGTGGCTCTAGATCACAGGTTGCTTTTTATCATTGAAAATAAACAAAGAAATGAAGATCCTAATATCAACTTAATTAAAAATCCCTAATATCTGAGTCATAGAAGCAAAAAGGAAGAACTATGTTGTTTCAGTATGATTTCCTCCTATCTCTTTCAACTTCTTTGTTATTCCTAGGGCATACAATCCCTACAAACCCTTTCTGAGACCTATCTTTCCATACTTACCACATTACCACATTATATGGTTTGGTTATATTACACCCTGAAATAGACTTATTCTATTCGAAACAGATAATAAACCTTCAAATGCTAAATCATGTCCAAAAAAAAAGAATTGATAGCAATTGCTACTGGTCCTGCCTTTGGTGTGTGACTTGATTAGAGAGTACTGCACATTACAAGATTAGGGATAAATAGAAAGACATATTTGCTCCAAAATCATTCATATCACCAGCCTGACTGAGTATTTGCATTACATTATAATGTTAGCTAAAAGGGAACATCATGGTCATTGAGAAATAAGAACAAAGAATTTATATATATATATATATATATATATATATATATATATATATATATATATATATATAATTAAGGATGAGGTTAGACAAAGAAAAACTCCAACAGATTTCCATGTTGCTGATTACTTTTAAGTCTTCATGCAGAAATTTGATAATCCTGCAGAGATGCTATGAAGACAATATTTGCTTCAAGTAAGAATCAATGAAATTCAATTTGACAAAGATATCATAGAATTGTGTAATCTTATACTTGGAAGGGCCCTGAAACCTTAGAAGTTATCTAGTGAACTCTTGCATGAAACTTAGATTTTCTTCCCAGAGTAGTATAAGATTATGATTCTTTTTAATTATTCTAGAGATTTATGAAGTTTTAGGTGGGACAGGAAGTCTTGGGTGAGGGAAGACAGTTAGATGCTAAGACAAGGGCACTAAATATGCAGAGGAAACAGTCTTAAATGAATAAGAAGGAAAATCCAAAAGGGGATGGAGTAGGGTAAAGGCAACACTGGCCCTCCTGACAATATGATCAGTTTGTGAACAATAGATTTATTTGGGAAAACATCTGATATAGCTAATTAATCAGGATTATCTCACCCAAATCAATTCTATGATGGATTTTTTTTTTGTTTTTCCTTTGCAAAATATAGGTCAGAGTTTTACTCAAAACTAAATGGTTACTTTTTTATCCATCTTTCTACTTATGCATGGCCACACATAGAAGTAAAACTAAAAGCAGTGACAAAATAAAATGAACCCAATCCTGTTTTATTTAAGCATGCAAAATAGTGATAGGCACAAGGATTCCAGTAATTAATTCTTCTGCTGCTAGGATCAGTGGCTCCCCAATTGATAATATGTGCTGAGTTCCTCTGTTGGAAGCTCTTTGCTGTTATTCACACATGGTGATGCTTCACTCCTTTTATGTAATTTTTAAATGGAGAAAAGAGATAAACATTCTGATTATCTGTGCATTTGATAAATGAATGTCTCAACAAAATTTTACAGCTAAAAAGGTTATTTACTTAAGTGAGATTTTCTGCGCATGGAAAGGTCAGATTTTTCCCCCTATTGCTGTGAAATTGCTTCTGCCTTTTAGCAAATCTTCTAAGACGGCTCCTCTCCTTGTAGTGTTGACAAGGACACAGGAAGGATGTGGCCTGAGGAAATCAAATGAGCAGCATAAAATCCTGGCTGGAATCTCGGCAGCCCACAGTTTGTGGTTTTTGAAATTCTGTCAAAAAAGTTGCACTATATGAAAGCAGAGACAGGACTTCTGAACAAAAATCAATAGCTGGATCTTTTGAACTGCCCATGTACAAAGTTCTAATGAAAATGTCCTTGAGGGAAGTTTTAATAGTGGACTTTGAGATCAGCTACTCCACTGGTCTGATAGCACTGCCGAGCATTTGAAGTTTTCAAAGGTTCCAAACCATGGAAAGTTTGACTCAAACACTGAGGATGTAAATGCCTTCAAGGGATCCAAGAAATAGCAATCCACCACCACTAAAGAATATACAATGGATGTATTTTCTGTACCATGTCAAGTTTTAGCCAGAGGATACAATTTACTTCAAGAGGGTTGATAACTCTCTAAAAAGCATCACTCTATGTTCAAACTAATAATTGATCAGGCACTAGGTACTGGTTAAAAAGGTCACTGGAATGACTAAAAATATCTTACTTAAGATACCAGATGAGAAGATGCTTTGTAAAAAAAAAGATGGCTTTAATCCTTAGCACATATAACAGTGCATTTATTGAAGTGGTATTTTCTGATATTTGTTCCTATTGATTTATGATGAAAATGACCCTAGATTATTGAGATCAGACAAAGGAATTATGGGATCAGAGTTGAAAGGGAAAAGATTGGGAGGGTCATGCAGTTCAATCTGCTGGTTCTATATAGAAAACTTTATTCCAAAGTAACTGAAAAGTGTTCATCACCCTCTTGAACATTTTGAGTGACAAAGCACACACTTTTTTCAAAGTGGACCATTCCTGTGGAGGGAAGCTTTCATTCTTTAAAAAAATCCTTATTTTGAATCAAAACTTGCCTTCTTTTAATTTTACCAACTATTCCTCATTTTATATAGACAATATTAAATCTCTCTTCTCCAGTTTTTCTAGACAGTTACAATGCTTTTTCACTGATGCCTTGACTGACTTCAACAACCCCTGCTCTAATATTTTTTTCTTGATACAACATGGTTTTGAATATCCTCACCCTCCTAGATACCTTGTTGAGTCTGATATCCTGAGGCATTACTATAGAAGCCTGAGGTTAAAATATTAGCTTATGAGTTACTTGCACTGCATATCCTTTCCTCATTTTCCAACTTCCTAACTCTTCTCACCTAGAGGAAAGGAATGTACATTATTCCTTTGTCCTTAACTAAACAAGTGAGATATGTTTTGGTGTATTCAGAAGTAAAAACAACAATAATAATACTATCATTATTTTTATAGAAGAAAATGCATTTGGAATCTGGAATTGGAATGCATCAGGAAATCTGGACCTAAGAATTGGACTATTTTAATTTTCATTGGAACAATCTTGAAAAACATATCTGTATTTAAGCCAGCTTTACATCTGACCAGAGAGAATATTGATTTCTTCCCTTCCCATCCCCTCAACTAGGGCTCTGAACATAGGGCAGAGAGTTTTAATTTTAAGGAGATAGTAGAACCTTAGGGGTAGAGAAGAGCTAAGAGGTCTCCTACTCCAATTCATGCCCCATACATGAATCTCTTATATCAGTCTCCTAATCATTGTTCAGTCAACTTCTTTAAGACTTCTAGTGACAGAGAACTTGCTACTTGGCAAGACAGCTCAATCTACCAGGAAGAGCTTTAAGTATTGGTATGTTTTCCCTCCTATCAAGAAAATAATCTGCCTCCCATTATCCAATTCTGTCTGTTTCTGTGATTTCTGCTCTCTGGTCAGACAGGAAATGTCTAGTCGTTCTTCTGCATGACAAAGTTTCAAATATTTGAGCAAAGCTATCATAAGCTATTAGAATAGAATAAGAACTTATTAGGCATATAGTTTCTCTTTTCTTTTTTTTTTTAAGCACTGAACTAGGATTAAGGTTGTGAGTTTGGAAGGATATGGGAGAGAGGGTCATAATTATACCAGTGAAAAGCTTAAAAGTTCACATATTATCTCATCCTCAGCATTCTAAAAATAAATATTATGGTAAACTCATTAATATAAATTAGACATTGACATGAATATTTTAGTACCAATTATTCTCCCAACTATGATAGTACTTTTATCCTTGTCTTAAGTCTTTTTTCTACATTTTTCAGAGAACTTTTACATTAACTTTCACATTTTATCTTCATAATAAACCTGAATTATATAGGATATTGAACAAATCTAAAAATATTATGGATATTCAAAATCCTGAAACTAGTTTCTATTATGTCTTGGGTCATTTGAGTACTCAACAAAATTAACTTAAAATGTGCTATCTGTATTGCCAGCCCTCTTTTGCTATATAATAAGAACTATGCTATTATTTTAAAATATGAGAAGTAATTTGAATATTATAATAAAATTGTTAAGATATTAGAACCTAGTATCTTAAACTGCATTTCCCTCTAGACATACAAAATTTTCCTATCTCATCATATGTTCATTTATATATATATATATATATATATTTATATAGAAAGAGATCAAAGAGAGAACAAAGGAACATATATGTTAAAGAAAAAAGATACAATGCAAAGATAGAAACTGGCTTTCATCAAAAAATCAAGTGGCATTTGATACTTTGATATATGATAAAAAATGCCACTCTGATCCATGAGATTTGAATTTATTTCCTGGTAGAAATAATAGTTCTGTGGTATTCTATTCCAAATTGTGACCAACAAAAAATATTTCTAAGAATCTCATCTGGTATTGGAGTGTGATCTGTGGTCTTGAAAAGGAGGAAACAAATTGAAATTGGGGGAGAGATGCTTGAATTAGTAATACAACCAATTCTTGCTTGGAAAGTAACAGACTGTTGCACAAACAAAACCAATGCAACCAAGATTAGAAGGGAAACAATAAACTGGGGAAAGCATTTTAATGCCTACTGTCTCTGACAAAAATCTCATTTTTCAAATATATGGAAAGCTAAGTCAAATTTATAAGAATACAAGTAATTCCCCAAATGACAGATGGTCAAATATATGACTATGAAGTTCTCAGATGAAGAAATTAAAATGATCATTAATTATATGAAAAATTGCTTCAAATCACTATCAATTAGAGAAATATTTCAATTAAAACAACTGAGATACCACCTCATGCCTTTCAAATTGGATAATATGACAAATATAGTGATAAATGTTTGAGGCCATGTGGGAAAATTGGGACACTAATACAATTTTGGTGGAGCTATGAATTGATACAACCATTCTGGAAAACTATTTGGAACCATAGCCAAAGAGACATAAAACTGAGGCTCAGCAATATTACTGTTAGTTCTGTATCCCAAAGAGATCCAAGATTGGAGTAAATTACATCCTTATACAAATACATTTATAGAAGCTCTTTTTGTGGTGGAAAAGAATTGGAAACTGAAGAGATCTCCATCAATTGGAGAATAATTGAACATATTATGGTTTATGATGTTTTTATACAATTTTTAATTTTTTTTCTCCAGATTACATGTTGATATAATTTTCAACAACTGTTTTCTATTTTGTGATCCATGTGGTCTCCTTCCTTTCCACACCTCTCTCTTCCCTGAAATGACTGATAATATAATATAGATTGTATGTGTGTTATGTAATTCAAATTCTCATGTTCATCATGTCATAAAAGAAAAAATGTGTTCAGTAGAGGAAAATTTATGGAGGAAATAAGGGAAGCGTGGCATTTATTTTATTTCATTTTATTTACATGGCAACACAATTTTTAATAATTTCTGACATTTTGTGATCCATTTAGTTTCCCTTCTTCCCTTCCTCTATAAGACAGCAGGAAATATGTTATAGATTATATATGTGCTATAATGAAATACACACTTCCATGTTCATCAGGTTGTTTTTATGTCATATAAGTCATATGTCATATGTCTTCCCGGATTTGGGGGTGATTGTTTTGTTCACCATTTCTTATGATATATTATTCTATTAAAATCATATACCACAATGTTCAGTCATTCCATAATTGATGGATAGTGGTAGATGATCTTAATGGAATACTATTGTGCCATAAGAAATGAAGAGTACAATCATTAAAAAAATAAGTCTGGAAAGACTTATATGAAGTTATTCAAAGTGAAGTGTTCAGAACCACGAGAATGCTATACACAAGTAACAGCAATAAGTTAGGATGATCAACTGTGCACAATTTAACTATTATTAGCAATAAAGGATCTAAGACAGCTCCAAAAGCCATCTACAATACTTGGAAACTGATGCAGATTGAAGCACACCATTTTTCACTTTATTTCTTTCACAAGTTTTTATTTTCTTGGATAAGGAATTTGTGTCTTTCACAATCTGATGAACATGGAAATATGTATTTCATCACATGGATAACCTATATCATATTACCGGCTGTCTCAGAGAGGGAGGGAAATAAAATGGATTACAAAATGTCAGAAAGGATTATTAAAAATTGAATTGGCATATAAATAAAATAAAATAGAAGTAAAAAATGTAACATATTGTCTCTGAGTGCAGGTGACTCTGTCTATCTGTTACAGGAATGAGCAGAAGAGAGTGTAGGTGGATAGTTGAAGTAGTAGACAAAGTCAATTTGATGTAGTAGACACAGAATTGAATTGAAATAGGGTTTGATCTTGCCTCTGAAGGTCACTGACTTGAAGAAAGTACTTTATACCCTAAGATATGTTTCTTCATCTGAAAGACTAGATATTCTCTAAGGTACTTTTAGACTTAAAAAAATGCTCTGACACTCAACAGGCTGAATTTCAATATTGAACTTTATTTTGGGGGGATCTACAATTCTGGTTATACTAGCTTGAAATCATGGTAAATTCTCCCAAATATCAGTGAGTAGAAATTTCCTTAACAATCTATTAGAGTAACCTGAACTTTTGTGGTGTTCATATGGGACATATCCCATAACTAAATTCAGTATCTTTTCCTAAAACTATCTCTTTTGAATTTCCATTTTATGTCCATAATATTATCATTTCCACAGGCCACCTCAACTTCTATATTCCTAGTTAACTTTTTCCCCCTATCTTGTTTTAATTCAGTTCTTTTTTTCAATGTTACTTTTATCAGAGAATATGATGGGAAGATATTCAACAACCAGATCTTTGAAAAAAATACACGCAACATGATTTTAAGTTTAAAGTAATAGTTTCTCTTTCTTTTTTTTTTCTATTACCTCATATGTAAGTATAAATTCTAAGACAAAAGACCTGCGAAGGTTAGGCATGCTGAGTTGAGCAACTCGCCCATGGTTACACAGCTAGGAAGTATCTGATGTCAGATTTGGACCCTGGCCTTCCTGACTCTAAACCTGACATTCTTTCCACTTGTTAGCTTAGCTATCCCTCTCTGTCACTTTTTAAAGTTTATCCAATCAAAACAATGATGCTAGCCCCTTTTAAAAGCATTTACCAATCTCAGGTATAGATGCTCTCATCCAAAATTTAATAATTGGCTCTCTTGAGAAGTTATGAGCTGGCTTTGGCACACCCTTGTATCCCTTCCTTTCCATTCTCTCTGATGTCATCCTGCTTAATCTCTTGTTACCTATTGCCTGGCTTACTGAAGTATATTCTGAACTGATCTTTCTCCCTGTAACCATTCTTTCTTCTCTTTAATACATCCTGTATACTGTTACTTATTATTTTACGAAAACATTTTTTTCTTATCCTCCTGCCAATTCTCTTCACTGCATTCTATGGCCTACAAAACAAGGTTCAAATTTCTTTTCCTGGCTGGCATTCAAGGCCCTCAGTAACTTGTCCCCAATTTATCTTCTAGGCTAACTGTTCCATTTCTTAGCCCTAAAAAGAACTCTGTCCTTCAAAGTCTATCATCTTAGGACATTATGTGCTTTCCTAACTTCAAAAGCTCTACTCATGCCACTCATCTTTCCTTGAAATGTACTTCCAATTCCCCCATCTAATTCCTCCCAGTCCTTCAAGTCTCAGATTCCCACTTCTACAAAGCCCATTGATTATTCAATTTTAAAGTGTTCTTTTTTTGTTATCTAAATCATAAAACAGTTTATCTATTCAACTGGGTTGTGTTGCTTTTTGCCTTTTCATATGCCCTACTCTTAGATTGTCTAAATATATTATAAACTCCTTGAGAGTGGGTCTCCTCTAGTTCATTGCTTATATTAGGGACATCATAAATTATTTTGCTGATTTATTTTTTATCTAGACTGAAGGAAACAAGTCTCGGTTATAAATTATTCCTTCAGACCTTAAATCATACAAATTTGTGAAGCTTTCTTTTTGGATATTGCCTATCTCTTCTTGACAAAGTCTAAGATAGATGTAGCTCTACGTGAATCATGATGCAGGACCCAATTAGGATACATAACTCTGATGAATAAATAAGAATCTGACAGTATAAGAATCCCAAAAGAGAAGCTCCCTCAAACTTACAAGTTTCTGGGTAACCCATGATTTTCCCAGAAGGCAATATTAGCCACATATCTGTCAATGGGAAGGCGTAGGTGCATCTTGTCTGGCATTTGGCAGCTATACATGTCATATCAGATCTTGCTTCTTTTCAGGTGTTTCTTTTAGAGGACTGAGATGGCCATATAGATAGGATCAAGTGAGCTGTATTTTCTTCATTTCCTTGTCAATTCAATAATGTTCCTAGAACCTTGACAATAAGAATTTGGCTATCAGTTTGTTTGACTTTTTTCTTACTTAATTAACTCGTAATTTCTGCCTGTGTCAAAAAAAATGTTGACTTCAGTCTTGTTAGTATTCAGGTATAAATAGTTTTGACCTCTGCCTTCTGACAACCCCTTTATCTAGGTTTTGTGATCCCTTTTTTTATAAGCAGTTGGGCCAAAAGTGCCTTCAGAAAAAAAAAAATTAACCTATGTATCACAAATCTGGAAAACAAGGAAGAGTTAACAAACAAATAAAAACCCTGTCTATATAAAAGACAACTATATATGCTATGTGATATATGGGTACATATATGCAACAAATATAAAATAATTCTACTATTTATCTAAAAAAACTTTGCTTGATTGTGAATATAGATTGAGAAACCTAAGCATAAGGGATAAAAATAGTATTTTCCTTCATGAGAAATGGTTGCACTGATAGGCATCACAATTTTCAACTTAAATTTGAATCTTTACAGAAATGCTAAGAATTATGAAGAAAAAAGTTTCATATTATATGTAACTGGATAATCTCAGCTAAGTATCACATACTTTTTACAGACTCCAAACTACCAAACTACTGATCATGCTTAACCATCTCTTAGGAATGATTCCTCTTGATAGCAAATGGAATGCTAAGGGAATATTCAAATACTTTAACTTTCCCTCTGGTATTTAGGGAGTGTCAAAATTTTTTCTTTTTTAGTTTCATAATAAAAAGAATTGGAATTGACTAAATTACTTACATCCTTACTTTCCCTTGAGTCCATCATATATCAGACTGCAGAGAAAAAAAGCTAAAGAATTAATAATTACCTGCCTCTTGGTTAAAACTCTAAAGGCTAGTTTCTCACATTGTGATTATTCACTTAGCAGTAATTGAATCAGTATTTAAATACTACAATAGGATGGGATTTGGGGGGGTAAATTTTCTTCCCTATCATTATAATGTTTTCTGCCTTAAAGTCAGTCAAGTATAATGCCCCAAATAGTTTTCTGCCACCAAAGTAAATGCATAAAGCAGAAATGTAAGTCATTTAAGAAGGACAGTTGAAAATGAAATAAGATTTGTGCCATTGTTCTCAGTCTGCAAATCTGTTTTAAAATACAAAATGCAAATCCACAAGGGGATGCTTAATATAAACCAATGAAAAATAAATGAAATGAATCTTTTATAATTTTTCAAACAAGCATAATACACAAAGAAGCAAGCTATCTGCTCTTCTATAAACAAATTAAAGGAACAAAAGAAAATTAAATAAAACAATATTAGATTTATAACACTAAATATAATTTGAAGTCAAATGGAACATAAATTAGTCTTTACAATAAAAGTAAACAAGTGCATTTGAGAAGAGCTAACTGCATTTTTTTACATAAAAGAAATAGCTTAAGCCATGAATATAGGAAACATGATCTTTGAAGGGAATTTAGGGAGGAAATAAGTCACCATCTTTCCTCCTGGATTGTCAGGAAGTATTATATATCCTTCTCTTCTTCTAGATATTTAACACCATTAAAACCAAGCTGAAACACAATATTTTCAGTGTCATTCATTTCTACTTTTTTATGGAAAGTATATTCATCATCATTTATATCATCCTCATAGCTAGCATTTTTATAAAATTTTTATGTTTGCAAAAAATATTTACTCGCCATCACAACAATCACTTGAAATAGTTGTCCCCATTATTATCCCCATTGTCCTGATGAGGAGACAAGACTAGTAGCTATAAACTTTTTAGTGTCTGATAGGATAATGCTTTTAAATTTACTGCAAACTTGCAGTGCACTAGATGATGTATTACTTTTAGAAATCTGTCCTTTAGGTTTTAAAGAGCATCTTGTCAAACCCTTAGCAATAACCCCTCAAAGCTACAGCCTGATCCAGCTGGTAATCCATTAAAGATCAAAGCAATGGAATCCCATACAGAATCTGATCCATAAGAGCCTTAACTAGTTGGGAGTATTTGTGACCTTCCAGGTTTCACAGTACTGCTGAGGCTCTGGTCCTGGGCTTTGAAATTGCCTGACCTAATGTAGGAAAGAATCAGCTTCTCATAGAAGGTGGAGTGGGGAGGAGAAAAAATGAGAAGGGAAAAAAGAATGGATATATCCCCTGTGCTCTTGAGATTTTGAGCTGCATAGTGAATCACATACAGATACGGGCAAAATCAATTCAGCCAGTTGTACTTGACTTCCCTTTTTGCTGGACATGACCTATGTGTGAACAAGAACGGCAGCTTGTTGCACCAGTGGGAAGAACAAAAAGTGACATGAATGGACAAGAATAATTGACACTTTGTTGATTAGGTTTGCATGAGTGTTGGTGGCATGTAAGACTCCTGACAATAGCATTTTGCTGTTGTGGATCACCATATCAGGATAGTGATGATGGTATGATGATTGAGGTGTGTGAGTGTGTGTGTGTGTGTGTGTGTGTGTGTGTGAGAGAGAGAGAGAAAGAGAGAGAGAGAGAGAGAGAGAAAGAGAGAGAGAGAGAGAGAGAGAGAGAGAGAGAGAGAGAGAGAGAGAGAGAGAGAGAGAGAGAGAGAGTAAGAGAATAGGAAAGGACTATTAGGGTCACATTTTAAAACTTTATTTAGTTTATGTGAACATCATTCTCTTTGAAATGAACTCCTTCTCACGTGGCTAAATCAAAGGAGCAAATGACCAAAGTATCATTATGATCTGGAAGACAAAAGATGGAAAGTGTCAGGGATCATCTGGCCCAAACTTGCTTGTTTCCAGATAAGCAAACTAAATCCCAGAGAAATTGTGATTTACCCAAGGAAATTCAGACCATTAGCTTCAGAAACCAGATTTAAATGTGGGTCCTTTGGTTTATTCTTCTTTCTTTCTAACCTCTAAAAAAACCCCAAAGGTTTTAATACTATCATATTTGTGAAAATTTTATATTAATATAGGAATATATGACTTAATAAAAAAATTATAATAATCATTCCATCCAGTTAAGTCAGAAAACTTTTTGTATTACTATGCAACCTGAGCAACTAAGTCCCATTGTCTTTGGAGGTCCTATCTACTGTGCCTTAATTTAGCCTTTTTCCCTTCAATGAGGCTCTCTGCTCATCAGTAGCAAGCTCTTCCTCCACTACATACATGTTATATTCAATTGTCCAGCAATTAATCAGCAATAAAATTCAGATTTGAAGAACTTGTGATGAGGTTGATTATGGAAGGAGGAAATTTTCACATTGCTTATCACTTTTGGGTGACATATACCTAGAATTTTCTGCCTTATAACTCAAACCTATGGGGCTTCTATGCTCTGAGAAGGGATCTTTTCTTCTTCATTATAAAGAATACTTGTGGGAGATCATAGTTCATTGTTGCTAGAAGGAACAGGGGCCACCTAACAAAAGCTGGAAAAAAATGTCCAGACTACTTTGTGATTATTTTCAGGTCATTAAGGGGCTGGATGTTTTGTTTCAATCACTAAATCTCATGCTTTGGGAGGCTAGGAACCATATTGTTTTTATATCCCTACATAAAAATAGATAGTGATGTGCCATGCATAGCTTTTAGTATCATATATTTAGAGTTAGAAGCTACTTTAAATGCTACTAGTTCACTTTTGCAGATGAAGAATGGATTCAAAGAAGTCACAGAGATAAAAGTGAGTGGCAAAGATGATATTCAAACCCAAGGTCTCAGACACCAAATGTAGAAATTCTCCTACTATACCAAACAGCCTCAATAACAGTTATTAAGTGCTCACTAATTATCCAAGTACATTATTATCTCTGTGTTTGATGCATGTTAGTTTGGCGGACAGGGGGAAGAGGCAGAATTGTTGACATGTATTTTAAAAACAACAACATGAATTCTTAATTCAGTTTCAACATGAACTTTTTATAGTTGTATGCTGGATAAACACAAGCCTTGTGACAAATTTTGAAATATGCAAAAATGGGGATACAATTTTACCTGAAGGACAATCTACTCAGACAAACTAGCATCTTTCATAGTATTCAAACAAAACACTAAAAATAATGAGCCCTCTCAAGCTATGTTAATTACTTCTTCAAAGATTTTTTTGCAGACAGTGTGGTTCCTATTTCAAGTCAGAAAAACTGACATTTTAAAGTTTGCAAAGGCTTTATATCCATTATATCAATGGATTGAATACCACCTTGTGTAACTCTTAAATGAAAAGTTCATTATTTGGGGCGTATTTTCTTTTAAATAATGACTTCATTTTCAGTTAAGTCTTATCATTTCACATCTACATTCAGATCAACAGTGATTCAAGAGTGTGTTAGAGCCAGCTCTTTCATGCTTGAGAATGTTAATGGTTAAATTTTCCATTTAATCATTTACATCAAAATTAGTGTACCACACATCAGGGCAAATCACATTGATTGTTTTGACTTAAGAAAGTGATGGAGAAAATGCTAATAATGAAGGTTAAACATAATATACCCAATAGATTTATTAAGTTTAACCTGAATTTTTTTTTCTTGGAGAGTTTGTTGTTAATTTACTAGCACACTCCTGACTCTGACCCATATAATGCTAGATTCAAGGCCAGAAAGAAAATAATCCAAAGGCTTTGTTTGATAATTACTAATTTTTTGTAAGTTTATGATTGGCCTAACAATGGACCAATTAATTAAAATGTTTATATATCATTTTCCTCATCTGTTAAAGTGGAGATAAGAGTACCTACCTAAGCTTTTCATGGTCTTTGTAAATATAAATGTGATGATACATGTAAGTATTTTAGAAATTTTAAAGTATTATATTAATATTTATTATTATATTCTATTTTAAAGAAATAACAGGTTTACATAGTTTCACAGTGGGAAAAATTTAAATATATTTTCTCATTTGAACTTCACAACATCTCTTTGAGGCACATCATATATGTGTGTGTGTATATGTGTGTGTTTTGATCCCCATTTTACAGATGAGGAACTTGAGCTTCAGAGATGTTAAGTGACTTACCAATGAGGTGAAATTTTATCCTTTCAATTACAGGCACTAACATAAACTAGTGACTAAGAAATATTGCTAAGATCTGCCTTAATGAAGAATTAAGGATCAGTTATTAGCATAATTCAAGTAAATGGATTCTAAATACCTAAAAGTAATTCATCCTTCTAAATTAATATAAGTTAAACTTTTTCCCATTATATTGTTTGTACTTTTAATTTATTTACAGAATCTTTCCCCAAGATGCTGACAAGATAAACTTTATCCTTTGGAACAGAGGATACAGTCTGAATTACTACAAATACAGAATTAAAGAGGTCTGAAAAAATCAAGGTCATATCATTTTCTAATGATAAAGTCCTATATTTGTATCTCAGTTCCTGCGTTGTGGAAAGATAGGTGGTCTCTTCTTTCCTAGTCACTGGACAAATATGCCTGGAAAACTGTCTTTATTTAATATTTTTCATCTAAGGAGTACAGAATCCTGGCAGCAGTGAAATATCAAATTTTCATGGGTTTCTGAGGGGAAAAAATAACCACCAAGTAGTTTTTATTCTCATCATTGATATTTTAACATCAAATGCAGAAAGGGGAGATTCCCACACTGAAAAGCTTTTTCTTAAAAATGCAACGAAAAATTTCCCAAGGAACTGGATATTAACTAACCTTTAAGAAAGCTTTATTATGGAGGACAAAGGGAGCCTAGGGGAAAAAGAAGGCATAGATTAAATATTAGTAAGTAACAATAAATCTTCACAAAACCCAAATGAACAATTCTGTTATACATCCTCCTCTAAATGAGTTTAAACATATTGTTTTTAAAGGTTGTCATACCTTAAAGAGGATTCTTTAACAGAAATATTTCATCTGATTATTTAGCAAAGCAGCACTTTCACAGTGATGTTGGAATTGATTTCTTAGAAACATAGGCTTAAAGAAGAATGCAAAGGAGGGTTTAGGTTGTATACTCTATTCAACAAGGAAGCAAAACATTGATTTTAAAATGCAATTTTTTTTCCATTTCAAGAAATATATTTTAGCATTTGCAACTAAATCTGATGAAAGAATATAATTTTCCTTGTATTTGAAGAATAAAGTTTTATACTGATCTGGGCATAAGATTTAAGCCCCAAACTAAAGTTTTTAAAGTCTTAAAAAATTTGATATTTCCCTGATCTTAATATGAAGAGAAAAAGAAGGGAGAGAGAAACAGAGAGAAAGAGGGATTTATAATATATGTGGAAAAGATACTAAAACAAATATGATGAAAGTATATTTGATATTAGCTGTTAAGAATTAGTCTGATACCTCATTGAAGAGACTGGATTTTGTTTTTCAACACATGCCGATTGACTTGACCATCATAGCAGACTGAATTGTATTTTTGTACAGCTCTTCAACAGGCAGCCAAATAAATAGCTTTTCCCCTGCTGCATGGTTTGCTGTTTGCTTAAGCAAAAATCCAATTTCTGGAGAGGACTCCGTAAGGGCTAAATTCCCTGCCATTTACAAGTGTCCCATTAGAGTAGCTTTCTATATGGAAATAACATTCCAAGACAAGGAGAGAAATGCTGGGTCTGAGGTCCGCTGTTCCTGATGTGTTTTATTATTTCTTTTTCATTTGAAGAGTAGAGCTGTGTTCCCAGGAGAAAGAAGGAGAAAGAGAGAGTCATGTTTGAATACAAATGTCTCAAGAAACTGGAGCTTCTTTTAAAAGTAAAATCTTGCTTAAAAAATTTTTTTTTTAACTTTTGGTATGCATCAAGGACAAGAGTAGACAGCTTCAGACTCAAACTGCCTCTCATTAAAAGGTTTTTAATTAAGAATTCAAAGATAAAAAAAAATCCTCCAACTGGAACAGCATATATTAGTGATGTTGGGATTTGGATTTGATTACTCTTTCCTTTAATACTGTTGGAGGAAGCCTGTATTTGAAAACAATAACAATTAAGATGGAAAAAAAGCAACCTATATATTCAACTTATATAAGATGCCATAAACATGATACATATGTCTTAGGATAAAGTACATTTTAATGAATACTAATATATTTTCAATTCAATTAAACCTAATAAGTTTTATCTATATTAAAAGAATACTGATCAGAGTTATAACAAGGATTGGATAAATGTATCTTTGTCTTAAGATGCCAAAATTCATAAAGCATTGCTAGCCTTTGTTCCTTTAGCAGGTAGAATCAACTAAGCTTAGTGCCTACTTAGTAAGAATAATTAGTTAATATAGTAAGCAGTAGAAACATGTTTTTCTCCTCTACCCTCTTCCTAAGTGAGCTTCTCTCTAGCAGTAGCTTCATGGGTTAGTTGCAAGGTCTGACATCCCTCCCTCCCTCCCTTTCTCTCTCTGTCTGTCTCTTTCTCTCTCTTGCCTTTAGTGAATTTTTCTTAAAAAGTTAATAAAAACACAGGTGGCCTGCTTAGGGTGCCAGACATGCTAGTTATGACTTTGATAATAATTATTATGGTCAAAATCAGTATGTTATATAATACAAAGTATTACGTGATCTATGTTTAATTTTTAAAATGTTTGTAGTTCAGACAACTGCCTCTCATTTAGAGAATCCTGCAAAATAAATATTTATACATACATAAGTGCATATATATGTATACACATATATCTATATAATTTTAATTACAATAAAAAGTGGGCCAATAGAAAGGGAACTCTAATATTAAAGGATTCAGTTATTTGAACTTATTTGAGCTAGATAAAGGTTTTCCCCATAGATGCTAATTATGACATAAATTCAAAGATAAATTAGTGTTTCTCTAAAAGCCCCATTAAAGGAAGTGGTTAAAGCATTAAGGGAAGAAGGAAGAAATCTCTTTTCCTATCATTAGCATCCCTTCATACATATTACAATGGACAGTTGAGTTTATTTATGTGTTTTTATGTGTAAAAATTCGATTTAATATGTATGTGTGTTTTTTACAGAACATTTATGTCAAAGGTCTGGCCCAAGAACCATATAGGACACTTGGAAGCATTTTAATCTAGCCAAGTAAAGAGCTAGAAAATTGCTTCCTAGATCCCCCGTTAGGCTGACTCCACATCGCCAAACAACAAGTCTTATTACATAGCGGGAGAAGGCTCTTTGACCAATGGTATAAATTTAATGCAGTGGGAGGCATTTTACTACTTCTGTGAAGGTCCTGGATCCCATCAGAAACAAAATGAGAGGGACTCAAACTCAGACAGCTCCGAATTTAAAAACAAAGGGGCCTATTGGGGGGGGCGGTGAGGGGTTGGGGCCTAGCAGGCTTTTTGCAGATGTATTAAATCAGAGGGGTCTAATGGAGAGACATAAAGACATAATTCAAAGAGCCCTGACCTTGGAAGTAGTGTTCGACCGAGTTCTCATTTCCCAAATTAGGAGGCACACCAGATAATGTAAAAGCAAGAGGTACTGCTTTATTGCAAGCTCCAGCTTGGGTCCCACCGCCTCCAAGGCAGATGGAACCCTGAAGGAAGGGGAGAAGAGGATTATATAGGGTAGGTTTGAGTTGCATAACAGGATATCTTATCAGAACACTGGGTAGGGTTAGGTCCTTGCGGTTAAGTGTCGGCTCATGATGTCTATTTCTGTTTATCTTCTTCGGAACATTGGAGTTAGGTCATGGATCAAGAGGCCTGGTGGGGAGGGGGGGTTTAGGGATGAGTCCTTTGGTTGTTCCGGCCTTACAGTAGGAAACCTAACACTAATTATCTGCTTGATCTGGGCAAGTAGCTAAACATCTTGATCTCAGTTTCCTCATCTATAAAATAAAAGCATCAGGTAAAATAACCTTTGAAGGTTTCTTTCAGACCTAAAACTAATATGGGCCTTGTAATTTCCTGTAGATCATCTCTTTATGCATTAAGATTGTCCTGACCCTAGCAAAAGGGCTCATTTTTAGTACCTGATTTCCAGAGATCACAGCTATGCAGTAGGATATGTTCTGGGACACAAGTTCTCATCCCAACTAGTTACTAACCAGCAGAATAATCAGCAAATCACTTCCCCTTTTACTACCAATTTCCTCAGCTGTAAAATGATGGAGTGGGACTAGGTGACCTCTAAGATAATTTCTAACCTGAAATCTATTCAATTCAATAAACATATATTAAGTTCCTACCATGGGCCAGGCTGTCCAATGTGAATGGATAAGGCCACATAGACACAACAATTCAGATATTTAGTGCCTCCTCTTAAAGAGAAAGTAATTCCTGTTCCTCCTAAAAATATATTTGAGGACTTTGACTATTTGGCTTGTAGGTCTGTATTTAACAACATCACAAGATAATTGCCCATTCTCCCTTTCTCTCTGTGATGTATACTTTCAACAAATGTGATGCACACACCAGATGTGATTTGGCTCAGCATTTTAGCACTACCAGTTGAGCTGAGGAATGTTGTCATCTGTGGGCCAAAATAATATTTTTCTGATGCTAAATATGTTTATATAGGAAAAGGGGGCAAAGCACTTTTCTCAAATTAGAGAGTGATGGTATTCAGAATTATTTGCAGGTGTCAGGAAAAGAAAATAAATAAAGTACCCTACACAATCAAATTCCTTCCTGTGACTAGGACTCGATTTAGTTGCTGTAAAGTATCTCTCATCATTGGGCTACTACTGTGTTAGGATCTCGTTGCTTATTTAATGACCTGGGTCCCAGGTGCATTTTGCTGTAGGAGGAAAAAAAAACAACAACAACAAAACATTTTCCCTCTCATTTTTTTATGCAACTAGTTAGCTGGAGACTTTAGTGAAGAAGACATGTTCGGCATCAGTATCTTTCCCAATAAAATCCTCCCTAGCATATCAACATAGCTTCGTTATCACTGTGGGCTGGTTTCTTATTTGGCTCAGAGTCCCTGTGGAGTGAGGAACTCACAGCTTAGTTGATGGGAGGTCTGCAGAGAGACAGGCTCTTCAGGGCTGCCAGGGAAAATGAGAAACTGGGCTCAGGTGAATATTTTCATCTAGAAATGCTCTGCTAGTTGCGGAGGGTAAAGGTCATGGCGGTGTTTTGATTGCTATGGAAAGGGTGGGGTGAGCAGGAAAAAAGTCAAGGTAGAATATTTGCTCTTCCTTTCACAGGAATGGACAGTGTCTCTGAACAAAAGGTTGGTCCTTTCAAAGACAAAGTCTCAAATTCTTACTTCCAAAAACAATGCAACTTCTTTCCTATCCAGCTCCCCTATAATGCACAGACAACAATAGCCACAGGACCACCCTTCTCCTTAACCCCTAGAACGAGGTAACCAGTACCAGTTCAGGTCTGGTAAGATTGTAGTTCTTTCCCATTAAGCCTTGTTTACAGTTTCCAAGATTCTATCATTCTAAACCAGATTATAACAATTTAAATTAGTCATTCTATTATTTGTCACCTAGCTGGCACATTGGGAGAAAAAAACCCAACATTAAATTTGGGGTCAAGGAAGGTAGATGACGTGAGTACAAATCCTGCTTCAGAGACTAGCCATCTAAGTCAGCTAAGTGTTTAGCCTCAGTTTCCCCATCTTATAAAATAAAATCAGTAATACCTCCTTCACAGGGATGCAGTGAGGATCAGATAACATAAACAAAGAGCTCTAAAGGTCACTGTATAAATTTTTGTTTATATTATTGAGCCTAAAATGTTCTGGGTACAGAGATAGATAGTGGTGATACAGAAAACAAAATCAAATGCTCCCTACCATCAAGAAAACTACTTTGTTTTTGACTCTGTTCTAGGATGATATTATTTTAAAAATTCCAAAAAATATGATTAATTTATGTGTTTAACTGTTTCTATAAAGATAAGGAAAGGAGCTTTGATATCACTGATGAGTAAATTCTCTTTACCAATGCAAGTTGGTGTCTGTGCAAACTTAAAGACTTCGAGCACTGCCTGAAATTCTGAGAGCTCGAGTCCTACAGCCAATATATATCAGAAGTGGAACTTGAATGCAGGTGTATCTGGCTGAGTCCTGCTCACTATATACTATAGCATACTGCCTCTCATAGGATCCTACCCATGCCGTATCCACATCCATACCTAGTGGGCCGCCACAAGGAGCCTGTCTCTCTGCTGACATCCCCCCAACTACACTGCCAGTTCCTCTGAGCCAAAAAAGAAAACCGCTCACAGTGATAAACAAAGCTATGTTGATGTTCTAGGGAGGATTTTATTGGGAAAAATCCTGATGCCAAGCACGTCTTCTTCACTGAAGTCTCCATATCCATATGTCTTAAACTGAGATAAGTTGATCTGAATTTGGAGTTTCTTTGCCAGGAATTCCCCATACCATAGTTGTTCCAGTCTGCCTACTGGTACGGAAGAAAACTCAATAGCTTAGTCTTCACTAGTCATAAAAACACTGGATTAAATAACTTATTTATGGTTACACAGGTAGTATGAGTTAAAATAAGGGGCTGTGTAAAGGTCTCTCTGACTACCAGGTCAATCTTCAACTCATGTTGATTATAACCACATATCATTTAAAACTCTAAAAGACTTTTAAATATTCATAGCTCATATATTTTAATCTGATTTAATATTTACAAAGAGCTATCATTCTCCACAATCTGGGGGGTGGTGGATGGTAAAAGTATTTTCATCCACATTTTACATTTAAGGAAACAAAGGCTCAGGATTACAGTCATTTTCCCTTTGCCACACTAAGAATAAGAGTTTGACATGACTTAGACACGTCTCTAATTTATGAACCTGAAAATTCAGACCAAGAGATCTAATATGATTTACCCAATGTGTGAATGTAGCAGAGTCAGTATTTAGAGACTTCTGACTGGAAATCCAGGGCTTTTGAGATTATGCCAAAGAAATCTCTATCTTCCCTCACAGGCTGGCTGCAATAATGTTGATTTTTACCAGGATGGTGAATGAACTCTGTGTGTGTGTGTGTGTGTGTGTGTGTGTTTCTGTGTGTGTCTGTGTGTGTATGTGTGTGAGAGAATTGTTTATAATTTTGGCCATAGGGAATAAGAAGATTTCACAAAACAAAAAAATGTTATCTGTTTAAGCCATCAAAATGGACAAAAATAACTGTTGTGATGTTGCTTTAATTTTGTAATCAACCCATTTATCTCTAAATAAGCATCATAATAAAGGAGTAAAAGAACTTTTCAAACTACACATGCTAGATAATTACCTCCCAAATAATTTGGAAATGGCTAAATTTGTCTAATATGTCATGATCTTGGTATAAAAGTTTGCCTGTTATGACTTGAGGAAGCCAGATGATTTATACCTCTGCCCAAATAGAAACTGTACTTTCAGGGTGCTATAGTCAAAAAAGGTATATATTTGGAGTCAGGAAGACTTGAGCTAGAATATTACCTCGGTCATTTAAAATCTGCCTGACTTTGGGAAAGGCACTTAAGCCTCTAGTCTTACTTTCCCTATGTTTAAAATGGGAATAAAAATAGCACCTCACTTCTGGGGCTTGTTTTAAAGAAATAATGTGAGTCAAGTGCTTAGAAATTCTAAGTGGTTTCTATTTTCTCTTTCAAATCCATAAAAATTCTTCAAAAACTAAATAACTTACAAATATCTTTTAATATATTCACTGTTTTATTTTATTTTTTTCTGCTTATCAAATGAAAAGGCTGGGATCAATGACTAATTTCTGGGTCAAATAGAATTTTATGAACTAAATATTTCTATTTGTAAATACCAATTGTTACTCTCTTAAGCAGAGCTGTTAACTATAGATTCTTTCCAAGTTGTGAAATTACTACCAGGGCACAATTCCAAAGGTGCTTTCTGTGGTAAGAGTTTCCTTGTTGAGGACAGTAAAATGAACAAAACAAATATAAGAGGATCATTATGAATGCTATTAAAATAATGTATTGTATTATTATACTGGGCTGTCAAGTCAAGCATTTTCTAATCAAATAACACTTGTTCTAGAAAGCTCAAGAGACTTACTTAGTAGAATCCAAATTTAGCTGTACTTGTTTTGATTATTTCTTTCTGTGAAAATGGTTGGGGATCTCATTTTTGAATCCTTTCACTTTACATCAGATTCCCACTTTAATACGTATACTTTAAAAACTTTGAAATAACTCAAAATAGATATATTTAAAAAATAGTATTCTGCGATAATACATGTCACCATGGAGTTCTGGAATTTATGCTTAAGGCAGAAATAATAAATATGGAATTGCATTAATCTTATTCAAAGAAGTTTCCACTGTGTCTCCATCTGACAATTATATTTTGTACGAAAGCCAGATCTGAATCAAATTAAACATATTTTTAGAAGTTTGTGAGTTCAAGTTCTTTAGATAGATAATGTAAGTATTTTTTTTAAAGATTAAGACTAAAGCATAAACTACATTGATAGTGTTGTGTAACCTTTTCATGTTAGATTTCTTTCATTTATCTTATCTTTTTTATCTATCTTTATCTAATTTTAATTTGAGAGATTTTTTTTCAGTAATTCTTCCATCAGTAGATTTAACTGCCATTAGATAAACTATCATTAAATGACAATATTCCATAGATAAATCTAAAAACTCACACCTTAAGGCACAAGAAAATTTATTTTCTTTTCTTTTGTTTCTTTACTTTTTTGTCCCTTCAAAATCAATATATGGAGTTTCCATATATGTAGATGAGCACCTGGACTCCAATTCCAGTCAACCTTAACAATGTAAACTTAAGAAACTGGTACCATGGGGGAGGGGTGGTGGAAAAGGCATTGTAATTAAAGGCCACAAATTCAAATCCCATTTTGCTATTTAACTGTATAACTTTGAACAAAACAATAAACTTTTCTGGGATTAGATTTTTTTTCATTTATAAAGTAAAATGGTCGGATTGAAGGATCCCCAGGGTTTCTTTAAAATCAGTCTTCAATGTTATAAATTCGAAAGACTGAAAATAAAAATTGAAAGGGACATTACTCTGTGATTTATTCAGATTTCCTGTATGTTATTCATTAACATCCTTCAATGTTTTATTATAAAGTTTGCCCATTACATTTTCCATTTAAATTAAATGATTGAATAAATGAATAATTTTCTAGGTGGACCAGTGATTGGACTTTTAAAAAAAGATAGTTTGAAATAAAGGACACCTAAATTTTATTTCTCTCTTTTTGAAATTTGGAGAAAAAAGCAACTCTCATAAAAATAATACTCATCTTCATGAATCTATTTTATACAACACATTTTATACCATTCTCAATAAACTATAATAGGAAATACTTGGTTTTAAGATGGCAGAAAAGGAAAAGAGAAAATCTCTCTCCTTGATGTGGAAGAACCAGAGTTCTTCGCCTTCTATTATTTTAAACCCAAAGAAAAACATTTAAAAATATGTCAGTAGAGCCCAGTGCCATAAAGAAAAGTGTAATCCAGTTGATTTCTGCATAGGCTCTGGAGGAAGAAGAATTGGGAGGGAGATTAGTAGTACCTACTTTCCCATAATAAATTGGATACTTTGTAAAGCAAAGTAACTTTTGACCTCTATAATGATTAGCAAAGAATGTTCCATATTGCCAATCCTCAATAAATACATGCTAAAAAAGAAATTATTTTTAAAAAGGTGACTAAAATAACTTTACCCTTTGACCCAGAGTTTCCACTTCTAGGCATAAATACCAAGAAAGCCATTGGTAAGGCCACAGCTCCCATATTCCACAAGGTATTTAAAATAGCACCTTTTGTGGAAGCAAATAGCTGGTAACAAGACAGGTGTTCATAAATGAGAAGTGGCTAAACAAACCATAATAATAATAAATAACTTTTATATAGAATTTACTATGTATGGGGCACTGTGATTAGCACTTTATGATTATTATCTCCTTTGATCCTTACAACAACCCTTTGATTTAGATACTATTCCGGAATACTATGATGAAGACAGAGAAGCATGAGATGACTTCCGTGAACTGACGCAGAATAAAATAACTATAAACAAAAAAAAATATGCAATGCCCCCCCCCAAAAAAACAAAGAACAAAATCTACAAAACAACTGAATACTGCAGAATAACAAAGAATAAGTTTGAGAAAAGCTTTAAGACACTTACCCATACTCCTTCACAAAGATCTACAGATATGGAAAATTACATTTATTTTCAAACATTTTTTAATGTATATGTCCATTGGGCTAATTTTCCCTTTCTTCATATTTACAATTATTTATTTATTTATCAGTTACATGGAATGACTTGGAAGGTTTTCTTGAAAAATTTAGATGATATAGTAGGGATTTGCAAATAACTTGGTAGATAGAGTGATGAGCTTGGAGTCAAAAAGATCTCCATTTAAATTCAACCTCAGACATTTACCTCTGGTCCTGGACAAATTACTTCTGTTTGCATTAGTTTCTTTATTTGTAAAATGAGAATGACAATAGCATCTACTTCAGAGGGTTTTTGTGAGGATAAAATGAGATAATAATTGTAAAGTGAATTGCACCAAAGTACCAGTATCATGGTACCTTCTTTATAAATATAATGCATTATTAGGTACTAATATTATTACTAAATAAATAAATGCTAAAATTTTAATTCTTTGTACTTAGAATGTGTGTGAGAAACCTAAAGTGCAGGGGAAAATCAGGACTAAATATTTTTTCTTCTCCAACTTTAAATTTCTGGAGGTAAGTCCTACATAGGTTTAAGGCCTAGTTTGCAGCATTCAGAAGTCCCTCTCCCTTAAGAGAGGCAGCTAGGTGATTGAGTTGATAGAGAACGGTGCCTGGAATCAGGAAGACCTGGGTTAAAATCTGACCTCAGGACACTTACTAGCTGTGTGATCCTAAGCAAGACACATAACCTCATTTGCCTCAGTTTTCTCATCTGTAAAATGAGCAGCAGAAGGAAATGGCACACTACAACAGTATCTTTTCCAATAAAACCTCCAAAATTGGATAATGAAGATACATATACAACTCAAACAACTGAAAAACAAACTCCCTGATGATCTATCTTTCCTTACAGAAACTACCTAGAAATCATCTTTTCTACTCTTATTTGAGGAAATAATATAATTTTTTGGGGGGGTATGCATTAAAGTATAATCTAAATATTAGTTTTATCCATTATTGTGAACAGATACCCCCTCTAAGGCACCCATGGCATTCTCTCCCTACTCAATGACCTCTAGTTTTCACAAACCCAGGAATCTTATGGCTGGCTGCATAATATGAAAGAAAGAAGATGATTATATTGTAGAGATTCACTACAGTTGATTCTGAGTATTTCATAACTGGGAAAACAAAAACATTCAAGCTTAATTTTTTTAGACTCTAGGATATAGTTAAACATAATTATCTAGAAATGAATTGCTCATCTGCAACAATGAAGGGAGTTTTTCCTCAAGGAATTCCCTACATCAGAAACATGAATTATCTTATAAATCCATGACTAGGAATAACAGCAGTTAATAGCCAATGGAGATATAGTGCCTACTATGTTCCAGACAGTGCACTAAGCATTTTTCACGTGTTATCTTATTGATGTTCACAACAACCTGGGAGGCAGGCAATTTTATTATTCCCATTTTATAGATTACATTTTGCAGAAATTAAGGCAAACTGAGTGAACTGCCTAAGGTCACACAAAGGTATTTCAGTTCAGATATTTCTGACTTCAAGCCAGCACTCTGTCCACTGTATCTCCTAGTTCCCAGTGGAGTATTAATTTTGTGCTAAGTACATTTTTTCTTAAATATCAAAAAAGTGAGTTGCTATTCTTTATTTCAATTTTTCCTCCATACACACTTAGCAACAAAGAAAATTCATCATTTATTCATTCATTCGCTTAAGGATTTATACAGACATTAGAGGAAAATATATATTACATATGCCTGTATATATGTATATGTACATGAAAATATATGCATTTTACTTTCATGACTTTGAATAACAATCTTTCTCTATTGTTATGCCATTAATGATAACTGGAATAAGCACCAAATCCTGGTTTTTAACATAGTCTCACCTAACATCTAAACACATTCTAAGTTTCCCTAACTTAAATAAAAATACTCCATTTTCCTGTTATGACTCCAAACAAAGCTCATCTTACTTCTCTCCTATTTATCTGACAAATAAGAAAAAACCGATTAAATTTATGAATCTTAATTTTGGCCATTTTGTCTCCTCTACCCCTTGCAATCTTGCAATCTGACTGGTTCCCAACACTAGTGAAACTTCTTCCTTCATTAATGACTTTTTTATTAAATCCAATGGACTTTCACAGAATGAAACTAAAAATGCAATGCTTTTTACAATATTTATACTCCCATTGTGCCAGCACCATGCCCTTAGGCAAGGGGCTTGGTATTTTTCTGTTGCTGCTTGATGGTTGATTAGGACCACTCTGGGGACACAAGGTCAATTTTTGAAATAGCTACATTATTTTCCTGTCACCAGCTTCAGTGAGCGCCTGGATTATTTAAATAAAATATGGAGAAAGAAGGGCCAATTCAAAATGGTTTTTAGGGGCTATCTGTATGTAATGCTTCCTTTTTCACCATTTTACCTTGAAGATTCTGAAGCCCAGAGAGCCCAAATTTTCAGCCCGGCCAGTTGATTGCTCAATCAGAGATAATTCACAATGCAGTGTCCCTTCAATGTTTACTGTACAGCAATCCCTCCACCTGAGCTAGTCTCATATTTGATTCTTTTCATTAACTTAAACTGAGATATGGGCTCTGACCCTCCCCCATTAGACTTATTATCATGTATTTATGTAGTGTTTTAATTGACACTAGATGGTGAAGTTGCTTAATTTTGTGGGAAAATAAATGCAGAGCATTTTTCAGAGAACCTGCTGTTACTTTTTCAATATGTTTTTCATGGCTGATTAATGAGGAACTTTTGAAACAATTTAATCTATCCAGGGATGTGAATGTTAGTTTATATTTTTCAAGCCTGATTACGGAAGAACTTCTAAAGCAGTTTAATCTGTTCAGGGATGCTAAACAAATATGTCAACATTCATTGTGCATTTGTGTCTACAGCAGTTAAAGGGAGAAATACTGAAATAAATAGGATTTGGAAACCTCTTTTATTTTTTCAAGAACTAAGCAAAGGCCACTACATTTCACATTTCACAGTGGATCCAAACTCCTTACTAAGATGAAAGTATTTCAGATTGAAGTTTTTAGTAGCTTTACCAAGAAGTTTATGGGTTGGCTTTCTGCCACCGAGTGATCTATAATCTTAAGGTTCACTATAATGCAAATAGCAATTTGGCCAAGGTACTAGAGTTATTGAAATAATGCTCTTAGGATAATCATATACTTGAAAATTTTAATACAAAATTATGTTTAGCATTTACTTGGAACCTGATTTATCTTTTTAAAAACAATGAACTTGTTCCCCCCAGATTACATATTGATACAGTTTTTAACGTTAATTTCCTTACATTTTGCAATCTACATTCTCTCTTTCCCTCCCTCCCTCTCCCTTCTCACCTAAAAGGCAGGTAGTATGATATAAGATGTTCATAAATTGTTATATAATATATAATTCCATGTGCATCATGTAAAACAAGACATATGTTGCTTACATTACAAAAAATCATGGAGGAAATAGAATTAAGAATGGTATGTTTCAATCTTCAATCGATCTGTGGGAGTAGATATCCTTTGTTTTGTCATGAGACTCTTATCACTGATCTTTGTCTTTTTGATAATGGTTAATTCATTCACAGTTGATCATTACTCCATCATTGTTGTTACTGTCTTCAACCCTTTCCTGGTTCTGCTCACTTCATTTTATATCACTTCTTATAAGTCTTTCCATTTTTGTTTTGGTGTGTGTGTGTGTGTGTGTGTGTGTGTGTGTGTGTGTGTGTGTGTGCTCATCTTCTTTTGACATTTCTCATGGCATAATAGTATTCTGTTACAGTCATAGGACGCAACTTGTTCATCCATTCCCCAATTGATTGATATCTTTTTCCTTTTCAGTTTTTTGACTCCACAAAAAGAGCTCCTATCAATATTTTTGTACAGGTAGGTTTCTTTCCCCTATCTTTAAACTCTTTGGGATACAAACCTAGTAATGGTATTGCTCTGTCAAAAGAGATGCTCAGTCTTATCACCCTTTGCACATGGTTCCAGATGGCTCTAGAGAATGGTTGTATCAGTTTGCAGCTCTACCAGCAGTGTATTAGTATTCCAATTTTTCCACATCGCCAACATTTATCATTTTCCATTTTTGTCATGTTAGCCAATCTGGAGAGTATGAAATGATTCCTCAGAGATGTTTTAATTTGCATTTCTCTAATGAATAGATTTGCAGCATTTTTTTCCTTTAGACCGAATATAGTTTTAATTTCTTTATCTGAGAATAGCCTATTCACATCTGATTTTCCATTGAGAAATGCTTTCTATAGGTTTGACTCATTCTCTATGTCTTTGAGAATTGAATCCTTTTCAGGGAGACTTGATATAAATATTTTTACCCAGTTGCCTTTTAATATTGACTGTATTGATTTTATTTGTGTAAACTTTTTTTAATTTAAGGTAGTCAAAGTTCTTTATTTTACATATTATAATGTTCTCTATGTCTTGTTTTTGACCTAAATTCTTCCTTTATCCATAGGTCAGTCAGATAAACTATTTTGTGCTCCTCCAATTTGTTTATGGTTTATTTATAAATTATCTATTCATTTTGACTTTTCCTTAGTATATGTTGTGAAGTTTTGGTATTATTTACCTTTAAAATAAATTAAATATATCATGTCCTATTTCTATTAAACAGTATTTTTCCATTTCCTTCTCCTCCTGCCCTTGCATCATTCTTTTATTGTATTACCCACAAACATTTAATGTTTCATGGATATTTTAATTTGTGTTTCTCAATGGAAATGTTCAAATTATTCCTTAATGAGTGGAGGAAAATCAAGGTACTTTTATTTTTATTTTTTTATTAAAACCCTTCCCTACCATCTTAGAATCAATACTAGGCATTGGTTCTAAGGCATAAGAGTGGTAATGGCTAGGCAATGGGGGAGGGGGGGTTGCCCTGGGTCACACAGCTAGGAAGTGTCTGAGGCCATATTTGAACCCAGGACCTTCCATCTCTGGGCTTGACTCTCAATCCACTGAGCTACCCAGCTTCCCACTCCCCAGCCCCCATCAAGGTACTTTTAGAAACTACTTATAATCTCCAAGGAATTTTGAAACTCTTACATGTAACTTTCATTAATTAATTCTATGAAAGAAGACTGATATGTACACATGTATTCAACCATGTTACACAGAAAATTAATCCTGTAGAATGGTATATGAAACAATCAAGTTTAGACATTTAAAATTAATTTGGGAAAAATCATTTCTAAAAAAAGAATGTTAAAATTTTCTTTTTTAGAAAATAGAGGGGTCAGAATCACAGCTATGCAAAGTAATGTTTTCCCCAAAAATGTTGAGTCTTCCCAAGAATATTTGACATAGATCTATCCTGTCATCAAGTAGCAATATTGAGAATCAAGATGAACAATGGATTTAATAGCTGAAAATGTGCTGAGCTATATATACTGTTTGGAGTTCTGCTAAAAAATCAAATAAATGCCTGACAGACTTCATTTTGATGCCTTGGGTTGATCAGTACACATATCAAACAAGATGTATTGCTATAAATGTGTAGCTGTGCTACCATTTCCTACCCTTGCATTGTATTGGGATTTTTCTTTATCAGATTAAATTTTATAATGAATCACCTCCCAAGATTCCATTCAACTTATAATGTAAAGTAATGAAATGCAAAATATAAGAAGTAAAAGTCTTGCACATTAAGCTGAATGTTAAGTGAAAATGGGTGCTGGCAGTACATGATTACCTGTGCTTTTACAATTCTTTCTTTGAGGCAGGAGAAGTTCGGCATTCACTTGCTTTCATTCTCTAAACATTGTCTACTATGCACCAAAGAAAATATAAAACTCACAAAATTCCCATTTTCATGAGTTTTTCACATGGTAACTATAATTATGGTTAAGTCCATATAAAGGCATAGGGAGAAGTTACCTATGCAGTACATTTTGATAAGCTCTAAAAGGGTGCTCCGTTCCAAAATAATTACCTTACTTACCCTTCATGATCACTGCAATTCTTATCATCACTGGGTTAAGATATATCAAATTGTTACTAAAGAGAAAATATGTTATTTGTGTTAGGAAACACATCAAGTTACTGTCTTCTTCCATTTGGAGAAACAAGCCCCTCAAGAATTCTTAACTTTTCTGGTGGACCTCTTTAGTATTGTAAAGATAATTTTAAGGTTGTGACTTAAAATCTAAATTAATTGGTTGCCAGGGAAAAGTCCCAAATAAAATACCCAAGTCAGTCTGGAAATTTATGGTAATTTTAGTTAATATAGAGGGAAGATTTTAAGGAGAAAGAGGGAAGAAGGTATAGGATTTCTCCCATCTGGCCTGTGCAAAGGGAGTTCAAGATCTCTGCTACTAGGTCTCTGAAGAAGATTAGAGACTTCTAAGAGGATAAAGTTGGAAAGTAAAAGGAGAAAAACCCAGGCAGAAACTCACGACCGAACCGGACAATGGCTGTAGCCATGCCAAGATGCCAAAAGGTCCAGTATGCTGCCACTAGCCACCTCTCCATCGCGAAAGGTACTGGAGAGAGGAAGTGAGCCAAATATATAGACTTTTTACTCTTATGTCTCCTCCTCTAAATTTTCACATCTACCAATCACACCAGAGACTTTTTTTTCCAGTACTGCCCATTCTTTAGTTCTCATCTTCTTTGATTAGATTATATCTTTTGAGTTACTTAACTTAAGTTCATCTTTTGTTAGTTACTTAACCTTTTTGTGATTAATTTACCCTTTATAGTTACTTAACACCTTTTTGTAGTAAGATCTAAAAATAGACTTAGCTTAAAGTTCTAGCTTCACTATAAAGTAAGAGCTATCAGGAGATTACAACTTTATCTTCACCATAAAGTAAGATCTAGGTAGAGTGGAGTAATTAAAGTTCACAGTAGTCTGGTAAAAAACTACAGATTTCTCCTACAAAAAAATTGAAATGTATAATATATACACAGTATGACACAGGAAACTAATTATATTAAAACACAGTTACCAAGATTTTTAAAAATAATAAATTGAAAAATCCAATTTCCAGATTTCAGGTTAAGAACCACTATTCTACAAGATATACTTTTCCTTTCTGGCCTCCTTAAATAGAGGTTCTTGGAGGAGTCCTTTACCCTTTCACTAGAGGAAATAATCCTAGAGCAAGAGGTTACTACCAAAGTATGAGCTGGACATTTCCAGGGCTGCAATAATCTTCTAGGAAATAGTGATTTCTTAGGCATGGTAAAACAGGCCAGAGGATGTCTTAATGGGTGATAAAAAGATGGTTGGCTTATGCAAACTTCTTATATTGATTTACCCTATACGTAATTAATTCAAATATGTGTGTATGTAACCCTTGACTTCTTATGCTATTACACATCCTACAACTTTCTCTTCCACTTCTCAACCCTAGATCACCAACTACCATGTCTCTTGTCTAGAAGTGGAAACAGGATACAAGGAATATTCTTACTCACCCACTATGAATGCCTATTGGAGTTCATAAGTGGAAATGTAATAAATTGTTGAAAGGGTGAAGAGGGATGTTATATTATCAGGAGGGTTTAAGTGAGTGCATGGAAGACATGGAAGGAGTATGGGAAAAAGGTTTTAGGTTTAAACCAGTTTATTATCTGTGGAGCAAATTCCAGATGGCATTTGGAAGATGTGAATACATAATGGAAAATGTGAGTAGCTTAAGAATTAGGCCTTGGTGAATTTGAGTTGAAGAGAATGAGAATAAAGGAGTGATGAGCTGGGATTTTAACAATTACAGCTAGGATTCAGAATTGCTGGGATGAAGAGGGAATGAAAGTGTAGAAACATATTAATCATTAAGCAATGAATTTAGGTCCGTAGAAGTTCATCTTGTGGGTAAAATTTTCACAGATCAAAAAGGGGAGGCATATTTAGATAATCATTTTTCACCCTCTATTGAGTTGGGGGCAAGAAGAAGATAAGATTAGATATAGGACAGTAGTGATGGGAAAAACGATAAAGTATGATGGACTTGCTCAATATTTATTTTTCTATTTTCTTCATTTATTTGAATTATCTTTCAACTGGCAAATACAGTACTGAAGAAAATCTTAGAGAGCTGAAATCCAAAAGAAATAAGGAATGTTGAGAGGACCTAGTTACCTTTGAGTAATTCAGGTTACTAAGTCCATTTGATTCTATTGGCAGATAAGCTAATGACAGTGATCTGTGAATTATGGAGAACTGAAAAGACTCCATGAAAGTTGAAGAAGGATAAATTTTGTTCCAATTTTCATAGATGAGAATATGAAAGAATTTACAAATCATATCCCAATATGTTTCATTTCAATTTTGGCAAAATTCTAGAATATATCTGAAGTGGAGAATTTACCAGATCTACTTTGGTCAAATTATTTTCCCAAGTCCAGTTTATGAAAGTTTAGAATGTAAGGAACAAGTAACAGAGGCCATGAGGTGTTAAAATATTTAATAAAGTAAAAAGAAATGTTGACTCTTCGTTATACCTTTTCAAGAAATAAAGCTTTTCATTTAAACTTAATGGTAAATCATCTAGACTAAAACTATTCCATAATTAGTGTTTATTTACCTGGTTTATAAAAATAATAATGATGATTTTGATAAGATACACTCTGTAGGGTTCTTCTCCATTTATTTAACCTTTCTTTGTTTATTGGACCTACTTGGAATTTTTGTGAAACCTAAATACCTCTTCTCAGAAAGTTTATAAATGTATAAAATGAAATACATGCAATTATACTGATAACATAGTTTTAAAAATTATATATACATATATTACATGTATATGTCATATATATGTATATATTAAATAGTTATCAAATGTTAAGCAAAAATAAATTTGTGGATCCTAGGTTAAGATCTCTTGCTCTAGGGAGAGAATTGAGTTGAGAGGCAACTCTGGGTATTATAAACTTTGTGAATCAAATGGAGAGCTAGCTATGGGCAAAGAATTTTGCTTTTGAAAAGTCATCATTCCTTATTTTTCAGGGGAGGATGGGGAATTTCTTTCTTTTCCCTTTACACATCAGCCTTGGTATCTTGCAATGAAGCTAATAGCTCCTGAGGGAGCAGGTCCAGAGAGCCAAGGCCTAAGACTCAAGAAGTTTTGTGAGATAAGAGATAGCCCTGGCTATTGGGAGTTGAAATGCAGAGAGGACCACAATGCTGAATGACCAGCCCTCTAAAGACACAGCAATATAAGAATGCCACCAAATAGAAAGTTGACATTGAGACACTATAAACATGGAAGTATGAATCATTCCAGTCACATGTATTCACCTATGTGTGTACTACTTTATCACAATTATTATTACTGTATCTACTACTATTAGATAACAAACATTTGTTGTAGAATAATTATATAATTATATATATATGTATATGTATATATATATTTATAATTCTATACCAGCTTACTTTTTCCACTATGTAGAATGGTTGGAGAGTACAATCTATGTTTGGGGTGGGGGAATGGATTTGTGCCTCTATTCTTATGTTATCATTTAAATATATATATATATATATATATATATATATATATATATATATTTGCTTTGAGGCAACTGTGTCTATTAGAGGACTAGCAAATCTATACAAATGGAGCAGGGGATGACTGAAGTATAGTTTAGTGTTACCTGGAATAATCATTTCTTAGGAAATTTATCTTTACATTGCAAGTTGGAGGGTATCCCAAGGTGGTGGCATGCATTATTAAAGAGATGACATCTTCTAAAAGAAATTCATCACAGGAAGGCCTTTATCAAAAAGAGGTCACATCCAACTAACATCATTTCTCCCTCCTCTGCCTACCTGCCATAAACACCAGAGTTTACCCAATACTTATACAATTACTTTTTGAAAATTCTCTCAATAGACAGAGGGGGCTATTAGAGTTGATAAGACAGTATAGTGCATTGACAACTGATTGGAACTATGACCAAATTAAATCTATCATTGTTGTAAATAAATCAATCTACATCTTTAAGCTTTCACTCAACTTTATAAATTTTCAGGATATTGGGTAATATTCTATAACCACAACTTCCTTATGAGAATTATCTCCACTATTATTAGCAACTTAAAGATAAAGCCTCTCTTTATCTCCAGAACAAACACATACACATAACCAGCAAGGTTCTGAGCCAGTTTATCAATGGAAAATATAAACTATTTATTTAGAAGCAAAGCAAAACATAATTTAAAATAACATTAAAGTAAATGTAAAAATAAAATATAACATCATACAAAATCAAACATAGGTGATTAAAGTTATGATGATGATTAGATGATGATTGAGTTATATACTATGACTCAGCCCACTCCAGTCTCTCTGACATCACTTATATTTATAATGGGATTCTCTGCCAGTCCCTTACTTCTCATATACTCTCTCTCATCTTCTGAGGTTCTTCCACATCTTAAGGCCTGAACTTAATAGCTAACTCATCCATGAAATTTCCTTCACCATCTTGTTCCTGCCCAAGGAAAGTTGCTCCATGTTCTTTGCCTGGTTATCTACTTTGCATTTATTTAATTCTTCCTTGTATTATTGTTAGTATGAACTCATCCTTCCCTCCATTAGTTAATCAGTCAGTGAATAAGTATTTATTAACCCCTTACTATGTGCAAGACATTGTCCTAAGAGCTGGGACAATAAGTAATGTAAAAGAAAATATCTGCTCTCAATGATTTCAAGATTATAAGCTCTTTGAAAGTAGAGTTCATGTCCAATCAATCTTTGTATCCTTATCATCAAGCGTAATGACTTGTACCCAGGTGACATGACAAATGTTTACTGAATTAAAGATATTTTATGGAATGAAACACCAAAATCCTGAAAGGTACTTCATCAAGAATAATATTCTTAATATTTTTCTCAATTGTTCTAAATAAGATAATTAAATGATTCATCAGATTCCAATTAATGCAGGTAATTCTTACAGCTGTGCCAATTTGGAATTGGTTTTCTTTTTTTAGAATTTCAGACAATAAGGACTTAAATTTTCAGCTAGGCACTGTGGTTTCATGGTTGAAACACTAGTTTTGGAATCAGGACACATGAGTTCTAATGCTAGCAGTATAGTCATCAATTCTATCTTCAGAAAAATTGATTTCTCTTCTCTAGGCATCAGCTTCTTCATCTACAAAATGATAGATGATTGGTGAGGACCAGTTTTTGAAACCTGTCTCTACCATTTCCACCATGTTGGAACTTGGGCAAATCAGAAATTCTTTGGGTCTCAGTCTCCTATTACATACAATAAATTTGTTGGGCAAGATGCCACCAGGGACCCTTCTGACTATAAATCTACATTTCTAGGATCATCTAAGTTCCTTTCAACTTTCTTATAAAATAAGTTTTCTTAACTACAAAAGCATAACTTATTATATCATGGTATCAAGGAACTTACAAGAAATCTTTCATTAAAAAAATTTTAAACTGCATTTACTTTTATCATATGTTTTTGCTAGCTACAAACTATGCAGCGGGAAAAGTTGGGTTGCATATTCACTACCCAGTCCTGCATAATAAGGAAAATGTTAATTATCTAACAGCATGTTCACATTTCCCACTAGTTGGCAACTCTATGGTCTTGGCTGCTATCAATTCTCCAATAGGTACTGAAGTTTTACACATTTGTTATCAGCACAGAATTTGCCTTGTCTAGTTTGTGCTGCCTACATATTCCACTGTTCCAGGAGTCATTTAAGCATATAATAAATTGAGTTTCAATGAGCTGGAACCTCCCGCTTCAGCCGATTTTTCAGCAAATTATTTTCCAGCTGTAGCTTCAGCAGGAGTTTTTCCTACTCCAGAAAAGATGGCTATAATGGCCACATATTTTATATGCCAATTCTAAAATCATTTTAATGGGCTAGTTATTATGCATTAAGTCAGTGATGAGCAAATTTAAAGAGGGTTCAAATCACTCTATTGGTATGGCAAGTATCTTTAATAGACTTTGTGTTTTGGCACTAAAACCTGCTATGACAAAAACAAGGCCAATAAATTTGGTGCTTTGCCATAGAGCAAAATGCTGCTTCAACATTTGCAGTATGCTCTTCTGCACATTGAGTTTCTTCAAAAGCTTCAGGGAAAAAAGAAGCAAGCATGGGCTTGGAAGTGTATGAAGAGCCCAGGCTCTGCTATTGAATCTAATTAGATTTTCAATCACCTCAATGTGTGTGCATTTCAGTTTCACGCTGCACTTTATGGACCACATGTGCTGCTTGGAAGCATAATTTTGAGAAATCAAGGATTTAAGAAGTCTCACAATAGGTCAGAACAGTAGTCCATCCATTCCAGGATTCTGTCTCTCATATGTGGTCACAAAGAACACTGCATATTGTAGCAGTCACTGGTCTTCTCTGAGATCACTTTAAGGGTTTAGGAATATTCTCCATACTTCTTCAATAACCTATGATTGACATATTCAGATTTTAAATATTCCATAATGAACCATAATATGGTAGAGTAGAAAGAATAAACAGGACTCAAAGAATGATGTCCTAGGCAGTGGGCCCACATCTACTAATATGATCTTAGATAAATCTCTTCAACTCTCTGGGACACGGCTTCCTTTTTGTCAAATAAGAAGGCTGAACTAGGTGATCTTATGGTTCCATACAAATCTAACATTCTGTATCTTAATCAGAATTCTGCATCTTAAAGTTTGGTTGGTGCATTTTACTGCTGTATAAGGCATAATTTCCTCTTATAAGTTTTAAAAGAGCATTTTTCCAACTCAAAAATGGTCTTTAATATTTCTAATATTTCAGAATTTCACAAAAAAATCAAAATTAAACTTTCTATACCAGTCATCATTTATAGGCTGTGATTGATCACATCTACTCTCAAATCATATAATTCCAGATGAAAATGTCATAGGTTTTGACGCTTTCTATTCCTAACTGTGATGCTTTTCCAAAAAAGAACTCACTTTGTATCTTTTAAGAAGCTTCTCTACCTTTTTCATCTTTTCTTTATCTATCTGCTTTTGGTCATTATTATTCCATAATTTCTCCCTCAATCTGAGTCAATGCGTATTTATTGAATTGAATAAACTTTTTTCTTCTAAAGATCTCATAAATACAATAAATTTCTACTTTACAGGAAATTTCATAACCTCCAATTGCTCTACTGAAGTTATCTAGCTACATCTATGCCTCCTTTTGGTTTCATTTACATTTTTTCTAGTTTATGACATATTTCAAATGAATATTACTAATCTATTAGTGACTATCTAAGATATTCATCAAATTCATCCTAATTCATGTGTTCATGATAATATAACATAACTCACATGAGAAAATTCTTCCTGATTTTGTTGGAAATTCTAAAAAAAATCTTTTAATAGCAAGCAAGGCTTGAATATGAATGAATGCAGCCAAAGTAAGGCACTTTTTGCACATGTTCTCCATCCCATTTGGGATCATTGAATGAGGGCAGGATCTTAAATGGATTATTTGTCTCTATAAAACAGAAAAAATGCTTCAGATAAGTTGCTCATCCTAATACAATCAATTATTTAGTCAACAAATGTTTTATTAAGCACTTATTATGTGTCAATGACTATAAAATTTAGATATCATTTCCTAAAATAATTTGAGTTATATTATAACCTTTGAACAGATGAACTATTTTTTAATCAGGTCCCTATTCTGCTCTCTAGGATTTGTTACTTTGGGGTTAACCAAAGTATTAGTGGGAATAGTTGAAATGTTGTTCATGGCTTTAATGAAACATCTCTACCGGTGTGTTTAGATAAATTTTGTCAGTAAGTTGTGGGGACATTCACATGTAATGTTAAACTGAATTTGCTGCCATGTAATAGAAGCATAGGATGAACCTTGGGCATTTGCTGATCCCATGGAAGACAGTCACTGAGAAGGTAAAAGATACCGCACGTTACTTTTTAAGACAATTGAACTTTGTTCTGTTTAAGAAAGAGAAAGACAATTCCCTCAGAGGTTCCTTGTGGCTAGAAATATTGAGACCTCCTAGTGCCAATTACTAATTTATTCCATTCTTATCCGTAGGAAGGAATATTAGTATATATGAAGCCCATAAATTGTTTTCCTTAAAAGAGGCAAGAATTTATACAGCAAAAAAGGATGTTGGTGAGCTTCAATGGTTTGAAAATAGATATACTTTTTTAAAAAAGTGTTGGAAAAATAATACCTTCCTTCCCTATTGAGAGTTTATCTGCCAAACTTGATCCTGGAGTGAATTTTATGGCTGAGTTATAAACCTCTGTAAAGTGAAGACTGTAATAGAAATGCTGACAGAGTCTTCATTGCAATGGGTTCAGTAGATGCAGCTATAAAAGAGAAGTGTTTTGGTATTTGGAAATGATGCGCCATTGTAAAGAGAAACATATTTGGCATAAATTAAACCTCATACTGGCAATGGCATTCCTTGGCTCTTTCATAATGCAAGGTCAGCTGAAACTTTAAAACAACTGCTGTTAAATTCTCATCAAGTTGTTCCAGTTAGAATTAAAGGGAGGAATAGAATAGAAATAACTGTAGGATAATAAATCATTACATTTTAAAATTAGCTTCTTTACCTGAGGAAAATTGGAGAAAGAAAGTCCTCTCTCTAAAATACATCTCTATTGCTATCTCTTCCCCCCAAAAAATAAATAAAAAGAAAAGAGACAAAACTGAAAGGGCTTAAATAACAAGATACTGTCAGTAAATTAGCAGAAAGAGAATGAACCTGGCTAAATAGACAATGATGGAAATAATGAAATAGCTTATCAATGGTTGAGCCAAGTTCTTATCAGACTCCTGGATAAAATTTATCAATCTCCTGCTTCTATTATTAGATAGCAGACCAGTTTTGGAAAAATTGCAAAAGAGGCAAAGTTTGTCTTCTTGGCCCATTCATGATATCTCTGCCTCTGGGTACTTAAGAGTCTAAATATTGTTCCTTAGTGCTCTATGTTTCCTTTGTTTGTCACTTAAATTTATCTTTCTGCCCCACCCTGCTTCTCCGTTATATGAAAAAAAAGAGAAAAAAGAGAGAATTTAAAAAAAAAAACAAGAGAAAAAAGAGAGAATTAGTTCTCTCTTTTCCCTCTCTCTCTCTTTTTTTAAATACTTCTCTCTCCTGGTTATCCTCCCAGCTGTCTGACCATTCCCCTTCATCTTTTTCACTAATCCATCATCAGATTTCATATTCTCCAACTGTAGATATGCTCCAAAGTTATGATATAGGTAGTCTACTCTTGACTTTCCAAATTCTCTCTCAGTAACCTCATGAACAGCCATAGGTATAACTATCATCTGTACTTATATGACTTCTAGATCTATATATTCAGCCCGTTTTTTCTCCTTGTTATCAGACCTCTATCAATTGCCTATTGAACATTTCAAACTGTATATCTTGGAGACGTCTGAAATACAGTCTGTCTAAAACAATCCATTTTATGCATATATCTTCCCTTTTCCCATATTTTATTATTTCTATTTATGGTACCAGCATCCTTTTAGTTTCTCAGGTTAACAATCTTAGCATTATCCTCAACTCCTTCTCACTCTATATTCAACCAGTGTCTGTATCTTGTTTTACCTCCACAAAATTTTTTCCCTTCAATTTCTCTTTCCTCACAAAACTATCACTTTAGTTTAGACTCTCATCACTTCTTGCATGGATTAATAATAATTTTAATTAATGTCTCTGATTCATATCTTTCAATATTCCAGTCTATTCTACACACTACTAACAAAATGATTTTCCTTAAATCAAAATGATGTCCTGTCACTCATCTATTCAGTCCACTCTAGCAGCTCCCTATTGCCTCTAGGATAAAATTAATGTCACTATTTAGATTTCCAAGGCCTTCACAATCTGACCTTAACTCATCTTTCCAGAGTCTTACTAATCATTACTTCCCTTCCAACACTCTGCAATCCAGCCAAACTAGATTCTCACTCTTCTTCACGCTTGATACTCTATCCTCTTTTTCTGTGCCTTTTCACTGGACAATACTAATGTCTGGAATGCCTTCTTTCCTCATTTTCATCTCATGGAATTCCTCTTTTTCTTTTAAGATGCAGCTATAAGATAATCTTCTACATGAAGATTTTCTTGTTCCCTCTTACTTCATATGCCTGTCTTTAAAACTTTTTTGTATTGAATTATTTTTATTGATTTGTGGGTGCATTCCTTTTGGTAATTAGCTAGGTGATGCAGTAGATAGAGAACTGGGCTGGCAGTCAGAATAATCAGAGTTCAAATCTAACCTTAGACAATTAATAGATGTATAACCTTGGGCCAGTCATTCATTCTCTACCTTCATTTAAAAAAAATTGGAGAAAAAAATGGAGAACCACTTTAGTTTCTTTGCCAAGAAAACCCCATTGACAGTTTTAAAAATGTGAAAGAGTCTATCAGATCAGAAGGGTATGTTATGGTCCATCAAATAATGAAGAATTGGACAAGATGAATGGCTGAACAGGAAATGCACTCTACATATTCCATATGTGTGCATGTACTTGTCTTCTCCATTAGAATGTCACCTACTTATGAGTAGAGATTGCTTCATTCATTAAATTGATATCCCCCTTGGCTAGTGCAGTACCTAACACACAGCATTATGTTTTTGACATATCTATTTATGCTTTTGACTGATACCTGTTTTAGAACAGAGGAAAGTGGGATAGGTCAGAAGTCAAAAGATTCATGTTTAAATACTGAATAGCCACTGAGTTACTGTATAGCACTGAGGAAATAATTAAATTCTCAGAACCTCAAACCATTGGTCCAATGAGGATAATAATGATAATGATGATAATGATGATGATGATTCATAGTAATAAAAGAAGTATGAGGAGAAACTTTTATAATACTTTAAAATGTGCAAGGCACTTCATATTTTTCCCTGTTCCTCCCAACATCCCTATGAGGTAGATATTATTGTTATCCCCATGTGGTAGAGGAAACTAATGCTAGAAAGGTTAAGTGGCTTATTTTGTATCACAGTATCTAGCAAGTGTTGGAGGCAGAATTGAGCTCAGGTTGTAGTAAGCATCAAATGAAATTTATAGAAGGTATTTAGTAGATTTTAAATTGTCATATATGTTTAATTTATACAATTTAAAATTTAATTTATTAAAAATCTATTATAATCATCAATAAAAAGTATCTTGCTCTATGATGATAAATTAATGCATTTTAATAAACTAGTTTGTGCTAATGTGTTGTCTATAAGAGGATAATATTCTCATCCTTTCTCACAAGCCTTTTACATATACTACTTAACTCAAAGGAATAGGCAGAATATGAAGCCCTATGCCAATTAAATGGATTAACATATTTTAGTGGAGGAGAAACTGTAATAGACCTTTCAAAAGATGTGGAACAACTGGGTTTTTCCCCCCTGCCTTATTAATGGTTCATTTTGTGAAGCAAGTAATTAGAAAATCTGTGGAACAAGAAACTCTTCCACAATCATCTAATAGTGTGCTCTTCTGGTTCAGAAGCTTGGACACATTTTAAGAAATATCTCTTCTCTCTACTGTCTGAGGTTTTACAGTCACTGAGGGAGCTATGTGGCACAGACAGCAGATAGAGTGCTTGGCTTAGAATTAGGAAGACTTGAGTTGAAATTTGGCCTTAAATATTTATTCCTGTGTGACCCTGGGCCAGTCACTTAACCTCTGTTTGCCTTAGCTTCCTCATCTATAAAATGTATATAATAACTCCTGTCTTCCAAGGTTATGATCAAATGAGGTAAAGTATTTAGCATAGTTCCTGGCATATAGTAAGCACTATATAAATGAAGCTATTACTATTGTTATTGTTATTGTTAAAATTATTATGTAGTCTTTCTTCCCATTAGTCAATCTGGATAGTTTTAAGCCTGTTTCTTAATTCTGGGGTGCATTTGGGAGAGGCACAGTGTCCAGAATAAGGAGAGGAGCTTGCTTAGATCATAACAAAAGTAGTTTTCAGATCTAGGCACTACAATTTAATAATAATATGTATGAATTTATTTTGGTCCTCACAACATTGCTGTGAATTATATGCTATTATTATTCCCATTTTGCAGACAAGGAAACCAAGATACAGAGAGGTAAGGTACCTTACTCACTGTCACATAGTGACATCAGTCTTAGGTCTTTCTGATTCCAATTGCCACCCTCTATCCACTACACAATCTAGTTACCCCAGTACCAATTGAAAAATGTATCTAAACTATCTAAACTCAAAGGATATGTGAAGTTCAATGACTTGGGTATGGTGCCATTTACTTCAAGGAAGGCTGTACTAAAAAGCAACAGTGCATTAATGTTCCTATTGGATGAAGTCTCTCCAACATTTGTCATGTTCCTTTTTTGTCAGCTCTTCATGGTTATTTTGTCTAAAGAACTTCGGGGAGGAGGAACTCACTACTTACCAAGGGCATCTATTCAACTTTTCAATAGAACTAAATTTTAGGAAACTCTCCTTTACATTAAACTTACATTTTCTTCTTTAGTACTTTCTTTTATTGTTGTTTGTTAATTTAAATGAATTTTTTTAAAAAATGGAATTCTTTCTTTTTTCATGTTTATCTTATTAAAATAGTTTTTTGTTTATAGGCTATATGCTAGGCACTTCCACTGGACAGTAAGAGCTACAAGGACAGGGACCATATTTTATTAAAGTTTTCTTTTTTCCAGTACAAAGACAGAGGAAGTACTTAATAAATGTCTGCTGAATTTATTTAAATATTACTTTATATAAATTAAATATTATCATCATCTTATGAAAGTTAATATTAATTTATATCCATTTTTGGCCCCCCAAACAACCTTTTGATTTTAAAGTAAAAAAAAAAAGTTTGATATTAGGACTGAAGTTACTAATTGACTTCTCCCTGCAAGGCTGAGGCAGGGTGGAAACAGGTTCTTTGTTTATCTATAAATAAGCAATCTTTTGACTGGAGAAGGAGAAAAAGTGTACATATCCTGTGGGGCCATCCCTAACACCCCAACTCTTGGTGTCTGGAAGAACCACTGCTTGTCCTAGAGATCTGAGTTCTCCAATCAGAGAGGTTCAGGAAGCGGACATAATGAAAAGAATAAATTGACAGAGGGGATAAGAAGTCACTATTTTTTTCCCTGGAACCATAGACTTAGATGATGCATGGTATGGCTGTAGCTGGCTCACATGGTTTCTGAAAGAGGTGGCTGAAATAACTAATGATTCTTGTTGACTCTTTTCTTATTTGATTTTGGCAAAAATACTGTAATGTTTTCCTATTTTCTTTTCCTGCTCATTTTACAGAAAAGAAAACTGAAGTGAAAGGTCTTAAGTTACTTGCCCAGGTTCAGACAACTAGTAAATATCAGAGTAGATTTGAACACTGGTTTTCCCAATTCCAGTCTCAGAATTCTATGCATTGATCCACTATTCATATCATCATTAATATGCTTTAAAACTCACTATTATTAGTAGATTCATAGTTAACTGAGAGTATCACTTGATTGCAGCATGTTTTATGCCCATTTTCCTTGACAAATCTGAAATTTAAATAATAGATATATTTGGTATATCTTTTATGAAGACAATTCTCTAAGTTAGACTAAGCAAGGCATTTTCCTTTAGAAACTTTATTATAATATCTGTCACCAAAAAAGCAAAATTGTACTAAGTAAGAAAAAATAAAACAACCATTTCCAATATTCATAACCAAAAAGCTATTCAGTCAATCTTTTGCACTTGCACATACTCAAATGATGCATAAAACATTTAACACTGTTGTTGTCTGGGTTTATTAATGCTTGCTAATTCATTTATTCTCATGATGATAAGCTTGCCTAGAGCATCTCACTTTTGTAAGGTACTAAAGTGACTTGGGAAGCAACCAAATTTGTGATAATTAGTTTGCTGAAAATCCATAAGAAATGTATAATTTTGTTATTCCAGAAAATAATTCAGAAGTAGAGGCAATTGCTATCAGATCTCTTCAACCTACCATATGCCCATGCCTACAAAATTTAAAAATGACAACAACAACATGAAAAAGTAAGGGTGAAACTAAAAACAAAGCAGAAAACTTTAGATTTTCTTGAATACAGTGTCTTCTGTGATGTACTTCAGAAAATTGTTCCCTTAGCAAAGGGTACAAAGAAGACATTAGCAACTGGTGCTGATGATTAAGAGGTAACATTCTTTCATTAGCAGCTTCAGTGTACTTTCTGGAGTAAATCTTGGATGGCAAAAATAACCATGTTAAATTAAAGTTGAATGAGTTTTTGGAAATTTTAAAGTTGTGAAGCCAAAATTAAAACAGTTCAATATTACAAAGCCCAAAATCATATTTAAGTAGAGTAAACCAAATTCTCATCCAATCCTTGCTTCTTTTTGAAATTTAATTTAATTCAACAAAGGAGTGTTTGTTGGACCACTTTCCTATTTGAGAAGAACTGAGACCCAGAGAGATGAAACAATTTGTGTACCATCTTACAAGTAGTATTAAAGGTAGAAAGAATTTCTATAGTACCTCTTATGTGCTAAGCACATTACAAATATTATTTCATTTGATCATTTGAACTTGTATGTGACAAACTCAGAATTAGAACTATGATCCCTTGATTATCATTAATCATGATAATATACCACAGACTGAATGAGTTAAAATAAGTTCCAGTTATACGTCCTTAACTAGCATACCATTTAATTGGTAGTTCAGCACACTTTAAAACTACAGAATTTAGAGGGTAGCTAGATGACTCAGTGACTTAAGAGTTAGTACTTGAGACAGAAGGTTCCAGGTTCCCATCTGTCCTCAGAAACTTCTTGTCTGTGTTAGCTTGGGCAAGTCACTTAACTTCTGTTGCCTACCCCAATCACTCTTCTGCCTTGGAACCAATACACCGTATTGATTCTAAGACTGAAGGTAGGGTTTAAAAACATACACACAGGGAGTGAAGATGGTGGCATAGAGGCAGCAAAAGTTCAGACCTCTGAAAGCCCTTCCTTACCGAATACAAATGAAATGTTCCTAGGGGACTGAAAAACAAACCTAACAACAAGACAGAGACAAGGAACCCACCTGCTGGACTCAACTTAAAAGGTATGTTCCCAAAAGCCAGAATTCAAGAACACTCTGGTTTAAGGGAAATGAAGAAGGAAGGTCCCGGGACCCCTACCCCACCTAGAGTTCTAAGCATCCAGTGGCAGCTGGAACCTCTGCGCAGGCAAAGGTGCTGGTTTGGAGGGAGTACCTTGTGGGCAAAGCTGTGCCAGGCTCAGAGCATCCAACTCAGGCAGTGGGGAAGCACTTAGAGAAGAAACACAGAGCACAGAGTGGGCAGTCTAGTTGCAGTAGCAGAGACACTCCATAATCCCCCCCCCCCACCTTCCCCAAGTTTTGGCCTCAGGCACATCCAGCAACCCACCTGGAATTAATCTCATCAAAGTCTTCAGAGGGCAAGGAAGCTCAAGCTTCAAAATCAATCCCCCACAGACTGCTGGACTTAATCTGATAAAAGCCTCCAGAGGGCAGGGAACTCAAGCTCCAACATCCCTCCCCCACAGACTGCACTGAGAGATTTACTGACAAAGCTTCAAGGGTAAAGGTGGAAAGAAAAGCCCCAAACCACACAAAAATGAGAGGAGCAAGAGCTCAGGCAACTGCAGGGAGTAAAGAAGGGGTAAATGTGAGAAAACAACAGTAAAAGAAAAAAGAAATTACAATCGACAGATTCTATACAGGCAATGAACAAACAGCAAATGGAAAAGAGAAGGATGAGGGAACACCAAGCAAAAAACAAAAACAAACAAACAAACAAAAAAAAACCCAGAAACCCCAGAGAATTGGATATAGGCTCTGTAAGAACTCAAAAATACAATTCAAAACACAATTAAGAGAGGCTGAAGACAACTGGGAAAAGAACTTAAAACTAAGATAAGTCATCTGGAAACAAGCATTTGGACTAAAACAAGAAAATAGTGTCTTGAAAGCCAAAATCAACCAGTTTGAAAATGAGGCAAAGGAGATGAAATATGAGGCAAAGGAGATGAAAGATGAGGCAAAGAAAATGAAAGATGAGGCAGAGAAGATGAAGATGGAGCTCCAAAGAAAATCAGACCAGAAGGAGAAGGATGACCAAAAAGCCAGGGATGAAATTCAGTCTTTAAGAACGAAAATATAACAACTAGAAATAAGGACTTCACAAGGCAGCAGGACACTATAAAACAAAATCAAAAGAATGAAAAAAATTGAGGAAAATATGAAGCACCTCATTCACAAAACACAAGGTTTAGAAAATCTTTCTAGGAGAGACAACTTAGGAATCATTGGTCTATGCAGACGTCTGGGTAAGCATGATGGCAGTCCAGACGCAAGATGCTTCCTTTCCTCAGCACCCACCTATTTAGACTACCTCAATAGACCCTAAAAAACCAAATTCATAAGAACAAAGGAAATCCACAGTAGGGCGCAGCATTGAAGGTACGAGGGATGCAAAAGCTCCCACCCAAATGTGAGCTGATCTACCCTCCCCCACCCCACCTATTGAACCAGAGTCAGAGCCAGTGTGCACCAGAATCAGTGAGTGAGTGAAGGTCACCTCTAGAGTGAGCAAGGGGCACCTCTAGGTCTTTGGGAGCTGAATAGGACCACCAAGGACCTACCCCTGAGAGCAACTATATCTGAAACCCTGGCAGGTGGGGGAGTACAGACCTTGGTTGCTCAGAGCCAGCAAGCACCAGAATCAGTGAGTGAGTGAGGGGCCCCTCTAGATTGAACAAGGGGCCCCTTTAGGTTTGGGGAGCTGACTAAGACCACCAAGGACCTACCTCTGAGAGTAGCTACACCTGAAACCCCGGTGGGCTGGGGACCATAGACTGTGGGTGCTACTGGGAAGGTGGAGCAGGGAAGAGCAGCAAATAGCTGAAGCTGCTGAGATTCGAGAACTTGCCTCAGGCAAAATCCTTGCTCCTTAACTCCATACACAGAGAGCCTGCCCATCTCACTCAGATTTCTGACTAAAAAGGGAAGGAAAATCCTGCACAGTGATGGCAAACTGTGCCCAGGAGCCTCAAATTCCCTCCACCAAAAAACCAAAAAAAACAAGAAAAAGGCATTGACCCTGGAAAATTTTTATGGAAGAAAAACCCAGGCTACAGAGGAAATACAGGAGGAAATTCTAATAAACCCAAAAGCTTCCAAAAAATGGAAATTGTCCAAAAGCTCTTGAAGAATTTAAATTGAAGCTTATCAAAAATATGGAAGCCTTCTGGAAAGAAAAGTGGGAGATAGTTCAAAGAGAAAATAATAGTCTGAAGGACAAGAACTCCCAATTGGAGAAACAGCTGGAAGCCAGAAAAAGCAGGATAGACCAAACCAAAAAGGAAAATCAAAAGATTAAAGCAGAAAACCAAAAGAGTATAGCCAAAAACCAGGCCTTAAGAACCAGAATTGGGCAATTGGAAACCAATGATCTTGCAAAACAGCAAGAATTAATAAATCAAAGTCAAAAGACTGACAAAATAGAAGAAAACATAAAATATCTCACTGACAAGCTGACAGATCAGGAAAACAGATCATCACGAGACAATTTGAGAATCATTTGGTCTTTCAGAAAAGCCAGAAATAAACAGAAATATTGACATCATAGTACAAGAAATCATCCAAGAAAACTGCCCTGATGTCCTTGAAAAAGGGGGCAAACTAGACATTGAAGGAGTTCATTGAACACCCTCTACACTAAATCCTCAAAAAGACAACTCCCAGGAATGTAATTGCCAAATTCCAGAGCTTTCAAGTTAAGGAGAAAATCCTACAAGTACCCAGAAAGAGACAAATCAAATACTAAGGATCACCAATCAGGATCACACAAGACCTGGCAGCTTCCACATTAAAGGACCACAAGGCCTGGAACACAATATTCAGAAAGGCAAGAGAATTGGGTCTTCAACCAAGGATCATCTATCCATCAAAACTGACTATATATTTCCAGGGGAAAGTATGGGCATTCAACAAACTAGAAGATTTCCAAGTATTTGTAAAGAAAATACCAGAACTAAGTGGAAAGTTAGATATCCAAACACAAAGATCAAGAGAAATATGAAAAGGTAAATATGAAAGAGAGGGAAAAAGGGAAATTTTTTTTAATTCAAACTCTCTTCTTTAAGGGCTACAATTAGATCAAATTATATATACATCTATATTAATACATGAGGAAAATGTTTTTTGTAACTCTTAGAAATTGTATTCATTATTATTGTAATTTGAAGAATCATTTACAGGAAGAGACTGGGGCATTAAGGGCTATAAGATAATATGCAAAAAAAAGAAAAAGGGAGGGGGGGATCAAAGATGGCACCAAGAGATACTTGAAGAAATAAAATAAACAGGACAATCTTTACCACACAAAGATACACATGGGAAGGGGAGGGGAAGAATACTCTAATAAGAAGGGGAGGAAGAGAGTGCTAATAGGTAATACTTAAACCTTAATCTCAGTGAAATCAATTCTGAGAAGGAAGAGCATCTAGATACATTGGGGTCTTGAATTCTCTCTTACCCTACTGGGTAAGTGAGAAGGAAAACTAAGGGGTTTGGGGGAGGGAGTACAAAAAGGGATGGAAGGAGAGGGGGGAGGGAATTGAACAGACCCCTCCCCCCCCAAAAAACAAGAAGGAAATAAAAAGGGAGGAACCAGAAAGGGAAGCATATTAAGGGAGGGGATTAGGAGGATTAACTAAAAGTAAAACACTGGTTTAAAAGGATATAGCAAAAGAAGAAAGGACATAACTAGGAGAGGATATCAAAATGCTAGGGAATTCACAAGTGACAATCATAACTTTGAACATGAATGGGATGAACTCACCCATAAATTGTAAATGAATAGGAGAGTGGATTAGAATCCAAAATCCTACCATATGTTGTCTACAAGAAACACACATGAGGTGGGTAGATACTCATAAGGTCAGAATTAAAGGTTGGAGCAAGTCCTATTGGACCTCAACTGATAGAAAGAAGGAAGGAGAAGGATAGAAAGGAAGGAAGGAGAAACTACGAGAATTGAAGGAGGAAATAGATAGTAAAACTATACTAGTGGGAGACCTGAACCTACCACTATCAAAATTAGAAAAATCAAATAAAAAATAAATAAGAAAGAGGTAAAAGAGGTGAATGAAATAGTAGAAAAATTAGAGTTAATATATATATATATATATATATATATATATATATATATATATATATGGTGAAAAATAAATAGGGACAGAAAGGAATACACTTTCTTTTCAGCAGCACATGGTACATTCACTAAGATTGACCATATACTAGGTCATAAAAACATGGCATACAAATGCAAAAAAGCAGAAATAATAAATGCAACCTTTTCAGATAATAAGGCAATAAAAATAATGATCAGTAAAGATACATGGGGAGCCAAATCAAAACTTAATTGGAAATTAAATAACATGATTCTCCAAAATCAGTTAGTTAGAGAACAAATCATAGAAACAATTAATAATTTCATTGAAGAAAATGACAATGATGAGACATCCTTTCAAACTCTATGGGATACAGCCAAAGCAGTACTCAGGGGAAATTTTATATCCTTAAGTTCATATATTAACAAATTAGGGAGGGCAGAGGTCAATGAATTGGATATGCAAATCAAAAAACTTGAAAGAGAACAAATTAAACCCCCCCAGAAGAAAACCAAATTACAGATACTAAAAATTAAGGGAGAAATTAATAAAATCAAAAGCGATAGAACTATTGAACTAATAAATAAGACTAGAAGCTGGTATTTTGAAAAACCAACAAAATAGACAAAGTACTGGTCAATCTAATAATAAAAAGGAAAGAAGAAAACCAAATTAACAGTATCATAGATGAAAAGGGAGAGCTCACCTCCAATGAAGAGGAAAATAAGGCAATCATTAAAAACTATTTTGCCCAATTATATAAAAAATATAAATTGCCTAAATTAACAGAAGAAGAAATAGATTACTTAAATAATCCCATATCAGGAAAAGAAATTGAACAGGACATCAAATAACTCCCTATGAAAAAATCCCCAGGGCCTGATGGATTCACAAGTCAATTCTATCAAACATTCAGAGAATAGCTAATTCCAATACTAGACAAACTATTTGACATAATAAGCAAATAGGGAGTTCTACCAAATTCCTTTTATGACACAAATATAGAACTGATTCCAAAGTCAGGCAGTTCAAAAATGGAGAAAGAAAACTACAGACCAATCTCCTTAATGAACATAGATGCAAAAATTTTAAATAGGATACTAGCAAAAAGACTCCAGCAAGTAATCAGGAGGGTTATTCACTATGTTCAGGTGGGATTTATACCAGGAATGTAAGGATGGTTCAATATCAGGAAAACCATCCACATAATTGACCATATCAACAAGCAAAGGAACAAAACCACATGATTATCTCAATAGATGCAGAAAAAGTCTTTGACAAAATACATCACTCATTCATATTGAAAACACTAGAAAGTATAGAAATAGAATGGTCTTTCCTAAAAAATAATAAACAGTATCTATCTAAAACCATCAGCAAACATAGTTTCAATGGGCAGAAACTATGTGCATTCCCAATAAGATGTGGAGTGAAAGATGGATGCCCATTATCACCTCTATTATTTAACATTGTGAAGTGTATGGGGTGCTCAGGGAGTAGTAATATCTTTGGTATGGAGGGCTTGTCATGGCCTCCTAGGGCAGCTCTCCAGCCTCTGATCCTCACCTGACACCCAGCTCTCACTTGTGGCTCCCAGTAGCTGCTAGCATGCGGCAGCGGCCACACCCCAGGCAAAGGCTTCGACAGTCCGGCTAAACCTTGTGAGGGTAGCCATCAGGCCATCATGGACCCCTGGTGAACTAGGGCTTTGCTCACCCAGAGTGTGAAGACTGCTTCGGCTGAACAGACGGAAGAAACCAACATGAAGGATCAACGGCTGAGAGGGCAATGCAGCAAAGCACTGTGGAGTGCTTAGGGAGTGTTGGAACACAAAGGACAACATGGCCATCCAATGCAGCTGAGGAAGTCTCCAGGTGTAATGACTTTTCGTGCCACTGGACCCAGGCTTCCAACACCGAGGGAGTGGGACTGTCTCTGTGCATCGACTTTTCCACTTAAATCTTCATGCACAAGTGTCTTTGTGCACAAAAACGCACAAAGACAATCATCATCCTCGGTTCCCGAGAGACTACTACCACCACTATTTAACATTGTACTAGAAACACTAGTAGTAGCAATTAGAGAAGAAAAAGAAATTGAAGACATCAAAATAGGCAAGGAGGAGACCAAGCTATCTATCGCTCTTTGCAGATGATATGATGGTCTACTTAAAGAATCCTAGAGAATCAACTAAAAAGCTAGTGGAAATAATCAACAACTTTAGCAAAGTTGCAGGATACAAAATAAAACCACATAAGTCACCAGCATTTCTATATATCTCCAACACATCTCAACAACATGAATTAGAAAAAAATCCATTCAAAATCACTCTAGACAATATAAAATACTTAGGAATCTATCTGCTGAGACAAACACAGCAACTATATGAACACAACTACAAAACACTTTCCACACAACTAAAACTAAATCTGAGCAATTGGAAAATCATTAACTGCTCATGGGTAGGGCGAGCTAACATAATAAAAATGAACACCCTACCCAAACTTATTTATTTCTTTAGTGACAATCCTACCTAAATTGATTTACTTATTTAGTGCCATACCCATCAAACTTCCAAAAAAATTTTTTTACTGAATTAGAAAAAAAAATAACAAAGTTCATTTGGAAGAACAAAAGATCAAGCATATACAGGGAAATCATGAAAAAAAAATGCAAAGGAAGGTGGCCTTGCAGTCCCAAATCTCAAACTGTACTATAAAGCAGTGGTCATCAAAACAATTTTATACTGGCTAAGAGACAGAATTGGAGGATCAGTGGAATAGACTTGGATTAAGTGACCTCAGCAAGATGTCTATGACAAGCCCAAAGATCCCAGCTTTGGGGACAAAAATCCACTATTTGATAAAAACTGCTGGGAAAATTGGAAGACATTGTGGGAAAGATTAGGCTTGGATCAACACTTCACACCCTACACCAAGATAAACTCAGAATGGGTGAATGACTTGAACATAAAGAAGGAAACTATAAGTAAATTATGTGAACATAGAATAGTATACTTGTCAGATCTTTGGGAAAGGAAAGAATTTAAAACCAAGCAAGAGCTAGGAAAAACCACAAAGTGTAAAATCAATAATTTTGATTACATTAAATTAAAAAGTTTTTGTACGAACAAAACCAATGTAACCAAAATTAGAAGGAAAATAACAAACTGGGAAACAATCTTCATAACCAAAACCTCTGACAAAGGTCTAATTACTCAAATTTACAAAACGCTAAATCAAGTGTACAAAAAATTCAGTCATTCTCCAATTTATACATGGTCAAGGGACATGAATAGGGAATTTTCAGTCAAAGAAATGAAAACAATTAATAAGCATATGAAAAAGTGTTCTACATCTCTTATAATCAGAGAGATGCAAATCAAAACAACTCTGAGGTATCACCTCACACCTAGCAGACTGACTATCAAGGGAAAGTAATGAATACTGAAGGGGATGTGGCAAAGTTGGGACATTAATTCATTGCTGGTGGAGTTGTGAATTGATCCAACCAATCTGGAGGACAATTTGGAACTTGTCCAAAGGACACTAAAAGACTATCTGCCCCTTGATCCAGCCATAGCTCTGCTGGGTCTGCACCCCAAAGAGATAATAAGGAAAAAGACTTATATGAGAATATTCATAGCTGCGCTCTTTGTGGTGGCCAAAAATTGGAAAATGAGGGAATGCCTTTCATTTGGGGAATGGCTGAACAAATTGTGGTATATGTTGGTGATGGAATACTATTGTGCTCAAATGAATAATAAAGTGGAGGAATTCCATGGGGACTGGAACAACCTCCAGGAAGTGATGCAGAGTGAAAGGAGCAGAACCAGGAGAACATTGTACACAGAGACTAATACACTGTGGTACAATCGAATGTAATGGACTTCTCCATTAGTGGCAACACAGTGTTCCTGAACAACCTGATGGGATCTATGAGAAATAACATTACCCACATTCAGAGGAAAAACTGTGGGAGTAGAAACACAGAAAAAACAACTGCTTGATCACATGGGTCAAGAAGATATGATTGGGGATGTAGACTCTAAATGAACATCCTAGTGCAAACATCAACAACATGGAAATAGGTTTTGATCAAGGACACAAGTAATACCCAATGAATTTGCGTAGGCTACAGGAATGGTGGGGGAAGGGGAGGGAGGGAAAGAATATGATTCTTGTAACCAAGGAATAATGTTCTAAATTGACTAAATAAATTAATTAAAAAAAACAAAAAATAAACTAGTTTTCTCAGAGATAAAAAAGACATATACACTGACAACTACAGAATTTAAAGTTCAAATCTCAAAAGGAGCTATTAGAAGGAGATTTGATATGCCAGGTAATAGCTTTTACTGGGATTCATTTAGAAAGCGAAGCATTTAGGAATCATTTACTATATACTTCCAACTGGTAGTTTTCCATACTACAATATGAGTGATAAAAATTTTCATATCAATGCTTTTTTTTTCCTTTTGGGCAAAGCAATATTATACAATAGTTATCATAACATATTTGGAATCCAGAGTAGACCAAGGTCCAAATCTCACCTCTGTTTCCTTGTAGCTATATGATCAGAGATAAATCATTTAATTTTAAGTACCTTTGCATCAATAATTATAATGAGGTAATAATAAATCCCTATAGCACCTAGATCACAGTAATGTAGGCTTCAAAGGAAATAAAGCATTTAAAGTGGTTTGCAAACTTTTAAGTTTTTTGATATTTTTAAATTATTATTTTTGAGAATGATAAGGCAACCTCTTTAATTCCTTTCATAGCCTTATTTTAAAATCTGATTATTTAAGAACTTTCCTAACTGAATATATGAATTCTTATATTCTCCTCAACATCCTCATATATTGTGATCTGTATTCCTCTCATTAGAAAAGAAAAAAATCCCTAATAATTTCTCTCCTTTGTAGAAACCATAATTTTAGAGGACACTTTTTAGTGGCTTCCAGACCAATAATCTATTTTAGTTACTGGCAGACTATTTCAAGTAAAAGTACTTACTTGAGATTTGTTGGGAGATTTAGAGCCCAAGTAACTGTGCCAGTAATGTCTGTATAATTCTAGCTAAGTCGGTGTTCTTTCAGAGTAACAACATAATGGGTTGATGGTGGTTGGTTATTAGCAATGAATTCTTTCCTCTTTTGACATCCTATTCTGTCATTATTTTGGATCAACAATATCATTACAAAGTGTGGGAAATTAAGCACATGAATAAAGGATCTAGAGGAGAGAGGAAAAAGGCACCCATTTTATTATATTACACATCAATGGAATATAGTAACCACATTGACCTGATGACCTTACCCCTAGGGCATAGTTTAGGAATATAGAGAATTTAGATTTAGAACTGGAAGGGAACTTAGAAGAAGTCTGAGTCCAATTCTCTCCTTTAATTTTTTCTTTATTAATTAAAGCACATTTATTCTCTCTTTTCTCTCCTTCCTCTCATTAAAGAGAAAGGAAATAAAAGAAAGAAAATCAAATTCTCTTAACAAGGATACAGTCAAATAAAGTAAATTCCTCCATTGACCATGGTGAAAAATCAATGTCTCGTCTTAGATTTTGAGTTCATTTTTTCTCTCTCAAGAGGTGAGTAATTGCTGTCACCTTCTGGAATCATGGTTAGTCATTATACTAAAGTCTTTAAGAGTGGTTTTCCTTTATGTTTTTTGTTATTATGTATTATATTATGCACATAATATAACATTATAATTACATAAGTTGTTCTGCTCCTTCTCACTTAATACTGCATCATTTCTTATGTCTTCCTTTGAAAATGTCCATTCCATCATTTCTTATGGCCTAATAATATTTTAAATTCATATGAGAAAAAAAGAAAGGAAATAAATGAGAAAGAAGATTATATCCTCTGTCAGAGGATATAGTTAAACATTAGTGGGAGATCATGAGCTATGTTTACTTCTTCTTTTTTTTTAATCCTTAGCTTCTGTCTTAGGATAGATGAAAAAGTATTTGTTCCAAGAGCAAAAAGGGCTAGGCAACTGAAATTAAATAACTTGCCCAGGTTGGGAAGTTCCCAGTTGGGAAGTGTCAGAGGCCACATTTAAACCCAAGAATTCCCATCTTGAGGTCTACTTCTCGGTTCCCATGAGCTATGGTTTTAGGAAATGCAGAGCTACAGAGTACTATGACCATTAGGTAACCATTTCCTAGTGAACTCACTCTGAAAGTTAGAGAATTCTAAATTTAAACTGTTGCAATTACACAATATTGCCATATTGGACATTGTAGAGTAATTGGAGGAAAGGAGAGAGGAAAGAGGAGAAGGGAGATGAGTGGTGATGAGATCAGAGAAGAGAGGAGAGGAAAGGAGAGGTACAAAGATAGAAAGAGGGAGATGGAGAGAGATAGAGATAGAGACAAAGATAGAGAGAAAGGGGGAGAGGGAGAGAGAGATTGACAATTTTTTTCCATATGGTCAATGATAGCTTGGATTTCAAGTTCTGAGAATAATTGGTTCAAATCTTTTAAGAATAATTTGGGGAATGATTTTTGTTTTTATAAAGTTGAATCAGTTCTTTATAAATTTCTGACTTTTAGGAAATTTGCTATAAATATTATGTTAACAATTATTTATTTCCCTTTTAATGTTAGCTGCTTTGCCTTTATTTCTGCAAATTTTCTAAAAATACTGTACAATTAACAAACTTTCATATTATCTTCTTTCATTTTCTATGTCCTTTGCTCATGAATTCTTCCCCATGCATAAATGATAAAGATAATTTCTGCCTTGCTCTAGTTTGCTTATGATGCCATCTTTTATATCTCTCATATATCAATTTGGAGCTTCTCTTGGTACACTGTCGGTCCATACCTAATTATGCCAATCTGGCAGATTGCAAATAATTTCTAGGTTTCCCAATACTTTTTGCCAACTGGTGCAGTCTTTCCAACTTCCTAATTTTTAGTATAAGGATCAGGAATGTTAAAATATATGCCCAGTGTCACATAGGTCATAAATAGCTAAGGCACTTGTCTCTACAATTTTTCTCTGTCCAGCCATAAGCTTGTGAACAGAAGCTTAGCTTTTGATTCCTAAGAAACCAAAGTTAATAGAGCTCTTTTATAGTTATTAGATTCCCAGTTAGTAAGATTCTTATTACTTATAGATAAACCATTAGAGATTAAAATTGGGAGTTACATAGCCTGCTTAGAGTGAGTTAGAGTGAGGTCTAAGATCAAGGCAATCAAGGTCCTGGACCAGGAAGATGAAATCAAAGAAAATAGGATATTAGCTACCTGGAATTTGTCATTAAACTAATACCTGAGATCGAGAAAATTTAGGTAGGATAAATGGGGGACTTCAGTAGCCAAGACTTTAAAGGAAAATATTGAAAAACTTTAAATAAAGATTTGTTTTTGTTTGTTTTTGCTGGTATGCATGCAGAGATTGCTGCTTTTTCTAAAAGAGCAGATTTAGAAGGCGGATACTTATGAGCTTAAAATAAAAAAAAACAATTATGGAAATAGCAATTTATTTCTGGGCTACTCAAGGAGTTCAACTTTGTCAAGAATGAGAGGGGATAAAGCCAAGGAGAGTAAAGCCGAGACGTGTCAGTACAACAGAATGAGACTCTATATTCCCGTGAACATCATCCAATGGAGACCATGAGAACTATTTAGTAGAATACAAGTTAAACAAATCATTATGATATCACTAATAAACATTAGCAGCCCTGATACACTGCAGGCATGAGTTTCCTGTCCATGTCTGTGACTTGTTTCATTTTATAGTAGATATTCAGATATTCAGTGCCTATTACAGAAAATGGAGTTTCTTAACTTTCAAGTAGGCTGTCAGTAAAATGTTTGAAGTCTAAATGTGTGCAGAGCGAAATTGAGACAACTGCCCACTGACATATTTTTATCAGTTCTATGGTGGAGTGTGTCTACCAGAGATGGTTAAAAGCAGCATCTAACTAGTACAACATACACTATAAGCAAGGAAAGACTAATACAAATACAAATAATCTCTTCAATAGATGATATGACATACATTAATATGATAAAATGACAGTAATGATGGACATATGTAGGGGTGCCACCATCATAGAAGAACTTTGTTAGATCAAATTAATCCCCTTTGTTTCAGTGGCCCTTTGAGAAATGGTGTCATAAATAGATCTACAAAGAAGGACTACCTAAATAGATGCAAGATATTCATACAAGAAAATCATGTGGGAATCCAGAGAGCTATTACTTATTATTTCTCTATAGTCCAGTTGAAGCATGTCTTAATGATTTTATGTAATTTTTTTAAAAACTAAAAGGAATCTTAAGCAAAGCATACTTCAGAGGAGGGAGAATAAAAAGAGAGAAGGAAGGATAAACATAAGAAAATAAGATAGAGGAAATATACAGTAATCATAACCATGAATGTGATTTTTATGAGCCTACCTATAAAATGGAAGTTGATAGCAAAATGGATTAGAAACTAGAATCCAACAATATATTGTTTACAAGAGAGATTTGAAAAAAGTAAGACATACCCATAGAATTAAAATAATGGGCTAGGACAGAATCTATTGGGTTTCAGTTGAAGTAAAAATGGCAGATCCCATGATGTCAAACAAAGTAAAAGCCCAAAATAGACCTAACTAAAAGACTTAATCAAGGAATCTATATTTGGTTAGCAGGTACCATAGACAATGAAGTAACATCAAAAAAATTTTTATGAGAAGTTTCTTTGAAAAAGATCTCATTTCTCAAATACCCTGGGAACTGAGGACTGGGAACTAAAAGGAATACATGTGTATGGTTGATAAAAAAAATAGAGGCATTCCTCACTGGATAAATGAATAGGTAGCTTTTAGATGCAGAAATTAAAACTAGCTATAGTCATGAAAAATTCTCTAAATTGCTACTGATTAGAGAAATGTGAATTCAAACAATTCTGAGGTACCACCTTACACCTTTGAGGAATGAAAAATACTGGACAGATTAGATGAGGGAAAATAGGCACAGTAATGAACTGATGGTGAAGTAGTTAACAGATCTGATCATTTTGGAGAACAATTTGTAACTATGCCCAAAGGCCTAAGAAACCGTGTATGTCCTTTGATCCAACACTATCACTACCAGTTCTGTATCATAAAGAGATAAAAGAAGAAGGAAGGACCCATTTGTACAAAAATATTTAAAGCAGATTTTTTCTGCAGTGGTAAAAATTTTTGAAATTGAGGGGATGTTCATTAATTGAGGTTTGGCTGAACAACTTATGGCTCATGATTGTGATAGAATATTATTTTACTCTAAGAAATTACAAGGAAGTTGATTTCAGAGAAAACATAGGAAAACCTATTTTGACTGATGTTAAGACAAGTGACACCCGGGAGATCATTGTACACAATAATAACTATGTTATAATGATAATCAACTGTGAAAGACTTGCTACTCTAATCAATACAAGGACAATTCCAAAAGACTTATGATGAAAAAATGTTATGTAACTCCAGACAAAACTGAAAAACCAAGTGCAAATTGAACTATAACTTTCTGGTTTTCTTTTTTCTTTTTTTTTCCTTTTATTTTAGGGTTTAGATAATATGCAAACTTTTTACATGGTACATGTGTATAGTTGATATTATTTTGCTTGTCTTCTTAGTGAGGGAGGTGAGGAAAGGAGAGAGAGAATTTAGAATTCAATTTTAAAAGAATATAATGTTTAAAACAAGTAAATAATAAATCAATTTTTAAGATAACATAATTTACATATAAAGAAAATAAAGGAATTCTGTCTTAGTGAGCTTTCTGCTATTTTTATCCTTTTATTTATTGTTAAAAATAAATAATTAAAAACAGGGTGTGATTAGGGGAGAAATATGGGTGCAGAAACCAAATTTCAAATTAGCAATAGGTAAACAACCTATTATTCATGATGATGACAATATCATTAACAGTATTAAAAATATCTAGCTTTGATATTAGAATATAACACATTTTTATATATACCTCCATAAGACAAGGGCTATAATTATTACAATTTTGCTCATAAGAAAACCAAAACTGAGAAAAGTTAAGTGACTTGCCAAGGATCATAAAACAATCAAATGATTGAGGTAGGATTCAAACTCAAGTCTTCCTGTATCTAAGTCTTGCAATATAGCCACTGAAAGATTTTTGACTATCTATATTACAGTAAAGTCTTTCATAGATATATGGAAGAAAATTATCTTTGTGAGAAGATGGACTTTAGTTTCCATCCTTAAATTTGAATTTGAATGAGTAATAAATATTTTCCCAAGTATTGAGATGTCTTGATATTTTAATATGAATGATTTAAAATTAGTAGAAAATCAATAAATAAACAAGTATTAAGTACAATATTATTAAGTATTAAGTTCATACTATACACCATGTACTTTGATAAATTCTGGTAATACAGATGCAAAAAAGTAATCTAATGTAGGAGATAATACACACACAAATACAAACAAGCACACACACATATACACATAAAAGAAAACTAATAGAGTAGATGAAGGAAGAGGAGGAGGTAAGCATTAGTAGCTACTGTGCCAGGCACTGTGATAACCTTTTTTTTTTTTACAAATAATCTGATTTCATCCTCAGAATAACTCATAAGATCTAAGTGCTCATAATTATCTTCTCTTTAAAGCTGAGAAAACTGAAGCAAACAGACCCTATACTACCTCTCTGGGATCACACAAGTAGTGTGTGTCTGAGAAGAAGTTTGAACTCAGGATTTTCTCAGTCCATGTCCATCTTGCTTTACCCACTACACTCCCTGGCATAGGGACTGGAGGTACTGGGAAAGATCTTTTGCACCAAGTAGCACTTAAACTGAATCCTAAAGGAAGGCATGGATTTAGGGAATTAGAGGTTTGAAGAAAGACATTTAGTAATCGCCCCTGGCATATAGGTACACAGATGGGAAATGGTGTATCTGTGTCATATGTGAGCAATAGTAAGTGGGCAGTATGACTGAATCATAGAGTATGTGGAGAGGAATAAAATATAAATAGACTGAAGAAAGTAAGAATGGACAAGATTCTGAGAAGCTTTAAATGATAAAGGACTTAATATTTGATTCTGGAAATAATAGGGGAGCACTGGAGTTTATTGAGCAGTGTTGTAATGTGATCAGACCTACATGTTAGGAAAATCACCTTGTTAGCTGACTAGAGGCTAGATTAGAGCATGTAGAGACTCATGGCAAGGAGACCAATATGTTTATTAGAATAATTAAGGAGAAAGCTGATGAGAGTCCAAAGTAGGGTTCTGAGGATATGAGTGGAGAAATGTTATTGTATAAAAGAAATATTGTAGACATTGAACTACATCCATTCAAGAATACAAATTAATCCCATATGAAGTGAAAATGAAGTGAACTGATTTAACACATGTACAAATAAAATTTAGGTTAGAAGTGAGCTCAGGGCACATATTAAATATTATAGAAGAATGAAATGAAAGCTATCCAGCAGTGAAAAAAAGCAAAGGTAATACATAAGAAATAATTAGGAGAGAGGAACAAAACTTACAAAAGAGTTCAAACTCCAGTTTCTGTTAAATGAGAAATTCCAACATTATTATGTCTATTTTCATTTGCCTACATTTCATAGATTCACTTACCACACAAGATAATCCATTTATCAGATCCCTCTAATTAATAACAACACAGATCTCCTACAGTGCTATTTTATCAGATATATGACATCAGTGGAAATGTAACATGACAGTGATATTGAAATTACACCATTAACTGGCTCTGAATAAATAAAACTTGAAGTAAGATCTTTCCTAATACAAAGAACAGACTACCTTGAGATAGAAATGGGTTAGATCTAAGATAAAATGGTAAATCCTATATACCTGGGAAAATACTGCTAGATAATACCATTTAAAAAGAAAAGTATTTGTAGGAAGATGCATCAGGAATGATTTGCTGCAAATACTGTAGTATATCTCCATAAAATAATTGATTTATGAAGACCTTGCTATATTTTAATAGGAGATTCTTTCACAATTATCTTTGTCATCACAATAGCCCTGGGTTCTTCTTTCAAAAGTAGAGTTTAACCTTTATTCAGACCAAAATGATTTTTTTTTCCCTACATGAGTAAAAGGAAGGAAATTTAGGCTATATGTACCCCTACATGGATGTAATTCTGTCTTGAACCACCACAGCCCTCCAATAACAGAGTGAGCATAGATCAATTCATATATAACTACTAAGTTTTATGGCCCAACAGCAAGGAAAATAAGTGTAATGCTATAAAAATATTTAAAAATGTACACACGCATACACATATGTCATAAACAGAGAGCTAAAAGGAAATGAGTGGTAGAGATAATTTTCCCTAATACTTGAGATTAAATATCATGTTCCTTAATTTAAAGAGAGAGAAAAATTGCTTAATGTTTATTGTTCCTTTTATATGTATTTGTGTTCTTTTTAAATGTTTACCTATTCTATTAGTTTCTTTAAAACTTCATGTTCTTATCTCTAACCACTAGAAAAAATACCTTTTACATGTTGCTTACTTTCATTCCTGAAAGCTCATGCCTCACAAACAATGAAAAGCTAAAGTGATGGTTCATTTTTGTTTGGTGGATTTTAACCAGTCAGTCACTGAATAACATTATGAATTTCCTATCAAGCATTGCATAGTAAACATCCTGTGCCTCAGGGGAATGACATTTAAAAAAAAGAATTTCATGTTAGTCTAGAAGTATCCTTAATTCTTGGCTCATTAAATACCAGAAAGTAAGGTAAATTTCATCCCCTTTACAATGTAGAGAAATTCTTTTTCAAAATAATGATAAAATGGTTGCCAAAGTGTTTTGTTGTTGTCAGTCATTCAGTTGTTTCTGATTCTATGTGATTCCATGGACAATATTTTCTTTGCAAAGATACTGGAATGGCTTGACATTATTTTCTCTAGCTCATTTTATAGATGAGAAAATTGAGGCAAACATTAAGCCACTTGCCCAGGGTCACATAGCTAGTAAGGTGTCAAAGACCACATTTGTTTCACTCCAGATCTACCACTCTATCCCCAAACCATCTAGTTGCCAAAGAGTTTAAAGAAATCTTAAAATACAGAGACAGTGATTTGGTATCACTTTTTGCTTCACCATTTTGGATTTCTTATCCAGGTCTCAGAGACTACCTCAAACAATCACCTTCTTTCCAGTCTTTCTTGATCTTTCTAAGCAGATGTAATCTCTCTCCTATACCATCCCACCTACAAATCCTTTGTATATACCTTGGTATTGCTCAATATCATGTATATCTTTCTTTATAGTTACTTTTTCCCCTATAATGTGTCCTCTCCTATAATATATATAATAAATAATAAAATCCCCTATAATAGAATCCTCTCCCATTCTCCCTTGCCTCTTTTCTAATCTAATTAAAGAGAAGTAATGTGCCATTCATGTTTTTATACTTTGGATCAACTATCAGAGTACCTTGAAAATATCAAGAGATTAAAAATACTACTTGATGGTCCCCAAAACATTAATTTGATATATATCACATATTCCTTTATATTGTTGTCTTCATATGAAAAGAATCAAATGCTTGACTTGGAAAAGGTTTCACAGGTCATGTAGTTTAACTAAGAAGTTTGGTATAGGAAGAAGAGTACTGGAGTTGGTGGCAAATTACCTATGTTTAAAACCTGGCTCTGATCCTTTTTCCCTATGTGACACTGAGCAAGTCATTTTTTGAGCCTTATTTTCCACATCTGTAAAATAAAGGGGTTAGACAAGACGCCATCTAATGTCCTTTCAAATTCCAAGTCTATGAACCTATTGCAGCTCAATTCCTGGCACTTAATCTCCACTCCCAATGGCAGGCTTCATTCTTAGAGAGTGACTGACTTCTTTTCCCCTCCAGTTATAGGAGTCCCTCTGAAGAATTGGTAGTTCTTTTTGCTATCACTCATGAGCCCACACTAGTGCTCTACTGTGGATTATCAAGTATTAACTAGACAGTTATTTTTTTAGAAATACGTACATAGAGATAGTGATAAGCTTGACACAAAACTCTGTCCTCTATGCCCCCCCACCCTTCAAACCAGGGGCACATTTTTCCATCAGCACTTATAGAGAAAGTACATATTTTGATAAAGTGTTATTGCAGAACTCCTTGCTGTTAAATGTCTTCTTTTTTTGTCTTTGTGAGGTTATATGAAATTTCTTTTAGACATGATATAGATTTCTTCAAAGATCCCATAGAACCTTGATACTATCATTACATATTGTATATAATTCATCTCTAGCTTTCATTTCTTTCCATGATTATCTATGTAGAAATGAACTATTTTCTTGTCCCTAGATTCCTGACTTTCAAACCACATTTTTCTCATATGGACAAATCCAATTACTCTTCAGTGGCTCCCCCTTTGAAATATATATTTATCCTTATCCAGATTCTTATTTTTGTTAACTAGCCTCTAGGTTTCCTTTCTTCCTTTCTTGAGAAAATTAAATTTTTGTTTATTGTTATCTTCTCTATCCCAACTTTTCTTATCATATTGGAAATTTTTAAGTATTAATAGTGATAGTCTTCAAACTGCTTTAACTTTCATATATTACCCTTGCTTAAGCCCCACTTTTCATTTTTCACAGTCTTTATCTCTAGTTAATTAGTTTAATTAAAGAGTTCTATATTATATTATTCTGCTCTTGATTTTTCTACCCTCTTATCCTACAAATCTTCAGCTCTGGCTTGTCCCTCAATATTCAACTTCTCTTTTCTTATTTCTATGTTATTGAACACCTATGCAGTTCTTGAAAAAGCCAAATAATCATGTTAACTAAGTTTGTGACAAATTCAAGTTATATATCAGGCTAGCCTGCACCCCTGCACAACAATGTCTGTAATTTTTCCTCAATTGTCTTTAACACCCTATACAAAATGTATCTTCCAAATGTTTTTTTTCTTATCTTGAGCTTTCTATAAATTATTTGCCTCTTAGCAGATCTTAGTCTTTATTTTACTGAGAAAAACAAGAACATTTGTTCTGTGATTCCTCATATTCCCCAATCCATGCCTCAAAATTCTACTACATTGTCTACCATTCCCTCCTTCTTTGTTCTATTCTCTGTGGAAGAAGTGATCCTTCTCCATGTCAAGGTAACTCTTCAGCTTGATTACATTTCCATCCATATGTTCTGTTAGCATGATCCATCAATTATTCCCTCCTTTAATATTCAGTCTCTTATTTTCTCCTGATTCTTTAAAGCATAGCTATGTATCTCATATTCAAAAAACAAAAATAATAAATAACTTTCTTTTAACCTTGTAATTCTCTTCAAGATATCTGCCTATATCTAACACTTTCCACTGGAAAAAGCCTAGAAAAAGTAGTTTAAGTTCACTGTATCAAGTTCCTCATGAACTTACTTTTCAATTCCTTGCACTCTGGTTTCCCATTCCATCACTTGATTAAAATTGGTCTCTCAAGGATTTGCAATGGACTCAGCTGCTAAATCCAGTGCACTTGTTCAGTGATCTCCATCCACCATGAATATTCACTCCTCCTGGTGCATATTCTTTAAGGGTATGGCTTACCTGAGAATTATTTTTCTTGGTTATTTTCCTACCAATCATCTTATTTCTTGTTGAACTCATTTTTCAGATCAGTGACTATCTCTTACCTCTTAAACATAACCAAATTTTTTTCCTGCCACAAACTTAATATCTACCACACATTCAACCATTATCTTTATGTAGACAAAAACATTCTATATATATTGAAGATAAAAACATAATAAGTTCTGTTTTTAAGAGATGAAACATTAGAGAAAACCCAGAGGGATATATAAATGGGAATGTTCAACAGCATTTTGATATTGCTTTCATATTAATAAAGAGAGATTAACTATATAATGCATATGTCATAATGATCTCTCTGTTTCTAATTTGATTCACACACAATATACACAGTACTGTCCCAATCAGTTAAGGTAAATAATGATTTTTATAAAGTTCTACTCTGTTACAGCAATAGTTGTGGTGTGTTAATGTTTCCACTGATAAAAGGATGAATCAGATATATAAACCCGACTAGATGAAAATTGATTGATGTATTCATTCACTTCTAGTTAGTTCTCTATCATTTGAGTGCTAGATTTCAAATTACACATTTTTGTTACATTGCTCACTTTTCTGAGGTCTTAATTTTTTAGTTTTTACTAATGGAAATTATATCACCTCAGAAGTCTTGCATAATGGTCAAAACGTTAAAATAATTTTTAAAATGGTTCATTGAAGAACATAGAACTAACCAAGCTTGTACAGTTTTTTAACTTTTCCAACAGAAAAGATAAATTATTTCCAAGTATAATCCATATTAATAAGCCTGAATGAGTTTTGTTGTGTCATTACTATTGGCTATTACACAGAATAGTTCTTTCCTAAAATTTGGATTGCATTCAGCATATCTGTCTAAATGTATTTTTATGCCCATATCAATATTTGGCCTGAAACTTTCTATAAAAGCAGATACATTATTGCTTATCATAAAAGTATTATATGTTTTTTACTACGAGAGACCAAAAATTTGCAAGTATGGATAGTTAATCATTGACCAAAAAAGGGGTGGGGAAAGGTTAATGTCCATGGAAAGTATATTGCAGTGGTGTTTTTTTCCTCTCTCTCTTTTTCAATTGAAATGAATTCTGACCTTATGATTGAACCAATTTTTTTGTTTGCTATAATAAGAAGCCTTTATTAGTAACTCAATTATGCTTTAACTTACTGTCAAAAAAGGAAAGAAAGACAAAACATCAAAAGAGACTTAAAAAGTTTAAAAAATTAAAGAGTTTAGAAAATTAACTAACAAGTCCAAAACTGTATAACCCCTCACTGTTGGGAGAAAGAAAAAGTAATTTCATTAAAGCCATATATAACCTGAATTGCAGAGATTTCTATTACTATGCAAAGTCAACACAGGTTCCAGTGGTGCACTAAAACTGGCAGACTGTCATCCAAATTCAGACAATAGCTCTTTTACAGCCACTACATTTTAAAGTAACTAACGTTCACATCTTCTGGACAGAGGAACAGACTTTTAAAACATTTCTGTTACTGAATTGATGCAAGAGATAATGTTAATTAGTTATCCCAGAAATATTCCCTCTTTTTGATCCTGTTGGGATCTTCTTATCTCCCTGATATCTATTAAAATATTTCAGAAGAGATCATTATCGTTATTTTAAAAATGGTGAGTTTATATCAGATTGCCAGACTACTTCGGCAATGCGGCCAGATGGCTTTGCTAATGAGTTTTATAAAGTGTTTATTCAGTCCTCAGTGGTTTCTATATTAGCCAAGTTTCATTCACTTCACCCCCAACTTCCATTCTCCAAAAAGGCTGATTTCCATCCAATATTCTAGTGTCCAAATTTAGAGCACATGCTGGAACACAGAAAGGCAAACGGGTTGTCTAATGTAGCTCTTGATTATTAATATAAATTTAGAAATGAAAATTTTGGTCAAAGACCTCACATTTTCACACATCATATATTTGTCCTAAAGTCACCCAGATGAAGTCAAATTCATCTTGAGCAGGTTTGTACCCAATAATACACAAACAGACAGAGACACACACACACACAAACACATACATGGTGAGTTCATAGGTCATTCATCCTGCCCAATAGATCATTTCATAATTTGGAAAAAAGTCTATAATTTGTTCTGTTAGTAATTACCGAAAATTATTTCATTCTTTTTTGTCATGAACTATTGACTATTATTGAGACAACTGGATGGCTCACTAGATAAAGTGTCAGCCTGAAGTCAGAAAGACTCATCTTCCCGAGTTCTAATCTGACATTTACTAGTTGTGTGATGCTGAGCAAGTCACTTAACCCTGTTTGTCTCAGTTCCTAATCTTTAAAATGAGCTGGAGAAAGAAATAGTAAACTACCCCTATATCTTTATTAAGTAATCCCCAAATGGAGTTTCAACAAGTCAGGCATAACTGAAATGACTGAATGCCTACAACAAATGAAATATTATCAATGTGATTTTCAATATCAAAAAAACCCACATAACTAAAACTGCAACAAAAACAGCAAAGTCATACAAGTATCAGGTGTGTTACAATAAAGAACGATTTTTTCTCTCTGCTTAAAAGTCCTAAATCTGTATGGTGAGTGAAAGCTTGGAAAATTTACAGATAACCTGGAATTCTAAACTACAGATTTCCTCCTGTTGTTCAGAGAAATTATGTTAAAGTGAAGTAGCTGGGTAAGTAAAACCCTGGGTTTGGAGTCAAGATGACATAATTTCAAATCTAGTCATAGCCATCTACTAGCTATGTGAACTTGTACTCATCATTTATCATCTATTTTCCTCAGTTTCCTCAACATTGAGATGGAAATAATAATAGTATGTATTTCACAGGGTGGTGGTGAGGAAAAAAAAATGAGATAATTTTAAAGCACTTAGCACAATGCCTAGGACATAGTAGGACTATATAAATGCTACTAGTTTACTACTCTTTGTTCTCCTCCTCTTCAATTATCTGGATCATTGCTTCTATTAACTACCTAATTTTGCTATTATCAATCTCACCACATTTCTCTTTGTGCTCTCCAAATTTTCTGTTTCACACACTTAAAATGTTTTTGCATTAGGAAAGAATAAATGAATTTGAAAATTAATTAGGCTACACATCATAAATATCATGATTTCCAGTGTGCTCATTGACTACTCCATATATTCATTTTTAATTAAAAATATTATATATTTAGGATCCATCAACAACAAAAATATTTAAATAAATACAAAAAAGTGTGCAAAACCACAAACTCCACATCATTTTCAATTTGTTTTAAAATGTACGAATTAAATATATGTGCTAAAATAGATATCCTCTGCTTTTGAATTCCCTGTGAATTTGTTCTACTTTGATTTCTTTTTCTCTTGATTTTGTGGCTATTATTTTTAAAATGTAATTGTATTATGTATTATATTCTTTTTTTCTTTTTTCATCTCTTCATATAGAAATTAAGTTTTGTGAAGTTCTGACTGAGATCTAGGAAAGCTCATTTCCCCCCTCTAGGATTATGATTCTTGTTTTGAAGGATATAGAGCTATGTTACAATAATTGAGCAATGGTTTTCTGATTGAACTATAAAGGAAAAGAAAATATCAAGAGATAAAGGCCACTTGGATATAAAAATGATATCCAGAGGGAGTGGGTGATACTGATAAATATATTAATGACTACATTTTCACTCATTTGCCTTGTTCACTTCTTTTAGTTGGGAATACAAATTACCCATTTCTAACCATTGCCACTTACTGATTTCCTCTACAATAGTCATCCAGCAAATTCTTCTCTTTTAAGGTCATGCTATTCAATTTTATCATTCAATACACTGGTCACTACAGATTTTCAGGGCTCTCTCTTTCCTCAATGAATTCAGTGTCTGGCTTAGTTAGTCAACCAACATTTATTAAGTGTCTTCTCTATACCAAGCACTATACTAAGGGCTAAGGATATAAAGGAAGAGGGAATGTTTTTTCTTTTATCAAGAAATTCACGGTCCAATCAGGAAGACATGAAAATAGCTAATATATGTATGCTTATGTACATATATTTACATCTCTAAATGCAAGAAAAATGTGGAATTATTTGAGGTAATTAAGATTAATGACTAGGAAAGTTTTTTTTTTCTTTTTGTAGAAAGTAGGCATTTAACTGAAATATAAAGGAAGCCAATAAAGGTAGGATGTTTAGATAAGGCATAAGAACATTTGAGGAATGAAAGACAGGGTCACCTGCAAGGTACAGGAAGGAAACTATTATTCCTAGGAAATAGAATATGTGAAGGTGAGTAATATATAAGAAGAGAGGAAAGGTAGGAAGAGGCCAGGTTATAAAGAATTTTGAAAACCAAACAAGATTTTATATTGATCATGGAGAGACTAATGTGACACTAATGTTTATTAAATAAGGGAGGAATAGAATCTGGTATGAATTTTAAGATGAACAATTTAACATCTGAGTAAATGATGAATTGGGATGGGAAGAGATGTGAAGCTTGGAGAACAACTAGGGATTTGTAGCAATAATTAAGGTGTGAGGTGATAAAGACTTGAAAGTAGGTGGTTTTAGTGTCAGAAGAGAGTTACAAAGGTGGAATTGATGGTACTTGACCATTGGTGGTCAAAGGGTGGTGAGAGAGAGTGAGAAACTGACAATTCAACTAGATTGAGAGAGAGCAAGACCAAGAAGATGGCTGTGCCCTCAAAAGTAATAATGAAGTTAGGAAGAGGGAAAAGTTAAGGAGAAACAGATTCAGTTTTCAATAATAAATATGTGTACAAGAATATGTTTGAAAAATCTAAAATTCAGTTTTAGATGCAACATTGGAGATTGAAAGAGAAGTCAGGATTGAAAAGGATATCTGAGAAATATTTGCATAGAGATGAGAATTAAAACTATGGCAGTTGAGAATCACTAAGTAAGATAGAAAACAAGGAAAAGAGAAGAGGATCAACATAGAGTTTTGGTTACCTTCACTCTTACTGGACATGACCTGGATAAAGATCCAGCAAAAAAAAAGACTGAAAAAGAGTCAAAAAGGTAGGAGGAGAATCAGAGGAGAATAAGTCATAAAGAATTAGATGTTAGAGAATATCAAAGAGAAGAAAGTGAAAAAAACTTTCAAAGGCTACAGAGGTGGAGAGGGACTGATAAAATAGCATTTCATTTGGTTATTAACAGATCACTACTAACTTTAGAGAAAAGTTTCAATTGAACAGAATAGATCAGATGTTAAGATTGCAGATTTAAGAAGGAAAGAGGAAAGGAAGTAGATTGCCTCTACCATCCATATGTCTTTCTCTCAACTCATATGATCATACCCTGATTTATCCCTGCTTTACCTCATACCTAAAGCATTGCTATAGCTTTTGTGAATCTTAAAAATTCTCAGACCCTACTTCAGAACACTTGGTTAAGACCATTCCCCATTTTAAACAATGAAGGGACTTAGTCAGGAATGTGAGAACTCTACTAGTTGTAAACTCAAAGTACTTAACTCATACTTACAGTGAAGCAAAAGCCTTAAGATAAATCTATTTTTAGGAAGGTGCTAAGTACCTATGAAGGTCAGGCAACTTGCAAACTTGTAAGGCACAAGCCTTAATAAAAGAGGTGTGAGGCTTTAGTCTACTGGGGTGTTAATTACTCAAAAGTTTAGTCTACTTAGGTGTGAATTAAGAATGGTCTGTCCTTCGCAAAATGTCTACTGTGATTGGTAGATGTGAGAACTTAGGGGAGATGACATAGGAGAAAATTCTCTTTAAAAGGAGAATCAGAATGCCTCTGAAAAAGAATTCAGCCTTGGAAGCTGAAGTGGAGCTCAGGAGCTGAACTGGTGGGTCTCTCTGAATCCTAGAATCTTGTTTGGGACAAATTTTGTGGTGAGTGAATTAAAGACTGACTGATCTCTTTCTTCAAGGCTTAAAGCCTAGGCTGGCCTTGGCTGGCCTCGCCCCTTTCTCATCATTTCCTTTTACTCTCTCTCCCTTTCATTAATTCCTTAATTTGTATAATTAAAATCTCCATAAAACCCAGCAGACTTTGGTATATTTAATATTTGGGAATTTTCCCATGGCAACCACTATATTTTTGGTTTGAAACCATATTTCTGCAGTCACAGTTTAAGGCAAACACCCTTTTATATGTAACAGTTTATGAAAACCATTCTTTTAACTGTAACACTTTCTCATTTACTTCCTTGTTAAGTAAAACATAAAGATTCTTTACTAATCTCAGGATTAAATATTAATTTGATATTCATTTAAAGTTCTTCATGACTTGTATGCTTCCTACCATTCCAGTCTTCTTAGGCTTTTCTAATTTTTTTCAATCCAGTTAGGCTGGACTACTTGCAATTCTTTTAACACTTCATTTCCCAACTCATGTGTCTTTTACTTGATTGTCCTCAGTGTCTGTTATGTTTATTTTCATTTATTCATCTTGTTATCCTTGTCTTCTTTCAAGAGGCTCTACCTACTTCATGAAGCTGCCAGTGATTTTACCTTTGAGATTATATTTATTCTGTATATACTTTTGTGCAACAAGTTATTTGATTGTTGTCACCAATGTCTTCTTACATGAATGGAGAGTTTTTGCTTTTCTTTGTATTCCCAGAAGTTAACATAGGGCTTAGCAGAAAGTAGATATTTGATGAATAATTTTGTTTATTGACTGATGGTAAGCAAAAATAACTAAAGTAGAAACATCTAAGACTGAAGATTGAATGGTATTTAAGGACAACTAAACAAGAAGAAAGGACAAGGTATTGCTGAATAGAAGGAAAGCACAACTTAGCTAAATGAGAAAAATGTTATGTTTGGATGCTATTATGGTGCTTCATCTATTGTGCAAAGTAAATCTATTACTAATAAACTTTAAATGAAACTATTTAGATTTAAAACAAATAGATAAATTTGAGTAGTTCTGTTAAACCTTAATTTATAAAGTCCATAAGGGAGGGAAGGTGAGGAAGCATAAGACTTTCTCAATTCTTATCATTTAGAGAGTTTCAATTATATATCTATAAATATAAAAATCTAAGAGTATTTTAAAAGTCTAGACATTAGGGTAGAACTTGATTTCCTTTGTTCCCCAAAGAATTTGTTAAATCCAATATTGCAAAAATCATGCCTATCCTTATTTTTTTGATAAGATCAAGCTCCAGTTATGTTAGAGACATATAGGAATGAGTAATTATCTAATATGTATACATATATATATATATATTTCCTAAATTACCTGTTCAATTGAAGTTATGTTTCTTTAGCTCAAGAAATAATTAATGGTTCTTCATAAAAAACAAAACAAAGCAATGTCAAAGTTTCAAAAATTTCTGTTCCTTACCTCCATTTTGACCATCCTATAAATTGTTTATTCCTGTTGGGTGTATGAACTGTCATAGGCTAAAAGATGGGATATCATCCGATTAAAGACAGCTTCTTATTATTGTTGGTCTTTGGTTAAGAGGTGGAGGTTTGTGCTTTTTGTTGATTAAACAATGGCCATGGAGGCAAATGACAACATGTATTATTTATATGATGACTCATTCTGTGAATTTTAGATTTACTCCACCCTGCTTAGTCTAACAAAACAGGAATGTCTACACCCCTACTTGAGGATTATGTGTTGAGAAGGATGGCCTGTGACAGACATGAGCTAGAAAATGACAAATCAGAAACAACTGACAGACAACTGACAGACTCCCTGGGCTGACCTAAGTCAAGCTTAAACTACCATTGGTACATGTGAGACGTAGGAAGTGATGTAAAAATGGTCTACATATTTCATGTCACTTCCTCTCTCCAGGTCTCTTTTCATGGAGAGGTGGCTCTGGCTCTTGTGGCAGAGAGGTGGCTGATGGCACAGTGCTGAGTGTCTTGGCATCTTGGCATGGCTGCAGCTATTGTCTGGGTGAGTGTCCTTGATACAATAACTAGGAGAAGCTTAATACCATAGGTTAGGTGACACATCTCTGAGCTCTCTTGGAGTTTAGATTGATTCTTTTTTTTTCCCTTTACCTCCTAAAAACACCATCCTCCTAGGAGGCCCCTTATCTCAGAGGAGACCTCATAGCTGGAAAGTCTCTGAACTTCAGTTGGCTCAGGCTAGGCCGGAGAAATCCTATACCCTTTTCCCTCTCTCTCTTTCTTAATTTCTTCCCTCTATATTAATTAAACCACCACAAAATTTCCAAACTGACTTGAGTATTTTATTTGGGATTTGAATTAATCCCTGGCAATGATAAGGATAATATATTAGTCAAAATTCCTAAATTTACCCCTTTACAATTCTCATTTCACCTTATCACCTCTTTAAGAAAGAGGGACAGATGTGGTTTATAATAGAAATGAAGAAATCATTTGATTGTAGGTATGAGGCATCTTTCAAAAGATCAGATATTTTTCCCCCCAAAGTCTCATTTCTTTTCTCAACAACCTAATCCATTAAATTTCTATATCTACAAGGATTTTTTTTCCTATTTATATCTGTACATTTGTTTTAGTGCCTCAGGTTGAGTAATCATTATGAAAAATTTATATTTCTGTGTACATGATGCTGATTGAAACTGGTTATTTTAAAAATTAATACTTAGTTAATCTTACGACATGGGATTTATGATACTTGTATGTTTTTATTGTTGGCATTCAGCCTAGGGGGAAATGATTGTACATAGTCTCAAGATCTCACATAGTAAGAAATTCATTATACAAAGATATTATTCAGTTTGAGGAATACCAGGATTCTTTCAACGGGATATCATGTATTTAAAAAAATTGGACATGGAATAATATATCCCTTGACTTTATAGTAAAGCATGTGCCATTGTTAAAGGGTAACATCTGCAGTATAGAGTAACATATAACAAATTTAACAAATATAACCCCTACTTATATTTCAGTATTCAAGTTTACTTATATGTATTTAGGACTCTGAATTTACTAATACTTTGTAAATTATATTACTTATAGCTCAGTAAGTTTAAAAGTCATATCCATTGAGTCTTTCACCTGAAAGGAAGACAACAATGGCAACACCTATAGTAAATTATATTTTCATAGAAAAGCTGAATGATTATCTAGTTTAATTCATTTTACAAGTGAGGAAACTGAGACCCCAGGAAATCAAGTGTACAAAGAGAAATATTTATTTGTGGGTAAAACCTAGATTAATACACCAGATTTTCTGAAACAATCCAATTGAGTTTTTCACTGGATTATGTTTCCAAGGAATTATTCTACTTCATAATAGGCTGTTTAGTCTAGAGAAGAGATTTTATAGGGGAAGGATGATTACTGTTTTAAAATACCTGAATGACATTTATATAATATGTTAGTATATCAATTCAGAGTAATTAATGACCAAAGCAACCTAGCATTCGACAAACCCAAAGGTCCAAGCTATTGGGTAAAGAATTCATTATTTGACAAAAAAAGTTTGGGAAAATTAGAAATAATATGGAAGAAACTAGGCATAGACCATCATATCTCACACATTCACTGAGATTAAACTCAAAATGGATATTTGATCTAGAAATAAAGGAAAATACCATGAACAAATTAGGAGAACACAGGAAAGTTTACATTTCAGACTTAAGGGAAGAATTTATAACCAAAGAAGACATAAAGAACATAACAAAAAATGAAATAGGTAATTTTGATTACATTAAATCATTTTTGCCCAAATAAAATCAATGCAAATAAAATTAGAAGAGAATCAATAAACTGGGAAGTTTTTTCTTAAAATCTTTAAAATTTTATTTTTTGAAACATTTTCCAGATTACATATGGATACAGTTTTTAATATTTGTTTTCTGACAATTGCAATCTATTTTCCTTCTCTCTCTCCCACCATCATCCCACTCTTCAGGAAAGCAGGTAATATATCATATAGGCTGTACCTATATTATTATACAATATATATTTCCATTTTCATCATGTTATGAAAAAAGACAGATTGCTTGCACTAGAGAAAAATTAATGGAGGAAATGAAGTAAAGAATGATATGTTTCAATTTGTATTCAGACCCTGTTCTTTCTGTGGTAGTGGATAATCTCTTCCATCATGAGTCCCTTGGAGTTGTCCTGGATCTCTGCCTTGTTGATAAAAGTTGTCATTCACAGTTGATCATAATATATTATTCTTACTGTGTACAGTGTTCTCCTAGTTCTGCCCATATCACTTTGTATCACTTTTCAAAATCTTTCCAGGTTTCTTTATGATCATGTTTGTCATTTTTTAATGGGATACCACAACTTGTTTAACAATTCCCCAACTGATGGAAATCTTTTCATTTTTCAGTTTTTTGCTACAAAAAAGAGGTGTTATCAATATTTTTGTATATTTAGGTTCTTTCCGTCTATCTTTAGTTTCTTTTGGAATTAGACATATTGTTGAGTCAAAGGCTATGTACAGTTTTATAGCCCTTTGGCTATGGTTTCAGATTCCTCTCCCAAATGGTATCATTTATCAATCTGTCTTAAGTGTCTTCTCTCTTGGATTTCCCCAATTTCTCATATTTTGTTTGTAATAGTTGGATATGTCTTGTCTATCAATTGTTTTGTTTTCATTTTGTTTTGTCTATGAACCTATGTATTTTTCTCACTCTTTTTTCACAATGCATTTCTCTGTTTTTATCCTTGGATTAAAAAAATATATACCATGATATTCAACTTGTTCCCTGCTCTCTATCTATATATGTACCTATGCATTGCCCTAATAGTGATAAAGTTCTTAAGTGTCTTCAGTACTGTAAGCATCCCAAGTACTTTAGGTATCTTACATACTTTTTAATTATCATAGCTATTTTAAGCATCTTAATTACCACCTTCTTATTAGTAATGTAACCAGCTTAACTCCATTATTAATATCTTAACTATCTTAAATATTTATTACACTCTAATTATCTCATGTAATCTAGTTATCATTTTATTATGCATGGAATTTAATCAGTTTAACTCCATTGTTTCACTTCATTGCTTTAAATATATTAAGTACTTTTGTCATCTCTCTTGAACTATAGAAATCTTAAGTATCCTAGTTATTCCATGTAAGGATATGATTAGTTTAACTCCACTGTTTCCCTTGAGTTTTATTTTTCTGTTTACCCTTTTATGTGTCTTTTGAGTGTTGAATTTGGATATTAAATTTTTCTTTTTAGGTCTGGCTATTTTGTCAGGAATGACTAAAATTACTCATTTCATTTAATGTTCTCTTCTTCTCTTGAAGTATTATGCTCTGTGTTTTACTATGTAGGTGATTTTTGGTACTAGATCTAGATCCTTTGCCTTGTAGAATATCATATTCCATGCCACTCCTTTCCTTTAATGCAAAAGTTGCTATGTCCTGCATGATCTTGATTGTGGTTCTATAATATTTGAATTATTTTTTTTTTTCTGGCTTCTTATGGCATTTACTACTTAACTTGTATTTCTGGAATTTGGCTATGATAGTCTTGTTTATTTGTTTTGTTACTTTGGGATTTCTTTAAAGAGGTGATTCATGGATTCTTTCAATTTTTAATTTCTTTTATTGTTCAAGAATATCAGGGCAGTTTTCTCTGATAATTTCATTCGATATGGTGTTCAGGTTCTTTATTTTTGAGCATAGCTTTTGGGTAATCCAGTGATTCTCCTAGCTCTATTTTCCAGATCAATTGCTTTTCCAGTTAGAGATTTCATATTTTCTTCTTTTTTATTTTTTTGAATTATTTGTATTATTTCCTGTACTCTCATAAAGTCATTAGATTCCATTTCTCCAGTTCTAATTTTTAGGAAGTTATTTTCTCCTTTGAGCCTTTGTATCTTTTTTCTTAGTGTGTTATTTTCCTATTTGAGATACTGTGCTTTCTTTGTTTCTTCCTTCCTTCCTTCCTTCCTTCCTCCTTCCTTCCTTTTTCTTTCTTTCTTTCTTTCTTTCTTTCTTTCTTTCTTTCTTTCTTTCTTTCTTTCTTTCTTTCTTTCTTTCTTTCTTTCTTTCTTTCTTTCTTTCTTTCTTTCTTTCTTTCTTTCTTTCTTTCTCTCTTTCTCTCTTTCTCTTTCTTTCTTTTTTCTTTCTCTCTTTCTTTCTCTCTTTCTTTATTCCTCTCTTTCTTCCTCTCTCTCTCTCCTTCTTTCTCTCTTTCTTTCTCTCTCTCTTTCTTTCTTTCTCTCTCTCTTTCTTTCTTTCTTTCTTTCTTTCTTTCTTTCTTTCTTTCTTTCTTTCTTTCTTTCTTTCTTTCTTTCTTTCTTTCTTTCTTTCTTTCTTTCTTTCTTTCCTTCCTTCCTTCCTTCCTTCCTTCCTTCCTTCCTTCCTTCCTTCCTTCTTTCTTTCTTTCTTTCTTTCTTTCTTTCTTTCTTTCTTTCTTTCTTTCTTTCTTTCTTTCTTTCTTTCTTTCTTTCTTTCTTTCTTTCTTTCTTTTCTTTCTTTCTTTCTTTCTTTCTTTCTTTCTTTCTTTCTTTCTTTCTTTCTTTCTTTCTTTCTTTCTTTCTTTCTTTCTTCTCTATATTTCCTGCATTTTATTTCTAATTTTTCTTCTTAATTTATTATTATTTGTTTTCCTATCCTTTTTAAAAGCATTTCTAGAGATTCATTTTGGAACTTGATATACTTTCACATTTTTCCTTGAGGCTTCACAGTTTTCATTTTTGTATTGCCATCCTCTTCCGAGCTTGTATTTAGGTCATCTCCATTATTGATATTTTTCTAATGTCAAACTTTTTCCTCTGTCTTTTGCTCATTTGGGAGTTAGTTTTCCCCTTGATTTTGTTTATATGCTGAAGCTTACCTCTGTTTGTTGGGTGGAAGGAATACTGTCAAGCATTTGTACTGTCCCTGGGTTTGGCTCAATTGTCTGGGTGTCAGATTGAGTACACTGTAGAGGCAAGTTGATTGCATGCTACATGAGAGTTTGTAGCTGTTTAGTGTGGTTGGAGTTGGGTTTTACAGAATCCCAATGATGCTGGAACTTTTTGTCTGAGTTCCTCCCATTACTTCCTGTGCTAGGTCATGCCTTGGCATGTTTAAGTGGATTATACAGGGCCACTTTTCTCCCACTGCTGCTTCCTCTATATTGTATTGGTTTCTGATATTATTCTGCTAAGGCTGGATGGAGACTACTGTTTTTTTTTCTCCTACTATATTGCTTCTGAATTTTTCTGTTGCTTGTTCAGAGCTCACTCCTTGTATCCCAGAGAGATGTGTCTTCTTTGCTGTCTCTCTATGACATTTTTCTGGTCCAGATTACAGCTTCATCCCTTCTTCTGTTTGTTCTACTGCTCCAGTATTTATAGGCATTGTTGTTCTTCTGTTTTCCTTTGGACATCCTCTAGTCTGATATACTGCTGATGCTACAGTGGCTTTCTGAGTTTTTTTTTTTAATTGTATGTGGGATATTTGTCTTCTGTCAGGTCATGGGGAATATGGAAATATGTATTGCATGAAATCACTGGGATAACCTACAATAGACTATTTACCATCTTAGGGAGAGTGAGGAAGAGTAGGAAGGAGAGAATCTGAATTGCAATATATAAGTAGACAATTGTAAAAAATCATCTAAATGTAATTGAAAAAATATATAAAAGAAAGTAAAAAAAATGAGAATGTCATTTGAAAGAGGTTTAGACTTGTTCTATTTAAGCCCAGAGGTTCAAACTAAAGACAATGAATAAAAATTGTGAATGGATATATTTATGAGTGATGGGCTGAATCCCTTTTTTCCTTTTAAAATAATGGAAGTATTTTAAAGAAGAATGGAAAAGGTTTAGTGAAGTTATCAGGTGAGTGTTCATAATTAAAGGTAGATCCCAAGCACCAAAAATAGTAATAAAGGTGCTATTTAAGATCAAAGAACTCTCTCTCTCTCTCTCTCTCTCTCTCTCTCTCTCTCTCTCTCTCTCTCTCCTCTCTCTCTCCCCTCTCTCTCTCTCTCTCTCTCTCTCTTCTCTCTCTCTCTCTCCTCTCTCTCTCTCTCTCTCTCTCTCTCTCCTCTCTCTCTCTCTCTCCTCTCTCTCTCTCTCTCTCTCTCTCTCTCTCTCTCTCTCTCTCTCTCTCTCTCTCTCTTCTCTCTCCTCTCTACTTTCTCTCTCTCTCTTTCCCTCTCTCTCTCTCTCTCTCTCTCTCTCTCTCTCTCTCTCTCTCACACACACACACACACACACACACACACACACAAAGAATAAAGGACTGAAAATTTTAAATGAAAAACTTCACACAAACTGATAAAAACGAACAGAGAAAAGATGAAGTAAAACAAAAGGCCAAAATCTATGAATGAATTTTGGGGGGCAAAAAAGGGAGATGTAATCTTGAAGTGGACTCTTGAAATGGGGCTCCATTGACTCTGAGAAGAAGAGTGACAGGCAGAACAAAACATAATGATAGGAGAACAATCAGTAGAACAACATTTTTTAAATGGCTATACTGGAAAAATTCAAGATTCTGATGAAAAAGGAACAGATTTAAAGAATATAACTTGGCAGCATAGTCTGATAATAACTTTCTCATCAAAATACGAATAAAGTGTTTGATTATAATAGTCTATGAAATCATAGCAAAAATTGCCTGAAAGTAATGAATACAGAAGGCAGTATACAATTTGAAGAAATTTATAGTATCTCTTTAGAAGAAGCTTACATTTAATTGATATGGAATCATAGTGGCTAAGTTCTAGAGTTTCAATACCAAAGAATAAAGCTAGGAAAAATACAAGAGGAAAGAATTCAGCTATTAGAAATCTGAGTTGCAGAATACTATTCAATAATAACAAAACATATAAGATGGATCTTTTGATAGGAGCAACAGCTACTAAGTTTCTTGCCATTTAGGCAAAATTGTCTCTTTTCCCCCCTAAAAGTTAATTAAACTCTCCTTGAATTTAATTGGTCCAGTAGATTAAGGCTAAAATCATTGATATTGTTCCTTCAGTACCTAATATTAAAGCCCAGAAGATAAGGAGTAAAGGTCTCCTGAATTTCAACAGATATCAACAAAGAATGAAGAGGTAGGGTAGCTGTCTCCAACTAAAAAAAGCCTCATTATTTCATTAGTACACTTTCTATGTTATTGTGATATAAATCTCCTTTTGTTAAATGATCAACAAGAGTGACATCTTATTCTAATTCAGAACCCAAAATATTAGACTCTCCTGAGTCAGGTTTGGCACAGAAGACTTAAACATGATATCCCAATATTTGGGATTCCACTGCTTAATTCAGAACTGGGCAATATTTTTATCAAATTGATTAAGAAGCTAAAATTTAACAAGATAACTTAGATGTCAATCTATATAAATAGTGAAAAATAATTCATTGTTTACAAGTTGTAAATAGATAACATTTACTCTTTTTTTGGTCTTTCCTAGTATAAATCTCATTGAAAGGACAAAGGGTAGGAATTTTAAGGAAGACTACTTCAAAACACAATAGGCAACTATTTCTGAAAGAATGAGTGTAATTTCAGGAGAAGAAATATTTCTAGAAGTTTCACAATTAAAAAAGGGAAAGAGGCCAATACAGGCATATATATTTAGGACAAAATAGAAAGTCTATATGATCTGGTTGGGAGAAGAGAGATAATGGGTGAGTAACTTAATATTACAAAGTAAGATACCAACTAACTGGTATTGTTTTCAGTGAGGAGTTTACTCTCTGCATATGAGAAATGTTAGCTAAGGTAGTGTGTCATATTGAATATCCTAACGCTTGCCCTTAAATGAGTTAACCTGTTTTATTTTTCCTTTAAAGATTCTGAAACCATCCTTGAGACTTGATTGTAGCAGAAGACTTAAGTTTTAGGTTTTTTCATTGCTTACTGGTCTCACAAGTACAAAACAGCTACAAAAGCCTGATTCTTGACTGGAGAATAAAAATTGTCAACTCAGACAAGATAACTTTACTTAAATGAATCAATGCAAGATTTCCTTACTGCATGTCCTGGTTGAATCTCCTCTAAGTAAATATCCTTTGATTTTATTTTTCATTGACTTGAGATTTTTTAATCTATGCCCATTTCTAACATAAACTACCAGGAGACTGCCCTGAGCCAAGGTTAGCTCAGAATATACAGTTAAGGAAATAGCATCTTGTTAAAAACAAGGGGCAAAAAGTAATATAATAAGATGTAATAAAAAGAAAAGAAAAGTAAGCAATTATGATGCTGAATGTTAATAGAATGAAGGTTCAAGTGAAAAGGGAAGCTTCCAATTGCCCAAAACAACATTAATTATTTTCTTCATTGTTCATGGATTTTTTAATGTACATGAATCTATTTTGTGTTTAGAGATATAAATCATAAAGTCTGACTGATTTAATGTCAATATATTTCCCACAGTAAAGAGTTGTGTGACCATTGGGTTAGAAGGAATTCCTGAAATTTGCCTAATTGTTTTGAGAGATCCTTTGAGTAAATTTGAAGTATTCAACCTCTTGTTCAATGGACACTACTTTGAAAGGATTATGGACTTCAAAGTAAGAAAGTTTTTACTTTGTAAAGGAAGAAAAAGTTGGTAATAACTCTATACTCCCCAAAATGAATAATAACAGGATTCCCAATATGTAGTTATAACTGGCTTTTTTGAGTAATTATACAGATGAAGTACTGAATTTCCAACTTTAAAAAATTTGAGTATCCTCAGAATAGGGAATGCAGCATGTAAAAATAATTTCTAACCAAAAGTTAACAATGAAATCAAAGGATAAAAGGTGCAGTAGGGTGTTTTTTGGGGACAGTTATTATACCTTCACTAGAAGTTAACAAGGGGATTAATAATATTGTTATATATACTGTAGAGGAGATTTTTGTTCAGTTTTGGATTGGCTTTAATAACTTCTGATATTCCTTTGAACTCTGACATTATATGGTTCTATTTTGATAAAAAATTTAATAAATACTCCCATGTTATTCTTCTGAATAAGATGTTAAATATGACTAGGGAAATATTGTTAGGTGTATTTATTAGTTATATAATTTAGAAATGTAAAGCATATTAGATGTAATCAGGTTCAAAGTTCAAATTTTACAGATGATAGAAGTACCTCAGATCATTGAATCAGGATAGGCTATAGGTCGAGTTCTTAACCATGTTGCTGACTCAAAATTTAGTACTATTTTATGTAAAGAATTTAGTCTTGCCATTTCCAACATTTTTATTAATGTCTTAGATGAAGATGTGACATCTACAAATCTGCAGATGAAAAAAAAATCTGAGAACATTTCCTAATGACATAGACAGAGTCAAGATTCAAAATTATATTAAAAAGTTATAATTCTAAAAGAAAATTTAACATTGATAATTGCAAAAGATTACAGTTATGGAAGCTGGAAAATCAATTTCCTGAGTAATATGTATAAATAACAAATAATCCAGGTTAGCATTTTTAAAGTAATAATTAAAAAAACTCTATAGGTTTTAGTTACCCAAAAGCTTTTTATATAATCCTACAGTTATCTCTAGTTTTAACATAGTTTTATATTGCATTTATAATGAAAAAAAATTCTAGACTATAGGTAATAATCATCTCTCTGTTCTCTGTGGGAATCAGACCAAATCTGGATTATTGTTTTTCTTTATGGGTACCACATTTTAAGAAACAGCATTGAAAATACAGACAATCCCTTTGTAGAAAGTTGATAAAGAGAAGAGTTGGGTACTTACTAATTTTCTGTCCCACCTGAATTATTCATGGGGAAATATAAACTTAATTTTCCTCTTTAAAACATTTCAAATTATGTGGAAAAATAAAATAAAACAAATAAACCAAGCATTTTATCTAGTATGGAAAGATGAATATTATTAAAGGGGGAAGGAAGAAAAAAAAACTTTCACACAAGAAGTTATTTTTTGCCTTCTTTTCTTATGCAGATTGTTTATATATAAAAATCGAGTCCAGTTACACTTTGACTTCAAATAGAACATCACTAAGCAGATGAGTTTAATTAAAAATAAATTATGATGCTGCAACATTCACTTATTAGAAAATTCTGGACTATAAGGCTCCACAGCCTTCAAAATAATTAAAAGTGAGCTCCATGTAACTTCCACTTGAATGACTTATGGTAGAAGAAAATAATAAATTTCTGCAACCCAATACCAATATGGCAGGAATATGAAATGACTTCAACTACATTACAATCTATAATTATGCAAGTGTCTTGACACTCAGTTATTGTCTTATGATGATATCTCTTCCCTTTCTTTGTACCTTCAAGATAAATTATATTCATTTTGTATTATCTAGATATATTCTGTTTTGACAGAGAAAGACTAGAGAAAAGATGACCCACAAGCCTGACCAATGCCTCCTGCCATTTCCCTTCTGTATGTGAGTCTGAAGGAAAATTGCTTTTTGTTTTTCTCTTTAATTTCTATTTCTAGGCATTTATTAAGAGATTGTAGATTTGGGGGCAGCTGGGTGGCTCAGTTGATTGAGTACCAAGCCTAGTGATGATAAGTTCTGGGTTCAAATCTGCCCTCAGATAGTTCCTAGCTGTGTGACCATAGGCAAGTCACATAACCCCCATTGCCTAGCCCTTACCACTCTTCTGCCTTAGAGCCAATACATAGTATTGATTCTAAGATAGAAGGTAAGGGTTTAAAAAAAGAGAGAGAAAGAGAAACAGAGAGAGAGAGAGAGAGAGAGAGAGAGAGAGAGAGAGAGAGAGAGAGAGAGAGAGAGAGAGAGAGAGAGGGAGAGATAATAGATTTTGAACTACAAATTTCCTAAAAGGTCAATTACTCCAATCATCTTATTTTATAGAAGGGAAAGCTAGGATTCCAAGTCTGTTAATCAGGAATTAGTAATGCCAAGCTTTGAACTCAGATTTTCTGACTTTGGGGCATTCTGGCTTTTGTTATTGTCAATGATCATACTTATTTTGTTTTAAAATAGTTCAATATCCACACTGGAATTCTATCTACTCATTTGCCTGTGTGCACAACCCTACCACCAACAATTTGTGAAGAATACTTTCTAGTTATCTTTTTTTTTTAAATATATTTGGACATGATTAGTCTATGTGCTCCAATGGTTGTGTTATCCAATGACTAGGAAAAATTATGTACAACTGTTCCCCTTCCCTCTGGCAAATTTGGTAGAACTTATTGTGGGAAATTTAGAGACAGACGAGTAAGAATCATATAGGATTAACAGGAATGCTTGACTGAGTTCTACATATTTGGAGGGAACAGCTTCATTAGTGAGAACATCATACACTTCTATTTCAATATTTTGAGTAGCTTTTGGTTAGATATACATTTTCTATCTCTCAGTGTATCAGTAAAACATCATTGGTGAGAAGAAAGGCTTATTTTTTACATGCGTGTTAATCATGATCAAAATTAGCCTTATATTTTCATCATTATTTTTGAACATGCTATAAACGTCTCATTGGAGCAAAGTTAAATGAAACTTGGGAAACTTTAATTTAAAATGTTACCAGTCACTGATTCATTGAGTGACCACTATGGGAAACTATAATCCAGCATGCTTAAATTCTCTTACTGTGAGGAGCCTGACAGAGCTGTAATTAGAAGGATTAGAAATTATGTTTCTCAAGGAGGAAAGGTAATAGTTGATAGTGTAATTACAAATGAAAATTGTAAGTAGACAACTATGCCCCTTTATTTCTTGTTGGGTCTGTCTGGCCTAAAACTATTTGAGTTTCAAAAAGTTTGGAATAAAAGGATATGGCAGCTTCAGAATCTCATAAAATGTGTTTTTAGACACCCAACTCTGTTTTTAAAGGAGCACAATTCTTTGAACTTCAGAATCTGAGGTGGCAGGGTATATCAGAGGCCATTATGTTTTGGTAATAACTCTTGCCACATGGAGAACTTAAGATTTAAATCTATAAGGTCATTTAATTCAACTTCCTTATTTTTCATAGGACAAAATTTAGCCCAAAAGATATTAGGTGAAATAAAATGTGACATAGGAAACAAGTCACAAGATCAAGATTTCAATATAGTTCTTCTGATTTCATCTTTTATATAAGCTGTGTGCACCTCACTGGGAAATCTTCTCCAGGGACAAGAAATCAGGAATACTGATCATCTGGTAAAATTCAGATAGACTGAGTTGGCTGAAGCTGGCAGTATCTTGAATCATCATCATTGATCTTCTCACTGATTTCTCTTAAATGCTGTGTCTGTTTTTTTGGAACAGTATGTGCTATGACCTGCACTTATATGGATACACTTAAACAGTTTTATGTATGCCATTTGGAATATTGCAGGATCAAACAAAATGACAGGACCTCCCAGCCTTAACTAGTCTCTCTTCTCTACTCTCCCCATGCTTTCTTCACATGAAGTATAGGGCGTTTTCAGATATGACATCCCAATCTCCTTCCCCTAAATTCCCTGCTAGAAATGCCAGAGCCAATAGCTAGCATTTGATTCATTTTCCTTTTCCATTAAGCTTTGGAACATAAAAGCATCCAAAGGGAATTTCAGATGTATAGCAACAGCTATCACTTTAATCCATCAATGTACTTTTACATTGATTAATCAGTAAATTGAGAAGCATTTATTAAGTACCACATATGTATCAGACACTTTCTTAGGCACTGGGGATACAAGGCAAAAGTGAAATTGACCTTACATGTTTTTTTAATATATATAACAAGCACATTATCTATATTACTTGATTAATTATACTATACTGACAACATATTGCTTAAATGTTTTGAAGGGGATCATATTAAAATAAAAAGAAAGAAAGAAAACAGATGTTCCTCATAGTCAAGATTCCTTTTCTCTTTAAATAATGTCCCAAATGGTTCAGCAATGGGAAAAAGAATTCCTGCTATCAAAAGAAGAGAAAGATGATCATATATTCCTCGCTATATTCATAGACTAAGCTCACAAAATTAAATATTTGATTTTTTAAATTAAGTATAATAACTTGAAAAGTCATTGCTTGGATCTTATTCAATTTGGATTATTAGGTAAATCAAATTAGGAAAACTGAAATGGTTTTCAGAACTTGAATCCAAATTCTTGGTAGCTCTAGTGGGCTTCACTGTGATTTTTCCATTCACTGCTATTTTGACTGTTGACTTTACTTGCTTTGCAATGATTACAGCATTCTATTTTTTTTTTTTTGCAACACTTCCATTATTACCCCTCTCCATTTCCCCTGTCTACTTAATTGATTAAATAGCTAGAATTCAGAGGTGGAGCAAGGAGTGGTAACTTCCTCCTTTGAAACAATCCATTAGTTTCAAGTCTTCAAAACAAGTCAATATTATCTAACAAGTCCTTAAAGTCAGTCCTTAAAAACAAAGATAAATTATTGAGGTGCTTCTACTCCCAGGACTGCCTTCTAATCTCTGCATACTCAAACTAAATCAATGAGTATTTTTATTTAATTGTCACTCTCTATAAAATATATATATATATATATATATATATATATATATATATATATATATATGCATCCAGTTCTGGGATTTTCAAAAAGCATTTACTTTCATTGCATCCGGTTTGATAGCTGAGAGAAGAAAACTACTAACTAAGCATTAAAAATGTTCTCAATTTGGATTGCAATGCCATTTTTCAAGCTTGTGCCAGGGAGGAATCTCCATCCACATTAAATTAGTCTACTCAAGGAAAGGTTCAGGACTAAACTATAAACAAACTATAAATAAAACAAAATAAAACATGATAGTTGGAGGGATTTTTTTTTGGCCCTTTTTTTCCAATAAAGCTGATCAACCAAGTACTTCTTGACTAAAAAAATTTTTATGAAGAAAGAGAAGAATTTAATGAAGAACAAAACTTAATGACACTTTATCCTTTTTCCTTAAGTATTTATCACTTTCAATAGCATGGAGATGTTATGTAATCAGTGTTAAATCACTAATGATCATAATAGCTTTTTGGTTCTCTGTGAGTGTCCATTACATTTTTTCTTTATTATACATGGATCCAGATGTAGACATCAACATTTAGAACTTTGACTGAGGCAATGCTTTAGAATCAGTCCTGAAATGCCAAGTGACACTACAAATAAGTAACTTCCATGTCTCTGTATAATTGATGTCTTTAAATTATGGGTGACATCCCTTGGAAGTTATGGAAATTGTCTGAATGAGTTAATATGCATGACTAGAATCAATGAATATTGAAACATTAGGATACCCCAGATGGTACATTCTGAGTGATTATTACATGCCTCAGGTGTGTTGGAATGCAGAAGGCTGAAGGCCAAGAGACATCACCCATTATAGAACAGCAGTAATCTCTCAGAAATGCATTGCCTAAGGTATCTATTGTTATTGTAAAATTGAAATCATTTTTAAAAAGTGAAAGGTCATGCCTAGGATGTAATTAAAAAAAAAAATACCAGCATGTTGAAGCTATCCCTGTCAAGCAGAAAACTCCTTGATGTTCAGAGCTCTAAACTCCTTAGAGAATGGATCTAATTTTTGGAAACAAATGACAGTAATGAGGAGCAAAGTCAAGTAAATATGATAGGGAATGCTATTTATGTTCAAAAACCCTACCCATATGATCTTGTCCCTGTCAGAACTCTCTGAAACTTTGTTTCTTTATCTATAAAATGAAAAATTTCAAGATGACCTTGAAGTCCCTTCAAAGATCTAAATTCATGATAAGTCATTGAATAGCAGCAACTTCCTCATGCATTTGTTAAGATAAATACCAGAAAAGAATTCCAAAATTCTTTTAAACAAAGAATATTCTAAAGGAGAAATCACATTTGAATTCATAAATTCTTACAACTAATTTTAATCAATCTTATGGGTATTTCACAAAATCTGTTTTTTTTTTTTAGGTTAAAAGATTATATATCTATAATTTGAAATGACCTCTGAGGATATCAAATTGTAAAAGTGCTAAATTTGGACTGATGGGATCTCAGTTCAAATTTTGATTTTAATTCTCACTGGTTTGGGCAACTTAGTTCAAATTTCTGAGACTTAAATTTCCTCAGCTGGAGAATAAGAGAGTAGGACTTAATGACCTATAAATCATCATAGTCCCTGCCCACCATTTCACAATTGAGGAAACTGAGTATGAAAAAGATTAAGTAACTTGACTACAGCCAAACAAATAGTAAGCAATTAATCATCAGCAGCAGAATCTGAATTCACTTCCTCTGACTTCATGGACAGTGTTTTTTGTTTGTTTGTTTGTTTTCTCTGTTCCTACTTAGAATTCCAAAAGGATGATAGTCATAATGAAATAGAAATATCCATTATTTTATTTTTAAGGAAGGATTCTTATTTACCAGGAGGTATTTATCTCAAATATGCTCTCATATCCCTGGAAAAACCTAGGACTCAGATAAAAATGACCAGAGTATGATTATTCTATTAACTTTCAAGTTCCCCTTCCACAATCAAATGTACACATTAACTAGAGCAAAGATAAGAGGATTAGAGACTTAAAGTGGGGATTTAAATAAAAAATGGTAACTCCTGCTTACATTAGTGATGCAGAGCTTCAATCTAGGAAGAGTCACAGAATTAGGAACCAGATGAAATTTCCTTTTCCACAATTGAACTAAAATTCATCACTCTGTATCCAAGAATATTTAAATGCCCTACAATTGTATGTTCCTTGAGAAGTTTCAAAGGTTTAAGTTGACTCCTTGGAGTACACATTATTAAAGTAGAATTTTATATTGCATAAATATATGATCTAAATTTTTCTAGAAAAGAAAATAAAGCAACCACTGTCATTTTTTTCTGGTATGTGATTTCAGTTTGCTTAGGCAATCACAAATAATATAATAATTTTAAGACAAGAAAACATTTTATTTTGATGAGAGAGAGGAGTAGGGGGCAGCATCCAACATATTGCTTGGGCACTCTATTACAAATGTTTTGGAGAACATAGAGAAAAATTAGCATAATTTAGGCAGCTATGGATGGGCTGTGGTCTTAGTTTTAAAATAGGAGGAAGGATTAATGATCTTTATTGAAAAGAACATATTCATAAGATTATAAATCCATTCTTATGATGCAAAGAAATTATACCAATAATATGCTAAGAAGATATTCAGATACATTTATATGGAATAAAAGAGTGTGATATAATTGGAAGAATATGAGAGAATTTGAACTCTTTGGTCTTAGTCCTGTCTCTGTCAGTAATGACCTGGACTAACAAACTATAACTGGACAAGTCATTTTACCTCTTCGGCCTTTAGTTCCTCAACTGTCAAGTGATAGGACTGGAATACATTCTCACTGAATTTCCTTCCAACTTTAATTAATATAAAGCCAGTGATATTAGTGGTTGGATTAGACAACTTTGGGGTTTAAGTGGAATGGAAGGGGAAGAAGAGAACAAGTATTTTTAAGCACAAGGAATTATGTCATACTTTATGCAGATAGATTATCTTTCTGGAAGATAAAAACATCTCAGAAACTTCCACCTCTTCATCAACCCTTGCTCCTGAGAGCCCTTCTCTCATTCTTGGAGAGAGGGTGGGAGGTGGACATGTGGAAGTTTCTCCCTGATTCTCCACCATTTAAGGATAGTATTCAATTCAATCTCAAAATTTTCCATTCTGTAGTTTTTCTGGGCTTCAGCTTCTCCAGAAATCCATTATTCTGCCAAATGAAATCAATTCTACATCTCATTATTCCTCAAAATATTTCCTACCAGGAAATTACTTCATCATGCCATGGGGCTGTTTACCTTCTTCTACTTTTTCAGCTTATTTTTACATGTTGTTTCCTCTATTAAATTGTGAGCTCTTCAACTCATAGGGACCTTTAAGCCTTAAGTACCTGGCACATAGTATGTGCTTGATAAAAATTTATTGACTTTGGCCCTCTCTGACCATGGTGCTAAGTGCTTTATAAATATCTTTTGCCCCCCACAATGAACTGTGAAGAAGATGATATTATTACCTCTACTTTTCAGTTGAAGAAACTGAGTCATGCCAAGTTTAAGTGACTTGAGCGTCACACAACTAAGTGTTTAAGTATACTCAAGTCTTCCTGACTTCAGGTCCAGAACAAATTCCAGCTCTTTGTTTGCTATGCTTGTCTTTGTGAGTGTGCATGTGTGTGTGTGTGTGTGTGTGTGTGTGTGTGTGTGTGTGTGTATATGAGCATCTGTGATAGCTAACATCAGTTCCCCATTGCAGGAAGATTACTTGTTTTGATATATACTTTATTAGGTGAGAAAAAGAAGAATAAAAAGACAGAGACACACAGAGAGAGAGAGAGAGAGAGAGAGAGAGAGAGAGAGAGAGAGAGAGAGAGAGAGAGAGAGAGAGAGGAGGGAAAGAGACAGAGAGAAAGAGAGACAGAGAGAGATAAAGACAGAGACAGAGTTAGACAGAGACACAGAGACACAGAGGCAGAGCAACAGAGGCAGAGAAAGACAGAAACATAGATAGAGGCAGAGACAGAGACTAAATCAGAGACAGGGACAAACAGAGAGACAGAGAGTGACATACAGAAACAGAGAAAGAGGCTCTATTTGTATAAATGGCTCTCTTGGCAAAGGAGGAGGAAAATGATAAATTATCATTTATTTCAACATCACGCCCTAGTGCCTCTGTTAATAGAAATCTGAAACTCCCCAGTGGCGGATTCCATTCCTTGGTCATAAACTATTTGTCTAGAGAAGCTTAGAAATAGTATCAGAAGGGGCATATTATTTTAGAACTCAAAAGGACCTTAGGGTTCATCTACTAACAACTCTAATTTTACCCAAGAGTAAACTATAGCACAGAGACACACAGTGACTTAGCCATGGTCACACAGCTCATTATGGGAATAGCAGGGATAGAATTCAGGTAGGTCTACTGGTTCTTACTTCCCTGTTATATTTTTTTCACATGACAATGTCATGGAAAGGATTTCCTTGTTATGGAAGAGATAATGATGTTTCTTTGTCTGCTTAAATGACTGTCATTTAGTCCTTCCAAGGGGAATAGAGTTTGTTAAATCACTTGTGGTAGTGGGGCATTGGAAACTAGATTTAAAACCATTGTGAGAATAGTTATCTTACTTAATGGTTGTATGCTTTGCAGCTGAACTAATGAGAGCTCTATGGGGACTGGATAGTATTACTTTTTGTTGTGACAAGAGAAAATAATCTGAATTCATCCTCAGGGAATAGAACCTGGTAGAGTTTGCCTCACATGGAAGCTATTCTAGCTATAGCAGACATGAACAATCTCCTCAGTCAGGTGAAGAAATTCCTTAGAACCCAGGCCAACAGACATTCCTAGGTACATTGACCAATCCCATCACCCCATCCTGAAAAAAAATTTGCTGAAGGCACAATTTGTGTCAATGACTGAAGCTTCTGAAAATAGCCCTATTACCCTACCTTGGTTTGAATTCCTAAAATTTTCAGGGCATTGACTGTAAGAATTAAAATATTACTTCAAGAGCTTAGTAACAAAAGAATGTTCAAATTCTCAATACCACTTTGGATAACAGATATGGAGAACCCCAGCAGTCTTGGACCTGTAAAAAGGGATGATGGAAATTATTACACTTAGAGGAGGTATGTTTTGGGTATCTTTCCAGCCCTTGCACTTCACAAACCCTGCCAATAAGACTGAATTTTTCTCCACTAATATTAGTGGTGCATTAATATTTATAGCTTAGCAACCAGAATACAGATAATTATTTATGGTTCCAGGGACACAGACAATGTTAAAAGAAACCCCAAGCTCTCCCAATCCATACTCATATGTACAAACACTCTAAAATTAGCCTTTTCAAGCTGGATTGGAAAATATTCATGATGAAAGTCCCTACTGGGCTTGTCAGAGTATGTTTTATCTGGCTCTCCGTTTTAAGATCACTGCCTTCTTTGATCTTTGATTTTACTTTAATTTCATAGAAACTAAGTTATCCCAATATCACTTGTTGCATTCTATTTAACTAACCTAGCCTATGTGATAATGTTAAAATGCTCCCAAAGTTTCTCATTAGTTTATGCATTAATGTAATTCTTCGTTGTTACTTACAGAAAAAAAAAATCACTTCATGAAAATTTAATGAAAAACTAATTATGCTTTTCTACCAAACAGTGTATTTAGACAAATAGTAATTGTATCAGTCTGTCTTCTGCACTGATTTTGCTTGGAGAACGTGTGTCCCTTAAATGAATAATTACCTACAAAATAATTAAATGTTGCTGATATGGCCTACTCATCCCACTTGTACACAGAAACAGCATAGTCTGTCTTCCCTGAAATCTATCTCCGTCATGTTGGATAAGCTTACTGTCCATCACAGAGTTGGCATCGATTCCTACTCAATTACAGAAGAACATAGCACCATATTAAAAGACAAATAAGGTTTAATTTTCATCACAGGCTGCCTGTAAGTCCATGTTCCATTATAGATTAAAGGAACCAATTATTTTTAAAAGTAAAGCTTTAATGAAAGGTCTCACTAATATATGGACAAAGTTATGATCCTCTATGCATTATAACATACTCTTAGTAATGATTCAGGAAATTAAAAATAAATGAATGAATAAAAATTGTGGACAATGTAAAGATGCTTCCAAAAGGTTGTTATTTTGCTATTTAATAAGAGCTACTTAATTTTTTCTCCTTCTGTTTTACAATAGATACTAAGTATCAATTCCAAGACATAAGAGAATTAAGGGGTAGGGAACTATAATTAAATGACTTGTTCAGGGTCAAACAGGAAACATCTGAGGCGACATTTGAACTCAGAACCCCCTGTCACAAGGTCTGGCACTCTATGCACTGATCCACCTATCTGCCCTAAAAGCTGCTTCTGAATAGTAAATGAAACATTTGGGATTTAAAAGCCTTGAAAATAAATAGTCATGAATCCAACTTTGCCTTCTTTAATCATCTCATGCATTTGTAATCCAGACATGAATCCTTCTTTCTACATTTATGTCTGTCACTAGCTGACTATGAGACTGAAGACATATTGGTTAATCTGTCAGTATTTCTGGTTCATTTGGAAAGTGGAAGGATTAGAAGAGAGTAACAATTCCCAGTCTAAAATAAACTTTGTAACTGTCAATTAATGTTTGATTTAAAAAGTTGACTGGTAATTAGGAAACCCTTGAGTTTTAGGGATCATTAAGATCTCTCCCAACTCTTTGATCCTACCATGCAATAATCTTCTAGCTCAATTTCTTCTACTAGTTTGTCTCTTAAACGTGGACACTATTTTTCAAATGTTTTATTCTTATAACTATTGATAGAAAATAAATTTCTTAAATGCAGGAGCTATATATTTTAAAATCTTTGTTTCCCCAGCCCCTAGAATAAATTGATATACTACCACTCCATTATTAAAAAGACTACAGTAACTACCAGTTTTCAACCATATAAAATCTATGCTTTCATTTTAATATTTAAAACCTCATTTTTTCTGCCTTTCTACCTTTTTTTATCTCAACCTAATTATTACTCTGAAATTCTTATGTATACACATAAACAACTAAACACATTGTAAGAACTAGAATATTAATTGCAGACTAGTCTTGCCTTCAGAACTCAAGCTGAAAATTTTGACCTAAATTAATCAATTAGTATCTTGTTTGTGATTCCATTCGTTCATATTGTTCTAACTAAAACACACATAATCACCTTCTAGGATATCGGGGAAGTTCTTCCTGATAATTTCTTGCAAAATTGCGTCTAGGTACTTTTCCTGATCATGATTTCCAGGAAGTCCAAATATTATTAGGTTATCTCTCTTAGATTTATTTTCTGTTTTTTTTTCACCCTTATTATTAGTTTTTTTTTTTCCAGATCACATGATGGCATAATTATAAGCAACTGTTTTCTGACATTTTGTGTTCCATGTTCTTTCCCTTACTCCTACCTCTCTTGGATCTATTTTCAAGGTGTGTGTTGGTCTAGTGGGATATTTCAGATTTCCTTCTATTTTTTTCCCATTATTTTGAATTTGTTCCTTTGCTTCCTGATATATTTTGTAGTCATGAACCTTTATCCAATTCATATTGTAAGGAAATAATTTTCTTCTCTGAGGTTTTATACTTCACTTTAAAGGGAGTTATTTCCTTAGTGGAGCTTTTGTATTTCCTTTTTTTTTAGGGAACCTCTTTCTTCATTGAATTTTTGTTCTAAGCTGTTGACCACAACCACCTTCTGTCATTCAATTCATCTTCTTTAATTCATTTTTAAAATCATGTTAATTATCTGATAAGAATTCCCCTTCAACTGACCAATATGGCAGCAAAGGAAAGTGATAAATGTTGGAGGGAATGTGGCAAGATTGGGACACTAAAACACTGCTGGTCGAGTTGTGAATTGGTCGATCCATTCTGGAAGAAAATTTGGAACTATGCTCAAAGGTGCTAAAAGATTGCCTATCTTTTGATCCAGCCATAGATAGCACTGCTGGGTTTGTATCCCAAAGAGATAATAAGGAAAAAGACTTGTACAGAAATATTTATAGCTGCACTCTTTGTGGTGGCAAAAAATTGGAAAATTAGGCGGTGTCCATTGATTGGGGAATGGCTGAATAAATTGTGGCATATGTTGGTGATGAAATATTATCCTGCTGAAGGTCTGGGGATGAGAGGATTATGGATTGCATTGCAAAAACTGGGTTGGTAAAAACACCAAGGAGAAAGAGGATGGAATTCTGCTGTCAATGGAGGATGGGGCTAGAATCTCTAGCCAAGAAAAGCAGATCAGCAGTTCGAGAGAAGGTTCTTATCTCTTTTGAACTTGGAGAGGAGCATCTTGCTGAACTAAACCTGTTGTGATCCCTCATTTATCTGAAGAAAATCAGATTAGCCATCCATTCCTCAGTGGTGGATAGAGACTTTTTCCCTGTGGGGAACAGAAGAGACTATCCACCCAAGAAAAATTTCAATTGCCCTCTTATACAACTGTACATCCTTCTAGATCAGGAAAATCCAACAGCCTGACTGCACAATCACACTAGGGACACAGGTCCCCAGATCTAAGCCCTCAATCTCTGAGGGGAATTTAGGATAAAATAGTAATTAGGGATTCCTAATTTTCCCTCTACCCTAAACCTTACCATTCCTAAATAACCCAAAGAATAAATAGACCTTGTTACTTAGAAGGGACTGAATATCTTATTCATCTAACTTGCTAAGGGGATCAGGATAATCACTATCAAGGGAAGAAGCCAGAAACAAGAGACTGAAGGGATTTTCCTCCTTATCTCTCAGCTCTGAACCTTGATCAAACCTCTCCCCTTCCCTTAGGTAGTTCTACCTAAGAGAGGAAGTAGTGCTTCTTTTTATCTGTGCCCTCTCTCTCTTAGACCTTTCTAACTTTGGTTCCTGACCCCCTGCTAGTATAGTATATGTTGGTGATGGAATATTATTGTGCCGAAAGGAAAAAAGAAATGAAAGAATTCCATGTGAACTTGAAAGACTTTCAGGAATTGATACAGAATGAAAGGATCAGAACCAGCAGAAAGAATGTTGTAAACATAGACTAATATTAATTAAAAAATTAAAAAAAATGAATTTTCTTTCTACAAAGTTTCTATGGCCATTCCATTCTTACTCTGTCCCTTGGTAAATGAGAACAAAAGTATGCTGGAGAGAGAAGAAAGACCACTACACTCAGAGTCAGAGGACTTGGGCTTATCCTGATCTGATACTTACCAGTGTGATCAGTGGCAAATCATTTAACTTCCTGTAAAATGTTTCCAGATCTATAAGATGGGAGAATAACTCTTGTACTAGCTATACTTCACTGTATTCTTGTGAGAAAGGCACTTTATAGACTCTAAAAAGCAATGTTAAATAGGAGTTACAATTGTGTTCATATGTTATATATAATTTTTTTCTCAGTTGTTCATGACTTTATATTTTGTATATTTATTGAAACATAAACTCCTTGAGAAAAGAGACTATATTTTGTCTCTATTTTTTAATTTTCTCAATAAATCACATAGTAAACACTTAGGGAGTAGTACTGTTACTTATGTTCAGATTCTGATCACTTGTTACCTGGACTATAATTAAAATTGCTAATTTATTCTACCATCCCACCCCGTAACCCCACATATATTCATCCTTCTCTAATCCATCCTTTGAACCTTTTCAAGGCACAGTTCTTGCTCTAACATATATCTGTTAAAACATTGAAATGAGAAAACAAACAAGCAAACCCAGCAACCTTCAGTGACTTCTTATTGCTCAGAGAATAAAGCACAGACAGAGGAAAAGAACATACTTGTACAAAAATATTTATAGTTGCTCTTTTTGTGGTAGAAAAGAACTGGAAATGAAAGGGATATCCATCAATTGGGGAATGGCTGAACAAGTTGTGGTATAGGATTGTAATGAAATACTATTGTGCCATAAGAAACAATAAGCAGATTGAAATATTAAGGTTGTATGCTGGGAGTTATTGTGGGAGCAGTGGTGGTAACTTCTGCTTCCAGCCCATGCAGAGAGTTTTAGTTACTAGACCAAACAGTCAGTGACTCTAACAATCCTGCCTGCTGAATGGTGACTGTCCCTGTGATGTCCATCTTCATGCCTATCAACCAGATCCTCCTGACCAATGTGGCCATGGTGCCCATGAAGAGCATGGGGAAGTACTTAGAGATTTTCTATTATACAAAAAAATTGTGGGCTGGAGCAGTAGAGTGAGGGAGGGGAAACAAAACATTGATGAAATCTTGAAGATATCCTTGGTTTTTGTAAATGTTTGTAATGGCTAAATTATTAAAAAAGAAGATCTCATGTTAGTGCTTTTAGGACTAATAATCAGACAAATCTGTAAAGCAGATTTTTAACAAAAAGAAAAGTACAAGTAGATAAAAAAATGACACACAGGTAGAATAGATGTTTAAGGAAATTGTGGCAATTGTGGGCAGATAAATGTGTAAATCTTGAGACAGAGACCATGCACTATCATCTTCAATGAAAGAGGGATGAAGGATATCCACTATGCCATCAAACTCAACAAGAGTAAAGCAGTAGGCCTTGGAAGTAATAAAAAAGTTGAAGGAAAACATGAAGATTGAGAGATTCCACATGGGACTTCTATTCATTTTACCCGTGGGACCAAAAGCTAAAAGAAAAACTCAAACCATTGATAAAGGTGATAGAAAGTGAAGACTTTAGTGACCATTTAGAAATGTGTCTAATAACACTAGCTGCTTTAGAGAAATTGATGAGCTGATACAGACAAAACAAAAAAAAAAGTTATTTTGGAAATTCTCAGCTTGAATGATGTGGAAAAAGGAGATGAGAAATTTGCATGAAAGCTTTTCACTGTCTCTTCCCTTATAAAAACAATACTGAGGTGTTCTCACTTCCCACAGTATTGTAACTTCTATGTTTATTTCCTGCCAAATACTTGCTTAGAATGCTTACTTTGAGGTTTACATCCCAGTCAATGTGTTAAATAAATGAATCACTTAGATACAGAATATTGAGTATAAGAAAGAAATATATACTGCATATATCCTGGATATTAAGTTGGGTTCCATTAAAAGAATCAAGAGAAAGCATATCCTATTCTGCATTCTGCCCAGGCCCCCAGGGTCTTTGTGTCATCTACATTTTTTATAGTGTTCATTCTTTTGAAATTCTACATCCATGAAAGTGTTTTTGAATTTTGCACATAAGATTTATACTGTAGAAATATCCCTTAACAGAAATTGAATGAGTATAGAAAGATCTAGCCCTGTATCACTTCTTCCTGAAAGAATTTTAGTAATTTTAAATTTTGCCTAATACAGTTGTTGTCTCCTATATGACACAGTTTTTGATAAGTATGTGTATATATGTGTGTGTATATATAATTAATGATTAAGAGTTCATCAATATTATCATTTAATAAGCATGCTGCCAACATGTTAAAGACTATCTTTGGTTAAAAAATAGTCACTTGTTATATATTTTTAAATTTTATGATATACATTAATATAATTTAAGATATATATATATATAAACATATATATATATGACTAATATTTTATTTCAAAAAAGAAATTATGAACAGGATGATGACAAAAATCTTGAACTGTGGAAAAGAAAACTGAAGCAATTTTTGGACTTTCTGCTGCTCAGGTGGAACAAACAACAGTTATAATGTTAGAGAGAAGATATTGACAAAAATGACAGTTGGTGGGGGGAGGGGAACTTGGAGAGTGACAGTTGGGCTCATGAGCTCTCTCATTCCTGGCCCTCAGACTGGAAGTAGGCTCTCTCCCTGTCTCCAGATAAAAGTACCTCTATTCCTGATTTTCCCAATCGTGTGTTTTACCTGGATTCCTGTGATGCTGTCATCAAACAAAAGGATTTAAGTGAAGTGGCTTGAACCGTAAGGCCGGTCTTTAGGGGCATCAGTCCCAAGAGACAGGCCCTACCAGCTCTGAAAGTCAGAACCTTTTCTTCCTCTTGCTGCCTACTTCTAAAGACTTTGAATTTAAGAAAACTAGCATAGATTAGCTTAGACAGGAATAAAAGAAGCCCTCCACCAGCCTTCAAGGCCTGGCCTCAGCTCAAAAGCTTAGAGAGACTGAAACCCAATCTAGGGAAATCCTGATTCCCTCTTCCCTGATACATCCCAATCCAAACTTGTATTAACATTCATCTTTATTTAAATAACCTCAGTAAGATAAGAGGACTGTCATTTCAGGGGACATAGAGGAAGCTGAACCTAAGGACAGCCATTCAACCATAAACAGTCCTTATCAGACAGACCCCTGCTGGGCAACTTTGGTCTGGGGGTAGACTTGTCCCTCAGGGAGGTTTGTTCTTACCTGATCTGGGGTATCTTCAACATCAATCAATAGAGAAGACATCCCCTCAGGCTATCATAGTTGGCCTATTTCCTGGGAACCCCAATTTTCAAAGATAGCCTCTCAGCAGGAGTATTTCTCTCCTTTTACCTCACCAGCAGCCATATTCTCTCTATCCCTTCAAATCCTCCATTTCTTGTTATAAAACCTCCCTTGTCCCCTGTAGCTCTTCAATCCCTACAATCCCTTTAACTATTACAGCACTTATATGAAAGGATGCAAATCGAAGTGAGTAGAACCAAGAAAATGTTGTACATAGCAATGATAATAATGTAACATGAGCAACTGTGAATTACTTGAACTATTATCAACAATGCACATATGCAAACAACTCCAAGGGACTTAAGTTAAAAAAGTTTATTCTCTGCTATAGAGTCTAAATGCAGATTGAAAAATACAATTTTTCACTTTATTTCCTTCATGAGTTTTTTTGTTGTATAAGTGATAAGTGAATTCTTTCACAAAATGATGAATATGGAAATATGTATTGCATGATATTACATGTATAATCTATATCATACTCTTTTTCACTTCAGGGAGTGGAGAAGAGCAAGAGGAAAAGAAAATGTATTGCTAAATGTAGAAAATGATTATTAAAAACTATGTGCAATTTGGGAAAATATAATTTAAAAAGAACAAAGAACAAAGTTTTTGGTATGGCATTTTAAATTCTTCAAAATCTGCCTTTGCCTTAATTCTATCTTCCATTTCAACCATATTTAATATAATTCCCCTGTCTATAGGCCTTGTTTTTTCTCCAGCCACAGTAGAATATTAGCTAATACTCAAACTATTAGTCTGTATTTTAATTCTTTTATATCTCTGTAGATTATACTTCATGCCTAGATTATACTTCATGCCTTATTGTTGGTTTTTATTTTTATTATCTTCCTTAAAAACTCAGTTTAATACTTATACCATCCTGAAGATCTAAGTTTAAATCTTATATATGAAATAGGTAATTTTGCTTAACCTCAAAGAACTTCATTTTCCTCAAATGTAATATGGGTATAATAACAATAATCTCATAGGATTAATCTGAGCAAAGCATTTTGTAAATTTGATACTGATAGAAATGAGAGTTTTGATATTTTTAGTCTGATTTAATTGGATAAAAGTATTCTTTCCTTAAATTAAAAAAAAAAACATATCCCCTAAATCTCTCTATTCTGTTCATTCACAACCTACATGGTATATACTTAGATTATTACACATTAATTGTCACTCCTTCACAGACCCTAGTCCCTCTGGGGAATGGGAAATATATGCCTTAAATAAATATATGATTTATACTATAAGCCACAGACTTTTAATACCACAGAAAAACTACTATAGTATTCCTCAGAAAGGTAGAATTTAGATTTTTCTTTTTTTGTTTGGAGACTCTATAAGGTTTACTCAAGCTAGGATTATAATATTTTACTCCACTGGTAGTTACATTAGTAAATTATTATTCTACCTTTAAGATATACAAAATGAATTTATGATTTAATTGATCCCCTCACTTTTGAAAGAATTGTTGCATGACATTTTACTTTTTTTAAAGTATTACATGTTGGTGCAGAGCTAAGATGGCCACGGAGTAGCAGAAACTTTTAAAATCTTCTTCCAGCTGATCAATACAAAGAGTCTCAAAAGGACAGAAAATTAAAAAAAAAATGAGTAAAGGAGCTCTCCTCTGGTATGCAGCCCTAAAGATGGGCAGTATTTGAGGATTTCCACACTATAAGGGGGTGAAACTACACTTATTAAAGCAGAAACTGATCACCCCTCCCCCACACCACCTACCATACCAGAGTCAGAGTGAGGGCCAGGCAATCTCTAAATTCTCCAGGGCTGACTGAGACTTAACTCCTGAGAACAGTATAAGGCCTTGGCAGCAATGCTTGGGACCCAGTGCTGAAGAATGAGAAGCTTGGGCAGCAGAGAACGGATATTGGGCAGAAATGGGGCTGGCCACAGAAGAAGCAGAAGGGAATGGAAAAATAACTTCAGGACAAAATGTGTTAAAGTACACTACACAAAGAAGTGCCTGGAAGGTACTACCAAGGCAAAGCCCTGTAAGAAATCAATGTCCACAAACATGCAGAAACTATAATCCACAACTAGCAAAAGAAATAAACAGCAGAAATGCTTTTGACCCTCTATAATTTCTATGGAGAAAAAGAGCAAAATACAGAAACAACAGCAGAATGTGACGAAGAAGCAAATACATCCATCTTTACAAAAAAGTGGAAATTGATCACAAAATCTTGAGGTACTCAAAAAGGAGTTTGAGGACCAAATAAGAAAGATAGAAGATAAATGGAAAGAAAAGTGGGAAAAGGAAATGAAAGTGATTCAAAAAGAAAATAACAGCTTAAAAGACAAAATTTCCTACATGAAAAAAAGAGGCACAGATATAAAATGAAGTAATAAGCAAATTGGAGACCAGAACTGACCTGCTGGAAGCCTTGAAAAGCAGGATAGACCAAACCAAGAAGGAATATCAAAAGCTCGTAGCTGAAAATCAATCTTTAAAGACTAGAATTGGGCAAGTAGAAAGAGAAAATAAAATATCTCATTGAAAAGAAAACTGACCTAAAAAACAGAACCAAGAGAGGTAATTTGAGTATTATTGGTCTACCTGAAATCCTGGAAAAAAATAAAGCCTTGAAATCATATTATAAGAATTATCCACGAAAATGTCCCTGATATTCTTGAACAAGAAGACAAAATCGACATTGAAAGAGTCCATAGATTACCCCCCATATTAAATCCTCAAAAGACAACCCCCAACAATGTAATAGCCAAATTCAAGAGCTTCCAAGTCAAGGAGAAAATATTGCAAGGATCCAGAAAGAGACAATTCAGATATCACGGATCCCCAGGCAGGATTACACAGGATCTGGCAGCCTCCATGCTAAAGGACTGCAAGGCTTGGAATATGATATTCAGAAAGGCAAGAGAATTGGGTCTATAAAACACCTACCCATAAAAACTAACTATATACTTTCAGGGGAAAGTATGGGCATTTAACAAAACAGAAGATTTCTAAGCATTTCTAAAGAATAGACTAGAACTAAATGGAAAATTTGATGTCCAAATACAAAATTCAAGAGAACTATAAAAAGGTAAACAAGAAAGAGGGGAAAAAATTTAAGGGTTTCAAGTAAGGTTAAATTGATTATATTTGTATATGGAAAAATGATATCTATAAATCTTAAAATTATTTTCAGTATCATAATAGAAGAATTATTCATAGGCAGAGGTTGTGGTACTAAATTGTTTAAGATGATATTTTAAAAAAGGGTGGAATAGAGGATGGCAATAAGAAAAACTTGAAGGAAGAAGAAAAGTAGGATAAATTATACTACGTGAAGAGACACGTGGGGGGACAGGGAAGAATACTATTATAAGGAGAGGAAGAGAATGGCAATAGGTACTTACTCTCAGTAGAATCAGTTCTGAGAGGGAAGAGCAGCCAGTTCTATTGGAGTATAGAATTCTTTATTACCCTATAGGGAAATTAAAAAGGAAAAATAAAGGGGGGGAGTGGGGCAGGGAATACTAAAAGGGAGGAAAAGGTAGGGGGAGCAATTAATAGAACATGAAGAAAAATAAGAGGGGAATAAGAAGAGAGGGGGTGGTAAGGAAAGTAAAATAAGGGTAAGGAATAGGGAGACTGATTAAAAGCAAACTACTGGTATAGAAGGAAATGGTGAAAGAAGAAAAGGCAGGACTAAAAGAAGAAATCAAAATGATGGAGAATACACAGACAGTAATCCTACATACCTCTGAATATGAATGGGACGAATTTACCCATAAAACAAAAGCAGATAGTAGAGTTGATTAGAAACCAAAATTCTACCATATGGTGTCTACAAGCAACACAGAGGAGGGAGGTAAACACACACACACACACATACACACACACACACACACACACACACACACAGGGTAAAGGTAAGAGACTCAAACAAAATTTATTGGGCATCAACTGAGAAAGGAAGGCAGGAGTTGCAATTATGATATCTGACAAAACCAAAATAAAAATAAACCTGATTTAAAGAGACAGGGAAAATGATTACATCCTGATAAAAGGCAGTAGAGACAATGAAGAAATAGCAGTACTCAAGATTTATGCACCAAATGGTATATCATCCAGATTTTTAAAGAAGAAACTATTGGTGCTTATGAAGGAAATAGATAGTAAAACCATACTCATGGGGAACCTGAACATTCCTCTATCAGATTTAAATAAATCAAAACAAAAAAAAAATAAGAAAGAAGTAAGAAATGTGAATGAAATATTAGAAAAATTAGAGTTAATAGATATATGGAGAAAAATAAATAGCAACAAAAGGAATATATCTTCTTTTCAGCAGTTAGAAGATTTAGAGGAAAGAGATGATTATGTTTGGTGATTAATTGGGGAAATTAGTCTCCCAATCATCATCAGGGGGGAATGTGAATTTCAGTTTTATTGCACCTTGCTTAGTCTTTAAAATTTTAGCAACCAAGGAATGTATACATCCCCCAAGTAAGGATTACCTGTAGGGGAGGATGGTCTATGACTGGCATGTGCTATCAAGTGACAAATCAGAAACAACTGACTGACCCCCTGGGCTGTCTTAAGCCAAGCTTAAGCCACCACTGGTATATGTGAGACATAGGAAGTGATGTAAAGAACTGCCTATATATTTTGCACCACTTCCTGTGAGGTTCTCTCTCTCAGCAGCATTAGGAGCTTTTGGAAACATTTGGCATGATTGTGGCTTTGGTGGAATTGGCATTGGAGTTTACTGGGAGGAGCTCTGTAGCGTGGTCTGGGTGAGTTGTTTCCCTGAATCGCACTTGGTGAGTGAGAAGACTGACTCCCTTTTTCCTTGACCTTCTAAAGGCACTATCCTCCAAGGAGGCCCCTCATCTTGGAGGAGGCCTCATGGCTAGAATCCAAGCTAGATTTAATCTTCTGAGAAGGTCTTGGCAGAGGCCTCTCAACTCCCCTTGGCTTAGATTAGGCTGGACCAGATCTTCTCCCCTTTACCTCTTCTTCTTCTCTTTAATTTCTTCCTTCTATTGTAAATAAACCACCATAAAATCCCATATTGACTTCAGTATTTCATTAGGATTGAATTTAAATTCCTGGGGATCACTAACAGAATATATATTCAGTCTCAACCCTAAATTTTACCCATAACAGTGGTACATTCACAAAGATTGACAATGTGATAGGGCATAAAAACATTGGAAACAAATAAAAAAAAAGGAGAAGTAATAAAACCTTTTGGATCATAATGCAACAAACATTATAATTAGTAATGGTACATGGAGAGGCAAATCAAAAATTAATTGAAAATTAAATAATCTGATTCTCCAAAATTGGTTGGTTAAAGAATAAATCATAGAAACAATTAATGATTCCATCGAAGGGAAGGACAATGAGGAAACAACATATCAAAATCTAAGGGGTGCAGCTAAATCAGTGCCCAGGGGAAAATGTATATCCCAGAGTGCATATATCAACAAATCAGAAATGAAGAGGTCAATGAATTGGGCATGCAAGTTAAATAAAAACTGGAAAGAAAACAAATTAAAAATCCCCAGATAAAAACTAAATTGGAAATCACAAAAATCAAAGGAAAAATTAATAAATTTGAAATTAAAAGTACTATTGAACTCATAAATAAGACTAGGAGTTGGTACTTTGATAAAAACCAAATGGATAAAGCACTAGTTAATCTAATTTAAAAAAAAAAGAAAATCAAATCAACAGTATCAAAGATGAAAAAGGAGACCTCACTCTAATGAAGAGGAAATTAAGGTAATTATTAAGAACTATTTTGCCCAATTATGTAGCAATAAATGTGACAATCTAGGTGAAATTGGTGAATACTAACAAAATATAAATTGCCTAGGTTAGCAAAAGAGGAAATTGAATACTTAAACTTTCCCTTATAAGAAAAAAAAGAAATTGAACAAGCCATCAAGGAACTCCCTCAGAAAAAAATCTTCAGGACCAGATATATTCACAAGTGAATTCTATCAAATATTTAAAGAACAACTCATTCTAATATTATACAAATCATTTGATAAAGTAAGCAAAGAAGGAGTTTTACCAAATTCCTTTTATGACACAAATATGGTAATGATTCCAAAATCAGGTAGACCCAAAACAGAGAAAGAAACTACAGATCAATCTCCTTAATGAACATAGAGGCAAAAATATGAAATAGAATACTAGCAAAAAGACTCCAGCAAGGGGTCACAAGAATTAATTACTAAGATAAGGCGGCATTAATGCCAGGAATGAAGTGGTGGTTTAATATTAGGGGAAACCATCTGCATAATTGGCCAAATCAACAACTAAACTAACAGAAATCACATGATTATCTCAATAGATACAGAAAAAGCCTTTGACAAAATACAACATTCATTCCTATCAAAAAAACTTGAAAGTATAGGAAGAGATGGGCTTTCCCAAAAATAATAAACAATATATATCTAAAACCATCAGCAAACATCATCTGTAATGGGGATAAACTAGAAACCTTCCCAATAATATCAGAAGTGAAACAAGGATGCCCATTATCACCTCTATTATTTAACATTATCTAGAAACACTTGCAGTAGCAATTAGAGAAAAAAAGAGAAATTGAAAGGATTATAATAGGCAACAAGGAGACCAAGTTATCACTTTTTGTACTTGATATGATGTTCTACTTATGGAATCCTAGAGAATCAACTAAAAAGCTAGTTAAAATAATCAACAACTTTTGCAAAGGTGTAGAATACAAAATAAATCCACATAAATCATCAGCATTTCTTTATATTTCCAATAAAACTCAGCAGCAAGAGTTAGAAAGAGAAATTCCATTGAAATTCACCATAGACAATATAAAATACTTAGGAATCTATCTGCCAAGACAAACACAGGACTTATATGAACACAACCACAAAACACTTCACACACAATTAAAACTAGATCTAGATAATTAGAAAAAGATATTAATTGCTCATAGGAGGATGGGCTAATATAATAAAAATGACAATTCTAGCCAAATTAATTTATTAATTCAGTTCCATACCTATCAAATTATAAAGAAACTTTTTATTGAATTATAAAAAAATTATAACAAATTTCATTTGGAAGAACAAATGGTCAAGAATATCAAGGGAAATAATGAAAAAAAAATTGTGAAGGATGAGGGCCTAGCAGTACCAGATCTTAACTGTACTATAAAGCAGTAGTTACTAAAAGAATATGGTACTAGCTAAGAGACATATTGGAGAAATGGAATAGACTTAGGGTAAATGTCCTCAGCATGATAGTATGTGAAAAACTCAAAGATCCCAGCTTTTGGGACAAGAACCCAGTATTTGACAAATAAGACAATTGAAAAACAGAATGGGAGAGATTAGGTTTAGTTCAACATCTTACAGTCTATATGAAGATAAATTCTGACTGTTAAATGACTTAAATATAAAGAAGGAAACTATAAGTAAATTAGGTGAATGTAGAATAGTAATCCTGTCAGAATTATGGGAAAGAATTAAGACCAAGCAAGAGATAGAGAATATTATAAAATGCAAATGGAATAATTTTGATTACATTAAATTAAAATTTTTTGTATAGACAAATCCAATGCAACCAAAATTAGAAGGGAAGCAACAAATTGGGGGAAATCTTTATAACAAAAACCTCTGACAAAGGTCTAATTTCTCAAATTTATGAGTTAAATTCATTGAACAAAAAAATCATGCCATTCCTCAATTGATAAATGGGCAAGGGACATAAATAGGCAGTTTTCAGGTAATAAAATCAAAATTATCAATAAACACCTGAAAAAGTGTTCTAAATATCTCATAATTAGAGAAATGCAAATCAAAACAGCTATAAGGTACCACTATATATCTAGCAGATTGGCCAATATGACAGCAAAGGAGAATAATAAATGTTGGAGGGGATTTGGCAAAATTGGGGCACTAATGTATTGCAGATGGAGTTGTGAAATGATCCAACCATTCTGGAAGACAATTTGGAACTATTCCCAAAGGGCTTTAAAAGACTGTTTGCCCTTTGATCCAGCCATACAGCTGCTGGGTGTGTATCCCAAAGAAATAATAAGAGGAAAAAAAAACTTGTGCAAAAATATTTATAGCTGTGCTCTTTGTGGTGGCAAAAAAATTGGAAAAAAGAGGGGTTGTCCATCAATTGGGGAATGGCTGAACAAATTGTGGTATCTGATGGTGATTGAATACAATTGTGCTGAAAGGAATAATAAATTGGAATTCGATGTGAACTGAAAAGACCTCCAGGAAATGATACAGAGTGATAGGAGCAGAACCAGGAGAACATTGTACACAGAGACTGATACACTGTGGCACAATCAAATGTAATGGATTTTTCTACTATTAGCTATGCAATGATCCAGGACAATTCTGATGGACTTATGAGAAATAATACACTATCCACATCCAGAGAAAGAACTGTGAGAGTAGAAATGCAGAAGAAAAACATTTGCTTGATCATATGGTTCTATGGGGATATGATTGGGAATGTTGACTTTAAATGATCACTCCATTGCAAATATTAATTTATGAAAATGGGTTTTGAGCACTGATACATATAACCCTACCTCCCAAACAATGTATTGCATGTCAAGTCAATTTCTGTCTAATAAATAGTTTAATGGAAGACATATGGCCATGAGTATTGAATTAATTGATATCCTACATTTTCACAGAAGGGAGTTTTTATTTTTATTTTTTTTAAACTATAGTTATATGGAATTTCAGAAAGTCAGGATGACTTTGGATATATATAGTTCCTAGTTTATTGAGTCCCTCAATTCCCTTTCTTCAATTCTCATAAGTTCTCAAAGTCATCACCAACACTCTCCTTACCTGGAGTCAAACAAAAAGTATACCTACTGTTTGCTGAGGTTATTCCCTTTGCCTCTGGCTTTGATAGCCTTTGATAGCATTCCTTTCTTCCTCCTTGAGGACCTTGCTCCAACAGTCATTCACTGGCTCTCATGCATTTTTAATTTCTTCTCTACTGGATCCTTCTTTACCTTCTATAAATCATATTAGATCTTCTCATCTTTCCATCAAGCCTTTATTTCTTGCCCTTCATCTAGCTGTTCAAATACTATTCTGCAAGGCCAAACCTTTTGAAAAAAAGTTATCTATACTAAATATTTCTACTTCTTATTTGGCATTTTCTCAGTTCACTGAATATCTGGATCAAACCCTTATAATTATATAGAAGTTCCTCTCTAAAATATAATCTGTGACTTCTTAATAATCAAATTCAATGAAACCTTCCTACCTACCACCCACATTTTCATACTCTGATTTTTCCACACTCCCTGATATACTCTTCAGGTTCCTTTCCTATCCCTTCAATTACTCCTCCTCTATTTCCTTCACTTACTAGTCATGTTCTTATCTATCCCTCTTTCTGAGGTGTGTAGTTCTCAAAGTATTGTCTTGGCCTTCTCTTGTTGCTTCTCCCTTGGCAAATTCATTCAATCCTTTTTTAATTATAACCTTTATACATATAATGCCTATCTATACCTTTTAACCATCATTTTCCCAAACCAGCACATTGCTAATTGCCTATAGAATATTTTTATATACATTCTCCTTAGATTCCTAAAAAATACTAACATATCTACAATGTAACATTGCCTTCTAAATTTACTTTTCATGCCAGGGCACCATCATTCACTCTCTTTACCATATTTGAAGCCTAGATATAGTCTCTGGCTCTTCTCCTTCAATTCTCCTATCCAGCAGGTTACTAAGTTTTTTCAATTCTAGCATTTGAAATTTCTCTTTTTCATTTCCTCCTTTGTAGTCCCAAGGTCACCATCTCAGTTGAGAGCCACCTTACAATCTTCTTGGAAAATCATATTTCTCTTGAGTCACCTTTACTCTTTTCCCTTGTTTAATTAATTCCTTTTATAATTACTGCCATGCTTATTTTTCTTATGCATTATTCCATTAATTTCACTTTACTGTTGGTAAAATTTCAATGACTCTCTTGTTGAATAAGTAGAACTAAAATTCTTTTCTCTAACATTTATAGACCTTCACAAGTGAGGACCATCCCAACTTTCAATTTTTACTTCATAAATACAATGGTGGAAATAAATCATTTTGTGGTCAAAAGATCTAGTTTCCAATATCTATATTTCTTTTACTATATGTGTGACTCTCTGCAAGTCAATATCTCAGAGCCTCAGATTCTTCTTGTAGAATGAGAACATTGGACATTTTTTCTTCATCTTCTAAAATAGATTCACTCCTGAGCACTTGCTTTGTCACCAAAATCCAAAAGAGTTTTCTTGTGCCCGTGCTGAGTGTGCATTTTCTTTTATACCTGAAATGTCTTCTTTTTCCTAACACCCCTACTAAATTTATACTTATCCATTAAAGCTCAACTCACACATCACTGTAGAGGTGACATTCTATAGAAATAAAAGAGGAAGGGGGAAAAGAAAAGGGAAAAAAAACCATGAAAATAATGGTTACAATTTACTTAGTATGAAAAAAAAACAATTTACTTAGCATGTTTGGAGAGATTCAATTATGGACAAGTATGGGACTAATACAAATTTAAATTAATTCTATATTATCTTATTCTACATGTTTGAGGTTTTATTTTAATTTTAAAAATCAGCAAATTCATAATGAAAATGGAGAAATAAAAAAGTCAGATTGAAATCCAAATATGTTTCTATTATTCCTAGTCAATTTCACTTAACTCTTCATTATCAAAGATCATTCCTTCAAGTGGACAGGGAAAACCAATTGTAAGGTTGGCAGTTGAATAATACATTATATCTATGAATAACAGATAGGATTTACTTTTTTAGTAGGTCAATTAAATTCATTTATTAAGGTAACCAAGATAAATAGATTAACTAATCTCTATCATCACTACAACTGAACTTGATTGATGGCCCTGGAGTGTAGAGCCTGAGCTAATCTCAGGAAGTCAAACTGTGTCCCAGATATTGACATGGGGAGGGGAAGCATACCAAATAATTTCTGAGGGCAAGGAAACTATATTATAGTTTGTTTCCCCTGGGTTGTTAGCTCCTATAAACTCACTTCCTTGCCCCAGTCTTAGACTACCACCCTAGTGTTCTATCACCATTATTCTTTGCTTGGAGAGGGAGGGAAGTATAAGGGAATGTTTCATTAGGAGAAGGCATCTTGTACTCCCCTGTCCCACCTGTATGAGCACTCAAGCTACCCTGTATGAGTGTGGAATCAATAACCTGGGGCAAATTTGCCCAAAGACAATAATAAGGTCCTCTCTGTCAAAGTAAACTAAGATCTACCCCAATTCTAATCATTAAGCTTTCTCTCACATTTCCACTGGATGTAACTTCTGACAACCTTACTTTGTTGTGATATGATAGAAGATTCCCATAATTTAGTAAGAGGATCTAAGTTGGCTCCTTTTATAATTTTTATGGATAATACATGTTTTTTTTAGTATTTTTATGGATTACATGGATATACTATTTTAATAATTGCTTTCTGACATTTTGCAGTTCATGTTCTCTCTTTCCCTCTAAACCCTCCTTCTTCCCCAAGATGTGAGATAATATGATGTAGGTTGTACATGTGCTAATATGTAATACACAATTCTATGTCCATTATGTTGTGAAAGAAGATACATATCTCTTATAATAGAGAAAAATTCATGAAGGAAATAAAGTGAAGAATGGTATGCTGCAGTATGCATTCCATCAGTTCCTTATATGGAAGTGGATGCTATTTTTCATCACAAATCCCTTGGATTTTTCCTGGATCCTTGCACTGCTGATAATAGTGAAATCATTCACAGTTGATCATTGTGCATTATTGCTAAATTTGTTTCCTGATACTACCATTTTATTACCTATGAAAAAACAGATGCCTCTTCACTTATCTAGGCTTCAATTTCCTCCTCTACAAAATGAAGAGGTTAAACTTTGTGGCCTCTATGTATTTTCCTTTCTCTAAATCTATAATTCTAATATCTTCTTAGATTTTTTTCCTAGCTTTTATTCTAGTCTAAAACTTTGCTTTTCTCCGAAGAAATCATGCTATGACACCCTATCTGAGGCTGACTCTTCTTATATTCATACCCACTTTCATATTGCTTGAAGACATTGACTTAGTCCTTGCTCTCTCTCTCAATGTCAAGATTTATTGATACCATAATCAACCAATAGCTCTCTTTTAATACTTAATCCAATCTCTCCATATCTTGTGTTACCATCCTTTATGTTACTCTTCCTTCTCCTTAATAATTTTAATACTTGATTCACAATCTTACCCCTCATAATCCTACTTGATTGTCATCTCTGAAATCTACTTCAATGGCTTGCTGAGTTGGTAATATGTTAGTGATCCTTTCATACACCTACCATCATATTCAGTGTTCCCATGAATAGAAATTCCTAGTCATAGTCTCATTTCTATTAAAGACGTTTTATTATTCCAGAATTAATTCTTATTATAGTTGGAAATAACCTTTAAAACTTCCAAATTACCTACATATATGTACCTCTATCTATATATATATACACAAAATACCAAATCAAATTTTAATTAGTCTTTGAAAGGTTTTTGATTTGCTCCTAAAGTTTTACTTTAAAAGAAAGAAAAAGCAAGATTGAAATGTAAACATTCTTTCCTTAATACTCTAAATTTGCACTAGGCCCTTAACAATCAGAGAAAATTCTTACAAATTGGATAGGACAACCCATTTGCAAGGCAGACACTGAAGTAAATACAAATAGAGTCAATTTCTTAGCATGCACTCTCTATCTCCATAATATATAGATATATTCACACACATACAGTGACACATATACCCAAACATATACATATGTGTATATATATATGAACATAATTTTAAGAAAAGATAGAGAAACTTTTAAATCAGAATTAAGGCTGTTGAATACTAATTTATTGTGGAGAAGCTGGACCCACTTTTCCCATGTAATTTACTTAAATTTTATTATGTCTTTCATTTCTGTTGCATGAATTAAATCTTGAAAAATATTTTTCCTATTAATACCAATAAAACACTTTTTATTCCAATCAGTATTACCACCAAAATCCCAAAAAATGTTATTTGAGAAGTTTATTATATCAAATAGGCTAAAATGTACTAAAGATATTTTATTCAAAAGCTGCCATCTTGTTTATCAATCTGCTTTATTCTATTCTTTTACTGAATACCTACAAGGTGATCCAAAAATAATTAAGAGAGAACAAAGAACTTTCTCTGTTTAAGCCTTTATTTTATATGAGATTAAGGAACTTTGTTCATCATTTTGAAGTAAATGAACTTAAATCTAAAGTTACTACAAGCAAGTCCTCTTTTATAATCTTTCTAGTAACAAGCTTAGATTAAAATGACCTGAGAAAAACAAAACTAAAAATCAGTAATATTTGAATTTCCACATTTAATAATGAGGTAAGTTCTTCATTGATTGATTTTCAAGATAAAAATGAAGATCAATTGTAACTAAATATGCAAAATTTCATTTTTTTCATAATATCATAAACTGAAATTCCAATTCATTTTTGCTTTGTCAGGAAGATTTGTCATTTATATATGATAATGTAGTTCATCATAATTTCAAAACTCAAGTTTAAAGACAAGAGGAACTGAAGTTTGTCAGGATGCTATGATTAAGACAGGTATTTATCCTGGATCAGTAGGCATAGTCATTTCCTTCTTCATTCATTCAAGTGCATCTTTCCACCAAGTGTTACTGCCACAGTTAACATCAAAAAGTCATTGAATTTGGGAACCACAGATGTTTCCTCCCTCACTTTTCTTGAGATTCATTTAAACTCAAAAATGATATTTACTTCCAAATCAAGCATTTCTGGTCAATTTTTCTCCCTTTTCTCCTGATTTCAAAAGAGAATATAGGTGGACTAAAATCAAAATGGATCACTGCATGCTTAGTGATCAATTGCTCAGATATTGTTGTTCAGCCATCGGCCACTATTGCAGTTTAAAAAATATTTAAAAATCAACTGGAAAATACAGTTGAGCTATCCTAAAAAATGAGACCTGAAGTTTCATCTTTTTAAAAAAATTTCTTGAATTCTGTCATCAGGCTATCATCACTGGAAAAATCCATGACTGATTTAATAGAGTTCCTATGTCTTTATTTCTGATAAGGCCACTAAACCACAAATGATAAATTCAAGAAATCTCACTTTATTATTGAAAACATATACTTATATTTATATAATGTTTTTACAACTTTATGTACAAATGCTAAATATATCTACATGCATGGTTCATCAGATGGTTAATATATAACCGAATATCCAATTATAAAAAACGATTTGCTTGGAGATTGAAATACTTAATAAAAAGTTTTTTGATAAGTGCCTTTTTGAAATTAACTAAATCATTTTGGCTGTGCAGTCATATCCCTAAAGGCCTGCATTAAAGTAAAAAAAAATTAATCAAATGCATTTTTAGAACAAGCTTCAAGGTAACAGAGACACATACTTTGACCCAAATATCTACTGAAGAGTATAATATAGGACCTTTAATTATCATTTCTATTATAACTGTTCTATTGAAGAAATGAAAACTAGTACACTTACCTACTGTTACCCACACATGGTCTCTTTGGCTATCATAGATGAAGGCTCTTCTGTGATCTGTCACCTACTGGGGCAGTTCACTCAACTTGTTTAATCTCTTCAGTTATCCATCTCTGGTAACAAATATTAAATCTGCATGGAGGGAATGGCAAACAAAATATTAATCTGTGTGAAAGAATTAGATTTCTATAAAGAAAAGTTTGCTGAACATAAAAGAAGATAAAATTCATAGGTATTTTTCCTCCCTGGAAAGATGCAGCAGAGAACTTTATTTTTTTTTTCTGAATAGCTCTGATTTTAAGTATATATCTCACAGGTGAAATCATATCATCACAGTAGAAGTGAAACCAAAAAAGTCAGACTTATTTTCTATTTTATAAAAAATGGGACTAACACTTCGACAGAAAGAATTGACAAATTGAAAATATACAAACAAGTAAATTAAAAAAAGAGATAAAATGTAACATTAATTTGGGGATGAAATAAAAGTCCTTAGTTAAACAGTAACAAATATGTAAGAAAATTGAGGACTATTTTAACATAGCCTTTTGGAATTCTAGGGTGGAGGAGCCATGGAAATATTTCTCCTGGATCAAAAAAAAAAAAAGAGGCACTGAAAATAAAATGGAGAGAGGTTAGCCTACAAAGTCAAAGAGGTTGTCTGAGGGAGAAAGAAGAAATGGTAAAACTTAATAAGTGAGGATATCAGGAAAATGCTCAATATTTTTCAGGTCAAGTGTAAACTAAAATTTGGAAGTATTAAGAGAAAAGTCTAAGGAATACCTCACATGGTACTAAAAAAACTAGTAATTCAAGTCTTTTCAAAAGCATCAAAAACATAGAGCAAACTATAGAATCAGTAGGATTTTTTGATGATGCCAGAGCAAAAGGATCAATTAGAGATGAAAAGCTGAAAGTTGCCAGGAAATATGTTATTTCTCTCAGTCTTTCCTGATAAAAGATTGGAGATATTTCCATTCTTAAATTCTCTTTTGAAACAGACCTGTTAGAGGTATTAGATCAAAAAATGGTAAATGAAATGGGCATCTAGTTGATAAACTAGATGTAGATAAATCACTAGGACTAGATGCCATCTAGCTAGCTGGGAATAAATTCAAGGGTGAAAATAAGAAATCATTGCTCAAAATGTAAAGTTTATTCTTAGGAATGCCCAATCTACTAAAAAAAGTTTGATTTTCAATGTGAGCCCTAATCTAGTTTTAAAAAAAAAGAATTCCAAAAGAAATTTTGGGAATTAGAGTCTGGTACTTTCCTTTGTAACAGATAATTTCCTGGGATTTGTTATAATGAATAGAATTAGTGGCATATTCCAGGCACAAAGGAGGTGGCAGAGAGAGTAAGTATTTATAAAATGTCTACTCTCTTGGAGATTAGACTAAATTATATATAAAATATATATTTCATTTCATCATGACAAAAATCCTGCCAGGTAGGTGCTATTATTATCCCCATCTTACAGTTGAGAAAACTGAGACAAATAAAAGTTAAGTGATTCACTCAGTCACATAGATAAAAAGTATGTAAGGTTGGATTAAAATTGATATTTTCTGACTTGATCCAAATGTACCACCTATCTCAGAGAAAAAATAGTGATATAAGAAGATTCCTGTAAGGGGGGATAATGATAGTTTTATTATACTATAGTTTTTGTTTATTTTTATTTTTGATGAGATAGACCTGGAACAAGGGGAAATAATTACAAATAATTTATTTAGACTTCTGAAAGACCTTTGGTAAGTTTTCAAATCTAAGACTGTAATAGAACTGAGACCAAGCCTAAGGTAGGAGAATGTTTTGACTTTTGTCATGAGTCCAGTGACAATTCAACAAAAAAGTTATAAAAGTATAAATAAAGATATTCCTTTAGGTTAAGCATAGAAAACAACATTTTTAACATTTTCACCTTAATAATCAGAAAGAAGGAATGTACAGTGAAATCTCTACATTTGCATATGACAGATAAAAAATATCTGTCATCCTCTAAAAGATAAGCTCATGTATCATAAAAGATACACTTTTTTAAGGTAACAAAATGTCAAAATAAGTTAGATAAACTACAGGAAAGACTTTGTGATGTATGTGTGGATAGGAAAAAATATATAGCAAGTGAACCTTTTGACCACAGAAAATTTAACTCATTGAATTTAAGGAAAATACTTCATAGTATATTTAGAGATGAGAGGCTCAGAGATACAAGTTACAAGTCAGAAGAGGCATTTAAGTAGTAATTATATTAGATGAGTTGAATAGATCCATATAATATTGACTAACCATTATTAGGAAAGCTAACAGAAACAAAATAGAAAATATATTTTAAAAGAATGGTACAGTCATCTTTGAAACATATGATGCTTTATTTTGTGCCTAGAAATGAAAGTTATAAAGTGATAAAATGTTTCATGACACTTTTTGTATTCCAGGCATTGTGTTAATAATACAAAAAGACATTCCAATGATATTCTATAATATTACATGAGGAAGAAATATCTAAAGAAATTAAAAGATTTTTGCAACTTGAAAAGACAAAAAGATAATTAAAAATAATTGTATCTATGAAAAGTATGACTAGTGTGACAATGGATTTATATATCAAATATTAATTCTTCAAGTTAATCCTGCCATCTGTCTCCTCCACTTCTTACCACATCCTACTAAATAGTACTGGAATTACAAACAAAACAAATGAAAATAATTTCTGAATTATGCCTGTACAGATTTATTTTATCTGATCTAATAAGGGTCCTCACTGGAGCCAGGTATTCTTCCTCCCCCCAATTTATTCTCTATTGAATTCTCTGCAGAAGATTGTTTTAAACTTTTTCTTCTCTCCTCACAGATCTCATAATGTTCCTGTTGATGATTTTGCCTGGTATTTTTTAAAAATTGCAGTTATTCAGTGGATTGTTTCATTTATCCCCTTTTCCTCACTTTTCCTATTAGGCCACAATATCTTTTCCTTTTCTACAGCCTCTGATAAAGATCTGTCTTTTCTCCTTCCTAAAGTCAAACCTTCTACATGAATCTTTGGACTCATTCTCTTCTGTCTTCTCTAATCTTTACTATAATTCCTGCTTTTTTACAGTTGGAAATAATCTATTATTTGCCAACTATAATGTCTTCTTCTCAATTCTCATCTTTAATCTCATGACTGAATTTGCAGCTTTTGACAACCTTCTTTTCCTAAATACTTTCACTTTTGTGATTCTTTTTCCTCGTGTGACACTATTCTGTCTTAGTTCTCCTCCTATCGATATGACTATGACTTCCCAATGTCCTCTCTTGAATCTTCCAAAACTGATATGGGGGTACCCTCAATTTTTTTCTTGAACCTTCTTTTCTCTTATCTTTTTACTCATTCATTTGGTGAACTTAACAATTCCTAGAGAATCAAGTATCATCTTTATGCTGTTGACAGCAGAACTAAAAATTTAGCATTAATCTCTCTCTGAGCTCTAAACCCAAATCATAAACTTTCTATTAAAAAATACAAGTTGAATGTCCTATAGCCATCTCAAACTCAACTTGTCCAAAACTGAAATATTTCCCACAATATTTTCCCTAAGATCCATCTTTCTTCTGAACTATTCTTTTATAAGGAAGAGCACTATCATCATTCAGATCATGCAGGATTGAAACTTTAGTGTCTTCCTCACTGATTTTACATATTCAGTCAGATTATATAATCTTGCCTTTATATTTCCTATATATTTTATCTATATATCTATCTATCTATCTATCTATCTATCTATCTATCTATCTATCTATATCTATCCATCTATCTCTTCATTCCAGAGTCATCATCTTAGTTCTGGGCCAAATCACCTCTGGCCTAGAATTTAGCAATAACCTCCTAATTGGTCTCATTGATTTGTTTCTCCTCACTTATAACTGTCTTCCACTCAGTGGCCAAAGTGATTTTCCAAAAGCCACATCTGTCCATGTCACTCTATGGGCTACCAATTCTGACCTTTAGGATCAAATATAAACCCCTGTTTTAGAGTACTTTACAAACTGGTCCCTTTCTATCTTTCCTGTCTTCTTAGATATTATGTCTATGTCTATCCCTAACCAACCACTATTTTCCAGGCAAACTGATCTATTTGCTGTTCATTATTTTGAGCCTTATATTATAGTGGCTATTCTTCATGCCTGGAATATTCTACCTCATCCTCTCTGTGGCTTTCTCCAAGAATAATCTTCTGGAGGATGCTTTTCTAGACCTATAAGCTGCTAGCATCTTTGCCTCCAAAATTACTTAGCATGTATCATATGTGTATATGTATACATATATGTGTGTGTGTATATACCTTGTGTTCCTGATTAAAATGTGAAATTCTTGAAGTCAGAAATTGGTTTCAATTTTTCTTTGCATCTCTAAGCTAAGCCCAATTCCTGGTTTATTTAGTCTATGTTGATTGTTGATTGATTGACAAACAGAACTAAAGGAAACATTTAGCTGATACCCAAAAGAGCAAAAAGCGAAAGAGTAAAGAAAGGAAATTTATTCCTTTTTGGTTTGCAATTATCTGAGACAGTAATTAAATAAAGGTTTAGAAAACAGTTTAGAAAACCACCTACAAAGTCTTTAGATTAGGTTTAGGGTGGAGATTGTATTCTTAGAATAGGAAGCAACCTACATGGCATGATTTGTGAAGATTCAGCAAACCCACCTGGGCCCAAATATCCCTCTCATCCATATTAAAAGCATACTTTTAGATTAAATGATTATCAGTCTACCAATATTTTATCTTGTGATGGGAGATAAATCTTTTGGTATATGAGCACAAATTAGTTGGTCAGATTAACTTTTACTGAGTACAATCTGGCACTGAAAGACCTAGGTGAATAGGCTTCCATTAGGTGTGTCACTCTCATACAGAAATTACATGATAAGTCTTTATACTCTCATCATTAAACTCATTTTGGCTGAGAAAGATAGGTTTTGCAATATGCTTGCCAAGAGTATAAAAATATACAAATATGCATACTGAATTATACATAAATATGCATATGTGCATATACACCCCCACACACTGTGCTTAGATAATAAATAGACAAAAGATTGGTCTTATGGTTATCTAGCTATACATGCAGTTGGAAGTTTAAGAAGAACTTAAATATCCTCTGCTATGGGAAAACATTAGGGCCCTATATACAGCAGCATGCCTTGGAGAATCCATTTAATTTGGGTTCAGAGAAATCAGAGGCACTTGAAGTGTGAGAACTTGAAGGATTAGAATGGGCTGACTTTGACACAAGCCACAAATCTTGAACATATGGAGGAAGTTGACCTGCTGTGCTCCACAAATGAGAAATTTGTCTCTCTTGGCTTTTTAGAAGGTACTATGTGCTGAGATCCTGGAAAAGAGCAGTTCAGCTAGATAAAGTCTGAAGTGACGTGCACTTTATTCACAACACCTTGCAATTTAAGTCTGAGACTGAATCTAATGTACTGGGAAAGAGGTCAATTGTTGCAAACAAAGGGGAAAACATGGCTATATCACCCACCATCACAGATTCTCAATGAGCATTCAGATTTCAAATGGGATTTGGAAATGTTGTGGATAGGTTGGTGTGTGGTGGGGTTAGGGATGAGTGGAAAGAAAGAGGCTAAAGTATTTTTTTGTTTTCCCTCAAACACAACAAAATCACAACATATTCTACTTTATGAAGATGGAAATTGTGACACTGAAAAGTTAGCTTGGAAATTTTTTCAAGAAAAATATTGTTTCCTCTTGAATTCAATTCCCTCTTTATTAAGGGAAAATTCTTAAAGTCCATATGACAAATGATCCCTTACTTTACTTTTCTCTCTTCTATCATTTCTGATTTGTAAAGGTAGCTCCTGGTTTGGGAAAGATGCCCTTCCTCTCTAACGCAGTGAATTCTTTGAAATGCCAATGAACTGAGAAAGTAGGAGAGCCATGTGTACTTTTGATTGCTTTAAAATGCCCCCAAATTAAATTCATCAAGTGATGCTTATTGAGTTATTAGATAACATGAGAAAATAATCAGAAATGCTAATTATCCTCAGGGAACAAGAGTGAACACCTGCAATGCTAACCCTGATATTGATGATCAACTTACAGTATGCTTCACAGTAGTACACAGTTTTTGATGCCTTCTCAGATTGATAATTACAGTTCCTAAGTTCTGTAGGGGTAGCTAGATGGTGAAGTGCATAGGACGCTAGGCCTGGAGTAAGGAAGATCTGAGTTCAAATTCAGAGTCAGACGCTTACTGGCTGTCTGAGACTGGGCAAATCATTTAACCCCTATTTGCCTCTGTTTCCTCATCAATAAAATGAACTGGAAAAGGAAATGTCAATCTACTTCAGTATCTTTACCTAAAAATGTCAAATGAGGTAATAAATAGCTGGACACAACTGAAATTATTGAATAACAACAACAAAATTGTTCTCCACATGAGTCATATCCTTCCTTTGTCCTTGTACTATCATTTTTCACATACCCTCATACATAAACATATATAAAGGCACACACATATATGTATGTATACATGTATATTTAAATAAAGACATATGGATATATCTATATCTGTATATCTTAATGAAATAATGATCCCTCAAAATGAGTTTTACTTGAGAAGACATATTGGCCTGGATCACTGGTTAGAAGATGAGGTAAAACATGAAAGCAATGTTGATGATAGTGATTAAAACACCATCTTTGACAGGGCAATAACTATAAAATCTTGCTGCTAGTAATAATCTCCACAATATAACAGCAATACTAGAGCACCATATGTCAGTGCATAGTAATCTATCTCTACGATTGTCAGTTCCTTAAGCAGGTTTCCAAAGAACCTGTCATTATTTTAAAATAAGGAAAGGACACCATTCACTCTCCCTACTGCTTTACTTACCCTAGTTCAGCTCCCCCTCTCTATTTTTTATTTATTTTTATGAAGTGGAATTTATATTCATAAAGCTATTAGAGCAGATTCCACATAATCAGCAGTTTATTATTATTTTTCTTAGCATTATTTGGCTCATTTATTTCCTTTCCTTTCCTTCAGCCATTTGGGAGAAAAGAATTTGCTTTTTAAAATAGTATTTAATGGAACAACAGCAACAAAAAAGAAATCTCTGAAATTTATTAGCACTTATTTAATCAGTCCATTTTTATTGGAAGTTACAGAGAACTCAGGACCAATAGCTGGAATAGCAAATGGATGTTTAAGGTCAAAAGAACTAGTACCAATGAAGGTGCAACACTGAGGTAAAGTGAAATCATTCTAATTTATCACAACACAAAGATAACAAAGAACTCTGAGTTCTCTCCTTTTATCATAATGTTTACCTCCTCTCAATCAAAAGTTGTAACTTTTCACAAAAACCAAAAATAAAAAAAAACCCAAATAAATGGAGTATCAATGAGGCAGTATGCTGTTGTGGATAGAGAGCTGACCTCACAGTCAGGAAGACCTGGGTTCAAATCCTGCCTCAGATGCAGACTCCTGGTCTTCCTCAGGACAAGTCATATAACCACAGTGCCTCCAGAAAACATTATAAGATTGAAGTTGAAGAAAAAAGCTCATCTATATTGTTAGAGGGAGTTCTCCAAGAGAAGCTCCCTTAACCCATGAAATCACAGGTCTTACTCAAAAAAGAGACCAGTTTATGGGAGGGGGGGATCATCACCAAGCTGTAAATTAAAAAAAGACAGCCATTGAAATTAATATTAATTATTGTTGCTCTAACATAATGAAATCCATTTTCATGGACATTACATTAGAAAACATCTTTGGAAAATTAGAGGTAATTTATGAAAATTCATTAAAGCTATTTATGAATTTGCTGTTGGTTTTGTAAATGCTTTGTGCAGTGTTAAAGGATGATATACCCTCAATCTCTTTAAAATAATTTGGGAAGAGGGAGCTAATTCTCAGCAGTAATAACTTGTCCATGTACTTCTAAGTCGCTGTGAGTCCCTAATTCTTTTTCAAAGTGATTTCCCAAACATCTTATATTTGACTACATTTAAAAAAATTTTGGAAGTACTTTGTAAACACTCAACTGTTGAAAAGGAATTGATTCAAATGCTGCTACTTAAATGTGAAGAGAAAAAAAAAAACTTAACTGGTTTGCTGGGATGAGACAAGTTGTAACATATCCTTCTTTATGCCACTTTCCAGCAAGGTGGCATTTCAAACTTGCCGGCAGATGGGAGAAACATGAGGACAGCTTGCTAGAAACAGACCCAGCCGGTTAAGTCCATTTCAGCTTTTTTTTTTCTTTTCCCATTAATTCCTTGATCCTTTTCTATTGTATAACTAAACTGCTGTCTCTATGGGGGAAGAAAAACCCACTATCTAGTTCAGAGTATCACTCTTTAGTGGCTTATGTAGTTCCTGAGGCACAAGCCAAGAGGTTTTCACTAAATGAGGAACCGGCAGGAAACTTTCACCTGCTCTGTGGGTACACTACACTTTTCAGTGAATCTCAATGAACCTCAGTACAACTGCTCTTTTGTTTCAGTGTTTGATGTTTCTGATAGAGAAGATATTTCAATCCTATGAGTGCTATAGGAATGACTGCTAGATTCAACAGAAACACATTACCAATGATAAAAGGGATCTACAAGGAAAGAAAATGAAGAAATAATTCTCTATTTGGTCATTGTATAGATATGTAATCAGTTATCCAAGAACAATAGGCTCTGTACCTTCCACTGATAGCCTGCACTAGCTTTTGTACCTTCTTCATCTTAAATCTGTGCTTTCCTTCAAAATTTAGTCCAACAACCACCTTCCATATGAAGCTGTTTTTGCTCCCTGCATCCACCAGCAGCTCGCGTCCTCCTGTCCAAACTACCTTATCTTGCAATTTGGTGCATTTTCACTAGATGTCTTCTGTGCTTTGAATCCTTTCCCTCTTTATCTCTGCCTCCTTGTTTCACTGACTTCCTCCAAGTCTCAACCGAAATCACACATTCTGCAAGAAGCCTTTCCAAATCTCTTTTAATGATCATGCTCCCCCCTGAGATTATCTCCAATTTATCCTGTATCTCTTTTTATATCCAGAGTTGTTTGCATTTTTCTTCCGTATTAGACTGTGAGCTCCCTGAGAGCAGGGATTGTCATTGCTTTTCTTTATATCATCATTATTTATTTCAGTGCCAGGAAAAGGTACTTAATAAATGCTTGTTAACTGTAATTGGCCTGTATTTAACATTTATATATTTACATGTATTCATATAGCTGCCCTCATTAAAATCTGAGCTCTCTGTTTCCAAATTTCAAGACAATACCACTTTCAATAGTCCTTTTCTGACATTTTGCAATACATACTCTCATCCCAACACTCTTCTTTCCCCAAGACAGAAGGTAATATGAAATAGGCTGTACATGTGTTCACATATAATAAATATTTCCTTGTTCCTCATATTGTAAAAAAAGACATATCACCCATACTAGAAAAAATTCATGGAAGAAATAAAATTAATAATGGTATGCTCCAATTTGCACTCAGACTTTATCAGTTGTTTCTATAGGAGGGGGATACCCCACTCCTTTTTAAAAATGTATTTCTTATAGTTATCCTGGATCTTTTAATTCCTGATAATAGTTTCATTCACAGTTGATGACCCTACTTCATTGCTATTACTCTATAAAATGTTCTCCCTGTTTTGTTTACTGCATTTTGTATCACTTCGTATCATTTTTTCCAGGATTTTTGGTAATCATTTCTTTTGTCATTTCTTATTATCCAATTAAAGTATTCCATTACAATAAAATTGGAATTCATTAAGGGCAAGGGTCTGTTTTGTTTTTGACTTTGTGTCTTCTGGCATTTAGCAAAATATCTGTAATAGAGTAGATGCTTTAGAAAGCATGTTGACTAATTGATGGGAAAGGGATTACTTTATTTTCAAATCTAGCTCTCTTTTGGAAATATAAAACCATTATTTTTCCCATGGAATTTTGCTGTTCATTTAAAATGTTTTAAAATATAATAAGTAATTTCTGTTATTTACTAATTTTAGAGAGGATTACATTCTCTCACATATTGGACAGTGTCAAATTTTGAAATCTCATGATTTTCACTCACTCTGCTGATAATTAAATTGATTTAAAGAGCAACTAACTATTTCTCTTCATCAGTAATAGAAAAAAAAAGCTGCCTTCTTTCATAGGGACATGGGGAAGAAAAATATTTAAATAATTAAATATTGATTTTGTTCTTTTTTTCAGTAAGTCTGTTAATAAATTTTTATTAAGTGCCTACTATGTGCCAGTAACTGTGCTAAATGTGGAGGATACAAAGAAAACAAAAGATAGTCCTTGTCCTTGGAAGCTAATAATTTTTTTCATACTTTCTTTTTTATGTAGTTTTTGTTTTAGGTTGAAGAAATACATTGCTTAGAATAACCCTAAGTTAATTCCATGAGAACGACCTCCAGGAATTGATGCAGAGTGAAAGGAACAGAACCAGGAGAACATTATACACAGAGATGGATACACTGTGGCACAATCAAATATAATGGTCCTTCCCTGCTAGCAGCAATGCAAATATCCAGGACAATTCTGAGGGACTTATGAGAAAGAACACTATCCAGATCCAGAGAAAGAACTGTGGGAGTAGAAACACAGAAGAAAAACAACTGCTTGATCACATGGGTTGATGGGGATATGGGACATACACTCTAAATGATCACCCTAGTGCAATTATTAATAATATGAAAATAGGTCTTGATCAATGACACATGTAAAACCCAGTGGAATTGTGCATCAGCTATGGGAGGGGAGTTGAGGGAAGGGAGGGAAAGAACATGAATCTTGTAACCATGGAAAACTATTCTAAATTATTTAAATCAAATTTTCCAAAATCTAAAAAAAAGAATAACCATAAGATATAAGCATCACAAGCATCATAATCATCATTTATATTCAGTTTTCTTGGGTTTTTAGCTTGGCTCTTCTATAACCGACTTACTTACTAGCCATACTTTCTTCAAAATTCAGCTCAGGAGCAATCCCTTATACAACATCTTTTTGACATACATCCTTCCCCATTCATAAGATGACCATACTTGATGAGTTAAATGTTCAAATCTGCACTACAGAAATAGCACTTTGTTAGTTATGGAGCTGATAAAGTTAGAGAGAAAAACTATGAAGTGGGGAGAAAAACCATAGTTTGGATTAATAGAATAGAATAGATATAGAATAGATAATAGAATAATTCACAAAAGTGTTGCATTGTATAAAGCTTATGCCCATCCCATAAAGGGATGATTTCTATGTGAGTGGACCAAAGGAGAAAGATGTGGAGGTAAAATTGACAAGAATTGGAAGCCCACTGGATATATTTGGTCCTGTAGTATAAGGAGTCAGGGCGATTCTAAGATTATAAGCCTGCAATTTTTGAAAATGATGGTACTTTCAAAAGAAATAGGAATGCTTAGACGAGGCATGCATTATTTATTCTGCTCTAGAAAAATTGAGTTTGAGGTGCTTAAAGGACACCAATTTGAAGTGTCCAGTAGACACTTGGTGGTATAGGATTGGACCTCAGAAATGAAACTATGCCTAAAATATATTTTTTCTAGAGATGATAATTGATCTCATCTGAATTGATAACTGATGTGGTTATCAAGGGAGAACATATACTAAAAAAAGGGATGAGGACATAATGTGGGGAGAGTATAGTCAGAGTTAGGGAGAAATATATGAATGATTGTTCCACAAAAGAGACTGAGAAAGAGAAATCAGAAAAGCAGGAGAAGAAAGCAAGAACATTGTTAAAAACAATCAAAATGGAAAAAAAGGTATACTCAGGTGAAATAGAGAAAAACACTATAGTGGTCAAAAAGACTAAGGACAGAGTAAAGGTCATTGAACTTGGCAGTTAACTATTTTGATTTTTAATTTTGTTGTTTACACATATCCAACAATATTTTCATTGCTTAAAATGAAAAAAAAAAGTATACTTTTCTGAAGACCTGCAAATATTATACAGAGAAAAAAAATGGAGCAGTGAATGAAAAGAGGTCAATCAAGAGCATGTAGAATAATAGAAGGAACAATGATTGGAAAATTCTCAAATAATTCTTTCAAATTAGTTTCAGCATTTATCAGAACATACACACACATATCCCCATAAATTAGATTGTTTCATTGAACTTATTGTGATAAATTTGCTGTTTAGTATTAGTAAATCAGTAGACATTTATTGAACATACAATATGTTAATGGTTTGAGAAACAAAAGAAGGAGAATCACAATCTAATTGGAGATAAAAAGCAAACAAATATGTGCAAACAGTTATATAATGGATGAATAGGAAATAATTAATGGAGGAAAGGCATTTGAATTAAGAAGGACTATGAAGGACTTCCAGTAAAATATGGGAGTTTGTTGAAGCTTCAAGAAGGCCAGAGAAGCTGGAAGGTAGAGATGAGAAAGGAGAGCATTCCAAGCATGGGAGATAAAGTTCCTAGAATGGAGATGTGGAGTGTCATGTTCACGGAACAAGTATTGCAACACTTCAAAATGTTATTTTTGCACAGTTTGTTTTAATTTTGACAGCTTTACACTAAAAATCACAGTACTTGAAAAAGTAGACCATCGCATATATCATATTGTATATATGTATATGCTATATGTATAATACATATGGAGTTTCTTGAGTTTTCAGAGACTAGAACAGCTAATGTGTGGGTTTGTCAATTCCTTTTCAGGGCTGCTTTTCTTTCTTTGGTGACTCTGCCATCTGATTTTTACCTGTGGTTCTAAGAAGCTGTAGCATGTAAAGCAGCCACTCCCCAGTAAAATGTCTCAGCAGGCTGGCTATGGCAAGACAAGCATGTGAAGACTTCCCTTGGTGGAATGAGTAAATGAAAACAATTTGTTCTAATGTCCATGAAGGTGTGGAAGCAGGTGCTGTAGAACTTTTAGAAATTGGCTAAGCATTGAAGAAGTCAGGGTCATTCACTGTAACCTAAGGTGCTTTGACTTTTATTTTTCCACTGAATTCAAATATGACCTCAGAAACTTAGCAGTATGAATCTTGTCAATTCATTTTACCTTGTTTGTGCCTCAGTTTTCTCATTTGTAGAATGAGCTGGAGAAGGAAATAGCAAACCATTCCAGTATCTTTGCTAAGAAAATCCCCAGTCATAAATGACTAAAAAATGATTAAACAAAAATAGTCTATATAAATTGGTGTGTGCATACATACATGAGCACAAAAACACACACATATAATCTTCTGCTCTTTTGTGTACCTATCCAAATTCCATCCTTTCTTAGTAATGCCTTTGTGAAAGGACACTTCTTTTCCATTTGCTTTTGTAGATCTTTTTATTCTTAGAGAATTCATTGTACTTGATATTTTTTCTATTATCATATTGAATATGGTGAAGCATTTTAGTTTCAATTAAAATACTCAAACAATCTCAGGCAGCTTCATTATTAATATTAGTGAAAAAGCACTTACCACCAGATTGCATAGTTTGTACTTGCTTTATTCTAAGATGCATTTGTAATGTCTATCAAGTAATTACTACATATTCAATGAATGAGATTTTAAAACAATTAATATACTTAAAATTGATCTTCTACATGTGGCACAGTTTAATATTTAAAATAGTATAAAAACAAATGTATATATAATTTTCTTCGACGATGAACAAGTACAGTCACTTGTCATGTGCTATTTACTGAATTGTTAAATTCTCTAATATAAAATAACAAAAGGAATTGGAGATTGGGATAAATTTATCCAAATTTAAAATCAAACAGAAAGATGGTATTTGTGTAGATATGATAAGAAAGTCATATTTTAAAGTTTCCTTCTGATTTTTTAAGATTTAATTTTTAATAAAAATGTACCTTGTTTAATACATATATTATGTATATATATATTACTCCTTTAATCAATGGTAATGGCAAATCTCATAATTAATATTATCAGAAAATGATTTCACATGTTGACACTTTGTATAGGATACTTTCATTAGTTTTAATATATCTTGCCAGGTAGAAGGTGTCCAACTTGGAAAAAGTATAAGAATGAGAGACAATGTTCTTTATAATCCTACTGAAGGAATCAAATGAGTCACTGACATGATTGACATTGTGAAAATGAATGATTTCAAAAACATTCTAAAATTTGACAGTATTAAGCAGAGAAAAAAGAGAATGCAGTGAATGAAGAGAGGTCAAGAAGATGTACATTAGTTTAATAGGAGAAATGATTGGATAATTCTCAAAGAACTCTTTCAAACTGACTATGGCTATCAATGAGCATACACTTAATAGGAGGATAAATATTTGAAGTTGTATTTCAGTCTTTTGAGAAGCTGATAACAGATTTTGGATGCCATTCTGCCTCATACTTTGTCCATACATAATTTGCCATTTGTCTTAAAGGAAACGTCTCATTTTATAAGTAGTAGGGCCTGGAGACAAGAGGGCTTGAGTTCAAACCAGCCTCACATACTAAGTAGCTCTGTGACCTTGCACAAGTCACTTAATCTCTATTTGCCTTAATTTCCTCAACTGCAAAATTGGGATATTAATAGCATTTTTGGCAGGGTTGTTGTGAGAATCATTAGATATTTTATAAATCTAGTTTAAGAATGGAAAAATTGCAGAACTGTGTCTGACATGTAGTAGACTGTTGTTAACTATATATTTCTAGCCACAAAATGAGAGTACTTTGTTGCAGTGTTAGATCTGGCGATGGAAGACATTCAATTTCTGGTTCTGCTACTCCCTATCTATATAAGCTTGAACAAATCACTTGGGATGACTAAGTGGCAGGCTGGTTACAATGATAGAAATGGAGTCAGGAAGGTCTGAGTTAAAATTCAGCCTCAAATGCTTACTAGCTGTATGATTTTGGAGATGGGACTTAATTTCTGTCAGCCTCAATTTTATATTTAAATGGGGATTATAACAGTGCCTATGTTCTAAGTTTATTGTGAACAAAAGTGAAAGGCTATTTATCAAGTGCTTCACAAACATCAAGCACAAAAAATACAAGTTAAAAGTTAGCTGTTCATTGATAGGATTATAGTATCATAGATTTATAAGTGTTAAGTCTTCTAAGAGGTATCTAGTATACCTTTCCTCTTTTATAGATGAGGAAACTGAAGCTCAAAAAATTTAAATGATCCCAAGTTACAAAGGCAGTTTGGATCAGATGGGATGTAAACCTAAAGCTTCTAATGTCAGAGCTCATATTGTTTCCCCTATACCATCCTGTTTTTACATATCTGAATCCCATCTGTCTCAAGTAAAAAACTTAATAACCCCTAACATGCCTTCATATCTTGGTCTGGTCCAGCTTTCTCACCTTCACACAGATCATTGCCTCTAGCTCCTCTTCTGAAAGTGTCCTGATTTCTGCACTTTGATATCTTGTCTTGATAGGCTCCAGAATCCGCAAAATATGGACATTGGCTTACAAATATTAATTAAGAAGGTATTAATTTTTATATGCAAAGACACTGAAAACTTAATCTTTTACTCTCATCTGGACCATTCATTTTATTAACTTCCTAATTGTTCTGTCTATTTTCCATCTTCTCTTCTCTATAATGCTTATGTTTCAATCTCCACCCTAAATTCTAAGATATAGGTCTGATCACATCACTACCCAAAAATCTTCAGTAGCTAATAAATGCTTAAAGAATGGATTTTCTTAAGCTGTAGTTCAAGAAAGGAATTCCTAGATAGATTTCAAGAAGTCTGTAAATTATACAGAAAGAAAAAATTATTTTTATTTTTAGTAATTTTTATTTTCTTTGTAATATTATATATTTTCCTTGTGAATGTTAAAAATTCTGAAAAAAAATGCCTGCAGACTTCCCTTCAATGGATTCCATAACAACAACAAGAAAACAAGGTTCACAATCACTGATCTAGAGATACCAGTGATATTAGCTTTTCTCCAAACTTTGTTTTTCATTGCATTTTCTCTCTTTTTTGTATTTATATAAGTTGTTCTACATGCCTAAAATACAAGTGTTTCTCACCTCTACCTCTCCTTCAAGTCTCAGCTTAGGTACTACCTCTTCTATGAAGCTTTATATCACCCTTCCTTGAGTTATTAATGTATTCTCCCTTAACAAATTCCAAATAATTATTTATCTGTATATATCCAAGAGGAAATATTTCCTTGGAGAGAGGGACCATCTTATTTTTGCCTTTGAGTTCCATGTTTGAGCACACAGGAGTTGTTTAATAAATGTTTCTTCAAATTAGCTAAATTGTATTTTCATGATGCAATGAACTAATTAGAATTCTTAAGTTATTTTCCCGCTTAAATATAGAGGAGGAAGAAAGGATGGTACTTAATAATGAACAGACCACACTGAGAAAAATTCATAAGGCAAGTAAGTCAACAAAGGGCAAAGTATGTGCTTTAAAAAAAGCAGATTAATTTTAATTGTACCGCAAAAGAGCCAGATATGGGGGAAAGTACCAAATGTTTGGACATGAGTACTCATCAGACCACACAAAGTCACACATTCTTGAAATGTATGGTGCAACGAGGAGTGCTTTTGCCCCCAGAGTCTTCATTCAATGCATTTTCCAGTGGTATGTGAGCAGATAAATGCACCTAATTACTAGATTGCACAGCCTGATATATGTTTATTTGACGAAGCAAACAACCCGCCACATGTACAATTTTCTCTTTTTAAAGAACACAGTAATTTAAATGCAAAAGATATGTTAATCAGCATTATCATTGAGTATTTTTCATATGACAAGTTAGAGTATTCACAATTATCATTTTCCTGACAGAAATGAGAGAGCTTCACTGCAATTCTATTATGGCAACATTTCTTTGGACTCAGGAAAGGTGATAAAGTTCTACTGCTGGGATGAGATAAGTACCACAACAGGGACAGTTCTTTATGCATTCACTACCTTGGTGTATACACCTTCTTACCAGCTAGAAAGATAGATTTGTAGTTGTTTCCTTCTACAGTAACTTCTTTGCATAGTGCCAACAGCTCTAATGACATAATGCAGAAGAAAGAAGCATATAAAACATTTAGGAAAGCAAAATTTGAAAATGAAGGAGATAAATAGGATGTGCTCTCCAAAATTATGGTACATCTTCTTTTGAAGTCAGGGCAGTCAGAGCAATGTGGTAATGCGAATTTGAGGGGTTTTAATCATACAAGGAGGGATGGGGAGCCAACTAGCAGAAGGACACTCCTATTAGAGTCTCTAACAGTAATTGTTATTTTAATTGGCTGAAATAAACTATAGTGCCCTCCAGCCAGTAATAAAACTCTACTGGCAGGCAGCTCCTTTCCCTTTAGGAAGGAGAACCTTAATGAAAACCTTGCCCTTTGAATAAAACAATGGAACATTGTTATTAATTTTTATCAATACTGAATGGGATGAAAATACACAAATCAGATCAGCCTGCTTTTGTCAGGACTGACTTTTCTTGATGGGAAGGTACTTATTTAGCATTCCCCCTTTCTTAAAGAAGGTGAAGAGGAGGCCAAAATCTTGTTACAATTCTGAAGCTATGTCAATAGAAAGTATCATTTCAAGGCTTCTTTGATTTTCCATTTTATAAGGCATATATTAACATTAAAAACATTATAGACTTTGCATTCTTGTAGCACTCTATAAGTTTCACATTTATAATTTAACTTAATACTTCTGGCAAACCTATGAAGTGGGTAGGGCAGGTATTAACTTATTATAAATTAAGAAAATGACATCTCGGAAGATCATTTCCATAAGGAGGCACAGTTATATAGTGGCAGAGCTGAGACATTCTCAAAACTATGATATTTTAATAATATGATACAAATTTATCATGGAGTCTAACTAGTAGAATAATATTCATGTGATATGTTTATTATTATTATTTAGGTTTTTGAAAATGCATGGTTTCTTTTAAAGAGATAGAGACAGAATCAACCAAGCAATGGGAGAGGGGGGGATAACCCTTTAACCTAAGATGATTTAGAAAATAAGCAGGAAACATCTGTCTCATTAGGATGAGAGTTAATATAGTCTGGTCAATCTGGGGCCCAAGTTAGCCAGCAGCAGACTTGGGACAACAGAATCAGCAACAAGTCATGGATGTCTTGATCTATAGAAGAAAAGGGGGTTGTTCAATTGATAAGAAGGAGAATACTGGGAACTCTTTGAAGAGAATGGGGGCAGGACTCTGTTGCATTGCACATATATGGTTCCAAGACAACGTTCCATGAAAGAAGGAGCTCTAGTATAGTAGAACTTGTGTTTCAGGGAGAAGGGACCCTGGTCTCAAGTCTAGGAATTAAAAGAGTGTTTTGGTCTCTCACCAACCAGATAATAGGATGGGGGAGAGCTGACCATATTTCTTTTTAGACAATATTACCTTGAAAGATCTGAAAACTTATAGATTCCCCAGGACTAGCCTGGAGAACAGATGAACAATATGACATTTAAGACAGTGCCTTTTCCACTCTGTGTGCAAAGTTCAATTTCAACATAAAGTTAAAAATAAAGAAATGGTCTGATGAAAATGAGCAAAGAACAAAAAGAGAGCACCTAAAGTTACTATGGTGAGAGGTAAGAATATGCCCACTCAGAAGAAGACAACAAAGTCAAATCAGCAACCTGCAAAGTCTCAAAGCAAAATGTGAAATGGTCTCAGGCCCAAAAAGCAATCCTGAAACAGATAGGCTCAGAGATGGGAGGTCCTGGGTTCAAATCTGGATTCAGACACTTCTCTCTTTATGACCCTGGGCAAAACACATAAACGCCATTGCCTAGCCCTTACATTCTTCTACATAGTTCTGATTTTAAGATGGAAGGTAAGGATTTTAATTTGAATTTATTAAATGGAAAAGGGGGTACAAAAGCCCATTGAAAAATATTCCTTAAAATTAGTATTGGGCAATTAAAAGCTAATTCTTCCATGGTACATAAAGAAACAACAAAATATGGAAAAAAACCTGCAGAAAATATCATTGGGAAATAGATCAAGAAGATATTATTTTAGATTTATTGGACTATTTTAAAGCCATGATAAAAAAAAATCTTGACACCATTTTCAAGAAATTATTACGGAAAACTGCCCTAATATCCTAGAACCAGAGGGTAAACAAGACATTGAGGGAATCTAACAACCACCTTCAGCAGGAGATCTCAAAATGTAATGTCCCAGGAATATTATAGTTAATTTTAGCACTTCCAATGTCAAGAAGAAAATATTGTGAGCATCCAGAAAGAAACAATTGAAATACCATGGTGCCACATTCAGTACAAAATCAGATTCAGACATTCTACATTAAAGGATGAGAGGGCTTGGAATATGATATTCTGGAAGAAAACATGCTAGAATTACAACAAAGAATTATCTACCAAGCAATATAATTCTTATGAAAAAAATGGATATTTAACAAAATAGAGGACTTTCAAGTTTTCAAGATGAAAAGACTGAATACAAAATTTGAGAAGCATAAAATGATAAATAAGAAAGGGAATTCATAAAGAATTCAATAAGGTTAAACTGTTCATATTCCTTCATGGGGAGATGATATTTATAATAATTAAGAATTTTATTATTATTAGGGCAGTTGAAAGGAATATAGATAGAAAATGGGCATGGATGGACTTTATTATGATGATATAAAAATGAAATTAAAGAGTGAGAAAGAAGGACATACTGGGAGAAGGGTGAAAGTAGAGATAGAATGAGGTAGATTATTTCACATAGAAGAGGGACAAAAGAACTTTTACAGTAGAGGATAATATGGCTCATTGTTAAAAATGATTGAACTTTATTCTCATTGGGATTAGTTCGAAGAGAGAATCAAATATATACACTGAGTTGAAAATCAATATCTATCTAAACTTTCATGGAAGTAGGTAGGTAAAAGGATGAAAAAAGGGGGTGCTGGTAGAAAGGAGGATGAATTAGAGGTGGTGGTAATCATATATAAAAGACTTTTCAGGAGGGACAAGGTGAAAAGAGAGAAAAAAAGATAAACAGAGGAGGAAGAATGAAGAGAAATGCACAATTTGCAATTATAATTGTAAAGTATTTTTATAGAAAGTTTTTAATTTTGAAAATATGTAAAGAACTGGGTCAAATTTATAAAAATGTAAGGCATTTCCCAACTTAGAGTCAAAAGATATGAATAGGCAATTTTTAGAGGAAGAAATCAAAGCTATCTACAATAATGAAAAAATTCCCCAAATCACTGTCGATTAGAGAAATGCACATCAAAAAAACTCTGCCGTACTTACCACTATTCGAATGATTAATATGACAAAAGGGAAAATGACAAATGTTGGAGGGCATGTGGGAAAATTAGGAAATTATAGCACTGTAGATGGAATTGTAAAGTGGTTCAACCATTCTGGAAACTGATATAAAAATAATCTAATATTGGTTAAGAAATAGAAGGATGAATCAATGGAATAAATTAGGCAAAATGACCTCAGCGATCTAGTGTTTGATAAACCCCCAAATCCCAGATTTTGGCATAAAGACTTACTATTTGATAAATGCTGCTAGGAAATTTGGAAAACAGAATGGCAAAAATTATGTTTAGATCAGTATTTCATACCCTATAACAAGATAAGGTCAAAAGGGGTATGTATGTGTTTTAAAAGTAAAGAGATATTATAAATAAATTAGGAGAATGTATAATAGTTTACCTGTCATATCTATGGAGGAGGGGAGAATTTATGACTAGACAAGAGATAGAGAACATTACAAGATATGAAATGAATAATTTTGATTATATTAAATTAAAAAGGGTTCATACAAACAAAAACAATGCAACCAATATTAGAAGGGAAATAATAATGGGGGAAATTATAAAAATTTCTCTGATAAAGGTTTCATTTCTCAACTATATAAAGAACTGAATCAAATTTATAAGAATCTAAGTCATTCCCCAATTGATAAATGGTCAAAGGATATAAATAGGTATTTTTCATATGAAGAAATCAAAGCTATCAATAATTATATGAAAAAATGGTCTAAACCACTTTTGATTAAAGAAATGCAAATGAACATTTAAAGGGTTAAATAGCTTGCCCAAAGTCATACAACTAGGAATTCTCCAAGAACAGATGTGACATTAAAAATATAATTTATTGAGGCAACTAGGTGGGTCATGGAACTGTGACAGCCTATGCACTTGATCCCAGATATGATCCTGAACTTGAACCAGATGTGGAAGGGGAGGTTAGAAAGCAAAGGTCCAGGAAGGGTGGGTGTTCTATGTCAGGTGATGGCATAGTGGGAGCTGCCACTGTGGCCATGTTAAGACCACTCACATGGCTAGATAGAACAGGTTTTTTCTCTCTATCTCTATCCAAGTAACTAGTAAACATTATGAAAAATAAGGACCAGAGTTCTAATTTAATTCTTACAAAGGTCAAAAGGGGTATGTATGTGTTTTAAAAGTAAAGAGATATTATAAATAAATTAGGAGATTACAATTATTACAATTACAAAACTATGCACAAAGAGCTATAAAACTCTATTCTCTTTGACCCAGGAATTCCACAACTAGGTCTGTTATCTGAGAGAATTTTTTGAAAAAGAAAATGACACTTGTGTGAAACTATTTCTAGCAGCTCTTTTTATGGTGGCAAAGAATTGGAAATCAAAGGGATGTTAACCAGTTGAGGATTGGTTGGAAAAAGTTATGGTGTATGATTATGATGGAATACCATTATGCTAGGGGGCAAATGGGTAGCACAGTGGATTGAGAGCTAGGCCTAGAGACGGGAGGTCCTAGGTTCAAATCTAGCCTCAGACACTTCCCCCAGCTGTGTGACCCTGGGCAAGTCACTTGACCCCCATTGCCTAGCCCTTACCACTCTTTTGCCTTGGAGCCAATACACAGCATTGACTCCAAGACAGAAGGGAAGGGTTTAAAAAAGGGGATTTATGGGGTGTTCAGGGAGGGGTAGTATCTCTGGTATGGAGGACTTGTCATGCCCTTCTAGGGCAGCTCTCTAGCCTCCAACCCCCACCTGACACCCAGCTCTCACTTGTGGCTCCCAGTAGCTGCTAGCATGTGGCAGTGGCCACACCCCGAGCAACGGCTTCGACAGACCGGCTAAACCTTGTGAGGGTAGCCATCGGGTCATCGACCCCTGGTGAACCAGGGCTTTGCTCACCCAGCATGTGAAGACTGCTTTGGCCAAACAGACGGAAGAAACCAATAAGAAGTTTCAACGTCTGAGATGGCGACGCAGCAAAGCACTGTGAAGTGCTCAGGGCGTGTTGGAGCACAAAATACAACAGGGCCATCCAATGCAGCTGAGGAAGTCTCCAGGTGTAACGACTTTTCGTGCCACTGGACCCAGGCTTCCAACAGCGAGAGAGTGGGACTGTCACTGTGCATCGGCTTTTCCACTTAAATCTCTTTCACGCACAAGTATCTTTGTGCACACTCATCTATCCTGACCCTGTACACCCTCTTCAAGACCTGCGGCGATGGGGGAGTGGCGACACAACAGGTGGAGGTGACCACTGGCAGTTGTAGTCATGATCCTGCACGTAGGTAGCCCACGGACCAGTGGTTGCTCAGCCCTGTAGGGCAGCAGGGACGTTCGGCAGCATCCTGGGTGACTGAGCAGCCCTCTCTAGGACAGCACTGCTCACCCTAATCAAGGGAAGGGACTAGAAAAGGTGTCCCAAACATTGCCTGCCCTACAAACACCCAGTCAGGACACCGTGGCTGGTGGGTCATCCCTTTAAGCGGTAGAAATCAAAGAAAAAATACAAAGAAACTCCTACTAGGAGCATGGAACATAGGACATTACTTGACAGAGAGAATACCCCAAGACCTGAGAGAAGATCAGCTCTAATAGGTAAAGAACTGGCACGATATAACATTGACATCGTAGCCTTAAGTGAAACACACTTACCAGAAGAGGGATCACTCAGTGAACCCACTACTGGATGCACCTTCTTCTGGAAAGGTAGAGCCTCAAATGAACAGAATCCACGGTGTTGGCCTGGCTTCAAGACCAGTTTGCTCAAACAGCTGCCAGACTTGCCTGTGGGCATCAGCGAGAGGCTCATGACGATCCTTTTGCCTCTCAGCAAAGACCGGTATGCCACAATCATTAGCGCATATGCCCCAACACTGACCAGCACAGAGGAGACCATCAAGCAGTTCTACTCTGACCTGAGTGCTGTCCTGCACTCAGTGCCCACAAATGACAAGCTGATACTACTGGGAGACTTCAACGCCCGCGTTGGCCAGGACCATGAAAGATGGAAAGGAGTGCTTGGCAAACACGGCGTGGGCAAAATGAACAACAACGGCCTATTGCTACTCAGCAAATGCTCAGAGTTCGAACTCACCATCATGAACACTGTGTTCAGAATGGTGAACAAATATAAAACAACATGAATGCACCCACGATCGAAACAGTGGCATCTCATTGACTACAGCATTGTATGCCGGCAAGACATCCAGGATGTACAGATCACCAGAGCCATGAGAAGAGCTGAATGCTGGACAGACCACCAATTGGTTAGAGCAACTCTTCAAATGTGCATTGTGCCTCGCCATCCAAAATGTGCCCAGACAGTTTGCACATTTTACAACGTGAGTAGTCTTAGAGATCCATCTTATGTGCAAACATTCCAATCCTGCCTGGATGACAAGTTGTCTGCCAAGGGACCTCTCACTGGAAGCTCAACCAAGAAATGGAACCAATTCAGAGACTCAGTGAAGGAAACATCAAAGGCAGTCCTAGGCCCCAAACAACGCAACCACCAGGACTGGTTCAATGAGAACACTACTGAAGACCTATTGAGAAAAAAGAACAAAGCCTGACTTTCAGTCAAGATGGCAGCTTAGAGAAAGCTAAAGTTCAGATCTCTGGAAACCCTTCCAAAATCAAACTATATGCTCCTAGGGCACCGAAATTCAAAATGAACAACAGCATAGACCTCGCGAATCCTCTTCCTGGACCTGGACCTGGATCAAAAGGTAAGCCCCCCATAAAAGCCAGAACCTGAGATCACTCAGATCTAAGGGGTAGGCAGAAGGAAGGTCCCAGGACCCATACCCCCAACCCAGAGCACTGAGTCCGAGGCAGCAGAGGGAACCTCAGAGTCTCAGGGCCGGCTATCCTGAAGGCTGCTTCCTGAAAACAACCTGACCCAGTCGCAGGGGCACCCAGACAGCAGGGAAACAGAGAGAGACGGGAGAGCCTGCAGCCCCCTGACTAGATCCTTCCATCTGAGTCTCACTGAAGGTCCTTGCCTCGGGGCATACTCAGTTTGAGTTTAATCCTATCACCAGCCCTCAGAGCTCCAGGAAACCACAGCCCCTCCCCCCTCAGAGAACAGGGTCTTCTGAAACAACAGTAACCCTCAGGGCTGGCAAAAGGGCCTCGGGAGCTGGCTATTCTGAAGGCCACATCCTGAAAACAACCTGACCCAACTGTGGGGGCACCCAGAGAGCAGGGAAACAGAGAGAGACAGGGGAGCCTGCAGCCCCCTGTCTGGATCCTTCCCTCCTAGTCTCACAGAAGGTCCCTGCCTCAAGGCATACTCAGTTCAACCCAGGGAAAGTTAATCCTTTCAGGAGCCCTTGGAGCTCTGGGAAGCCACGGCCTCTCCCCCCTCAGAGTCTAGGCTCTTCTAGCCGGCTAAGGCACTGAAACAAACACCTCGTGGAAAGGGCTGAGCCAGGCTCAGAGAGTGGAAGTGGGGCAGCGGAGAAGCATTGGGAGGGAACTGAGGAGGGCCTCCCCGGGAAGACAGAACAGCTGAGGAGAACGGACAATTTGCCTAGGGCTAAAACCTCTGAACACCAGACAGAGATAAGAAAATCTAGTCCTCTCCACTCAGATAGAGGTGGAGAACTCCACAGAAGCACAAAAGCCTCAAAATTCCAAGAAAAACAAGAAGGGGGCGACTTTGGACACATTTTATGGAGCAAAAATACAAAATACAGAGGAGATAGAAGAGGAAACACAAGCAAACGCTGAAACCTTCCAAAGGAAATGGAAACTCTCCACAAACCCATGAAGAATTTGAATCAGAAATGATCAAAAAGATGGAAGCCTTCTGGGAGGAAAAGTGGGAAATAATGCAAAAGAAATTCACACATCTACAAAACCAGTTTGACCAAAGTGAAAAGGAAAACCAGACTTTAAAGGTCAGAATTAGGCAACTCTAAGACAATGAGCAAGAATTAATAAAGCAAAGCCAAAAGACCAAGAAATTAGATAAAAAAGGCATCAGCAACAAGTGGAAAGAACACTTCAGTCAGCTTCTCAACCGACCCTCTTCAGTCGACCAAAGCACCCTTGACTAGATCCCCCAAAACCGCACCATTGAACAACTTGATGTCCCTCCTTCAATAGAGGAAGTCCAAAAATCCATTAAACAAATGAGTGCATGCAAGGCACCTGGTAAAGACGGGATCCCAACCGAGGTGTATAAGGCCTTAAATGGAAAGGCGCTCCAGGCATTCCACATAGTGCTGACCAGCATATGGAAAGAGGATGACATGCCCCCAGAACTCAGAGATGCCTCCATCGTAGCCCTATACAAGAACAAAGGCTCACGAGCAGCCTGTGACAACTACAGAGGCATCTCACTACTCTCCACTGCTGGAAAGATCCTAGCCCATGTTATACTCAACAGACTCCTGTCATCTGTTTCAGAGCAGAACCTGAATGAATCACAATGTGGCTTCCGACCAGATCGTAGCACCATCAACATGGTCTTCACGGTGAGGCAAATGCAGGAAAAATGCCTTGAGCAGAACCTGAGTCTCTACATTGTCTTCATAGACCTGACAAAGGTATTCAACACAGTGAACAGGGACGCATTTTGGGTGATCCTTAGCAAGCTCGGTTGCCCAGCAAAATTCGTCAAACTGATCCAGCTCTTCCATGTCGACATGACAGGGGAAGTCCTATCTAGTGGAGAGACTTCCAATCGCTTCAACATCTCCAATGTTGTAAAACAAGGCTGTGTCCTCACTCCAGTACTATTCAACCTATACTTCCCCCAAGTATTAGGACATGCTGTGATGGATCTATACCTGGACGTTTACATCAAATACCGACTGGATGCCTCACTATTCGACCTTCGCTGCCTGACTGCAAAAACAAAGACAACAGAGAGACTCATCCTGGAAGCTCTCTTCCCAGATGACTGTGCTCTCATGGCCCACCAAGAAAATCATCTCCAAACCGTTGTGGACAGGTTCTCTACAACAACAAAACTGTTTGGCCTATCAGCCTCAGCAAAACAGAGGTACTGTTCCAACCTGCACAAGGGAGGCCAACTAACTAGCCGTGCATTACAATCAATGGCACACAGCTTTCTAACATCAACACTTTCAAGTACCTAGGCAGCACCATCACTAATGATGGGTCCATAGACCATGAGATCAATGCCAAGATCCAAAGGGCCAACCAGGCACTCAGGCGGCTGCACTGCAAAGTCCTCCAACACAGAGGTGTAAGCACTGCGACGAAGCACAAAGAGTATAACGCAGTGGTCCTCAGCTCGCTCCTGTACGGTTGCGAGACATGGACACTATACCGGAAGCACATAAAACAGCTGGAGCAATTCTACCAACGCTCCCTCCGGTCAATCATGAGGATCCGATGGCAGGACCGAATCACCAACCAGGAAGTCCTCGACAGAGCCAACTCCACCAGCATCGAAGTCCTGGTCCTCAAAACCCAGCTACGATGGTCTGGACATGTCATCCGCATGGACCCACAGCGAATACCAAGACAGGTACTCTATGGTGAACTGTCAGCTGGACTCAGGAAACAAGGCCGACCAAAGAAAAGATTCAAGGATCAGCTAAAGTCAAACTTGAAGTGGGCTGGCATGACACCAAAGGAACTAGAACTCGCTGCCTCTGTCAGAAGCAGCTGGTGAGCCCACATTCACCATGCAGCCACCACCTTTGAAGATGAGCGACGTCGACGTCTTGCCGCTGCGCGTGAACGCCGACACCAGGCCACAACCTCACCTCCCATAACAACTGGCGTCCCATGCCCCATGTGCCACAAGCTCTGCGCCTCAGCCTTTGGACTCCAAAGCCACATGAGGGTACATCAATAGATGATAATGCACAAAGACAATTGTCATTCTCCATCACCGAAAGACTACCACTATACTATATCATTATGCTAAAAGAAATTATGAACAAGGTGCTTTAAGGAACAACAAAAAACAAACAGAACAATTTACATGAACTGATGCAAAGTAAAGTGAGGAGAACCAGAACAGAGCACACACTAACATCAATATAGTATGATGATCACTTATGAAAGATTGAGCTATTCTAAGCAACACAATAATCCAAGGCAATTCCAGAGGACATATGAAAAAAGTCTATCCACCTCCAAAGAAAGAACCAATGGTCTCTGAAAGCAGATTGAAGTATCCTTTAAAAAAACTTATTTTTTTAAATGGTCTGTATTTTCTTCTACAACATGATGAAATATGAAAATGGAAGATGTTAGTAAAGGAAGAAAGCTTGCAATGCAAAATTTTAAAATAATGTTAAAATACGTTTTATACATAATTAAAAATAAAATAGGAATGGATGAAAAGTTGTGGCATATTATTGTAATGGAATACTATTGTTTCATAAGAAGTGAAAAACAAGATGATTACAAAAATACCTGGGAAAACTTATTTGAAGTAATGCAAAGTGAATGAGCAGAACTAGAAGACTATTCATAGTAACAGCCATAAAGTATGATGATTAGCTCTGAAGGACTTAATGTTCATCAGCAATACAAGGACAGAGTCCTCAATATAGATTGAGGACTTTCTTCACTTTATTTCCTTCACGAATTTTTCTCTAGTGTAAGTAATATGTGTCTTCTTTCACAATATGATTAATGTTGAAATGTGTATTGTAAAATGACACATGTAAAACCTATGTGTTTACTCATAAAAATATTAAAATAATAAAAGTTGATGGACTTACCTTTTGTGACTAAAAGTATCTTTAAGGAAGATTTTAGATAACAAAGGTTCCCTACAGACCAAATCTAAGTGTGGTGTTTGTCTGCTTTTTTCTTATCTAATACATCTTCACCTCTCAGACTTTAATGACAGTGCTCTAAAGACCTAAAAGGGGGAGAAAAGACAGTTTTGAAAAAGACTGCTGAGCTACAGCAAAGTCACCTTGTATCTGTTTGAGGTTGTTGTGAACTCAGGAATATAAAACAGAAACGCATATTGTTACAGCAGTCAACTTGGTGAGTAAGTTGAAGAGGTAAAGGGACTAAAATGCCAATCCATACTGAGGGAAATTTTTTTCAAAAGAAGCTTTTTTAGCTAGGCAAATCAAAAAGTAAGAAAGAAAACTATATATAGATCTATAGATCAATCTCCTTACTAAAAATAAATACAAAAATCTTAAAATACTAGCAAAAAGACAACAGCAAGTTAGCCCAAGGATTGGATTTATACCAGGAATGCAAGGCTGGTTTAATATTAGAAAAATGCATCCACATAATTGACCATATCAATAATCGAACCAACCAAAATCACATGATTATCTCAATAGATGCAGAAAAAGCCTTTGACAAAATGCAACACCCATTCCTAATGAAAACACTGGAAAGTATAGGAATTCAAGGACCTTACCTCAAAATAACAAACAGTATATATTTAAATCCATCAACAAATATCATCTGCAATGGGGACAAATTAGAAGCTTTTCCAATAAGATCAGGAGTGAAGCAAAGACCCCCATTATCACCTCTATTGTTTAATATTTTACTAGAAATACTAGCAGTAGCAATTAGAGAAGAAAAAGAAATCAAAGGAATTAAAGTAGACAATGAAGACATTTAACAATCACTCTTTGCAGATGACATGATGGTCTCTTAAAGAATCCCAGAAAATCAACTAAAGGACTAGTAGAAATAATTAATTAACAACTTTAGCAAAGTTGCAAGGTACAAGATAAACCCACAAAAATCATCATCATTTATATTTATTTCCAACAAAATTCAGCAACCGGAGTTAGAATGAGAAACTCCATTGAAAATCACTCTAGACAATATAAAATATTTAGGAATCTATCTATCAAGATAAACAAAGGAATTATATGAACACAACTATGAAACACTTCCCACACAATTAAAACTAGATCTAAATAACTGAAAAACATTAATTTCTCCTGGGTATGACGAGCTAATATAATAAAAATATCACCCCTACCCAATTTAATACACCTGTTCAGGGCCATACCTGTCAAACTACCAAAAACTAGTTTTTATAGAATTAGAAAAAATTATAACAAAGTTCATCTGGAAGAACAAAAAACCAAGAATATCAAGGGAACTAATGAAAGAATGCTATCCACATCCAGAGAAAGAACTATGGGAGTAGAAAAGCAGAAGAAAAACATAGAATTGATAAGGTTATGATTAGGGTTTTGTTTTTAAAAGATCAATCTACTGCAAATAATGTGAAATCGGTTTTGAATAATGATATATGCATAACCCAATGGAATTGCTTGTCACCTCTGGAAGTGGGGAGGGATGGAGGTGGTATCATGAATCATGTAACCATGGAAAATATTCTAAATATTTTTTTTTAAAAAGAGGCTTTTTATAAAAAGAAATACTTGGAGGGGAAAATTTGATTTAAAACACCTGTTCTTAATGAGTTTCCCCCCCACATTATTTTTTATTTATTTTTGAATATTTTCCATGGTTATATGATTCATGTTCTCTCCCTCCCCTCTTGCCTCCCCCACTCTCAGAGCTGACAAACAATTCTACTGGTTGATTCATGTTTTATTATTCAAAATCAATTTTCATATTATTCAGATTTGTAAAAATCTTCTTAAAACTACAATCCCACATCACATACAAGTAATGAATCATGTTTTTCTTCTGCATTTCTACTCTCATAGTTCTTTCTCTAGCTGTGGAGAACATTCTTTTTCATAAGTTCAACAGGATTATTCTTATTCATTGCATGCTATTAGTAGCACAGTCTATTACATTTTATCTTCCCAAAATATTTCACTTTCTGTTTACAATGTTCTGGTTCTGCTCATTTCACTCCTCATCAGTTCATTGAGGTTCCTCCAGTTCATATAGAAATCCTTTCGTTCATTATTACTTACAGCACAATAGTGGTCTATCACCATCATATAGCACAATTTATTACTCAATTGATGGATACCCCTGCTCCGTTTTCCTATTTTTTTGCCACCAGAAAAAGTGCAGCTATAAATATTTTGTATAAACTTTTTTTAAATCTCTTTGGGGTACAAACCCAGCAGTGGTATAACTGGATCAAAGGGTATTCAATCTTTTAAACCTCTTTCAGCAAAATTCCAAATTACCCTCCATAATAGTTGGATCAATTCATGACTTTACCAACAATGCATGTATCCCAGTTGTGCCACATCCCCTCCAACCTTTATTATTTTCCTTTGCTGTCATACTGATCAATCTACTATGTATGAGGTGGTATTTCAGAGTTATTAATCAGGTGTTTTTAAGAAAAACCTAAATTGTTCTGTTATTATATGTGAAATGAGATGCATCAGCAGGTACTGATTTCCCCTCATTGAATATCAGGTCGGCTATGAAAAAAATCCCATTTTGGACCAGAAAGCCTTATATATCACTCCGAACTTTGAATTTCTGGCCTTTGGATTCTACCTCCATAGTATATCTTTTATCAACTACCTCTTTATTCTAAAAAGTTAATAACCTCATGGCAGCTCGTTACCATCCATCTAACTTTTGATCCCAATGGGTCTTCTCACTTATAACCTTTCTCCCTTCCAAGTCATCATTCAAAACACTTTCAAAATCTTCTTATCCTTATGCTTAATCCCATTTAACTAAAATTAATATGTGTCCTCAAGGAGCTTATGCTCTACAAGAAAAGTATTATATATACAGTTATTAATATAAGGTAAACAGTAAGCATGACAGGATACATGGAATTAATAACTGGTGGGTCAAGAAAGTCCTTATGTAGGAAATCACATCGGAACTGAACCTTAAAGGCATGGAGGAGTTCTAAAGGGTAGAAGTGACAAGGGAGAAGATTTCAGATATGAGTAATATGGTACACAAAAGCATGGAGGTGGGAGATATAATGTCTTATTCAAAGAAAAGAGTAGGCGAGTTTGGCTGGAATGTAAGGTACATGAGAGGGAGGTGTTTGAAGTAAGTCTACAAAGGTAGGTTGCAGGCAGATTGGAAAGGACTTTTAATGTCAAAGAGAAGAGTTTGAGGTTTATTTTAGATTGTTGAATGAATGAATGATGGTTGTTTTACCTCTAAAATAGTAAATTCCAGCTTACTGACATTTATTACAAAATACTTTAAGAAAATCAACCCACTTGTTTAGAAAGCAGATTTGTTGAATTATCAGTTTGAACTAAGATTTTTTTATATTATTTAAGTAAAGAGAGAAAAAGAGAGAGGAAAGAAAAGAGAAAATGGAAACATATCAGAAATAGATAACTCTTCTCCTATTTTAGAATTTTAATACTCATTGTGAGGTATAACATGATTAACCAGGCATTTGCCTTCCTGTCTGAAAATTTCAGAAATTTCTGGTTCAAACCTAGAGTTCAGGAAAAAGGACTTATGAAAGATGAGATATTACAGGTGGTGGGTGGACACAGGCAGCAGCTGAGTTCACTAACTGCTGAGCCTGGCTTCTTGCAGGGTTGGCTTTGTTGCCATAAATGACTTTGAGCACCAATATTTGAGCCATTTAGGCTATGCTATCAGTTCTGATTAGATTCAGCTCTATGCATCTCAGGACCTGTTTGGTGGCTTAGAAACAGTAAGGATGGTTGAACTGAATAGTAATTCTGCTGAATGAAACTGAAATTAGTGTGTTTCAGTCAGATAGATTTGGGATTGAATAACAACCCTTAAAATTTTCTTTCAGTCTAGTCCAGAATGTACATATATATATGTACACACACACACACACACACACACACACACATATATATATGTAATTTATTTACATATAGTTATACAAAACATACACATGCATATGAATATACAAATATACACATTTCATAGTACATATGCTTTATACATTATATATTTGTATTTCTGATCTACTACAGATATGATTTATGTGACCTATCACTAAAATTTAGCTTTTCTACATTGTTATTAATCAGGCTTTTTCTGAACTTATATTTTCTGAATAGCATAATTTTTTTAGAGGCCTTTCTCTGGGTTTTATTTTTTTATTTTTTATTTTTTTAATTTTATAATATTTTATTTGATCATTTCCATGCATTATTCATTAAAGCCAAAGATCATATTCTTTTCCTCCCTCCCCACCCCCCAAAGCCAAAGCGTAATTCCACTGGTATCACATGTGTTCTTGATTCGAACCTATTGCCATGTTGTTAATATTTGCATTAGAGTGTTCGTTTAGAGTCTCTCCTCTGTCATGTCTCCTCAACCGCTGTAGTCAGGCAGTTGCTTTTCCTCAGTGTTTCTACTCCCACAGTTTGTCCTTTGCTTATGAATAGTGTTTTTTCTCATAGATCCCTGGAGATTGTTCAGGGACATTACACAGGGACAGGACTAATGGAGAAGTCCATTATGTTCGATTATACCACAGTGTATTAGTGTCTGTGTACAATGTTCTCCTGGTTCTGCTCCTCTCGCTCTGCATCACTTCCTGGAGGTCGTTCCAGTCTCTATGGAATTCCTCCACTTTGTTATTCCTTTTTGCACAATAGTATTCCATCACCAACATATACCACAATTTGTTCAGCCATTCCCCAATTGATGGGCATCCCCTCGTTTTCCAATTTTTGGCCACCACAAAGAATGCAGCTATGAATATTCTTGTATAAGTCTTTTTGTCCATTATCTCTTTGGGGTACAAGCCCAGCAGTGCTATGGCTGGATCAAAGTGTAGACATTCTTTTATAGTCCTTTGGGCATAGTTCCAAATTGCCCTCCAGAATGGTTGGATCAGTTCACAACTCCATCAGCAATGAATTAATGTCCCTACTTTGCCACATCCCCTCCAGCATCATTACTTTCCTTTGCTATCATGTTAGCCAATCTGCTGGGTGTGAGGTGATACCTCAGAGTTGTTTTGATTTGCATCTCTCTGATTTAGATAAGATATTTAGAACACTTTTTCATGTACTTATTAATAGTTTTGATTTCTTTATCTGAAAACTGCCTATCCATGTCCCTTGCCCATTTATCAATTGGAGAATGGCTTGATTTTTTGTACAATTGATTTAGCTCTTTATAAATGTGAGTAATTAAACATTTGTCAGAAGTTTCTATGAAGATTTTTTCCCAATTTGTTGTTTTCCTTCTGATTTTAGTTACATTGGTTTTGTTTGTACAAAAGCTTTTTAATTTGATGTAGTCAAAATTATTTATTTTACATTTTGTGATTCTTTCTATGTCTTGCTTGGTTTTAGTCTTTCCCTCCCAAAGGTCTGGCATGTATACTATTCTGTGTTTACCAAATTTACTTATGGTTTCCTTCTTTATGTTTAAGTCATTCACCCATTTTGAATTTAACTTGGTGTAGGGTGTGAGGTGTTAATCTATTCCTAATCTCTCCCATACTGTCTTCCAATTTTCCCAGCAGTTTTTATCGAATAGTGGATTTTTGTCCCAAAAGCTGGGATCTTTGAGTTTATCTTATACTGTCTTGCTGAGGTTGCTTGCCCCCAGTCTATTCCATTGATCCTCCTTTCTGTCTATTAGCCAGTACCAAATTGTTTTGATGACTGCTACTTTGTAATATAGTTTGAGGTCTGGGACTGCAAGGCCCCCATCATTTGTGTTTTTTTTTTCATTATTTCCCTTGATATCCTTGATCTTTTGTTATTCCAAATAAATTTTTTATGGTATTTTTCTAAATCAGTAAAGAAATTTTTTGGGAGTTCAATGGGTATGGCACTAAATAGATAGATAAGTTTGGGTAGGTTGGTCATTTTTATTATATTGGCTCATCCTATCAATGAACAGTTAATGTTTTTCCAATTGCTCAAGTCTGGTTTTAGTTGTGTGGAGAGTGTTTTGTAGTTGTGTTCATATAGTTCCTGTGTTTGTCTCGGGAGAGATTCCTAGGTATTTTATCTTGTCTAAGGTGATTTTGAATGGGATTTCTCTTTCTAGTTTTTACTGCTGAGTTGTGTTGGAGATACATATAAATGGTGATGAATTATGTGGTTTTATTTTGTATCCTGCAACTTTGCTAAAGTTGTTGATTACTTCGATTAGCTTTTTGATTGAATCTTTAGGATTCTTTGAGTCATCTTGTCATCTGCAAAGAGTGATAACTTGGTCTCCTCCTTGCCTATTTTGATGCCTTCCATTTCTTTTTCTTCTCTAATTGCTACTGCTAGTGTTTCTAGTACAATGTCAAATAGTAGAGGTGATAATGGGCATCCTTGTTTCACTCCTGATCTTATTGGGAATGTATCTAGTTTATCCCCATTGCAGATGATATTAGCTGATGGTTTTAGATATATACTGTTTATTATTTTTAGGAACTACCCTTCTATTCCTATGCTCTCTAGTGTTTTTAATAGGAATGGGTGATGTATTTTATCAAAGGCTTTTTCTGCATCTATTGAGATAATCATGTGGTTCTTGTTGGTTTGCTTGTTGATGTGTTTAATTATGTGTATGGTTTTCCTAATATTGAACCAGCCCTGCATCCCTGGTATAAATCCTACTTGATCATGGTGGATGACCCTTCTGATCACTTGCTGGAGTCTTTTTCCTAGTATCCTATTTAAGGTTTTTGCATCTATATTCATTAGGGGGATTGGTCTATAGTTTTCTTTCTCTGTTTTTGACCTGCCTGGTTTTGGAATCAGTACCATGTTTGTGTCATGAAAGGAGTTTGGTAGAACTCCCTCTTTGCTTATTATGTCAAATAGTTTATATAGTATTGGGATTAACTGTTCTCTGAATGTTTGATAGAATTCACTGGTGAATCCATCAGGCCCTGGGGATTTTTTCTTAGGAAGTTATTTGATGGCTTCTTGGATTTCATGTTCTGACATGGGATTATTTAAGAATTCTATTTCTTCTTCTGTTAGTCTAGGCAGTTTGTATTTTTGTATATATTCATCCATATCATCTAAATTGGTATATTTATTGCCATATAATAGGGCAAAGTAATTTTTAATGATTGCCTTAATTTCCTCTTCATCAGAGGTGATGTCCCTTTTTTCATCTTTGATGCTATTAATTTGCTTTTCTTCCTTCCTTTTTTTAATTAGATTGACCAGTACTTTGTCTATTTTGTTTGTTTTTTTCAAAGTACCAGCTTCTTGTCTTATTTATTAAATCAATAGTTCTATCACTTTCAATTTTATTAATTTCTCCCTTAATTTTTAGGATCTCTAGTTTGTTTTTCTTCTGGGGGTTTTTAATTTGATCACTTTCGAGTTTTTTTATTTGCATTTCCAATTGATTGATCTCTGCTCTCCCTAGTTTGTTAATATATGCACTCAGGGATATGAATTTACCTCTAATTACTGCTTTGGCTGCATCCCAAAAGGTTTGAAAGGATGTCTCGCCATTTTTATTTTCCTCGATGAAATTATTAATTGTTTCTATGATTTCTTCTCTAACTAAATGGTTTTGGAGTATCATATAGTTTAATTTCCAATTAGTTTTTGATTTGGTTTTCCATGTACCATTACTGATCATTATTTTTATTGCCTTGTGATCTGAAAAGGCTTCATTTATTATTTCTGCTTTTCTGCATTTGTATGCCATGTTTCTATGACCTAGTGTATGGTCAATCTTTGTGAATGTGCCAGGTGGTGCTGAGAAGAAGGTGTATTCCTTTATGTCTCTATTTATTTTTTTTTTCCATATGTCTATTAACCATAATTTTTCTAAGATTTCATTCACTTCTTTTACCTCTTTCTTATTTATTTTTTGATTTGATTTATCTAAATTTGAAAATGGTTGGTTTAAGTCTCTCACTAATATTGTTTTACTGTCTATTTCTTCCTTCAATTCTCCTAGTTTCTCCATTAGAAATTTGGGTGCTATATTATTGGGTGCCTATATGTTGATTAGTGATATTTCCTCATTATCTAAAGTCCCTTTTAACAAAATATAATTACCTTTCCTATCCCTTTTGATCAGGTCTATTTTTGCTTTGGCTTTATCAGATATCATGATTGCCACTCCTGCCTTCTTTCTGTCAGTTGAGGCCCAGAAGGTCTTACTCCATCCTTTAATTCTAACCTTGTGGGTGTCAACTCGCCTCATGTGTGTTTCTTGAAGACAACATATGGTAGGGTTTTGGATTCTAATCCATTCTGCTATTCGTCTACGTTTTATGGGTGAGTTCATCCCATTCACGTTCAAAGTTATGACTGTCACTGGTGGACTCCCTGGCATTTTGATTTCCTTCCCTAATTCTAACCTTTCTTCCTCAGCTCTACCTTTTAGTCCAGTGATTTACTTTATATCAGTCCCCCTTGTATTTCCCTTTCTACACCCCTCCCTTCTTATTCCCTCCCTTATTTTCCCCTGTAGTCTTTTTAAAATTTCCCCCCCCCACCCTCTCCCTCCCTTGTACTGCTTCCCTCCCCACCAGTCTGTTTTTTACCCTTCTACTCCCCTATAGGGCTCAAATCTATTCTCTTCCCCAATGGGTTGGATTGTTCTTCCCTCTTTGGGTCAGTTTCAAAGTACATAAGAGTTGAGTATTTCCTATCTCCAACCTCTTTACCCTTCCAGTGTATTGATGTTCTCCCCCCTCCCGCCATGAGCTTCTTTGTGACACATAAATTTACCCCCATTTGTTTCTTTTCCCATTTCTTTTAGTTATAACCTCTTTTCTTTTTTAGCTTTAGTCATGTATATATATATATATACATACACATGTATATGTATTTATGCATGCATATATCTATATACCTATTTATGTCTTGTCCTTTCATCCTATACAGTTTGTTACTGTTCTCTTTGATTGTAGTTCTTCTAGCTGCTCAGGTGATAGCAACAGTTTTTAAGAGTTGCCATTGACCTCTTTTCTTATAGGGATACATAACATTTTAACTTATTGAGTCTCTTAAAATTTGTTGTTGTTGTTGTTCTTGTTTTTTTCCGTCTTTTTTAATTACCTTTTGATGATTCTCTTGAGTTCTGTGGTTGGACTTCAAATTTTCTGTTCAGGTCTGGTCTTTTATTTATGAATGTGTGGAACTCTTCTGTTGTGTTAAATGACCATACTTTCCCCTTTAAGAATATAGTCAGTTTTGATGGGTATTTTATTCTTGGCTGTAGGCCTAGTTCCCTTGCTTTCTGGAATATCTTATTCCATGCCTTTCCATCCTTCATTGTGGATGCAGACAGATCCTGTGTTATCCTCACTGTGTTTCCATGGTATCTGAAAGGCTTCTTCTTGGCAGCTTCTAATATCTATTCTTTCATCTGATTGTTTTTAAATTTGGCTATAACATTTCTTGGTGTTGTCAGTTGGGTATTAAATACAGGGGGTGATCTATGGATTCTTTCAGTCTCCACTTTCTCCTCTTGTTCTAGGATCTCGGAACAGTTTTCCTGGATAATTTCCTCTAGTATTATGTCTAGGCTTTTTCTTTTGTCGTGGTCTTCTGGTAGTCCAATTATTCTTAAATTGTCCCTTCTTGAATGATTTTCTAAATGGTCTGTTTTGTGAATGAGATGCTTCACATTTTCCTCAATTTTTTCATTCTTTTTGTTCTGTTTTATAGTGTCCTGCTGCCTTGTGAGATCACTTGATTCTAGTTATTTTATTCTGGTTCTTAAAGATTGGATTTCATCCCTGACTTTTATTTATCCTTCTCCTTTTGGTCTGATTTTCTTTGAAGATTGTCTTTCATTCTCTTTACCTTGTCTTTCATCTCCTTTGCCTCATCTTTCATCTCTTTTGCCTCATTTTCCAGCTGGATGATTTTGGCTTTCAAGACATTATTTTCTTCTTTTAGTTCAAGTGCCTCTGATTCCAGATGACTTATCTTAATTTTTAAGTTCTTTTCCCAATTGTCTTCAGCCTCTCTTAGTTGTGTTTTGAGTTCTTCCACAGCCTGTATCCAATTTGCTAGGATTTCTGGTTTATTTTTTGCTGACCTCTCCCCCTCTGTTCCATTTGCTGAGTAGTAGCTGTCTATTGTAGTTTCTTTATTCTTTTTCTGTTGTTTGTTCAAATTCACCCCTTCTTTACTCCCTGTATTTGTCTGTGCTCTTGTTCCTCTCAATTTTTTTTTTTGTTTTTTGGGGGGACTTCTATAGGTCTCTCCTCTTGGAGCTTTAACAGAAGATCTCTTGGTGTAATCTCTGGGGGAGGGTTGTTGGGGGTTTGAGCTTTCCTGTCCTCTGGAGGCTTTTTATTGGCTTAAAGTCCAGCAGTCAGTAAGGATGAGTGGGGAGCCTGGGCTTCCCTGCATTCTGGAGACTTTTGATGGGATTGAGTTCAGATTAGTTGGGCTGGGTTTACTCTGAGTTTTAAACTTCCTGAACGGCTGGAGCAAATATGGAGGATCTCCAAAGCTCTGGCCAGGATGCCAGGTCTATGCTCCTTCTAGGCTGCCATCTTGACTTCGCCTCTAGGTTTCTGTTTTTTCAGAAGACCCTGCTCTGTAGGGGGGAGGTGCGTGGCTTCCCTGGGCTTTGAGGGCTCCTGATGAGATTAGGTTCAGCTGGTTCTTTCAGAAGACCCTGCTCTCTATGGGGGGAGGTGTGTGGCTTCCCTGGGCTCTGAGGGATCCTGATGAGATTAGGTTCAGCTGGTTCTTTCAGAAGATCCTGCTCTCTATGGGGGGAAGGTGTGTGGCTTCCCTGGGCTCTGAGGGATCCTGATGAGATTCGGTTCACCTGGTTTGGGCTGAATGAGCCCTGAAGCAAAAAAACCTCCTCCTCCACAGTCTGTGTTGAATGCCTGGAGACTGGCCCAGGTTATTTTCAAGGTAAGCCCTTCCTGGGCCCTGAGGTTTTTGTTCTTTCAGAAGCTCTGAGGGCTCCTGATGGGATTAGGTTCAGGTGGTGCCCTAAAGCTGGGACCTCCCTTGAGACTCAGATGGAAGGACCCAGCCGGGGGGCTACAGGCTTCCCACTTCTCTCTATGTTTCCCTGCTGTCTGTGTTGGGCACTCCAGAGACTTGCTCGGGGTGCTTTCAAGATGAGTCCTCAGAGCCCTGAGGTTCCCGCTGCTGCTGTGGGCTCAGCATTCTGGGTTGGGGGGGATGGGTCCTGGGACCTTCCTTCTGCCTACCTCTTAGATCTGAGTGATCTAGGGTTCTGGCTTTTGAGGTGCAGTACCTTTTGATCCAGGTCCAGGAGGAAGTTTCCCCAGGTGTATCCTGTTGTTCAGCTTGAGTTTCGGTGTCTTAGGAGCACTCAGTTTGCGATCAGTAAGGAAGGGTTTCCGAGGTCTGAACTTTCACTGCTTCTATGCCGCCATCTTCTCACCACATGAATAGCATAATTTTTTGAAACCTAAATAGGCTTCTTCAGAAGAGGAGGTGAGAAGGATAGCAGGAAAGATTTTAAGTATAGCTAGAAAATGAATTCTCTCTAGAACTAGGCTACTTTATATATATTATTTTTTCAAACCTCCAAAAAACCTTTTACCTATATTATATATATTTAAATTGGGTACCTAGTTTATACATTGGTTAGAGTTCTAACTCAGGAAGATCTAAATTAAATTTATCCTAAAACACATACTAGCTATGTGACCCTGGGCATGCCACCTAATCCCTGTTTGCCTCAGTTCCTCACCTAAAACATAGGGATACACTGGGGAAGGAAATGGCAAACCACTTCATTATCTTTACTATGAAAATGCCTTGGAGAAAAGTCCATGGGGTCACATAGATTTGGATATGACTGAACAACAATAATTTTTTATTGCTGATATTATATTTATTAAATAGTTTTAAAAATATTTATCTTCTGCTATAAAATCAAGATTATGCATTGGTTCTGAGGCAAAAGAATGGTAAGGGTTAGGCAATGGGGGTTAAGAGACTTGCCCAGGGTCACACAGCTAGGAAGTGTCTGAGGCCAGATTTGAAACTTACACCTCCCATCTCTAGGTCTGACTCTCAATTCACTGAGTCACCCAGCTGCACCCTATTTGTTACATTCTTCATGATGCTTTCCATAAATTTGTCTGTTGATATCAATTTTAAATATTTTCTTTTTGTTTTTCTAGTGTGTACTTCATGAAAGGAAAACAGCAACAACAACTACAATATATATTCAACAACAAAAAACCGTAGTCGTTTACTTTTGAAATGTTAATTGAAGTAGAAACTGGAATTGCCTCTTTATGAAATTTAAACTCTGGATGAAAAAAGTGTTTTCTGTATACATATATATATACTCTAGTGAATTTGAGATTTATGAGAGAGAGAAAAGTTTTAAGGAAATATTTATCTATCTAATTTCTCTAACTTATTCATCTAATTATAATTTCTCCTTTGTTTCTATATGTTTGGATTTCCTCAAAGCAGTATTTAGTATTTGATATACATACATACATGCATGTGTATTCATTTAAACATAAACCTATATTGTTCTATCTGTTTATAATTGAAATCTATGGACATAATTAAATTCATAGTTGGCCTTATATGGGAAGTTTCATATATGGGAACTTCTTCAGCTGAGGCAGATCACAATTAGTGCATGAGTCATATTCTTAAAGATTTCTCTGAGGTATAAAAAGTCAAAATAATTCATTCAGCTACACAAAACTAATAATTTTAAGAGCCAAGATTTGAAGTTAGACTTTCCTGCTTCGAAGCCCAGACATTTGCTATGTTAGACTCATAAATCAAGGTCCAAACTTTCTTTAAAATTTACATTCTCCTCAGACCTTGATAAAAAATAGACTGGGGTCCCAAATCTAAAGCCTTGGGAATAGTAGTACAATTTATCCATACCAATTCTATTGGCCCTGCTTCTAGAATGGATCTTGGAGGACAACAATCTCTAGTGAAAAGAGTCCCCTTTCTCATCACCACCATCACCAACTGTTGGTCAATGGCTACCATTGGGTATATATGCTCAAGAGTCCCACGTGCCCATATCTTCAGTTCTGTTCCTAAGCCTCATTTAGCTTATATCTGGAAAAACAACAACCCTGTGGATTTGCAACTAGGCAACTGGTCCTTCAGGTACTGGATCCCCTGCCTCCTTAGTAGTCATGTTTATAGAAGATCACAAAAAATTCTTGTCATCAAAGTCCTTTGCATTGTCAAATGATTCAACATCAGACTGGATATGATTATCAGGAAAAATGACATTAAGGAATATGCATTACCATCTGTTTTTCCTCCATTTCCTAAGGATGTTGAGACCTTTACATTTTACTTGTTACTGAAACTTTCTATATGTATTGCCTCTCCTGTTAGAATATCAACTCCATGAGATCAAAGGTTGTTTTGCCTTTCTTTTTGTTTTTCCAGCATTTAGCACAGTGCTTTGCACAAAGCGAGCACTTAATTACTGTTTCTTCTCCCTTTCTTCCTTGCCTCTTTTCCCCTCTCTTCCCCTTCGCTCCCCATTTTCCCTTTCTCCATTGATTTTTCTTCCTTCCCTCCCTCACACCTTTATTTCCTTCCTTTCTTTCTTCTTCTCTTCTTCCCTCTCTCAATTTCCAGAAGAGTTCTTATTACAATATAGGTACTTAAGAAATATGAGTTAAATTGTTTAACTTTTCATTGTTGGAGTTTTCAAATATCCCCGAGTCATTTACACCTGCCTTGGTGTTTCCTCTGGACTCTGTATCTGAATGAACTGACAATCCTCACAATTTATGCAGTTTTAGTGGAAGGGTCTTATTTGATCCAGTTCCCCTCTCTTTCTGCCTCACTGATCCTCCTTTTTCATTTAATTAAGCTGGGCCATTTCCCTCCCACTATTAAATCAAAAGATCAGAGTACAAATTATACAATAGAGGTGACTGGTTCATCATTTCTGTATTCTAACTATTTCCACTGTCTAAATCTGCACATGTAGAAATACCTAGCCAATAATTACTGTGGCATAGATTATCATTGTAACCCAATTATCTTAACATATACACATTTCAGAAAAGTTAAAATGTGAAAGGAGACAGTGATATGAAAGGGGGGGGGGAAGGGAATGCTAATGGAGATTAGAGTAAAAATGAAGGCTTAAAAAATTACCACAGGGCTCACTAGAGGGGGGTGGGTGTGAAATAAACAAACCTGGATGCTACCCTGAGGCAATCCAAATTCAAGGAAGCAAAGGGAGAATTTTAATTAGATGAATACAGCTTTAATATTTCCTTAAACTTTTTATAAAAAAAATTTTAAATCTCAATTTCACTGATAATATGTATTTTTCATTTATTCATGATTTTTTTCTCATCCAAAGCTTAACTTTCATAAATAGGTAATTACATTTTCTTTTTCAGTTCATCTTTTGAAAGAAAATTACTAGGTTTTGTGTTATTAGATATATCTTTTTGTTGTTTTCTCTTCATCAAAGACACCCCGAGATAATGAAAATATTTAAAACTAATATAAAAAAATCAGTTTTGGGGAAGAATCATCAGGGATGTAATGCACATAGTAACAAGAATAAAAATATAGGCACAAGGTTTGTTTGAAAAAAATGGCTATATAATGTAGTCCAGTTTTTCTGGAACGAATTCATTTTTTCTCACTATACTTAAGTTCCTTCCTGTCATCTCTCCCACCCTCCTCTTCTTGTTTGGCTTACAGAAAATTGTGTCATTCAGAAAAATTAGGATCACAACAGACTGATTAATAACTGTGTAGAAAAGCTAAATTTTGGTGATAGACCACATAAATCTCTCTAATATGAGATGTCTACCTGGCAGCCTGTAGGGCTGATGGAATTTACTGAAGATTTTAGCTGACTTTCTTCAAATGCTCTGGCAATGTATTACCACAAAGAAAATGTGTTCTTAATGGAGAGGTGGGAATTCCAGAACTGGAAACTGCTAAATAGCACCACAGGCTATTACAGTGGGGTTTTAGGAGATTAGGAGATATTTTATTTTGTAAATACGAAAGGATAAAATAGTTTTTAAAATATTCACTGAAATAAAATTTGGGTATCTTCAGAATGATGTGGGATTAGTTGTAACTGTTAGTTTTAGGAATTTAATTTAGCAAGAATTGATCATAGGAAGGTCAATTTCAGAATCACAGAGTTCATTTTAAAATTCCATTTAATTTAATAAGCTCATTTAGACATTTTTGGCCATTATCTTCTTTCTGTGTTGTTATACTCTATTATATGAGTATTATTTTATTCTTATTGACATACTTCATAATTCATCTTCTCAATTTTTGTTTTTAACCTATCTTTCCCTTTGATTCTATTCAATTGAATATGTATTAAGTACTTATCATTTGCCAGACATTGGGTTACTACCTAAATTTATTAGACAGTCACTTTCCTTAAGGAGCTAACATTCTCTAGGTGGTATGATAAATTCATTGATAAATAATTTTAAAATCTATAATACAGAATAATTTTGGGGGGTCCAGTAACAATCAAAGTAATAAGGAAATGATTTTGTAGAGGTAACACTTTTTTCCCCTTAAACTATTTCTTTGTTCTCTAAACTAGTCTTTGACATTTTATGCCACCAAGTGTAATGTCCGGTTCTGGTTCTGAGTCCAAGGAGAACACACACACATGGTAATGCAATATGCAGGAGGTACTTTAATACAAGCAAAAGCCTGGGTCTTCAGAAGAAGTGAGACCCCAAGCCTTTCCTAGAGGAGGTTTATATAGGACCAGTAAGGGAAAGGGGTAGTCTTACACTTAGGTGCCAAAAGGAAGTACACATCAATATTAGTCTTTGGTACCTAGATGTTCAACATATGGTCATGAGGACCTAGGTCAGGTCAGTGACCCCTGAGACAATATATCTTTGTGAAACCTGAAGTCCTCAGATAACATATCCTTGTGAAGCCTGGGATAACATATGCTTGTGAAACATAAATAAGGATATGCCATTCTTAGTTCTTGGTATATGGGGCCCATTTGGGATTAATATGGAGGGCAAGTTCCCATGATATTAATCTGTTTTTTCAAAAGCACAAGTTTAGGCTTAATAACAAAAGAGCTGAGTGTGTGTAAAAAGGTTGACCTACAAGCTAATGGAAGAAAAAAATACCTTCAGGAGAAACTAGTCAGTTAATGCCCTCAGGTATTTCCTTGAACTAGATTGTTCTCTTCCAAACCTTTCCCAGTCTATGATCTATAACTGGATTTTATCTTCTAATACTTCTCATCAGCTTTCCTATATCCCAAACCAAAATTGAGCAACCAATTCTGATAACCGAGGTACTTAATTTTATCTGATAGGTTGATTTGTATTTTAATTGGCCCTTATCTCCCTTGCAATGAACTCTGTTTGTTTCCCATTGTATATTAACCATGTTTTTCTAATAATATCATATTTGCAAAATTACTGGTATAAGTAGTCTACTCTCAGCATTATTAACTCATCACAAAGCAGCGAGCAAGTCCAGGAGCTTATGAACTTTTAAAATTATATTTATACTCTAAAATTCAAATAGCCATTTCCCACAATAACACTACTGTGTAGAAATATTTTGATTTTCAAATCATTTAGATATTTAGAAATAAAACAAAGTTCATAAAGTCAATTTTACATGACCACTTACAGAGTATTTTAACTTTCTTTTAATCCCTCTGTCTGAATTTCACTGGATTGTTACTTGATTTCATTTTGGCCTACCTAAATTTCTGTAAAGGCTTACATATTATTTTTATATCTGACTTATTAATCAATAGTTGCATTAGATATACATTGCCTCAAAACTTACATGTACATTTCATAGCAAATATTTCCTAATGGAAAGTCTATTCAAATTTACCAAACCTGAGAGGTCAACATTTCTAAGAGCTAGGCAACATGTACTAAGCTATGTATTGGGTGGTATTATTATTAAAAAACAAAACAAAGCAAAAACCCTTCTACATTTAAGAAAAAGTGTTAAAGACAAATGCTTTTTTGTTCATGAAATAACTTTAATTTGGTCCATTCATGGATAGTCTACATATCCAAATTCCATATATGTGTTCCTATCTTCTTGTTTGTTAATGTGATTGTTTTTAATTATTAAGATATTTTGCTAGCTTGAGTAGTTTTAAATAGTCATATCGAGTAAGCCTCACAATTGTTCTTTGGTGTATTCCAGCTCTAACAAGGAAATAAGGGACTTGTTTCTGGCTTCTCTGTCTTCCCCCTTGTAGATAAATGATCTGATTAATTTAACTAATTTTTCAGTGTTATGAGGTACATGATTCATTCTAATCTCCTGACATACACTTAGTCCCCATGATATCTTTCTTATTCTTTACAGTTTTGACAATAAAGCAACTCCTTTTCTTTAAACCCAAACCACAGAATTATGTCTATGTATAGTGTTAGTTTCCCTGAGTCTATGTTAAATTAAATATTGACTTTGCAGAGACTATATCATTTATTATTTACCATTCTCAATCTGTGGAATTTATTAAAAAATTGATAAGAATGCCTACTAGTGAAATCCCTACAGGTGCCAAATTGGAATAACAGGCCAAGCCAATTACAAAATTGACAAGTTTATAGTTACAGCAATAAAAATGACACAATTTGATTTTAATGGGAACTGATATTTTTAAAGGACACGTGGAGACACTTTTCTTTGAAAGAGTATTGTTACGTGTTTTAAGAAAACTTTCTCTTTTTTTAAGAAAATTGACTTCTTAAGGTGTTTGTTAGCCCTTTCTTTTCCTTCCTGCACTTATCTAGAAGTTGATTTCTCATTCTTCTATGGTTTAGAAAAATATAGGGAGAATTTTAAGCATTTAAAAATATTTTAGCAGATTTACCTTTTGTGCCGTGTCAAGCAGTTCAAGGTACATTTGAGCTGTCTCATATCCTTTTGCCAACAGAACACAATTTCATTCTTAAAGAACAATTGTTCGCATTACAAAAATAAAATCAGCACAGAGGTGCCCTTGATGATTGCCTCAAGAGAAAGGATAAAAACCAAATGATTCTATACAATGATTAATCTCCTCTCTCACCCCTAACTGAACCTCTGGCTTTCAGGAAAGTCATAATAAAGGGACAGCATGGGGAAACTTGTTTTGTGGTTTCCTCTTCTTTATGGTTTCCTAAATTTTCATCACTGGTTTGTTCTCCAATTTAGCTTCCATGAAAAATTTCATATAAGTAAAAGACAAAATATATAAAAACAATGTACTTTGAAAGGATTTAGAATGCCTCCAACATTAATGTTAGAACATAATTTATAGTAATAACAGGCACACAATGATAAGTATATTGTATGTTGAATGCCTAATGTAAAAGTTAAAATAAGTCTCAATAAATATAAATATATTATAAGGAATTTATTAATAATCATTAGAAATCAAGTAATAAAGAGGATGCAAAATAAAGACCACATGTCCATGGCTAATTAGCCATTTCAAAATCCCCACTCAACACTGCCATGCTCCCCAACAGGGCTAAAAAAGAGGGCGGGACCACATCCCTGACTAATATCCCTTGTCTACAGGAAGTATATAATGACAGGAAGTCAGTGGGTTCCCAGGAAATGTAGTTCTTTTTTAAGGTAACAGATTTTCTATTATACATGTTCTCCCTGAGATCCAGTGGAAGACTGGTCTCTTCAATGGATCTTATAAGCATCACCAACTTTTAAATTACAATAATTTGAGGATAAAAGGGAAAAGAACAAAACCAATGATTTCTAGGTGCATTTGACAAAAAGCCAATTTGGCATAAGAGTATACATACAAAAATAAAATAAATGCATTCAACCCCACACAGTTAAAATCACCACATCCCAAAGTTCACTCTGGATCTTCTGTTACAGTGTGTGGTCTGTGGAAGCATCTTCATGATTCCTTTTCCAAACAGTTAACTTTCTGGATTCAGAGAGGTAGAATGTTTTTTATCCTAAAATTACTCTCAAAAAGAATTTAAAATTTATATTTTAAAATAATAGTATTCTCATCCTGAAGAGGGTATTGAAAAACACAGGGATCACTTAGGGATACATTGTTTGTTATGAGATATATGAATCAATTGACAAGAAAAATAAAATATATCAAAAAATCCAAATAAAAAAGAAAAAAATAATTTCTGGATGAAATATAGACTATCAAAATCTTATGTGTAAAAATTTTAAATAAAGGGAAATAAACCTTTAATAGATCCTTGAATCAAGGCCCAATTAAAGTGATTTAAGCAATTATGTATTTACCCAATCAGCAGCCAGGACTACAGAAAATTTTGCCGCACAATGAAAGAAAGAATTGGGACTAGATTATAGGAGCCAAGTAGGAGGCAAATTTGAGATACTTGGTAGAATGTGGGACAAGGAAGACCTGCTTTGACATATGTCAAAACAGCTGCAACCTCAACTTCCAAACAAGTTCAACTTCTCTTGTCTTGGCTCAAAATTTCATCAATCCCATTGGGATTGGTTGGTCTCTTTGACCTCGTGCTCTATTGGCACTATGCAGTTTAGCTTTGTGCTTCTTTGGCATGGTACAATGACTCTTTTTGTATTTCCTTCTCCTAGAATCAGACAGAATAGTTAAGCAAAGTCTCATAATTTTTTTAAACAATCAGAGGCATCATTTTTATACTCTAAAGCTTTTTGGGTATGCATTAATATTAGAACAAATTTATTTTAAACTTTTATTGCTACAAAATAAAAAAAATGAAGAAAAATCTTGTCAATACTGTGGACATGTGCTTCAAATACAAAAAGGAGAGAAAAAAATAAAACTCAGATTACTATATTGCACATGCAAAGACAAACAATAATAAAGAACTTCCGGGTTAACATGGCTGCAATCTAGACGCGAATGGCTTCCTCTCCCCGGCACCGAAAGAAATAGACTACCTCAAAAGAGCATAAAAATCACCTTTGGAAGAACGGAGGGACTCTCCAGTACCCCACAGAAATGAAGGTACATGGGGCTTGAACATTTCCACATTATAAGAAGGAGGAAAAGCTTGCACAAAAATGTGAACTGAGCTGCCCTCCCCCCCACAACAACCCCCCCCACACACACACCAAACCACAGTAAGGTATCAGACAGCTCACTGGGACAGCGAGTGAGTGAGGAATGTCTCTGTCTGGAGGACACACCAGGGTCCTGGGGATTTAAAGACTGCAAGGAAACGACCTCTCAGGGCAGTTTCATGGGACAATCCTGCGCTGAGCAAAGGGGTGGCCATGGTGAACATAGGAGAGGTTTCACTGAGCAAAGGGGCAGCCACACTGAGCAAAGGGGAGGCCGCACTGAACACAGGGGTGGTTGCGTTGAGAACAGGGGCCTGTACTCTAAGAAACCTCAGAGGCTTTGAAGAACTAGTCTGAGGAAACCTAAATCCACAGAAAACCCACACATATCACCCAGACCCCAGACCAAAAAGGAAAGGGGAACAAAACCACCAAAGGGATGGCTCACATGGCCCAAAATCAAGCCTCCAGGAAGAAAGGGAAAAAGGTGACTATTGAAAACTTTTATGGTGGGAGTACCCAAGGAAAAGAAGAGAAAGAGGATGAAACCCAAACAAAAGCAAAACATGCCTCCCAAAATGGAAATTATCCACAAGTTCTGGAAGAATACAAATTGGTGTTTACCCAAAAGATGGAAACCTTCTAAAGAAAAATGGGAGAAAGAGATCAGCAGTCTGATAGACAAGACTTCACAATTGAAGAAAGAACTGGAAGCATCTAAGAGAAGGGCAGACAAGGCTGAAAAGCAAAACCAGTCCCTAAGGACCAGAATTAAGCAACTCGAAGAAAGTGAGCTTGCAAAACAGCAAGAATTAGTAAAGCAAAGCCAAAAAATATAGAATTAGAAGAAAACACAAAATATCACTGAAAAGGTCACAGACCTGGAGAACAGATGAAGAAGAGACAACATGAGAATTATTGTTCTGCCCGAAAAACCAGAGATGAACAAAAACATTGATGCTTTACTACAGGAGATTATATAAGAAAATTCCCCACATATTCTGGAGCAAGGGGGGCAAAATAGAAATAGAAAGGATTTATAGAACACCCTCTATACTAAATCCCCAAAAGAGAAGCCCCAGGAATGTAATTGCCAAATTCAAGAGCTTCCAAGAAAAGGAGAAAATCCTACAAGAAGCCAAGAAGAAGAGCTTCAGATATAGGGGGACTCGCATAAGGATCACACATGACTTAGCGGCTAACACACTAAAAGACTGCAAAGCATGGAACACGATATTTAGAAAGGCAAGAGAGCTGGGTCTCCAACCAAAAGTCAACTACCCAGCAAAACTGACTATATACTTCCAGGGGAAAGTATGGGCATTCAACAAAATAGAAGATTTCTAAGCATTTGCTAAGAAAAGACCAGTACGTAATGGAAAATTTGATATCCAATCACAGAAAGCAAGAGAAACATGAAAAGGTAAATATGAAAGAAAGAAAAAAGTAGATGAATGTTAGCTTTTTCTTTAACTCAAACACTCTTCTATAAGGAATACATTTCCATCAAATTATATATATATATATATATATATATATATATATATATATATATATATATATATTAATAAGTGGGAAAACTGTACTGTGTAACTCTCAAAAATTGTCTGCACCATAAGTGTTGTTAGAAGAATCATGCATATGGAAAGATTGGGGCATCAAGAATATTTGGTGAAAGGGGGGACAAAGAAAAGAAAAGGGAGGGGAGAAGCATCGACAATACTAAGATTTACTTCAAGAAATGGGGGGGACTAAATAGAATAATCTTTCTCATACAAAGATACACATGGGAAGGGGAGGGGAAGATCTCTCATATGAGAAGGAGAGGAAGAGAGTGTGAAGTGGTATTACTTAAATCTTACTCTCAGTGAAATCAACTCTGAGAGGGAAGAACATCTAGATCCAGTGGGATCCTGAATTCTATCTTATCCAACAGGGTAAGAAAGAAAGGGAAATTAAGGAGGGGAAGGAGGGAGGCAGTATAAAAAGGGAGGGAAGGAGAGGGTGGAGGGGAAGGGAGCATAAAAAAGAGGGGCTAGAAAGGGAAGTATAGCAAGGGAGGGGACTAGGGGCACTGACCTAAAGTAAATCACTGGTTCAAAAGGATATAGCTAAAGAATAAAGGTCAGAACTAGGAGAAGATATCAAAATGCCAGGGAATCCACAAGTGCCAATCATAACTTTGAATGTGAATGGGATGAACTCACCCATAAAACATAGACAAATAGCAGATTGGATTAGAACCCCAAACCCTACTATATGTCGTCTTCAAGAAACACATATGAGGCAGGTTGATACTCACAAGGTTAGAATTAAAGGATGGAGTAAGACCTTTTGGGCCTCAACTGATAGAAAGAAGGCAGGAGTTGCAATCATGATATCTGACAAAGCCAAAACAAAAATACACCAAGATAAATTCAAAATGGGTGATTGACTTGAACATAAAGAAGGAAACTATAAGAAAATTAGGTGAACACAGAATAGTATACATGTCAGACCTTTGGGAAGGAAAATATTTTAAAACCAAGCAAGACTTAGAAATAGTCAAAAAATGCAAAATAAATAATTTGGAATACATCAAATTAAAAAGTTTTTGTACAAACAAAACCAATGTAACTAAAATCAGAAGGAAAGCAACAAATTGGGAAGCAATCTTCATAAAAACCTCTGACAAAGGTTTAATTACTCAGATTTACAAAGAGCTAAATCAAATGTACAAAAAATCAAGCCATTCTCCAATTGATAAATGGGCAAGGGACATGAACAGGCAGTTCTCAGCAAAATAAATCAAAATTATTAATAAGCATATGAAAAAGTGCTCTACATCTCTTATAATCAGAGAGATATAAATCAAAACAACTCTGAGGTATCACCTCACACCTAGTAGATTGGCTAACATGACAGCTATGGAAAGTAATGAATGCTGGAGGGGTTGCAGCAAAGTAGGGACACTAATTTATTGCTGGTGGAGTTGTGAATTGATCCAACCATTCTGGAGGGCAATTTGAAACTATGCCCAAAAAGAGACAAAAGTCTGTCTGCCCTTTGATCCAGCAATAGCACTGCTGGGTTTGTACCCCAAACAAATAATAAAGAAAAAGACTTGTACAAGAATATTCAAAGCTGCATTCTTTGTGGTAGCCAAAAATTGGAAAATGAGGGGATGCCCTTCAATTGGGGAATGGCTGAACAAATTGTGGTATATGTTGGTGATGGAATACTATTGTGCTAAAAGGAATAATAAAGTGGAGCAATTCCATGGAGTCTGGGACAACCTCCAGGAAAGGAAGTGATGCAGAGGGAAAGGAGCAGAACCAGGAAATCATTATACACAGAGACTGATACACTGTGGTACAATAGAAGGTAATGGACTTTTCCATTAGGGACAATGCAATGTCCCTCAACAATCTGCAGGGATATAAAAAGCACTATCCACAAACAGAGGATAAACTGTGGGAGTAAAAACACCGAGGAAAAACAATTGCTTGACTACAGGGGTGGAGTGATATGACCTAGGAGAGACTCTAAATGAACAGTCCAATGCAAATACCAACAACACGGAAATAGGTTCGAGTCAAGAACACATGTGATACCCAGTGGAATCATGCTTTAGCTATGGGAGAGGTGGGGGGGAGGAGGAAAAGAAAATGATTTTTGTTTCCAATGAATAATGTTTGGAAATGACCAAATAAAATAATGTTTATTAAAAAAAGAAAAACAATAATAAAAAAGAGTTTTTAAAATGTGTATAACTTACAATCAGTGATACACTGTGTCAGCTAAGGAGAGGTAGAATACAAAATTTTCTCACCAAAAAAATGAGATGCATTTCCTTTTTAACTTAACCATCGTGTGAGTACACATGATTTTCAGAATCAAACAGTAATACAGTAGTTAATGCACATTCAAAGAATTACAAAAGTCTCCCAAATTCACAATAGCTCAGTTAATTACAATAGCAAACAATCTCTCTGTCATATTTCATATAAGTTGCTTTATGACAAAAAAAAAACCTACGAACTGATGGATATTTGTCATAATTTTTACAGATGTTGCAAATCTCTCAACCTTGGCAAATATATTTTTAAACAAAGTAAAACTCATTTGGGTCTAGAACATCACCAAGAAATCTATATTATTCTGGTGGAAGAAAATTAAGTCAAAGAGTTTGGCAGGAGCTCTTTTTGGCTTTCTGCTTCATAGAAACACCTTAGTAGGAACATTTCTTTGTTTCTCTACCTGTAATACAACATTCTTTATAATACAAATATTTAAAAAACCATCCATTCAGAAACCACTAGTTAATTAAAAGTATTTCTGAAGACCCCTTAGAATTATCATTTAAATTTTTAGCTCATTAAAATTTTCAAAACTTGTTTGCCAGGTTGAGTTCATCCATCACCTATATGACAATTCACAAATGCAAAATGGAAAAAAATATTTATGGTCTTTTAAAATATTTTACAATATTTTGTTCAGTAGTCTTAGGGGAAAGGTAACAGAATATATCTAATAGTTAAAACACAGTAGATTAAACTGATTCAGTGTAATAGAATAATATTGAATACATTAATATATGAACTTAAAACAACTAAATTAAATATTAAACAAGACAATAAGCAAAGTACAATAAAACACAGAGACTTTCATAAAACCATTGAGTCTGAAAAGGCTTAATATCTTTGCTTCTAGTCTCTTTAAAGTTCCTTTCTCTATCCATTCGGATTTCTTTCTTTTTTTCACATTTCTGGCATCTCCCATAGTGAGGGACAACATGGTTTTCAGGAATCCCAAACTGAATGAATCTTAGAGATTGAGCAGGCCCAAATGACAAACGGTGAGATGAATGTCTACCCCGAATCTCAGGCAAGATAAGTTAAAGGATCAGTGCCCTCCTGAAAAAAAACATCCTAAAGCTGGAAGCTGTTTGAAATAGGCAATTAACTGCTCTTTCAAAGAGTGAGCCATGCTTGTAATTTACGTCCTATTTAGAAAAATAACTTCCTTCTTCCCTTCCTCCCAAAGGTAAAATGCTAGTCTCCCCAACCAGGAGTTAGGAGGCTAATAGTTGCTTAAGGAAAATACACCCCAGTTTTTACCAGTTGCCCGGAGGGTGGCTCCAAGAATACCCCTAGATTTTTGGTGGCAGCAATCAGCAGCCCAGCAGAATCAGCAACAGTAGTTGGGGTCAGGGTCAGGGCAAAGGCCAAATCAGAATCAAGAGTAGGATTGGTGCTGGAGATCAGGAGAAGGATTGCCAGAGGCAGCAGCAAGGAACTGAGGAGCATGGACTCAAGCGAGTCACCAGGCTAAAAATAGCCCAACGAGTGACCAGGCAAAATGTAGGGAAAGAAAAAGGCAGCAGCTCTAAAGATAGTTCAGATTTCTCTTGGAGTTTGCAAAGGTGAGAGGGTGGGTGGGGTGGGAAAAAAGCCTTGGTAGGAGAAACGTGGCTTAAAAAATTTATCTAGGCACTCTTTTTAAAAATTGAGAGTTTTTTCTCATCCCTTCTGGTTGCCATAAATGTAAAAATTAAAATTAGTCTCAATAAATAAAAATATTATATTTTAAGGGATTTATTAATGATCTTTAGAAATCAATGAATAAAGGAGATGCAAAATAAAGACTATGTGCCCATGGCTGATTAGTAATTTCAAAATCCCCACTCACCACTGCCATGCTTTCCAACAGGGCCAAAAAAGAGGGCAGGACCATGTCCATGTCCCCGCCTAATATCCCATGTCTATACGAAGTACATAACAACAGGAAGTCAGTGGGCTCCCAGGAAAAGTAGTTCTTTTTTAGGGTAACAGATTTTCAATGATACACTAATCCATACAGAGATGCTTCTTTTTCTGAATTTTAATATATATTAGAGAAGGAAGGGGATAAGCATATTTATAACATCTATAGTTTGTAAGACCTCATACTAAGTCCATTACAAATATTATTTTATTTTATACTCACAGCAACCTTACAAAATAAGTACTATTATCTTCACTATATAGGAAACTAAAGCAAACAGTAATTAAGTGACTTGTTCAAGGTTATACAGTTACTAAATATCTGTGATCAGATTTTAACACAGGTATTCCTTACTGCAGGTCCAGTGCTTTGTTCATTGTGCCATCTCAGTGCCAACAAGCTTCTTCTAACTAATTCTTGGAAAACACCAACCTATTATTAAAGATATTAACCTCTAGGTCATTTGACTACTTATTGCATAGAATCAAGAACTTCCTTTTAAATAATTTGTAATAGGTCTAAGGCTGAATCCCTACTCATTGAGATGTCAGAGGAAACCTAATTCAATGATCACTTATTTAATTCTTATGTGCCACACAGCTTGAGATAATGGATAGAGGACCAGCCTTGGAGTCAGAAAGACTTGAGATCAAGTCCTGAGTCTAAGACATACTGACTATGTTATCATACATATATATTATAACATATTATTTGATTACATTTTTTATCTATCACTACTAGACTATAAGTTACATTAGGGTAGAGATCACATTATTTTATGTGTATTCTACTTCAGTGTTTAATAAAATGCCTTTAATTTATTTAATAAATGTTGAATGAATAAATCAAATTAAATTTGATATAATTTGAGACATGATAATATACAAATTATAAAAAGAACATTTTAAACTGCATGAAAGGGGAATCACCAAATGTACACAATGATAGAGATTTTTGGAGAAACAAGCTGAATTTAAGAAGGAAGTAAAATTACAAAGTTCACACTGAATAAAAACCATTTGTTTAAGCAATGGAAAAGGCATCAGTATAAAACAGATAATGTTTGTGCTTAAACTTGTTTTTTTTTCCAGTTGGGAAACTACATAATTGAAATATACACTTTTTATGTAGCTTCTATCTCTCCATCACACAATTATCATAGATTTAATATTTACTATGTGTAAGATCCTAAATGGGATGCTATGCCAAGAATAAAATGATGTTCTTGTCTTTAGGCTACTTGTACTCTAGATAGGAAGACAATATACATATATGTATTTTTTTAAAAAGTAGTTATCCTGGTAAATGAATGGTATAGACAATTGCTCTAATTGATATTTAAAGAAAGGGGAAATCTCTGGAAATGGGATGACCAAAAACAACACAATTGTGAAGTTAGGATTTGAACTGGATGTGGAAATATGCTTAGGATTCAACTATCTAGAAACAGAAGATGGTGGAAAGGCAATCTAAGCATAGAAAATTTTATATACAAAAATATTTTTTTCTGTTCTTAGAAAAGAATAATTTTAATTCCCTAGTAAGTTTGCAGATTTTAGACAATATTTTATTTTAAAAGTATTCAAATAAGTAAAATAGTAAAGTTTTCCTTAAACTTAGGAAACACTTCTAGGTTAATTTACTATTTGGGGGGGGGTTGGTGGTAGGAAGAGGAACTTCAACCATCAAGAATCAATAACAGGAACTTTGCTTATTCGGGTAAATAATTTTACTCAAACTTTTAAATGATTTAGAAGAAAACAAACAGCACAGATAGAAGTTTTTGATTTTTCATTGTTTGGATGCACTATTAATAAAGTTATCTCCCCAGTAAATCCACAACATTGTCATATCTATCAGTAATAGTACTCTACCACTAATGACATCAACTATAAAATAGTAATCATAATGTCAGGACAGCATATAAAGAAAGAGCTTGTGGGCTTTTATTTGATAATGAGTGACCCCTGTGGTCTGTTATTCATTTATTTCTATCACACCCATATCCCCACCCTTAGGTGGGGTAATAATTAAGTGTTTCATATCTTAAATACATATGTTTGGTTCACCATGTACAAATATAGATTTTTTAAAAAGCAATATCATATCAGTGTAAAAAAGATGATTTTAGATGAAGATGAGTTAAATATTTACAGATATATAAAACTTCATAAGCCATTGTGTCTGTGTCTGCTGCCTGTCTGTATCTATGGTGGTAGTAGTGATGGTGGTGTGACTAGATGCCCAGCACTTCCATCTACTGTTTTTAACAATTTGACAAAATTCTCCACTAATTTGAAGTCACGAGAGAAAATCCTATTATTTCAGTTGAATCATTTATATCCATTGTAAGTATCTTTGCCACTATTTTCTTTTAGGGGTGAACTGAGTAATTCTCAAGGGAATGTAAGGAAATTCTCCAAAGAGAATTTTTACATTATAGCCACAGACTTGGTGTATGTAATGATAAAGGTCTCTGCTTTTAATGAACAGTACAGGGAGTCTCTGACTTGCAAATGGGCCAAGTTCCAAAAGTTCCTTTGTAAGTCAGCAGTTTAGAACTTTTAACAGTTTCCTGTAGAAAACAATGTTATACATAGTTAGCAGGTTCTTCTTAACCAACAACAACAACAACAACAAAAACAGAAATATATATTAAAAAAAAAACAGAAATATTCCTAGCAGTGACACTAGTAATTAGATTGATTAGTCAGTAAACATTGATTAAGTACTTATTTTCTAGAACACAGTGTACTAGCTAACAAAAAAGATAAAGATAAATATCTGTATGCAAGGACCTTGAATTCTTTGGGGAGATAACATCTACACAAGTATCTGCAATTTTATTTAGAGGTAATTATAGAAGATGGTGATTTAGTAGCAGTGAAAAGTGTAAACACTCTAACAGTCCTTCCAAACCAAATTTTAAAAAGCTTCTGAAAACAATAGGAGGTAAAAACCAACAGCAAGAGAGTGATGGGACTCTACCACTGAAAAGAACTTGAAAAGTAGGCAGAGCAAGTGGATTTTCATGGGACAAGGGGGGACCAGGAATAAAACTGCAGACAGAGGAGTGCTGGCTGATCACCTGCACACCTTAATGTGCCTGGTTCTGCAGTTGGGCATAGGCTAATTTCAGAATCCTGAGATATGTGCTACTTCAGTGAAAGAGCACCTCAGAACCTCAGAACCTTGAATTCTTAGACCCTGGTACCAGCCTGCAATGAGTCCTGGAAATCCAAAGTGCTGGGCCCTTTCAATCCTCCTCTGCTGTGGTGAAGACATAGCCCCAATGCAAAATAGCTCACAGTGCCAATCCCAAAAAACAAACAGAGGAGACAGAATCATCAGACAACTTTAAGAATTCTAAGTCCATGGGAGACAAACAAATGTGAGAAAATGAACAAGCAGAAAAAGAAACACTTAACTTAAAAATTTGTATGAGAACAAAAAGAAAAGCACAGAACCAACAAGGGATGATGAGATCCAAGCAACAAAGTGCAAAACATAATAAAAGGTCTCAAGCAGCAAAAAAATACAAAAGGGAATTCAAAAATCAGATAAGATGGGCCAAAGAAAAATGAGGAAAAGGAAATGAAAGTAATGCAAAAAGAAAATAACAGTTTAAAGAGCAAAATTAGTCAACTGGGAAAAAAAGAAAAAAAATTCCATAAAGAAATGAATGTCAAGAAAACTAGAATGGTCCAAATGGAAAAGGAGGATCAAAAGGTCATGGAAGAAATTCAGTCTTTAAAAATTAGAAATGGGTGAATAGGAGCTAATGACTTCTTAATGATACATCAAAAAATGATAAAATAAAATCAAAGAATGAAAAATAGAAGAAAATATGACATTATATTACAAGAAATTATCCAAGAAAACTGCCTTGATATTCTTGAAGAAAAGGATAAAAAAAATTGAAAGAATCCACAGGTCACTTCCTACAATACATCACCAAATGAAAACTCCCAGGAATGTTAGAGTCAAATTCAAGAGTTCCCAGGCCAAGAATAAAATACTTCAAATATCCAGAAAGAACCAATTCAAATGTCATGGAGTCCAAGACAGGATTTTACAGGATCTAGCCACTTCCACATTGAAGGATCACAGGACTTGGAATATGATATCCCAGAAGACTATGAACTGAGTTTAAAACCAAGAATCACCTACCCATCAAAACTAATTATATTCTTTCATGGCAAAGTATTGTTATTTAGTAAAATAAAAGATTTACAAGAATTCCTGAAGAAAAGATCATACTTAAAGAGAAAAATTTATCTCTAAATACAAAATTCAAGAGAAGAATAAAAAGTAAATAAGATAGAAAAAATATGGGACTCAATAACATCTTATGGTTTATATTCCTAAATGGAAAGATGATATCTGTAAACCTTAAAAATTGTTATATTTATTAAAGTATTTAGTAGAAGTATACATAGACAGAGAGTATGGTGGTAAACTTTTTAGGATGATATGTTAAAAAAAAAACCAACTAGGATTGAAAAAGAGGATTATGTTAAGAGAAATGGGAAGCAAAAAGCAAAATAGGGTAAAATATCATACAAAGAGGCACAGGGTGGGGGGGTGATACTATTACAATGGAGGAGAGGATGAAGGTGGTAATGGGTAGCACTTAACCTTGACTCTCATTGGAATTGGCTCAGAGGGGGGAAACAGTAAGATTCACTGGGGTATAGAATCCAGACTTACCCTATAAGAAGTATAAGGGGAATAAAAAAGAGGGTTGTGGTGAGGAGAGTAATGTAAGGGAGGGAAAAGTTGAGGGGGTAATTAAAAGACCCTGTTACAAAAGTAGGAGTGGAATAATAAGGAAGTTGATGGGAAGGAGAAAAATATAAGGGAGGGCAAGGGGGAGGAGTGATTAAAAACAAAACTGTGTGGAGAGAAAGAGGGAAAGGAGAAAGGGCAAGATAAATGGAGGAAATGAAGATATAGAGGAATATACAGATGGTAACTGTATATTCTGTATGACAGTAAATATAAATGGGATGAACTTACTCATAAAATGAGATAGCAGAATAGATTAAAAACTAGACCCTTATCATATGTTGTTTATAAGAAAAACATCTGAGGCAGGTAGATACACACAGGGTCAAGGTAAGGGACTGGAGCAGAATCCATTGGGCTTCAATTGAGACAAAAAAACAGGAGTTGCAATCAGTCTCACACAAGGCTAATGAAAAAAATATATCTGATTAAAAGAGATATGGAAGGTAATTATATGCTGATAAAAGGCGGTATAGACAAAGAAGAAATTTCAGTATTTAATTGATTTGTAAGAAAAGGTATAGCATTGAGATTTTAAAAGGAGAAATTCGAGGAGCTTAAGGAGGAAATAGATAGTAAAAACATACTAATGGGGAACCTCAACCTTCCCCTATGAGAACTAAATATATCTAACTAAAAAAAATAAGAAAGAAGTAAGAGAAGTAAATGAAATTTTAGAAAAACTTGTTTTAATAGATATATGCAGAAAATTAAATAGGGATAAAAAGGATTATATCTTATTTTCAATAGCACATGGTATATATAAAAAGACTGGCCATGTACCGAGGCATAAAAACTTCACAATCAAATGCAGAAAATCAGAAAAAAATAAATGAAACTTTTCAGATCATAATGCAATAAAGGTTATTGCATAATGTTCTTGGAGGTTCATGGAGAGGAAAATTAATAATTACTTGGAAACCAAATAATCTAATTCTTCAAAACTGCTGGGACAAAGAACAAATAATAGAAATAATCATTGAGTTCATTGAAGAGAATGACAATTAGGAGACAACATATCAAAATTTATAGGATAAGGTCAAAGCAGACTTAGGGGAAAATTTATAACCCTGAGTGCTTATGTCGACAAAATAGAGAAAAAGTAAATTAGTGAATTGGGCATGCAACAATAACAACAACAACAATGACCACAACAAAAACTAGGAAAAGAACAAATTAAAGCCTCCAGTTAAAGACAAAACTGGAAATCCTAAAAATATAAGGAGAGATTAATAAAATTGAAATTAATAGAACTATTTAACAAACAAATAAGACAGAGCTGGTTCTAAGGGGAAAAAATAAAATAGATTATTGATAATTTTGATTAAAAAATAAGAAAATCAAACTACCAGTATCAAAAATGAAAAAGGCAACTTCACCCCCTAATGAAAAGGAAATTAAAGCAATTATAAGTAGCTACTTCATACAATTATATGACAATAAATCTAGAAATCTAGGTGAAATGGACAAACATTTACAAAAATATAAATTGCCTAGACTAATAAAGGAAGAAATGAAACACTTAAATAGTCCCATTTCAGAAAAATGAAATTAAAGAAACCATAAGTAAACTCCCCAAGAAAAAATACCCAAGGTGAGATGTATTCATAGGTGAATTCTATCAAAAACTTAAAGAATAATTAATCACAAAACTATATAAACTATTTGGAAAAATAAACAAAGAAGTAGTGCTACTAAAATCTTTTTATGAAACAAATACAATGCTGATGCCTAAGCCAGGAAGACTAAAAACAGAGAAAGAAATTTACAGACCAATCTCCTTAATGAACATAGATGCAAAAATCTTAAATAAAATACTAACAAAGAGACTAAAGCAATATATCACATGGATTATTCATTATGACCAGGTGAGATTTATACCAGGACTGCTAAGCTGATTTAATATTAGGAAAAACATCAGTATAATTTACCATTGACCATATTAATAATCAAACTAACAGAAACTATATGATTATATTAATATATGCAGAAAAATCTTTGACAAAATGTAACACCCATTACTATAAAAAACACAAGAAAGCATAGAAACAAAGGAGTCTTTCCTTAAAATAAGTCAAATTTCTAAAAATCTAGTCACTACCCAATTGATAAATGGTGAAAGGATATGAATAGACAGTATTTTGAAGAAATCAAAGCTATCAACAATCATATGAAAAAATGTTCTAAATCCCTCTTGATTTGTTAAATGCAGATTAAAACATCTAATAGATTGGCCAATATGACAGTAAAGGAAAATAGTAAATGTGGGAGGGATTTGCCAAAATTGGAGCATGCTTTGCTGGTGGAGTTGTGAATTTACTCTACCATTCTGGAGGACAATTTGGAATGAATTATAGCCCCAAAGGCTATAAAAGATTACATATCTTTTGATCCAGCAACTCTACTACATCCAAAAGAGATTTAGAAAATGGGAAATGACATCTTTATTAAAAAAAATATTTATAGCTGTGCTTTTTGTGGTGGCAAAGAATTGGAAACTAAAGGAATGTCCCTCAATTGGGGAATGGCTGACCAAAATATGATGGTGATGGAATAATATTGTTCTATAAGGAATAATGAGCAGCATGATTTCAAACAGAACTGGAAAGACCTACATGAACTGATGCAAAGTGAAATAAGCTGAACCAGGATAACTTTATACTGAAATATTGTGAAACAATGTAATGTGATAGACTTTGTATCAACAGTAGTACAATGATACAGGACAATTCCCAGGGGCTTATGAAAAAATGCTATGAACCTCTAGAGAAAGAACTGCTTTAATATAAACACAGATGAAGACATATGAGTTATCACTTGTTTTGTTTTTTTTGGTATAAGATTTGGTTTTATAAGATTAATCACTTATAAAAATGAATAATATGGAAATATGTTTTTCATGACAATATATGTGTAACCCATATTTAATTGCTTTTTAACTCTGGGAGGGGAGAGGAAAGAAGAGAGAGAAAACATGAATCATACAAATTTGGAAAACGAATATGGAAATTTGTTATCAAAATAAAATAAAGATAGTTATACAATAAAATAATTTCATATAAAATAAGAGGTAATTTTGGGTAGGAAATATTATCTGAGTTGAATTTTGAAAGATTGGGGATTTTCAGAGTGAGAGATAATATGTGTTTCATCTATAGTAGAAAATCTTTTCAAAGGTACAAAGATAAGAGATTGAATGTTTGTGAAATCAGTGAAAAAGGGGAGTGGTAGGTATGATATGTGTGACTGCAGGATACACTAAATCTGAATGATAATTTATTATTTTTATTAACTACATGATAATATTACCCCAAGAAGACTTGATTGCTAGGTTTGAATATTGAGAAGGAAAAGAGTTGAGAATAGGACAAAGCAATATAGTATAGTTAATTCACATGAAATATTTACAAGTCAAATATTTACAACGCAATGAATGGCATGTTGTAATTCATTGAAATATATATAGGTTGATTTTGAGGCACTGTATATATGTTCCACTAAATACATGAAATTTCTTAATTTACCCATCTATCCCTTCTATATGAGAACTCTGTTTTGTGCTATTTTTGGTCTAATAAAAGTTTTTCACTTTCTAATAAAAGTTTCAGTGTAGGAGGTAATATGATGAGAGGGTAGGATTTAGAATAAAAGTCCTGAATTTGAAACCTTCTTGCAACTAAGGAGTGTACCCTGGCTCACCTCCTCATGTTTCAACTAAATATATTATCACTCTGGGTTCAGGTTTCCTCATCTATAAAAAAGAGGAGATGAGAGTATTAGGTGATGTCTAAGACTCCTAGTTCTAAATTCCGATGAATATGAAAGTCCTTGTAGCTTGGATGATCTGATTTGAGTAGAATATTTGGTTCTATTTGAATGAATCTCTAAGAATTGGGTGAAATCAATGCTAAGGTACTCAAGAAAATTGTGGATGTGATTTCAGAGTCAAAGGGAAGACTTGCTAGAAGGTGAAATAAAAGTTGAATAAGATTATACAATTCAGAAACTGTAGCTGGCTAAGCTTTATGTGGAAGGAAGACAAAATTCTAAAGCAAATTTTCAATTGTCAAATGTATTGTTTGGAAGCATTTAGACAAACAAAAAAAAATTGTCACACATCATGGATTCACTAAGAAAAAAATATTTTGCTATACTACCCTCATTTATTATTTTGGTAAAGATAATCAAGACAGTAGCTAATGAAACATAGCAAGCATTTGATGAAGTCACTTGTGGTTGCTTTATAGGTATCATACTGAAACATGGGATAGACATTATTCTTAGATGGATTTAAGAGTAATTATTTCAAAGTGTGCTGATGAATCACTCATTATGAACCTAGAGGGCATCATTTAAGGGAGTATCATAGACTTGTATACTTGACCAGTTTTGTTTAATTTTTTTTCAATGAATGAAGACATATGAGTTAAGCTCATAATTTGTTGCAGAACTATCAGGGATAGCTATTAGGCAGGTGACAGTCAAGATTCACAAAGATCTCTAGAAGCTATAATGTTGAAATAAAATTTTAGTGAATGTAAATTTAAAATACTGCAATAAGCTTTAAATGATCAACTGGAAAATAGAGGTTAGTAGAGAAATGACTTGGAAACAGCTTCTCTGAAAATATCTTATAGTTTTTGTCTGATGTATTCTTAATATAGACCAACAGAGAGATTATCAGTGAGTCGGGGATCTCATCAATCAGTATACTCCCACCACTATAGTATATAGTATAGGCATCTGTGTGATTCTTGTCTTTATCCTTCCAAAATCTTTGATAGAAGAGTTACTCAATGTGTCAGAGGTTTCCCTTTGAGTTTTTCCCTCTAATGTTCTGGAGTAATCAATGAAATACCTGAACTGTTCATCTATGGTTGTTTCTGAATACATAAAAGGCAATATCTTTTGCAGTCATTTCTAGCCTTGATGTTGCTTTGTTCAATTATAGATTAAGAACTGGACCTTAAAGGTTATTGAGACCAAACAAACCCCTCCTTTTCCATATGAAGAGAGGTGTGATTGCTCAGGTTCACACAGCCAGGAAGCATGCAGAGCCAGATTTGAAACAAAATTTTTCTGAATCTAAGTTCTTTCCACTTGTTCATACTGTCTCTATGCAACTTCCGGGTAAACATGGCTGCAATCTAAACGCGACAGGCTTCCTCTCCCCGGCACCAAACAAAATAGAATACAACAAAGTAGCAAAAAAATTACCTTTGGAGGAACAGAAGGACTCCCCAGTACCCCACAGAGGTGAAGGTACATGGGGTTTGAACATTTCCACACTATAATAAGATGGAGGAAAAGCTTGCACAGAAATGTGAACTGAGCCTCCCTTACCCCCCCACCTCCCCCCAAAAACCAGAGTGAGCTACCAGATTGCTCATTGGGACAGCAAGTGAGTGGGTAACGTCTCTGTCTGGGGGGGGCCCTCCAGGGTCCTTGGGATCTGGGGACTGCCAGGAAACAATGTCTCAGGGCGGTTTCACGGGAGAATCCTGCGCTGAGCACAGGGGGCCCGTGGAGCTGTACTCAGGAAGGTTGCGCTGAGCACCTGGGCGGAGTTAAACACCAGGGGTAGACCACGCACTGATTATCTGGATGGAGCTGAACACCTGGGATGTTGGGCTGTGATCAGGGGCCCCGCGCTCTAAGAAACCTCAGAGGCTGGGAAGAACTAGTCTGAGGTAACCTAAATTCACAGAAAACCCGTACATATCACCCAGACCCCAGACCAAAAAGGAAAGGGGAATAAAACCACCAAAGGAATGGCTCACATGGCCCAAAATCAAGCCTCCAGGAAGAAAGGGAAAAAAGTGACTATTGAAAACTTTTATGGTGGGAGTACCCAAGGAAAAGAAGAGAATGAGGATGAAATCCAAAAAAAATTAGAACATGCCTCCCCAAATGGAAACTATCAACAATCTCTGGAAGATCATAAATTGGAGCTTACCCAAAAGATGGAAACCTTCTGGAAAGAAAAATGGGAGAAAGAGATCAGCAGTCATATAGATAAGACTGCACAATTGGAGACAGAGCTGGAAGTATCCAATAGAAGGGCAGACAAAGCTGAAAAGCAAAACCAGTCCCTAACAACCAGAATTAAGCAAATGGAAGACAGTGAGATTACAAAAGAGAAAGAATCAATAAAGCAAAGCCAAAAAATTAATGAATTAGAAGAAAACATAATATATCTCACTGAAAAGGTCACAGACTTGGAAAACAGAGGAAGAAGAGACAACCTCTGAATTATCGGTCTCCCTGAAAAACCAGAGATAAACAATAACCTCGATCTTATTCTGCAGGAGATTATAGAAGAAAATTGCCCACATCTTCTGGAGCAAGGGGGGCAAAATAGAAATAGAAAGGGTTCATAGAACACCCTCTATATTAATCCCCAAAAGGCAACCCCCAGGAATGTAATTGCCAAATTCAAGAGCTTCCAAGAAAAGGAGAAAATCCTACAAGAAGCCAAGAAGAGGAGCTTCAGATATAAGGGGACTCCCATAAGGATCACACATGACTTAGCGGCTAACACACTAAGAGACCGCAAAGCGTATTTAGAAAGGCAAGAGACCTGGGTCTCCAACCAAGAATCAACTACCCAGCAAAACTGACTATATACTTCCAGGGGAAAGTATGGGCATTCAACAAAATAGAAGATTTCCAAGCATTTGCTAAGAAAAGACCAGAACTTAGTGGAAAATTTGATATCCAAGCACAGAAAGCAAGAGAAACATGAAAAGGTAAATATGAAAGAAAGTGAAAGGGAAATAAATCTTATCTTTTTCTTTAAGTCAAACTCTTTTCTATAAGGACTACATTTACATCAAATTATATATATTAATATGTGGGGAAAATGTTTTGTGTAACTCTCAAAAATTGTATGCATCATAAGAGTAGTTAGAAGAAACATGCATAGGGAAAGATTGGGGCATCAATAAAATTTGGTGAAAGTGGGGGCAAAGAAAGGAAAAGGGAGGGGGGGGTACTGTCGATAATACTAAGATTTACTTCAAGAAATAGGGTGGACTTAATAGAATAATCTTTCCCATATAAAGATACACATGGGAAGGGGAGGGGAAGAACTGTCATATGAGAAGGAGAGGAAGAGAGTGTGAAGTGGAATTACTTAAACCTTACTCTCAGTGAAATCAACTCTGAGAGGGAAGAACATCTAGATCCAGTGGGATCCTGAATTCTATCTTTTCCAACAGGGCAAGAAAGAAAGGAAAATTAAGGAGGGGGAAGGGGAAGCAGTATAAAAAGGGAGGGGCTAGAAAGGGAAGCATATCAAGGGAGGGGACTAGGGGGACTGACCTAAAGTAAATCACTGGTTCAAAAGGATATAGAAAGGTCAGAACTAGGGGAAGATATTAAAATGCCAGCGAATCCACAAGTGACAATCATAACTTTGAATGTGAATGGGATGAACTCACCCATAAAAAGTAGACAAATAGCAGATTGGATTAGAACCCAAAATCCTACCATATATTGTCTTCAAGAAACACATATGAGGAGCGTTGATACTCACAAGGTTAGGATTAAAGGATGGAGTAAGACCTTTTGGACCTCAACTGATAGAAAGAAGGCAGGAGTTGCAATCATGATATCTGACAAAGCCAAAGCAAAAATAGACCTGATCAAAAGGGATAGGGAAGGCAAATAATATATTCTGTTAAAAGGGAGTATAGCCAATGAGGAAATATCACTAATCAACATGTATGCACCAAATGGTATAGCATCCAAATTTTTAATGGAGAAACTAGGAGAATTGAAGGAGGAAATAGACAGTAAAATCATATTAATGGGAGACTTGAACCAACCACTATCAAATTTAGATAAATCAAACCAAAAAATAAACATGAAAGAGGTAAAAGAGGTGAATGAAATCTTAGAAAAATTAGAGTTAATAGACATATGGAGAAAAATAAATAGGGACAAAAAGGAATACACCTTCTTCTCAGCACCACATGGCACATTCACAAAAATATCATACATTAGGTCACAGAAACATGGCACTCAAATGCAGAAATAATAAATGCAGCCTTTTCAGATCACAAGGCAATAAAATTATTGCTTGGTAAGGGTACATGGAGATCCAAATCAAAAATAGATGAGGAAACCTGAACCCAGAGTGATAACATATTTAGTTGAAACATGAGGAGGTGAGCCAGGGTACACTCCTTAGTTGCAAGAAGGTTTCAAATTCAGGACTTTTCTTCTGTGTTTCTTTTCCCACAGTTCTTCCTCTGGATGTGGATAGCACTCTTTCTCTTATGTCCCTTCAAATAGTTCTGGATCATTGCATTGCCACTAGTAGAGAAGTCCATTACATTTGAATTTACCACAGTGTATCAGTATCTGTGTACAATGTTCTCCTGGTTCTGCTCCTCTCTCTCTGCATCAGTTCCTGGAGGTCATTCCAGTTCACATGGAATTCCTCCAATTTATTATTCCTTTGAGCACAATAGTATTCCATCACTAACAGATACAACAATTTGTTCAGCCATTTCCCAATTGGAGGGCATATCCTCATTTTCCATTTTTTTTTTGCCACCACAAACTGCAAGGCTATGAATATTCTTGTACAAGTATTTTCCTTATTACCTCTTTGGGGTACAAACCCAGTCATGAATCTTTTTTATCTCCTTCTCTATTGAGACTCACCTATTTACCTATAATCTCATTTCTCCTATGTCCTAAGGTATTCTTCCCTTTAACCTTAAAACTCATATAGCTACCTACCACACCATTTTTTTAATCTATTTGATCATAGCCATATTTTTTAGAAAATAAATCTTTAGGTGATATTTTCACTTCCTCACTCCATATTTTCCTTAGTCTCTTCCAATCTGATTTGGGTCTCTAATAATCTGCAGAAGTGATTTCTCTCAAAAGTTAATAATTATTTTCTAATGTTGAAATACAGTGACATGCCTTTAATGTCAAACTTCCTTGATCTTTTTTAGCATTTGATATTATTTTTTGCATCCTTTTCCTGGATATATTTCTTCCTTTATAATAAGAAACAAAATGCTCTCCTGGTTCCAGAACTCTTTTAAGTATTCCTTTGTTGTTTCTTTCATTGTTCTAAATCACTAAACTAGAAATGTGGTCCTTCTCTCTAAACTTTCTCTCCTGAAAATTTTATTGAATCCAAAATTTCAGGTATTACTTTTATGGAGTGACTTGACAGTGCCTATTCCACTGCTTCTTCTGAAACTGACTAAAGAATATATTTATTTGGATGAACTCAGAAAAGTAATTAAACATTAATTTGTTTTCATGAACCATGTTTCTTCATTAACTGAGTAGAAGTGATAATTTTAAACAGAAAATAAAATTCCTAATGTTTGAGTTTATCCAACCAAAGAAATGGATACCTTGGGTTGTACTGAAAATTCTGTTACTAGTTGCAAGAGAGAAAAATCAGATTCAGCATGCAAAAGACCAACCCAAGTGGGAGAAGGGCAAGGAATACCCCAGATTCCTAAAAAGGAACAGAAGAGCTGAGAGGATTCAAAACACAGTTACTTCACTTCTCTTTGGGAACCCTCCTGGGGTGGATGGTCTGAGAGGAAGCTTCTGAGACAGAGAGCCTCTCTGAACATTGATCATCTTCCACTGAACCCCAAATTCCTCTGGTTCCAGCAAAAGACAATAAATGTAGATTTGGGACTTTGTAGAAAGCCATCTACTAAAGAAGATCCTCTCTAGCCCCAAAATTGTCCTTGAACTTCATTCAACAACTAGATTAGATTAGGAGGAAGCACAACCTCAACAGCTGACTAAAAGATGGTCAGGCAGACAGTCTGAACCCTCAGGACTTGGGAGGAGGTCAATTGTTGGTTCACAGGGATTCCCACTTTCCACTTACCTCATTCAACCACCCCATTCTCCCTGCCTTGTGTGTCCCCTAGAATAAAGAGTTATCCTTTTAGATCAGTTCTGCTTTCTAACATTGCTGAAGGGGACTGAAGCTGTGGAGGGGAATTATATACTCCTGAAGGAGGAGAGTTAGTTCCAAACCAGGCTGTACAGTGACTCAGGTCTAAAAGGGAGAAATGTGACAATTGGGTAATTGAGAAATCCAGGGGCAGGAAAATTACTCTGCCCTTCAACAATAATCCAGATCAAAAAGGGAGGCAGTGGGTCAATTTTCTAGGACCCTCTCCTTCAGTCCTTAACCTCCATATTCAACCTAATCTCTAATCTCTGAGGGGACATATTCTGTCCCACTAAAAGACAGTTTGTGCTACCTTCCCCAAGGGGAAGATAGAGGAGGATTAATCTCTTCCCTCTCTCCATTTCTTTATCTCCTTCACACCTCTCTCTCTATATATATAATAGTTCCCCATTATAAGTGTAGGTGACCTCATTCTGGTCCTATATTACATAGTCTTCCACATAAAGCCTAGTTATCTTCCTGGTACAGATAATATAAAAGAGTGAAGTAGAGTGGGAGGTTACATTAGATAACTTATTTTTTCTTTTAAAAATGTTTAGATTACATGTCAATACAATTTTCAATAATCATTTTCTGACATTTTGCAATCCTTGTTCTCTCCCTCTCTCACCCAGATGGCAGATGATATGATAAAAGGTTATACAAGTATTATCAAACAATATATATTTTCATATTCATCATGTTGTGAGACAAAGACACATATTTAAACTCGAGAAAAAATGTTGGGGGGATGGCAAATAAAGTGAAGAATGGCATGCTTCAGTATGCAATCCATTATTTCTTTGAAGTTGTCCTGAATCCTTGCGTTGGTGATAATAGTTAAGTAATTCACAATTAATCATTGTACTTTTTTGCTATTACTGTTGACAGTGTTCTTTTGGTTCTGCTCACTTCACTTTGTATCATTTCATATGTCTTTCTATGTTTTGGGGGGTTTTGTGTTCATCCTGCTGTCGTTTCTTATGACACAATAGCACTGCATTACAATCATGTACCACAACTTGTTTAGTCATTTTCCAATTTATGGACCTGACTTCAGTTTCTAATTCTTTGCCACAAAAAGAGTTGTTATGAATATTTTTTGTACAAGTAGGTAAATTTTTCTTATCTTTGATCTTTTGGGGATATAGACAGTATTGTTTCTATGTACAATTTTATGGCCTTTTGAGAATGACTCTAGATTTTTCTGCATAATGGTTTTATCAGTTCACAGCTCCACCAACAGGGTATGTATTAGTATTCCAATTTTCCCACATCCCTTTCAACACTTATCATTATCCATTTTTGTTTTATTAGCCAGTCTAACATGTGTGAGGTGCCACCTGAGAGTTATTTTAATTTGCATTCATCTATTTAATAATGATTTGAAGAATGTTTACATATGACTAAATATAGTTTTAATTTCTTCATCTGAGAATTACTTGTCCATATCCTCTGACCTTTTACCAATTGGGGAATGCTTTTGTATTCTTACAAATTTGACTGAATTCTACAAGACCTTCATCAGAGAATTTGCTATAAATCATTTTCCCCAGTTTCTTTTTTTCTTCTAGTCTCAGTTGCATTGGTTTTATTTGTGAAAAAAACTTTTTGGTTTGCTGTCATCAAAGTTAATTATTTTGCAGCTCATAATGTTCTCTATGTTCTCTTAGGATATATATTCTCACCTTACCCATTGATCTGACAGGTAAACTATTCTACTTTCCTCTAACTTGTTTACAATTTCACTCTTTATTCATAAATCATTTATCCATTGGGACTTTACCTTGGCATTTGGCATGAGGTCTGTGCCAACTAACTTCATTTCTGTTTTCTAGTTTTCCAAGCAGTTTCTGTCAAATAATACTAGATTACTACTAACATTTATTCCAATTCTACCACTCTATCATGATGGTGTAGTTGATCTATGAAAATAAAAATAAGCTCATACTATAATTACATCTACCTTATTGTACTAGAAGCCTCTTAAGTTCAGAAACTGCTCTATTTTTTATCTTTGAGTTCCTGGAATGAAACATAGGATTTTACACCAACTATATGCCTGTCTATTGAATATTTCAATAAATATTATAGGATTCTGTCTAGTAGACACACATTCATATGAGGCTAAATTTAAGCATACTGTCTTAGAGACACATTTATAAAAACATATTTTTGATCCTTAGAGAAAAATCAATGGAGCCAATATCATTAAATGGAAGATATATAAACAGGAAAGGTACAAAGTCTGGCATTTTTCCAGCTTGTATTTCTATAATAAATCTTTCTTATGTAGTTCTTTTGTTTTTCATTCGGAAAATTTTATTTAATTAATTAATTTAGAATATTTTTCTTTGGTTTTAAGATTCATGTTCTTTCCCTCCCTTCCTTCTACTCTCCTCCCATAGCCAACATGCAATTCCCCTGGGTTTAAATGTGTCATTGATCAAGACATGTTTCCATATTATTGATATTTGCATTAGGGTGATCATTTAGTCTATATCCCCAATCATATCTCCATCACACCATGTGATCAAGCATTTGTTTTTCCTCTGTTTCTATTCTCACAGTTCTTCCTCTGAATGTGGATAGTGTTCTTTCTCATAAGTCCCTCAGAATTGTCCAGGATCATTGCACTGATGCTATAGAGAAGCCTATTACATTTGATTGTACCACAATGTATCAGTTTCTGTGTATAATGTTCTCCTGGTTCTGCTCCTCTCACTCTGCATCAATTCCTGGAGGTCATTCCAATTCACATGGAATTCCTCCAGTTCATTATTCCTTTGAGCACAATAGTATTCCTTCACCAACAGATACCACAGTTTGTTCAGCCAATCCCCCACTGAAAGGCATCCAGGCATTTTCCAACTTTTTGCCACCACAAAGAGAACAGCTATGAATATTTTTGTACAAGTTTTTCCCCTATGATCTCTATGGGGTACAAACCCAGCAGTGGTATGGTTGGGTGAAAGGACAGAAAGTCTTTTAGCTCCCTTTGGGCATAGTTCCAAATTACCATCCAGAATGATTAGATCAGTTCAAAAATGTGTTTGCTATCTTCTTGGTATGTTGTGGCATTTGGTAAGCCCAAGTGCAAATCGTTTATATATTGTATAAAATAGCTATTCTTAAATGTATTATGTTCTAAATCCTGAATCAAAATTCATGAGAACAATGTAAGAAACTGTCCACAAACCCTTGTGGCAGCTAGTGCCAGGTCTCCTGAAAACCTTTCCAAGTGAAAGCAAATATATTCACTGGCCCATGAAAAACCCTAAATGGTCCCCCAACCTAGTCTACTTAAAACTATACCAGTCTAGAGAGCCATTAAGAGCAATGAGAGCTTGTTTTGACAGACTGGGCACATGGACGAATTTTGATAATCTTAAGCAAAAAAATGATGAAAATGCCTCCCAGTTTATGTATTGGCTTATTGAGCTGGGAGGTAGATATATAGACCTGGATCTTTCCAGAGAAAGGGATATCAGCCAGGTAAGAAGGCAGTTTGTAAAATAAAAAAAAAACTGATGTAAACTGGTAAAAGATTATTTTAAAATCAGCTGCCCAAACTGGTCTTGTATGGACCTTGAAGAAATGAGGAGAGTAGCAGTTTTCATATTTAATGGTCATGAGAGGAAAGATGAAGATAATAGTGACTTAGTAGAGGTATTAAGGAAATAAATTAATATTTTAAGAGAATAAATTAAAAAAGAAAGAGAAAATCAGGCAGTGTTGATAGTCCTTTGCAAGAATCCACAAATAAAACATCAAAGTGTTACTTACGTGGAAAAAGAGTTCACTAAATGTTAAAACTGCAGAAACTGGAATCAAGTATTTAATAACATAAATTATAGGAACACTGGTGATTTCAGAAATAACAATACTTATAGAAATACCAATAATCATAATCATAATAGAAACAATTAGAGAAATAATAATCCAAATAAGGCAACTCATACCTTGCAACAATATATCCAAAATGGGACTTGTCCATACTATGCTCAGAGTGGAAATCCCCTCAAGGTGGGGAACTCTTGAGACATGGCCAAGGATCTTTATGAAGGTCTGGGAAGGGAGAAAGGTCTCCCAGCTCAATAAGTCTATTCATAATCTGGGAGATATTTTCAACTTTTTTTGTTTAAGATTCTCAAACTTTGTCCATGTGCCTGGTGTGTCAGAATAAGCCCTCATTGCTATTAATGATGCTTCACTAGCCTGGCATAGTTTTAAGTAGTCTTGATCATTGTTGGGGGACCATTTAGGATCTTGCATGGGCCAGTGAATTTTTTTCCTTCCCTGGGCCTGATTGACAAGAGAGAAATTTAATTTTCTCTCTTTCTGTCAAAAAAAAATCTTGTAGCAAAATTTTAATATTAATCCACTTGGCATCATATGTCAGGTAAATACTCTAGGTTTTTAATAACTATAATACTACAATAGGCTCATCTTCAAAGAAAGGGAAGTTTTCCTTGAATCTCTCAAAATCCTGGGGGGGGGGATTACAAATGGTGTATGGTTCCTAGGGGAAACTATATTTCCACTCTTATTAAAGGTGGGTACTTCCTTCAGGGGGAATAGTATTTTAACCAAATTATTTTTGGTTTCTGCCTCTCGGCTCAATGTTTATTTTTCAGTGGAGTAGGTAAGGGGAGGTAGAGGAGTAGGTGAGCCGAGAGGGAGGAGTTATGGGCAGGGAAACCAGCGGGGAGAGAGGCAGGCATAAGATGAGGAATGGGTTGGGAAAGGAGAGAGGTTGTGGCAGAGGAGGAAGGATGAGAGGTAGCAACAGGAAAAGGGATGAGTGGATTTGGGTTGTGGATAGGAAAAGTTGAACAAGGTAAAAGAGAAGGTGGCTCTGGCAAGAGCAAGGAGACTGGGTAGGATTCTATGGTGAGGGGGTGTTTTGAGATGGATCAGGGGGGGTTAGGATGGGTTGAGTAAGGGGAGGGATGGGTTGAGTACAGGTAGGAATGGGTTGAATATGAGCAATACTGTGTAGGGCAAAATGGGACAGAGACTGAGTCAGTTTAGATAATGATGGAGTGTGGAGAGATAAATCTCTCTTCTTACTCTGGGGGTTCCTCAAACTTTCCTCAATGCTTTTTATATAAGCCTTGAGATCCCCCAAACTCTCCTCTGGCTTCTCCTCAAGGTCACTCAAGTTATTTACTACTTTTTCAAGGTGAGTTTTTAGTTTAGCTCTAAGTTCAAACAAACCATTGTTCTATTTCTGAAGAGGATTGGTAAAATGCCAAGCCTCATATGACTATAAATATAAATATCAATATATCAAAATAAGGATAGGAACAGTGCTATATAGAGCCACTGTGAAATATTCTGTGGTATAATGAGCCATGTTAGGTAGACCAGGAAAAGTACTTTCCCAATTTGTGCAATTTTGCTCAGTACCATTTTAATTATTTATGTAATATTTTTCAATATAATTAATAAATTTTGTTCAATTCTAATTTTTATCAGTAGATGGTGCTATCCTACTATGTAATGGCTAGGAGTCAGGATGTGGTCTTTTTAGGGACTTCAGAGAAGAAAATTTGGTATAAATGCAGGCACACCCTTAATCAACTAGCCTCAGGCTAAGAGGGGTGTTAACTTTCTTCACTCCCACCTATCCCTTAGGGGTTAAACACAGAGACCATGTGTTTTCACCACATGGACAGAAAGCACCATCTCTGAGTCAGCCTGGGACAAAAGTACTCCAAGTGTTTTTGAAAGTGGTTCTCCCTAGTAGAGAAACCTGGGGTTTGGAAAGGCCTTAATAAAAAGATATTCTGGGCTTCAAGATGGAAGCTTGTGGGGGCAGGTTGCTTTCTCCCTGAGGCAAGGAGCCAGGGGTGACATGGAAGCATCTCCTCAGGTAGAACCCTGAGAGATGGCTAATTATTGCCTAAGAAAAAACAGTTAGCTTAGGAACAGCCAATAATTCAGCTGTTTTCAGTTTAAGAGGGAAAGAGGAAAAAAAACTAGAATTTACTCTTAACTGTAGCTCTTGCCTAATCTGTTTTAAACTGTTTTACCAACTTAGAGCAGAATAAGCACTCCAAACTCCAGAATCTAGCTACTAAAGACCAGGCTTAACAATATTAAAAAGTGAAGAAATTTGAAGAAGATTGAGGGTAATTGTCAAAAGCTGTGAGGTTTGCCAATTAATCTAATGATTTAAATTTAGGTTTTATACTAAATATGAGAATTCTAAAGTAATATTGTGGCCACTGATTTAAAAATATTACAGCTTAAGTAAAAATGATTTTAGCAGCTTTATTTTCAAAGAGGTGGAAAGAATTAAAGTGGAAAAATGCAGATAAAGAGACAGAAAGTACTGACTTGCTATAAATACTCTCTGTTTAATCCTGTGTAACAAGAATTTGGTACCTTTGGACTTCATCTCCCAGTATTCCTTTCCTTGTCCCCATGTTATATCCTTATGTTTTGAAGATAAGTTGGTGTGACACTGCCCTTTCACTCTCTCTCTTTCTACTTCCTCTCAGTAGGTCATGTTACTGGTATGTACTGGCTAGAAGTAAAAGCCTCCCAAGGAATGATTGGGAGATCCCACTATCATCCAGGTAAACTCTTCTTTACTTAGGCTATCACTTTCCTCTACTTCAAGTGATTATTAATAAATCTTATAAAATATAATACTTGAAGTATTGGATATTAATTTTTAATCTTAATCTTAAAAATTTCTGGCTAGCCACGAAGGGATAGAATTCTAAATTTTTTTAAGATAGCTTTTTGAATAAAGAATAGGGAGTAGATACATTTTATAAAGTTGCATTTCTCTCCTGCAGCTTCTTGTGTCTCACTTCTGCCAGGTTTTGCATTTTTTTCTTTTTTTTTGCTGGCCACCTACTTTCTTTGAGTGACCTACCTTGGGGCTCCTTGCCAAAAGGGATAAGCCAAAGTTCTGTGGAGGGTAAAAGATAAATCTCCTTTCTCCCCCCATGTGGGTTTCAATCCTGCACTAGCCATTTTTCAGCAAGGGGAACTGTGGAGCAGCAAATCCATGCTATGCACCCCAACCCTAGCCTGGCTAACCTGAGGGGCTTTTGTTGGGGAGGGGATTGAAATACCACAGGTTCACTGGTTTTAGCCCCTGTGGTGTGGAATGGTCAGAACTCTTCTCCCAATCATTCCTTGGGAGGCTTTTACTTCTAGCCAGTACATACCAGTAACATGACCTACTGAGAGGAAGTAGAAATTGTAAGCATGGCCCAGTTTCCTGTCGATCTCAAATAATCCCTGTTTCTGGAGAGCCTTACTGAGCTCAAAGAACTCCCAGTTTTAGGATGTCTTTTCTTCCTACTGTTCCTTGGTGCACTGGTCCTTGAGATCAGTTTTGATATTTTTGAGATTTACAGGGGAGATTCATCACTTTATATGCCCTTGTCATTTTGGTCTGTCCAGTTTCTGCAACACACCCAATATAGGATTTGTTCACACTATGCCCAGTGAGGGTATGGGGAACTCCAGAGGTGTGACCAAAGGAATCTAAATGGATGATGATACTGGGGAGGGGAGGGAACCTTAATGAGATCTGGGGGTGAATTTTAAGCCTTTTCAGACTCTATTTTTTTTATATTAACTCAGTTTGTTTATCTCCTAATAGTGAACAAGTCTTTATTGGAATTGGAGAAAATTACTCTTGAATTGAATGCCTGTATCCTGTCACCCTTATTCTATTTGCTGAGTGTTTGCTTTAAAATTCAATTTTGTTTTTTAAGTTCACATATTAATCTGATCTATACTATTCTGTTACACTGAATCATTTTCAGCTAGTGTGTATTGGCTATTAGCTACATGTTCTGTTATATTGTCTTTATTTGTACCTCCCCTATAACTGTATTGGAGAAAATACCATTGTAAAAGCCCATAGTCAACTTGAACAAACCCTTTTCAGTGGCAAAACCATCATTCCTTATGGATGTCAGGTTTTCCACAAGATCTATCTAGGATAATGTTGCCTAAAATGGCCTTTAGTTCCTTTTTATCTTTGTCAACTGTCACATAGACCATGATGGATAGACTCCATCAAACTAGTTACAACCTGTATTCAACCAATGGAGAATTTAATGAGCTAAATATCTCTATTGATTTTAAGGAACCTTCAGAAGTTATTTTTAGATATCTACTAGCATCATTATCTTTGGCTGATCATTTGCCTTCCTTTGAGTTGTTTGTAACCCGAGGTAAGGGTCCATTTGTTGTTGAAGTGATGTGAAATAGCACTCTTTCATTTTTCATCTCCACATTTATTTACATTTATAAAAATGTAATATATTCGTTTATAAAAATGTAATGGATGAGACATCTGAAGTTATTTTCACTATTTAGTCCTGGGTTTTACATTGAAATGCGTGGGACATAGTGAAGATAGGTCTTTTACACTGTTACAATATCATAGCAGAGGGAAGGAGGTTTCCTAAAAGGGCTTGGTTACCCCTGTGATGGGTTATAATCTCATCTTGGAGTTGGGAAGGATTTTCCTGGGAAGTCTAGTAGCTTCTGAATGGAATTTTATATTTGTAACTTTTCAGTTTACTCTACCCTTCCACCAGAATGATCTAAATTCTCAGTGACATTTTAGACTCAAAAGGTTTTCGTAAGTAAAAGAGAGGTGTGTATTTTTTCTGTGCTCCTCTGCAACATTTTGGAATAATGTCAGTAATAGATGTTAAAAATATCTCAGCCAAGGTTGAAAGATTGATTACATCTGGAGAACTTGTGACAAGCCTCCGTGAGCTTCACAGTTTCTTTAAAAATGTCACACAGCAACCCATGCGAATCATAATTATAGTGGGTTTGTTTGCTATTGTCATTAATGAGCCCTTGTGATTTGGGGAATTTTGGAGTTTCTTTAAATGTGCATTACCTGTTTTACTACTGTTTTATTAAGCTCTTACTTGGTGAAAATCATTTACACTCACATTGTGGATCATGGCCAAGTTAAAAAAGGAAAGGATCTCATTTTTTGGGTGAGAAATCTTTGTATTCTAACTCTTTTTGGCTGATACAGGGTGTCATTGATTCTAAGCTATATATTTTTATTTTTAAAACAATTTAATTTTATTATTGTTTTCCTTTGTATGTGCAATAGAACATTTGAGTTTTCTTTCTTATTTCTTTTTTTTTTTGGTACTCAAAACATGTTACCAGTATTAAGGGTTGTTTTTGTTTGTTTGTTTGTTTGTTTGTTTTTGCACTAGGTTAAATATAAAATGTCTTTTAGCCCTAATGTCAATGAATTCTCAGAAGATTTAGACTATGGAAACCTGTTATTCATTGTTTAAAAATTATGAGACTGCTTAATGATTGTGTCTGATTCCAGGAGAAGGGATCACACAGAGACACTGCACAGTGTCAGGGAGCACAAAGAGCCTCTGCTAAGTACCAGTGAGCACAAGGTCAAAGAGACCAACCAATCCTATTGGCATTGATGAGATTCTCTGCCAAAACATGGGACTTGAACTTGCTTGGGGTTCAAGTTTGCAGCTGTTGTGACATATGCCAGATACAGGACTTCCCCATTCCAGATCTAGACAAAGTATCTCAATCTAGCCACAATGCTGGCTCCCCTATCCCTGAGGGGAAAAAAGGTAAAATAAGACCAGGGAATTCTATTTACCATTTTCTGCTAAAATCTAATCTAATTTTTCTTTCTTTCATAGTGTGGCAAATTTTTTATAGATCTGGCTGCTGATTGGGTAAGTATGTAATTGCTACTACAAGCTGGTGGGACATAAATCACTTTAATCGAACCCTGATTCATTGATCTGTTATAGGCATATTAAGACTCTGATATTTTTATATTTCATCCACAAGTTACTTTTTTCTCTTTTATTTGGATTTTTTTGAATTTTTTTTCTTTTGATGATGGATTTATAAACCTCACAACTCAGTCATGTATTCTTGAGTAATTCATGTCTTTGTCAACACCTTCTTCAGGGGGGAATTGTATTATTATCCTATAATGCAAAGTTTAAAATTTTTTGAGGGTAATTTTAGGATAAGAAACTTGCTTTCTCCCAGAATTCAGAAAATGAACTGTTTGGAAAAAGTGCCTTGAAGATGCCTGCAGAGACCACACATTGTGCTAAAAGATGCAGAGTGAACTTTGGGATGTGGTGTATGTGAATTTGTAAAAATGGAGATTTGAACTCTGGAATCCAAACCCCAGGAGTCCTTGCTAGCTCCCAGAATGCTTTGTAATCACACTAAATTCTCACCTGGACAAGAACACAAATTATTATTTAAAGGAGTTCTCTGCCTACTGAGGGTCCCCTTTCTACTTCTGCTTCCTAGCAGATGCGTCCCTCATGATGTGAGTGAAATTGAATTGGGCCTCTCTGCCCACCTAGCACATGCCTTTCTTACTTGTATTTTCTTTATATTTTAATCTTTAATAAACCTCTAAAAATATAATAATCCTTGCAGAGAGAAACTAATTTCTACCTGCCTCAGTTCCCCCCCAAATTTTAATCTTTACAAACTGGCGGTGTTGAATGCATTTATTTTGAATGTATACAGTTATGCCAAAGGGGACTTTTATTTCCCTATTATCCTCAAATTATTGTAATATCCCTTTATAAATTGCAATAATGTATGTCCCTTTAGTTAAAAACTTCAGAGCTTTAAGTTGATAATGTGAATCTGAAAGTAAATCTCACCAGAATCCAATGTCTAGATTAGGAAGCCAAAATCCAAAGAGCCAGGAGATGCTGAAGAATCTACCAAGTACCTTCAGTGCACACAAGACTAAGACCACCAAGAATCTCACCAGAACTCATGCTGAAGGGAGAATCCCACCAAAGGTCCAATGAGCAGAGAGGATCTCCTCACAGAAGAACCAAGGAAAGAATCACTCCACTCATCCCTCAAGCCAATGCAGGATCCAGGGAAAGAGATTCCTTCTCCACACCTCCTCCAGTCAGGCTCACCAACACAGAGAAAATGACTGAATCCTCAAGCTGATCTTTTTAAAGCAGTTTTCTTGATGTCATTGTCTGTTGTTCTTCCACTTTACATGAACCAATTGCAGTCTTTCAATTTGCCTAGCACCACCAACAGGATGGGCAGTGGCCTCTGGAATTGTCACCCACTCAACAAGTGACTTGTGAACTCTCATACTTAATGACTGGTAAGGTACTAAGTAGGGGGTACTTAAGTTTTTGATTGATTAACTTAAAATTTTCTGATTGATAGATAAAGAGATTTTGAGTCACTCTTCACAAAAGACATGAAATGATACAAAGTAAAATGAGCAGAACTAGTAGAAAACTGTCAATAGTAATAGTAATAAAGTACAATGGTAAACTGTGAATGCCTATTATCAATGAGACAAGGATGCAGGAAAACTCCAAGTGACTCATGAAAAGAAAAAACAAATTCCACTGCTATAGATGGAACAGAATCTGAATACAAATTGAAATATATCATTCTTTTATTTCCTCCATAAAGGTCTCTATAATAAAAACAATCTATGTCTTCTTTTACAACATGGTGAACATGTAAGTATATTTTAATGTGATAATATATGTAAAAGTTATATCATATTTTATGCCTTCTTTGGGAGAATGGAGAGGAGGGAGAAAATGAACATGGATTGCAAAATATCAGAAAATGAATATTAAAAATGTATTGACATAATCTGAAAAATAAAATATCATCATAAATTAATTTTAAAATCAAGTGATATGAAAAAGTTCAAAGATAGATAATTTAAGAAGTATTAAATTCTTCATAATCTTTTGACCCAGAAATTCTACTATTAGGGATATGTACCTCAAAGAGATAATGGGGAAGAAAACACTAATACACATGAAAATAGTTATATACTTTTTTGTAATATAAAAAAATGGAAACAAAGAAGGTATCCCTCAACTGTGGTAAATAGATAAATGAATACTGTTTTATTCATATAAATATTTAATATGGTCCTGTGTACAATGGAATAATACTCAGTTATTCAAAATCATAACCAAGATAAATACTGATAATGCCAAGAATGTAAAAATACTAATGGAAACAACAATAGAAAAATAAAAAGGTGATGTTGCAAACTTATAAAGAATAAACATTCCCATAAAAAAGGGATAAGAGAAAGCAATGCCTCCTTACTTGTCTTCAATGGTTGGAGCTTTAAATGTTTGGAAATTATGGAAAGGAAATTAGCAAGAACATATCTCACTGGATTAAGAAGAGAGAATAACTCAGGCAATTCATGGGAACTGGAAGAACTTGCACCAGCCCAATATACTGGTACTGTACCAGAGGTAAAAAAGCTGCAGAACAGAAATGAACCCAGCTAAGCCAATCAAGAAAGCTATAGAAAGCAGAGAGGTCAGGATGGAGGATTGGCCCAGTCTAAGACACTTTACACAGGAAGGAAAGTCAGAGAGTCAAGGAAACCTTCATATTTTGAAATATCAGCAGAGCACCTGAGGCAAAAAAGCAGTGGAAAGGCAGAGAGAAACCAGTATAAGGCACTCTGCAGGTATAGAAAAAGTAGAGAGCAGGAACTTAGAACTCCCAATTGGTGGCAGAGTGCCTGAGGCAGCAAAATTGTAGAGAGAGGACTGGCCAATCTTAAGCCACTCCACAAGGACAAGAAAAGCAGAGACAGCAGACCAAGATAGAAGAATACCTACTTACTCTGGCATGGCAATAGAGCACCTGAGACAAGAAGGAAGCAGAGTAATGGATTAGCCTAGCCTAAGATACCCTGCCCAGAGCAAATGACATGAACCTATGAACATGGCAGCTGAATGCCTGAGGCAGCACAGCCCAGTGCAGGAGACATGTCCAGCCCAACCACTTGGCAGGGACAAGGATGCAGCAGAGTGGGCCAGCTTAGCCCAAGAAAAAATAGAGGAATTAATAACGCACTGCATATAGTCAGACAAAATATTTGCCAGTCTCCCCAGAACAAGCTAGCAGGGACAGCCCCTTCAGAGACACATCGTGGGAAGAAAGGTAGCCAGGTATACCTCAAATACTAGAGAAGAGTATTCTGCAAGCTTGGAGCATTGCTACCTCTGCCCCCAGCAATTAATAACAATATCAATAGTTAGATAAAGTAACAGAGGAAAAAAGTTTTTTAAAAATGAGCAAAAGAACAAAAAAAAAACTCTTAGAAAATTTCTTTAGTGAAAGGGAAGACCAAAACATGAACTCATAATATGACTACAATATGAAAAAGGAAATGTGTAGGTTTAAAGAAAAGTGTGAAAGGATGTCAGTTCCCCATAAAAATCACTGGAAGATCTTAAAGGTAATAAAAAACTAAATGATTAGAAAATTGATAGAAAAACACAATAGCTGGGGGGAAATTTGCTGAAGAAATCAACTCTCTAAAAACTAGAATAGGTCCAAAGTTAATATAAGCAGAAAACTACATAGAAGAAAACAACTCCCTAAGAAATAGAATGGAACAAATAGAAACTGAGGCAAAACATGAAGAAAGCAACTATTTAAAGAGTAGAATTAGTGAAAAGGTAAAGGAAACAGAAAAACTAAAAGAAGAAAATAACAGCCTAAAATTAGACTTGGACAAATAGAAGCTAATGAAACCACAAAATATCAGGAAACAGTAGGACAAAATCAAAAGGAAAAAATATAAGAAAATCTAAAATGCTTCACTAGAAAAAAAATTGACCTGGAACATGGATTAAGTAGAGATCATCTAAGAATAATTGCAATACCAAAAAGCCATAATCCAAAAAAGATCCTGGACACCATATTATACAATTAATAATCAGGGACAACTGTCTTGATATCAATGAAAAAGAGATAAAAAATATAAATAGAGAGAATCGACCCATCACCTCCTAAAAGAGACTTCAAAATACAATAACCCAGGACTATTATATTCAAATTCCAAAACTCCCAAGCTAAAAAAATATGCTACAGTCATTGAGAAGAAAATAATGCAAATATTGTGGAGCCACAGTCAATTTTATATAGGACCTAGCAATTTCTACATTAAAGTAGTAGAAGGATTGGATATGATATTCCAAAAGTAAAAATAATCCAGGGCTACAATTAAGAAATACCTAGAAAACATGAGCATAATCCTCTAGAGGGGAAATTGATGTTTAATCAAATAGAGGAATTTCAGACCTTCCTGACCAAAAACAAAACAAAACAAACAAAAAGAAAGCAGAGGTGAAAAGAAAATATAAATGAATTAGATGTTCAAGTGAATTACAAATATTAAAGTAAAAATTTAAGGGTTTTTAAAAATAAGGTTGAATTGAATACATTCAGAACTATGAAGGTGATAATTGGAATAATTAGTATTATCTATCATACTTGAGATACTTTTGGGTCTTAAAGTACACAATTTACCTAAAATTCTTAAGATATATCAGGAATTTATCACTATTAGAGCAATGAAAAGGAGTATATATATAAAAAAGGAAGGAAATTAAATAAGATGGGCTGACATCCAAATAAGTAAAAACAAAAGCCAAAACAAAATAAGGAATGGAAAAGACAAATTTATGGGGAGAAGAGGAAAGGAGAGATAGAAAGGGATAAACTATCTTTTAGGAAGAGGTGCAAAATAGGAAATACAGTGGAGAAGAAAATTGGAGAATGGCCTATACTTGAATGTTACTCTCATTATAATTATCTTAAAGGGGGAATAACACCCATAGTGAGTCAACTATAGAAATCTACCTTACCCCATAGGGAAATAGGAAGATAGAGGATAAGGAAAGGGTGCGAGGAACAAAAAGAAGGGTGAACTGGGGCAAGTGGCCATTGATAACAAAACTTCTGTGAACAGATAAAGACTAAAAGAAGAGTCAAGAGCAAACAAGGGGAAAATAAGATGAAGGAAAATACACAATTAATAATCATAACTGTGAATATGAATGGGATGAATTAATCCATAAGATGGAAAATAATATCAGAATGAATTAAAAATTAGAATCTCAAAATATATTGTCTACAAGAAACAAATTTAAATCAGGGAGACGTGTACAAAATAAAAATATGCGGCTTGAACAGAATCTATTATGCTCTCTATGCTTATCTATCTTATCTATCTCTTATGCTATCTACCTATTAGCACTCAGCTAAAGTGAAAAAAAAACAAAAATAGCCATCACAACCTCAGACAAAGGAAAAGCAAATATTGATATGATCAAAAGAGATGAAGAAGGAAATTACATTATGATAAAAGGCACCATAGACAAGGAGACACATATGCACCAAATAGCATAGCATCTATATTCCTAAAGGACAAGTTACATGAGTTACAGAATGGAAAAGAAAGTAAAGAATTACTAAACAGGGACTTCAACATTCCTCTCTCAGAAGTAGATAAATGCAGCCAAAAATAAAGAAGAAAGAAAAGGAGGTAAAAAGAAGTTTAGGAAAATTTGATATAAAAAAAGTCTGAAAAAAACTTAAGAGTAATAGAAAATAATATACTTTTTATTTCAGTGGATATGGCACCTTAAAAAATTTGTCCATGTACTAAGACATTAGAACCCACAATCAAATGTACAAAAACAGAGATTTTAAATGAATCATTTTCAGAACATAATATAATAAAAATTGCATTCAACAAAAAGCAGCATAAAGAAAAACTAAAAAATTAATTGAAAACATATAATTTTATCCCAATGTATGAAAGGATCAAAGAACAAATAATAGAAATAATCAATAATTTTACTAAAGAAAAAATGGAGAGACAATGTATCAAAATTTATGGGCCATAAATAAATCTTTGCTTAGGGGGAAACATATACATAAAAGCCTTAAATCGATAACATAGAGAAAGAGTCAATCAATTAGTTGGGCATGTAACTAAAAACAAACAAACTAGAAAAAAGAACAAATTACCCAAATGGAAATCCTGAAAATTGAGAGAGAGGTCAATAAAAATGAAAGAAAAGCATTGTGCTAAAAAATAAGACAATAACTTGCTTTTATGAAAAAATAATAAAATATATAAACCATTGGTTAACTTGAGTAAAAAAGAAGAAAAACAAATTCCCAGTATCAAAGAAATAAACAGGTAAAAATCACCACCAAAGAAAAATAAATTAAAGCAATTATTAGTTTATTTTGTTCAACTATGTGTCAATAAACCTAACAATCTAAGTAAATGAGATTAATGCTTAGAAAACTGTAAATTTACCAGATTAATAGAAGAGAAAACAGAATACTTGAACCCCATTGCAAAAAAGTAATTAAACAAATCATCAAGGAGTTCCCTGAGAAAAAAGCCGGAAAGCCAGAAGAGAATTCTACCAAACATTCAAAGAACTAACATAAATACTACATGAACTATTCATAAATAAAAGGGAAAGGCAATCCTTCCAAATTCTTTTTACAACCCAAATATGGTACTGATACCTGAGTCAGGAAGATCTAAAACAGAGAAACAAAGCTATAGACCAATCTCCCTAATGAATATTGATGCAACATTTTAAAATAATGCTTTAAATAATTAAATAAATAAATGATGCAACATTTAAAAAAATGCGAGCAAAGAAATTGCAGCATTTTATCACAAGAATTAGATGTCATGATCAAGTGAGTTTCATGCCAGGAATACAGAGATGATTCAATATTAGTAAAATCATCAGCATAATTGACCATATCTAGGGCAAGGACTCTAATTATTAAAAGAATGACATGAAAAGAGAAGGAGTGATTAAAAGCAAAATACTGATGTGTAGGGAAATAGTGAAAGGAGAAAGAGCAGTATTAAAAGAGGAATTAAAAATGATGGGGAATATACAGATGGTAATCACAACTCTGAATGTGAATGAGATGAACTCACCCATAAAAAGGGAGAAGATAGAGTAGATTAAAAACAAAAATCCAACCATATGTTCTTTACATGAAACTCACATGAGGCTGGTAGACTCATACAGTGTAAAAGTAAGAGGCTGGATCAGAATCTATTGGGCATCAATTGAGAAAAACAAGAGGAGTAGCAATCACGATATCTGACAAAGCTACATCAAAAATAGATCTGATTAAAAGAGATAACAAAGGTAATTACATGCTGATAAAAGGCAAACTAGACAATGAATAAATATTAGTACTCACCATATATGCACCAATTGGTATGGCATCCAGATTTTTAAAGGAGTAACTATTGGATCTGAAGGAGGAAATAGATATTAAAACTATAGTGGGAGACCTGGACCTTTTCCTATCAGATCTAGATGAATAGAAGCAAAAGATAAATAAGAAAGAAATAAGGAATGGAATGAAATTTTAGAAAAAATTAGAGTAAATAGATAGAAAAGTGAATAGGAATAAAAAGCTATATACTTTCTTTTCAGCAGCTCATGGTACATTTATAAAGATTGATCCTGTATTAAGGAATAAAAAATTCACAACCAAATGCAGAAAATCAGAAATAATGAATGCAACTTTTTCAGACCATAATGCAATAGAAATTATTATCAACAAAAGTTCATGCAGAGGCAAATGAAAAATTAATAGGAAATTAAATAATCTAATTTCAATCAAACTGGTGGGTTAAAGAATAAATCATAGAAACAATTACTGATTTCATTGAAGAGAATGACAAGGAGGAGACAACATATCAAAATTTATGGGATACAGCCAAAGCATTACTCAGGTAAAAATTAATTCCCTGAGAGCTGTGAATTTTAAAACTACTCCACCTTATTCAGACCATTCTTTAGAAGATCGGATTTAGCTATTTCCTGATCAATAACAATAGAGATATTTGGAATAACAGAATCAGGTCTTGGAAATTACATTTTCCAGCCTACTCAGTGTAACAGGATTAAGAAGGTGTGCAGCAAACTCAAAATTTAATTATTTGAGAAAATTGCCTTCAACAGACATGTGCAACAAAAGGACAGACCTCTGGGAAGTCCTAAGTCAAGCTACAGCCATCATTGGCTCATATGAGATACAGGAAGTGAGGTAGAGAACAGCCTCTGGAATTCTCAGTACTTCCTGTGAGGAGAGCTAGAGGCAGTTGGACTTTGGTGCTTCGTTTTGGAGAAGCCCCACTGACTGCTTTCCTTCAGATTGGTCATGTGAGTGATAAGGACTGATGCCTTTCCTTGTCTTGGCTATCCAGGGCCTTAAAGTCTGCTTTGGCTCATTTCCTTCTCTCCTTTATCCTTCTCTCTCTCTCTGTCTCTCTCTCTGTCTCTGTCTCTCTCTCTGTCTCTCTCTCTCTCTCTCTCTCTCTCTCTCTCTCTCTCTCTCTCTCTCTCTCTCTCTCTCCCTTTAATACCTTCTTCCTCCTTTTGTAATTAAAACACCATAAATAATTTTGGCAGCTGACTTGAGTGTTTCATTTAGGAATTACATAAGTGAATTCCTTGGCGATGTTAAATTAATATATATCAGTCTTTTTAAAGTGATTTCAATATCATAGAGCCTATATTAACAAAAAAATAGAAAGAGGATATTAACGAATTGTGCATGCAACTAAAAAAACTATAAAAAGAGCAAATTAAAAACCCTCAGATAATGACAAAATTGATAATCCTAAAAATCAAAGGATAAATTAATAAAATGGAAAGTAAAATAACTTGAAATAATAAATGAGATTAGGAGCTGGTATTTTGAAAAAAATTAAAGTATTGGTTAGCATAATTAAAAAAAAAGAAAGAAATGAATCAAATTAACAGTATCATGAGTATAAAGGGGATCTCACCTCTAATGAAGAGGAAATTAAGGCAATTATTAAGAGCTATTTTGCTAAATTATATGACAACAAATCTGAAAAGTGAAATGGATGAGCATTAACAAAAATATAAATTGCCTAGATTAACAAAAGAAGAATTATAATACGTAAATAAGCCCATATCAGAAAAAAGAAATTAAACAAGCCATCAAGGAACTCCTAATGAAAAAACTCCCAGGGACAGATGGATTCAAAGTGCATTATATCAAACATTTAAAGAACAATTCATACTATACAAACTATTTGACAAAATAAGCAATGGAGCCTGACCAAATACTTTTTATGATACAAATATGGTACCAATTCCCAAGTCAGGAAGACCAAATCAGAGAAAGAAATCTATAGACCAATCTTCTTAATGAATATAGCTACAAAAAGTAATAAATAAAATACTAGCTAAAAGACTATAGCATGTTATCATAAGGATTATTCATCCTGATCAAGTAGGATTTATGTCAGGAATGCAAGAATGTTTCAATATTAGGAAAATCCTCCACATAATTGACCACATTAACAACCAAACTAATAGAAATCTCATGATTATCTCAATAAATGCAGAAAAAGCCTTTGACAAAATATAATAACCATTCCAATTGAAAAGACTAGAAAGTAGAGAAATAAAATGATATTTGCTTAAAATAACAAGTAATATTTATTTAAAACAATCAGTAAGTATCATGTACCAATGGGAAAAGTTAGAAACCTTCCCAATGAGATCAGGAATGAATCAGGGATGCCCATTATCATGACTACTATTTAATAAGATACTAGAAATTCTGAGAATTTGTATTTTGATTTGATCAATCAGAGACTTAGACTTCCCTTCCATTTGTTTTGAATTTGTGTCAATCAGCAACCAGAGAATTGACCCCACAGTCACTGCCCCCTGGATGTTGTCAGGCTAACTGAAGAACTGTGATTGATTCCTGGGGAGAGGGGTGATGTAGGAGAATTAGTTGGTGTAGGGAAGGATGTATAAGATGATGATACCCAGCAGGAAGCTGGGAGGGGATTGTTTCTGAGACTGAAATTCTAAGACCAACTCTGGGGGTAATTCCTTGCCTCCTTTTTTATATTTTCCTCTCTTATTACCTTTATCTTAATATAATAAAGCTATTAGAGCTATTAACAGTCTTGTGACTTGGGATTAATTTCTATAAATGGTGACCTCAACATTTTTTTACTTTTATAATTTAGTCAAATCCATTCTAACTATTAAAAAATGCTAGCAGTAGCAATTAGAAGGAAAAAAGAAATTGAAGGGATCAAAGTAGGCAACGAGGAAACTAAACTATCACTTTTTACAGATAATATGATGGTATACTGATAGAATCTGAGAAAATCAACTAAAAGTTAGTGGAAATAATTAATTACAAAGTTAGTAAAGTTTCAGGATATACAGGATATAAAAATTAAACTCACATAAGTCATCAGCATTTCTAATATTTCAGAAAAAAATCAGAATCAAGAGTTATAAGGGGAGACTCCATTTAAAATCACTCTAGACAATATAAAATATTTGGGAATCTATTTAGCAAGACAAACTCAGAAATAATATGAACAAACCTATAAAACACTTTTCACACAAGTAAAACTAGATCTAAAAAATTGGAAAAACATTATTTTCTGATTGATAGGATGAGCTAATATAATAAAAACAACAATTCCAATAATTTAATTTACTTATTCCATGCCATACCTTTAAACTACCAAAAAACTTTTTTATAGAATTAGAAAAAAAAAATATGACAAAGTTCATCTGGAAGAAAAAAAATTGAGGATGGCAAGGGAAATAATGAAAAGAAAAATATGTGAGGGATGGGGGCATAGGAGTATCAGATCTTAAACTGTACTATAAAGCAGTGATAATCAATATAATTTGGTACTGGTTAAGAGATAGAAGAGTGACTCAATGGAATACATTTGAGGTAAATGACCTCAGAAAGCTAGTGTTTGAAGTAGTCAAAGATACCAGCTTTTGGAACAAGAATTCACTATATGACAAAAACTGCTGGAAAAATTGGAAAACATCATGGGAGAAATTAGGTTTAGATCAACATCTCACAACCTATAGCAGAATGGGTAAGTGACTTAAATATAAAAAGTGAAATCATAAAGAAATTAGGTGAACATAGAATAGTATACTTGCCAGATCTACAATAATCACATGAAAAGTGCTTTAAGTCCCTCGTAATTAGAGAAATGTAAATCAAGACAACTCTGAGTTACCACCTCATACCTAGCAGATCCACCAATATTACAGTAAAGAAAAATAACAAATATTGGAATCCATGTGGCAAAATTAGGACACGAATGCATTGCTGGTGGAGTTGTGAATTTATCCAACTATTCTGAAAGGCAATTTGAAATTGCACCCAAAGGGCATTAAAAGAATGAATATCCTTTGATCCAGCAATACTACTACTACAGTTGTACCCCAAATAAATAATAACAAAATATATTTGTAGAAAAATATTTATAGTCGTGCTCTTTGTGGAGCTCAAAAATTGGAAAAAGAGGGTGTCCTTCTATTGAGAAATTACTGAACAAATTATCGTATATGATGGTGATGGAATACTATTGTACTCTAAGGAATGATGAACTGTAGTATTTTTATATGAAATAGAAGTATCTTAATGAACTGAGGCAGAGTGAAATGAGCAGAACCAAGAGACATTGTATACAGAAAGTGAAACATTGTGGAAGAGCCATTGTGGAACGTAACTGCTTGTAGTAATGCAGTGATCCAGGACAATCCGGAGCCAGTTAAGAGCAAGAATGCTATCCACAGTGAGAGAAAGAACTATGGGAGTAGAAATGCAGAAGAAAAACATTTGACTCATCACATGTTTATGTGGGTATATGATTTGGGGTTTGGGTTTTAAAAGATTGCTCTATTGCAAAAATGAATAATATGGAAAGAGGTATTAAGTGGTAACATTTGTATAATCCAGGGGAATTGTCAGCTGTCGGAGGAGGAATTGTAGAGGGTAGGGAAAGAAAATAAAACTTACCAAAACAAATTGATCAACTATATGAACACAATTAGAAAACATTCTTTAAAAATAACATCAGACCTAAACAACTGGGAAAGAATTAATAGCTCATGTGTTGGCTAAGTCAACATAATAATAATTATAATCTCACCTAAATTAATTTACCTATTCAGTGACATAGTAATTAAATTATCCAAAATCATTTCATAGAACTAGAAAAATTAGCAACAAAATTAATCCCCCAAAAAACCAAAAGAATAAATGAAAATAAATATGAAGAAAAGAGACTTGGATATACCAGATTTCAAACTATACTATAAAGTGGTAATCATCAAAAAAGTCCTGTACTGACTGAGAAATATATAGTGGATCAGTGGAATAGATTATGTAATCAGCACATGGTAGTTAATATCCATAGCAACTTAGTATTCAATAAACCCAAAGAATCAGACTTTTGGGGAAAAATCTCTCTCTTTGATTAAAAAAAAAATATTTGGACAACTGGAAAACAATTTGGCAGAAACTAGAAATAGACTAATATTTCACTCTATAATATAGGATAAAGTCAAAATTGATAATTGACATAGAAATAAAGCTACATCAAAAACAAATTGGAGGAACATTGGAATGTTTTCCTATAAGAATGTTAGAAAAGTAAAGAATTTATGATCAAATAAGATATAGCTAACATTACAAAAATTAAATGGATACTTTTGATTACATTAAACTTAAAATATTTTGTACAAGAAAAAACCTTTGCAAAAATAATTTAAAAAAGAAACAACAAATTTACAGAAAAAAATTGTAGCAAGTGTTTCTGAGGCCTCATTTCTAAACTATATGGAGAACCAAGTCAAATTTATAAGAATTAAAAGAATTCCCCATTTCAAAAATGGTCAAAAGATATGACTAGTTCTCAGAAAAAGAAATTAAACCTATTGATAATCATATGAAAAATGCTTCGAATTGGTATTGATTAGAAAAATGTAAATTTAACTTATTTTGAGATACCACCTCACATCAATATTGCTAACATAACAATAAAGGAAAATGATAAATGTTGGAGTGATATGGGAAAATTCAAAAACCATTACACTGTTGGTGGAATTGTGAATTGATATAATAATTTTTGAGAGCAATAAGGAGCCAGATGCAAAGGGCCATAAAATTATTTATACCCTTTGACCCAGCAATACCACTACTGGGTCTTATCCCAAAGAGATAAGGGGAAAGGACCTACCTGCACCAAAATATTTTATAAGCTTTTTTTTAGTTGCAAAGAATTGGATACTATCATTTGTGGAATAGATAAACAACCTGTAGTATATGGTTGAAATAGAATACTAGAGCGTCCTAAGAAATTATGAGCAGAATGAGTTCAGAAAACTCTCTGAAGTCTTATGTGAACTTATTCAAAGTGATGGCAGAAGAACCAGGAAAACAATGTATCCAGTTATATAAATATATATATATATATAATAAATAAATATATATAAATATAATGTTGATCAGCTATGAAGGACTAAACCATTATTAGATGAGTACAGGAGACTCAGGATGAAAAATTTTATCTACATTCAGAGAGAACTGTTGGAAATTGATTGGAGTTCAAAAGAGCATGTTGTTTTCTACTTTGTTTCCTTATTGAGTTTTTATTGTATGTGTGATAAGTCCTCTATAATGACATTAGCAATATGGATATATATATATATATATATATATAAAAAAATATATATATATATAGTATGAAAGTATGGACATATCCTATATTAGAATATTTGCTGCCTCTAGGATTGGAAGGAAGGGACAAAAGTTAAATTCTAAAATTTCAGAAAATTGTCAAAATTTCTTCTATATGAAACTTAAAAAATGAGGAAAGGAAAACATACCCATTATACAGGAACATCTTTGAAGGAGAATCAAGCTATAAAGGTAGAAATCTTGTTAATCTACAAAACCAAACCTATAAAATTACTTTTTGTCAAAAATAATAATCTAACTTCATGAATTTTAAAAGAAAAAAACCTTTGATAGCATTTTTCAAGAAATAATAAATGAAAACTAGCTACATTTATAAAAAGCAGAGGTTAAAGAAAGATAGAAAGAATCCATAAAATCTCCTTCTGAAAGTGATTTCATATGGAAAAAAATCTCAGGTATGTTACAACCCAAATCCAGAGATCGTAAGTTTTATGTATCTATATATCTATCTATATCTATATCTATTTTTATACTGTAGAAATGATTTCAAGTAGCAAAGAAAGATCACACAATACCTTGAAGATTTCACAAAAAAACTGAGAAAAGGTTTTATAATACAATATTAAAAAATTTAAAATGATTAATAGGTTTAGAACCAAAAATAATTTATTTTGCAAAGCTGGATATTATTATGAAAGGGGAAAATTCATCTTTAACAAAACAAAATTTGTGTATTTCTAGTGGAAAGACCAAAGCTAAGAAAGAACTTAAAAATACAAATCAAAATAAAATGAGAAGTAAGAGTTCCTTCACAAAATTGTCTTGAAATGTTTTTGAGAGCTAAGTTGATAAAAAAGAAAAAAAAAACAGAAGTGTGAATAAGCCCTTAACCAAAGGATTAAAGAGAGGCAAGAAAAGGTAGGGAGAGAGTATATTAACATAAAAAGGAGAAGGGGATAGAACTTGCTATTTCTCATAATTTGGATATTTCTGAACAAGAATATATAAACATAGGAAAAAGGAAATTGAAGGAGAAGTCAGCATTAAGTGAATCTCCTAAGGAAAGTTGAAATACACACAGGATTTAAGAAGAAAAATAATATTAGGAAAGAAATAGTCAATCAAAAACAAATTTTGCATAAACACAAATTATTGAAAAAAGTTAAAAATGACACAATTTTAAGTGTTTTGGTAAATTATTATATATTTATTCACTTCATAATGTGAAGATTAAATTAACTCTATGCTGTCCATTATTAGATTTAATCACCAGAAGCATATACACAACACTTACACTTGAGTGGGAGAGGTCTGTGACCCATGTATGCAATAGTGGGTGATGATTCAGAATCGACTGACTGCCCCCTCTGCAGTCCTAAACAAAGCTTTAGCTATAATCGGTACATGTAAAATGGAAGGAAGTCACAGGAAGTGATGAAAAGAGAAAGACTTTAAAAATGCCAAGAACTTCCTGTAAAGGGGATTTTGAGGTCTTTTGGAGGTCTTGACTTTGGAGGAGCTCTGACTAAGGATCTTGGACTGTTTCTACTTTCCTTAAAACTACAATGTGGGGTGAGTGAAAAAGACTGACTCTTTTCCTGGATTTTCTGAAGGGACTAGCCCCAAGAGAGACCTATCCTATTGAGAGAGGCTTCCTGCATCCCCAAGTCCTTGGCTCAAGGCTGAGTCCCTTCCAACTAAGGTCTAATTAGTCCTGCCTGGGTTGAACCAGAATCCAGAGCAAAATACTTAGTGTGAAGGCTAGATATCTTAACCTATCCTCTCTCTGATTTTCTTGCTTTCAGTCTTTCTATATTTTATAAAAAAATTCTTAAAATAAATCTCTTTGGACTTGACTAAATTCCTGGCAACTCTACTCCTAAATAATCTAGTCCATTCATCCCCTTACATTCTGCCCCTTACAATAATAAGGAAATATGGGAAAATATTATAGACCACATAAAGGTTGACATGACTGATACTGGATTAATATAATATGAGGAAATATTTCTAAGGTTTTTTGTTGTGCTTTATAGAAAGGCTAATTTCATGTGTCCATGATCAAAAAAGAACTACTTTCTAGGATTTTAGAAGGCAAATAATAATGAAAATACACTTTGTGTAGGTCATGTGATAGTCTCTAATTGCTATAGGTACTCAAACAGAACTTGACCATGTATGCCAAAAGATGTTATAGACAATATTTCACAGTAAAGTTAAAATAACATTTCATTATATGCTATTTTTCAATAGATTTCTTTAGCTTATGGTACCATAGCTGAAGATCTATCTAAATGCTATATGTTATATAATTTAGGAGCTTCATATTGATTTGTTATGATCTGCTTAGTTTTTCACAAAAGAAGCTAGTGAAAGAATGTAGATGTAATATGTCAATAGAGATAGAAGATATTAAAGTAAATAAACAATATCCTAGATGAGTTTCTGAAATTTTTCAGTTATCTAAGACTGGATAAAGCTAAACAATCTAGTGACAAAATTGGACTTTAAAAGAAGATTAATTGGTCTTTAGAAGATGGATAATGCCAACAGGAGCTGTCCCAGGTCTTCAAAGCTAGCAAAAAGATAAACCAAATATATATGTGTGCAATATGAACAGTTGGAAGCGAGTATTATAGCAACTTGTTACAGATTACTAAAGGATAATAGAACAACTTCTTTGAGGTAAAAGATTCTATCTTGCTTTATGGAAAATCTTCTATATATGATGTTATAAAATCCCTGTAATATTTTCTCAGTTGGAAATTTTAATGTAAAATTTTAATAATAATATGATATTTTATTATTTCTTTACTTGAATATTTAATACTGGAGAGGTTGTATTTTTAAAAACATGATTTGATCTAGGAACACAAAGCTGAACAAAGCCTGCATAGCTTCTGAGAGAGGGAAAAAAAATAAAAGGAGTGGTTAAGAAGCTTTAAATATGAATTTAATGTGAGTGAATTGATTAATAATTCAGAGAACCAGGAGCAAATATTTATGTAGGTTAATAAGATGCTCCACTTTCAACTTCCCCAATTGACATTGATGAAGAATCTTCCAAAAGCCTCCAACTGTATCACACATTTTCCACAAATTAATCCTATTTTATTTGTTTCTATGTTTGTTTGTTTTTAAAGTCCATTGGCTCTCCCCCAGTTCCCCACTTCTTTTTGCTTCCATGCTCCTGATCACACACTTATTTATCTATTAGTATTCTGGCCTTTTATAAGATAGTTAAGAAACTGTGTTTTCTCTTTCTACATAATGGAATTAATTTATCAAACAAATATGTTTCCATGTATTTTCAATTTAAAATCATTGCACTGCATGGAAGCAAATGACAGCAATAACTGTGATTTTTTTTAAATCACCAAAGATATTCTCACAGTTTTGTTATATGAAAATAAGGCTCTTGCTCCAAATTAATTCTATGGATTTATGATGTTATCAGGATTCCACAATACTTGGAAGGTTTATTAAAAGCAGATAAAGGGGGCAGCTAGATGGTTTAGTGGATAACAAGTGGTCCTAGAGACAGGAGGTCATGGTTTCAGTTTTGGCACCAGATATTTCCTAGCTGCCCTAGCTGGGCAGATCACAACATCAATTGCCTGAATTTTACTGCTCTTCTGTTTTGGAACCAATACTTAGTTTTGATTCTAAGACAGAAGATACAGGGTTTTTTTTTAAGCAAATATAGCTTTCTCTCTCTCTCTCTCTCTCTCTCTCTATATATATATATATATATATATATATATATATATATATATATATATATATATATATATATATATATATATATATATATATGAATATTACATTGTAGGAATAACAACATTTAACCAAAAGGGGGAAAATTAAGCTTTACAAACAAGGTTCAACTTTAATATGAGAAAATAGAATTCATATGAGTTATGAGGGAATATTGGTGATACTTGACATTTTTTACCTACTAGCTTTGTTTGGACATAAGGAGCAATAGGGAGTGATCTAGATCTGTATTTTCATCAATTTAGAGAGCCTCCTGGAAAGGAATATCTTTTTACTATAAAACATCTATGACTCTTCTAAAATTTCTAATTGTAGAGAGTTATCTAGAAAATTGGAAATGAACTAATTTGCCAAACTTATATGTCCAGACATATGACCTCATGAATGGTGCAACTTAAATTCAGGTTACCTTCATTCCAAGGCAAACTCTCTAATCAATCTGCTAAAATGAATAATTTTTTGGGTTTTTGTTCTTTGTTCTTTGTATAATCCTGTACAAGAGGTGTTAAATTAGTCCCTACCTATAATTTTAATAGCATTTTTTTTGAGATACTTGATAGTTATAAAAATATAGAAGTAACTTAGGTATGTTAAACTGTGAGTGTTTGTGTAAGGGAAGAAAGGTGTTTTATTCATGATATAAAAAACATTCAGTTTTTATGGTATGAAATGATTTTGAGAACTGATGAGCAGTATTGTCTTATTGAAGGTCAATTTTGAATTTCAGTGGTGATAAAGTTCAAGAGTCTGCAAGAGAATTCGACTCTGGTTGTATTAGATATGATGATTGTTTAATGCTAACATTTGGCTGAAAGTAGGAATCCTACAGATGTTTTACCTTATATAAAAATATTTGGCTTAATAACTTATTTGGTTTATAATTGGATAGATGTTATTGTGTAACATAACCTATGTCAAACAAATATCTACAAACAGACTACATGATCAGACAATTTTCCCCCTTTACAAATAGTTCTTCTATATGGAAAAAGAAAATAATATAGAAAATTGTACATTTTCTCATCCAAATCCAATGAATGTCCAATTAATGCTAGCAGAGTGCATACACATTGTTTTCTTTATTGTTTTTCCAGTTTTTATAACCCATTTCACACAAAAACATTAGACCATAATAAAAGAAGATAAGTTTAAGTGAAAGATGAAAGAAGTAAGACTTCCATTGATATTCAGATATATTTTCTTAATCCTTAAGGAGTTGTATAAAAGTGTTAAATAGGAAAAAGGTAACTATTAATCAATAATAATTTATTAAATACTTATTAAGTTCCAAGCACTGTGCTGAATGTTAGAGATACAAAATGAGGCAAAAGACCATCCCTGTCCTTAAGAAACTTACAATCTAAAGGGGAAGACAAAATAAAAAAAATGTAAACAGAATAAATAGAAAATAATTAACAAAGAACACACAAGAATTAAGAGTGGTTGAGAAAAACTTTGTGGAAAAAGAGGAAAATTTAGTTAGTACATAAATGAATCCAGGAAGGTCAGTAGGGAGGATTAGGGAGACTGTTCCAGGCCTAATCAATAGTCAGAGAAAATTTTCAGAACTGAAAGGTGGAATGTCCTGTTTGTGGAACAACCAAGAGGCCAGTGTCACTGGACCAAAGAGTATGTGATGGCAAGTGTAAGGTGTAAGAAGGTTGGAAAGGTAAGAGGTAACTATGTCATGTTATAGATCCCCTAGCAGGCTATTGAAATAGGACAGGTTTGAAGTGATGAAGTCTCATCCTGTAATGGTAGTAGTGTCAAAGAAAAAAGGGAAGCATATTTGAGAAATATTGCACAGGTGAAATTTACTGACCTTAGCAAAAGATTTAATATAGTGACTAAGAGATAGCTAGGAGTTGAGAATAACATCTCAGATGTGAGAATGAGGGACTGGGAGGATGATGTTGCCCTCTGAAATCATTGGGATGATAGGAAGGGAAGAATTTTAGGGAGAAAGATGAATTCAGTTTTGGACATATTTAACTTAAACTATATAAATCAAGACCTTGGGGGCCAGTCTCTATTTAAACATGTTTATTTTTTTAAGGTTAGAATAGAAAAACTAATATATTATAAGTAATATTTATAAGTTAACTTTACGTATCACCAATCATTCTAACAGTAGTTATTTAAATAAAAAATAATTTTGGGGATCAAGAAGAGTTTTTTATCATGAATGATAATTTAATTTTTGCTCCATATTCACATCTTCATCTATACCTATAACTATACATCGGTATCTCTTTATAGATGTATATACACATTTGTACATAATCATACTTAGCAATGTAAACAAGAAAACTCAGCTTAGAGACTAGAAAAACTAAATTCAAATCTATCCCAAACACTTTTCTAGTTGTGTGTCTCCAGGCCAGTCACTTAACTTCCATGTTGCTCAGACTATACTCTGGAACTTATCTTTTAGCCCATTGAGGGGTGACTTATATATGTCCCATTCTGGGAATTTCTTAAACAGGAAATGATAAATCCTTCAAGTTTTGGTACACACATAGGTGTGAATTTCAAAGAATTCTTTGGGAAGTTCCAATTTTACCTAGAGAAACAATTGTCTTTTAAAAAAAATAAAAATCAAGTCTAATAGTTAAAGAATTATTCATTATTGTTTCATAAAAAAAGAAGACAAAGCCATATGAATTTAGTTAGGATTCTGTAGATCATGACATCTGAACAACCTAGTAGCAATATTGGTTAAAGAAGTTAAGAAAGATTTCTTGGTTAAAAAGCCAGTCTTTGCATGTATGTGTATATATACATATATAGTCATTTACCTATGTATCTGTCAAAATGTACATTTGAAATATTTTTCAAGGCATCAACATACAAAAACTAGAATTTACTATATGTTATATATAATAACTTATTTATAGTTAAATCTAATAATTCTATATTATAACCTGCTTATAATATGTGAAATATAAATGTCAAAATATTATAATTTTTTAGAATCATCCTAATATTTAGACTTATGAACTAGAGGGCAGACCATCATTAGTCCTTTGAAGAAAATCTGGTAGAACTTCAAACACAAATAAAGTGTTCAATGATAATGCTGATGGAAGGGGTTTCAAAGAAAATATATTTCAAACCCCTCATTAGATAGATGAGGCCTCTGGGGGTCAGAGTCAGGAAATAACATGGCCAAAGAAAATACTAATCAAGGTCTCTACAAAAACCCTATCTTTTAAAAAATGTGCACTTAATTTGGTGTTTTATTCTTTAAAAAAAACATTTGTTTTCTTATTATACCATTTGATCTTTTCTAAATTTAGGAATATTAAAGGGTTTTCTTGTTAATAAGTCTTATAGAGTACATTAAGATGTGGATTATCAGATTATACCCATGTTTCTTCTCACATACAGATATTACTAGTAATATATTTGTGAAATTTTTGCACATATATCTTTTTAGCTCATTTTTTTAAAATTTTGCTTCTGTGGCTTTGATGGTTTCTCTTCTTCCCTGAGCCAATTAACTGAGTTCTCTGACAAGGCTCTACCATAGGTATTCAGTTTTGTAGATGCATGAATTTCTTTTGCATTATTTCCCACTTTTCCTCCCAGAAGGCTTCCATCTTTTTGGTCATTTCAGATTCAAATTCTTCATGGGTTTGTGGAGAGTTTCCATTTCCTTTGGAAGGTTTTGGAGCATTTTCTTGCGTATCGTCTTCTATCTCCTCTGTATTTTGTATTTTGGCTCCATAGAATGTGTCCAAAGTCGCCCCTTTCTTCTTATTTTTCTTGGGATTTTGGGGCTTCTGTGCTTCTGTGGAGTTTGCCATCTCTGAATGGGGAGGATTAGCTTTTCTTATCTCTGTCTGGTGTTCAGAGGCTTTAGTCCTGGGCAGATTGTCGGTTCTATGAGCTTTCCCTGGGTTAAATTGAGTATGCCTTCCGGCAATGACTTTCACTGGAACTGGAATGGAAGGGTTGGACCAGGGGGCCACACTCTGCCCCGGCTCTATCTGCTTCCCTGCTGCTAAGGTGCCCCCTCGACTGGACTGGGTCGGGTTGCTTTCTGGAAGTTGCCTTCAGAATAGCTGGCCGTGAGGCTGTTTTGTCGGCCCTGAGTGTTGCTGTTGTTTCAGATGACCCTGCTCTCTGCAGGGGGAGCTCTGAGGGCAGTGACTTTCCCTCGGACTCGGATAGAAGGCCCTGAGGGTTGTTGTTGTTTCAGAGGACCCTGCTCTCTGAGCAGGGAGGGGCTGCGGCTTCCCGGAGCCTTGGACTCTGAGCTCCTACCCCTTAGGTCAGAGTGATCTCAGGTTCTGGCTTTTGAGGGGGGCCGTACCTTTTGATCCAGGTCCAGGTCCAGGAGGAGGATTCCCAGGGTCTGTGCTGTTGATAGTTTTGAATTTTGGCGCCTTAGGAGCTTATAGTTTGAGATCGGTCAGGAAGGGTTTTCTGGAGATCTGAACTTTAGCTTTCTCTAAGCCGCCATCTTGACCGGAAGTTCACCCTAAACTCTTTATTACTTAATCTCTTCATCTATGAACTAAGGGTATGGACTTAGTGACTCTTTTGTCCTTTTCAGGTCTCTATAAATCATGTAATAGTTTTATATGAAAAAAGTAAATATATTAGAATATCAAATCAAAAGTTTCATTTAAATGATTTTGTTGACTTCACAAATCATATATATTTCAGTGGGTCAAAAGCAGTGAAAAATTATTCATTTGTTTGGATTTTCAGAGCTCTAAGTATTTTCTTCTATTTACAAAAGTAAAATAGTCAGGGGAAAGTGATCTCTTCTGTATACATCTTGCCTTAATCCCCATTATTCTTCCCCTCCTTTCTCTGATTATAGGATTCGGACCACTGGAGAGTAAAATTAAAACAAAATGCAAAAAGATGGTCATAAAATATTTAATGCTTTCCTTTTCCTTTCAAAAAGAAAATGCATGGCCATTCATAACAAAACTGACCATTTTCATTGGTATTATAATTTCAATTTGTTGAATATCTTCAAATTTAATTAAATAAATTTACTTAAAAGATATATGAGACTTTTAATGAAATGAGACATGTTATTAGTCCCATTAGAATGTGAGCTTCTTTAGGGCAGGGACTATGTTTTTTCTCTTAATGTATCCCCACACTTAATGTAGACCCTTATAATAATTGCTTAATAAATGCTTATTGATTGACTGAATGTGTTGAAAAAGATATGCACATGCATGCATATTAGAATATCATTAATTTTTATTACCCTTTATACATAGTTGTTTATGTGATTTTCCATATGCTAAATATTACAAATTTCAATATTTATCAATGGGAATCTTGGTATTTTTGCTAAAGAATAAAAAAAGAGTTGTTTATAAATTATGTTTCTTAGAATTCTTGATGCTTGTAAAGAACACAGGGTAGCTTGGTGACATGGTGGACAGAGTGCTGGACCTGGAGTCAGCAATACCCATCTTCCTGAATTCAAATCTGGTTTTATACACTTTCTAGTTATGTCACCCTAGACAAGTCACTTAACACTTTTTACAACATTTTCCTCATCTGTAAAATGAGATAGTGAAGGAAATTTCACACAACTCCAGTAATTTTGATAAGAAAATCCCAAATAGAGTCATGACAAGTTAGACATTACCATAATAACTGAACAAAAGCAATAAAGAGAATATAGGACCATGATTCATGTTACCCTTGATTAACTTGGAAAATAGTTACAAAGTAATAGGATTAATGTTTTCTTTTCTGAAATGTTGTTTATTTTTTGAATGTCAATATATTTTTAATAATAATTTCCTGACATTTTGCAATCTATATTCTTTCTCTTCCACTGTTCCCCTCTCCCCAAGAAGGCAGGTAATATGAAATAGATTGTACATATGTAATACACCTTAAGTTCATAATGTAGTGAAAGAAGATGCATATTGCTTGCAGTAGAGAAACATTCATGGAGAAAATAATGTGTATAATGGCATATTTCAATTTGCTTTCAGACTCTGTCAGTTCCTTTTATGGTAGCAAATACCAATTTTCTTTGTGAGTCCCTTGGAATTCTTCTAAATCTATGCTGGTGAACCTATGGCACATCTGCTGGAACATGCTATTCCCCCTCTCCACAGGTGCCTGAGGATATTTCTCACATCACCTGCTCTTCAATCCAACAGCCCAACAATAGCACTTTCTCCCTCCCTCTCTGTGTAGTGTAAAGGTTGCAGTTTGGGCACTCTTGTCTCTAAGGTTTTCTAAAATGTTTGCTCTCACTTTAATAGTTTATAATTGTTAGGTCATTCACAGTTTATTCATACACACTATTGTTACTATTTACAACAGTCTCCTAGTCCTGCTAACTTCACTTTGTATCATTCCACATACATCTTTCCACAATTTTTTTTGTTGCTGGTGTGATCATTGTGTTTGTCATTCCTTATGGCATAATAGTATCCTATTACAATAAAATACTACAACAAAGGATTAATTTCTGTAGGGCAATGAAGAATAAGAAAGTCTCTCCACAAGGGAAAAAATAAAACTGTATGTGGGTAAGATGACAATTAAAAAAAATGATCTAGTGAGTTAGAGTGGAATAAATAAGAGCCAAATAAGAAACACTATTGTGTTTTTAAAAGCATGGCTTAAGGTAAAGATAATATAGCAGAGTTAAAAGAAGCAATATAACCAAGCTCCCTTCCACAACCAAGCTCTTTTCCATAATCAAGCTCCCTTCCACAAACTTCTCTAATCAGATTTGTAAAAAACAAAACAAAACACCACAATGAATTCTAATGAGGAAATCAAGAAAAAAAATCACAGCAAATCATTTGCCCTGCCTTTTGTGGCATTCAAAGACAGACAGGGAGGTCTGTGAACACTGGGGACAGGTTTGTTTAGGATCCTGTGGAACACATTATACTAAATAAAGAAGCTATACACTATAGCAAAATAAACCCTTCAGCAGTATGGAACCCTCTATCTATACTGGGCCATTGTGAAGGAGACAAGTGTGAATTGGAAGTTGTATACTCCCAGTTAGGGGTTATAGCACCAGGATGGAGAAACAAGGGAACCTGATTCAGAATGTAGAAGCAGCAATAGCAGTGGTATGGATCAAGTCTCAGGTGGAAATCAAGATCTTCTATCCAGTACCTAACTCTGCCTGTGGAGTTACAACTAGCATGGAAATTCCAGGTAAAAGGAAGCGTAGAAGCTCTGCTGCTCTGAGTTCAGGGGCTGAGTTCAAAAGTAGTCTATTCTTACACAAGCATAAATCTATGTCAGGAAATTGTGGAGCTCAGATAAGAGAGGCATCAACCAAAATTTATCTTGAATCAGACCACTTTGCAAACAGTGAAGCTTGCAGCCCCAGCCTTAAATGATCTAAACATCATGGAGTAACACAATCCTCAATACCCCAAGAAATTAGCAACAGGTACACATCTTATATCCCCTCTAGATGTGCCAAAGATCCCAATCCTAACATTAAATACAGAGTCAGGAATTATATTGAAAGTGTTGAGTACTCAAAAAAAGAACCCCATTCATGAGTTATTAGAGTGGCAGGGACACATAAGTAACAAATGCAAAAGAAGAGAATGACTCCAAAATATCTACAAGTGAAGCCTTAAAGAAAAAGTCTGGCCACAAATTCAACTAGACATCCTCAAAGTGGTAAAACAAGAGCTTAAAAAAGGGAGAAGAGGGCTAAAAATGTTTTGATAAATGAAATGAATTCACTTGAGGAAAAAAATTGACAAGAACTGAGAGCTATAGAAATTCTCTCTCTCTGTCTCTGTTTTTCTATCTGTCTTTCTGTCGGTCTTTCTCACTCTCTCTCACAGAGACCTCTATCTGTCATATTGGGGAGTCTAATCAATACAAGGAACAAACGTAATTCCTGAGAACGATGATAAAATATGCTATCCACCACCTGACAGAGAACTGATGGATTCAGTGAGCAGACTGACATATAGACAGATTAAATAGATATAATGTATATATAATACATAGACATGGCTAGTAAAAAATTTCGTTTTGCTTAACTATGCAAACTGGTAAATGGGATATTATCTTTCTTAATGAGTGATGGAATGAAGAAAGAAATGAAGAAAGGAGATAATAAGGCTAATATTTTCTCAAAATACAATTTAATTTAAAATAATGGAGGTAAATAAACATAAAAAAACAGGATCTGTAAGTCAATACTCTGTATGTTCCTTTGCAGACCCTGAATATTTAGCAAACAAAATATAATGTAGAGAGTGTGGAGGCTGAATATAAAAACAAAGAAGGAAAAATGGACCAGAATCAGAGAAGCCTAGAATAGAAGGGGATCTCTGCTATCATTTGACCTTATTAACCTTTATCCTGGGAAAGAATCATTGGTACAAGATCTGAAACAAGGGATAAAGACAACATTTTTTTAGAATTGTTGGCTGAGAAAGACCTTAGGGGATCAGTCAATCTTTCTCCCCTTCTCAAAATATAGAAAAGAAAAGTAGAAACAGTGAAGGCAATTTCTCATTTAGAAATTTTTGATGTATTCAAGAATGGCACTCAGAAAATTGTATTTGTTTTTTTTCTTATTTTTTCAATCAAAAAATCTTTAATTAATTAAATTAATTGTATAGTTTTGTTTTACCTTTATTTCATTTTAATAACAAATTTCCATGTTTTCCAAAGTTATGATTCTTGTTGTCTCCCTCACTTCTCTCCCCCTCCCAAAGTTGACAAGTAATTCATTTTGAGTTATATGTGTATTATCACATAAAACATATTTCCATATTATTTATTTTTAAGTGATTAATCTGATGAAATCAAAACCCCAAATCACATACCCAAATAAGTGATAAATCATATGTTTTCATCTGCATTTATATTCCAAAAGTTCTTTCTTTAGAGTTCTATAGCACTGATGTAATATCAATACAGATTGAAGGATACCATTCTGATGAATATGTAAATACATATTGTATGATAACACAAGACAATTGATGCCATATTACTTGCTCTCCTGTGGAGGGTAGTGGAGTTGGAAGGAGGAGAGAACATTGATTGAAAATTTTCAGAAAATAATTATTAAAATTATATTGATATGGAAAGATAAAGAATTTAACTAAAAAAGAGAAAATAGGATTAAAACTGCAGTAGAATGTTAAACATAAAATCATAAGTTTATGAAAAGTAATTGAATCACTCAAGTATTGTTAAATACAAATAATTTGATATTCGCAACATATATGGCAGGTAGGTAGGTGATTTTTTTTCTTGTATTTTACAGTTAAGGAATCAGTGGCACTCAGACTTTTAAGTGATTTGTCTAGGATTACAAAGTTATTAAGTATCTGAGGAAAGAATTGAACTCAGACATTCCTACCTCCAAATATAATGATCTCTGCAACATATTTTAGTGCCACACAGTCCTTAGTCCATTGGACATTTCAAAGATGATATTTTATGGCAATTAGATTTGATTGATTGAGTCATGACTAACTAGTACACTATACCATGGTCAAATTGATCAAAGGTGATTTATGGGGATTCATAAGATAAATGGAACAAAAATTAGCAAAATTATTCATTTAGCCACCCACAGACATTAAACTGACTAATGGTTCTAATTTTTATGGTTATTTTCCCCTTTAAGTTATAATAAATGTCATTTTAAATAAATAATTTAATATATGTCCACATTATGAAAGGGACATTGGATTACTATGGAACCAGTATTCTAATATTTGCACATCTTTATTCTTGAACTTTTATGAGTTACTTAATATTTGTTCAGTACCATACAGCAATAAAAACACTTTTCTTTACATTGTTTTCTAAAGATTGAATGAAAATACTTTTAAAAATTTTATTTAATTGATTGAAGAATAGTTAGCTTTCTTTCATTCTGTTTTTCCTACTTTCTTCATCTTAATACATTTATTAGGAAGCTAAAGAGACTGTGGGGGTTAAAAATCTACCATAACAAATACTGTGCATTGTAAATTCTGGATAAAATCACTTTTTAAATCAGGTTTCATACAGAACCTAATTTAAAAAAAAAACCTGTTCACTTCCCTCTACATTCAGAATTATGGGGTGATAGTAGATAAGACTTTCTGAGATAAAAAAATATGAACTTATAGTATGGTCCTCATGAAAACATATTTATTGCCTTTACAAAAGTGTTTCATATTCTATGGTAATAGTAAATATATGCAATCTTTTTCAACTTGTTAAGAGAAACTTAAAAATTTAGGTTTTTAATACATACTTCAATGTCTCAAAAATATAAATTGTTCAGAAGAATTATATCCTAGAATTTTTAAATGTATTCTTCTATATACAAAGAGCCATGTTAAAAGGGCATATTATATAAGTAGAGCAAAGTACACAGAATAATGATAATAATAATAATAACTAACACTAAAATAGACTATAATATATTTTTCTTGGGGCCAGGTGAGTCTGGATGCTTTCTTCACCATTTTCCCTCTGTCCCCTGGACTCATTTTTTTTTAAGTAATGGAAATCAATAGAGTGGGAATGTCCTATGTAATAGCATTTCCCCTTAAATATGTATTTCCCCCTAAAATCCAATATCATAGATAATATTTATTTTCCTAATTGAGCAATATCAAACATTTGATATATTTTTTCTTCCCTTGAAGAAAATACTGTGGTACAGAATATCTCTAATAGATCAATTTTAATAACAATATTTTTCTCCTAGTTTATTGGACACAAGATTCTTTTTTGTTTTCTGCACTCCTACATCACATTGCCCTAAGTTTTAAAAAAAGCATATATGTATACATATATGTATTAATCCCAAATAGAAATATTTGTTCTTTAGTCAGATTATGCCTGAATTTAGGAAGAATATTACAGGGGATTCCTGGGACTTTGGGGAACTAGTCATTCAAAATCACACCTTAAGTATGTTCTTTTGACTTTTCTTTTTGAGTAAACATACCTAAAGAGAATGATGGCTTTGTGACATTATTGGATAAATTACGTGGTATTTCAAATAACAACTCATTTTAGCAATAGAGAATAAATCTGATGTAGCTGTTGGACATCATTTTAGCCCCTCTGCCTGATTGGCAGATCAGAGGAAGGAAGAAAATGTCCCATGAGCCCTTCTGTGAGGTCGTTACCAACTGATTGAGTATTCGCCTTAAATATCTGAAACCCAGGTGTGTTGTAGATTAGCACAACTTACAAGCACTGTGTGGAGATTTATTATGATAATTGTTGCTTTTATTTTTTATTTCCCTGAACTCAAAGATAATTAATGTCAGTATGTGTCCTGGTATCTGACTCCCTTAATTGGTCCTATGGTGCCTTGGGTGTTTGAAAATCCACTCACTTAAAGCCTTTTTTTTTTCTTTTGACTTGTTTTCCTGGAGCTGTTCATTAGTGCCTAAAATATTTGATTACATTTAATTGTGATGTCTTCAATTTTGTGCACCTGCTACAATTTATATGAGAAAAAAAGGCTTGCAGAAGCTTAAAAAAAGTAAGGGGGGAATTAAATTTTAAAGAATTCCCCTGCACTGGGTAATTGGGGTTAAATATGGAAACTAAATAAAGCTAATATGGAGTTAGATTATCCTAACTACTTATGGTTATAATGAGTCCAAAATGAAATTCCATAATATAGTTCTCTCTCCTCTCTCCTCTCTCTCTCTCTCTCTCTCTCTCTCTCTCTCTCTCTCTCTCTCTCTCTCTCTCTCTCTCTCATTCTCTCTCTGTGTATATATATATATATATATATATATATATATGTGTGTGTGTGTGTGTGTGTGTTTATTTCATTTTGTTATGAAACACTCAAGACTCCAGTGGAACATTTCCAGTCAGCTTAATATGATTTCTTGCATTAAACAAACTACATGGTGTCAATGATAATAGCACAACAAAATAGAGTCAGAATCCCAGTTAGAAATGTTTCTGCTCCAACATATTTTTTAATGGATCTTGTATTTGTCTTCCTTTTGAACAAATAGGAAACTGTTATAATTAAAATAGTTAAAGCCATAAACTGTGGCAGTTAAAAGAGTTGAGGGGTCATAAACTGTAAGAGTTAAAATGGTTGAGGTCTTAAACTGTAGTGAGTAAAATAGTGGAAGATAGAAATTGTGATAGATATAAGAGTGGGTGAGTAAATTTGTGACCGCGGAAAATATGTTTTCACTACAGTGCCTTGCTTTTAAATCAAATATAAGGTGGTTGCCAGGGAAATATTCCCAATTATGAATATACCCAAGTCAACTGGGTTTTATAGAGAATTTAATTAATAATACAATGAGGAATTAAAGAAAAGAGAGAAAAAGGAAATAAATATGAAGGGCCTTAAGCCAACATGGCCTAGGCCTGAGTCTTAAGAGAGAGAGATCAGTCAGTCAGTCTTTTATCACTCACCACAAGGTCAGTCTAAGCAAGGATTCTAGTGACAGAGTCTCCTCAGAGAGAATTCCAGCCAGAGTCTTCCTCAAAGAGCCTTCCAGCCAGAGACTGTTTCAAAGCACCTCTCTCAAGAGCCTCCAGAGGGACAGAGTCCCCTCAGAGGAGCTCCAGGGAGACCTCCTTAGAGATTGTCCTCCAAGAGCTTCCCTTCTCCAGAGCCTCTCTCAAGAGATTCTTCAAAAGGATTTTAAAAGGAATCTCCTCAAGAAATTCTGCTTTTTCTTATATAGGGGGTTTTCTCCTATGTCACCTCCCCTAAGTCCTTACATCTACCAATCACAGTAGGCATTTTCCAAAGGACAGCCCATTAGAAAAACACTGCTTGGTCGACTAATCCCTTTAGTAAGTTTGAACCAGAAAAAACTTCTGAATAAGTTTTTACCTCTTTGCTCCTGGAAAGTTTACAAGTTGCCTGACCTTTAATAGGTACTTAGCACCCCTTTGTATTACTTCTAAAAATAGGCATGGCTTAAAGAACTTTTTGCCTCACTATAAGTGTGGGCCCAAGTACCCTCATTGTTTAGCAAGGAGTTTTCTCCCCTAAAGCAGTCCTAAGTACTGGTGGAGTAGAGGTCCTCCCATTTCTGATCCAAGTAGAGTTCTCACATCCAAATGTGGAATGTTCCCAGTAGGGAATTGTTCCAATTGAGAATTCCCCGATGGGGAAATTTTTAATATTCACAAGTCTGAGAAATTTCAAGATTTACAAAACTTCATCACCACCTTTACAGAGAAGGCATTGGTCATTTTTTTTCAGAATTCCAGAATAATCTTGAAAATAATATGGAGTTACTTTGCAAAATATAAGTTATAGTAAACAGAGAAAACTGATTGTTTTCAATAAGAATAACCATCTTCAAAAATGATATTGATCTATATATCAATTCAAACTGACCGTACTATAATTCAACAGAGAAGCAGAGAAAACAACTGAAAATCAACTGTATTTCTAACATAAGAAATAAATCACACTTCTGTCTTTTCTGCTAAACTATCCTGCTTCTTTTCCATTTATCTCTAAGGAGCCTTGTAAACTTATAAAACTACCTCTCAAATATTCTTTTGGAAGAGAATGAGAACAGTTTTAGCAGTTCCACAGTGCTGTTTCTAATAAATCCTTTGTTGAAAGTCATGGTAAAAAAGGGAAATTCTTTGGCATAATTATTATAAGTCATCAAGCTAAATTTGTTAATGTGAAATATGGGTCTAATTCTTTCATTATAAGAGCTATTCACTCTTTCCACCTATCAATATCTGGTTTTTGTTGTTCTCATCTTGGGTTTTTTTTTAAAACCTTTATATTTCACCTTAAAATGAATACTACATTTTGGTTCCAAGGCAGAAGAGTTGTAAGTGCTAGTCAATGGGGAATTAAGTGATTTGCTCAGGGTCACACAGTTAGAAGGTGTCTGAGGTCAATTTTGAATTTAGGACCTCCCATTTTTATGCCTGGTTCTTAATCTACTAAACTAACCAGCTGCCCCCTCATTGTTGTTTTTGAATTTTGTTGTGTTCAGTTAGAGTTCTTTGTGATCCTGGAGTGGTGTGCCATTTCCTTCTCCAGCTCATTTTGCAGATAAGGAAACTGAGAGAAACAGGATTAAATGATTTGTCCAGAGTCACACAGCTAGTAGATATCTGAGCCTAGATTAAACTCAGTTTTTTCTGGCTCCAAGACTGATGCTCTGTCCACTACACCACCTTCTTCTTCTTCTGTCTTCTATATCTTACTTGTCCTTTAAAATACATCTCAAGTCTTATTTCTTTCAGGAGGTTCAATACTTCTGTCATGCACTAGTTATGAATGCCTTGTTCTGAGAATTTAGAGTGTTAGTGCTATCATTGAATATTGTGCTTGATACTTTGTCTTGTATTTTTCCATTTATTTGATGAGAATGTCTTCTCATATAAAATAAGAGGGATATAGGATCATATGGTTAGAGATCATCTAAATTAGCACTTTGATGGCAAGGCTTATCTCTGAAACTTTTCTTGTATCCTCCACACTATTTAAGATGGTGCTATACACAAGTAAGTTATTAATACATGTTTGTATTTGATGAATTTATTTTATAAAATATAATATCAATTCATACATATTAAAAGATTATTTTGGTCCATTTTGCATTCCTTGGACCTGAATTGATACATATTGTAAAATATATGATCTGTAGCTACTATCAAATTATCCTCATTGGCTTTCTATGGTGACTAGATACAGCTCAGCCATGACTGAAGTTATTCTACTATATAAACACAAACTCTAAAATTTGATCAAGCCACGCTCAGGAGGAGCACGTATATATCCCATAGACTTGTATAAAATGATAGTGGCATAAAAACAAATCCATACTGGTTCATATCCATCCATCCATCCTGATCTCTGCAAACATGTGAGTTTTGACAGATAACCAAGAATGGCAAAGCTCATGCTATTAATTTAACTTTATTTTGTCTTGTTCTGTGACTTGCAGACCAGGTCATAGTGCCATTGATGTAAATATTAGAAAATGGAACTCTTAGTCATTTGCTTCAGAAAAATGAAACATAAAGGACTCAATAAATTTGGTTTTCATCAGCCTGGGCTGACTAGGTATCATTTATATCTCTGTGAGATTATGGAGTAGTCAATAACCCTAAAAAAATAATTTTATCCAATTAAGCACTATGAATTATATTTAGAATTGAAGCAAATACTTATCAAAATAAATAAAAATACAATAGAATATAGAATATGTTAATGTATGATTTTCTAAGTCAATATACAGCCCATAGTAAATCTTATGTATAGCTAAATGGTATCCATTTCTATTTGAATTTGATGCTACCGCTGTTGGAGATCAATTGAAGAAAATGTCTTTGGCCTCAGGGCTCCACAGAGGGACCTGTCCAACCTTGTAGGATTCCTTCTTTCTAAGATGTTGTTTGTAGCCCAAATTAAAAATTAAAAGTGAATAGTAAGAAAATGTCTCTGAAAAGTTTGCTTTCTGAGTAAACACTTTTATGTGTGAATTTCCCAATGTTGCATTTTTGGGTAGGCAGGTCACATTCCACAAGCAAAAAAAAAAAGTTACTGAAAGAGGAAGCTTATTTTATGAATATATAGAGATGGATTACCTTAGTAATTGAAGTCCAGTCTATGGATAATATATTTTTTGGGGGAGAATCAGACAGTTTACTGTTTTAAAAACACTTCGGATAAACCTATTATTGTCAAAGCAACCAATACCTTTGGATTAAAAAAAGTGGAGAAAAGATACAAAAGCAGCTTTTGCATACTGATGTTTATCTTCCTGCCTAGACTTTCAATTGTCACATGTGACGCTATTAATTCACTTAAGATGGAATTCATGAGGAAAGAACTAATTTTCCACTTGGAAATTCTTTCCATGACTTTAAGTGTTTGGGGGAAGCCTTTTGTCCCCAAACTATAAGTGGTGACCTGACATTATGTCACTTTAAAGTGAACCTGGACTTTTTGCCCTTTATTAGAAAAAGGCAGGTCTTCTTATCTTCTCATTAAGAAAGAAGTAACTGCAAGGACAGCATATTTTTGGAGTAAACAAATCTCCTGGAGGCAGTATATTTGATAAGTATTTTTGCAGGGTGAGTTTGAAGGTTTAACGGCATGTAGTGTTTCACTTTAATAGTCACACTACCAAGCTATAACAAATGCACTTTAAAAAACTTTACACTCTCTGAACACTGCTTTGACTTGCCTTTCCTAGATCCAGGATGTAATACTCCTTCTCAGCAAGCTATACTTATATTTCAAACTGAAAAGGAAATTGTTGTTGAACCACTGTATCAGTTGACAATGCATGGCTCAGCTCTTGGTGGTCTTTTAAAATTCCTCTCTAAGTTGTCCTAGAAGAATAAGGAATATATGAAAGGAAAGTGATGATTCCTTAGGGGAAGCAGCAATGAAAATGAGTGAGTCCGTCTAGGAAGAGGTCAGTATGAGAATGGCAGCTGTCACTGCTAGAAAGACAAGACAGAAAGTCGTAGAATGGAAAGATACCTGGCACCGAAGTTGCAGGATCTGGGTTCAAATCACACATCTAACACTTTTAACTCACTTGGCCTTGCATAAACCTCTTTGGGCCTCAGTTCTACATTTCTAACACTAGGAACCTGGAATAGATAAACTTATGGGGATTTTCCAACTCTAAATGTATTATTATTAACCTCAAATGTCATTGTTTATGGTCACAGTAATGAATCTTACTACTAAATGCACCATTTCCTCTGATGAAATTGAAGAGACTGACAACTATTACAGGTATCCCTAAAAGTCTTGTAGCCATCTAATTCATTTAATTTTACTAAAACCCCAGTATAATATAAAATAGCATGTTACGTTTTTCCTTTTGCTGCTTTTTCCTACCTTGAACACATCCAAAAATTATCACTATAAATCAAGTATCATACCAGATTAATGTACTGTGTGAGTGGGTATGTATATGCATAATATGTAAGATCCATATATACATGTATTTACTATATGGGCATCAAAACATCTAGTAGTAGCTAAGAAATAGAAGGATGGATCATTGGAATATGCACGAGTAAATGACCTCAGCAATCTGGTTTTAATAAAATCCAAGATCACAGCTTTTGGGATAAGAACTCACTATTTGACAAACTGCTGGGAAAATTGGAAAACAGTATTGCAAAAATTAGGTTTAGATCAATATCTCACACTCTATACTAAGATAAGATGAAAATAAATGTATGATTTAAATATAAAAAATGATATTGTAAGTAAGTTACAGGAACATAGAATAGTTTACCTGTCATATCTATAGAGAAGGGGAAAAATGTATAACCAAACCAGAGATAGAGAACATTTCAAGATGTAAAATAGATAATTTGATTATATTAAGTTAAAAAGTATTTGTACAAAAAACCCCACAATGCAACAAAGATTAAAAGGGAAATAACAAACTGGGGGGTGGGGATTTACCACCAGTTTCTTTGATAAAGGTTTCATTATTCAAATATATAAATAATTACCTCAAATTTATATGAATCCAAGCCTTTCCCCAATTGATAAATGGTCAAAGGATATTAATAGGCAGTTTTCAGTTGAAGAAATCAAAGCTATCAAAAGTCATATGAAAATGTTTTAAACCACTCTTGATTAGAGAAATGCAAATTAAAACAACTCTGAGCTACCACCTAACACCTATCAAGATTGGCTAATATGACAGTAAAGGAAAATGATAAATGTTGGAGGGAATATGGCAAAGTTGGGACACTAATGCATTGCTGGTGGAGTTTTGAACTAATCCACTTATTCTGGAGAGTAATTTGGAATTATGCCTGAAAGCCTATAAAACAAATATACCCTTTAATCCAGAAATACCACTACTATATTGGTATCTTGAAGAGATAAAGAAAAATGGGAAAGGCTCTAAAAGGACCTACTTGTACAAAAATATTTATAGCTGTCTTTTTGTGGTGGCAAAGAATTGAACACTAAAGGACTATCCCTTCTTTAGGAAATTGCTGAAGAAACTGTGGTATAGGATGGTAATGGAATACTATCATGCTTTAAGAAATAATGAGCAGGATGATTTCAGAAAGAGCTAGAAAGACCTACATGAACTGATGCAAAGTAAAATAAGCCAAATAAGGAAAAACTTGCACATGGTAATAGCAATATTGTGGCATGATAAAAAGTGACAAACTTAGGTACAAACAACAATACAATGGTCCAGAACAATTCTGGGGGACCTTTGAAAAAGAATATTATCTTCCGGGTAAACATGGCTGCAATCTAGACACGAATCGCTTCCTCTCTCTGGCACCGAACGAAATAGACTATATCAAAAGAGCATAAAAATCATCTCTGGAAGAATGGAGGGACTCTCCAGTACTCCACATAAATGAAGGTACGTGGGGTTTGAACATTGCCACACTATAAGGAGGAAAAGCTTGCACAAAAACGTGAACTGAGCTGCCCTCCCGGCCCCTCCTCCCTCACAGCACCAGAGTAGGGAGTCAGAGCACTCACTGGGACAGTGAGTCAGTGAGGAACTTCTCTGTCAGGCGGGGGCACACCAGGGTCCTTGGGATCTAAAGACTTCTAGGAAACGACCTCTCATGGTGGTTTCACAGGAGTACCCTGCGCACTGCAGAGCGTTCACAGGGAGCGTGAACGCAAGTGCTCAGACAGCTGGGCCCCAGCAAACTGCGAACATTGAGGGGTCATGAGAGTCTGTAAAAACTGTCTAAAGCCAAAGCATTGCCCCTTGCTGTAGTGAGGGGGGAGGGGTGCGTGCCAGACTCCCTAGAACCTGACTGGGATCACCGGAGATCCACCCCTCAGAATGGTTTTACAGGAGATTCTTGCCCACTAGTGAGAAGAGGTCACAGAGCGGGTCCGCAAACAAACCAGGGAGGCTGTGAAGAACTAGTCTGAGGCAACCTAAATCCACAGAAAACCCGCCCATATCACCCAGACCTCAGACCAAAAAGGAAAGAGGAAAAAAACCACCGAAAGGATGGCTCACATGGCCCAAAATCAAGCCTCCAAGAAAAAAAAGGGAAAAAAGTCACCATTGAAAACTTTTATGGTGAGAGTACCCAAGGAAAAGAGGAGAAAGAGGATGAAATTCAAACAAAATCAAAACATGCCCCCCCCCATATCAAAACAATTTGGTACTGGCTAAGAGACAGAAAGGAGGATCAGTGGAATAGACTTGGTGTAAATTATCTCAGCAAGACAGTTTATGACAAACCCAAAGACCCCAGCTTTTGGGACAAAAATCCATTATTTGACAAAAACTGCTGGGAAAATTGGAAGACAGTGTGGGAGAGACTAGGAATAGATCAACACTTCACACCCTACACCAAGATAAATTCAGAATGGGTGAATGACTTGAACATAAAGAAGGAAACTATAAGTAAATTAGATGAGCACAGAATAGTATACATGTCCGACCTTTGGGAAGGGAAAGATTTTAAAACCAAGCAAGACTTAGAAAGAGTCACAAAATGTAAAATAAATAATTTTGACTACATCAAATTAAAAAGTTTTTGTAAAAAAAAAACAATGTAACTAAAATCAGAAGGGTAGCAACAAATTGGGAAACAATCTTCATAAAAACCTCTGACAAAGGTTTAATTACTCAAATTTACAAAGAGCTAAATCAATTGTACAAAAAATCAAGCCATTCTCCAATTGATAAATGGGCAAGGGTCATGAACAGGCAGTTCTCAGCCATAGAAATCAAAACTATTAATAAGCACATGAAAAAGTGTTCTACATCTCTTATAATCAGAGAGATGCAAATCAGGACAACTCTGGGGTATCACCTCACACCTAGCAGATTGGCTAACATGACAGCAAAGGAAAGTAATGAATGCTGGAGGGGATGTGGCAAAGTAGGGACATTAATGCATTGCTGGTGGAGTTGTGAATTGATCCAACCATTCTGGAGGGCAATTTGGAACTATACCCAAAGGGCTATAAAATACTGTCTGCACTTTGATCCAGCCATAGCACTGCTGGGCTTGTACCCCAAAGAGATAATAAGGAAAAAGACTTGTACAAGAATATTCATAGCTGCACTCTTTGTGGTGGCCAAAAATTGGAAAATGAGGGGATGCCCTTCAATTGGGGAATGGCTGAACAAATTGTGGTAGATGTTGGTGATGGAATACTATTGTGCTAAAAGGAATAATAAAGTGGAGGAATTCCATGGAGACTGGAACAACCTCCAGGAAGTGATGCAGAGCGAAAGGAGCAGAACCAGAAAAACATTGTACACAGAAACTGACACACTGTGGTACAATCAAAGGTATTGGACTTCTCCATTAGTGTCAATGTAATGTCCCTGAACAATCTGCAAGGATCTAGGAGAGAGGAAAAAAAAAACACTATCCACAAGCAGAGGACAAACTGTGGGAGTAAAAACACCAAGGAAAAGCAACTGCTTGACTACAGGAGTTGAGGGGATATGACTGAGAAGAGACTCTAAATGAACACTCTAATGCAAATACCAACAACATGGAAATGGGTTCGAATCAAGAGTACATATGATACCCAGTGGAATTGCGCATCGGCTATGGGATAGGTGAGGGGGGGAGAGGGGGTGAAGAAAATGATCTTTGTATCCAATGAATAATGCTCAGAAATGACCAAATAAAATAATTTTAAAAAATGAATATTATCCATCTCCAGAGAAAAACTATTGGAGTATGGATGTAGATGAAAGCATACGATTTATCATTTTCTTATTTGGGTATATGCTTTGGGGTTTTAATTTTAAAATATTATTCACTTACAAAAACGAACAGTATAGAAACATGTTTTGTGTGATAATACAACTATAACTCAGATCAAATCACTTGTCAGCTCTTAGAGGGGAGAGTGAAGAAAGGAAGGAAAACAATTTGGATCATATAACTTTGATAACTAATGTGGAAATTTGTTATTAAAATAAAAAATAATAACATAACATTTTAAAACAAAATTTTCATTTAAAGGAGTTGTTACCATATATAAGGACCACAAGAAATAATTCCAGGAATATTAAGTAATTTCTTATTTAAGTATTCAAAGTAAGCTTTTGCAAAAAAGGTCAACATGAAAATAACCATAGTATACACTTCAAAATTGTTGCAGATAATGCTAAATGTATTTTGGATAAAGATTTTTTTCTAAAAAGAACTCAATAAGATTTTTCTGAATTAAATTTAATTAAATCAACCTATATTTAATACTTTGCAACTTCAATGACATTGTGTGCATAGGGAAAGACTGGGGGAAAAGATCTGTGAAACATAATTCAGGAATAGGAGGAAAAGGTGAGAGAGATGGGCAGATAGACAGAAAGACAGAGACAGAAGGAGAGAGTCAGAGAAAGAGACAGACCATACATTGGACACAAATAACATGAAAATAATTCACCAAACCAAGTTAATTGTATCTAGTGGTGGCACATTACTGGATACTGAAACAGAAGTCATTTTCATTTTAGATATCTGTATATAGATTGAAAACTCAAAAGACAAAACAGAAAGCAATAGCAATTTGGAAAAAAAAATTAGAAGACAATTTGTGAGTGTGAAGCCCCTTACTTCCTTTTAGGATTATAATCGTTCTAGTTTTTATGATTAAAACACAAATAATAGTTTGTTTTATATGAATTATAAACATTAGCTAAGAAAAACACAGTGTATCAAATCTTTCTGACAAGTATTTTAAACTTAATCCTGTAAACCAAAAGTGTCAACCAAGCCTATCACACCATGTTGGACAAACATAAGACAGTTAGTCAGGAGGTAGAATGCTGCTCTCAGGTGCAAATGTCATCCATCTAATTGCTGACTCCCACTATTAAAACAATGAAACCTTGACCCCTTATTGTAGAGGTCTTGAAATATATATTATTATAAATATAAAGTTACCACCCATAGTGATTACTTTTGTCCTATACAGCTTATTCAGCACTTGTCCATGTGCAACCTGTCGATGTGAAAAATTTTGTATTCAATCTATTTAAAATTTTTATTGAAAACTCTGTCTTTATGACAATATGTCATCAGATTTCTGTATATAAAGAAGACTATCTCTTGAGGCTTGGGGTTTTTGGTCTTGGCATTGACCAGGGTCTGGCTTTATTACAAGACCAGCCACCTCTCAATAAACCTATTTAGTATTAGCTTGGAGACTTTTATTGATGTTTATAATTAATTTTGACCTTGTTTCCTTATTGGTATTTCTGATAATAAATTTTCAGATAGAGAAATCAAAACTGTCAATAAGCATATGAAAAAAAAGTGTTCTAAATCTTGTGTAATCATAGAAATGCAAAACAAAACAACTCTGAGGACACCACATCACACTTAGAAGATGATAGCAAGGAAAGTAATCAATATTGGAGGGGCTGTGGCAAAATTGGGACATTAATTCCTTGCTGATGGAGTTGTGAATTGATTGAACCATTCTGGAAGGCAATTTGGAACTATGCTCAAAGGGCTTTAAATGAATGTCTGCCCTTTGATCCAGCCTTACCACTGCTGGGTTTGTACCAAAGAGATAATAAGGAAAAAGGCTTGTACAAAAATATTTATAGCCAGGCTCTTTATGGTGGCAAAAATTGGAAAATGAGGGGATGCCATCTAATTGGGGAATGGCTGAACAAATTATGGTATCTGTTGGTGATAGACTATTATTATCCTAAAAGGAATAATGAACTGGAGGAATTCCATGTGAACTTGAATGACCTCCAGGAATTGATGCAGAGTGAAAGGAGCAGAACCAGGACAACATTGTACACAGAGACTGATACATTGTAGTATAATCGAACTTAATGGACTTCTCTACTAGCAATGCAATGACCCAGGACAATTCTAAGGGGCTTAAGAGTAAGAATTCTATCCATATCCTAGAGAAAGAACTGTGGGAGTAGAAACACAGAAGAAAAACATTTGCTTGATCACATGTTTGATGGGGGCATGACTGGGGATGTAGACTCTAAATGATCACTTTGTTGCAAGAAGTCTCATTATCACTATTATTTAATATTGTATTAAAATGCTAGCTTTAGCAATTAAAGAAAAAATTAAAGGAATTAAAGAAGGCAATGAGGAAACTAAACAATCACTCTGCTGATTATATTATGGTATATTTAGAGAATCCTAGAGAATCAGCTAAAAAATAATTGAAACAATCTATTTAGGTAAGTTGCAGGATAGTAAATTGGTCCACATAAATCATTAGCTTTTCTCTATAATACCAACAAAGCCCAGTAGCAGGAGGCAGAAAGAGATATTCCATTTAAAATAACTCTAGACAGTAAAATATACTTGGGAATATACTTGCCACAAAAAACAAAGACATTCTATGAACGTTATTGCAAAATACTTTTCAAAGAAATAGTGTCAGACCTAAATAATTATAAAAATATTACTCTCTCAGAGATAGGTTGAGATAATATAATAAAAATGACAATTCTACCTTAATTAATTTACTTATTCAGGTGTATACCAATCATGCTACTGAAAATTATTGTATAGAACTAGAAAAACATAATAATAAAATTCATCCAGAAGAGCAAAAGTTTAAGAATATCAAGGGAATTAATAGGAAAAAAATTGTGACTGAACATGGCCTAGTAATAACAGATCTTATACTGTACACATTTCAATAATCATCAAAATACTCTAGAACTAGCTAAGAAACAGAATGATAGATCAATGGAAATGATTAGATACACAATATACAGAGGAAATGACCTTAGTAATCTAGTGTTTGATAAACCCAAAAGATCCCAGATTTTGGAATAAGAACTCACTGTTTAACAAAAAGTGCATGGAACACTGGAAAACTATGGTAGAAAGTAGGTATAGACCAATATCTCACAACCTATAGCTAGATAAGTTCAAAATGCATATGTTATTTAGATATAAAGAGTGATGCTACCATGAGTAACTTAGGGGAATATAGAATAGTTTATCTTCATGATCTATGGAGAAGGGAAGAATTTTGACCAAATAAGAGAGACATATGATTATAAGATGTAAAATGAGCAATTCTGATTATGTAAAATTAAAGATTCTTTGCCCAAATAAAACCAATGCAATCAAGATTAGAAGGGAAATAACAAACTGGGAAAAATTCTTTTAATAACAAAATTTTCTGATAAAGAGCTAATTCCTCAAATAGATAGATAACTAAGTTAAATTTATAAGAATCCAAGTCATAACCCAAATGGCAGTCAAAAGACATGAACAAATAACACTCAGATGAATAAATCAAAGCTATCAATAATCATTTTTAAAAATGTTCTAAATCACCTTTGATTAGAGAAATGCAAATTAAAACAACTATGAGGTACTAACTCATACCTATTGGACTGGCCAATATGACAGTAAAGTAAACTATAAATGTTGGAGAGGAAGTGGTAAAATTTGGACTTTGGGCTAAATGCACTGTTGGTGGAGTTGTGAACTGATCAATCATTTTAGAGGGCAATCTGAAACTATGTACAAAAGGTGATAAACTATGCATATCTTTTTATCTGATAATATCTCTACTATGTCTGTATTCCAAAGAGATCATAAAAAAAGGGAAAGGAAAAACTCGTACAAAAATATTTATAGCAGCTCTTTTTTGTGGTATCAAAGAACTGAAAATTGAGGGGATGTCTATCAATTGTGGAAATTGTGGAATGTAATGATGGTGGAATACTATTGTGGTATAAGAAATGATGAACAGAATGATTTTGGAAAAAAGCTAGAAAGAGCTACATGAAATAATTCAAAGAAAAAGTGAGAAGTAAGAAAACACTGTACATAGAAACAACTATGTTGTATAATGATCAAGTGAAAACATAGCTACTCTGAGTAATATAATCATCTGTGACTTATGAGAAAAAATTCTATGCACCTCCGGGGGGGGGGGGTTGAGTCAAAATGCAGGTACTCTTTTTCACATTAATTTATTTTTGTTTTTATTTTCAGGTTTGTTTTTATATAAGTATTCTAACAATGATGACCAATATGGAAGTAAGTTTTGAATGACAATATATATCTAATGCATATTAAATTGCTTACATTTTGGGGAGAAGGGAGGTAATGGAGAAAAGTAGATAATTTGGATCCTATTATTTTGTTTAATAGAGTTATTATTTTTTGCTTTAACAGTTCTCATAAATTTTAATTTACATCTCTTTGAAGTCTATTGAAAATAACTGAAACTTGCAATATTATTCAGGGGTCAATAGGACTTCAGTCATCCATCTGAATATTGAAGATCGTAATCTATCAGTGATATGGTGGAAGATGAGATTGAATTTGTAATATTTCCAGGTATATGTCATAAATATACTTTTTCAAAAGTAAAATTTTTAACTCTTCTTGTGTGACTTCATTTAAACATTTAACCCTGAATATTAACCTTAGAAGCCAATCTTATTTAATAGAATACTGATCCAGTTAATCAAGTTTATAGTGCATTTAGATTCTTGGTAGTCCATATAGTAAGATTTACATGAGTATTTTTCCTTCAGATTTTGTGTTTTATTAGGCTTTATTTTGAGAGTTTTCTAAAGTGACAGAAAGTATTGGGAGTTTCTCAAAGTAAGACTGTAGTGGTACTTGGAATCTCAGGCATTTAAATACTGCTTGTCTGTGATAAGAAAACACAAATCCACAAACTGACTGATGACATTATGAGAGGACTAAAGAAACCAATGGCAAATACACTGAAAAGCTTAGAATCAAAGGAGTGAAAATACTCTTAAAAATGTTAGCCTATCTTCTTATCTGAGTTCTCTGACCTAAATTATCTCAGACAGAGAAAAATGTATCCTATTTTAAAATATTTATTACTAGAGGAGGTATCATTGGTACAATTATTTTCCTATGTAACCATTTTTTAAATGTACTTACAAGAATTTTTGTTACAATTAACTCAAGTTCCTTCTCTACTTATTTGTTACTCCTTTCATAGAGAAAATTAGGGTAACCTCTATTTCTCTCACACCATAGTTTTTATGAGATGAAGTTTAAGACATAGGAGACAGAGAGATGGCATCAGTCACCGGGTTCAAGGCCTACAAACAACATGTACTGGTTCTCTGACACTCAGCAAAAAACTAACTTCTTTGTACCTCATATAACTCTCTAATATGATACATTCCAGTGTACATTTTGATTTCCTTTCCTGGAATAAATTTTTCACCACTATCTACCCCACTGAAATCAGAAGTTTGGGTAAAATAAAAAAAATCTATAGTATACACACTAGTTTATTTGTGGTATTTCTACAAGTTAGATGGCATAAATTATTTTCATTTTTCAGTGCTTAAATAAGCTGAGTGATTAAGTGTATTACCTAAAATCATAACCAGTAAATATTGGGATTAGGTCCCAAAGGCAATTTTTCTAACTCCAAATTGAGAATTCTTTATATCTACTAAGATGGAATGAAGACAATTCTTGGTAAATATAGGCATTAAGGAATAGTAAATTAAATCCACAAAAAGTGAACATATGAAACAATTTGCTAAAGGCAGTTAGTATGTAGCTCTATCCATACCTTACCATCTAAAACCATTGAATTCTTCCCAAGTATAACTCATGTGCTCTATCATATCTGATGTTATACCACATCCTTTCAGTTATTATGCTGCTTTTCCTCTTGAAATTACATTGTATTAATTTGTATATACTTTGTATATACTTGTATTAATATTGTTTTCTAGTGAACAGGTTCTGGGGTAGAGGTGGGTATATGTTTGTATGCATAGTCAAATTGGTCAACAGAGTGTTGCAAATAAGAAATCCTTATTAAACTAATGTTTGTTGGATTGAATTGAAACATTTCATTCTAATTTTGCCAAGAGATTTCCATAGCTAATTTTAAAGTGGGAGACACATTTCTTACATTGCCCACATCTCATTTATAGTAAGAGGTACTTAGTGCTCTTAAAAAAAACCCAAAAACAAAAACATGATTCTTGACTACATCTTAATTATTGAGGCTATATGCATATATACATATTGTTTGCATACCATATGCAAAGTGGTCTTAAACACTTGGAGCCCAATATCCATCCTTCAAACAACTACTGAAGAAGAAAAACTACTTAAAATGAATCCTGGACCAGCAGAACCAACAGAAGAAGGGATAAAGCAGTCTTCTGGTCCAGTACAATGTAAAGAGACAGTAAGGAGGATTCCCCATACTGGGATATAGGGAGAGAGCATTGAATAAGTCTCCATGGAACTCAGACTTGATGCAGTACAAGCAGCAGGGAAAAGAGCATAGCCAACTCAGTCCATCCTTATAAGGGGGAGAGTGGAAACTAATGCAATACTGAACAGGTAGCAGTGTGAAGAAGGAAGCAGCCTCACAGACTCCAGCTTTATCATAGGCTGGGTGTGATCCAACACATGCAGCAGTAGGAGAAACTAAGCCCAGCAAGGTCCAGCCTAAGAAGGATTGAGCAGAACCCAATTTAACCTCATTGAACTTAACAGCTAAAAATCTCCACATAACAGGACAAACCAGACCTCCTCTGAAGAGTACTCAGTCTGGAATCAAGACAGCTGAGCTGAGCCTAGGCACTCTATAAATATGGTGTTTTTACTCTCTCCTTCTTAAGAATGGAGTTAAGCTTCAGCATATAAATAAAATCAATGGTAAAAATACCTCTATAATGAGAAAAACAGAGAAAATGTCTGATGCTTGAAAAATATTTCAACAACTGAGATGACCAAAATGCAAGCTCTGAAGAGGACACCAATACAAAAATGAAAAAGTGGGAAGCCTAAAAGGAAGATATGGTTGGATGTCAGGTCCAAAATGAATTCCTAGAATAGCTCCAAAAAGGAACAGAAAAAAAACAACAAGAGGCTTAGAAAAAAAATAGAAAAGAAAATGATAGGAAAACATCAAGAGCTTAGATCAAAATCTCACTGAAGAAAACAGTTCCCTGAAAAAGGATATACAATACCTCAGATAGGAAAATATCTCCCTAAGAAAGGAAGTACAAAAACTCAAAGGAAATAATTCTCTAAAATTTAGAATTGGATAAAGAGAAGCTAATGACTTCAAAAATAACAGGAAGCAATAAAAGAAATCCAAAAGAATGAAAACATGGAAGAAAATTTGAGATCTCTCATTGGAAAAATAATTGTCATGGAAAACAGATGCAGTATAGCTAATCTAAGAATCATTGGATTGCCTGGTGTTATTGAACAAGTCAGGGAAATTGAAATTGAAAAGATCCACCAATCACTTTCTGAAATTCCAAATTTTAAAATCTCAGGACAATTATAACCAAATTCTTAACTCTCAATCAAAAGAGAAAATATTACAAGCAGTCAGAAAAAAAGAAAACAATTTAGATATTGTGGAATCACTGTCAGGATTACATAGGAGCTAGGAGCTTCAAACTTAAAGGATCTAAAAGCATGGAATATAAAATTGTACAAGGCAAAGGATTGAGGCCTACAACAAAAAATCACCTACCCAGTGAAACAGCATGATACTCCAGGGGTAGAAATGGATATTTAATTAAATAAAGGTCTTCCAGGCATTCCTGATGATACAACCATAGCTAAAAAGAAAACTCAATAATCAAATACCCTAATAAAGAGAAGCATAAAAAAGTAAACAGAAAAAAAATCCTCAAGGAAATCAATATAGTTAAACTAATCATGCTCTTGTGTGGGGAAGTGATAATTAGGCCACTAAAGAATTTTATTAGGTAAGAGATATAAAGTATTGATTATGTTTAGGGTAATTAAAGGAAATAATGTTGTTAAATTGATTATATTCCTCCTACAGGGAAATTATAACTAGAATACTTAAGATACCTATGCTTAAGACTATTTATGTTACTGAAGATTCTTTAAGGAAATCAAAGCAACCAATGGGTGTAAACTGAAAACAGTACTAGTAAGAAGGTGAAACTAAGCTGTTGAAGGTATATATAATACTTGAAATATCTAAGATACCAAAAATTCTTAGGTTACTTATGGAATTGAAGACACTTACAAACTTTATTTATCACTATTAGGGCAATAAAAAGGGGGATATATAGACAGAGAGAAGAGAGTAAGTTAAATATGATGGAATGATATAAAAAGAAGCAATAAGCAAAGATTTTCTTCCCAATAAGATCAGAAATGACACAAAGGTGCCCATTATCACCAGTACTGATTCTCTATTTTATTTTTTGATCTAATTAATTAATTATTTTGATATTTTATTGACTTTTTCATAAAAACAACAATTTGTCTTACCTTTTAGCTCAGTGATTTTCTTACTTTCAATTTTATTCTAATTAGCTGTTTAATTGTGAATTTTTAATTTATTCTTTTTCTAGATCTTATTTGCATAAAATATAATTGATCTGTTCTTTCTCTGTTTTATTAATGCAGACACTTAGAGATACAACACTATGGTATTTGATCATCACTAAAACCAGGTGGGTTTTATATTAAGAATGTAGGGATGATTCAATATTGGGAAAAAATATCAGCAAAATTGACCATAGCAATAACAAAACTAAAAGAAGTCTTATGATCATTTCAACAAATGCAAAAAAAACAAACCAAAACAAACCCAAACCACTTTTCACAATACCCGTTCCCATTAAAACACTAGAGAACATACTTAAAAATAATAACTAACATCTATCTAAAATCATTAGCAAACATTTTCTGTAATAGTGTAAGCTAGAAGCCTTCCCAATAAGATTAGAAATGAAAAAAAATAATGTCCATCATCACCACTATTATTCAATAGTAATAGAAATGCTAACTATAGCAATAAGAGAAGAAGAAATTGAAGGAATTAGAATATACAATGAGGAAATAAAAATACCACTCTTTGCAAATGGTATGATGACAAAACTAGAGAATCAAGAAACTAATCAAAACAATTAACAACTTTAGCAAAGTTGCAAGACATAAATAAAACCACAAAAAATCATTAGCATTTTCTATACTACCAATAAAGCCCTACAGTTTGAGATAGATAAACTCCATTTAAGATAACTACAGGGGGCAGCTACATAGCTCAGTGGATCAAGAGCCAGATCTAGAGATGGTTGGTTCTAGGTTAAAATCTAGTCGTATACAATTACTATATGTGTGACCATGAATAAGTCACTTAATCTCTGTTACTTAGCCATCTCTGCTCTTTTGGATCTAATGCACAGTATTGATTCTAAGATGGAAGGAAAAGGTTTAAAATAAAAAAAATAACTATAGAAAATATAAAATACTTGGAACTGTACTTGCCAGGGTAAACCCAGGAACTATATGATCACAAAATCAAAACACTTTTCATACAAATAAAGTCAGATCTAAGTTATTGGAAAAACATTATTTTCTCATGAGTAGGCTGAGCCAATATGATAAATATTACAATTATTTCTAAATTAATTTACTTATTCAGTGCCATAGCAATTAAACTACCCAAAAATATTTCGTAGAGCTTCGAAAAAAATAATTAAAAATTCTTTTGAAAGAACAAAAAGTCTAGAATATCAAGGGAATTAATGAAAGAAATATGAAGGGAGGTGACTTGGTTATACTGGACCTCATACCCTATTATAAAGTGGCAATCCCAAAATAGTCTGGTACTGGTTAAGAAATAGAGAGTGAGCCCAATGTTAAATAGGGCCTTCTGAAATCTTGGACCTTTGGGTTTGTCAAACAATATGTTAGTACTGATATTTACCAATACTTGTTGAGTGCCAAATATATTTTCTAGGAAAACTGGAAAATACTTTGGCAGAAGTAGATCAATACCTCACACCATAAACCAAGGTAAAGTCAAAATTTATATATGATTGAGAAATAAATGGAGGTACAATAAAAAGAAATCGGGGATTACAAAAATGTTTACCAATCGGACCTATGAATAAGGGAAGAATTTCTATCAAACCAAGACATATATGCCTAGTTGCACTATAAGTAATATAGACATAGTCTAGCATATAATTACTATCTTCAAGGTGTTTATACAATTGATTCTATTTAGAGCAGTGGTTCTCAATCTTTTTAATGCCATGACCCCACAATACAGTTCCTCATGTTGCAGTGACCCCAAACCAAAAAATTATTTTGGTGGCTACTTCAAAACTATAATTTTGCTACAGTTATGATTTGGAATGTAAATACTTGATATGCATTATGTATTCTCATTGCTACATATTGAGAGGTTGAGAACCGCTGATTTAAAGAGACAGAACTTAGGTGAAATAAAAAAGGAAATAGACAATATGTAATAAAGCAGTAAATTACACCCAGTGGACAGAAATGGGTTCGGTGAAGGGAAAGATAACATTGGTTATTTGAAGAACACATGGTTCTTCATGCTTATAGGTAGAGGATACAATTCTGAGCTGTATCATAACACTGCCTGTTTACAATTTCAAAACTGTGAAATTAATTAATAGTTATGCCAGTGGTTGTTTATTATAGCAAAGTGCCATATGGCTAAAAATATTGAGAATTCACTGAGAAGTGTTATTTGCACAGTAAAATAGTTATGAATTTAAGATGTTTACCCACTTTGGGGGGCAGGGAGATGTTTTTAATACCTTCAGAAAGAAAAAAAAAACTTATATTTCTAGAATTAGCCCTGCTAAATATTAACATAGCTTAAAAAATCTCAAGAATAGATCCTAAGATACTCTGAAGGATAGAGAGGAAGTCTAGTCTACATAAAATGAAAGCAAATAAAAAAACACTCACATTTGTAAAAGAGAAATTGAAGTATGAAGTAAGATTAGGTCAGTTTTATGAATGGGGAAGATCAAAACACAAGCACAACAGGCAAGTGATAGTAGAAATCACCAACAGACACACTATGATTAGAATTCTTTTGATCTTTGTGTTACTGCAAGTCACTATTGATAGTAAAGTTATATTTGACAGAGAAAAATAATTTCATAACGGAAGTTTTACACTACTATTCAACATATTTCTGAGAGTTTTAACAAAAATTTAAAATCAGAATAGTTTCTATTTAATTGCTATGCAAATCACTTATAAGACACAATATACTTATCAGTGGGTGGAAAATTATATTCTATATCTTTGTGTATATAACTGGAGGATTTGGAATATTCCATTCAAGATTTCATAGAGTAGAAAAGGAACTGGTTCAGAAATGAAAAGACTTGGGTTCCAATTGAACATTTTCAAGCTATTACTTATGTTATCTGAGACAATTTTGAAATGGAGGGCCTCTAAGATCCCTTTAACCTCTAAAACTAAGAACCTGAATCTTCTGGGTACATCCTCAGGGCCATGCAGTGAGTCTCAAACCTAGAAATCTCAAGAGATAATATTTTTAAAATTTCAAGGACAAAGTTATCAAAATAAAATTTGAAATTATATCAAAACAATGTAGACTACAAATTAAAATGAATTTTAAATTTCACCTCATAGAATTTTAGCCTAGTCATCAGAAAGCATTTTGATGGGGCCCAATATTTAGTACCAATAGGAAAGTTATTTTGATGTTCAGTTATTAATTCGTTGACAGCATACTGTAGGTGACTTATTTATGTCCTCAAGAAGCTTATAACATTGTGCATATGGGACTGATAGTCATGAAATTTGGTTTAAGACCTAATTACGAAACATGCTATATCAATTGTATAATGTAAACAACCAAATCAAAATGTTTAGTGTATAACAGGCATTTACTAAATACTCACTATATTTATTTGTCAGTCTTTTGCTCTGTCTCTCTTTTGTTAAATCACTGGACTTCTCTATGAGCCCCTTGGTTTATTTTTATCTTTAATGCATGTACAATCATAGAAGTGTGAGAGCCCTAGTTAGCTGGTTTGGCTCTATGTTCCAAAGAACATAACCTAATGGGCCCTTTCTAATGGGAATATTAATTATCCAAATGCAAATACAAAGAGTTAAACAAGCACTGCTCTAATAAAACCATATACTAAGTGGGACATTTAGATACATAATTATAAATAGGTTATGTTTCATATAAATCTATATGTATATATATAGTACCACATGGATATATATATATGTACATATGAATAAACACCAAATAGTCAATAAACATTAATTCAAAAATAAATATTAATTAAATGCCTACAATATTCTAGATACTGTGTAAAATGCAATGCAATTAAATACAAGTGAGAAAGGAAGGCCATAACTCTGGGGAGGAAAAAGGAAAATGTGATGACTAAGTTGTTATTAAAGATCCATTTTGATAGAAAAAGTAATTCTATCTGAGATAAGTGAGAAGGGGGTCAGTAGTACTCATAGAAGATGGCCATTATATTGTGAAATAGAGAACTACTTGTGAAGAAGAGAGAAATTCTGATTTGGCTGGGCTATAGAATTCAGGAAAGAATGTGATATATACAATGGGACCAGATCACCAGAATTTTAGGCTTAAGTTACCTGAAAGAAAGTTGGAGATATAAAATTGGAAATCAGCAGTGAGATTGGGGCAGGAAAAGAGATTTGAGCATCATCATTAAAAATATGGCAATTAAATCCATAGGAAATGATGATATCACTAAGAGATATAGTATGAAAGGAGAGAAGAAGAGGACCCAGGACAGAAGCATGAGAGACATCTATGGTTAGAGAGAATGATCTGAAGGAGGATCCAGTAAGGGAGACAGAGAAGGAGTGGTTAAATAGTTAAGAGGGGGGAAGGAGAGAGTGGTGTCCCTAAAAGAGAGAGAGAAAGAAAAAAGAAGGGTAGGAAAAGAGAGAGACAGAGATAGAGACAGAGACAGAGAGACTGAGACAGAGACAGAGAGACAGAGAGACAGAAAGAGACAGACAGGGTGAAAATTAATGTGATTGAATTTTATTTGCAATGAATTCACCCTTTTCTCTTCCTTATCTAGAACTCTCTTGGCATCACCCCCTCCTATCTTCTCCTTCACTACAATATCTAATAAGATGCCTCTCCCTTACCAAAACTAGTCAATTCAACTCAATAGATATTTATTAAGTGCACACTATGGCTTTGGTACTGTAGTATGCATTGGCTTATAACCCAGTCCCTTTCTAATTTTCCAGTCTTATTATATATATATATATATATATATGTGTGTGTGTGTGTGTGTGTGTGTGTGTGTGTGTGTGTGTGTATGTAAAATTCTATATATATCTTATTCTATATAACAAGTGATCTTTGATCCAGTGACTCCATGGCTATTATGCTCTCCCTCATGTACTCTGAAAAAAGATCTTAAGTTTCCTTTTTGTCCCAACAAAAATCTCACCTCTTTCATCAAGAAATCATTTCACAACTTTTCTTAATTTCAGCATGTTATTTCCATTAAAATATATCCTATTTATTTGTAAATAACTTGCTTTGTATGTATTTGTTTAGAGGTTGAATTCTGCATTAGATTATAAGGTCCATGAAGGCAGGAACTATTTTTAGCTTAATTTTGCAAAGCCAATGCTTAGTACAATACCAAAGCCATAGTGTATACTTAATAAATATCTATTTAGTGGAATTGACTAGTTTTTGGTAAGGGAGAGGGGCATCTTATTAGATATTGTAGTAAAGGAGAAGATATTGGGTGGTGATGCCAAGAGATTTTGAAATAAGGAAGAGAAAAGGATGAGTTCATTGCAAATGATATTCAATCTCATTAATTTTCTCAGTAAATCAAGAATGAATGATTAAGAAAATAATTATTACTTTATTTACTATCTGGCACTGTACTCAGAAAACTTGAATAAACATAGATGTCAAAAGGATATTTAAAATTTCTACTTCAGTAGTTTCAAAGGATCTAACTTCTTTTTTTGATATTTAATCATTTGACTGCCCTTTTTATTTTTATTTTTATTTATTATTATTAATCTATTATTTATTATTTATATTATTATTAATTTAGTCAATTTATGGCAATATTCCTTGGTTACAAGAATCATATTATTTTCCTCCCTGTCCTACCCCCACCCTTCCCATAACTGATGTGTAATTTCACAGGGTATTACATGTGTCCTTGATCAAATGTATTTCAATGTTGTTAGTGTTTGTATTACTATGCTTATTTAGAGTCTACATCCCCAATCATATCCCCTCTACCCATGTATTCAAGCAGTTGTTTTTCTTCGGTGTTTCTACTCCCCCAGTTTTTCTTCTGAATATGAATAGTGTTTTTTCTTGTAGATCCCTCCAAGTTGTTCAGGATCACTGCATTGCCACTAATGGAGAAATCCATTACATTCAATTGTACCACAGTGTATTGGTGTCTGTGTACAATGTTCTCCTGGTTCTGCTCCTATTGCTCTGCATCAATTCCTGGAGGTCATTCCAGATCACATGAAATTCCTCCAGTTTATTATTCCTCTGAGCACAATAGTATTCCATTCCCAACATATATCACAGTTTGATCAGCCATTTCCCAAAAGAAAGGCATATCCTCATTTTACATTGTTTTTTTGCCACCACAAAGAGTGCAGCTATGAATATTCTTATACAAGTTTTTTTTTTTCCTATCATCTCTTTGGGGGACAAAGTGCTATGGCTGGATCAAACAGCAGGCAGTCTTTTAGCGCCCTTTGGGCATAGATCCAAACTGCCCTCCAGAATGGTTGGATTAATTTACAACTCCACCAGCAATGCATAAATGTCCAGACTCTGCCACATCCCCTCCAGCATTCATTACTTTCCATTGCTGTCATGTTAGCCAATCTGCTAAGTGTGAGGTGATACCTCAGAGTTGTTTTGATTTGCATCTCTCTGATTATAAGAGATTTAGAACAATTTTTCATGTGCTTATTAATACTTTTGGGTTCTTTAAATAAACATTGCCTATTCATGTCCCTTGCCCATTTATCAATTGGAGAATGGCTTGATTTTTTGTACAATTGGTTTAGTTCTTTATAAATTTGAGTACTTAGAAATTTTTCAGAGGATTTTGTTATGAAAATTGTTTCCCAATTTGTTGCTTCCCTTCTAATTTTGGTTTCATTTGCTTTGTTTGTACAAAACTTTTTAATTTGATGTAATCAAAATTATTTATTTTACATTTTTTGATTTTTTCTAGCTCTTCCTTGGTTTTAAAGTCTTTCCTTTCCCAAAGATCTGAAAAAGTATACTGTTTTGTGTTCATCTAAATTGCTTATAGTTTCCTTCTTTATTTTCAAGTCATTCACCCATTCTGAGAAGGCCTTCTTCCTTCACATTTTTTTCATGATTTCCCTGGATATCCTTGATCTTTTTTTTTCTTCCAAATAAACTTTGTTATATTTTTTCTAATTCAGTATAAAAGTTTTTTGGTAGTTCAATGGGTTTGGCCCTAAATAACTAAATTAATTTGGGTAGGATTATCATTTTTATTATGTTAGCTGATCCTACTCAAGAGCAATCAATGTTTTTCCAATTGTTTAGATCTAGTCTTAATTGTATGGAGAGTGTTTTGTAGTTGTGTTCATATAGTTCCTGTATTTGTCTTGGCAGATAGATTCCTAAGTATTTTATACAGTTTGTGGTGATTTTGAAGGGAATTTCCTTTTCTAATTCTTGCTGCTGAGATGTGTTGGAGATATATAGAAATGCTGATGGCTTATGAGGGTTGACTTTGTATCCTGCAACTTTGCTTGAGTTGTTATTTCCACTAGCTTTTTAGTTAATTCTCTAGGATTCTTTAAGTAGACCATTATATCATCTGCCAAGAGTGATAGCTTGGTCTCCTCATTGCCTGTTTTAATACCTTCAATTTATTTTTCTTCTCTAATTGCTACTGCTAGTGTTTCTAGTACAATGTCAAAAAGTAGAGGTGATAATGGGCAACCTTGTTTCACTCCTGATCTTATTGGGAATGCCTCTAGTTTATCCCCATTGCAGATTATGTTTGCTGATGGTTTTAGATATATACTGTTTATTATTTTTAGGAAAGCCCTTTCTATTACTATACTTTCTAGTATTTTTAATAGAAATGAGTGTTGTATTTTGTCAAAGGCTTTTTCTGCGTCTATTGAGATAATCATGTAATTTTTGTTAGGCTTGCTTGTTAATATGGTCAATTATGTGCATGGTTCTCCTAATATTGAACCATCCTTGCATTCCTGGTATGAATCCTATCAGGTCATAATGAATAACCCTCGTGATCATTTGCTGGAGTCTTTTTGCTAGTATCCTTTTTAAGATTTTTGCATCTGTATTCAATAAAGAGATTGGTCTATAGTTTTCTTTCTCTGTTTTTTACCTGCATGGCTTTGGAATCAGTACCATATTTGTGTCGTAAAAGGAATTTGATATAACTCCTTCTTTGCTTATTCTGCCTAATAGTTTGTATAATATTGGGATTAGTTGATCTTTGAATGTTTCATAGACTTCATTTGTGAATCCGTCTGAATCTGGGGATTTTTTCTTATGGAGTTCTTTGATAGCTTGTTCAATTTCTTTTTCTGATATGGGATATTTTGTTAGTCTATTTCTTCCTCAGTTAGTCTAGGCCATTTACATTTTTGTAAATATTCATCCATATCACCTAGGTTGACATATAATTGAGCATAATATTTTCTTCTTTCCTTTTTTAAATTGTATTGACCAATACTTTGTCCATTTTATTTGTTTTTTTTCAAAGTACCAATTTCTTGGCTTATTTATTAAATCAATAGTTCTTTGACTTTCAATATTATTATATTCTCCTTTGATTTTTAGAATCACTAATTTAGTCTTCATCTGAGGATTTTTAATTTGTTCACTTTCTAGTTTTTTAATTTGCATACCCAATTCATCGACCTCTGCCCTCTCTAATTTGTTAATAAATGATCTCAATGATATAAATTTCCCCATGAGTACTACTTTGGCTGTATCACAATGATTTTTGAAAGTATGTCTCATCATTGTCATTTTCTCTAATGAAAGTATTAATTATTTCTATGATTTGTTCTTTAACTGATTCTGGAGAATTGTATTGTTTACTTTCAAATTAATATTTTATTTGCTTCTCCATGTACCCTTACTAATTATTATTTTCATTGCATTGTGATCTGAGAAGGTTGCATTTATTATTTCTGTTCTTTTGCACTTATTTGCAATGTTTTTATGACTTAGCACATGGTCAATCTTTGTGAATGTACCATGTGTTCCTGAAAAGAAAGTGTTTTCCTTTTTGTCCATATTTATTTTTCTCCACATATCTACCAACTCTAATTTTTCTAAGATTTCATTCACTTCTCTTACCTCTTTCTTATTTATTTTTTGGTTTGACTTATCTAGTTCTGATAGAAGAAAGTTCAGGTCTCCCACTAGTATAGTTTTTCTATGTATTTCATTCTTGAGCTCCACTTGTTTCTCCTTTAAACATTTGGATGCAATGTCATTTGGTGCATACATGTTGAGTACGGGTATTTCCTCCTTGGCTATACTGTATTTTATCAGGATGTAATTACCTTCCCTATCTCTTTTATCTAGATTTATTTTTACTTTGGCTTTGTCAGATATCATGATTGTGATGCCTGCCTTCTTTTTATCAGTTAATGCCCAATAGATTTGGCTCTATCCTCTTACTTTTACCCTTTGCGTATCTACCTTCCTCATGTGTGTTTCTTGTAGAAAGCATATGGTAGAGTTTTGGTTTCTAATCCACTCTGCTAATCACTTGAATTTTATAGGTGAGTTCATTCCATTCACATTCAGAGTTATGATTACCAGCTGTGTATTTTACAGCATTTTGATTTACACTCATAGTCCTGCCTTTTCTTCTTTCACTATTTCTTTCTATACCAATTTTTTAATCAGTCCCCCCTAATTCCCACCCTTATTTTACTTCCTTTTCTACCCCTCCCTTCTTATTCCTTTCTTATTTTCTTTACAGTCTTTTTTTAAACTACCCCCACCCTCTCCCTCCCTTGTACTTCTTCCCTCTCCCCCAGTCCATTTGTTACCCTTCTGCTTTCCTATATGGCTCAAATCAATTCAGTGTCCCAATGTATTTTGGGACATAGTTGATTGTTCTTCCCTCTTTGAGTCAATTTCAATGCACATAAGAGTTGAGTATTTCCTATCTCCAACCTCTTTACCCTTTCTTTGTATTGATGTTCTCCCCCCTCCTGTCATGAGCTTCTTTGTGACATATAAACTCATCCCCTTTTGTTTATTTTCCCATTTCTTTTAGTATTAACCTCTTTTATTAGCTCTAGTTGTATATATATGCATATATATACACACACATATATTTATGTATTTATTCATACATATAGCTATATAAATATTTATGTCTTGGTATTTCATCCTATACAGTTTGTCACTGTTCCCTCTAAGTGTAGTTCTTCTAGCTGCCCAAGTGATAATAACATTTTTTAAGAGTTACCAATGACTTCTTTTGTTATAGGTATTCATATCATTTTTACTTATTAGGTTTCTTAAAAATTTTTTTTGGTTTTGTTTTTCTTTTTTCCCTCTTTCTTAATTAACTTTTGATAATTCTATTGTGTTCTCTGCCTGGGCATCACATTTTCTGTTCAGGTCTGGTCTTTTCTTTACAAATGCTTGGAATTCTTTTATTCTGTTAAATGTCCATATTTTCCTCTGTAAGAATATACTTAGTTTTTGGGGCAGCTGGGTAGCACAGTGGATTAAGAGCCAGGCCTAGAGAGGGGAGGTCCTAGGTTCAAATCTGGCCTCAGACACTTCCCAGCTGTGTGACCCTGGGCAAATCACTTGAACCCCATTGCTTAGCCCTTACCACTCTTCTGCCTTGGAGCCAATACACAGTATTGACTCCAAGGTGGAAAGTAAGGGTTTTAAAAAAAAGAATATAGTCAGAGTTTCTGGGTCATTGATTCTTGGTTGTAGACCTAGTTCCCTTGCTTTCAAGAATATCATAGCCCATGCCTTTTGGTCCTTCAGTGTAGATGCAGCCAGATCCTGTGTTATCCTCATTGTGGTTCCATGGTATCTGAATGACTTCTTCTTAGCAGCTCATAATATTTTTTCCTTGGTCTGATAGTTCTTGAATTTGGCTATAACTTTCCTGGGTGTTGTCAGTTGGGTACAGAAGGTGATCTGTGGGCTCCTTCAATCTCTACTTTTCCATCTTGTTCTAGAACATTGCGGCATTTTTCTTGACCAATTTCTTGTTGTATGATATCCAGGCTTTTTCTTTTGTTTTGGTCTTCTGATAGACCAATGATTCTTAAGTTGTCTCTCCTGTAAAGATTTTCTAAATCTTCTGTTTTGTGAATGAGGTGCTTCATATTTTCCTCAATTTTTCATTCTTTTGATTTTATAGTGTCCTATTGCCTTGTGAAGTTGATTGCTTCTAGTTGTTATATCTGGATTTTAAAGATTTTAAAGACTGGATTTCTTCCCTGGCTTTTTGTTCATTCTTCCCCCTTTGGTCTGATTTTCTTTGGATGTCATCTTTCATCTTCTCTGCCTCACCTTTCATCTTCTTTGCCTCTTTTTCAAGCTGACTAATTTTGGCTTTAAAGACACTCTTTTCTATTTAGAGATGGCTTATCTTGCTTTTTAAGTTCATTTTCCAATTGTCTCCAGCCTCTCTTAAATGTGTTTTGAATTGTATTTTGAGTTCTTCCAAAGCCTGTATCCAATTCGCTGGGGTTTCTGTTTTTTTTGCTTGGTGTTCCCTCATCCTTCTCTGTTTCATTTGCTCTTTGTTGCATGTATAGAAGCTGTCGATTATAATTTCTTTTTTCTTTTTCTGTTGTTTGCTCATATTTACCTTTTCTTTCCTCCCCGCAGTTGCCTTTGCTTTTGCTCCTCTCGTTTATTATTATTATTATTTTTTTGGTTTTGGACTTTTCTGTCAGACTTCACCCTTGGAGCTTTGTCAGCAAATCTCTCAGTGCAGTCTGTGGGAAAGGAGTATTAGAGCTTGAGCTTTCCTGCCCTCTGAAGGCTTTGATGGGATTAAGTCCTGCTGGGTTGAGCTGAATATGCCCTGAGGCCAAAAGCTTGGGAAGGGGTGGCCAATATAGAGTGTTTCTGCTGCTGTAACTAGGCTGTGTGCTCTATTCTCTGCTCTTCTTCTCTAACTGCTTTCCCACTGCCTGTGTTCAACACTCTTAACCTGGTACAGCTTTGCTTGCAAGGTACTTCCTCCAGCCCAGCACGCTTGCCCTCCCAAAGGTTCCAGCTGCCACTGGAGACTTACAGCTCTAGGTGGGGGAGGGGTCCTGGGACCTTCCTTCTTCCTTCCCCTTAAACCCAAGTGTTCTCAAATTCTGTCTTTTGGGGGTGTACCTTTTTAAGTTGAGTCCAGCATGAGGGTTCCTTGGCTCTGTCTTGTTGTTCGGTTTGATTTTCAGTCCCCAAGGAGCATTTAATTTGTAATCGGTAAGGAAGGGTTTTCTTAGATATGAATTTTTGTTCCCTCTACACTGACATCTTGACTCCGCCTCCTTCAGGATATAACTTCTTGAATGAATCAATAAGTCAAGATTCTCTCCACAAGTATGAACTTCGTGCAAACTATGTATAAACATCTCTATTGAATCTGTATAACAAAAGTATTCAAAACAATATGTGCCCTATCATTTCTTGTGTGTCTTCATACAATTTCAAGTAAGATCTGAACTCTGGAATATTCCAATGGCAAGCCAAAAAGGGATAGTTTGAGTGAAGTTTCTGAGAAGTAATTGCTTTTGGGGAAAGAGAAGAGTCTTTATCTCATTCTCTTTTTTTCTGAAATGAGAGGAGAATGTTGAGAACATTTTTTGTCTCAAAAGATTTGGACTTTTTGGCTACCTTTATGGATCTTGAGTAAAAACATAATAATGAGATAGAATAATACAGCCAAAAAGTTTTTTATGAGTAGTTAACAGGCACATGGATATGGTATTTGAGAGTAGAAGCACATGTGGAGTTCAATTGATCAGCTATATGGTTCAAAATGAGGGAGAAGAAAGATCAGAGAATGCTTGAGAAAGTGATTGAAGGTCAAAATATGTCATGACTAAGTTTATATGGATTGAAGTGTCATGATAAATCAATAGCTTCAACAAAATTATGGGTAGTAAAATATATCCTAATAAGCTATAACAGAATGGGAAATCCAATTCTAAATAACAACAAAATGTATAAACTATTTTCAATCAATCTACCAAAGCACACAAAAGGCTTTTATATACTTAATTTTAAAATACATCTTAAAGAAATAAGAAAAATAGCTAGAGGAATGTGCTCATGGTTAGGCTGTGTCAAGATGATAAAAGTAACGATGTGATAAAAATGAATTGTAATGCTAAATCAAGCAAATTTCCAACTAGATACTTTTCAGAATTCATTTGAAAGAGCAAAAATGTTTAGACCCATATTGGCAAATATATGGCACAAGTTGGAATCCACTGGATGAGTTACTCCCTGCTTTCCCTCTCTCCATATGCTCTTGAGAACATTTCCCACATGACCACCACTCTTCCCAGCAGGCCAATGGGTGTGATTCATCCCTCCCCATCTGGGATAAAGTGAGGTCCTCGCATTTAGCCTGAGGGTTGTTGTTTGAACATTTAGCCTATAAGGTCTCTATAAGGTTTGTCATCACTGGTCTAGAATCTTAAGGGAAATAATGAAAAGAAGTAAGGAAATATGAATAGTAACACTTCCAGACATCAAACACTAATGAAAATAAAGATAGCTTAAGACAGGACAAGGAAGATGAGGAAATAAAATAATGTAACAGTATTTGATGAAGTGGAAAATGTATTACATATTTTTTTAAAAACTTTGATTTTAATGGGATAAGGAGGAATCAGAAGCAAAACTGCACACAGAGGCATGCTGGCTGACGACCCCCCACTGCCTAATATTCCAGGTTTTGAGTCTGTGTATATTCCAACTTCAGGACCCCAGGACCATAGATACAGCAAATACAGAGCATCCCACACTCTAGTCTCACCCCTTGAAGTCCTGTACCCTGGCACCACCCTGTTGTGAATCCTAGAGTTCCCTGTGTCCCAGTGAAGATCTAGTTCCAGGGCAAAGTAGCTCACATTGCAATGCCCTGCAAGCCAATAGCAGAAGAGACAGAACCAACAGCTTTTAGAATTTCCAGTCCACAGGTCTTAAAAAAGCCTGGAAAATCAACAAACAGCAAAAGAAACACCTAATCTTAGAGAATTTCTATGGAGACAAAGGGGAAACACAGAGTCAACAGGGGCTGGTGAGATCCAAGGAACCACATGCAAAAACTTCAAAGAAAAATGGGAATTGGTCTCAAGTTCTGGAAGAACTCAAAAAGGAATTAAAAAATCAAAAAGATAGACTGAAGAAAAATCGGAAAAAGAAATGAAAATAATGGAAATAGAAGCTAAAACATTCACCAGACATCAAGAAAAAATAGTAGTAGTCTCTTAGAAGCCGAGAATGACAATTGTCTTTGTGCATTATCATCTATCGATGTACCCTCATGTGGCTTTGAAGTCCAAAGACTGAGGTGCAAAGTTTGTGGCACATGGGGCATGGAACGCCAGTTGTTACGGGAGGTGCAGTTGTGCCCTGGTGTCGGCATTCACACGCAGTGGCAAGACATCAATGTCATTCATCTTCAAAGGTGGTGGTGGCATGGTTAATGTGGGTATGCCAGCTGCTTCTGTCAAAGGCAGCAAGTTCTAGTTGCTTTGGTGTAATGCCAGCTCACTTCAAGTTTGACTTTAGCTGATCCTTGTATGTTTTCTTTGGTCGGCCTTGTTTCCTGAGTCCAGCTGTCAGTTCACCATAGAATACCTGCCTTGATATTCGCTGTGGGTCCATGTGGAGGATGTGTCCAGACCATCGTAGCTGGGTTTTGAGGAACATTACTTCGATGCTGGTGGAGTTGGCTCTGTCGAGGACTTCCTGGTTGGTGATTCAGTCCTGCCTTTGGATCCTCATGATTGACCGGAGAGAGTGTTGGTGGAATTGCTCCAGCTGTTTCATGTGCTTCCGGTACAGTGTCCATGTCTCACAACCTGTACAAGACCGAGCTGAGGACCACTGAGTTATACACTTTGAGTTTTGTTGCAGTGCTTACACCGCTGTGTTGGAGGATTTTAGAGCGTAGCTGGCCAAGTGCCTGGCTGGCCTTTTGGATCCTGGCATTGATCTCATGGTCTAGGGACCCATCGTTGGTGATGGTGCTGCCCAGGTACTTGAAGGTGTTGTTGTTAGAAAGCTGTGTGCCATCGATAGTTATGCACGGCTGGTTAGTTGGCCTCCCTGGTGCAGGTTGAAACAGCACCTCTGTTTTGCTGAGGCTGATAGTCAGGCCAAACAGTTTTGTTGTGGTAGAGAACCTGTCCACAATGATTTGAAGGTGATTTTCTTGATGGGCCATGAGAGCACAGTCATCTGTGAAGAGAGCTTCCAAGATGAGTCTCTCTGTTGTCCTTGTTTTTGCATTCAGGTGGCGAAGGTCGAATAGTGAGCCATCCAGTCGGTATTTGATGTAGACGCCCAGGTCTAGATCCATCACAGCATGTTGTAATACTTGGGTGAAGGATAGGTTGAATAGCACCAGAGCAAGGACGCAGCCTTATTTCATGCCATTGGAGATGTTGAAGCGATCAGAAGTCTCTCAGAGCTGGATCAGTTTGACAAATTTTGCTAGGCAACTGAGCTTGCTGAGGATCACCCACAATGTGTCCCCGTTCACTGTGTCGAATGCCTTTGTCAGGTCTATGAAGACAATGTAGAGACTCAGGTTCTGCTCAAGGTATTTTTCCTGCATTTGCCTCACCATGAAGACCATGTCGATGGTGCTACGATCTGGTCGGAAGCCCCATTGTGATTCAGGTAGGTTCTGCTCTGAGATAGATGATAAGAGTCTGTTGAGTATAACATGGGCGAGGATCTTTCCAGCAGTGGAGAGTAGTGAGATGCCTCTGTAGTTGTCACAGGCTGCTCGTGTGCCTTTGTTCTTGTATAGGACTATGATAGAGGCATCTCTGAGTTCTGAGGGCATGTCTTCCTCTTCCCATATGCTGGTCAGCACTATAGGGAAAGCCTGAAGAGGAATGCCTCAGTTGGGATCCCATCTTTACCGGGTGCCTTGCTTGCACTCATTTGTTTAATGGCTTTTTGGACTTCTTCTAATGAAGGAGGGACATCAAGTTGCTCGATGATGCAGTTTGGGGGGAATCTGGTCAAGGGCCTTTTGGGCAACTGAGGAGGGTAGGTTGAAGAGTTGGCTGAAGTGTTCTTTCCACCTGTTGCTGATGCCTTTTTTGTCTTTTATGAGAGTGTCACCTTCAGAGGATAGCAAGGGGGCGGTGGCGGATTTTAATGGCCCATAGACAGTCTTGAGGGCACTGAAAAATTGTTTATTGTTTTTCATGTCAGGAAAGTGCTGGATTTCTTCTGCCTTTTTTTCCCACCATTGGTTTTTCATTTTCCTGATCTCACACTGTGCCATGGCTTGGAGGGACTTGAATCTGTCCTTTTTAGGATCAGAGTTTGGGTTATTTTGCCACTCCATAAAGGCTTTGTTCTTTTTGTTCAATAGGTCTTCAATAGCAGTGTTGTTCTCGTCAAACCAGTCCTGGTGGTTACGTTGTTTGGGGCCTAGGACTGCCTTTGATGTTTCCATCACCATGTCTCTGAACTGGTTCCATTTCTTGGTTGGGCTTCCAATGAGTGGTGCCTTGGCAGACAACTTGTCTTCCAGACAGGACTGGAATGTTTGCAGATAAAATGGATCTCTGAGATGACTCACGTTGTAAAATGTGCAGAGTGTCTGGGCGTGTTTTGGATGAGGAGGCGCAATACATATTCAAAGAGTCACTCTAACCAATCGGGGGTCTGTCCAGCATTCAACTTCTCTCATGGCTCTGTTGATCTGTACATCCTGGATGTCTCGCCAGCGTACAATGATGTAGTCAATGAGATGCCACTGTTTTGATTGTGGATGCATCCACATTGTTTTATATTTGTTCTCCCTTTTGAACACAGTGTTTGTGATGCTGAGTTCAAACTCTGAGCATTTGCTAAGTAGCAGTAGGTCATTGTTGCTTATTTTGCCCACGCCGTGTTTGCTGAGCACTCCTTTCCATCTTTCATGGTCCTGGCCAACGCGGGCGTTAAAGTCTCCCAGTAGTATCAGCTTGTCATTTGTGGGCACTGAGTGCAAGACAGCATTCAGGTCAGAGTAGAACTGCTTGATGGTCTCCTCTGTGCTTGTCAGTGTAGAGGCATATGATTGTGGCATACCAGTCTTTGCTGAGAGGCAAACGGATCTTCATGAGCCTCTTGCTGATGCCCACAGGCAAGTCTGACAGCTGCTTCAGCAAGCTGATCTTGATAGCCAGGCCAACACTGTTGATTTTGTCTTCACTTGTGGCTCTACCTTTCCAGAAGAAGGTGTATCCAGTGGTGGGTTATCTGAGTGATCCCTCTTCTGGTAAGCGTCTTTCGCTTAAGGCTATGATGTCAATGTTATATTGTGCCAATTCTTTACCGATTAGAGCTGTTCTTCTCTCAGGTCTTGTGGTATTCTCTATTTCTTAGACTTATAAATGTTGGAAATTTCACCATTGGGAAATTTCATACTTGAAAATTTTCCTACTGATAGTCTATTGGAATGTGAACTCCCTTGGCATGGGAGGGTCTTTCTCCTCCCTACTTAAGATTACTTTAGGACAGAAACCTTTTGCTGAACAATGGAAAGGGCTTTGACCTATGCTTAAGCATAGAACAGGAAGTTCTTTGAGTCATGATTGATTTTAGAATTGATACAATAGAGATACTTGGAATGACAGAACCAGGTCTTGGAACTTCCAATCTCCACCCTGCTCAGGGTAACAGGATTTAGGAAGGGCTGCAGCAAAGGATCAAGATTTAATTATTTGGGAATATGACCTTCAACAGACATGTGCAAAGCCACAGACCTCTGGGAGGTCCTGGGTTAAGCTAGAGCCACCATTGGCACAGGGAAGGCATGGACAGTGATTGGTAGATGTGAGAACTGAGGGGAGGGAACTTGGATGGTTTCCTTAAAGATAGTGGGGTCTGAGGACTGAAGGGGGATTGGAGAGGTTTTGCTCTGAGAGGTTGCGCTCTGAGAAGCTTGCTCTGAAGGAAGCTGGAGGTGGAGGCCCCTGAGACTGTTTCTCCATTTTGGCCACGTGAGTGATAGGGACTGATCTCTTTTCTTTGCCTCAGCTATCTAACGGCTTGGGCCTTTTGGCCCAGTCTAAACAGAGGGGGTATTTAAGCCCTATTCCCTTCTCTCTCTCTCTCTCTCTCTCTCTCTCTCTCTCTCTCTCTAATAACTTTCTTCTTCCTGTTTGTAATTAAACTCCATAAAAGGTTGACTGCTGACTTGAGTTTTCATATTAAGGAATTACATAGCTGAATTCCTTGGCAACCTTAAATTAATATATATCAGTCTTTTAAAGTGATTTCCTTGTCACACAAGTAATGTTCTGATGTTTCATGCTCCTAGTAGGAGTTTCTTTGTATTTTGTTTTATTTGGTTTTGACCGCTTAAAGGGATGACCCGTCAGCTGTGGTGTGCTGACTGGGTGTTTGTAGGGCAGGCAATGTTTTGGACACCTTTTCTAGTCCCCTCCCTTGATTAGGGTGAGCAGTGCTGTCCTAGAGAGGGCTGCTCAGTCGCCCAGGATGCTGCTGAACGTCTCTGCTGCCCCAGCTACACGGCCGAATGACCACTGGTCTGTGGGCTGCCTATGTGCAAGATCGTGACTACAACTGCCAGTGGTCACCTCCACATGTTGCATCGCCACTCCCCCATCGCCACAGGTCTTGAAGAGTTTAGGCAGGGTTGGAATAGATGAGCGTGCACAAAGATACTTGTGCATGAAAGAGATTTAAGTGGAAAAGTCAATGCACAGAGACAGTCCCACTCTCTTGGCGTTGGAAGCCTGGGTCCAGTGGCATGAAAAATTGTTACGTCTGGAGACTTCCTCAGATGCATTGGGTGGCCGTGTTGTCCTTTGTGCTCCAACACGCCCTAAGCACTCCATGGTGCCTTGTTGTATTGCCATCTCAGCCGTTGAACCTTCTTGTTGGTTTCTTCTACCTGTTCTGCTGAAGCAGTCTTCACATGCTGGGTGAGCAAAGTCCTAGTTCACCAGGGGGCTACGACCCAATGGCTACCCTCACAAGGTTTGGCCAACCTGTCAAAGCCTTTGCCCAGGGTCTGGCCGTTGCCACATGCTAGCAGCTACTGGGAGCCACAAGTGAGAGCTGGGTGTCAGGTGGGGGTCAGAGGCTGGAGAGCTGCCCTAGGAGGGCATGACAAGCCCTTCATACCAAGGGTGCTACCCCTCCATGAACACCCCATACACCCATACATAAGAAAAAATAAAACAAAATAAAAAGAATGAAAAAATAGAAGAAAATATGAAATATCTCATTAAAAACTACTGATATGGAGAACAGGTCAAGGAGAGACAATTTAAGGCAATTCTATCAAAAATTTAAAGAATAATTAATACCAATATTATACACATTATTTGGCAAAATAAGCAAAGCAGTAGTCCTATCAATTATAACATAATTATGGTGTTGATACTGAAGTCAGAAAGAACTAGCATAGAGAAAGAAAATTACAAACCAGTTTCCTTAATGAGCATTATTTCAACAATCTTCAGTAAAATTCTAGCAAAGAGACTACAGCAATATATCACTATGATTATTCACTATGATCAGGTGGGATTTATACTAGGAAAGCAAGGCTTTTTTAATATTAGGAAAACTATCAGCATAATTGACCATATCAATAATCAGACTAACAGAAATCAGATGAGTATATCAATAGGTGCAGAAAAAGCCTTTAACAAATAGAACACCTATTTCTATTCAAAGCCCTAGAAAGCTTCAGAATAAAGTGACCTTTCTTTAAAATAATAAGTAGTATTTATTTAAAACCATCAGCCAGCATCATATGCAATGGAGATAAGTTATAATCCTTTCCAATAAATACAGAAGCGAAGCAAGCATGCCCATTATCACCACTATTATTTAATATTGTACTAGTTGATGCCATCTTTAGCAATTAGAGAAGGAAAAGAAATTGAAAGAATTAAAGTAGTCAATAAGGAAACTAAAAACTATCACTCTTTGAGGATGATATGATGGTATACCTAGACAGTCCTAAAAATCAATTAAAAACTAGTTGAAATAAATAACTTTAGTAAAGTTGCAGTATCCAAAAAATAAAAAAAAAAACACATTATCAGCCTTTCTATATATTTACAACAAAACTCAGCAGCAAGAGTTAGAAAGAGGAAGTTCATTTAAAATCATGCTGGACAATATAAAATACTTGGGAATATATTTGCCAAATAAAATTAGACCTAAACATTAATTGCTCATGGGTAGGCCAAGCTAATATAATAAAAATGATAATACTACCTAAATTAATTTCCTTATTCAGTGCCATACCAATCAAACTACCAAAATCAATTTTATAGAAATAGAAAAAAATAAAATTCATCTGGAAGAACTGAAGGTCAAAAATATCAAGGGAACTAATTTTAAAAATGTGATGGATGGTGGTGGTCTAGTAGTACCATATCTTAAACTGTATTATAAAGTAGTAATCATCAAAATAATCTGGTACTTGTTAAAAAATAGAAGGGTAGATCAATGGAACAGATTAGAGGCAAATGACCTCAGCAATGTAGTGTTTGATAAACTCAAAGATTCTAGCTTTTGGGATATGAACTTATTATTTGACAGAAACTGCTGGGAAAATTGGAAAACAATATGGCAAAAATTAGATTTAGATAAATATCTCACACTCTGTACCAAAATAAGGTCAACTTTTGTATATTAATTAAGCATAAAATAATATTATAAGCAAATTAGGGTAACATAGTATAGTTTACCTGTCAGATATATGAAGAAAGGAAGAATTTATGGCTAAAGAGGAAATAGAGAACATTATGAGATCTAAAATGAATAATTGTGATTACATAAAATAAAGAAAAGTTTTCATACAAACAAAACCAATTCAAACAAAGATTAGAAGGGAAATCACAATCTGGGGGAAAATTTATAATAAATTTCTCTGATAAAAGTCTCATTTATTAAATATATAAAGTACTAAGTGAAATTGTAAAAGAATCCAAGTCATTCCCCAATTGATAAATGGTCAAAGGCTATGAACAGGCACTTTTCAGATGAAGAAATCAAAGCTATCAGTAATCAAGTGAAAAAATATTCTAAATTCCTCTTGATTAGAAAAATGGAAATTAAAACAACTCTGAGGTGCCACTTTATACCTATCAAATTGGCCAGTATTACAGTAAAGGAAAATCATGAATGTAGTAGGGCATGTTGGAATACTAATGCATTGCTGGAGGTGTTGTAAACTGATCCAACCATTTTGAAGGGCAATTTGGAATTATGCCTAAAGTACTAGAAATGAATGCAATCTTCTTGATCTAGTAATACCACTACTATGTCTCTATCCCAAAGAGGAAAAAATGGAAAAGTACTTGTTTGTAAAATAATATTTATAGCTCTGCTTTTTTTTTGTTTTGGCAAAGATTTGGAAATTAAAGGATGTCACTCAATTGGGAAATGGGTGAATAAATGGTCAAACTATATGAACATATCAAAAAATTCCAAGTATTCACAGCAAGGGAAATTGTTTCACATCATTAATAATAAGATAAATGCAAATCAAATCAACATGAGATTTCATTTTATCATGAAACAGCAAAAATGAGAACAATGGCAACAGTCAATATCAGATGAGTTGTAGAAAGAGGTATACTGATATGGCTAGTGAAACTAAGAAATGGTAAACCCATTCTGGAAAAGAAGGATTTATGAAAATAATATGACTAAAATGTTCACACTCTAATTGCAAGGAGAAAATACTAGTATATTACAGAATATTTATGTTAACAGATTTTCATGATATCTAAGAATTAGAAACAAAATAGATGCCTATCAATTGGGAAATAGTTAAACAATGTGGAAACAAATATAATAGGTTATTATTTGATGTAAGATTGATGTGTATGTGTGTGATAAATATGGAGAAGCATAGAAAGATCTATATCAACTGATGTAGAGTGAAAAAATATGCATAATTACTATAGAAATATAAAAGGACACATAACTTAACAAAATATGAAAAGTTATAGGTAATAATCATTAACATAAAATGAGCCTATAGAATATAATAATATGCTTTCAAAATACAACTTTGTATAGGTAAAAATTTGGAGTTTTTATATAATGAACATGCTTCCTGATTTCTTTAATGTCCAGATTTGTTGTACAAATATCTAAAAATGTATTTTCTCTCTAAAATGTATTGCTTTTCATATATAGGATAACTTTCATGGAGGAGAGGAAATACATGGTGTGTTATAGTGATGTAAACAGAAAAAAAACAAAAATATGAAAAATATTTAAAAATTATGATGCTGCATCATAAAAAGGTAATGTGAAAGGGCATTAAAATTTTGGGAGATATCCTTTTTTAAAAAGTATTTTTCTTACTCCAAAATAATCCTGATTTCAGCACATAATAATATTTTAAATATGTTTTTAAAACAATACTGATTTGCCACATTCATACATATAAAACACCAAATGATGAAAAAATCAGGATTAAAAAAAATTGCAATATATTTGAAGTCTAAAGACTATTCTAGGCAATACTTTATTCAAGTCATACCAGATAAAAGATTTAAGTAAAATTATGAAATTTCCCCAGTACACAAACTTATTCTTTGACAATAAATTAAGCATTTGGGCAAGCAAAAGATATCAGTCCTCATATCATTTTGCTTCTGTTCTTATTTACTCTGAGTGTTCACTTAATAAAATAAATTGGTCTAATTATAATTATATGGTTGATACAGCATAAATCAAAGTTTACTGGAAGACAATATATATATGAGTAAACAATGTAAATAAAATTTAATATATTACAATATTAGAAACTAGATGCTACAAAATTCAAAATGAAAACTTTTGGTTATCAAGAATCACTATGAATATGTATGGTCTCATTCCCTTCTGTGCAGAATTGTGTTGATGATATTGAATGTTGGTTTTTCTTGTTTTTTTCCTTCTCTATAAAAAGAGGCTTTCTGGGAGGTAGAGGAATACAGATAATTTGGGAAATATCAGAGATATTATGATATCAATTGAAATTTATTTTAACAAGAGAATTATATCATTGTTTTATGTGTATAGCTTCTTTTTATATCATGTACTGAATATTTTATTTATTGTTTTCCTAAAAATGAAACCATAATTTAATTTTTGATTGTTTTAAAAATAAACCTATTAGAAGGCATAACAGATAGGGTTTCCATTTCAACAAATCATTATTTATATCACACTGAAATTGATTCCTGAAAATTTTTCATCTATTATTTTATATCATGATAATGAACCTACTCTAATTTCATTTATTAATAAAATCTATAAAGATTAAATGATAATCCAAAGAGTCAAAGTAGTTTTAAAATAGTTATATTTATCAGTGAGGGCTATGTGGTGTAATGGACAGAAAACTGACATTTGAGTCAATAAGAATTGAGTTCAAGTTCTGCCTCAGAAAAATGCTAGCTATGTTTCCTGCAAGTCCTGGTAACTCTGAGAACAGAAATTAGAGAATAGATGCTGATCCGAATTGTGAGGGGAGATTTCTTCCTGTAGAGGCTTCTATGTACGTGAAATCAGACATCTGATTAAAAAACAATATCTAAAACATACTTAGGCATCATATACATGCAAACTTGGAAAACTAAAAGATCAAAGTCATAGATATTGGATAATATATCAGACACCTAGTAGAACAAATTGTTGTGTTGGCTATAATAACTTCAAACATGAAGGTCACCGAAATACAGAGTTTAGGAAAAGAGATGGCCTCCAAAGTCAATGTTCAAATGACCTCCTTTCAGAAAAGACTTGCAGAAATACAGAAATGTTCTATGACTAAAAATCATAAATAAAACATTTCTGGAATCATTGGTGTTCTAAATAATATAAGTTTGATTCATCCTTTACCAAGACCATGTTGAGAAACACTGTACTAGATGTTTTTGTGATATCTATATGACACTATTCAATAGCAGGGAATCTAAATTCTATGAAAACTCACTGAGATAGAAAATTAAATTTGAAAAAACTCAGATCTTCATCTAAAAATTGCTGCTGTCACAAAAAGCACATGACCAGGGAAAAGGATCTTTATAGACATTGTGATTATTTCTAAGGAGATGATGGAGGGAGATTCACATATTTTGAAAGATGCTCACTTTGAAACATGAAATATTAAACAATGCCTAAGTCACTGAATGCATCCAAATTGCCTTTATTTGCTGTCTAAGAAGTAAGTCTCTATCAAATTACCATCATGTTAGCCTGATAAAAAAGGGGAAAATCTCTACTCAAACATTATGAGAAGAAAGTAATAATAATCCATTTTAAAAGTTTTGAACAAGAACTGAACTACTCTCTTAGAAGACTTTTTTTCTGCAATTAAGAAAACATTATTAGTCTTTGATTCTTATTCCCTTCCTAGATTATAATTTTTTGTAAAAGTAGGGAGCATCCTTCAATATAAACTTTGTGTTTCCTCCAGCATCTAAAATAGTTCTGTGCAGAATAACTATTTAAGAAAAGTATTATGTAAGGAATTGAATAAAGTGGTGGTACTTGTTTTCCTATTCCACAAGATGATTGATTAAAGGTTTGTTTATTTTTCAACTTTTAACTGTCATATTTTTAAGTAACCTATCAATCAGTATCTGATATCACAGTATTGATGAAGTTAGTTTTTTTTTTTTTAATTTTAATATTATTTTATTTGGTCGTTTTCATACATTATTCACTGGAAACAAAGATCGTTTTCTTTTCCTCCCCTCCCCGCCCCCCCCCCCCCCCCCCGCCTTTCCCTCTCCCATAGCCGATGCATGATTCCACTGGTTATCACATGTGTTCTTGACTCGAACCCATTTCCCTGTTGTTGGAGTTTGCATTATAGTGTTCATTTAGAGTCTCTCCTCAGTCTTATCTCCTCCAACCCTGTAGTCAAGCAGTTGCTTTTCAGCAGTGTTTTTACTCCCACAGTTTATCCTCTGCTTGTGGGTAGTATTTTTTTTTAGATCCCTGCAGATTGTTCAGGGATTGCATTGATACTAATGGAGAAGTCCATCACCTTCGATTGTACCACAATGTATCAGTCTCTGTGTACAATGTTTTCCTGGTTCTGCTCCTCTCGCTCTGCATTACTTCCTGGAGGTTGTTCCAGTCTCCATGGAACTTCTCCACTTTATTATTCCTTTTAGCACAATAGTATTCCATCACCAACATATACCACAATTTGTTCAGCCATTCCCCAATTGAGGGGCATCCCCTCATTTTCCAATTTTTGGCCACCACAAAGAGCGCAGCTATGAATATTTTTGTACAAGTCTTTTTGTCCATTATCTCTTTGGGGTACAAGCCCAGCAGTGCTATGGCTGGATCAAAGGGCAGACAGTCTTTTATCGCCCTTTGGACATAGTTCCAAATTGCCCTCCAGAATGGTTGGATCAATTCACAACTCCACCAGCAATGAATTAATGTCCCCACTTTGCCACATCCCCTCCAGCATTCATTACTTTGCATAGCTGTCATGTTAGCCAATCTGCTAGGTGTGAGATGATACCTCAGAGTTGTTTTGATTTGCATCTCTCTGATTATAAGAGATGTAGAGCACTTTTTCATGTGCTTATTAATAGTTTTGATTTCTTTGGCTGAGAATTGCCTGTTCATGTCCCTTGCCCATTTGTCAATTGGTGAATGGCTTGATTTTTTGTACAATTGATTTAGTTCTTTATAAATTTTAGTAATTAAACCCTTGTCAGAGGTTTTTATGAAGATTGTTTCCCAATTTGTTGCTACCCTTCTGATTTTGGTTACATTGGTTTTGTTTGTACAAAAACTTTTTAGTTTGATGTAATCCAGATTATTTATTTTGCATTTTGTAATTCTTTCTAATTCTTGCTTGGTTTTGAAGTATTTCCCTTCCCAAAGGTCTGACATGTATACTATTCTGTGTTCGCCTAATTTTCTTATAGTTTCCTTCTTTATGTTCAAGTCATTCATCCATTTTGAATTTATCTTGGTGTAGGGTGTGAGGTGTTGATCTAAACCTAATCTTTCCCACACTGTCCTCCAATTTTCCCAACAGTTTTTATGAAATAGTGGATTTTTGTCCCAAAAGCTGGGATCTTTGGGTTTGTCATATACTGTCTTGCTGAGGTTGCTTGCCCCCAGTCTATTCCACTGATCCTCCTTTCTGTCTCTTAGCCAGTACCAAATTGTTTTGATGACCGCTGCTTTATAATATAGTCTGAGATCTGGGACTGCAAGACCCCCTTCCTTTATATTTTTTTTCATTAATTCCCTGGATATCCTTGATCTTTTGTTCTTCCAAATGAACTTTGTTATGTTTTTTTCTAAATCAGTAAAAAAAATTTTTGGAAGTTCCATGGGTATGGCGCTAAATAGATAGATACATTTGGGTAGGATGGTCATTTTTATTATATTAGCTCATCCTACCCATGAGCAGTTAATGTTCTTCCAATTGTTCAAGTCTAGTTTTAGTTGTGTGGAAAGTGTTTTGTAGCTGTGTTCATATAGATCCTGTGTTTGTCTCGGGAGATAGATTCCTAAGTATTTTATTTTGTCTTGGGTAATTTTGAATGGGATTTCTCTTTCTAGTTCTTGCTGCTGAGCTGTGTTGGAATTATATAGAAATGCTGATGACTTATGTGGGTTTATTTTGTATCCTGCAACTTTGCTAAAGTTGTTGATTATTTCAATTAGCTTTTTGGTTGAGTCTCTAGGATTCTTTAAGTAGACCATCATGTCATCTGCAAAGAGTGATAATTTGGTCTCCTCCTTGCCTATTTTGATGCCTTTAATTTCTTTTTCTTCTCTAATTGCTACTGCTAGCGTTTCTAATACAATGTCAAATAATAGAGGTGATAATGGGCATCCTTGTTTCACTCCTGATCTTAATGGGAATGGATTTAGTTTATCCCCATTGCAGATGATATTAGCTGATGGTTTTAGATATATACTGTTTATTATTTTTATGAATGACCCTTCTATTCCTATGCTTTCTAGTGTTTTTAGTAGGAATGGGTGTTGTATTTTATCAAAGGCTTTTTCTGCATCTATTGAGATAATCATGTGATTCTTGTTGGTTTGCTTGTTGATGTGGTCAATTATGTGGATAGTTTTCCTAATGTTGAACCAGCCCTGCATCCCTGGTATGAATCCTACTTGATCATGGTGGATGACCCTTCTAATCACTTGCTGGAGTCTTTTTGCTAGTATCCTATTTAAGATTTTTGCATCTATATTCATTAGGGAGATTGGCCTATAGTTTTCTTTCTCTGTTTTTGGCCTGCCTGGCTTTGGAATTAGTACCATGCTTGTGTCATACAAGGAGTTTGGTAGGACTCCCTCTTTGCTTATTATGTCAAATAGTTTGTATAATATTGGGGTTAACTGTTCTCTGAATGTTTGATAGAATTCACTGGTGAATCCATCAGGCCCTGGGGATTTTTTCTTAGGAAGTTCTTTGATGGCTTGATGGATTTCAATTTCTGATATGGGATTATTTAAGAAAACTATTTCTTCTTCTGTTAGTCTAGGCAATTTATATTTTTGTAAATATTCATCCATATCACCTAGGTTGGTATATTTATTGCCATATAGTTGGGCAAAGTAGTTTTTAATGATTGCCTTAATTTCCTCTTCATTTGAGGTGAGATCCCCCTTTTCATCCTTGATGCTATTAATTTGCCTTTCTTCTTTCCTTTTTTTAATTAAATTAACCAGTACTTTGTCTATTTTGTCTGTTTTTTCAAAGTACCAGCTTCTAGTCTTGTTTATTAGCTCAATAGTTCTGTCACTTTCTATTTTATTAATTTCTCCCTTAATTTTTAGGATCTCTAGTATGGTTTTCTTCTGGGGGTTTTTAATTTGTTCATTCTCAAGTTTTTTTATTTGCATTTCCAATTCCTTGGTCTCTGTCCTCCCTAATTTGTTAATATATGCACTCAGGGATATGAATTTTCCTCTAAGTACTGCCTTGGCTGCATCCCATAAGGTTTGAAAGGATGTTTCGCCATTGTCATTTTCTTCAACGAAATTGTTAATTGTTTCTATGATTTCTTCTCTAACTATCCGATTTTGGAGTATCATGTTATTTAATTTCCAATTAATTTTTGATTTGGGTCTCCATGTACCCTTGCCGATCAATATTTTAATTGCCTTGTGATCTGAAAAGGCTGCAGTTAATATTTCTGCTTTTCTGCATTTAAGTGCCATGTTTCTATGACCTAGTGTATGATCTATTTTTGTGAATGTGCCATGTGGTGCTGAAAAGAAGGTGTATTCTTTTTTGTCCCTATTTATTTTTCTCCATATGTCTATTAATTCTAATTTTTCTAAGATTTCATTCACCTCTTTTACCTCTTTCTTATTTATTTTTTGATTTGATTTATCTAAATTTGATAGTGGTTGGTTCAAGTCTCCCACTAATATGGTTTTACTGTCTAATTCCTCCTTCAATTCTCCTAGTTTCTCTATTAAAAATTTGGATGCTATAGCATTTGGTGCATACATGTTGATTAGTGATATTTCCTCATTGTCTATACTTCCTTTTAGCAGAATATATTTACCTTCCCTGTCCCTTTTGATCAGGTCTATTTGTACTTTGGCTTTGTCAGATATCATGATTGCAACTCCTGCCTTCTTTCTATCGGTTGAGGCCCAAAAGGTCTTACTCCAACCTTTAATTCTATCCTTGTGAGTGTCAACCCATCTCATATGTGTTTCTTGAAGACAACATATGGTAGGGTTTTGGGTTCTAATCCAATCTGCTATTTGTCTGCGTTTTATGGGTGAGTTCATCCCATTCACGTTCAAAGTTATGATTGTTATTTGTGGATTCGCTGGCATTTTGATGTCTTCCCCTAGTTCTGACCTTTCTTCTTTAGCTTTCTCCTTTTGAACCAGTGATTTACTTTAGGTCAGTCCCCCTAGTCCCCTCCCTTGAGATGCTTCCCTTTCTAGCCCCTCCCTTTTTATGCTCCCTTTCCCTCCCCCCTCTCCTTCCCTCCCTTTTTGTACTCCCTCCCCCCTCCCCCTCCTTAATTTTCCTTTCTTTCTTGCCCTAATGGATAAGATAGAATTCAGGATCCCACTGGATCTAGATGTTCTTCCCTCTCAGATTTGATTTCACTGAGAGTAAGGTTTAAGTAATTCCACTTCACGCTCTCTTCCTCTCCTTCTCATATGAGAGTTCTTCCCCTCCCCTTCCCATGTGTATCTTTATATGGGAAAGTTTATTCTATTGATCCCCCCCCTATTTCTTGAAGTTAATCTTAGTATTATCATGGTTCCCCCCTCCCTTTTCCTTTTTTTGCCCCAACTTTCCCCAAATCTTCTTAATTCCCCAATCTTTCCCTATGCATGTTTCTTCTAACTACTCTTATGATGATACAATTTATGAGAGTTACACAAAACATTTTCCCCAAATATTAATATATATAATTAGATGTAAATGTAGTCCTTATAGAAGAGAGTTTGACTTAAAGAGAAAGATAAGATTTATCTCCTTTTCCCTTTCTTTCATATTTACCTTTTCATGTTTCTCTTGCTTTCTGTGCTTGGATATCGAACTTTCCACAGAGCTCTGGTCTTTTCTTAGCAAATGCTTGGAAATCTTCTATTTTGTTGAATGCCCATACTTTCCCCTGGAAGTATATAGTCAGTTTTGCTGGGTAGTTGATTCTTGGTTGGAGACCCAGCTCTCTTGCCTTTCTAAATATCGTGTTCCATGCTTTGCGGTCTCTTAGTGTATTAGCCGCTAAGTCGTGTGTGATCCTTATGGGAGCCCCCTTATATCTGAAGCTCTTCTTCTTGGCTTCTTGTAGGATTTTCTCCTTTACTTGGAAGCTCTTGAATTTGGCAATTACATTCCTAGGCGTTGTCTTTTGGGGATTTAGTATAGAAGGTGTTCTATGAATCCTTTCTATTTCTATTTTGCCCCCTTGCTCCAGAACGTGGGGGCAATTTTCTTTTATAATCTCCTCTAGAATAATATCCAATTTGTTGTTTACCTCTGGTTTTTCTGGGAGACTGATGATATGGAGATTTTCTCGTCTTCCTCTGTTCTCCAGGTCCGTGACCTTCTCAGTGAGATATTTTATGTTTTCTTCCAATTCATTAATTATTTGGGTTTGCTTTATTGATTCTTGCTGTTTTATCATCTCACTTTCTTCGAGGTGCTTAATTCTGGTCATTAGGGACTGGATTTGCTTTTCAGCCTTGTCTGCCCTTCTATTGGATGCTTCGAGTTCTTTTTCCAATTGAGCAGTCTTATCTGTCAGACAGCTGATCCCTTTCTCCCATTTTTCTTTCCAGAAGGTTTCCATCTTTTGGATAAGTTCCAGTTTGAGATCTTCCAGAGCTTGTTGATAGTTTCCATTTTGGGAGGCATGTTCTGAATTTTTTTGGATTTCCTCCTCATTCTCCTCTTTTCCTTGGGTCCTTCCACCATAAAAGTTTTCGATAGTCACTTTTTTCCCTTTCTTCCTGGAGGCTTGATTTTGGGCCATGTGAGCCATCCCTTTGGTGGTTTTATTTCCCTTTCCTTTTTGGTCTGGGGTCTGGGTTATAAGAGAGGTTTTTCTGTGAATTTAGGTTGCTTCAGACTAGTTCTTCCCAGCCTCCAAGCCCAGGTATTCAGCTCCGCCCAGATAATCAGCGCGCGTTGTTCAGCGCAGCCCGCCCCAAGTCCAGGTCCGCTGGATTCTCCAGTGAAAGCGCCCTGAGACGTTTTTTTCCTGGCAGTCCCCAGATCCCAAGGACCCTGGAGTGCTCCCCCAGACAGAGACGCTCCCCACTCACTCGCTGTCCCGGTGAGCGCTCAGGTAGCTCACTCTGGTTTAGTGGGGGAGGTGGGGTGGGGGAAGGGCGGCTCAGTTCACTTTTCTGTGCAAGCTTTTCCTTCTTATTTTAGTGTGGAAATGTTCAAGCCCCACGTACCTTTGCCTCTGTGGGGTACTGGGGAGTCCTTCTGTTCCTCCAAAGGTGATTTTATGCTCCTTTGATGTAGTCTATTTTGTTCGGTGCTGGGGAGAGGAAGCGTGCGGCGTCTAGATTGCAGCCATGATTACCCGGAAGTCCCGATGAAGTTAGTTTTAATGGTTGTTCTGTGTTAATTTTTTTAGTATTCTTATACTGTAGGGATGTGTTGGTGAATCCTTGAATCCATGGCATGCCTGACAGAGCACACTAGATGGGGCTACTCCCCTTGCCTTCTCCACACACACCTGAGAACATTTCTCACATGTTGTGCCCCTCTGCCTGGCAGCCCAATGGAAGCACTTCTTTTCTCCTTTCTCTGGGTTAAGGCAGGCAGCTCACATGCAGTGTGTGGGTTTTTAAGCCCTCTCTAAAAGGTTTTCCATCATTGGAATAGAGTATATTCTATAAGAATTTAATTTGAATTATTATATTATTGTTACAACTATAGTACTACTACTGCTGCTGCTGCTGCTGCTGCTGTTACTACTACTACTACTACTACTACTACTACTACACTGTTAGCACTATTATGAGGTCATTCATTTTAATTATGTGTCTGTGTTTTTTAGGCAAATATTTATGAGTTCAATGAAACAGGTTTGGGAATAAGAATGATAAATAGACCACTACAATATTTTAATTTGAATTCCTATCTCATTTCTATCACTAAGCACTTTGATTTAAAAAAAAAAGATTTGATTGAAAATTTTTTCATCTTTTCTTTATAAGCAAATTTAAGATTCTGTTTTCTTGTGTGTGCTTACTGGAGGTCATGCTGAAAAATGAGAAGCAGTGTATACTGGTGAGACTGTAAAATATGAAATGGCAATAGTTAAGCTTATAATCTATTATTCTCTTTACATGAAATAGTGCAGCCCAGCATGTTCATTGAATTGAAGATTATAAACAATGTGCCTAATGTGAAAAGAATGCTCTTTCAAGTAAGAATTCATCACCAGAATCCTTATTATGTGTGGTGTTAGTTTTAAAATTAGACATACAACCAAGCACGATATTATATTTAGTTGATTCTTCATCACATAAGGCATTTAAGATGATATAGTACACCAAAAAAGGGGAAATTGAGCAGTTTATATAGTTTCCAGAGAATACTTCCCTGAATATTTATGTATTCACAAATGTCTGATATAGAACTATGTATATTGTGCTTAAAAATCACCAAAGAAAGAATATTCTTAATATATTACTACAAAATGTGCATTTGAATTATCTATTTATTTTATTATAAACTCTCTTAAACTTCAAGAATCATTAATATATGATGCTAAATGAATCAAAAGCTACTTCATACTAATATATTCCCTATGAAAGTTGTGGAATATTTGATACAGAGCAATCTTGTTCCTCTCTGAAACAAGAAAACATAATGAGCCATGTGTTTTGATACACAGAGCAGAGTGAGTGAGTTCTCTTTGATACATAGGAGAAAGATACATATATATATATATATATGCACACATACATATGAATTTAAGTGAAATTTCTATTAGATGTAACATATACATTATATTATATGTAATATGTACATTATAATATATATTACATAATATATATTATATTGGATAATGCATGTGTTCATTATCAGGTTGGGAAAAGTAGTATCAACATTTTAACCCCCAATTGAAAGCGAATTTTACCCAAATTATGGAAATTAGTATTGTCTTTGAATCTTTCTGTTATATTCAGATATTTGTATGCAAATAATAGAATTCCCTGAAGAGAATTAATTTCTAAGTTTCTTATTTTTTCTAAGTTTTTTTTCTATTTCTAAGGGTTATTTTCTATTTCTAAGGGTTTTTCTATATTTTCTATATTATCTATTTCTAAGGGTTTTTCTATATTTTCTATTTCTAAGGGTTAAATTATTTCTAAGGGTTCCTATGTCATTTGATTGTACACCTCATATAAGATCACAGTGAGATGTAAGAGCTAAATAGCATTCCCTTTCTTGAATTGTTCTTGAAAGTATTATCCTCTGGATAATCATGTCAAAAGCATTTTTCCAATACAAACTGAGGTATTTCTTGATGCAGGGGAAATATCTAACCATCTCTGTATTTTTTTTGCACCATTCCTTAATCTTATATTAAATTGAGTCTATGATGTTCTTTGGAATGTCCAAGCCTGATCAACAAAATACTAGTCAACTGAAATAGTGCCATAATGATTCTTCTTAACATTATTATCTTCATCTTCTGGTCCATCTTTCATAATTATATATATATATATATTATATAATTTCATAATTAAATTACCTCATGCATATATGTAGTCATGTCATTCTTCTGCTTAAAAGACCTTCAGAGGTTCCCTATTCCTTCTCAGGTGAAAATCCAAGCATCTTTATTTGGCATTTAAGTTTCTCCAGTATATTTTGCTACTATATATTTTTAAAGACACATCTGATATTAATTCTCTCCATATGCTCTCAACTCTAAACTAAGTGAATTCTTCCATTTCCCAAAGATACCCTGGGTTTCCTTGCATCCTGATCTTTTTTTATGCAGTATCTTATTATTGAAACAAACTATATTTTCTTCGTTAATTTGGAAGCCATTCTTTAAATAAAACTCAATTAAATATTTTAATTAGTTATAACCAATCATGATTCCAGAGAACTGATGAAGACACAAGATATCCATACCCTTACATAGAACTAATGGACTTAATTTGCAAAACAATAGATATATTTTTGGATAAAACCAATGTTGAAATTTGTATTGGTTGATGGTATATTATAAGATTTTTGATTTTCTTTTTTTTAGAGGTGAAGGAGGAAGAGAAAATAAAGACTGGTTAATATTAAAAAATAAAAGTAAATCCAAATCAAAAGATACCTTTTAAAGAAAGTTTTATCTGACTCTCCATCAGTAACATTTTACCCTTAACATTGTCTCTGACTCTCTAACATTTTAAATGACAAAGCATTAGATTAATTAAAATTGTATCTTTTACTACAAGAGGCATATGATTTATATAGAAGCTGGCACTTAAAAAATGAATACTAAGTTTAACTAAGTTGATTTGGGCCTAGAATATGCTTCATATACACTTTTAAAAGTCAGTGTATGTTATATACTTTTCATTGTGTCATGCCTCATTGGCATTATGAACATAATATAATTTTATTAAAATCCATTTGTACCAGTGTTGGAATTCTTCAGGAATCCTTTCAGGATTAGGTAATAGACTAATATCAAGTATGGGACATGAAAATAAGAAATTGTTTTTGATTCATTGAATTTTGAGCTCATCAAGGGAAAGGGTTGTTCTTCATTTCTCTGAGGTTCTTAGCATTTAGAATAGTGCCAGACCCAGAATAGGTGCTTAATAATTTTTTTTGATTGACTGACCTTCTTCCACATTTTCTAGTACATATATCATGAAATCAGTAAAATATTTTCAATCTCCAATCTTCTGACTACCAAGTGAAATGGAAAAATTGAGTTTGTAATTAAGAATAAGTCATTGAAGGGCAAAATTATTTTATATAAAACAAATCAGTGAAAACAGCTTTTCATATTTACAATCTAAATTTGTCTCAATACAATTGTGATCTACCAGTCAATAACCCATTTAGCATTAATTAACTACAAAAATTCCTTAAGGTTAGGGAGTGAAGACAAATACTCCCTGAATCAATGTTGCTAAAATAAGTATTTTTCAAATATATATTAACAAACTTTAATTGCATATTTGTATTTAAATATTTAAAATGTTTAAACATTATCATATAGACACATATTCTTTGAATCTTTCCCTAAGTATATTTAAATATTCTGGACTATTGGCAGAGTGAATCCTTAACAAAAAGTATATATAAGAGTTATTAGGGACCAGGCTTGTCCTAGTGAGGTGGTATAAATACTAAATATTTAGTAAGTCAAAGAAAAATTAAAACAAAAAATGTGGATTCTATAGCCTAAGGTCCAATTTTGACAATATTGCTTTTGATAATGGTTCTAGGACATAGTTGGTGAGATAACAAATGTTTTCATGAGATTAAATACAAATAGTAAAGATTTGTCCCCAAACATTACCTGTTTACTTTGTTTAGCTGTTATATATACTAAGTAGAAACATGCAAAGCTATCTATTTTTTTATCTTGGCTATTTTTCTTTTACTAATGAGTTTTCTACATTAGTTAACAGCACTTCACTACATTTCACTATATACACAAAGGGTAATAAACCTGTCTAGTTTGCATCTTTTTATGAATGTAGCATAGCATCCATCATCATACCATTTATGATCTATTTTGTTCTCCAAATAGGTCAGAGATAAACCTGGAATGTCTTACTAATCTAAAGTAAATGTAACTTTGTTTTCAGCTTGGAAATAACACATTTAGGTGAAGTTTATTACCTAAAAGAAAAAAATATTCAATATTTTATAGTGGAAAGACTATCAGATATGGAGGCAGAGGTTCCAATACCAGTTCTTATTCTCTGCATAAAATGGGGCAAGAACACCTACCTGTTGTTAAGTTTTGGTTTTCCTTTCTACTGAATGAGAAGGTAATATTCAATGAATTCTGACTCTGAAACCTGTAAATCTACAAATTATTGAAATGAACTGAGGAAAAATTAATAAACAAGCATGTAGTATTCACCTATGATGTTCCAGGAGCCAGATATTTTGAAGGATATGCATATGTAATGTTATATAAAATTAGTATAATTCAGTGAGTTAGAAAAAGGTTGGAGAGAGACAATAACATTTGAGAAGAGGAAAAGCCTCATTCAGAAGGTTACAGGAATTAAAATTTGAAAGAAAATGGGGATGAGAAATTAAAGTGAAGAAGGACATCTGATAAGTGGGGACAACCTGTGTGGAGGAACAGAGCCAAAAGATGCAGCATTGTGTAAGAGGAACAGCTAAAAGGACAGTTTTGTGATAACCAAAGAGCATTTGAAAGTTATATAACATCAATGTGGAAAAGATATTGGGATTCCATTTGCAAAGGTCTTAAATGGAAAATTAGGATTTTATATTCCATTCAAAAGCTAAGAGTGCACCAGTGACTTATTGAATAGCGCATAGTTAAATTTTGGGAATTTACTTACAAATTTTTGGAGATAAGGACTCAGCTAAGTCCAGTTCTACTCAGTAGAAAGCTTTTCAGACCTCCTTCCCCAGTTATAAAAATCAATACTTAAATATCTTCAACATAAAAAGAACAATCTATTATGTTTTTAGATTCCTAAAATTTCACCAAGCATATTTTTCTGTTCATAGGAAATATGTGGAAAACCATGATAATAAAACTCAGTGCTCCTATTTCACTGTATATCTCAAACAAACCACAAGGGCCACTTCATCTTGCTTTTAAAAAATCTCAGAGATGGTAACTCATTATAGTCACCATGCAACTAGCTACTTAGAGGTCTGAGGTCCAACTAAAGTTAGATTGAATGTAGTAAGTTGTTCCTCCAGTCCTCATATAATCCTAATTTTCAATATCTTCACGGATATTGCCACATTGTTCAAGTTACAAATTACCAGTGAAAATGAATAAGGAGAGATGGTTCATATTCTCTGTTTCCCTTTGATAAGATTAATTTAATCACCATAAGTCCCTGGTTTAAAACATGATCAGTTCTTTGCTTTAAAATTCTATATGTTTGATCAATTAATAATAGTTACTATATATAGACATATATATATATACATATATAAGAATTTTAAGGTATAAAAATATCTTTAGAAGGAAAAGATAATATTTAATAATTGAAGAGATAATAAGGAAAAATACTGGTGAAAAGATATTGATAGGTTCTCTTTGTGGTGTAAGAGACAATTAAGAAAAGTTGCCTAATTAAGGATAGAATGTGGTCAGATGTAGGTTGTATCAAGCAAACTGAGATTTCTGGAGGGTACTTTAAGATTTCTGTGGAATGTTTTATATATCAGAGGGACAGAATTCCCAGAAGTGCCTTAGGTGAGGAGTTGGAATATAAGGGACCCACTTTAGGGTTTAAGGCTCAAGAATAGTGGTTGGTTGGTATTTTCCTCTCTTTATTCCTGGAGAATTGTGAATATAGCTGGTTAGGAATAATATCTGGTGGTTGAAATTTACTGAAGACGATTCAATTCAGAGTGAGTGGGACTCTGACTGCTGTCCTGATTCTATTCAACAGGGGACAAAAAAGGGTAACTCAAGTCTGTGAGTCTGCAGTGACTGTTTTCCTGGCACAGCTAGAGTTTTAGAGACTTGAGAGAGAGGGAAATCTTAACTGTCCTTTGAAATTATAATTTAAGGATTTTATAATTAGCTTAGAGCATATAGATAGAAAATATATTTTAGATAGATTAACGAGATTAGAGAAGGCCTGGTTTTCAGGCAGAAGTGACTCCTCATAGAGTTTTAGTTTGGGGATTTGGGATCCAGTTAGAGTTATTCAATTTAGGGAATATATAAATAATAAGAATATTATTTCATACTTTCCTTTTCATCCTTCATTTCCTTTCCCTTTCTTCTTATAGTTTTAAATAAATGAGGGATTTTATATATCAGTCTGCAGTTTGACTTTTATCAACTGCAAGTTCAATTATTACTCCAATAGCCAACAGTTATAACCTACCAATAAAATCCAATATCAACCAATACAGAATCAATACTAGGTTGATATTCCTCGTAACAATGGTGGCAAAAAAATTGGAAAATGAGGGGATGCCCCTTGATTGGGAAATGGCTGAACAAATTGTGGTACATGATGGTGATAGAATACTATTGTGTTGTCATGAATGATGAACGGCTTAATTTCTATACGAGTTGAAAAGACCTCCAAGAACTGATTTGGAGTGAAATGAGCAGGACTAGGAGAACATCTACAGAGAGATTGAAACATTGTGGGATAATCATGTGTAATTAACTTTGCTACTGATAGCAATTCAATGATCCAGTATAATCCTGAGAGATTTATGATAAGTAATACTATCCACTTTGATGGAAAGAACTGTGAGAATAGAAATGCAGAAGGAAAACTTTGATTTTTTCACTGGTCTGTATGGGTATTGTGTGTGTGGTTTTGGTTTTTAAAAGAATATCACAAAAATGATTAATATAATATGGAAAGATATTGAATGATAATACATGTATAACCCAGTGACATTGCTTGTGGGATCTGGGAGGGAGGGAGGGAGGGGGAAAGGGAAGTGAAAGTACATGAATCATGTGACCATGGATAAATACTTAAATAATTTTTTTAAAAAGGGTCCTTCCTATCCCCTTACTTTATCTCCCTACCTCTTGATATTTATTCCATCCCCAGTCTGTCCCTTATTCTATCTCCCTTCACTCCCCTTTCTCTATAGTTTAAGAATTTTTTTTTTACTTTTCTAATTATGTATTTTGTTTTCTCTTTGCCCTAATTCTTATGAGAGTATGCTTCTAGTATAACAGCCTTCCACGTTGGCCTCTTCACTTTCTCTGTGGCAGTTAATCTAATCATTCTTTATCTCATATGAGATAGCTATTCCACCCTTCCTCCTCCTGGTCTATTCCATTACCATTTTGGATTTCATTACATTCCCCTTCAACTGAAAACTTACATTCATATAGTAGTAGTTTCTTGGTAACCGAGAATGATGATGGTCTTTGTGCATTTTCATCTACGGTGTACCCTCATGTGACTTTGAAGTCCAAGATAGATGAGTGTGCACAAAGACACTTGTGCATGAAAGATATTTAATTTAAACATTCATATATGCCCCTTCAAAATATCCAGGCAATGATGCCATTCCCAGGGGCCATATATGACAATTTTTCATACAAGAATCGAGCAATTTGACATTTTGGGTTACTTATGATTAGTCTTTCATTAACTTTGTATATTTCTTATAGATCATAATTCATATTGAGTTCTGAGTTTTTCCAAGCCAATTGTTTTTGTGATCAAATGTTTCATATTCTCTTCTATTATTTCATTCTTTTGATTTTGCTTTATTATTTCTTATCTTAGGAAACCACTAGATTCCCTTTGTCCAATTCTAGTTCTTAATATATGATTTTCTTCCTTGTATTTTTGGATCTCTTTTTCCATTTTGGTGGACTTTCACATTTTTCTTGGTTTTCTTGCATTGCACTTATTTTTTCTGTAATTTTTCCTCAACTTCTCCCATTTTGTTTCTGGGTTTTTTTTTAAAGTTCTTACAAAAGCTCTGTTTGAGCTTGTGGTGATTTACTGTATTCCTTTGCTCTTTTTGAAGTTAAGTGTTTTTACTTCACTGTCCTTTGAGATGGAGCCAAATTCTCTGTCCCCATATTAGTTATTAATAGTTGGGGTTTTTCTCCTTTGCTCACTCATTTTAATTAATTAATTAAATTTAATGGCCAATTTAACAGATTAAATTATCAATTTTTACTGGAATACCAGGGTTCCTATTGTACTCGGGTACATCACCTCAGGTTTCAGAATTTTTAAACTTGTTTCTACTTTGGTCCTATTTAGTTATTCCAATTTTTATATTCCAGGGTCTGATTTAATTCTGAGTCTCCCACTCAAGCCCCAGGCTGAGATGGACCTAAGGTGTTCCAACCAGAGCTGCTGCAAACAGCTAGCTTGCCTCCCATGTGCTAATAACTAGGGATTCCACTCTTCTGGAAGTAGTCACAGTTTATGGGACTCCAGTTCATCAGAAACCACACTTTTACCAGTGCATGCTCCTTCAGCATTCCTCCTTTCCTAGTGCTGCAGCTCTAGACAAGGCAGGTGTCCAGTCCATGTTTCCTATACCCCTAAAATCCCAGGCTTGCTATCAGTGAGGCTTGAGCTCCTGCCCTTAGAGCATGGTGCCTACAGAGTCCACAGTGTCAACTCCTTCAATCTCCAGTTATGACCAAGGTGGGTCTCCAGAGCTGAGCCCACAGGCAACATAGCTTCTCTCCCAGGGCCCTTTGCCTGAGGATCCAAGTAGTATCTTCTAGAATGCAGGCTCTGGGATCAGCAAACAAGATGAAGTTGCCAATTCTGCTCTCAGAGGTTACTTTGTTGATTCTACCAGGGCCTACAATGGTGGGACTAAGGGTAGGAAAATCAGAAAACATCTTCCCTAGTTTTCCAGGCTCTTTAATGTCACTCTTTATTCCTGTATATTGCCATTTTTACTCTTGATTTTGTGGAGAAATTTTTGGTTGTTTGTGGGAAGTGTTCAGAGGGTGAGAAAACTTTTACTCCCTTACTCTATGATATTCCCAAGACTTTTAAATTGTGGGATAGGATCCATGTGAATGGTGATAATAAGCTCAAGGGTATGAATTTCTTTCTGTGTGATTGAACTGAAATGAAGGTGTAATTCGTGGGCATTGAAGAAATTGAATACCTGGAACCCAATATTGTATATTTGATGACATATCAAGATTGTATATTGTGGTTCCCAAGAGTAATGGCAAAGGTTGGTTTGGGGGAGAAGACAATGAAAAAATACTGAACTATTTGATAAAGGTATCAGAATGACCCAGGAAACACTCAGATAACTACTACTAAAAATCTAGCTAGGTTGACAAATCTTGAGGGAATAACCTTTGGTGAAGAGGTTGCTGAGTTAAAGAAGAGTTGAATTTGATAGTGCTAGTTGTAGAATGTCAGAGGTCATGAAAGAAACTTCTAGAAATGAAGAAGATAATAAAAATATGGGAGATTTTTAGAGCAAAGAAGATTCACTTAATGTGAAATTCAAAGCACTTAATAATAAGCTTTCTACCTTTTCTCTCAGTCTTGTTAGTTTATTTAGTGCTCTTTGATACTTAGCAGATATGTATGAATCTCTAATGTAAGTAGAAGAGAGCCATACTGGCCCACAACTGGGGATTGGAGGAGGGAATTCTATGGAGTTTGCAGGCACCAGGTCCTGAGAGCAGAAGCTCAAACCTCATTGATTGCAAGCCTGGGATTTTTGGGGTCCAGGGAATTTGAATTGGACACATGCCTTGTCCAGAACTAAAATTCCAATTTCTAGACACTCATCCTCTCTTCCTAGTGCTTTTCTCCTTTCTCCAATCATCATATTTCAAGTGTTTACTCTGTTGCTATAATTCACCTCACTTCTTCATTTCCACCACTAAACTCCCTAGTTTTGCCCTCCCTGATATCATACATGTATATATACAGATCTTTGTATACATATAACATGTATGTAATACATGCAAAGACAAATGGTGTTCTATTGGGAAATTCAAGTTCATTGTGCAAAAGGGGATAATATCTATCTAATCATGCATTTCGTAATTCACATGCACTTTCTGAATTTTCTTTGAACATGGAATTTAGTATAACATATTTTGTAAATTCAGTGATAGGTAAATCTCTATTGTCACATTAAGTTAATTAGCCTGAAATAAACAAGAATTTATCACTGGTGTTAAGAAATAGACAGCCATTATCCTATAGTGTGTTTCTTGAATATAGTTTTGACATAATGGTAGTAATTTATATATAATCTTCAATTCAGTAAGTAGGCTGTGCTTCAATAAATCAGTTAAAATAAAAAATGGATTTTCCTTCTTGCTGTAAATGTTCCAATATATCTATTGGGTAAGATTTTAATGTATCTGATGGACTAAAGATGATATTACATTCAAACTGTTCTTTTGCAAACCTACACAATTCCTTAAAACTTATATTGAAGAAAATCACCATTGTTTAGCTGACTTTGAGACCATGGGATGATAGAACTATAGGATAATTGGAATGTGGATTTAGGTACTGGATAATTTGGACTATATTTCTTTAAAAATCGGTGTCTGTCTCCTGAACTTTGCTTTATTAGAAATTGTAGTTTATTTGAAATATCCAATGATATTTTAGGTCAGATCCTAATCTCCTTTTATAAATTACTTCCTCCTTACACACACACACACACACACACACACACACACACACACACACACACACACATTTAATTTCTACTAGAATATATTTCATCTCCCTCCATTTCAACCAAATAGAAATTATCTCAGAAGCATGACCAGTTTATACAGAGCATAGGCAATTGGCTTTGTGGTTTGATTTGAGAGGTGTTAAAGGTCTTCCCAAAATTTTATACCTACAACACCATCAATTATGTCATGAAATTTATTATCAAGTCCTCTTAAATAAGAATTTGAAGGCCAATAAACTTATGTAATTTATATCTGTTTTGTATTACTTTATAAAATATGACCATTGTTTGCCATTAATATCTTTGATTAAAATTGGTGTATTGGATCTAGTATAGATAGAGAAGAAGAAAGAAAGGAAGGAAGGAAGGAAGGAAGGAAGGAAGGAAGGAAGGAAGGAAGGAAGGAAGGAAGGAAGGAAGGAAGGAAGGAAGGAAGGGAGGGAGGGAGGAAGGAAGGGAGGGAGGGAGGGAAGAAGGAAGGAAGGAAAGAAGGAAGGAAGGAAGGAAGGGAGGAAAGAAGGAAGGAAGGAAGGAAGGAAGGAAGGAAGGAAGGAAGGGAGAGAGGGTGTGAAGGAGTGAGGGAAGAAACAGGTACAGAAGTGAACTAGAATGTGTACTCTTGAGAAATTTTTTTTTAAATCTTGTCCAGGAGTATTATAGAAGGTTCATTCTGCTGCTCTTATTGTTAGTACATGGAAAATGTATATTTAGATGAATTAGATCACTTCTGTGTCTTCTATTTAGTGGTTCTTAAGTCATAACTGCTTCCTATAATATCTAGTCCAGAACTCTACATATAATAGTATTGTGAACTCATATATCTGTATTGAACTTTAATGTTAGGTTAAAGGATACTTCCTGGTATAGAGTATAACATATAATATAGTAGCAATTTTAAAGGATTGTTGATTAAAAAAATTAGGGAATATATGTAGCATCATTATAATTGGGTGTTCTAGAATCCACTAAAGCTAATGAAAAAATGCTTCCCCTCAAGTAATCAGGTTCTGTTCCCTTTCTTATTCACTTTGTTTAAAATTTAAGATGTGTGTGTGTGGGGATTCCAATCTACTCATGTTTTCATTTGCAAGATGGGATTGATGAAGGTATTTCACCTCACTTCAAAGAATGAATCCCAGGAAAATCAATTTAACAAATGGGGAATCATGTGTTGAAAATAAAATTAGCATATTAATATGACATTGTGATCTTTATTCAATTACATAATTGGTAATATACCCATGTGCCAAATGAATTTTTTGAATTATGATCAATAGAAATCATTTATACAATCATTTTGATACAATGCACAGAAGCAAACATAAAGAAACTTTCCCATGCCAAGAGGTGACATTTGCCATTAAACAAAAATCCTCATGAAAATAGCTGAACTTAATACAAAAGTGTTGTTATAGAAAACAATGAATCCTTCAAATAACAAAATTAGATCTCTAGACAAAATCCCTGAACATGCAAGCTGATAATAGAAATATCACTAGTATATTTTGCAAAGCAAATATATTTTTTTATTGGAACTCTCAGGTGTATACATACCCATACATTTTCACACACTACAACCCTTCATTTCAGGTCAAGAAATTGAGAAATAGAAAAACACAAATAAGCCCAGAGAACCTTAGGAGTCAAAATTCATCCTAATTGTTGGTATAAGAATTCAGTTTTTATAGAAATAATTTGGTTCTTTGAAATCTTGATTTTTTTTCCTCTTCTTATGCTACTTGCTAAAATAGAGATATGGTTCTTAAACTTAATGAAAAACTGAAGGAAACATTTTTTGAGAGTAGAAGGGGGAGGAAGAGTTATTTTATTAGTGTAGGAAATTCATGTTGAGAAAATTTCCTCTGAAATTCATATTGTTCATTATTCAGCATGATCTTTTAACTTTTCTAAGGTTCAGTTTCCTCCGGTATAAAATGAGAATAATAATAGCCCCTGCCTCACAAAGTTGTTCTGAAGAGCAAAGGAATTAACTTCTTATAGCTTGCATTCTAATGGATGTGTTGCCATGCTTTGTTGCCTTTTAAGGATATATAAGGAAATGAAATTTAGCAATTTATGGACAAAAATAACATATCTAATATCAGAGATATTTTAGATGAGAAAAAACAGGCTCAAACAATTATACCCTTTCTTTACTCCATTCAAAATTTCCTGTTTCAATGAGCCTAAATTACCTATTAACCATTTATTATTTCAATTAATTTTATTTCAATAGTTAAAGAAGTTCATTTTTATAGGTGAGGGAGACTTTTACATTTTTTTATTTTAATATCAATTTTAAATATTTTATTTAAATACTATTATTTTAATTAAAATAAATTTAATTTAAAATAATATATTAAAATATGCATTTTAATAACAAGTTTCAGATAAGTTTCCCAAAGTTATATGATTCATGTTGTTTCTCTCCCTTCCCCCTTCTGGAGTTGACAAGCAATTCAATTTGGGTTATCCATGTATTATCACACAAAACATATTTCCATATTATTCATTTTTGTAAATGAATGATCTCATAAAACCAAAACCCCAAATCATATATCCAAATAAACAAGTGATAAATTATATGTTATTATTTGTATTCATATTCCAACAGTTCTTTCTCTAGAAGTGGATAGCATTCTTTTCCATAAGTTCCACAGAATTGTCCTGGATCATTGTATTGCTGTTAGTAGCAAAGTCTATCATGTTTGATCATTTCACAATATTTCAGTTCTTGTGCATAATATTCTCTTGGTTCAGTTCATTTTACTCTGAATTAGATCACATAGATCTTTCCATTTCTTTCTGAAATAATTATGTTCATCAATCTTTATAGCATAATAGTTTTCTATCACTATCATATACTACATATTGTTTAGGCATTCCCTGAATAAATGATTTCCCTTTAAAGAAGTTCATTTTTGTTGTTGCTGTTGTTACTAAAAATTGAAAAACAATCAACTAACTTTGATGTTACCTTTATGGATCAGTTGTTTTTAAAGCTAATCTTATTGTTGTTTGTTTTTCTCCAAATGATTTAAATTCCAAATTAGACTATAATATATTCTGGAATTTGGAGACTCTGTGAATTTAAAAATAATTCCTTGAAACTTGAGTAGCAAAGTTTAGATAATAATAAGCAATTATCTGCATAACATTCAGCTCAACATTAGTAATAGATTTAGCAATCATTCATCAAACACCAAGCAATAGTCTCTGGCATCAGGGACCATCAGAATAAAAAACTCCTCTACAATATTAAAGAGAAGTTATCATCCAGTTTTATCTTGAAGACCTTCAGTGAAGGTCTGAAAAAGGACTACACTAACTCCAGTGGAAGATTAGTCATTTTAATAGTCTGATAAATAGCTTAAAATGTTAGGATAAGAGAGACAGACAGGGAGAGAGAGAGAGAGAGAGAGAGAGGGAGAGAGAGAGAGAGAGAGAGAGAGAGAGAGAGAGAGAGAGAGAGAGAGAGAGAGAGAGAGAGAGAGAGAGAGAGAGAGAGAGAGAGAGAGAGAGAGAGAGAGAAATGCCTTGGTAACTTTTATCCTTTGCTATAAGTTCTTCCTCTGGGGACTAGGAGAACAAATCTATGTGACAAGCTTTCAAATACTTTTTTGTGCACTTATTATGTGAAAGGCATTATGGTATGTGTATGAGTGAATGATATAGAAAGAAGTAGGAAGCCCAAGTCCCATTCCATCATAGTTAAATTATCATAGAATGTGAACAAACATTTAACAAAAGAGGAAACAAAGGTTGCTAACAAATCTTTTTAAATTTTTTGTTTAGAATATTTCTCCATGGTTACATGATTCCTGATACCCTCCTTCTCCTCTCCCTCTCCAAAAGTCAACAAGCAATTCCATTGGGTTATATATGCATCATTGTTCAAAATCTATTTCCATGTTATTCATATTTACAGTAGAGTGATCTTTAACATCAAAATCCCAATCATATCTCTATTGGTTTCTAATAAATCTTGAAAAAATTTCTCCATAACTAATAATTAAAGAGGTTCAGATTTAAAAAACTTTGAAGTATCACCTCATATCATTAGCAAAAATAATTAAATATTACATATTTTATAACACAAATGTTGGCAGGAATATGAAGAAGATAAATTAGAGATATTCTTTCAGTGCTGATTGAACTATAGAAACTTTCTATGCTGCTATATTTAGGAATTAAGTAATAATCTGACTCAATAAACTAAAGAATTCCATTGTTAAGGAATATGATTTGATTATCATATCCCCAAAAACTACAGCAAAGAAAATGGTCCATTCAAAGATTTTTCACATTGGGATTATACGTAAAATTATTATAAAAGATCATTTGGACATTACTTAAATGTCTAATTATAGTAGAATAGAAAATAGTGACACATTCATGTAATGAAATATAATAAACCACATATAATAGAGAAATGTAAAATTTTAAAGTTTTTCTTGATATAATTTGAAGTGAAAAATTAAAACAGAAAAATGGTATAATTAATTATTATGATCACATAAGGAAAGTAAAATAATATAAATGGACATGAATCTCAACATACTTAAAGAATGAACTTAAAAGTGTTATGCTTCTTGATGCATTTGAATAAATTACTATTAAATGTGAAGAGTTTTTATGCAAAAATAATTGTCTAAATACACATTCGGTATCAACATGTTAATAAAATATTTAATTCAAATAAAAATAGGCCTCCAGCATTTAGAAGCTTATAGTTTAATACATAAGGTACTAAAACATACAGAGACCAGTCTACCTACCACCACAGTCCACTTAATCAATGTATGTCAATGAAATTGAGCCTTTTTTTTCAGATGATGACTCTAATGATTAATACTTTTCCTTCACAGTCATTTTGGTCATCATTTAAAACATTTCATGCCTGAGGGATTGCTGGACATTTCAAATTCAACTTACTCAGAGGACAAACATAGTTAAAGTGTTGAAACTAATTTGATTGGTAATGAAATTAAACAGATGAAAGCTTTCATTAAACTTTGTTTATAAAATGTTGTCCTCAATCTGACAGTAAGTTCTTTTAGAAATCATTTTCAGAAAGGCAGAAAGATGACAATCTAGAAGTGCAACAGAGTGTGCCTAATTCATTCCAATTCACAGCGTAATGCATTCTAGTCTCCAACATGAGAATCTAATCTAGTGGCTGCTTAGTAGAGTTGAAACAAAACCACAGCACCAGAAAACTGACATTGTCTATTTTGCTAAGTAGAGAAGTCCTTTAAATAACTTTTTTTCCAGTGTTTGCTATGCTTTATTTACCAAACTATACATTATGACAGTAGAACCACAATATCCAAAGGTACAGCATTCATTTGTAGTCTCCAGTCTCCCCCCCCTGCCCCCCCCAAGTACATTCATAGCAATTAAGGTTGTTTAATAGGGTATGAATCTCCAAAAAAAAAAACACCTGATTTTCTGTAATAGATTTTAAAAGCCTTTTTATTCAGTTGGCTGAAGTTTCTGGAAATCAAGGTTAATGTGTAAAACATGCAATTGGCTTACCACTTGTTTGGAAGCCTCCATTGGAAATGTACACTATTATTATGTACAAATTGGTTCCTATTAAAAAAGTTATCAAAAGCAATTTAACAGCATGATTCAGTATGCTGCACTAATGCTTCACCTTCCCTTTCCCATGTTTTGCAATATTCACAAACTGACATCAACTTTTTGTTTACTTTCACAACATATTAGTGAAGTATAGAGGCCTATTAAAAGCTTTTATTAGAGAAGATCTAAAATATAGCGAGGGAAGGAATGACTGGCCTACTGATTTCTGAATAGATAGGAGTGAATTTGTATTCATACTTTTCTGACACATTAACCATATATTTCCCATGGGAAAGTTGAGTGGGGAGTACGGGCACAGACAGGAAAGTATATCTATAACCTTTCTTTGAAGGGCAGGGAAGAAAAGAACATCAGTTCTGAAACATTTTTAATAGAGTGAAAAAAGGGGCTGGGGTCAAAGGAAAAAAGAGAGAAAGATTCTAAGATTTTGAATATTCCTGCCTATGTCTTAAAAAGCTGGATCATGATACCTTGAAGCTGGATAGATTGAGCACATGAACCTCTCATTCTTTTCATACACTGTGTCTGTACTTGTCAGATGAAATGTAAGATGAAAAGGGAAGCCAAATTCCCCTAAGTTAAACTACTATCATAATACTTAACATTAGTAAAAGTTTATATTCTCAATGCACTTAACAATCACTGAGTAGATAATTTAACTGGCCTCATTATGAAAGAAAGTTGCAGAATTACTTCCATTTTACAGATTAGGAACTTTAAACATTATGTATTTAAGCAACATTATAAGTTAATATAATAAATTTTAATGAAAACTAAAATTTTAATATCTTGTTTTCCCTATTTCAAGTAAAAATAAATTTTAACATTTAAAAAAAATTTGAATTCCATATTCTCTCCCTCCCTCCAATCTGTTTTTCCTCCCTCCCTCCCTCCCACTTCAACCCTTCTCTGTGATGGTAAACAATCTGACAAAGATTTTACATGTGCAATTATGTAAAACATGTTTCCATATTAGTCATTTTGTGGAAGAGGTCTCAAACAAAGAAAGAAGAAAGGAAGTATTGTGGTTTGCATTCAGACTCCATCAGTTCTTTCTCTGGAGGCAGATAACATTTTTTTCCATGATTCTTTGAAATCATTGTATTATTGGGAATAACTAGGTTATTCAAAGTTGTTTATCAAAAAACAATTCTGTTACTGTGTACTCTTTAATTTTCCTTCTGCTCATTTTACTTTGCATCAGTTCATGTTACTCTTCCCAGGTTTTTCTGAAATCCTCTTTCTCATCAATTTTAATATTACAATAGTACTCCAATATAATCATATGTCACAACTTGTTCAGCATTCTGAAATTGATGGACAATTCCTTTTTTAATAACACAAAAGATCTGTTTTTGTACAAATAGTTCCTTCCCACTATCCTTTTTGATGTCTGAAATACAGATCTTGTACTGGTATTAATGAATCAAAGGCTATGCACAGTTTTAGTGCTCTTACCTATAGTTCCAAATTGCTCTCAAGAATGGTTTGATAAGTTTCCTACTCCACCAATAGAGCATTAGTGTCTAAATTTCCCCTCCTTCTCGCCAACATTTATAATTTTTCAGTTTTCATCAAATTGGTCAATCTTATAGGTGTGAGGTGATACCTCAGAGTTGTTTTAATTTGTAGCAAGTTGAATTTGATTAACTTCCAATTTAATGTTCATATCATGTATTCTAGGCTATCTTACCATCATTTAAAATTTTATGAATGTCAATATTGCCTTCATCTATATTATAAATTATGGTTGAAATCAGCAAATACTATTAAGAAATTTCATTAAAGTGACATAGCTTATTCATTAAGCTACATGTAATAAAGATATAATATGAGTTTTATCCAATTTTCCTACATAAAATCTAATAGCAATAATTATATAGCTTATAATTAAAATGCAATCCTCCTTTATACTAAACTATTGCTATTTGTCAACAATGACCTGAAGCTGAGGGATATAATTCCTCCTTTAAAAGGTATGTTGGCAGCAGATGGGGTGCTCAGTGGATTTGAGAGCCAGGCCCAGAGATGGAAGGTCCTAGGTTCAAATCTGGTCTAAGATACTTTCTAGCTGTGTGACCCTGAACAAGTCACTTAACCCCCATTGCCTAGCTCTTACTACTTTTCTGCATTGGAACCTATATATAGTATTGATTCTAAGACCAAAGGTAAGGAATTAACAAATAAATGAATAAAATTTAAAAGGTTTGTGTATTAGAGGTAGAGTCAAGTTAGAACAGAGAATTTTCAGTAAAGCTTCAAACTTCCCTCAAAAAAAAACCTTCCAAAATAATGCCTCAAATCAAATTCTATAGTGTCATAGCCAAAAAAAATTCAGATAAAACAACTTTCCTTCCCAGAACAAGTTAGTAGGTAAGCAAAAAAAGGTATGTCTCAATGAAGCAGTTGTTGGGTGGGTCAGGATTTCAAGGTAAACTGCATAGTGAAAGTCCCAGAGCCAAAAGGACAATTAGCACTTGCCACCTAATGGGAGCAGAGGCTCTGATTACATTACCAAAGCAGAGAAGAATGTTTGTGGGTACTCACCAGAGTATAGGGACCCTGGTTTCAGTTTGAAGACAGAAGGGAATACTCTAGGACTAGGAGGAGTACTATTATTAATAGCTACAAGGGAACAAGGTTCCTTCTAGGGCAAAAACAAAAACATAGGTCAGGAAAGTATTACTCACCTCTCTCTAAAGCATACTACCTTGGTAATAACAAAAACATGCAAACCAACAAAGCTAGCTCTGAAAATAGTAGCAAAAAGGCTTAAAACTTAGGACAGGGCCTCTTCCACTCCAGGAGAAAATACTACCTTTATGTCAAAGTAGAAAGTTCAAGAAAAGGCTAGAAAAATGAGAAAAGAAGTGAAAAATTTCCTGGCTTGATATATTACTACAGATATTGTATAGTATGAATTTTAAAACCATCCCACCCTAATCAGTCTGTACTTTAGAAGATCTGATTTAGCTATTTCTTGATCAATAACAATAGAGATACTTGGATTAACACAATCAGGTCTTGAGAACTTTACATTTCTCCACCCTCCTTAGTTTAACAAGATTAGAAAGGTCTGCACCAAACTCAAGGATTAAGTATCTGAGAAAAATGGCCTTCAACAGACATGTGCAGGAAAAGCAGACAGAGCCCTGGGCTCTCCTAAGTCAAGCTAAGCTATAATTGGTACAGAGAAGACAAAGGAAAGTGTCATAAAACTGTCTATATAAGGCACGTCACTGGCTCTCTTTGCTCTCTTTCCCTGAAGAGGCGACTCTGGCTGGCAGCATGCTAGACTTTCTGACATCTTGGAGTGGTGGCAGTTATTTGTCTGGATTTGGTTGTGAGTTTGCCCTTGAGCTGATTCAGGTTTGGGCATCTTGGTTGAGCCCCTTTTGGAGTCCAGTCTGATTCCTTCCTCCTTCATACTTCAAAACCTTACTTTCTAGATCTTCTAATCTTCCCACCTGGTACTAGCCAGGCAGGAGAAAATCTTGCTCCTTTTCCTCCTTCCTTCTCCTTAATCTCCTCCATTATCTATTAAATCACCATAAAATTTCCAGCTGACTTGGATATTTTATTATTTGGGATTTTCCCTGGCAACCATTTAAATTTAGATTTAAGTCACAATGCTAAAATTATCTTTACAGTTTTGGCTGACCAGGTCGTTTGTGATGAAATACCCTCAATCTTCTTAACTTTCCTAAATGTTTTTCTTTTACTGTAACTATCCCTACATACAGCTTTTAATAGCTTATTTTGATCAGCTATAGAGGTAAGTAAATTTGGATTTATGTTGTGTCTCTTTTTTCCCTCCTTAAATTAGATAGAACATAGCTCTTTTAAAATCTTAGCAATAGGGCCCTAAGGTCCTGGCTGGGAGAGCTGTTTCTAAATCTCCTTTCCCTTAGGGAACAACTGCCTAGATTAGAAATGAGGGAAATCTGTAGAAAATTTTGGCCTTTTCCTGCTCCCCATGTGTTTTGTGAAGCCCACTAGAAAAATAATTGCTATAAATAAATAAATAAATAAATATATATATATATATATATATATATATAACATTCTTTGATATTTATATGGCGGTTGAAGAATTAGGGACATTAAGGAATACAGCATACCTCAAATTTTTGAATATTATTTATTAGGTAATGTCATTTCTGTACTCCTCAGTACTGTGTTAAGAGTTGCTAAAATACAAAAAATTATGCAAAAATCAGATAAAGTGCAGGGAAGCAGAAAAAATTGAGGCTAAAATACAGGAGAATGTACAAGCCCAATTGGAGAATTTAAAATGTTTCTTACAGGATCAATTGGCAAACACCCACCACACCAGAAACAGACCTGTTTCTGAACCTTTGAATGGGGAAATTTCCTTCCCAGAAATAGAGATGGAAAACACCTTCCCTATAGCTCAGCTAACAGACTGGCTCTCTCAAGGTCTGCAAATCTTGGCTGAATATAATCCCCATAACCCTTCCCCTGCAATCCCAGTTTCTCATGTTCCTTATCCTACACAAAACTAAATTCCAGCCCAAAGGAGATCTAGTCCTTCTAGAGAAACTCGTCTTAGTCAAACTGACCCACAGGTATAAAATTCAACTAGAGGCCTGTTTCCTCTAAGAGAAGTACCTGAAATAGGATGGAATGGGGATGTGGTGACTTTAAGGCACAATATATCATTTAATCCCCAAGAAATAAATGAATTTACATGAAATATCCCCACATATGAACAAGATCCCCTTCTAGTAACAAAAAAGATGACAGATATATTTTTTTCAGTATAATCCATCTTACAAGGATGTTGAAAACTTGCTACAGGCTTTTTTAACTGAATGTGAGAAAAATAAAATAATTGTTCATGTCAACAAAACCTGGGGGCACAATGCAGCACATTGACTATCTCAAGATCCCAAATGGGAATATTTTGACTTTGAGGATATTTTACAATTATACTGTTGTAGAGAGGCCATCCTAACAGCAATGAGAGAATGTGCAGACAGTACAGATAAGTGGATGGAATTTGAAGAAATTAAGCAAAATGAGAAAGAGACACCCTCCAGATTCATGGACAGAATAATCGAGTTTGGGGGTAGATACCTGGATTTTGACCTATCTAAAGAAAATAGCATAAGACAAGTTAGAAGGCTCTTTGTCAATAACTCTTGCAAAGTGATTAGGGATAATTTAAGAAGACATTGCCCAAGATGGCCAGAGAATGGACCTTGAAGAATTGTGGAAAACAGCTCTATACGTTTCAAAGGGAAACAAAGAAAAGGAGGAAGAAAATAATGATGTCATAGAGGAAATAAAGAAAGAATTGCGATGTTTAAAAGAAAATGTCTAAAACAGAAAGTGGGCATGATAATCAACCAATGACACTTGCCCCTCTCCAGAAATCTAATTATCAATCCATTCCCTGCCAATTCTCTGAGAAGGGCCACAAAATGATAGAGTATAGAACTTTACTCAAGATTATCAGAAGGAATATGCAGTTTAATAACAACTATAGAAGTGATAATCATATAAATAACTATAATAATGATAATGGAAACCACAACTTTAGGAATGATAATTATAGGAATAGATATTGAGAAAATGATAACTCAAACCAAATGACTCCACAACAATATAACTTAAGTGGTGCTCATCCAAAAAATAATCGAGGTGCTAATGCCCCTCAGGGGGTGCCCTTCTAGGGGGTGCCCAAGGAACTTCCCAAATACAATGAAGGTGTGTGAGGGGTGGCAAGGCACAGAAATCAGAGGATACAATCTTTGATTTTCTGGACCCTGATGTCCTACTACCCATTGTCCCTATCCACTTCCCCCCTATTCTAATGAACCCCGTGTTACCTTAAAGGTGGATAACATATATTATGATTGTCTTTTAGAATGTGAATGGGATGAATTCACCCATAAAAAGTAGACGAATCACAGAATGGGTTAGAATCCAAAACCCTACCATATGTTGTCTTCAAGAAACACACATGAGGAGGGTAGACACCCACAAGGTCAGAATTAAAGGATGGAATAAGACCTTCTGGGACTCAACTGACAGAAAGAAGGCAGGAGTAGCAATCATGATATCTGATAAAGCCAAAGCAAAAATAGACCTGATTAAAAGGGATAGGGAAGGTAATTATATTTTCTTAAAAGGGACTTTAGATAATGAGGAAATATCACTAATCAACATGTATGCACCAAATAATATAGCACCCAAATTTCTAGTGGAGAAACTAGGAGAATTGAAGGAAAAATAGACAGTGAAACAATATTAGTGGGAGACTTAAACCAACCATTTTCAAATTTCGATAAATCAAATCAAAACATAAATAAGAAAGAAGTAAAAGAAGTGAATGAAATCTAGAAAATTAGAGTTAATAGACATATGTGTGGAGAAAATAAATAGGGACAAAAAGGAATACACCTTCTTCTCAGCACCACATGGCACATTCACAAAGATTGAGCATATACTAGGTCATAGAAACATGGCATACAAATGCAGAAAAGCAGAAATAATAAATGCAGCCTTTTCAGATCACAAGGCAACAAAAATAATGATCAGCAACAGTACTTGGAAAACCAAATCAAAAATTAATTGGAAATTAAACAATATGATACTCTAAAATCGTTTAGTTAGAGAAGAAATCACAGAAACAATTAATAATTCCATCAAGGAAAATGACAATGGTGAGACATCCTTTCAAACCATTTGGGATGCAGCCAAAGCAGTAATCAGAGGTAAATTCATATCCCTGAGTGCATATATTAACAAATTAGGGAGAGCAGAAATCAATCAATTGGAAATGCATATATAAAAACTCGAAAGCAATCAAATTAAAACCCCCCAGCAGAAAACCAAACTAGAAATCCTAAAAATTAAGGGAGAAATTAATAAAATCGAAAGTGATAGAACTATTAATTAAATAAATAAAACAAGAAGCTGGTACTTTGAAAAAACAAACAAAATAGACAAAGTACTGGTCAATCTAATTAAAAAAAGGAAGGAAGAAAAGCAAATTAACAGCATTAAAGATGAAAAGGGGGACAGCACCTCCAATGAAGAGGAAATCAAGGCAATCATTAAAAATTACTTTGCCCAATTATATGGCAATAAATACAGCAATCTAGGTGATATGGATAAATATATACAAAAATACAAACTGCCTAGACTAACAGAAGAAGAAATAGAATTCTTAAATAATGCCATATCAGAAAATGAAATCCAACAGGCCATCAAAGAACTCCCTAAGAAAAAATCCCCAGGACCTGATGGATTCACCAGTGAATTCTATCAAACATTCAAAGAACAGCTAACCCCAATACTATACAAACTATTTGACATAATAAGCAAAGCGGGAATTCTACCAAATATCTTTTATGACACAAACATGGTACTGATTCCAAAACCAGGCTGGTCAAAAACAGAGAAAGAAAATTATAGACCAATCTCCCTAATGAATATAGATGCAAAAATCTTAAATAGGATACTAGCAAAAAGACTCCAGCAGGTGATCAGAAGGGTCATCCACCATGATCAAGTAGGATTTATACCAGGGATGCAGGGCTGGTTCAATATTAGGAAAACTATCCACCTTATCGACCATATCAACAAGCAAACCAACAAAAATCACATGATTATTTCAACAGACACAGAAAAAGCCTTTGATAAAATAGAACATTCATTTCTATTGGAAACACTAGAAAGCATAGGAATAGGAGGGTCCTTCCTAAAAATAATAAACAGTATCTATCTAAAACCATCAACCAATATCATCTGCAATGGGGATAAACTAGATGCATTTCCAATGAGATCATGAGTGAAACAAGGATGCCCATTATCACCTCTCCTATTTGACATTGTACTAGAAACACTAGCAGTAGCAATTAGAGAAGAAAAAGAAATTGAAGGCATCAAAATAGACAAGGAGGAGACTAAGCTAACACTCTTTGAAAATGACATGATGGTCTACTTAAAGAATCCTAGAGATTCAACCAAAAAGCTAATTGAAATAATCAACAACTTTAGCAAAGTTGCAGGATACAAAATAAACCCGCATAAATCATTAGCATTTCTATAGATCTCCAACATAGTTCAGCAACAAAAACTAGAAAGAGAAATCCCATTCAAAATCACCTTAGACAAAATAAAATACCTAGGAATTTATCTCCCGAGACAAACACAGGAACTATATGAACACAACTACAAAATACTCTCCACACCACTAAAACTAGACTTGAGCAATTGGAAAAACATTAACTGCTCACGGATAGGATGAGCCAATATAATAAAAATGATCATCCTACCCAAACTTATCTATCTATTTAGTGCCATACCCATTGAACTCCCAAAATATTTATTTACTGATTTAGAAAAAACCATAACAAAGTTCATTTGGAATAACAAAAGATCAAGGATATCCAGGGAAATAATGAAAAAAAAAACACAAATGATTGGGGCCTTGCAGTCCCAGACCTTAAACTATATTTCAAAGCAGCAATCATCGAAACAATTTGGTACTGGATAAGAGATAGAAAGGAGGATCAGTGGAATAGACTGGTGGCAAGAGACCTCAGCAAGACAATATATGATAAACCCAATGATCCCGGCTTTTGGATCAAAAATCCAGTATTCGATAAAACTTGCTAGGAAAATTGGAAGACAATGTGGGAGAGATTAGGATTAGATCAACACCTCACACCCTACACCAAGATAAATTCAATATGTGTGACTGACATGAACATAAAGAAGGAAACTATAAGTAAATTAGGTAAACACAGAATAGTATACATGTCAGACCTTTGGGAAGGGAAAGACTTTAAAACTAAGCAAGACATAGAAAGAGTCACAAAATGTAAAATAAATAATTTCAAGTACATCAAATTAAAAAGCTTTTGTACAAACAAAACCAATATAACGAAAATCAGAAGGAAAGTAACAAATTGGGAAGCAATCTTCACAAAAACCTCTGACAAAGGTTTATTACTTAAATTTACAAAGAGCTAAATCAATTGTACAAAAAAATCAAGCCATTCTCCAATTGATAAATGGGCAAGGGACATGAACAGGCAGTTCTCAGCCAAAGAAATCAAAACTATTAATAAGCACATAAAGAAGTGTTCTAAATCTCTTATAATCAGAGAGATGCAAATCAAAACAACTCTGAGGTATCATCTCACACCTAGCAGATTGGCTAACATGACAGTTATGGAAAGTAATGAATGCTGGTGGGGATGTGGCAAAGTAGGGACATTAATTCATTGCTGGTTTGAGTTGTGAACTGATCTAACCATGCTGGAGGGCAATTTGGAACTATGCCCAAAGGGCGATAAAAGACTGTCTGCCCTTTTATCTAGCCATAGGACTGCTGGGTTTGTACCCCAAAGAGATTATAAGGAAAAAGACTTATACAAGAATATTCATAGCTGCGCTCTTTGTGGTGGCCAAAAATTGGAAAATGAGGGGATGCCCTTCAATTGGGGAATGGCTGAAGAAATTGTGGTTTATGTTGGTGATGGAATACTGTTGTGCTAAAAGGAATAATAAAGTCGAGGAATTCCATGGAGACTGGAACAACCTCCAGGAAGTGATGCAGAGTGAAAGGAGCAGAACCAGGAAAACATTGTACACAGAGATTGATACACTGTGGTACAATCGAAGGTAATGGACTCCTCCACTAGGGACAATGCTATGTCCTGGAACAATCTGCAGCGATCTAAAAAACACTATCCACAAGCAAAGGTTAATCCTTGGTAGTAGAAACACCGAGGAAAAGCAACTGCTTGACTACAGGGGCTGAGAGGAAATGACTGAGGAGAGACTCTAAATGAACACTCTAGTGCAAATACCAACAACATGGAAATAGGTTCAAACCAAGAACACATGTGAAACCCAGTGAAATTGTGCACTTACAATGGGAGAAGTGGTGGGAGGGGGATGGGGAATGAAAAGATAATGATCATTGTTTCCAATGAAAAATGTTTGTAAATAACCAAATAAAATAATGTTTAAAAAGTCAAAAAAAAACAAAACAAAACAAAAAACAAAAAGGGGTCCTAATATCAAGGACCTCTATAGATTAGTACTGGATTTGAGGGCTGTGAACAATCATGTTATAAAAAGACACTCCAGGAGACTTCCGGTTAAGATGGCGGCTTAGAGAAAGCTAAAGTTCAGATCTCCAGAAAACGCTTCCCGACCGATCTCAAACTATAAGCTCCTAAGGCGCCGAAATTCAAAATGATCAACAGCACAGACCCTGGGAACCCTCCTCCTAGACCTGGACCCGGTTCAAAAGGTACGGCTCCCCTCAAAAGCCAGAACCCGAGATCACTTGGACCTCAGGGGTAGGAGCGCAGAGTCCAAGGCTCCCGGAAGCCGCAGCCCGGCCGGGCTCAGAGAGCAGGGTCCTCGGAACAACAACCCTCAGGGCCTTCTACCCGAGTCCCGGTGAAAGTTACTGCCTGGGGCTTCCGCTGCAGAGAGCTGGTCGAAACAACAGCAACCCTCAGGGCGGGCAAGACAGCCTCATGGGCTGGATCCTGCTATCCAAGTCTCAGTGAAAGTCCTTGCCCTCGGAGCTTGGGGAAGCTGCAGCCCATCCCCCCGCAGGCCAACGAAACAGCCTCACGGCCAGCGATTCTGAAGGCAACTTCCAGAAAGCGATCCGGGGGGAGAGTGTGGCCTCGTGGTCCGACCCTTCCATTCCAGTTCCAGTGAGGCATATTCAGTTTAACCCAGGGAAAGCTCATAGAACCAACATCTGCCCAGGACTAAAGCCTCTGATCACCAGACAGAGATAAAAAAAGCTAATCCTCCACATTCAGAGATGGCAAACTCCACAGAAGCACAGAAGCCCCAAAATACCAAGAAAAATAAGAAGAAAGGGGTGACTTTGGACACATTCTATGGAGTCAAAATACAAAATACCAAGCAGATAGAAGAATATACACAAGAAAATTCTCCAAAATCTTCCAAAGGAAATAGAAACTCTCCACAAACCCATGAAGAATTTGAATCAGAAATGACCAAAAAGATGGAAGCCCTCTGGGAGGAAAAGTGGGAAATAATGCAAAAGAAATTCATGCATCTACAAAACCAGTTTGACCAAACTGTAAAAGAAAACCAGGCTTTAAAGCAAGAACTAATAAAGCAAAGCCAAAACACCAAGAAATTAGAAGAGAACATAAAATATCTCACCGACAAGGCGATAGATCTGGAAAATAGAGGGAGAAGAGAAAATTTAAGAATAATTGGACTCCCAGAAAAGCCAGAAATAAACACCAAACTGGACATGGTGATACAAGATATAATCAAAGAAAATTGCCCAGAGATTCTAGAACAAGGGGGCAATACAGCCACTGACAGAGCTCACAGAACACCTTCTACACTAAACCCCCAAAAGACAACTCCCAGGAATGTAATTGCCAAATTCCAAAGCTATCAAACAAAAAGAAAAAATCCTACAGGAAGCCAGAAAAAGACAATTTAGATATAAAGGAATACCAATCAGGGTCACACAAGACCTTGCAAGTTCTACTCTGAATGATCGTAAGGCATGGAACATGATCTTCAGAAAGGCAAGAGAGCTGGGTCTCCAACCAAGAATCAGCTACCCAGAAAAACTGACTATATACTTCCAAGGGAAAGTATGGGCATTCAACAAAATAGAAGACTTCCAACTTTTTGCAAAGAAAAGACCAGAGCTCTGTGGAAAGTTTGATACCAAAAATCAAAGAGCAAGGAATACCTGAAAAGGTAAATATTAAGGAAAGGGGAAAAATGTTATCTTCTTCTTTTACTCAAACTCTCTTCTATAAGGACTACATTTATATCAATCTATGTATACTAACATGTGGGGAAAATGTAATGTATAAATAGGGGGTAAAGAAAGACCAAATAGAATAATGGTTCTCACACAAAGATTCACAGGGGAAGGGGAGGGGAAGAAAACTCCTATAAGAAGGAGAGGAAGAGAGGGGGAGGGTTACTTAAACCTCAATCTCAGGGAAATCAACTCTGAGAGGGAAAAACATCCAGATCCATTGGGATCTTGAATTCTATCTTACCCAACAAGGGTAAGGAGAAGGGAAAACCAAGGGGGGGAGGGGGAGAGGGAGAACAAAAAGGGAGGGAAAGAGAGGGGGTAGGGGGAGGGAAGAAAAATGGAGGGACTAAAAAGGGAAACATCAAGGGAGGGGACAAGGAGCACTGATTCAAAGTAAATCACTGGACTAAAAGGTAGAGCCGAAGAAGAAAAGGTTAGAATTAGGGAAGGCAATCAAAATGCCAGGGAGTCCACAAATGACAATCATAACTTTGAACGTGAATGGGATGAACTCACCCATAAAACGTAGACGAATAGCAGAATGGATTAGAATCCAAAACCCTACCATATGTTGTCTTCAAGAAACACACATGAGGCGGGTTGACACCCACAAGGTCAGAATTAAAGGATGGAGTAAGACCTTCTGGGCCTCAAATGATAGAAAGAAGGCAGGAGTGGTAATCATGATATCTGATAAAGACAATGCAAAAATAGACCTGATCAAAAGGGATAGGGAAGGTAATTATATTTTGTTAAAAGGGACTCTAGACAACGAGGAAATATCATTAATCAACATGTATGCAGCAAATAATATAGCACCCAAATTTCTAATGGAGAAACTAGGCGAATTGAAGGAAGAAATAGACAACAAAACCATATTAGTGGGAGACTTAAACCAACCATTATCAAATTTAGATAAATCAAATCAAAAAATAAATAAGAAAGAGGTAAAAGAAGTGAATGAAATCTTAGAAAAATTAGAATTAATAGACATATGGAGAAAAATAAATAGGGATAAAAAGGAATACACCTTCTTCTCAGCACCACCTGGCACATTCACAAAAATTGACCATACATTAGGTCACAGTAACATAGCACACAAATGCAAAAAAGCAGAAATAATGAATGCAGCCTTCTCAGATCACAAGGCAATAAAAATAATGATTAGTAATGGTACATGGAAAACCAAATCTAAAACCAATTGGAAATTAAACAATATGATACTCCAAAACCGTTTAGTTAAAGAAGAAATCATAGAAACAATTAATAATTTCATCAAGGAAAATGACAATGGCGAAACATCCTTTCAAACTTTTTGGGATGCAGCCAAAGCGGTAATCAGAGGCAAATTCATATCCCTGAAAGCTTATATTAACAAACAAGGGAGAGCAGAGATCAATCAATTGGAAATGCAATTGAAAAAACTCGAAAGCGATCAAATTAAACCCCCCCAGCAGAAAACCAAATTAGAAATCCTAAAAATTAAGGGAGAAATTAATAAAATCGAAAGTGATAGAACTATTGATTTAATAAATAAGACAAGAAGCTGGTACTTTGAAAAAACAAACAAAATAGACAAAGTACTGGTCAATCTAATTAAAAAAAGGAAGGAAGAAAAGCAAATTCACAGCATTAAAGATGAAAAGGGGGACAGCACCTCCAATGAGGAGGAAATTAAGGCAATCATTAGAAATTAATTTGCCCAATTATATGGCAATAAATACACCAATTTAGGAGAAATGGATGAATATATACAAAAATACAAACTGCCTAGACTAACAGAAGAGGAAATAGAATTCTTAAATAATCCCATATCAGAAATTGAAATCCATCAAGCCATCAAAGAACTTCCTAAGGAAAAATCCCTAGGGCCTGATGGATTCACCTGTGAATTCTATCAAACATTCAGAGAACAGTTAATCCCAATACTATACAAACTATTTGACATAATAAGCAAAGAGGGAGTTCTACCAAACTCCTTTTACGACACAAACATGGTACTGATTCCAAAACCAGGCAGGTCAAAAACAGAGAAAGAAAACTATAGGCCAATCTCCCTAATGAATATAGATGCAAAAATCTTAAATAGGATACTAGCAAAAAGACTCCAGCAAGTGATCAGAAGGATCATTCACCATGATCAAGTAGGATTCATACCAGGGATGCAGGGCTGGTTCAACATTAGGAAAACCATCCACATAATTGACCACATCAACAAGCAAACTAGCAAGAACCACATGATTATCTCAATAGATGCAGAAAAAGCCTTTGATAAAATACAACACCCATTCCTATTAAAAACACTAGAAAGCATAGGAATAGAAGGGTCATTCCTAAAAATAATAAACAGTATATATCTAAAACCAACAGCTAATATCATCTGCAACGGGGATAAACTAGATGCATTCCCAATAAGATCAGGAGTGAAACAAGGATGCCCATTATCACCTCTACTATTTGACATTGTACTAGAAACACTAGCAGTAGCAATTAGAGAAGATAAAGGAATTGAAGGCATCAAAATAGGCAAGGAGGAGACCAAGTTATCACTCTTTGAGGATGACATGATGGTCTACTTAAAGAATCCTAGAGATTCAACCAAAAAGCTAATTGAAATAATCAACAACTTTAGCAAAGTTGCAGGATACAAAATAAACCCACATAAATCATAAGCTTTTCTATATATCTCCAACACAGCTCAGCAGCAAGAACTAGAAAGAGAAATCCCATTCAAAATCACCTTAGACAAAATAAAATACCTAGGAATCTATCTCCCGAGACAAACACAGGAACTATATGAACACAACTACAAAACACTCGCCACACAACTAAAACTAGACTTGAACAAATGGAAAAACATTAACTGCTCATGGATAGGACGAGCCAATATAATAAAAATGACCATCCTACCCAAACTTATTTATCTATTTCGTGCCATACCCATTGAACTACCAAAATACTTCTTCACTGATTTAGAAAAAACCATAACAAAGTTCATTTGGAAGAACTAAAGATCAAGGATATCCAGGGAAATAATGAAAAAAAAACACATATGATGGGGGCCTTGCAGTCCCTGACCTAAAACTATATTACAAAGCAGCAGTCATCAAAACAATTTGGTACTGGCTAAGAAACAGAAAGGAAGATCAGTGGAATAGACTGGGGGAAAGCGACCTCAGCAAGACAGTATACGATAAACCCAAAGACCCCAGCTTTTGGGACAAAAATCCACTATTCGATAAAAACTGCTGGGAAAATTGGAAGACAGTGTGGGAGAGACTAGGAATAGATCATCACCTCACACCCTACACCAAGATAAATTCAAAATGGATGAGTGAATTAAACATAAAGAAGGAAACCATAAGTAAATTGGGTAAACACAGAATAGTATACATGTCAGACCTTTGGGAGGGGAAAGGCTTTAAAACCAAGCAAGATATAGAAAGAATCACAAAATGTAAAATAAATAATTTTGACTACATCAAACTAAAAAGCTTTTGTACAAACAAAACCAGTATAACTAAAATCAGAAGGGAAACAACAAATTGGGAAAAAAATCTTCATAGAAACCTCTGACAAAGGTTTAATTACTCATATTTATAATGAGCTAAATCAATTGTACAAAAAATCAAGCCATTCTCCAATTGATAAATGGGCAAGGGAAATGGATAGGCAGTTCTCAGATAAAGAAATCAAAACTATTAACAAGCACATGAAGAAGTGTTCTAAATCTCTTATAATCAGAGAGATGCAAATCAAAACAACTCTGAGGTATCACCTCACACCTAGCAGATTGGCTAACATAAAAGCAAAGGAAAGTAATGAATGCTGGAGGGGATGTGGCAAAGTAGGGACATTAATTCATTGCTGGTGGAGCTGTGAACTGATCCAACCATTCTGGAGGGCAATTTGGAACTATGCCCAAAGGGCAACAAAAGAATATCTACCCTTTGACCCAGCCATAGCACTGCTGGGTCTGTACCCCAAAGAGATAATGGACACAAAGACTTGTACAAAAATATTCATAGCTGCGCTCTTTGTGGTGGCCCAAAACTGGAAAACGAGGGGATGCCCATCAATTGGGGAATGGCTGAACAAACTGTGGTATATGTTGGTGATGGAGTACTATTGTGCTAAAAGGAATAATAAAGTGGAGAAGTTCCATGGAGACTGGAACAACCTCCAGGAAGTGATGCAGAGCGAGAGGAGCAGAACCAGGAGAACATTGTACACAGAGACTGATACATTGTGGTACAATCGAAGGTAATGGACTTCTCCATTAGTGGCGGTATAATGTCCCTGAACAACTTGCAGGGATCCAGGAGAAAAAAACACCATTCATAAGCAAAGGATAAACTATGGGAGTGGAAACACCTAGAAAAAGCAACTGCCTGAATACAGAGGTTGAAGGGACATGACAGAGGAGAGACTCCAAATGAACACTCTAATGCAAATACTATCAACAAAGCAATGGGTTCAAATCAAGAAAATATCTAATGCCCAGTGGACTTACGCGTCGGCTATGGGGGGTGGGGGGGAGGAAAAGAAAATGATCTATGTCTTTAACGAATAATGCTTGGAAATGATCAAATAAAATATATTATAAAAAAGACACTCCATACTTTCCAATATCAATATGATTATTTCTTCTACCCCAGCTACATACTTTACAGTAGTAGACTTTTTCTCAGCCTTCTTTTACATACTCTTACATGAGAATTCCAGGCATATCTTTGCTTTCACCTGACAGGGCCACAAGTTCTCCTGGAGTCATTTGTCAAAATGTTTCATAGATATCCCAAGCTTATTTTCACAAATTTTTGAGCCAAGATACAGATAATATAAAATTTTAAAACAGCAAATTAATCAAATAGTAGATGCTCTACTCTTGGCTTCAACAGATGTGGAAGCATGTCAGGAAGAAAGTAAACACCTTCTTTTGGAATTGCACAAAAGAGGGAATAAGATGTCAAAGGATAAGTTTCAGTTGTGCCTCCCTAAAGTAGAATATTTGTGGTTCATCCTGACTGAGGGTGCCCACTTTATTTCTTCCAAACAAATTGAAAATATTCAAAATTTAAGCACTCCTACCACTAAGAAACAGTTGAGAGCAATTTTAGGAGCAATGGGGTTTTGTAGACAATGGATTCCTTGCTATGAGGAAATTACTAAACCCCTTATAGCACTAACAAGGGATTCAGTTCCTGAACCCCTCAAATTAGAGCCAGAACACTTGCCAGTTCTATCAGATCTAAAACAGGCTATCCTGTCTGGCCCCACTCTAAGCATCACAGATTACAACAAGCCATTTACTTTGTATGTACATGAGCGAAGAGGGGTAGCTTCAGGTGTTTTAACTCAGACTTTGGGGACTTCTCAGCACCCAATTGCTTATTATTCTGCCCAACTGGACCCAGCAGCATCAGGATCACCACCATGTCTTAGAGGAGCAGCTGCTACAGCCTTACTAGTGACAAAAACTGTTGATCTAGTATTGGGATGTCCATTAACAATTATGTGCCCACATGAGGTAGAATCATTGTTGCTAAGACATAGAACACAGGCATTTACTGATCGGTGAATTACAAGGTATGAAATAACCTTGTTAAACAATTAAAATATTACTCTAAAATACTATACAACCCTTAACCCTGCCACCTTGCTTCCAAATTTACCAACTTCAGGAGAACCATTACACAGTTGTGAAACACTAGTGTCCATGGCATAAAAACCTCTAGATGATCTCCTGGATACTCCCTTAAAGAACTCAGATCTTGTCTTATTTACTGATGGTTCTTCTTTTATGAGGGATGGCATGCACTACATTGGAGCTGCTGTAGTCAGAGTATTTGCCACTGAGTGGTCAGCTTCACTGCCCTCTAATATTAGCACTCAAGGTGCAGAACTCATAGATCTGAAACATGCCTGTATAATTGCCAAGGGTAAAAAGGCAATAAGTTATATGGATTCTAGATATGCTTTTGGCATGTGTCACTCAGTTGGGATGCTATGGCTTCAGAGAGGATTTTTAACCTCAGATGGAAAATACATAGCTAATGCAGAAATTATTAATGAAATTCATTCTGCTCTCCAGCTGCCTGAAGCCCTAGATATAGTTCATTGCTCTGCCCATACAGGTGGCACGAACCCTGTCTCTAGGGGAAATGACCCAGCAAATGCCACTGCAGAGCTAGCAGCCATAGGAGGACCTGGATTAATTTTAACATTAACCACTGATGATTTAAATTTATCACGTTCCTATAATGAAAAGGAAGTGGAAAAATGGAAACAAAATTTCAAAGCAAAAGAGATTAATGGAGTATGGTTGTCATCTGAAGGAAAACCCTTGCTCCCTAGACATTTCTATCACCAAATTTGCCACTCTGTTGATAAAAATGGTCACTTTGTTACAGAGGGCATCGTGGATTCTGTTAAGAGAGTATGGATAGCCCCTGGTATAACTACCATAGCCTCTAAAGTGGATTCAGCCTGCTCTAACTGCCAGGAATATAACCAACATGCATTTCATGGAAAAGCCTTTGGTGGATATCCTCTGGCTTACACACCTTTTGAGCACCTACAGATAGATTTCATAACAATGCCAAAGGCTGGACATTATAAATTGTGTATAGTCATAGTAGATCAACTGACCAGATGGCCCGAAGCATTTCCTGCGACCCAAGCCACAGTGGTTTTTGTTGCTAAGGTTCTTTTAAAAGAAATTATTCCTCTCTTTGGCCTGCCAGCATGTATTGATTCAGATAGATGAAGTCATTTTACTGATTCTGTCTTAAATCAAATATATTCTTGCTTACGGATAACTCCTATTTTCCATGTTCCATATCATCCCCAGAGCTCAGGCCAAGTTGAAAGAATGAATAAAGAACTTAAAACTATGATTGGCCAATTATGCACTGAGACCCATTTAAAATGTCCTGAAATTCTCCCTCTGGCCCTATTTTATCTTAGAAGCAGGTATAGAGGAGACCTATACATCTCACCATTTGAGAGCTTTTTGAACATCCACCTACACAGGCTAAGTCTTTCTCCCCCGAATATACATCACTATTAGGGAGAGATACTACTATTGCTTCCTATATATTGGAATTACAGCACAAACTGCGTTAACTCCATGAGTCCAGAGCTGTAGTGCAAGCTGGTCCACTAGACTTTTCATTTCATGACCTGAACCCAAGAGACAAGGTGTATATTAAGAATTTCCAGGGTACTGGAGCAATTCAGCCTTCCTAGGAAGGACCATTCAAAATATTGTTAACTACTCCAACATCTATAAAGGTTGGAGAGAAGGACTCTTGGATTCATTGCTCACATGAAATGAGAGCATCTTCTGTTGAGACTGATTAACGCTATACTATCACATGAATTGGAGAGAATAATCCATTGACAAGTAGATACTGATTTTCAAGAACACATTAAGTTTCTGATTTTTTTCCCTTCATTTTTTATTATTGCTTTTCTTTTAATTTGATGAGATTTTTTTATTTTTTCCCCTTTTCCTCATTTCTTGCACTAAAGGTACATACAATTATTCTTTTCTTTTTCTCTCTGCAGTAATATAAGTTTAATATATACATGTGTGTGTGCATATATATATATATAAAATATATATATATATATATTTGCTATAATATCAATGCATACCCCAAAGCTGTAAACTATGGCAACCTGACATTTATTGATAAATTGTTATGGGAGGGTGATTAATGTTTGTGCTGATTCCAGAAAAAAGGTATAAAAACAAGGAACACAGACTTAACCTGAAATAGTGCCAAGAGTGCACACAGGAAAAACTAGTGTGAGACATGAGGTTGCGATGCTTGACATATGTTAAGTCATAGGACTTCCTTGTTTCTACACTCTTTGTGAAGTACTCATACAAGTACCAAAATTTGACTATCATGATGGCTCCCTATTTCCCTGAGAAAGAAAAAAATCAGACCAGGAAATAATGCTTCCCTATCAAAATAGAATTCTAGTTCTTTTCCTTCTTATAGTTTGGCAGCTTCCTGTAGTCTTGGCTGCAAATGGGTAAGTGAAATGTTATTGCATTCTGTCCTACAGACTTGTGGGATAGAAATTACTTTAAATTGGACCTGTACAAGGGCCTCTTATGAATTTATTCTTTCTTACTCAACATTTTATAAACATAGATTTTGGTATTTTGAGTGTGATTTTGAATTTTTTTCTGTCTCCTAAAAGTTTAACTTTCTTCCATATTTTTTCCTTTATATATATATATATATATTTGTTTTTATTGTTTTTGAATTCTTTTAATAATTGACTCATACACCCCTGTAACTCAACAATGCATTCTGAGCTGAACTGGATGTTTTTTAGCACCCACTTCAGGGGGGTGTTGTATATTAATAAAAATCCAAGATTTTCAATTTTTTTTGTTCAAGAAAGATCTTTAAGGAAGAAGCTTGCTAACTCATAAATCCAGAGAATAAACTGTTGCAGAAAGATGCCAGAAAACATACACTACATGATGATCAAGAATGAACTTTGAGTGTGATTGATGGAACTGAAGTTTGATTGAACATTTATTGTAAATGTATACTTTTTATGCCAAAGGGGACTGCCCCTAATTTGGCTTTTTGTCAATAAGCCTAGAAACACATTGGTTTTGATTTTCTCTCTTTTCTATTCCTCCCTAACTATTGTAATTTCATAGCTGGTATGTTTACAAGACCCATCGGGGGGGACTAGTCTTCCTCTGTCCTCAGGGGAGAATGGTGAATTTTAAAACTATTCTACCCTAATCAGACCATACTTTAGAAGATCTGATTTAGCTATTTCTTGATCAATAACAATAGAGATACTTGGACTAACAGAATCAGGTCTTGGGAACTCTATATTTCTCTACCCTCCTTAGTTTAACAAGATTAGAAAGGTCTGGTCCAAACTCAAAGATTAAGTATCTGAGAAAATTTGCCTTCAACAAACATGTGCAGAAAAATTGGACAGAGCCCTGGGCTCTCCTAAGTCAAGCTAAGCTATGATTGGTACAGAGAAGACAAATGAAAGTGTCATGAAACCATCTGAATAAGGCATGTCACTGGCTCTTTTTGCTCTTTTTCCCTGGAGAGCCAACTCTGGCTGGCACCATGCTAGATGTTCTGACATCTTGGAGTGGTGGCAGTTATTTGTCTGGATTTGTTTATGAGTTTTCCCTTGAGCTGATTCAGGTTTGGGCATCTTGGCTGAGCCCCTTTTGGAGTCCAGGCTGACATCTTCCTCCTTCACACTCCAAAACCTTACTTTCTAGATCTTCTAATCTTCCCGCTTGGTACTAGCCAGGCAGGAGAAAATCTTGCTCCTTTTTCCTCCTTCCTTCTTCTTAATCTCCTCCACTATCAATTAAATCACCATAAAATTTCCAGCTGACTTGGGTATTTTATTATTTAGGATTTTCCCTGAAGACCATTTAAATTTAGATTTAAGTCACAATGCTGAAATTATCTTTACAATAGATAAAGACAAAAACCCAGAATATGACAGACATCAAAACAGCTATAAATAAACTTAAACACACACACACAGACACAGACACACACACACACACACAAGTACTATGAGAAAGGTAGAGTAAAAATTGAGAAAATAAATGATAGTAATGTAAGAACATTTTGAAAATAGAATTACCAGTTTGGAAAGTGGCACAAAAAATATTAAAGAAAAGAATACCTTAGGGGGGAAAAACAAATACTGAAAGAGATACAAAAGTCTTCTGAAGAGAATACCTTAAAAACAGAATTGGATAAAGATTGGGAAAAAGAGATTTTAAAAGTGATTAGAGAAAATGTGGGAGGCTGATTGGAGGGAAGCAAATTAATTGATGAAGTGCTCAGAAACAAAATCCAATTTTGAAGAGAGCTAGGAAGAAGGATAAAGAGAGAAAAATAAAATGGAGGGAAATAAACAGTATATGCATAACTATATATGTGAATGGGATGAACTTCCCATAAAACAGAAGTAGATAGCAGAATAGATAATAATCCATAATCCAACAATCTATTATTTTAAGACTCATACTTGAAAAAAAGAGTGACACAAACTAATCATAAGGCAGTAAGTACAATGTGCTATGCTTCATTGGAAATTTTAAAAAGCCAGAGGAAGAAAGATTGTTGAATGCAGAAAAGATACAGGGACTCATATGATTTCTACTAAATTACCCTCTGGAAAACTAAGATACAATTCCTTAAAAAAATTATAGAGCATCATTACTGACAAAAAAAGACAAAGTTAAGTAATTATTTTTTATCAAGAACCACTTAGAAAGAGAGAGGAGTAAGTAGAGCAGCGGCTCTGTGTTATCACAAAAATTCTCTCCAATCAAGATTAAAATATCACCACAAAACGAATACAGGAGTGAAAGAACCAAAAAGGAGACAGAGTGAAACAACTTTCAATAAAAGAAAAACCCAAGAGGTAAGCAGCGACCCTCTGTGGATCTGAGGTGAGAGGGGAGAAGTGCCTGGAAGAGGTTATAGCAAGGAGTGAAGAGCAAGTAAGTGTAAACCACAATACTCCCCTCCTCCCATTAGCCTCCAGCCCATATCTGCTGTAACAGGTTCTGAAGTAAAGCCCAAGATTATATTCAGACCCTAAAAATAATGTTCCGAGCCAACTCATACCCCTTGAAATTTCAAACCTATGAAGAAGTCCTGAGTTCAATTCTAGGGCAATGATCCATGTGGGCCCAGAGCAAAGCCAGGAATCCCAGTCTGGGCTTGGGATGAGGACAAAATCCAAAGTTTGAGGTGAGGACACATTTCTCAGGGAGAGATCACAGGGTTCTTTTTGCCCAAAACTAAGGGCAAATCTTTAGGACAGGGCAATCAAGGGTGTGTCCAATTGAATCAAGAACACCTTGAGACAAAAAACATGAGTGTAAGCCTGGAACTAGAATTTGATCAGCTCTTTACCTGATCAAGTTCTGACTGAAATCAAAAGCTTATGCTGAAGCCTGAGCTATCAGCATCTCAAAAGTCAATTGAATCAGCACCAGAGGGGGCTCTCCAAGTTCTCAGCCCCTAGATCATCTGATAAGCTATTAACAACCCAGAAAATAAGTAAAAAATAGTATCAAGGAAGTACTGAAGTTTAAGAGGGTACTCCAATTTCCCAGAAAACAGAGCCTAACTATAAAAATGAGCAAACATCAAAACACCTAACACTAACTAATTTTTATGGAGACAAAGAGAAAGGTGCAAACCCAGAAGGGAACAGTGAAAGCAAAGGAAAAACATGGAAGGTCCAAAAGAAAAATATGGATTGGACACAGAGTCTGAAATAGCTCAAAAAAGACTTCAAAAACCAATTAAGAGAGACGGGGTAAAAGTGGAGAAGAAAAAAAATGAAAGTGATCCAAGAAGAAATGGGCCAATTGAAAAAGGAGAACCAAAAACTGACAGGAAAGCCAGGTCTTAAAAATCAGAACTGACTATCTAGAAACTAATGATTTCATGAGAAATCAAGAAACAATAAATTAAAAGCAAAGGAATGAAAAAACAGAGGAAAACATGAAATATCTCATTGAAAAAAATCTGATCTAGAAAACAAATCCAGAAGAGACATTTTGAGAATTATCGCACTACCTGAAAGCCATGATGAAGGAAAAAAAATCTTGGGCAAGATAACTGCCCAGAGATTCTTGAAAAATAAAATAAAATTGAAATTGAAAGAATTCAAAGCTCACATCCAGAAAGAAATCATCAAATGACAACTTCCAGGAATATAATAGTTCAAGAGCCACCAAGACAATGAAAAAATAAAAAACTTCAAAAAGGCTAAAAGAAACCATTCAAATTCCATGGAGCTACAAACAGTATCACACAGGACCTCATGGCTTCTACATTAAAGAATCAAAAGATATGGAATATGATATTCAGGAAAGCAAAAGATTTGTGTTTACAATTAGAGTCACATACACAGCAAAACTGAGCATATTATTTCAGGGGGAACATGGTCATTCAATAATAAAGAAGTTTAACAAGCATTCCTAAGATATAAGCCTGACCTAAAAAAGAAATTTGAAGTCCAAACACAAGACACACAGGAAGTCCAATAAGGTAAATAAGAAAAAGAAAATTGAAGGGACTCATTAACATAAAAATGTTTTTATATCTACCTTGAAAGAGGATTTCTGTAATTCTCAAAAATTACTTAGTAGTAGAGAAGAGAAGGAATTTACTCAGAAAGAAGGTGGGAAAGTAACCTGATTATGATGACATGCCATATATGATATATGATGATATGATATATATAAATGTGATGATATGAAATAATATGTATATGATATGTATACATATTAATTATATTTTAAAAATTAATCAATGACTGAAAGAGAGGGTTAACTGAGAGAAAAGTGAAAGAAGAGATAAAATAAGGTGAATTATATAACATAAAGAGGTGAGAAAAATCAATATGAGAGGGGAGGATAAGGGTGGTGATGGGCTATGCTTAAACTTTACTCTTGTAACTGGTTCAGAGAGGTAAAAATGAGTATACTCAGTGGGATATAGAATTATATCATCCTATAGAGAAGTAGAATGGGAACAAAATTAGGGAAAGGGGTGGTAATTGGAGGGAAGTGGAAATGTGTGTGTGGATGACAAAAAGCAAAATACTAATGAGGAGGAACAGAGTGAAAGGGAATAAAGCAGGATCTAAAGGGCATAATATTAAGGAGGGCAATACACAGAAATCATAACACTGAACATGAATGATATGAATTCACCTAGAGAATTAAAAACCAGAATCATACTATATGTTGTTTACAAGAAACACATCTGAGTCAAGGTGACACATACAGATTCAAACTAAAAGGCTGGAGCAGAATTTATTATACATCATCTAAAGTAAGATAAAAAAAAAACATAGTAGTAGTAATAATGATACCAGATAAAGCTAAAGTAGAAATTGATCTGCTTAAAAGAGATAAAGGAATAAAATTAATTTCCTAAAAAGTACTATAAACTATGAAGCAATATAATTACTAAACATTTATACACCAATTGGTAAAGCATCTATATTTCTAAAGAAGCAATTAAATGAGCTTAAGGAGGAAATAGATAGTAAGATAATACTAGTCCCCTTTCAGAACTGGATAAATCAAATGGAACAATAAATAAGAAATAATTAAGAGAAATAAATGAAATGCTAGAAAAATGAGAGATAATAGATCTCTGGAGAAAACTCAACAGGGATAAAAAGGAATATACCTTCTTCTCAAAAGTACGTGACACATATACAAAGATTGACCAGGTACTGGGACATAGAAATATTGCAAACAAATGCAGAAAAGCAGAAATAATAAATGCAACTTTTTCAGATCATAATGTAATAAAAATCATAATTAACAGGGGTTCATGGAAGGGCAAATTTAAAATTAATTGGAGACTAAATAATTTAATTCTTAAAATCTGGTGAGTCAGAAAAGAAATCATAAAAATATATATGGACATCATTAAAGAGGATGAGAATGAGGAGATATATATCAAAATCTATGGGATACAGACAAGGTAGTACTCAGGGGAAAATGTATATCTCTGATTGCCTATATCAACAAAATAGAAAGGGAGGAGATCAGTGAGTTGGGCTTGCAACTTAAAAAAAAAATTAGAAAAAGAATAAATTAAAAATCTTCAGATAAAAACTAAATTAGAATTCCTAAAAATTAAAAGAGAAATTGGTAAAATTAAAAGTAAAAGAACTATTGAACTAATAAATAAGACCAGGAGCTGGTACTTTGAAAAAACAAATACAATTAAGTGCTGGTAAATATAATTAAAAAATAGAAAGAAGAGAATGTAATTGATAGTATCAGAAATGAAAAGGGAGATCTCATCTCTAATGAAGAGGAAAATAAAACAATTATTAATAACTACTATGTCCAATCATATAGCAATAAATATGATCTTCTAGGTGAAATGGACAAATATTTACTAAAAATATAAATTGCCTAGATTACAAAAAAGGAAATAGGATACTTAAATGTAATCCCATTTCAGAAAAAGAAATTGAACAAGCCATCAAGGAACTTTCAAAAAACAACCAGGACCTGCTGGATTCACAAGTGAATTCTATCTAACATTTAAAGAACAACTAATCCCAGTATTACACAAAGTATTTGAAAAAATAAACACAGAAGGAGTCTTACCAAATTCATTTCATGATGCAAATATGGTACTGATTCCTGAACCTGGAAGACCAAAAACTAAGAAAGAAAATTGCAGATCATTCTCCTAATGAACATAGATGCAAAAATCTTAAAATAAAATACTAGCAAAGAGACTACAGCAAGTCATCACAAGGATTACCCATTATGACCGGATGGGATTCACACCAGAAATGCAAACCTGGTTTAACATTAGGAAAACCATACACATAATTGACCAAACTAACAGAAATCACATGATTATGTCAAGAGATGCAGAAAAATCTTTTTCTATTGAAAACACTAGAAAGTACAGGAATAGAAGAATCTTTCCTCAAAATAATAAACAATATTTATTTAAAATCATCAACAAGTATCATCTGCAATGGGGATAATTTAGCATCCTTCCCAATAAAATCAGGAGTGAAGCAACAATGCTCATTATCATCACTATTATTGTATATTGTATTAGAAATGATAGGTGTAGCAATTAGAAAAGAAAAAGAAATTTAAGGAATTAAAGTGTGCAACTAGTAATTTAAACTGCCACTCTTTGTAGATTATATGATGGTATACTTAGAGAACCCAAGAAAATCAACTATAAAACTAGTAGAAATAATTAATTATTTTTTCAATGTTGCAGTATACAAAATAAACCCACATAAATCATCAGCATTTCTATTTATTTCACTCCAGACAATATGAAATATTTAGGAATCTATCTGCCAATACAAACTCAGGAATTTTATGAACACAGCTACAAAATACTTTTGAATTTTGAATTTTGAATTTGAAAACGAATAAAACTAGATTTAATTGTTCATGGGTAGGATGAGTTAATATAATAAAAATGACAATACTACCTAAACTAATTTACTTATTCAGTGTGATACCTTTACATTTTCAAAAAACATTTTTATAGAATTAGAAAAAATAACAAAGTTCTTTGGGAAGAACAAAAGATCAAGAATATCAAGGGAACTAATGAAAAAACATGTGAAGGATGGAGGCCTAGCAGTATCAGATCTTAAATTGTACAATAAAGCAGAGATCATCAAAATAATATGATGCTGATTAAGAGGTAGAAGGTTGGAACAGTGGAATAGACTTGGGGTAAATGACCTCAGATAGATAATGTTCAATAAATCCAAAGATCACAGTTTTTGGCGCAAGAACCGACTAATTGACAAAAGTTGCTGGGGAAATTAGAAAATAGTGGTGGGAGAGATTAAGTTTACATCAACATCTCACATCCTATACCAAGATAAATTCAGTATGAGTAAATGACTTAAATATAAAGATGCAAATTATGAATAAATTAGGGAAGCATAGAATTATTTACCTGTTACATCTAAGGAAAAGGGAAGATTTTATGACCAAAAAAGAGACAGAGAACATTACAAGATATAAAATGACTTATTTTGTTTATATTAAATTAAAAGATTTTGTATAAACAAAACCAATGCAGGCAAGATTAGAAGGGAAGCAATAAACAGGGGAAAATTAGAAAAAAGTTTTTCTGATAAAGGTCTCATTTGTCAAACATACAAAGAATCAAGTAAAATTTATAAGATTATAAGTCTTTTGCCAATTGATAAGTGTTCAAAGGATATGAATAGGCAGTTTTCAGATGATAAAATCAAAGCTATCAATAATCAAATTAAAATATGTTCTAAATCTCCTCTGATTAGATAAATGCAAAAGAAAACAACTCTGAAATAACATCTTGCACCTATCAAATTGGCCACTCTGACAGTAAAGGAAAATAACATTGGAGGGACAGTGGCAAAATTAGAACACTAATGCATTGGTTGTAAATGTATTTGACCATGCTGGAGGGCAATTTGGAATTGTGCCCAAAGTGTATAAAATAATGCATACTTTTTGATCCAGTGATACCACTACCAGGACTGTATCCCAAAGAAATAAAAAAAATGGGAAAGAACCTGTTTGTACAAAAAATATTTATAGCTATGGTTTTTTTGGGGGTAGTAAAGAATTGGAAACTGAAAGGATGCCCCTCAATTACGGAATGATTGAACAAATTGTGGTATATGATGGTGAAGGAATGTTATTGTGTTATCAGGAATGATGAAAAGGAAGATTTCAATAAGGACTGGAAAGACCTACAGGAAGTGACGCAGAGTGAAATAAACAGAATGAGGATAACATTATACACAGTAAGTGAAATATTGTGGAACAATTAAATTTTATACACTTTGTTACTAATAGCAATATAATGATCTGGCAAAATTCTTAGGGACTTATATAAAAATGCCCTGCACATCTAGAACAAGAACTATTGGAGTATAAATGCATATGAAAACATACAATTTATAACTTCTTTATTTGGATATATGATTGCATGTTTTTCTTTTATAGTATTTTTCACTCACAAAAATGAGTAATATGGAAATATGTTTTGAGTAATAATACATGTATGACCCAGAATGAATTACTTGACAATTCCTCGAGGGGGGAAGAAAGAAGGGAGGTACATAGCAACTTCACAAAAATTGATCATGTATTCGGGCATAAAAACTTACAGTCAAATGTAGAAAAGCAGATTATATTATACACATACTTTTGAGACAATGATACAATGAAATTACATGTAATAAAGGTCTTTGATAAAATAGATTAAAATTATTTGGAAGCCAAATAATTCAATCCTAAAGAATTAGTGTATTAAAAACACCACAGAAACAAATTAGGAAATCTTTTAAAATTTATGGGATATAGTTAAAGTACTTCTTAGAGGAAAATGTATATCTCTACTTGCTTACATCAATAAAATAGAGAAAGAGCAGTCCAATAAACTGGGCATCAAAATAAAAAAAAAATAACACTAGACAGAGAACAAATTTTAAATCCCCAAGTGAACACTAGATTGATTCATTTGAAAAATCAAATGTGAAACTAAAATAATAGAAAGTAAGAAAACTAGCAAACTAATAAATGACACTGAAACTGATTTTGTTTAAAAACAATAAAGGAAAACATTAGTTAATTTAACTTAAAAGAAGAAAGAAAAAAAACACCAATGTAAAAAATAAAAAGGGTGAATTAACTTCCAACGAAGTTGAATTTAAAGCAATTATTAGGAATTATTTTGCCCAATTGTACACAAATAAATATGATAATCTAAATGAAATGGATACATACTTATAAAAATGTAAATTGTCCATATTAACAGAAGAAGAAATAAAATACTTGAATAAACCTATCTTGGAAAATTGAAAAAAATTGAATGAGTCAGAAATGAGTTCCTTAAGGCAAAATTCCCTGGACTAGCTAGATTCACAAGTGAATTCTCCCAAATATTTAAAGAACAATTAATTCTAATAATATTTCAAGCATTTGAGAAAATAGACAAAGAAGGAATTTTGTCAAATTCCTTTCATGAAACAAATATGGTGCTGATTCCTAAAGTAGGAAGAGCAAAAATAGAGATAGAAAATTATAGATCAATTTCCCTGATTAATATTGATGAAAATTTTAAATAAAATAATATCAATGGGATTGCAGCAATATATAACAAGGAACATTCACTATGATTGGGTACAACTTATATCAGAAATATATGGCTGGTTCAATATTGTTAAAATTATCAGTATAATTGTCCAATTAGATAAGAAAACCAACAGAAAACACATGATCACATTAATAAATTGAAAGTAAAATTTGACAAAATCCAGCAGGCTTTCTAATTTAAAATATTAGAAAGTATAGGAATAAATGGAGTTTTCCTTAAAATGATAAGTATCTATCTAAAATTAACTGCAAACATTATTTGTAGTAGAGATAATAAACCAGAAGTCTTTCTAATAATGACTTGTTCATAAAGACTGAGGGCATATAGAAATTCATATATAGATATATGGATAAGGGAAGAATGTATTACTAATCAAGGGATAGAGGAAATTATGGGATATAAAATGGATAATTTCAATTATATCAAATTTTAAAAGGGTTTGCATAAACAAAAATAATGCAGCCAAGATTGGAAGGAAAACAAGAAAATGGGAAAGCATTTTCATAGCAAGTGTCTCTCATAAAAGCTTCATTTCTCAAATTAACCATAGAGAATATAGTCAAATTTCTCTGAATACAAGTCACTCCCCAATTTAAAAAATGGTTAAAGGATAAGAGCAGGTAGTTTTCAGATAGAGAACTCAAATTTATCTCTAGTCATATTTTTTCAAATGCTGTAAATCACTACTGATGAGAGAAATGCAAATTAAAACATCTCTGAGGTACTTCCTTATGCCTACCAGATTGGCTGATATTACAGAAAAATAAAATGACAAGGTTGAAGGGGATGTTGAAAAAACAAACTCTAAAGCACTGTTGGTGGAGTTGTGAACTGATCTGACTATTCTGAGGAACCATTTTTACTCTGTCCTAAAGGCTACAAAATTGTGAATGTGCTTTTATCCAGCCATACAACTACTTATTTGTACCCTAAAGAGATGAATTAAAAAGTAAAAGGACCTATATGTACCAAAATATTTATAACAACTCTTTTTGTCATGGCAGAGAATTAGAATACTCATCAATTTGGGAAAAGATGAATAAGTTGTGATGTATCATTTGATGGAATACAACATTACTATAATAAATGACAAGCAGGATGCATTCAGAAAAAAAATACTTGGAAGATTTGCATGAATTGATGCAAAGTGAAAAGAATAGAATCATGAGAACACTAAACAGCTATTTTATTTTATGCTTAATTTGAATAGCTGGCCTATTTTCAGCATTACAGTGATACAAAGGACTTAGGAAAAAATGTTACCCACCTTCAAAGAAAGAAGTGATGGAGTCTGAAAATTGACTGAAGTATGTGTGTATTTTTCTTTTTTTTACTTTATTAGATTTTTTGCCTGTATTTTCTTTTGCACTATGGCTAATGTGGAGATATTTTGCATGGCTACATGTCTACAATTTATATAAAATTATTTGACTTCTCAAGGAAGTTGGAGTAGAAGGAAGGAGAAAATTTACAATTTGAAAATTTTTTAAAATGAGTATGAAAATATTTTTATTTACATGTAGTTGAGAAAAATGAATAAACATGTTTTTAAAAGCTGTGGATTGTTAAGTGTGTGTGCATGTATTTGTTTTTGTAGATAAAGTAAGGAACGTGGCATTGTATGATTTTAAGAATATGAATGAAATAAATAGAAATGCAGTTAATTCACCTTTGTGTAGCTCATCACTTTTATTTCTCTTTCTTCACAAATATTAAGGAGATATATACAAATAGGAGCTAAACCTGTGGTTTCATTATTGTAGAGAACTTTCAGATCAGGGAAGTCCTTTACCAAAGCTTAGAATTTTTTCTGCAACCTTTGGATTTGGAAATTTGTCTTGAGTACTTAGAATTTAACTGACTCCCTCTATCTTACACATCTATTATGTGGCAGAGGCAGGACTTGAAATCAGGTCTTCCTCTTCTCAGCCTTCAAGAAAATTCATTATTCTGGGTTTATTAAATATTGATTTATCAGTCCTGACCATTATATCCATGCTTCCTACTCACATTCCAAGGTAACAAGATAATGATGCTAATTGTCATAAGTTAATAGTTTCCACTGTAAACCTTAAAATTTCTCAGACTTATGAATGTTGGAAATTTCCCCATTGGGGAATCTTCTACTTAAAAAATTCCCTAACAGATAGTGAGAATTCTACTTGAATGAAGAAAACTCCTTGCCTTGGGAATATCCCTACTCCACCCTACTTAAGACTGCTTTAGGACAGAAAACTCCTTGCTGAACAATGAAAGTGCTTTGACCCATGCTTATGGAAAGGACAGGAAGTTCTTTGAGTCATGCCTGTTTTTAAAATTGATACAATGGGATGCTAGGTACCCATATAGGTGGGGCAACTTGTAAACTACTTAAACCTAAAAGGGTGATAACTTATTCAGAGGTTTTTTCTTAATGAAATTTGTTGAAACAGCAGCATTTTTTTCTGACTTACTAAAGAGATTAAAACTACTCAGCTGTGAATTCAAAATGGGAGGTCCTTTAGAAACATCTACAGTGATTGGTAGATGTAAGGACTTAGGGGAGGTGACAGAGGAAATTTTGCCCTTAAAAATAAGAGCTTGGATCTCATTTAGAGATCTCGATTTCTGATTCTCATTCTGGAGAATCTCATTCTGAGAGACTCATTTCCTTGAGGACTGATGCTTGAGAGCTCTTTCCTTGGAGAGAGATCTCTTTGAGGAGAAGTGCTCTTGGAGGAAATCTCATTCTGAAGGAGAGCTCCTTGAGGAGCTCCTCTGAGGGGCTCTGTCCCTCTGGGGTAGGAGCTCTGGAGGCTCTTGAGAGAGGCCCTTTGAAATAATCTCTGGCTGGAAGACTCTTTGAGGAAGGATGCTGGCCTGGTGTCACTAGTATCCTTGTTTAGTCAGACCTTGTGGTGAGTGTTAAAAAACTGACTGATTTCTCTTTTAAGACTCAGGTCTAGGCCATATTGGCTTGAGGCCCTTCATACTTATCCCTTTCTTACTCTCTCTCTCTTTCTTTGATTACTCATTGTATTGTTAATTAAAATCTCTATAAAACCCAATTGACTTGGGTATTTGAATAATTGGGAATATTTCCCTGGCGACCACCTTATATTTGATTTTAAAACCCAAGACACTGTAGTGAAACATATTTCTGCGGTCAAATTTACTCACCCTCTCTTATATCTATCACAATTTATATCTTCCACTATTTTAATCACTGCAGTTTAAGACCTCAACCATTTTAAATCTCACACCACCCAAACTTTAATGGGTTCTACTGTTGCCTTGCATTCATTTATCCACTTGCTTTGACTCTGAAAATACTTGAACTGCTGCTCTGTCTTTCCATATTGAGTTAATAATTCCTGATCAATGATGGCACACTCTGTACTTTTCAAGGCACTATTGAGAAACAAATAAACAAAAAAAAGGCAAGTTATAGATAAGGAAATGGTAGTGATATATTAAGAATAGCAACATTTACTCTTCATTTAACATTAGGAGGATCTTAGTAAGAAATCAGGGTTAATTAACAGTGTGATCCTAAGGAAGCTACTTAATGGAGATAATTTTGCTTATCTTAATATGGATGTATCCATAATTAATCCTATTTTTCATTCATTCAAGAAATGCATATTTAGGGTTTATTACATCTATTTATACAACACTTAGGAAGTATAGGGCACTAGACAGAGTGCTAGGCTTAGAGTTCAGAGCATTTTAGTTCATATATGACTCCTTATATACATAAACTTCTCCCAGCCCTGGAATTAACTCTTTGAAATTATGCTTCTCACTTGCAGTCTCTCAATCTGATTGAACGACTCTTCCCATAACACTGACTTATGAAGGGTGTCCATGCCAGTGATGTTTCAATTCTTTTGAGGCTGCACTGAAAACTTCTCTACCATGCTCCCTCTATCAGGAACTTTCTTCTCATTTATGCAGATAGATAAATAGATAGATAGATAGATAGATAGATAGATAGATAGATAGATAGATAGATAGATAGATAGATAGATAGATAGATAGGTGGGTAGGTAGATAGATAGATAATCAGAGGGACTATGCCTCTATTGTATACCTTGTACTAACAATACTAAGAAAGTGAAAAATCACCTTGAATGTTATGTTAGTAGCCCTTTTTATGACCTGACATTTTAGCAGCACAATCTAAATGCTCTGAGTAGTAGTGAAAGCATATCCATGATCTGAGCTGATTTTAGTTCACAAGAGGTTCCATTTGTTTTTATTGAGGTTAATGGATCTGTGAATACAGATCCATTAACCTCAGAATTTTTAAATGTTAAATCAGAAGCTTTAAATAAATGTTAACATGAGACACCAATTACTGATACTGTAATACCAACCAGAGGGCAAAATTTGGAGCATTGCCTAGGAAGAATATGTTAAAAACCCTGAACTCCTTTATTAGTAAGATAAAGATGATGAAAAGAAATTAATATTTTTGGGTAACAGCCAATCAAAATAAATTATTTTCCCCTTAAATACATTTATTAAAGAGCTGCAAATTCTAAGACTTTATATTCCCAAACTTTAATAAGAGTATATTATTATTATTATTAATATTGCCAATACTACTGTGCAACTCCATTACCACCTTAAGGAATTAATTTACTTGAATTTTATGGGAGTGAAATTACCATGCCATCTCTGAAAACAGTGCCTTTGCAAGGAGGGTGAAGGTTGTTTCTTTCAAGAATAGAAATGTTGTATAGTTGGACAGGCCAACAATCAGACTGTCAGTTAGAATCCTCTCTACTAGTTGTAGACTAGTTGTCTTTCAATACTACCAACATAATATATATATGCGTGCCATGATAACAGTTACTCAAGTACACAACACTGGAATCATCTTTGATACTATTCTCTCCATTAGTCTCCACATGTCAGTATTACTTGTCATTGATTCTACCCCTCCAGCATCTCACAAATGTTCCTTTCTCTCATATCACTGAATTTCTATCCTAAGATTCTTACATCTCGTATCTCATCTATTACAAAGCTGCCTAACTGGTCACCTTGTCTCCAGTCTCTTTCTTCACCAATTCATTCTCCATACGGATGGCAAATTGATATGCCTAAAAGGCATATATCAGTCTGTTTTCCCTTTAGTCTTGTCAAAAAAATTCTTAAGTGACTTCTTTTATTAAAAAGTTGCTCCTTTTCATCTTGGATAAAAGGAAATATTATCAACCTGATATTAAGAATTTAGTTTACTCTGGTTCTTATTTAACTCTGAAATCTTATTTAATACTATTCCTCTTCTCATATTTTGATTAAACAGGACCACTTAAATATTTTTAATTGTTGATACAATTTTTAATAATTGTTTTATGACATTTTGTGATCCATATCTTCTAATTTGCTCTCACTCTTCCTCCCTCCCCAAGAGGACAGGTAATATGATGTAGTTAGCACATGTATTGTTATATAATAGGGATTTTCATGACTATCATGTTGTGAAAGACACACCTCTTATACTTGAGAGAAATATATGGAGTCAATAGAGTGAAGAGTTATAAATATTGGAGGGGAAGTGGGAAAATTAAGATATTAATACACATTCAGTGGAACTGTGAACTGACAAAACCATTCAGAAGAGGAATTTGGAACTATACCCAAAGGGCCATGAAACTTTGAAAATCCTTTGACTCAGCATTAACATTACTAAGTTCATCATAAGCCAAAGAAATCAAAGATAGTAGAAAAGAACGTACTTGCATAAAAATATTTATAACAGTTCTTTGTGTGGTAATAAAGAACTAGAAACTAAGGAGATGCCCATCATTTGGGGGATGGCTGAACAAGTTGTGGTATATAATTGAAATGGAATACAATCATGCCATAAGAAATGATTCAAGACAATCATAAAAGAACAACTGAAAAATCTTATATGAAGTGATCAAAAGTGAAGTCAGAAGAACCAGAAGAACACTGTAAAATAAAAGCAATAGTGTGATCAACTGTGAATATCAACTTTTATCAACAAAGCAAGTTTTCAAGACAACTACAAGAGACTCAAGAGACAACATAGAAGGAAATCGTGGAGCTCAAATGCACATTGAAGAATGCCATTTTTTTTTTACTTTCTCTCCTTCATAAGATTTTCCTTTTCTTTTCTTGTAGAAGCACTATGTGTCTCCTTCTGTCTGTTTGTAGTATTTTCTCCTTGACTTGTGAGTTTGGGAGTCTGGCTATAGTAGTTCTGGGATTTTTACATTTGGAATTTCTTTCAGGAGGTGATCCATTCCTAAGGTGGAGTGAGTACTGTCCCATGCTTGTGCTGTGCCTGAGGTTGGCTCAGCTATCTCATTTCAGAATGAACACTCTGAAGAGGCAGCCTAGTTGACTTGTTGTGTGATTTACAACTGTTCACTTCACCTGTTTATAGTTTGGTTCTACTCAATCCAAACTAGGCTGAACCTTGTCAATCTGTAATAAATTGGGCCTGGCCTAAACTGGATTATTCTGGGTCACTTTCTTCTCACTGTTGTTTTTTCTGTATTGCATTGGGTTTTGCTCTTACTCTGATGACTTTGAACTGAATTCACTATTCTCTTTCTTTTGCAGCTTGTACTCTACTGTGACTAAGAAACAGTAAGGCTTTTTTCGTGCTCATTCCTCATATCTTAGTGAGAATATTGGTCCTTGTTTCTCTTGATTTTTTTTTCTGGGCCAGAGCACAGTTTCACCATTTCTTCTGTTGATTCTGTTGCTCCAATGTTCATTTTGAGACATTTTTGTTCTTCTGTGGTCATTCGGAAGGTGATTGAAAGCTCTGAGTGTTTCATGCTTTGCCATCTTAGCCTGTCACTACCACTGAGGTGGTTGGTATTGCCAATCCCTTCAATCCCAAAATAACATACTATCTTAATGGTTCTGACATATATCTTTTTTTTACAACATGAACTTGGAAATATATATTCCATGATAGCACATGTATAATATATATATGTACATATATATATATATATATATATATAATATAACTTGCCACTTCAAGGAAGAGGAAGGAAGAGGGAGAGAGAGAACATAGATTAAAGAATGTCAGAAAATAATTATTAAGAAAAATAAAAAAAATAAAAATATTCACTGTACAAGATTTCATCTCCTGCCCCTTTTACTTTGCATATGCAGTTCCTTATGTTTAAAATGTGTTCCACTTTGGAGAACTCTGTTTTCTTTCAAGCACAGCTTACATGCTATCTCCTACTTCAACTCTTCTTCCAGTGTTAATGTCCTCTCTCTCTGGAAATATATTTATATCACTTTTTAAATATTTTTATTTGTATTACATATACATATGTGTCTGCAGGTATCTATCTATGTATCTATCTACCTATCTATCTTTCTGTCTATATATCTATAAGTATAGATACATACCCATAGAAAAACACACAGACATGTATGAATGTGTATACTTATAAGTGTATACACACACTGATATGGTTACCTGAAATCTCACTCCAATAAAAATTAATTGAGGGCAGAGAATAATTTATCTTTTCCTTTGTATCCCCACCTCCTAGTACAATGCCTTGAATATAATGATAATTAAATGTTTGGTGAACTGAATTGGATTCACCATTTAAAAAATATCCTACATTAAGTAAGTACCAGATGTTGTTGTTACCTTTATGAAATTAAATCAATTTAGTAAATATTTGTTGATTGGATCAGTATTTTTCTTGTTAAACATTGTGTTAAATGCCAAGGAGGGAACAGGCAAAAGAAATTAATTTAGATTGTGAACATATTAATTGCAGAGAATGATTTCTATAGTGTATAGGACACAGTAAGTACTTGAGAAATGCTTTGTCATTCATTCATTCTTTTTTTCTTGGAACAACATGCCATCATACTGTGGAACCATGTTTTGATATTGATATATTTATAAGATATAATGCAAAATACTGTACAAACAACTATATGACAGAGATATGTCAAATATTTTAACTTCTATATTCCTCTTAGAGATAGTATTCAGAGAAGGAATGGAACAGTTTCAGTTTAGAGCACTTGTTAGTAGATTCATGGAACTAGAAATGGAACCTGAAAGGAGTGGAGAATTTTATATAGAAGAATAACAGAAGTGAATTTTAAGAATGAATGACACAAAAGTCATTGGCATGGACCATATACTATCAATAAATTATTCAACAAGAATTTACTAAATGTCTGCTATGCATGAGCCAGAGAACAAGGGTCTGGAATAGACAAAAACAAAAGGATAAAGAAAACATAAAAGATCCCCTCATGGGAAAAGGATTAAAAAACAAACAAACAAAGAACAGTATCAGTTAAAGGAATGGAGAGAAAAGATACCTATTTGAGAAGAAAACAAAGAGACATGAATTAAAAAGGTAAAATCAAGAAATTGAAAAATATATCAGTAAAACCCCCATACAAAATGGATAACAAGCATGTAATCAGGGGAAGAAAGGAACAGGAAAACCTTTTTTAAAAAAGCTAAAATATATGCAAAAATAAATACTAAAAAAAGCAGGAGTTGCAATCTTATCTGATAAAGAAAAAATAAAAATTTTAAAAAACCTCTTTTGTTTCAGGTCCCATGTTTAGTTTTGGATTGTTAAGGAAATAAGCCTCTTAGAACAAGGATCATTCATCCTGGAAGGCAATGGGAAATAAAGATGAATTAAGTAAAAGGGGGAGAGGTTTTAAAGAGTTTTACATGTCCTCCCCAAAAGGAAGAGGAATTTTATACAATAGGCAATAAATAGTCTTTTTAGGACCTTTATAAAATAAAATTCATAGACACATTTAATAAGTGACTGACTTTGACAACAGAAGTTATAATTTAACTTATTATATATAACCGACAATGCCACATAGACCATTATGGAACCCAGAAAGGAGCATTCCTTATTATTGTCACTTGATTCCTGACCAGTATTACAACTGATTGCAAAGTTCTCAGATGATGAGATTTTAAACTTTAGACAGGGATCAGAAAGAGATTAAACAGGAATGAAAAAAGTCTGTCACCAATAAAGGAAAAAAATAAGGATTAGTGGGAAATTTAAGCAGATCAAATAATTCATTCCTAGTGAAAGTGTTTTAGAAAAATATGTAAAAATAATGTTTATTATTTGGTCTATTTAAATAAATAAAATAAAGCTTCCACATACCATTAAAAAGCTTGCTAATGTATTTTCTTTGTTAAATGTTCCATTTGGTTATGGATTAATGCTCAGATTGTGAGATGCTAGTATACCAAAAGTAGAGGACTACAATAAGTCTAAAATGTTGGTTCCATCTTTCTGAGAGGCAAAGAACAGATACTATAATGCCAAACACAAATCTTTTTTCAACCATACCTTTACATTTTAACATTCAGTAATTTAAAGATGAAGGAGCATTTGTATGCTCAGATTTAGGAAGGCAGAATAAAGGACACTGCTCACCTAAACCCTCCTAACACACAAAAAATAGAAAATCAATCAACTCAAAATGAATGGAAGCAGGAGGGATACATTTCACAGAGATGAAAAGAGACAGTACCCATCAAGTTTGACTTTGGGGGAACAGTCAGAACTTAGACCACTCCAAAGCACTTCTAGGTGGTCTGAGGCATTGAAATGGAAAATTAGGGAGCAGCCTAACATTCTTTTTTTTCAGTTTAATAGTTTGGGGTTTTCTCTTTCTTTTTTTTTTAATTTAATTTTTTAATTTAATTAAATATTATTTTTTTTTGTTACAATACTCACTTTATTTCCCTCTCTCCCCACCACCCACCCTTCCTGCAGTGAAGGGGCAATTTCATTGGGTATTACTTGTGTCCTTGATCAGAACCTATTTCCATGTTGTTGTTTGCACTAGGATGTTCATTTAGAGTCTACATCCACAACCATATCACTTTGACCCATGTATTCAAGCAGTTGTTTTTCTTTAGTGTTTTTACTCCCACTGTGTTTCCTCTAGATATGGATAGTGATTTTTCTCATAGATTCCTCCAAGTTGTTCAGGATCACTGCATTGCCACTAATGGAGAAGTCCATTTCAGTAGATTGTACCACAGTGTATCAGTCTCTGTGTACAATGTTTTCTGCTCCTCTCACTCTGCATCAATTCCTGGAGGTTGTTCCAGTCTCCATGGAATTCTTCCAGTTCATTATTCCTTTCAGCACAATAGTATTCCATCACCAACATATAACACAATTTGTTCAGCCATTCCCCAATTGAAGGGCATCTCCTCATTTTCCAATTTTTTGCCACCACAATGAGCACAGCTATGAGTATTTTTGTACATGATTTTTTCCTTATTATCTCTTTAGGGTACAAACCAAGCAGTACCATGGCTGGATCAAAGGGCAGACAGTCTTTTATTGCCCTTTGGGCATAGTTCCAAACTGCCCTCCAGAATGGTTGGATCAATTCACAACTCCACCAGCAATTCTACCACATCCCCTCCAGCATTCATTACTTTCCTTTGCTGTCATGTTAGCCAATCTGTTAGGTGTGAGGTGATACCTCAGAGTTGTTTTGATGTGCATTTCTCTGATTATTAGAGATTTAGAGCACTTTTTCATGTGCTTATTAATAGTTTTGATTTATTTAACTGAAAATTGCCTATTCATGTCCTGTGTCCATTTATCAATTGGACAATGGCTTGAATCTTTGTACAATTGATTTAGTTCCTTTTAAATCTAAGTAATTAGACCTTTGTCAGAGGTTTTTGTCATGAAAATTGTTACCCAATTTATTGCTTCCCTTCTAATTTTGGATGGATTAGTTTTGTTTGTACAAAAACTTTTTAATTTGGTGTAATCAAAATCATTGATTTTATATTTTGTAATTTTTTTTTCTAGCTCTTGCTTGGTTTTAAAGTCTTTCCTTCCCTGAGATATGGCTAGTATACTATTCTGTGTTCACCTAATCTGCTTATAGTTTCCTTCTTTACATTCAGGTAATTCACCCATTCTGAGTTTATCTTGGTGTAGGGTATGAGATGTTGATCAAACCTAATCTCTCCCATACTGTCTTCCAATTTTCCCAGCAGTTTTTATCAAATAGTAGGTTTTGATCCCCAAAACTGGGATCTTTGGCCTTATCATAGACTGTCTTGCTGAGGTCGCTTGCCCCCAGTCTATTCCACTGATCCTCCTTTCTGTCTCTTATCCAGTAACAAATTGTTTTGATGAGCACTACTTTATAGTATTATTTGAGATATGGGAGTGCAAGTCCTCCTTCCTTTGCATTTTTTTTCATGATTTCCATGGATATCCTTGATCTTTTGTTCTTCCAAATGAACTTAGTTATGGTTTTTTTCTAATTCAGTAAAAAAGTTTTTCGGTAGTTCAATGGGTATGGCACTAAATAAGTAAATTAATTTGGGCAGGATTGTCATTTTCATTATGTCATGAGCAATAAATGTTTCTCAGTTGTTTAGGTCTAGTTTTAATTGTGTGGAGACTGTTGTATTCATATATTTCCTGTGTTTGTCTCAGGAGATAGATTCCTAAGTATTTTATATTGTCTAGGGTGATTTTAAATGGAATATCTGTTTCTAATTCTTGCTGCTTAGATGGTTTGGAGATATATATATATAAATGTTGATGATGTATTCTAGTTATTTTATATCCTACAACTTTGCTAATATTGTTGATTGTTTGAACTAGCTTTTTGGTTGATTCTCTAGGATTCCTTAAGTAGACCATCATATCTGCAAACAGTGATAGCTTGGTCTCCTCATTTCCAATTTTAATACCTTCAATTTATTTTTCTTCTCTAATTGCTACTGCTAGTGTTTCTAGTACAATGTCAAATAGTAGGGGTGATAATGATCATCCTTGTTTCACTCCTGATCTTATTGGGAAGGCTTCTAGTTTACCACCATTGAAGATGATGTTTGCTAATGGTTGTAGATATATACTGTTTATTAATTTTAGGAAAGGCCCTTCTATTTCTATACTTTCTAGTGTTTTCAATAGGAATGGGTGTTGTATTTTAACAAAGGCTTTTTCTGCAGCTATTGAGATAATCATGTGATTTTTGTGAGTTTACTTGTTAATATGGCCAATTATGTGGATAGTTTTCCTAATATTGAACCATCCTTGTATTCCTGATATGAATCCTACCTGGTCATAGTGAATAACTCTTGTGATAACTTGATGGAATCTTTTTGCTAGTATCCTTTTTAAGATTTTTGCATCTATATTCATTAGGGAGATTAGTCTATAGTTTTCTTTCTCTGTTTTTGACTTGCCTGGTTTTGGTATCAGTACCATATTTGTGTTGTAAAAAGAATTTTGAGAACTGCTTCTTTGCTTATTATGTCAAATATTTGTATAATATTGGGGTTAGTTGTTCTTTGAATGTTTGATAGAATTCATTTGTGAAACCATCTGGACCTGGGGATTTTTTCTTAGGGAGTTCTTTGATGGCTTGTTGAATTTCTTTTATTTTATATGGGGTTGTTTAGATAATCTATTTCTTCATCTGTTAGTCTAGACAATTTATATTTTAGTAAGTTAACATCCATATCACCTAGATTGCCATATTTGTTGCAATAGAATAGCACATAATAGTTTTTAATGATGGCCTTAATTTCCTCTTCATTAGAGGTATTTTCATATTGGATAATGTCAATTTGATTTTCTTCTTTCCTTTTTTTTAATTAGACTGACCATTACTTTGTCCATTTTATTTATTTTTCAAAGTACCATCTCCTAGTCTTATTAATTAAATCAATAGTTCAGTGACTTTTGATTTTACTAATATCTCCTTTGATTTTTAGGATCTCTAATTTAGTCTTGATCTGAGGATTTTTAATTTGTTCACTTTCTAGTTTCTTAACTTGCATGCCCAATTCATTGACCTCTGCTCTCCCTAATTTGTTAATATATGAACTCAAGGATATAAACTTCTCCCTGACTACTGCTTTGGCTGCATTCCATATATTTTGAAAGGATGTCTCTTCATTGTAATTTTCTTCAATGATTTGTTCTTTGACTAACAGGTTTTGGAGAATCTTATTGTTTAATCTCCAGTTAAATTTTATTTCCTTCTCCATGTACCCTTTTTATTATTTTCATTGCATTTTCATCTGAGAAGGTTACATTATTATTTCTGCACTTTTGCACTTGTTTGCAATGTTTTTATGCACTAATACATGGTCAATCTTTGTGAATGTACCATGTGCTACTGAAAAGAAGGTGTATTCCTTTTTATCCCTATTTATTTTTTCCACATATCTACTAACTCTAATTTTTCTAAGATTTCATTCACTTCTCTTACCTTTCTCTTATTTATTTTTTGGTTTCATTTATCTAGTACCGATAGAAGAAGTTTCAGGTCACCCACTAGTATAGTTTTTCTATCTATTTCATTCTTGATCTCCTCTAATTTCTCCTTTAGAAATTTGGATACTCTGCCATTTGGTGAATACATGTTGAGTACAGAAATTTTATCCTTCTATATACTGCCTTTTATCAGGATATAATTACCTTCCCTATCTCTTTTAAATAAATTTATTTTTATTATGGCTTTGTCACATATCATGATTGCAGCTCCTGCCTTCTTTTTATCAGTTGATGCCCAATAGATTTAGCTCCATCCTCTTACTTTCACCCTATGCATATCTATCTTCCTCATGTGTGTTTCTTGCAGACAGCATATGGTAGGGTTTTAAATTCTAATCCACTCTGTTATTAGCTTGTGTTTTATGGGTGAGTTAATTCCATTCACATTCAGAGTTATGATTACCAGCTGTGCATTTCCCAGCATTCTGATTTCCACTCATAGTCTTGCCTTTTCTTCTTTCACTGATTCCTTCTACACCAATCCTTTTTATGGTTCTCTTTGAGTTCTGTGCTTGGACATCAAATGTTCTGTTCAGGTCTGGTCTTTTCTTTACAAATGCTTGGAATTCTTCTATTTTTGTTGAATGACAATACTTTCCCCTGTAAGAATATAGTCAGTTTTGCTGGGTAGTTGATTCTTGGTTGTAGACCTAGTTCCCTTGCTTTCTGGAGTATCATATTCCATGCCTTTTGGTCCTTCAGTGTAGATGCAGCCAGATCCTGTGTTATCCTCACTGTGGTTCCATGGTATCTGAATGATTTTTTCTTGGCAGCTTGTAATATAGTTTCTTTGGGCTGATAGTTCTTGAATTTGAATATAACATTCCTGGTTGATCTCAGTTGGAGATTAAGTACAGGAGGTGATCTGTGGTTTCTTTCAATCTCCACTTGTCCCTGTTGTTCTAGAAGAGCAAGGCAGTTTTCTTGAATAATTTTCTGTAGTTTTATGTCCAGGATTTTTCTTTTGTCATTTTCTTTTGTCATGGTGTTCTGGTAGACCAATGATTCTTAAATTGTCTCTCCTCTTCAACCAAAAAGCTAATTGAAATAATCAACAACTTTAGCAAAGTTGCAGGATACAAAATAAACCCACATAAGTCATCAGCATTTCTTTATATCTCCAACACAGCTCAGCAGCAAAAACTAGAAAGAGAAACCCCATTTAAAATCACCTTAGACAAAATAAAATACCTAGGAATTTATCTCCCGAGACAAACACAGGAACTATATGAACACAACTACAAAACACTCTCCACACACTAAAACTAGACTTGAGCAATTGGAAAAAAAAAAAAAAACATTAACTGCTCCTGGATAGGATGAGCCAATATAATAAAAATGACCATCCTACCCAAACTTATTTATCTATTTAGTGCCATACCCATTGAACTACCAAAATACTTCTTCACTGATTTAGAAAAAAACATAACAAAGTTCATTTGGAATAACAAAAGATCAAGGATATCCAGGGAAATAATGAAAAAAAAAACACAAATGATGGGGGCCTTGCAGTCCCAGACCTCAAACTATATTACAAAGCAGCAGTCATCAAAACAATTTGGTACTGGATAAGAGACAGAAAGGAGGATCAGTGGAATAGACTGGGGGCAAGCGACCTCAGCAAGACAGTATATGATAAACCCAAAGATCCTAGCTTTGGGGACAAAAATCCACTATTCGATACAAACTGCTGGGAAAATTGGAAGACAGTCTGGGAGAGATTAGGAATTGATCAACACCTCACACACTCCACCAAGATAAATTCAAATTGGGTGAATGACTTAAACATAAAGAAGGAAACCATAAGTAAATTGGGTAAACACAGAATAGTATACATGTCAGACCTTTGGGAGGGCAAAGACTTTAAAACCAAGCAAGACATAGAAAGAATCACAAAATGTAAAATAAATAATTTCAACTACATCAAATTAAAAAGCTTTTGTACAAACAAAACCAATGTAACTAAAACCAGAAGGGAAACAACAAATTGGGGAAAAAATCTTCATAGAAACCTCTGACAAAGGTTTAATTACTCAAATTTATAAAGAGCTAAATCAATTGTACAAAACACCAAGCCATTCTCCAATTGATAAATGGGCAAGGGACATGGATAGGCAGTTTTCAGATAAAGAAATCAAAACTATTAATAAGCACATGAAGAAGTGTTCTAAAACTCTTATAATCAGAGAGATGCAAATCAAAACAACTCTGAGGTATCACCTCACACCTAGCAGATTGGCTAACATGACAGCAGAGGAAAGCAGTGAATGCTGGAGGGGATGTGGCAAAGTAGGGACATTAATTCATTGCTGGTAGAGTTGTGAACTGATCTAACCATTCTGGAGGGCAATTTGGAACTCTGCCCAAAGGGTGATAAAAGAATGTCTACCCTTTGATCCAGCCATAGCACTGCTGGGTCTGTACCCCAAAGAGATAATGGGGGAAAAGACTTGTACAAGAATATTCATAGCTGCGCTCTTTGTGGTGGTCAAAAATTGGAAAATGTGGGGATGCCCATCAATTGGGGAATGGCTGAACAAATTGTGGTATATGTTGGTGATGGAATACTATTGTGCAAAAAGGAATAATAAAGTGGAGGAGTTCCATGGAGTCTGGAATGACCTCCAGGAAGTGATGCAGAGCGAGAGGAGCAGAACCAGGAGAACATTGTACACAGAGACTAATACACTGTGGTATAATTGAACATAATGGACTTCTCCATTAGTGGCGGTGTAATGTTCCTGAATAATCTGCAGGTATCTAGGAGAAAAAACACTATCCATAAGCTGAGGACAAACTGTGGGAGTAGAAACACCGAGGAAAAGCAACTTCCTGACTACAGCGGTTGAGGGGACATGACAGAGGAGAGATTCTAAATGAACACTCTAATGCAAATACTAACAACATGGCAATGGGTTCGAATCAAGAACACATGTGATACCCAGTGGAATCACGTATCGGCTATGAGGGTTGGGGGGGGGGGGAGAAAATGATCTTTGTCTTTAATGAATAATGCTTGGAAATGATCAAATAAAATATCATAAAATTTTAAAAAATTGTCTCTCCTGGAACGATTTTCTAAATCTTCTGTTTTATGAATGATATGTTTCATATTTTCCTCAATTTTTTCATTCTTTTGGTTTTGTTTTATAATGTCCTGCTGCCTTGTGAGGTCACTTAATTCTAGTTGTTGTATTCTGGTTCTTAAACCTGGATTTCATCCCTGGCTTTTTGTTTATCCTTCTCCTTCTCGTCTGATTTTCTTTGGAGGTCATCTTTCATCCTCTTTGCCTCCTCTTTCATCTTCTTTGCCTCATTTTCAAGCTGGTTGATTTTTGATTTCAAGGCACTATTTTCTGTTTCCAGATGACTCATCTTAGTTTTTAAGTTCTTTTCCCAATTGTCTTTAGCTGCTCTTAATTGTGGTTTGAATTATATTTTGAGTTCTTTGAAAGCCTGTATCCAATTCACTGGGATTTCTGATTTTTTTCTTTGCTGATCCCTCCCTGTCTGTTTCATTCTCTCTTTGCTTGTTACCTGTACAGAAGCTGTATATTGTAATTTATTTATTAGTTCCCTGTTGTTTGCTCACATTTACCTCTTCTTTGCTCCCTGTATTTGTCTGTGCCCTTGCTCCTCTCATTTTTTGGTTTTGGGGGTTTCTGTCAGTCTTCCCTCTTGGAACTTTGACAGAAGGTCTCTCCCTGCACTCTTTGGGGGAGAGGTGTTGTTATAAATATAAATATAAATATAAAAACTTATATATAAATATATAAGTATAAATTTGATGGGATTTAGTTCAGCTGAATTTGACTGAATGTGCCCTGAGGCCAAAACTTCTTGGATGGATAGAGAAATATGGAGGGTCTTCCTAGCTCTGTCCAGGCAGCCAGCCCTGTGCTACCTCTCCAGCTCCTTCCCCTTCCACTGTGTTCAACATTCTGAACCTGGAACAGCCCATCCCGCAAGGTATACCCTTCAGACCAGTGCTTTTGCCCACCCAGAGGTTCCTGCTCCCGCTGGAGCCTTAGCACTCTAGGTGGGTTGCCTGTTCTCAGATTCTGGCTTTTGGAGGGCATACCTTTTGGATTGAGTCCAGCAGGAGGGTTCCTTTGCTCTGTCTTGTTGTTAGGTTTGTTTTTCAATCACCCAGGAGCAGTCAGTTTGTGATTGGTAAGGAATTGTTTTCAGAGGTCTAAACTTCTGCTGCTTCTAAGCCACCATCTTTACTCTGCCCAAATCCAGGATAAAATTCTTAAGTAAGGAAATAGCAGAGTTTTAAGCTTCCCAACTTGCTTCCAATGAACCAGAATACCAGTGAATAGCACAATCCAAGATACAAAAGGGGAATTAGAACCAGGGGGAAGAGGATAGAACTGGCCAAAATAGTTGCAAAACTCCTCATAAGAAGTCAGCCTGGCCACCCCCTCAAAGTACAATCTGTGGCCTACCTAAAACACCTGAGAAAGTACACTGCAAGTTTTTAATAGTGCTTTCGTCACCCCAGGAGCAGATCAGAGCAGAACCTCAAGAGATAGACATAGCAATGAGAGGGAAAAATAAAAACTAGAAAAATGAGAAAAAAAACAAAGAAAAAATAACCTCATAGTTATTTTAATGATGAGGAAAGTCAAAATACAAATTCAGAAGAGGAAAACAATGTCAAAAAAGAAACATGTGAATGCCCAATATCAGGTTCCAAAAGACCTCTGGGAAGAACTTGAAAAGAAGTTAAAAAATAAAATAATAAAAGAAATGATGGGAATAATCAACAATATGGAAAATATACCAAATAGAATGACTTCCTAAAAATAGGATAGGCCAAAGAGAAATAGACTCCTACTTGCCCAGAGGAAAACACACCAAAGAAAATAACTTCTTAAAGAATAAAATTAGTCAAATAGAAACAGAAACATAAAAGCTACAGGAAGAAAATCATCCCCTAAAAATAGAATTGGGCAAATGAAATTTAATAACTCCACAAGACATCAGGAAATAATAACATGAAATCAAAAGAATTGAAAAAAAGTAGAAGAAAATCTGAAATACTTCTAACCAACTAATCTATAAAGTAGATCCATGAGAGACAATATAGGAATGATCAGAATGCCTGAAAATTATGATTAAAATAAAAAAAAACAGATCTTGGATGTCATATTACAAGAAAGCATCAGGGACACTTACCTAAATAACCTCAAATGGCAGGGATAAATAGAAACAGAAAGAATCCCCTTATCATCTTGGGAAAGAGATTCCAAAATAAAACATATCAGTACTACTATTAGCAAAATTAAAAGTAAAAGAATTCCCTAGTCAAGGAAAATGTACTATAATCAGCTAGAAGGAAACAATTCAAATATCATGGAGCTAGGGCCAGAAGGCATGGTATGGGATATTCCAAAAGGCAAAGGATCTAGGTTTACAACCAAGAATCTCATACTCAGAGAAAATGATGATAATCTTCTATTGGGGGAAAAAGAGGTTTTAATGAAATAGAGGATATCCAGGATCTCCTGGCAAACAAAAGAAATGGAACCAAAAAGAAAATTCACTAAGCAAATTTGACATTCAAGTGAAGCATGAAAATGTAAAAAGAAAGGAGGAACTTAATTGTTTCATAAGGTTGAATTGAGTACATTCATACCTGATAAGATGATAATTAAAATACTTATATCTATGATACTTGATATACTTAAGCTACTTAAAGTACTCAAGATAGCAAAAGTACTTAAGGTACTTAACTTTATCAATATTAAGCAGTGAGGAGTATGCATAGAAAGAAGGAAGACAGTAAGCTAAATAGTATGGGTTGATATCCCCTCTTACAAAAAAAAAAAGAAAGGAAAAAGGAACATATGAGGAGAAGAGAAAAGGAAAGAAAAAAGGGGTAAATTATCTTATTTTTAAATAGGCAAATAAAAGTCAGTAGAGAGGAGTAAAAATATACACTAATATCTTACATGACATATCAAGATAAAGCAAAAATGGATACTTGATCTAGAAATAAAGAGTGAAACCATAAACAAATTAGGGGAACATGAACTATTTACTTGTCAGACATATGGGTAAGGGAAAATTTTATGAAAAAACAAGACAGAGAATGTTATAAAAATGAAATAAATAATTTTGATCAAATTAAATTTAAAATGTTTTGTAAACAAAATAAATGCAGCCAAGATTAGAAGGGAAAGAAAATGAGAAAGGATATATAAAGTGTCTCTGAAAAAAGGCCTCATCAAATATATAGAAAATTGAATCAAATTTATGAGAATACAAAGCATTCTATAAATGATAAATGATCAAAGGCAAGAATAGACAGGTCTCAGATGAAGGAATTAAAATTATCTATGGTCATATGTAAAAATTTTCCAAATTTTATTGTTTGGAGAAATGCTAATTAAAACAATTCTGAGGTACCATCTCATATCTATCAACTTGGTTAAAATAACCAAAAAGGAAAATGACAAATCATGGAGGAGATGTGGGAAAATTGGGACATTAATATATAGTTGATGGAACTGTGAACTAATACAAACATTCTGGAGAGCAATATTGAAACAATCCCAAAGGGTCATAAAAGTATCAATGCTCTTTAACCCAGCAAAAAATATCAGTGGGGCTATATTCCAAGGATATGAGTGTTAGGTAAAAATGACCTACTTGTACAAAAATATTTTAGCAGCTCTTTTTGTAATGACAAGATACTGGAACCTGAGAGGATTTCTGTAAGTTGGGGAATAGAGAAACAAGTTAAGGCATAAGTTCATAATTGAATATTAATGCACTATAAGAAATGATGAAAAGGATGAGTTCAGAAAAAAAACTGGGAAGATTTATATGAACTGATACAAAGTCAAGTGAACAGAATCACAACACTGTATACAGAAACAGAAAATATTATAGAATTATCAACTCTGAAAAATTAAACTACTCTCAGCAAAGCAAGGTTCTAAGAAAAACCACAGGATTCATGAAGCATCCTTTATTAGGTTTTTAATGCATATGTAATATGTGTCTTCTTTCACTACCATGGGGAATATGGAAAATATGTTGTATGATAGGATTAGCATAACCTATATTAGACTATTTACTGCCTGGGAGGGAGTGGAAAGAGAGGATCTGATTCACAAAATATTTAATAACAATTATCAAAAATTATTTCCATACATAATTAAAATATATTAAGTTAAAAATATAGAGAGAAAGCAAAAGATTTTAAATGATGCATTACAAAAGAATAAAAAGATTACTGCTTTGGATGTTTTTTAATCCCCTCCCCCAATTTAAAGTAATATGAAACTCTGCATTAAAGAAATATGCACACACACACAGAGACACTTTTCTCAGACTGGACTTGTGATTTCATTGTGTGAGGAAGTACTAATGAGGGAACCCCCTCTACCAATGACAATTTACATGTACTTTGCAATGTGTACACTTATAAGGAAATCATACTGAGAAGTCAAGTAGCTTGTTCATGAGTTAACACACTTATTTCGTATAAGATGTGGGGTTTCAATCCAGATCTTCCTAATTTTGATATTGTTTCTCTATAAGTTTGGTTTTTTTAACCTCCTAAATAGTTGTTAACTTAGTGAATTAGAATTATGTATTCTGTTTTTATCTAAGCCCTATGAGATCACCCTGAACTATAATTCTATGAAATAGATTTTTTTTTTTAGAAAATGAATGTACTGATAACTTCCATTTCCAATTCACAACCAAGGTGATAAGAGTTAGGAATGTTCCAGGCTTATCAAAATCCAGCTACAAACAACCAAAAAAAAAAACAGCAAAAAATGTGAAGTGACATAACCAAAAAGAAGTCAGAATGATGCTGTCTTTCCACCAAAAAAAATAAGAGTGGCTACTAGGAAGTAACTATTTCCCTGGGGTAAGAGGTGAAAGCAGTGGAATCAGCAGTGTGAGTATCAGCCATATACAAGAACATGGTGAGGAGCTTGAGGAGTTACCTAGTGCAAGCACACTCAGGGAAACTCTTAGAAGAAAGAACTATATATACCAATATTCTTAACACTACGTAGTGCAAGCAGCTAAAGAGTAGAACCTTATTAAATCCACTGCACATAGCATCCAGGAGAATAAAGTAGACAGTACTCCCTGTCAGAAGTAGATCTGAATTTCAACATAAAGGCAAGATCTTTAAAAATCCCCCTACCCCAACAAACGAATTAAAGACAAAGAAAAGACCTAACCCAGGAAAGCTGTTTTAGCAAAAAGTAAGATCAAAATACAAACTCAGAAGATGACAGCAATGTCAATGAAAATTGAATTGCTTAAATGCTCAAAGACAAATGTGAAAAGATGTCAGGCCCAAAATGAGTCCCTTTAAAAACATCAAAAATTATGGAAAACCATATTATATGAGACTTAGAAGAAAAATTAGAACAGAAAATTATAAAAAAAAACTCAATATCTTAGGGTTTTTACTCTCTGAAGTAAATAGATTCTTAAAAAAAGGAAACCCAAAATGTGAAACTGGAAAAATAACTCTCTAAAAAAGGAAATACAAAAAGTCTCAAAAAGGAAAATGTCTTCCTAAAAGTAAAATTGGATAAGTGGAAGCTAAGGACTCCAAATGACAGCAGGAAACAATAAAAACAAGTTCAAAAGAATAGAAAAAAGAAGAAAATCTAAAATATCTCATTTAAAAAAAACTGTCATGAAAAGTACATTTAGGAGAGGCAATCTATGAATTGTTGAACTGTCAGAACTATCATAAAAAGGGGGGGGGAGCCTGGATATCATAATTGAAAGTAGTTATCAGAGAATGCTGCCACAATGTTTTTGAAAAAAGGGGGGGAATAGAAATTTAAATAATCCATTAGTAACAACCTGAAAGAGATCTCAGATTCTCAAATTTATCAAATTAAAGTTATCAAAGACACATTACAGAATTCTTAGGTCAAGGAGCAAATAATGAAAGAGGTCAGAAAAAAATAAATTATCATGAAGCAACAAATAAGATTACACAGGACCTAGTTTCTTCTAAATTAAAGGACCTACAGGCATAAAATATAATACTCTGTCAAGACAAAGGATCTAAGTTTATCTACTAGCAGGAATCACCTATTCAGTGAAACAGAGAATAATACTTCAGGGGAAGAAATATACATTTAACAAAATAGAGGACTCCCAAACATTCTTGATGAAATGACCAGAGATGAAAATAAAATTAAATGATCAAATTCAACATTAAGATAAGCACAAAAAGGTAAAAAGAAAATAAAAGCTCAAAGGATTCAGTAGGGTTAATTTTATTGTATTTCTACATGGGAAAATGTTTACTGGAATACTTGAGATATTTATGATAAAAGAAATAATTAGGGTATTTAAGATAATCAAGTGAAACAATGGGGTTAAACTGATTACTTTACTAGACAATATGATAACTGAGATACTTGGGATGTCTATGATATAAAAATATTTGGGTTGATTAAGATACTTAAGATATAAGGGAAATGGTGCTAAACTCATTGAATTATTACAAAAGGTGATAGCTGGAATACTTGGTATATTTATGATATTTGTAGTAACTGTATTTCTTTGAGTATTTAGGGGATGGAAGACGCTTGGGAACATTATCACTGCTGGGGTTGTGAATAGGAGCATATGGACAGAGAACATTGAGTGGGATGAGTATGATAGGATGATATCCAACCCCCAAAAATAAAACAAAATTGAGGAATAAGGAGTACACTGGAAAAAAGAGAAAGAGAAAATTGGAGATAATTAGCTCACATGGAGAGGCATATAGTAGTCAATGAAGTGGGAAAGTACTGGGTGGAAGGAAATGCTTGAGCCTTCCTCTCACTGGAATTGGTGCAAGACAGGAATGAAATAATCATGCAGTTAGCTATAGAGGCCCAACTTGTCCTACAGGGATGTGGGAAGGGGAAGGGGAATGATAAGGGAGGGCAGATGGAATGTAGTGTAAGCTTGTGGAGGTAGTGGTCATAAACAAAAAAAAAATTATGAGTAGGGAAGGGCTGAAGGGAGGGGAAGAGAAAGATAGACAGGAAAAAATAGGATGAAGAGAAACTTACAGTTTGCAATCATAAAAGTGAATGTGAATGGGATGAACTCATCCATAAACCTGCACAGGATAGCAGAGTAGATTAAAAGCCAGAATCCTAGAATATGTTGTCTATGAGAAACACATTTAAAGCTGAGAGACACAAATACACTAAATGTAAAGGGCTGGAACAAAACCTACTAAATTTCAGCCAAAGTTAAAAATAAAAGCAGAGGTAGTAATTATGATGTCAGACTAATTGTAATGTAATTGAATTGCATCATAGATAATTAGAGGAAAAAAAGGTCTGTAAAGACTTATATGAAGTGATACAAAGTGAATTGAGCAGAACGGGGAGAACATTGTACATATTAATAACAATAAAATACAATGATTAATTGTGAATAACAACTATTATCAGTAATGCAAGGATCCAGGAGAACACCAAGGGACCCATGATAAAAAAAACTAACCACTGCTATAGAAGGAGCTGATGAAATGTGAATTGAGATTGAAGTATGTAATTCTTTACTTTATTTCTTCCTTGAATTTTCTCTAGTGTGATATGTTTCCTTTCACAAAATGATGAATATGAAAATATGTATTATAATTTTATGTGTATTGCACATATAAACTATATCTAATACCTGTCATGTTGAGGAAAAAAAAGGGGTGTGTGGAAGGAAGGGAACATGAATCAAAAAATATCAGAAAATGATCATTGAGAATTGGGCCTACATGTAATCTGGAATTATTTTTTTTTAATATTTAAAAGGAATTTAATATTCTGAGCCTATCTCAAAGGCAGTTTTAGAATCACACATTCTCCCCACACACACACCATACACACACTTTGGATTTAGCCCTCATTTATAGTTTACTGTTCAACCTCAATGAAATGCATAAAGTTCTATATCAAAAAGTACTATGAGTGGTAATCAAAAACACAAAGTCATAAAGTTAAAACCATTTAATCCTATTAAAGCCTCATTAAATCAAGCCAGTATTTATATGGTTGGACTTGATTCCCTTGTATACTAGCAAATCTGCAACTGAAGTCAATGTTCACAAATTAATTAGCAACTGTAGTAAGGGGCAGGTATTTGACTGACATTTCCCTTGATCTATTCCCTCAAGGTTGCATGGTGGATAGTCATGCAATTCCTTGCTATTAATCCTTAACCCCACAAGAATGCTGTTTACTTTGCTAAACAGAAGCAAAAGCTTCAAAACAAATTTTCAGAAATCAGAGGACTACTTTTAAAATGCAAAGCTGTTTTGGAAAAAGTGAAAAATTAAACAGCTCCTTTTTTTAAAGAACTTGTTCTCTATCTACCTAGAAAAAGTCTTGCCATCAAAAAACTGAGAAAACTCTAGATAATTTGTACACATCAAAACAAAATTTAAAAAAATTCTACATTTTCTTTAAGAATCATAGAATTTTAAAATTGACAAGGAAAATAATTACACTGAATGGGTCATAGAAAGGATACAGGCCTTGGCATCAGGGTTTGTATATCTGCTATTTACTATCTGACTATATGCAGTTTACTCTATCTGGTCTGCAGTTTCCTCAGCTATAAAATGAGATATCCAGGCTAGTGTATTAGAAGGGGATAATGAGAGATGACAGGGGAATCAAAAGATGTTACACCAGGTAACAGTTTTGAAGGAAGGGAACTGATTTCAGAGGGCACCCTTTTCCTGTTTTCACTAAGCAACCTAATGGAGTTTGCCTCAACAGATGGTGAGTCAGTTCCTCCCTCTAATTACAGAATCTTCAGAACTGTTTCTTTAGTTGAAAAGAATCTATTTGTTTTCTTGGGGGAAGGAAATAAGAGGGAAACTGGGAGAGATGGAGAGAGGTCTTCTCTAAGTCTAATTTCTGTCACTTATTGAAGACTTTGGTGTAAATCTTTTCAAAAAGGAATAAAATTGACTTCCCCTGAGGGAAACAGCAACAATCCAGCTGAGGTCTTTTCTGGGCAAGACTCTCTTTTCTTCAGCTCAAGTTAGGTGGAGAAAGGTAACAGTCAAGATTTTCTTCAGCCTTTCATCTTTTCAAAGAGGTTAGCCACAGAGAAGTGAAGTGGTATGTAGATCAGATCACTCCCAAGCAGAAGTGACTGTCCAGAATTCAGCTTGGGGCTAACTGCCTCCTTCCTCAATCTTCCATAGAATTCTCTCTCTCCTTCCCCAGTGGGTCTGAGTCTGGACTCTTTGTGCTTTCTTGAGCTCTTCTTTTGCATTTCATTTCTTCTGTCTGTGTCCAATTCTCTCAATCACACTAGATGACTTCTAAATTTTCCCCAGACCATAATATTCTGTGATTCTAGAATTTAAGAGATAATCTACTCGATTTTCTCCACAATGTCCAGGAGAAAACTAAAGCCCAGAAAAGGTCAATCTATAACTTGGTCAGAAAAAGCAAAAATGGTGCAGGATTTGGGATAAAGTTCTTCTAGTTTGAATGCCTCACATGCCTATTATCTAGATGGGTCTTGGCTATTTGTTTTAAAATCTCATATTTCCAGTTTCATCTTCTGGAGAATGAGGATAATAACACATGCTATCTACTTTATGGATTTTTTTGAGGAAAAAGTTCTTCAAAATTGTAAAACACTAGAAAAAAAGTGATGTATTGTCATTATCACTCTTGCATCATTATTCCTTTCTGGATTGTACTCTGAACCTGTTCTATCTTTCCCCAACTCTTCATCCTGAAGCCTCACTTACCTCTGGAATTAATATATTTCACTGAGCTGCAAGTTTAGATAAATTTCTTTATTCTTTAAGATTGAATCTACATGCTCTCATATTTTCTAATTGGAGCTTGCCACTGGAGGGCAAGGCCATTGGCTCCATATCCTATACTTAAAGAGGAACTCATCTATTTTTCTTCCTATCTCCCATCAGCAACATTGCCTTTGGTTATCTTTGGAACTCTCCAAAAATTACCTTCAATGCATACCTTCTCCTCTTTCTCCTATTTCTGCTTTCCTGCTTTTCAGCTTCCTTTTATGTGTTATCTTAGGCCATTAGAATGCAAGCTCTTTTAGAAAAGAGACTGTTTTTATTTCTATTTGTGTCCCTGTCACTTAGCAAAGTGTCAGGCAGATAGTAGTCTCTTAAATGTTTTTTGACTGACTGACCACCACTGCTTGCCCCTCTAGCCTTTCCTTCTTTGTAGAAGGCTCCTTTCCAGTCTGAACATTGGAATTCCTCTGATATGTTCCCTTCCTCTCCAAATAGGGTACACTTTTGTTATTCTAGTCCCTCAAAGATAGCTATGTTTTCAATTGCCTCTTAATGAGTTTCTTGAAGACAGGGACAGTTTTTTTACTTGTATTTTCATTTCCAACATGTAGCACATTGCCTGGAACAGAGTACTTAATAAATGGTTATTAATTGACTTATTTTTCAATAGTATATTCAAAAAGAGTGGGCAGAATCTGACCCATAGTTATAGTTGACAAAACTATAGCTTCAGTGGCATCAAAAGTAGACAGAATAATAGCATCATTTTCTTTATGCTTTATGCATAAGGATTTGCTTTTCAGGTATTTCTTGACTGAGTTTGTTCTTATTGTTGCTGTTTTTCATTTTTTAATTTCATTTCTTTATTATAGAAAGACAGAAAGTTCAATATGGCAGATAAGGTCAGAGATTAAAGGTATAAATTTTCTATCAACTATAGTTTTCAAGATTACCATAATTTATGAGAATGTTTTTGACCAGTATGACTATGTTTTCTATTGCTGAAACTCTAATAATGTTGAAGTGGGTCCTCCTTTTGCTCTCCAGTCTCTTAACATGAATACTGTTAGGGTTTCAACAGAAAATTTTGGAATAAATTTTCTCTTTTTCTCCCTGAAGATAGTTCTGTATTTTTGAAAGTTTGATTTTTTTTAAATCTATGCACTGAATATTTTTTTCAGTTTTAGTTAACAGTTTTAATCATCTAGTGTTGTTTAGAAATAATTATAATGGAGGAAGTTTTAAATGTAGGTGTAGAATTTAGTAAATGATTGGGGGGTATTTATCAGAAAAGTTATATAAAAATATTCCCACTGAACATCTAAACTATTTCCTAATTTCAATGAGAGAACAATAATGCAAATCTATGATTTTTAAAATATCTTCCTTCTCTACATACATACATATATGATGTTCTTCAGAGTTTAGCTTCAGAAACTTGCCATTTTATTTGTATACATAATCCATATCATATATTCTACATTATACCTGTGTTGCTCTAATTATTTCTCTGTCTATGACATTCTCACTGTTGACCCATGTCTTTGAATAGGCTATTCCCAATGCTTGGTGTATTTTCTATTCTCATAGATTTGCCTTTTGGGACTCAGTTCCATTCAGGAATAAGTAAAATGTAAACTTCCTCAGAAGATTTTTTTCCCTTTACGTAGTTGGTAGTGCGATATCTCCCCCTCCCTCCAAATTACTTTGTATTTATTTTGTAGATATCCTGTTTTTATTTCTCAGTGAACAGTATTTCATCCACCACTTCCTCTTAGGAACATGTAGGTTCTCTGAGGGTGCATATTATCTGTCTTTTGTATTTTTGTCTCTAGCATTGGAATGTCTGTGGGAAGTGATTAAATAACACAGACGTTTTCTGTTTTTTTTTTTAATGGATAAAGCAAATACAGCAAAAGTCAATTGATTTGATTTTTTTTCAATATAGTAAAAAGAAAACTTCAGGGTCATGTGTTTAATTTAGGGTACAAACAAAGGAATAATGATCAGCTATTTTCAGTTTCTGTGAGAACAAAACAAAAAGAAATAGGTTCATTGGTACATGTTATAGCAAGAAAGGTGGATGGTAGAATTGAGAAGGACCTTCTTAATCCTAACAATAATTAAATTAGGATCATGTTGAACCTTTTCTCCATTAATCTTGTTTGATGTATGTAGGAGAAGACATGGAAGGGAAGAGATTAGGAAACTTCATATTTTCATAAAGAATTTATGATATTCCTGGCACCATCCTGAGTAGTATGATGAATATGTACACAATACACACATATAGGAACATATATAATATGCGCCAATATACACAAATTTGGAGAAAATGTGTGGCTTGTACATATATGTACATAAACAATTTATATAAAAATATACAGCCAAATGTGTGCATTATGTTTGCATGCATAGCATGTTATCTATACTTGGGTACTTTTTAATCTGATATATACAGGGAAGATACTTTTAAAATTTTTTTTCAAAAAAGATCAAAAATGAGGATTTTATTTATAGCCACACATCTGTAATATACAGATCACTTTAACATTTGTTAGTTTTAAGGTGGTAGTACCAAAACCTGCCCTTCTGTGTTTCTTTTTGAACTTTCTTCTGTGTAGTTCTGAAATATTAAATTGACACTCTTCTTTTTGTGTGTACAGTATTACTATCCCTTTAACTCTCAGGAAAGACACATGTCCATAGCATTAGCCACCTTTCTAAGTTCTTGCTAAAATTTATTAAAGAAACATTCTTGAAAGGAAAAAGAAAATATGCCTTCTGTGTCAACTTTTAGATAGCTGAATTAAAAGAAAGATTCTCCAGTGACAAATAGCACTCTTGTGGTATTTCTGTCTTATTACTCATAAATGTAAAGATAAAGCCACCTTCAAATTCATAAAGAAAGACTGACAGAAAAGAGTTTTTGGAAACATAGATATAGGATAGCAGCTGCATTACGTGTGGAGGCAATAGCCTAAGATAGGTAAATGATGAAGGATTGTCAAGTTCTGTCATATATCCTATTGCCGCACTGAATCTCTTCATGTATGGGGAAATATGGAGCTTTCTGTTACTAAATTGGAATAAATATGTATACAATTTTGAACATCAACATTCACAAATACAAACAAGTCAGCTTTATTGAAGAATGCAACTCTGGTATTGAAATGTATTAGTTTGATAATGATAGGGAAAGTATATCATTAGATTAATTGAGCAATTAGCAAAATTCACAGCTGCACTCATTGACAACAGTTGAAAATAGTTGCTTCCTTATTAGGGAGATATTTGAAAGACTTTTTCAATGAGTGAAAACAGTATCTATCCTCTTAAAACATGAGATCATATTTTCTAACAAGAAAAATATATTCTATGAGGGTAACGAAGATTTTTCCTTTTTAATTCCTCTTTTCAGAGAAATATGATTCCAATTTTGCTTTTTCATTAAGATTTGATTATTAAGTCTTACAACCATACTATAAAAGCATGTAAAACCACATAATATACATTTAATTATGTAATTGCATACGATACCATACAAAAATTCAGTCCACAAAAGTCCTTAATTACAATCATTAAGTAACAACCTACTTTCTTTTTTATTATTTTAACATTAAGTATCAAATAAATGAATGATACTGCAGACTCATTCTTAGAAAATATATAGTTTACCTCCTCAACAGATAAACATTGTGTCTGTTGTCAAAGATTAGAGCTGTGAGTTTCTCTAGTTGTCCAATAAGTATAAGGAAATGTTTTTCCCATCATTATCAAACTAATATAATGTAAAATGACTCTTCAAAAAGTTCTTTGGGTCATATTAGGCCAATAACTTATAGAATTTCAGGAGATGCATCAAACTCAGTAACTTGTTCTACTTTCTTGAAGATAGCACTCATTTCTTTGATCTATGCTCTAAGAATACACAATATTAAAACTGATGTTTACAATGGATAAACAGGTCATAAAGAATGATTCACATGCAAAAATATTTTTCTTGTCATTTCTAATGTTCTTTTTTCAGATTCATCATTTGTTCTCCAAAAAAATATTTATCTAGGTGCCAGAATATATTAATTTAGGGATATTTTATCATTTTTTCCTGAAATGAAAACTTTAAAGAGAATTTTTCTTTTGACTATTGACATACAAAATCATTAACAAGCAAAAAAATGAAGATAATAAAAGTCTACATGCAGCAAAAGAAAAACAAAAAAATCGAGCAATTACAAGTTGCAAAACCCCAAGTCCTAGCATTGTTTGAAAGGAATAATCCCTAATAACTAAACTATCAAATGTATTGGTCATTGTTGACAAAGGACAATATACCCAAATCCAGTTTTCCATCAATCCATAGTAATTCAAGAATCATTGAGAAATGTAATGCAGTAGGAAAAGTTCTCCAATGATATTTAGACCTTAATTTTATGTTTTTGTATTTTTTTACAGATTACAATACAATTTATTAATATTTATTTTCTCACATTCTGCAATCAATGTATTCTCTCTCCCTCCAACTCCTTCCCTCTCCTTAAAAATGAAAGTAATATGATAAAGGTTTTACATTCATTATCAGATAATACCTATGTCTATCATGTTGTGAAAGAAGAAACACTTATTACACTAGTAAAAATTTCATGGAGGAAGTAAAGAATGTTATGTTTCAATTTTCATTCAGACTGTCTGTTCCTTCCATGGTATTGGATGTACTTTTTTTCCTCATGAATCTCTTGGAGTTTTCCTAGATGTTTGCCTTGTTGATAATAGTTCAGTCATTCATAATGTTTCATCATACATTATTGATGTTACTGAGTACAGGATTCTCCTGGTTCTGCTCACTTCATTTTTCATCATTTAATATGTCTTTTCAATTTCTTTTGGTGATCATATAGTTTGTCATTTCATATGGTACAATAGTATTCCATTACAAGCATATACCACACTTTGTGCAGTCATTCTCCAATTAGGGTCATCCCTTCAGTATTGAGTTCTTTGCCACCACAAAAAGAGCTGCTATGAATGTTTTTGTACAGATAGGGTTTTTCCCCTATCTCTAATCTCTTTGGGATACAGACCTAGTATTGGTCTTGAAGAGTCAAAAGATTATGCCTCTCTGGGACTGTGCAAAGATTACACCAGACTCTGGCATCATCCATATGAAAGTCCATAAAGCTTTCTCAGACCAGGATTTGGAGGCATGCTGGAAGAGAATGCCCCGATTATGTACCAAACCTTTCAAGTGCTTAAAGGAGCTAAAAGATGCTTTCAGGTTCTTTGAACCCAGTTTGAACCCAGAGGACATTGAACTTTTACTGGGAGAATTATTTAGCCCCCAAGAGCAAGCTCAATTTCTTAAGAAAATAAGGGAGGATACAAATCTGACCAATTCACCAGAATTCCACAGTGACATCAGATTTTCTAGGCCCCAAAATGTAACATACTTAAGAAAAGCTAGGGATGATTTGAGGGAAGCAACCAAATCTTTCTGTGTGCATCCTCTTGCAAGGGGAAAGTTTGAAAGAATTAGGCAGGACCCCAAAGAGCGCCCTTCCATTTATCTTGATAGGTTCCTAGAGAATATAGAGTCAATTTTAGGGTACCCCCAGGGCAGTGAACAGGCAGTACCACATGTCAAGAGACAATTTTTATGGAGATGCAGTAACACACTCAAAATAGACATTACTGCCCACAATTGGAATCACTTTCCTTGCAAAAATTGCATGATTCTGTGACATACTTGCATGACACACACTCAGAACAACAAAGGGAGAAGGATGACCAGATCAGGGATCTAAAGTAAAGCAAAAGAGACATCGAAACAAAAGGAGGTAAAAGAAGTAAAAAATAAAGTAAAAAGAAGTAAAAAAATATAGCAATAATTAGCACTGTCCCACAAACAAGACCCCAGTACCAACAGCGAGGTCAAGGAGATTGCTTCCTTTGCAACAGAATTGGTCATATAGTCAAATTTTGTCCCATGAAATCCCAATATGAACAAAGGAACAATAGGAGACCACACTACAACAACCACTACAACCAAAATAGAAATTACAAAAATAGTGATGGAGAAAACACATACTACAACACATACAAACCAAAACACTGTTATAGCTGTGAGCTGAGAAATCAAACTACCCCAGATTTCAAAACAATGCAAAAACTAATCAGTGATGGGGCAAAATCCTGATATTCAACAGTGGTAGCAAAAGAAAACATACACAGCTTATGAAGCTAGGAAAAAGCCACACTTAATTCAAAAAGGTTACAGGGATGCATAGCAAGGGCTACTTCACCAAGGAGGATACTAAAGGAATTCTTAGAAAAAAAATAGAATCTGTCGAGACAGAGATCAAAAATAAAAATTTTAAACAGTGGGAGAGGGAAAAGGAAGAGAGAGTTGCAAAATGAGATAGTAGACATGAAAACAAAATTTTTGAAACACGCAGAAGCACACAAGAGAGTAATGGGATGAACAAGGAACAAATCAAGACATATTTAAATAACTGTCTAACATGCAAATATGGTTTAGGAACAAGCAACCAAGGGTTCCTCATAAGTCCTTAAGTCAAGTCCAGCATCACAACAGCAAATTTACCAAATCCAAACCTTTCACTGATTCTCCAAACCCCAAAGAAGAGAAAATGAGCAAAAAGTAAGAGACAGTCCAAGAAAAGTTCAGAGTTACAGAGTCTAAAGAGTCACAGAGTGCAAAAACCCATAACCCCACATTCTAAAGAGCATCAGCAAGTCTCTGTACAAAGGGAACCAAAAGATTGTGAACAAAAGTCTAAATTAGATCCTACTTCTTTCCCCAAACAATAGCTAATCTACAACCTTCAATTAACAACACAGAAGCAAAAATGGATCTCAAACCACCACAAGAGATCACTAAGAGAAAGAACTGGGAATGGGAGGGCAATGTCCAAACTTCAAATAAAAAAAAAAATACATGCTTTCCGACAGACCAGTAACTTCCAAAAACTCCAGGGAAATGGATGAGGGAAAAAAGAACAAGATCAAACAACTTTACCTTGTACAGTAAACTTTAACACTGAACCTATTCAAAATCAAGAAGCAGCTTTGTCACACCCTATAACAGAAAGTCTGAAAAACCCAAACCTGGACAATTTACACATAAGTGATTCCATAAGGTGCACAAATATGAATGCAAAACATTGCACATCAATACTTACACCTCCTAATGCAACATCATGCTATACAAATGAAAACCAAATCATGATAGCTTCACAAAATGGGAACAGAAGGGGAAACAGATTTACAAACAACAACCGTGGGTCTAGAACAAGAAATCATTGGGCAAGAGTTAGTTCAAATCATGGAAAACACAGAATCACTGAATACAATGGTACTTGTCTTGCAAAGCAATAACAATCAAGAACCTTATATGTGGATAAAAGTTATGGAGCAAAACTACAAAGCTTTAATTGATACCAGGGCAACAAGGTCTGTTCTCAAATCATCACCAGTGGACAGCATCATAGATGGATCTGTGAAAATAGCTGGAGCTACTGGGAAAATACAAAGGGTTCCAAAACTTAAGTCAAAGAGTATAAATGTAGGTACTTTATCAATTGATCACACCTTCCTACTAATACCTGGATGCTGGGATAACCTTTTGGGGAGGAACTTTTTATGTAAAACTGAGGCAATTATTCAGTGTGAGCAATCAGAGAAAGTCTATTTGCATTTACCCAAGCAATCATTAAAACAATATCCTCTCTATTCTTGGGGCAATTTGATGAAACACCTGATCAGCTGCACATAGACAAACTAATATTTGAAATCCCCAAAGATAAACCAGAGGGCATAGGGGCTATAATGCAAATGATGTAGGCAGAATCAAATCTGCTACACCAGTAAAAATTGATATGAAAGAAGGAACATCCTCCCAAATCTCTCAATATAAGCCGAGCAAAGTGGCCACAGAGGGCATTGTTCCAATTAGTTTAGTAGAACAAGGTATGTTAAGACCTACTATATCAGAATACAATAGTCCAATATTAGCAATCAAGGAGAACAAAACACAAGCTGATGGCAAAACCCATTGGAGATTTGTGCAAGATCTCAAAGTGATTAGTAATTTCATGAAAAGAACCCATATAGTTATTCCATCCCTGAGTGCTATAATATCAGAGAACCCTAGTTCAGCTAAATGGTACAACATTATCAACTTAGCAAGCACCTATTTTATAGTCCCCCTCAAAAAAGAGAGCCAGAACATTTTCATGTTAACATGGGGCGGGGGAGACCATAGACTTTGCTGGACCCAATTGGTCCAGGGATGCACTGAAAGTGCATCAAAATTTTTCCAATTATTGAAAAGGGACCTAGAATCAATAAAATCCAAACATAGCAAAATAGCGCACTATGTGGATGATCTGCTTGCATTTCCATCTGTAAAAATATACCTACAAGATTCAAAAGTACTGCTAACTGAACTTCACAAGAGAGGGCATGAAGTAGCAAAGAAAAACTGCAGTGGGTCTTACTGAAAGTAGAATATCTGGCTTTATCCTGGAGAATGGCAATAGAAAGATCTCAAGCAAAAGGATGGCAGATATCCAAAAGCTAGGAGTGCCAAAAACAAAAAAAAAAAGTAGCTAAGGACATTCTTGGGGTTTGTGGGTTCTCAAGAAACTGGGTGATTGGATACTCTAACATCTCCAAATGCCTGACTGACAACACAGAATGAAGTGAAAGAACCCCTAAAACTCACAAAGGAAAACTTAAGTGCTATCACAATTGAAGCAATTATAAATTCCCCAACCCTTGGAATTCCATATTACACCAAAGAATTCCACTTGTATGTCCATGTCGCAAAGGAGATAGCTTCTGGAGTCCTAGCCCAGACTCTTAGACTGAAGATGAGGTCTATTGCATACTATAGTACCGTATGGGACCCCATAGCTCAAGGCACGATTCATTGCTTGAGGTACATAGCAGCAGCAACCTAATAGCTCTCACCTTAGGAAAGGACAAAAGAATTAACATTTTTGTGTTTTTTTGTTGTTGTTATTGTTTTTTGTGACTTGCAGTATGCATTTTCAGTTTTGAATGGGATGGGATATATGGAAGAAGAGGTTTCATTACATCTGCTGGAAGAAAAAAACATAGCATATGGAAAACGTATAACACAACTCTTAGATGCAGTCCAGTTGCCAAAAGAAGTGGCCTCAACCCACTGTAAGGCTCACTCCTTTGGCAAGGACAAGATATCCCAGGGTAATAACAGGGTCTATATAACAGCAAAATTCACAGCTAGGTTTGGAACCATAAATGTACTGAACATAAAAGTAGAAAAACCCATTACTCTCATTCTTTCTCTCTCTCACTCTTTATCTATGACAAGAAGACTACCACATATAATAAAAAATCCTAGTACAATAGGGAAAAAATGCATACATTCTAACCCACACTCACACAATCTCAACCATTCTTACACACCCGCACTCACCTGATTGGATACAAATCTTGCATACACACATGTTCCAGTGCAAGAAGACAGAAGAATCTACAAACAAGGGGAGACAACAGTCAAATATGCTTCCTGCACAGAGGAAGAAATGAACTAAAGATCAAGACCAGAAAAAATCTGTCCAGGACCATCGTTGACTTTAAATGAACAATAAGGGACAGATAAAGAACCCATGAACTATCTCAAAAAAAAAAAAGAACTTTGGGCACAGATCACATAAGATAGTGTGCTGTAAACATATTAACCTCACATTAGGGACATGGATCCAACATGAACATAACTCCAGAAAAGAATGAAGATAGACCACATCAGACAACATGTGAAGAGGACATCTATCAACTTGGAGTAAGTATGTACATGCCACACAACATATTTAGCTCAAAACCATTAAACACACTGATTTAGGGGTCCTGTTGTAAATAAGTAGGACCCATAACAATGAAAAAGGGAAAAGTTGTACATAACATTCTTGCAGGATTCAAACAGATGGAAAAGGACTGAAAGAACCTTTTTGTCTGGTTGACTCCAAAGCAGAACTCTTGTATATATGTAATATATATGTACCGTATGTAACTGCTATACAGGATAACCTACATGTACATAATGTGAAGCACAAAGCAAAAGACTTACTAACACCACATAGACTTGGGAATTAGACTAACACTTTTAACAAGACTGAGATCAAAGAAAGCATAGAGAGGGCTGGCAAGAGAAGTTCAACTTTTAGGGAGCCAGCAACAGGGAAAGAATAGGATAACAGAAGATAGGATAATTTAAGAAATTAAAGAATTTGTAATAGCTAAAGGAGTTAAGAAAAAACAAGAGAGCATAAGTAGTTGAAAAATGTTACAACAGTTTAGAGATCATTAAAATATTGTTACCATATAGTTTTAAATCAATATTGTTGCATATTGTTCTGGGACATTGTTAGTTCAAAACCTGTTAGTTAATTTTAATACCCTGTTTTAGAATTGGCTTGGTCAGCTAAATTGGGTTAAGAATAAGATATAGGACTTCCGGTCAAGATGGCGGCTTAGAGAAAGCTAAAGTTCAGATCTCCGGAAACCCTTCCTGACCGATCTCAAACTATAAGCTCCTAAGGCGCTGAAATTCAAAAAGATCAACAGCATAGACCCTGGGAATCCTCCTCCTGGACCTGGACCTGGATCAAAAGGTACTGCCCCCCTCAAAAGCCAGAACCCAAGATCACTCAGACCTAAGGGGTAGGAGCACAGAGTCCAAGGCTCCGGGAAGCCGCAGCTCTTCCCCCCCTCAGAGAGCAGGGTCATCTGAAACAACAGCAACCCTCAGGACGGGCAAGACAGCCTCACCAGCTAGATCCTGCTATCCAAGTCTCAGTGAAAGTCACTGCCCTCCGGCTCCAGGAAGCCTTGGCCCCTCCCCCCGCAGAGAAACAACAGTAACCCTCAGGGCTGGCAAGACAGCCTCATGGCCAGCTATTCTGAAGGCAACTTCCTGAAAGCAACCCGACCCAGTCCAGTCAAGGGGGCACCTTAGCAGCAGGGAAACAGAGAGAGCCGGGGGAGAGTGTGGCCCCCTGGTCTGACCCTTCCATTCCAGATCCAGTGAAAGTCATTGCCTTAAAGCATACTCAGTTTAAACCAGGGAAAGCTCATAGAACTGACAATCTGCCCAGGACTAAAGCCTCTGAACACCAGACAGAGATAAGAAAAGCTAATCCTCCCCATTCAGAGATGGCAAACTCCACAGAAGCACAGAAGCCCCAAAATCCCAAGAAAACTAAGAAGAAAGGGGCGACTTTGGACACATTCTATGGAGCCGAAATACAAAATACAGAGGAAATAGAAGACGATACACAAGAAAATGCTCCAAAACCTTCCAAAGGAAATAGAAACTCTCCACAAACCCATGAAGAATTTGAATCTGAAATGACTAAAAAGATGGAAGCCTTCTGGGAGGAAAAGTGGGAAATAATGCAAAAGAAATTCATGCATCTACAAAACTGGTGTGACCAAACTGAAAAGGAAAACCAGGCTTTAAAGGCCAGAATCAGGCAACTGGAAGACCATGATCCTGTAAAAGAGCAAGAATTAATAAAGCAAAGCCAAAATACCAAGAAATTAGAAGAGAACATAAAATATCTCACCAACAAGGTGACAGATCTGGAAAATGGAGGGAGAAGAGATAATTTAAGAATAATTGGATTTCCAGAAAAGCCAGAAATAAACACCAAACTCGACATCGTGATACAAGATATAATCAAAGAAAATTGCCCAGAGATTCTAGAACAAGGGGGTAATACAGCCACTGACAGAGCTCACAGAACACCTTCTACACTAAACCCCCAAATGACAACTCCCAGGAATGTAATTGCCAAATTCCAAAGCTCTCAAACAAAAGAAAAAATCCTACAGGAAGCCAGAAAAAGACAATTTAGATAGAAAGGAATGCCAATCAGGGTCACACAAGACCTTGCAAGTTCTACTCTGAATGATTGTAAGGCATGGAACATGAGCTTCAGAAAGGCAAGAGAGCTGGGTCTTCAACCAAGAATCAGCTACCCAGCAAAACTGACTATATACTTCCAAGGGAAAGTATGGGCATTCAACAAAATAGAAGACTTCCAACTTTTTGCAAAGAAAAGACCAGAGCTCTGTGGAAAGTTTGATACCGAAAAACAAAGAGCAAGGAATACCTGAAAAGGTAAATATCAAGGAAAGGGGAAAGGAGAAAAATGTTATCTTCTTTTATTCAAACTCTCTTCTATAAGGACTACATTTATATCAATCTATGTATACTAAGATGTGGGGAAAATGTAATGTATAAATAGGGGGTAAAGAAAGACCAAATAGAATAATCTTTCTCACACAAAGATTCACATGGGAAGGGGAGGGGAAGAAAACTCCTATAAGAAGGAGATGAAGAGAGGGTTTTTTACTTAAACCTTAATCTCAGGGAAATCAACTCTGAGAGGGAAAAACATCCAGATCCATTGGGATCTTGAATTCTATCTTACCCAACAAGGGTAGGGAGAAGGGAAAACCAACGGAGGTAGGGGGAGAGGGAAAACAAAAAGGGAGGGAAAGAGAGGAGGGAGGGGGAGGAAACAAAAAGGGAGGGACTAAAAAGGGAAACATCAAGGGAGGGGACAAGGGGGACTGATTCAAATTAAATCACTGGACTAAAAGGTAGAGCTGAAGGAGAAAAGGTTAGAATTAGGGAACACTATTAAAATGCCAGGGAGTCCACAAATGACAATCATAACTTTGAACGTGAATGGGATGAACTCACCCATAAAACATAGACAAATAGCAGAATGGATTAGAATCCAAAACCCTACCGTATGTTGTCTTCAAGAAACACACATGAGGCGGGTTGACACCCACAAAGTCAGAATTAAAGAATGGAGTAAGACCTTCTGGGCCTCAACTGACAGAAAGAAGGCAGGAGTGGTAATCATGATATCTGATAAAGCCAAAGCAAAAATAGACCTGATCAAAAGGGATAGGGAAGGTAATTATATTTTGTTAAAAGGGACTTTAGACAATGAGGAAATATCATTAATCCACATGTATGCACCAAATAATATAGCACCCAAATTTCTAATGGAGAAACTAGGAGAATTGAAGGAAGAAATAGACAGTAAAACCATATTAGTGGGAGACTTAAACCAACCATTATCAAATTTAGATAAATCAAATCAAAAAATAAATAAGAAAGAGGTAAAAGAAGTGAATGAAATCTTAGAAAAATTAGAATTAATAGACATATGGAGAAAAATAAATAGGGATAAAAAGGAATACACCTTCTTCTCAGCACCACATGGCACATTCACAAAAATTGACCATACATTAGGTCACAGAAACATAGCACACAAATGCAGAAAAGCAGAAATAATGAATGCAGCCTTCTCAGATCACAAGGCAATAAAAAATAATGATTAGTAATGGTACATGGAAAACCCAATCTAAAACCAATTGGAAATTAAACAATATGATACTCCAAAATCATTTAGTTAAAGAAGAAATCATAGAAACAATTAATAATTTCGTCGAGGAAAATGACAATGACGAGACATCCATTCAAACCTTTTGGGATGCAGCCAAAGAGGTAATCAGAGGTAAATTCATATGCCTGAATGCTTATATTAACAAACTAGGGAGAGCAGAGATCAATCAATTGGAAATGCAAATGAAAAAACTTGAAAGCGATCAAATCAAAACCCCCCAGCAGAAAACCAAACTAGAAATCCTAAAAATTAAGGGAGAAATTAATAAAATCAAAAGTGATAGAACTACTGATTTAATAAATAAGACAAGAAGCTGGTACTTTGAAAAAACAAACAAAATAGAAAAGTACTGGTCAATCTAATTTAAAAAAGGAAGGAAGAAAAGCAAATTAACAGCATTAAAGATGAAAAAGGGGACAGCACCTCTGATGAAGAGGAAATCAAGGCAATCATAGAAATTACTTTGCCCAATTATATGGCAATAAATACACCAATTTAGGGGATATGGATGAATATATACAAAAATACAAACTGCCTAGACTAGCAGAAGAGGAAATAGAATTCTTAAATAATCCCATATCAGAAAATGAAATCCAAGAAGCCATCAAAGAACTTCCAAAGAAAAAATCCCCAGGGCCTGATGGATTCACCAGTGAATTCTATCAAACATTCAGAGAACAGTTAATCCCAATACTATACAAACTATTTGACATAATAAGCAAAGATGGAGTTCTACCAAACTCCTTTTACAACACAAACATGGTACTGATTCCAAAACCAGGCAAGTCAAAAACAGAGAAAGAAAACTATAGACCAATCTCTCTAATGAATATAGATGCAAAAATCTTAAATAGGATACTAGCAAAAAGACTCCAGCAAGTGATCGGAAGGATCATCCACCATGATCTAGTAGGATTTACACCAGGGATGCAGGGCTGGTTCAATATTAGGAAAACCATCCACATAATTGACCACATCAACAAGCAAACCAACAAGAACCACATGATTATCTCAATAGATGCAGAAAAAGCATTTGATAAAATACAACACCCATTCCTATTAAAAACACTAGAAAGCATAGGAATAGAAGAGTCATTCTTAAAAATAATAAACAGTATATATCTAAAACCATCAGCTAATATCATCTGCAATGGGGATAAACTAGATGGATTCCCAAAAAGATCAGGAGTGAAACAAGGATGCCCATTATCACCTCTACTATTTGACATTGTACTAGAAACACTAGCAGTAGCAATTAGAGACGAAAAAAAAATTGAAGGCATCAAAATAGGCAAGGAGGAGACCAAGTTATCACTCTTTGAGGATGACATGATGGTCTACTTAAAGAATCCTAGAGATTCAACCAAAAAGCTAATTGAAATAATCAACAACTTTAGCAAAGTTGCAGGATACAAAATAAACCCACATAAATCATCAGCTTTTCTATATATCTCCAACACAGCTCAGCAGCAAGAACTAGAAAGAGAAATCCCATTCAAAATCACCTTAGACAAAATAAAATACCTAGGAATCTACCTCCCGAGACAAACACAGGAACTATATGAACACAACTACAAAACACTCTCCACACAACTAAAACTAGACTTGAGCAATTGGAAAAACATTAACTGCTCATGGATAGGATGAGCCAATATAATAAAAATGACCATCCTACCCAAACTCATTTATCTATTTAGTGCCATACCCATTGAACTACCAAAATACTTCTTCACTGATTTAGAAAAAAAACATAACAAAGTTCATTTGGAAAAACAAAAGATCAAGGATATCCAGGGAAATAATGAAAAAAAAAAACACATATGATGGGGGCCTTGCAGTCCCTGACTTTAAACTATATTACAAAGCAGCAGTCATCAAAACAATTTGGTACTGGCTAAGAAACAGAAAGGAAGATCAGTGGAATAGACTGGGGAAAAGCTACCTCAGCAAGACAGCATACGATAAACCCAAAGATCCCAGCTTTTGGGAAAAAAAATCCACTATTAAATAAAAACTGTTGAGAAAATTGGAAGATAGTGTGGGAGAGACTAGGAATAGATGAACACCTCACATTCTACACCAAGATAAATTCAAAATGGGTGAGTGACTTAAACATAAAGAAGGAAACCATAATTAAATTGGGTAAACACAGAATCAAGCCATTCTCCAATTGATAAATAGACAAGGGCCATGGATAGGCAGTTCTCAGATAAAGAAATCAAAACTATTAATAAGCACATGAAGAAGTGTTCTAAATCTCTTATAATCAGAGAGATGCAAATCAAAACAACTCTGAGGTATCACCTCACATCTAGCAGATTGGCTAACATAACAGCAAAGGAAAGTAATGAATGCTGGAGGGGGTGTGGCAAAGTAGGGACATTAATTCATTACTGGTGGAGTTGTGAACTGATCCAACCATTCTGGAGGGCAATTTGGAACTATGCCCAAGGGGCGACAAAAGAACATCTACCCTTTGACCCAGCCATAGCACTGCTGGGTCTGTACCCCAAAGAGATAATGGACAAAAAGACTTGTACAAAAATATTCATAGCTGCTCTCTTTGTGGTGGCCAAAAACTGGAAAATGAGGGGATGCCCAACAATTGGGGAATGGCTGAGCAAATTGTCATATATGTTGGTGATGGAATACTATTGTGCTAAAAGGAATAATAAAGTGGAAGAATTCCATGGAGACTGGAACAACCTCCAGGAAGTGATGCAGAGCGAGAGGAGCAGAACGAGGAGAACATTGTACACAGAGACTAATACACTGTGGTATAATTGAACGTAATGGACTTCTCCATTAGTGGCGGTGTAATGTCCCTGAACAATTTGCAGGGAGCTAGGAGAAAAAAACACCATTCATAAGCAGAGGATAAACTGTGGGAGTAGAAACACCGAGGAAAAGCAACTGCCTGAATACAGCGGTTGAGGGGACATGACAGAGGAGAGACTCTATATGAACACTCTAATGCAAATATTATCAACATAGCAATGGGTTCAAATCAAGAAAACATGTAATGCCCAGTGGATTTATGTGTTGGCTAAGGGGGTTTGGGGGTAGGAAAAGAAAATGATCTTTGTCTTTAATGAATAATGCTTGGAAATGATCAAATAAAATATAAAAAAAAAACAAGAAAAACTTTGGTTAATCAGTAATTTTTAAAATATATTATGATTTTCCAGGGAGCTGGTTTTTAAAAGGATTAAGGATTAAGGATTAATTAAAGGATTTTAAAATTAAAAAAAAGAATAAGATATAGTTCACGGCAAAGAAATATTTTTGTTTTGGGGATGGAATATAGCATACATAGATAGAAACCTAGTGATAAGAAAAACAAGGGTAAGTAACTTGTTTAACCCCAGTTCCTTGTCTGGGTGACAAAAACACACAAGATGAAAAGGGAGATTTGTAAGAGAAGAGTTAATCCAATTTGTGCAAGTTGCAAATAGTCCTCTCTGACAGAAGTCAGAGAGAGAGAGAGAGAGAGAGAGAGAGAGAGAGAGAGAGAGAGAGAGAGAGAGAGAGAGAGAGAGAGAGAGAGAGAGAGAGAGCAAGAGCGAGAGAGAGAGAGAGAGAGCGCAGGGGAGGTACAAGAAGAAGAAAAAACAAACAAAACACCTGAAAGTTCTCGGAGGGAACCTGAAGCAGGGAGAACTCCAACTGATCACTCACTTCACCTCACTTCCAGCTGGGAGCCAGAGAGAAGAAGCAGGTTTCTCAGACTTGGAAGAAACTTAGGTCTCTCTGGACATCAATTGTTTCCCTGTGAACCCCTGGATACCTCTCACTCAGCTCTCAAAAACATAACATAGCCATCAGTGAATATTGTGGACTGGGACTTGAAGGAAGCTGTTCACAGATTTCCCCTTTTCAGATATCCATTCTCCATCTCTCTTCCTAACCTGTACCTGGACTCCACTATTCAAGCTTAGGAATAGGGATCAATCAGCAGCTGGCCAGAAGAGGGATCAAAGCTGAAAAGCCTTGAACCCCAAGACCTTGGGGGGGGCAGACTGTCAGAGGGGGCAAGACAATAGGCTTCCTGTTTTCCCTGCCTGATACTTTTACTCCTCCTTTCCGTTTGAACTCTACTACTTTAGAGTTAGGTCTGGCTAGTTTCTGATAACAAGAAAGGGGACTAAAGATTTGGGGATGGTCACACCTCTCACTCAAAAGGGGGGTTAGCCCAGGATCCCAGTGATCCAAACTATCAGACCCAAGGAGCAACGATCTCTCCGGGGCTATGGAGTAGCCCAAGGTCCTGAGGGGAAGTGGCAGGTGGTGTCCCTGAGGGATCCAGAGGCATGAGTTCATCCTGCCTCTTAAGAATAGCTGGGACCTAAAGATGGACAGTGTGTCATCTTGCCAAGGCTTTCCCCTCTACTTCTTGTCTTTCATCTTCCAGAACCATTCTCTGAGAAGACATACTCCCTCTTTCAGGGAGACAAGACTTGGTTACCTCCCCCCAAAAGAAAGAGAGGTGAAGAACAATCTCTTCACCCTCTCAACTCTCTCAACTCTTTCCCTCTGTCCCTCCATCATCCCTGTGTTTCCTTACATTACAGTTTGATGGCCCTTTGGCCATGGTTGTAAATTGCTCTCTAGCATGTTTGTATCATTTTACAGCTCTACCAGTAGTGTCCTGATTTTTCCACATTCCCTCTAGCATCTATCTTTTTCCTTTTTGCCATGTTAGCCAGTCTGATATGAATAAGATGGTACCACAGATTTGTTTTAACTTACTTTTTTTTCTAATTAACAGCAATTTGGAGCATATGACTAAAGACAGTTTAAATTTATTCATCTGAAAATTACTTGCTCATACTTTGACCATTTATCAATTGGGAAATGCATTATATTCTTACAGATTTTACTCACATTTTCTATATATTTGAGAAATGAAGCTTTTGTCAGAAAGATTTGCTATGAACCTTTTTTTCCCAGTTTGTTGTTTGCCTTTTCATCTTAGATGCATCGATTTTGTTTATGCAGAATTTTTTTCATTTAATGTAGTCAAGAATATCTGTTTTACAACATATAATGTTTTCTATGTCATGGCTTTTTTTATCTAAATTCTTCCCTTATCCACAGATAAGACAGGTAGACTATTTGGTGATTCCTTAATTTTTTTTTATAATAACACTATTTCAAAATCATCTATCCATTTTGAGTATATGCCATGGGAGGATATTGGTCTATGCCAATTTTCTATCACGCTTTTCCAGTTTTTTTCAGTAGTTTTTGTCAGAGTTCTTTCTGAAGCTCAGATATTTGTGTTTTTCAAACACTAGGTTACTATGGTCATTTACCATTGTATGTTGAATGCTTAATGTATTCCATTGCACCTCCACTTTTTTTCTTAGCTAGTGGCAGATTGTTTTGATAGTTGCAACTTTCTAATACGAAGACTTGAATTTTAGTGTTGTTTTAAATACACAGCAGCTAGTCTTACTTAAAGTAGTAGACCCATCTGCTATTGCAAATATTCCTGGAAACTTTTCCCAACTAACTCAAGTAATAATGATCAGTCTCTCCTCTGAATGCCTATAAGTAACATTTGTTTACTATATAAAATGGTAATTAATAATACGTCAGGATAGTCAATGTTCTGCCTCACTTCCTATAAATTCTTTGAGGTCAGGGGCTCTGTTGGCTACCTATTGACTCAACTGTAATGCTCACTATTACCTCTATTGTCAAATATGAAATATTTTCTTTATGTCCTATGTACTTCACAACATAACTTTTTATCTTTTCCACCTTATTCCACATTATTCTCTTTCACAAATATTATGGTCCAGCCATACTGGACTACTTGCTATTGTTTATAAACAATATCCTTCCTCTCTTTGTACTCATTTTCTCCATACCTAGAATGCTCTTGCTCCATACCTCTGTCTCTTGTGTTCACTGGCTTATTCAAGATATGTCAAAATACAACTTTTATTGGGATAATTTCTTGATTTCTACAGTCTTCATCCTTTAGGTTTGCTTCTACTTTTTCTGAATATAACTTATTTAAATCTAATTATAATATCTATATGTTACCTATCACATTAGGATATAAGCTTCCTACTTGTAGGGGGTTTTTCCTTGATTTTTTTTCTTTGATCACTCACTGCTTAAAAATTACTTAGAACATAGAACACACTTTATGCATACTGACTAATTGATATTAATACATAATTTGTTGTGGAAAAGAAGCCAGAGCTTAGAATTAATAACCTCTATTCATATTCCATCTCTGATACTTATTAAATCTGTGATCTTGGGTAAGTCACTTAAGGTCTGGAAGGTACAGTTTCCTCATATGTAGAATTAGGTTCATAGTTCTATTCTGCCTATATTCATTGGATTCCTGTGAAAATGAATTCATGAAATATTCATAGGAAAGCATGATAAGGTATAAAACTTATAAATATGGGTAATGTAATTTTTAAAAAATAAGCAAATATTTGATTATTGGAGAACAGTCTGAACAGAAAGCAATGCCTTGAAATGAAGAAAATTAAAATTCAGAGGCATATATTCAGCTACACAAGCAAAGTAAAACTGGAAACTTTAAAATTGTAATAATCAAGCATGATCCTAGAGAAAAGTTAAAAAAAGCACCTTTTCCCCTTCTTTGAAGAGATGGGATGGAGAGACTTGAATGTCAACTATTTATTTACATGTTTTTCCCCTATTAGAATATGTCCTCTGCAAGGGTGGTAATTGTTTCAATTCTTATTTATTTCTGTTTCCTTTTTTGTATGTTTGGTAGCTCATTAACCGGCACATTGTAAGTGCTAAATAAAAGTTTGTTAACTGACTGACTGACTCTTGCCTATACTGTCAGTCAGACACAGTCTATACTGAATAATTAACTAATTGGATTTTTCTCTTAAAATAAAACTTTTAAAAAGTGATGGGTCCATGGCAGAAGAAGCAATATACTATGAAATAAATGGGATGGAAAGAAAAATGGTAAAAAATATAAGACAATAAGAATTTTGTGTGTGTGTGTGTGTGTGTGTGTGTGTGTGTGTGTGTGTTTAAAAAAGAAAAGTCATTGGTTTTCCCCTCTATCGATTCACAGTAGAAAAATAGTTAAGGAAGGGATACATATGCATTATTTTGTATCTGGCATGGTATTGGGGAACAAGGTTACATTACCGGACGTCACTACAACCCTCCTTTCTTTCTGCACGTGAAAATGCAGAGACCTTTCTTATTCTGGCAATGCTTTCACAAGCTCTCAGTGCTCCTGCGCAGTTTACATAATCTCCTTACTCATGGCTATACAAGTCTCCTCCGGCAAATTCTGAAAGCTGCTTTCAGATCTCATACAAAGCCTCCCAGATTTATTACCAGTTTTTCTGCAAGGAATGATCTTCCTGTCTCAGCCAAATCCCTGCTGAGTTTTGTGGATATTCGTGAGGGATAAATACAGCATGTGCAGGACAAAGACAATTTTCTCTTCCAGTCACCAGGCTGGATTGATCAGTTAAAGCTGACAGAAGGAGGCAGGAATGATGTACTTGTTTGACCATGCCTAACTCTGTCCTGCTTCGGTGTAGAATCCACAGTGGCCATATGCTATTATTATTATTATTATTATTATTATTATCATTATTATTATTTTAGTAAAAAAACAGCTCAAGTCAAGAAATGAGTGAGCAAATTATTTTCTTTCCTGGCTCATATTTACATTATTTATTTTATTCATTTTAATTGAATTTTATTTCTTAATATACTTGTGGATAATTTTCAGGAATAGATGTAGAAGTGGAAGTATTGACAGAGAGCAAAGTTTCCATTATAAATTTGTATTCATTTGTATTCTCTTTCTGTTTCTCAAATATTCACTTCCTCTCATTATGAAAACCTGTGATGTCACATCCTATACTCAATGCTATACAATTGGATAATGAATATATAGACATGGGAAGAAGGGAAAGAACATAAGTCATAAATATCAGAATGTGATTATTGAAAATTGTATTCACATGAAGTATAGAAAAAATAAAATAAAAACCAAGGCAAGAGAAAAATAAAATAAAAACCAGGCAAGTATAAATTACCAATATTATTAAATCTGCATGGTCTTTCTCAATCCTCCCAACTGGTTGTGACCTCACTTTCCAACTAAATTGTACTTAGCTACTCTGTAGTACAATAAATATGTGCATTAATTTACTTTGTTTATTCTCTCTATGTCCATATTCACATTTATATCAATATCTATAATTAATCTATCTATATTTGTCTCTATTATATTGTAAGTTTCTTGCACCTAGGAATTGTCTTGTTCATTGGATTTATTTCCCCAGCAATTGTCACAGTTCCTGGCTATCGTTGGTGCTTAAAAATACTTGTTAATTTATTGGTTTCCCTTTTATTTCTTTTGTGCTCCCTTGCCTATTCCGTTTCCTTTTTTATTTTGGGCAAGACAAACATAGAAAACATGTTATTTCCAGAATGCTTCAATAGATATTCTTCAAATGGGATCATGCATTTTTTTTAAATAGTGATGTTGAGTTGTATTCCTTTCAAATAATGGACAATTTCAATTCTGTGAGATTTCATGGTAATCAGTTTGTTTAAGAACTATGCAAAACTCTACTCGATTTTGATTTAGCACAAATTTGCCCCCCACAGTTGAACATACTTGAGCTTATGAGCATCCAAATAAGAATGGAATCATTTCCAAAAGCATCATTAGCCATGGAAAATTATAGCTGTTCTCTTAAAATATGAATGAAATAAAAATGAAATTGAGTTATCACCACTTTTATGAGAGAGAACCTATAATATTATATCATATCATTTTATCATTTATCTTCAGGAAAACAAAGCAATGATGGCTTTTCAATTTTTTTTTTTAGTTTTGCAATATATACAAACTTTAACTTCAATGTATTTATGTTTTTAAAAAGATAATATATTGAATCAAAATTTCCCAATAATTATTACTATCATAGGTCTAAGGATTGAAAGGTTTTAAAGGCTATAATATAATCTTTTTTTTTTCACAAAAGTAAACTGAGCTGAGAGAAGTTAAATGACTTTCCTAAGATCATGCCAGAAATAAATAAAAGCCAGAGTTGGTTTTTGAGGCCAAAGGGCCTCTAATTCTCAATCCAGTACTCTTTCCATCAAGCTATCCTGCTTCAAGTCTATTTAACCTAATTAAATTCAAGAAATACTTACATTCCTATTAAGTATATGGCATTGTGATAGGCACTAAAAATGGAGATAAAGATAACAGTTCCTCTTCTTCAGGAACTTGGGGACTTATGTGATTAAGACTATAAGTATAATACTATAAGATTATGTTAAATAGAAGTAGAAAACGTTCTAGAAGGAAGAGGGAGAGAACACTAATACTTTAGCACAGTGCCTGACATATAGGAAGCTTTTAATAGATCTTTGTTCATTCGCTGTCAATAAGGAGACCTTACACAAAAGGCTCCTCTCCTGTAGCTGCCAGGAAAATAGGGAATATGAAAAACAAAGATTGTAAGTTAGGGACAGATTTACAGAGTTCCTGGATAAAAGAGATGGCATCTCAGGGCCAAAGAACAGTTAGCAGTCTAGGTTTGTGTGGAGTAGTATTCTGGGTGTGGGTATAGGTGATAATTTCAGGGACTGGAGGGAGGATCAGTCTCTTTCTTTCTCTCTCTCTCTCATCTCTCTCTCTCTCTCTCTCTCTCTCTCTCTCTCTCTCTCTCTCTCTCTCTCTCAGCTCTCTCAGCAAATGCTCTCTGGATGATGATATGGTGTCACTATCATACCACTAAAATGTGTAACTAATCCCCCCCAAAAAAGGAATTAACTGAAATTTATCAAAATGCATAGTAAAGTTGTCCAGTATCCAAGAAGATGAATCAGGATGCTGGAGTGTGATTGTCTCTGACTTGCCTCCTGGGTCTGTGATGAATCCTCATGTCCTCATGGCATCTTCATCTCCTACAACTGTAGTTTGGTAGGCAGAAATGCATCTTTAGAAGCAATGACATTTTAGACTGGAATTATTCTTGTTTATATATATATATATATTATATAAAGAACCACTTCTGATACAACTTTATAAGCAAAGTCTGACTTTTTGATACAGCTTTAACAGTTTTGAGAGCATTGATTAGTTACTGGACACAAGACTGAGGTTATAGACAGACTTTTCTTAACTCATGATTGGTATATTGGGCAACTTAGCTGTGGCAGAAATTCAATACTTTCAGCAGCCTTAGAAATAAGCAGCTATTGTTTGGAGGTAGGTAGCTTTGTGTAATCATCATAAGAATGGTGACAAATATTCAGTGACCTTGTAAGGTGGTTTCATAGTAGAGGGGCTAACTTGTGTGGTATAGGCATAAATAATTATCTTTTAATTGATCTTGGGAGAAGTAATGTTATTTTACAGTGGCTCTTACACAGGTATACACTCTCACAGAGGTACACAAATATAAACTTATTAATAGTATTTAATTTTATTTTACATTCCAATACAATTTAAAAAATAATTTTTGACATTTTACAATCCATATTATCTCCTTTTCTTCTTCTCCTTCTACCTCTCCAAGATGTGAGGTAATATAGTTTGTACATGTTTTATTATACAATACATATGTTCATGTTTGTTATGCTATAAAAGAAGACACATCACACTAGAGAGAAAAATTCATGGAGGAAATAAATTGAAGAATGGCATATTATGTTCTGTATTCAGACTCAATCAGTTCCTTCTATGATGATGGATAGCCTTTTTCATCAGAAACCTAGAAAGTCTAAAAATAAAACTATTAATGTTTAAAATGGAAATGCAAAGGATTTCTAGACCACTAAATTTAATATGGGGTTTCTTCTCATTAGGAAGGAAATCTTCCAAGTTGGGTTTGTACTGGTAGTTTCAATAAAATTAGTTAAAAATTAATTCAATCTGATACAAGCACTTAATGTATCTTAGCATTACTTTAACCAGTAGAAATTCATGCATTAGCAGCAACTCATGTTATAATGTTGGCCACAATTAACACATAAGCCTTTTGGGCAGAACAAAAGGACAACTGGAACACATTGAGAGTATGTTAATGGGATCCAGAAGAAATAAGACTAGAAAGATAGAGTAGAGAAACCCTGCAAAGGTCCTCAAATTTTACCTGGAAGAGGTTAGGGTGTTATTGAAGTATCTTGAGTACATGCTTTTGGAATAGCCAGTCCTATTTCTTAGGGGATATTATTTGTAGAATTGTTAGAAAAGCAGATAGGAGAAGAGAGAGTGGTGGTTAAATTAACTGTTAGAAAATTTTTGTTTTGAAATATGAAAAAGAATCTATTAAACTCTAAAACTCTACTTACCCTTTGACTCAACAGTAATGATTCTAGGTCTATACTCTAAAGAAATTGAGGAAAGATGAAAAGTGTCATTTTTTAAAACCAATATTCTTAGCACTCTTTTCCTCTGGTAGTAAAGAACTTAAATATGTTCCATCAATTGGGGAATGAGTGACCAAATAATGGCATAAGAATGTGGTGAAGAATATTGGATTGTAAGAAATGATACAGTGTATGGTTTTTAAAAAGTCTGGGAAGATTTATGTGAACTGATACAAAGTAAAGTGAAGAGAACCAGGAGAAAAATTATATAGTACTAACAAGATTGTAAGGTAATTTGCTCTGCAACCATCAAAACAATTTAGTACTGGCTAAAAAAAATAGCATGGAGGACCAATGGAATAGAGTAGTCAGTGATGGCAAACCTTTTAGAGACTGAGTGCCGAAACTGAAACCCTCATACAGCATGTGAGCCCCCCTGCCCACCTTATCCCAGACAAGGGAGGGAAAAAGCACTCCCATTGAATTTCTGGGCAGAGAGGTGGGTGATGAAAGAAATGTTTGTAAGCATTTGTGAAGAGATGCATATGTTCCAAAGGTGAGCCAACATGGGAGTAGGAACACAACACACAGTGGTAAAGGACTATAGCAATTTTGTGTTTGACAAACACAAATATCCAATATTCTGAAATAAGTCTCTATTTGACAAAAACTGCTAGGAAAACTAGAAAACAATATAGCAGAAAGTAAGCAAAAATCAATATCTTATGTTATATACAAATATAAAATCAAAACAAGTAAATGATTTAGAAAAACAGAGTAATACCATAAACAAATTAAGTGTACTAAATAATTTACCTGTCAGACCTATGGAAAAGGGAAGCATTTAGTTCAAAACAAGATACAAAACAAGTTCAAAACAAGAGAGCATTACATGATGCAAAATAGATAACTGACTGCATTACTTTTAAAAATTATGCAAAAACAAAATTGATGTAACATTGATAGCTCAATTGGAAAAATTTTCATAGTAATTCTCTCTGACAAAGTCTTTACTTGTAAAATAAATTGAGAAGTGAGACAAATTTTTAAGAATACAAAGGATTTCCTTGTTGAAAAAAGGTCAAAGAATATTAACAGGCAATTTTCAGGTGAAGAAATTAAAACTAACCTTAGTCATATGAAAAAATACTCCAAATTGCTATTGATTAGAAAAACACAACTTAAAACAAATCTGAATTACCACCTCACACCTATCAGATGGATTAATATGGAAATAATAAGTTTAATTTAGGACATGTAGATTTTGTAATTCCCAGTAGAATTCAAAGTAGAAATGGAGACAGTATAGTGTATGGAAAGATTTCAAGGACCAGGTTCAGATTCTTCCTTTGACATTATTTGTGTAAACTTGAGCAAGTTACAGCCTCCACGAGTCTCAGTCTCCTCATTTTTAATTTGAGAAGATTGGACAAAATATATGTCCTCTGAAGTTTCTTCTAAATACATATACAATTCTATGATCCTATATCCAGCTAGAAATTAGAAAAGTAGGTCTATAATTCAGCAAAAAAATTGGACTAGATATATAGATTTTGGAGTCATCTATGTAGAGATTGTAACTAAACAAATTGTAGTCCATGCAATAACAAAGGGAAAGTAAATAATAAGGGAAGTATAAAAGGCTGGAAAGGTCAAGTAGAAGTTTTTAAAGGAATAAGTATATGGAGGTGACAATCATGTTTGTAGGCAATCTAGTGGAAAATAGTAATTAAAAAGCATATTGTGATACTAAAACTATTACTTAATTATTATAATTCTCAGGTTTATCATTTACGAAATGGGAATAATAATACTTATTTCCAATAGCAGTTGAGAAGATCAAATGAACTAATGTAATTTTTGCAAACTTTAATGAGCAGTGTGGATAGAAGCTTTATAGCAAAAACAGTATCAATGATACCACCTTAAACACATTATAAATCTTTGCATATTTTGGGGTCACTTTCATAAACATTAGCTCTATATCATGCTGATGGGATATTTTTTTCCATTTGGGGTAGACACATCAGGAAATATAGGCTGCAGGTCTCCTTCTGTGTTAAATGTCTCCTGGACATCTTCAATGGTAATATGTTATCAAAATATCTGTATTTTGTTAGAAAAATGGAGGGGGTAAAATGAGAAAATACATTTTAAACTATCCAAGAAAACTCCTTTAGGTATTTCTCATTGTTTTCTTCCTTGTTCTTTTTTTAAAATTAATTCCTTTTTCTGCATTCTCCTATTCTTTAGTACATAATAATTTCAAGTTATACCATTCCAATGAACTCTCACTTATATAACTCCAACATCTTGGAAATGACTAACTCTTTTGAGTGTTCTTTAGATTTAATAGAATGGAACAGGTCATTAGTAAAAGACAGTTTTTGTAGTGGCTCTCTTCTTTTTAGAGTTAAGAAAGGAAAAAGTGCTATCAAGTTATCTCTAAAATCCTAATAGCCACAAGAATCTTGCAAATCCTTTTCCTGCTTTCATATAGCAAATTAAAGCCATTAACTAAGTCCTTGTGGATTTCAAAATATTAGTTCATTTCTTGTGCTACTCTGGGTAACTGTTTATAGAATTTTCAGGTTCTGATTTTTTTTAAGAGAAAACAACTATGGTTATTTTCATTTGATTTCTTATAAGGAATAAACTTGAGCCAATGATGTTAATTCACTGTAACAGTGTTTTTCAGTGTTCAGTAGGTGGCATATTTCCTGCAAGGACAAGAAAGAAAGTGTACTTTTGACTGAACAATGAGTTTATTCCTAAACTTGTCAAGGAAAAATCTTTGGAAATTATATTCATTAATAAGTAGCCCAGATACTTTTGGACTATCTGCCATCATTTACATAGAAAATCTGAGATATGCAAAGAGTTAGTCCTTAATCATGTCCAAACTATTTATTTTAATCAGAAAATAAGCAACTATTAAGCATAACCTATTACTAATAATTCTCCCATCCTCTCAGTGGAATGTAAAGTCCTTGAGGGCAAGAGATTTTTTTTTTTGGGTCTTCTTACAGTGCACACAATAAGCAGAAGAATAATTGCTTGCTGCATTAAATTAAATTGATCTTAATGATGTTTTAATTACTCCCTTTATGCTATACCTTTGCAAACATAACTTTCAAATGTAAATTAAGTACAAAATCCTTATAAACAATTGATATGCTTTATTTGCAAAACACCAACTACAGGCAGGTTTCAAAAGGAAAAATAAATACCCCCTGTGTTTTGATGTGTAGTAGAAGAAAAACAAATCTTTTCTGCAGATGAACTAACACAAATTCCAAAACCTACTTATAACCTCAGAACACAGGAGGATCACAACCAAGGGGGGAGGTTATTTAAAAGATTGTCATAAACACGGATGGTTGAGATTTAAACATCCAGCTATCTCCACTTCTGAATTCCTCTGGGTTCTCATTTCCATTAAACCTAACTTTCCTGAAGATTAGTTTAGATTAAATCCTAGAATTGACATTTGAGACACCTGTCCAAGACTGTACTTAATAAATGATTCAATCCCTCCCCCTGGTATTACTAGCTTTCAGCCAGTCTTATGCAGTAAATAGCAAACACACCAAGAAAATTCACTAGAATTTGCTCTGTGCCCTAAAAGAGACTAACAGCATGACCAAATCTGATCTTATCTTTATTTTGAAAGACTGCTTCAAGCTAATGGCTGAATTACCTTGTGATATCAAATACTCTATTACTTGACATATGTTGGTATCCACATTAATCAGTGTGGACAAGAAAGGAAACTACAGTGCCAGCATTCCTCTATTGAAGTGTCCTTGTATAACTTGACCTAACTTAAAGATCTGCATTGTATTTACTTATGATTGCCATTTTGGGATAGCTAGATGCTGACATTTTACCCATTTACCCTTGCCTGAGCAAGGTAGAAAGAGAAAGGTAAGAATCAGCAATAAAACAGAATAAAACTGAAAAGTATAATCTTGATTAGCACAATCATGGTTATTAAGTAAACCATCCAAACAGGATCAGTTTCCTGTGATTCCTTTGCCTCTTTGTCCTATCACCATTTGCACAGTAACAAACCCTATGCTTGGGCTAATTCCACAGTTTGCCTTCTCTGAATGTCCCTAGAGAAGAACACAAAGCTTCCAAGGTTGAGAAAAAATTATACATTCATATATGTATAAGAGTTGGAATGTAGGTTTAGGACTTGGGTTTAAATCACAGATCTACATATTATTTGGGTGAATTTGAGCAAGCAATTGATCATATCAGGGGCTATAGAGAAACTGGTCCAAAACTTGTTCCTCAAACCACTTATCTATCCAATTCCCCTTTCCTCCTCCTATATTTTGAGGAGAGGCTATTCATCATGAGTTTCCTTTTTTCCCTGACTTCACTTTTCCTGATGATGAGATGGTCCATCTCTATGTGAGTTCAGAATCCTTCATTTTTACTCTTTATCTCACTCCTTGGCTTTTCTGGAAGTTTGCCCTCTCAATTGTTTTTTCCCTTTCCCTTTTCCTCAAACTCATTACTGACTCTTTTTGCAATATCTTAAAATACCCTGATTTCTCTCCTACACTTTAAGACAAATAAATATACAAATAAAAAACAACAACCTTCATTAACTCATGCTATTTTCTTAAGTCTTATCCCAAATCTCCTTTTTCACCCTCAATCTCTTAAGGTCATCTATATGCTTTGAATCAATTCCTTTAATTATGTTCCCTCACTTCTCAATCCGATACAATGCATATTCCACTGGCACTGCTCTATCCAAGATTATTAATGATAGTCTTTTCTCTATCCTTTTTCTCAACATAGTGTCATGTCTTTACTGTCCTTCACTATTTTCTCATACTCTTCCTCTCTTCCTTTCTGTGACACTTGTCTATTTTAGTTCTTCTCTTACCTATTTAAATTTTCCTTCTCAGTCTTCTTTATAACATCACCATGCTTACTTTCATTAAACACAGATGTCCAAGATTTTGTCCCAAACCTCTCTCCCTTCTCTCTTCACTCTCTAGGTGACTTCTTCAGCTTGAATGTTTTCAATTAGTGTTTCTCAATAGCTGACTTCCAAACTTATATACCTATCACTACTATCTTCATGGGTTGCTTAAATTCAATATGCTCAAACCAGAAGTATTCATCTCTATCACCCTTTCTCCCATAACAATCCCTCATCTAAGCATCTCATTTTCTCTTAATTGTGTCTCTAGACTTTTAGTCACTCACATTCCTTTGGAATCATCCTAGACTGTTTTCTCCACTTAAGATTCTGTATTCAATCAGTTGACAAGGTTTTTGTTGTTTTGTTTTACTTTTTGGTATAGATATAGTATTGTTCACATATTTTCCCACTCCTATAACCCCCATTATTCATAATATCTCACCCACATTATTGGTATAGCATGTTATTGGATAGCATATCTCCAGTTATTCCACAACACTGCTGAAAATAGTCAAGAAAACAGCTCATGCTATTCACTTGCTAAAAACATTTTAGTGATTCCTTATTTGATTAGGATAAAATACAAAATCACCAGCTTAACACTTAAAGCTCTCTAAAAACTAGTTCATGCCTTTATAGTTAAGCAGCAATATATAAAGCACAGGGTATAGTACACTGCCTGGAATAAGAATCCCTGAAGTGAAATACAGCCTCTGAAGCTTATTATCTGTGATCTTGTATAAGTCTTTCACTTCCTTTAGGCTCTTTTCTTGTCTAGGACCTGGATGATTCCTAAATTCCTAAAATCAAGATGATCTGCATTCAAGTTCATTCTCAAATCTCACACTAGCTATGTTACCCTGAGCATGTCACTTAACTTCTGTTTGCCTCAGTTTCCTCAACTATAAAATTGAGATAATACAGAGCCTACCTCACAGAGTTGTTTTGAGATTAAATGAGATAATATTTGTAAAGCACTTAGCACATGGCACTTAGCAGGTAGCATATAAATGCTTATTTCCTCCTTCTTCTTCTTAACTGTAGAATGAAAGGGTAGAACTAAATTTTTTGTTTGTTTGTTTTTGTTTTTAAACCCTTACTTTTAGTCTTAGAATCAATACTATGTATTGGTTCTAAGGGTGGAAAGCAGTAAGGACTAGGCAATAGGGGTTAAGTGACTTGCCCAGGGTCATACAACTTCAAGGTGTCCGGTGAGATTTGAACCCAGGACCTCCCATCTCTAGACCTGGCTTTCAGTCCACTGAGTCACCTACCTGCCCCCAGGACTAAATGCTTTTTTAGTTTTATTTTTAATTCCCCCAGAATACATATCAGTACAATTTTTAATAATTATTTTCTGGTCCAGGTAAGCATGGCAGCAGATTAGATGCAGCTTGATTCCCTTCCTCCGACTCAACGATACAGATGACTTCAAAAGACCCCCAAAAATCATCCTCATAAGAATGGAGGAACTCCAGAGTAGTGTCCAGCACTGAAGGTACGTGGGATTCAGGCATTTCCACAATATAAGGGAAGGAAAAACTCCCACCCAAACCTGAGCTGACCTACCCTTCCCCATCACAACTAAGGAGCCAGAGTTAAAGTCAGCCACACCAGAATCAAAAAGTGAGGGAGGGGCACCTCAGGACTGAGCAATGGGCAGCTCCAGGTCTGGGGAGCTGACTAAGACCACCAAAGACTTACCCCTCTAAGCAGTAACACCCGAAACTCAGGCAGGTGGGGAAGGGGAGCTCAGATTTCGGGCACTCAGAACGAGTGTGCCATAATCAACAAGTTTGCAAAGGGCTCCCCTGAAGTGAACAAGGGTCATGAATAGGTCTTGGGAGTTAACTAAGACCACCAAGAACTTACCCCTGAGAGCAGTAACACCTGAAACGTCAGCAGGCAGGGGATGGAATACCTGGTGTTCCCCCGGGAATACAGGGCAGCTGCTCAGAATCGAGAATTTGCCCAGGCCAAAAGCTTTGATCATTAGACCCATTCACAGAGAGCCAGCCCACCTCACTCAGATTTCTGACTGGAAAGGGGAGAAACAAACCATAGAGATGAAAAACAGTGACCAGGAACAACATAACAACACTAAGAAAATCAAGAAGAAGGGGTTGACTTTGGACACTTTTTACTGAGGAAAAATACAGAATACAGAGGAAATAGAAGAAGAAGAAACCCAAATAAATGCTACAAAACCTTCCAAAAGAAATGGAAACTGTCCACAACCTCTTGAAGAATTTAAATTGGAGGTTATCAAAAAGATGGAAGCCTTCTGACAGGAAAAATGGGAGATAATGCAAAGGGAATTCAACAATCTGAGGGACAAAAACACCCATTGGAGAAACAATTAGAAGCCTCAAAAAAAGAGGGACAGACCAAACTGAAAAGGAAAACCAGTCTTTAAAGGTCAGAATCAGACAACTGGAAGACAATGATCTTGCAAAAGAGCAAGAATTAATAAAGCAAAGTAAAAAGACTAAGAAATTAGAAGACAACATAAAATATCTCACTGACAAGGTGACAGTCCTGGAAAACAGAGGAAGGAGAAACAATCTGAGAATCATTGGTCTACCTGAAAAACCAGAAATAAACAAAAATCTTGATAGCATAATTCAAGATATCATCTAAGAAAAACTTCCCTGAGGTTCTAGAACAAGGGAGCAAAAGAGGCATTGAAAGAGTTCATAGAACACCCTTTACACTAAATCCCCAAAGGACAACTCCCAGGAATGTAATTGCCAAATTCAAAAGCTTTCAAGGAAAAGAAAAAATCATACAAGAAGCCAAAAAGAGACAATTTAGAAACAAAGGAGTGCCAATCAAGATCACACAATACCTGGCAACTTCCACCCTGAAAGACCGCAAGGCCTGGAATATGATATTCAGAAAGGCAAGAGAACTGGGTTTTCAACCAAGAATAACCTATCCATCAAAACTGAATATATACTTCCAGGAGAAAGTATGGGCATTGAACAAAATACAAGATTTCTAAGTATTTGTAAAGAAAAGACCAGAACTCTGTGGAAAGTTTGACATCCAAACACAAAGAGCAAGAGAAACATGAAAAGTAAATATGAAGGAAAGGGAAAGGAGAAAAATGTTATCTTTTTCTTTTATTCAAACTCTCTTCTATAAGGACAACATTTATATAAAATTATATATATTAATATGTGGGGAAAATTAAATGTGTAACTCTCAAAAATTGTATGCATTATTAGAGTAATTAGAAGAATCACTCATAGGGAAAGATTGGGGCATTAAGATGATATGAGAAGGGGGGAAGAAAGAAAAAGGGAGGGGGGAATCGTTGATGGTACTAAGATATACTTAAAGAAAAAGAAAAAAAATTAAATAGAATCTTTCTCACACAAAGATACATTTGGGAAGGGGAGAGGAAGAATTTTCCCATAAGGAGGAGAGGAAGAGAGTGCTAATTGGTATTACTTAAACCATACTCTCAGTGAAATCAACTCTGAGAGGGAAGAGCACCTAGATCCATTGGGATCTTGAATTCTATCTTATCCAACAGGGTAAGGGAGAAGGGAAAATTAAGGGGAGGCAGGGGGGAGGGAGTAAAAAAAGGGAGGGAAGGAAAGGGGGGAAGGAAATTAACAGACCCTAAAAACAAACAAACAAACAAGAAGGGAACAAAAGGGAGGGGCTAGAAAGGGAAGCATATCAAGGGAGGGGACTAAGGGGACTGATTTAAAGTAAATCACTGGTTTAAAAGGTTATAGCAAAAGAAGAAAGGCCAGAATTAGGGGAGGATATCAAAATGCCAGGGAATTCACAAGTGACAATCATAACTTTGAAAATAAATGGGATGAATTCAACCATAAAACGTAGATGAATATGTTGACTTCAAGAAACACACATGAGGCAGGGAGATACTCAAAAGGTCTGAATCAAAGGTTGGAGTAAGACCTTTTGGGCCTCAACTGATAGAAAGAAGGCAGGAGTTGCAATCATGACATCTGACAAAGCCAAAGCAAAAATAGACCTGATTAAAAGGGATAGGGAAGGTAAATACATCCTGCTAAAAGGGAGTATAGACAATGAGGAAATATCACTAATCAACATATATGCACTAAATGGTATAGCACCCAAAATTTTAATGGAGAAACTAGGAGAATTGAAGGAGGAAATAGACAGTAAAACTATATTAGATGGTAGACCTGAACCAACCACTATCAAATTAGATAAATCAAATAAAAAATAAATAAGAAAGAGGTAAATAATGTGAATGAAATCTTAGGAAAATTAGAGTTAAGAGACATATGGAGAAAAATAAATAGGGACAAAAAGGAATACACCTTCTCAGTAGCACATGGGAACATTCACAAAGATTGACCATACACTAGGTCATAGAAACATGGCATACAAATGCAGAAAAGCAGAAATAATAAATGCAACCTTTTCAGATCATAAGGCAATAAAATAATGATCAGTAAGGGTACATGGAGAGCCAAAAAAATTAATTGGAAATTAAATAATATGATACTCCAAATTAGTTAGAGAACAAATCATAGAAACAATTAATAATTTCATTGAAGAAAATGACAAAAGTGAGATATCCCTTCAAACCTTAAGGTATGCAGCCAAAGCACTACTCAGAGGAAAATTCATATCCCTCAGTGCATATATTAACAAATTAGGGAGGGCAGAGATCAATGAATTATTGGACATGCACATCAAAAAACCTTGAAAGAGAACAAATTAAAAACACCCAGAAGTAAACCAAATTAGAGATCCTAAAAATTAAGAGAGAAATTAATGAAATCAAAAGTGATAGAACTATTGAACTAATAAATAAGACTAGAAGCTGGTACTTTGAAAAAACCAAACAGAATAGATAAAGTACTGGTCAATCTAATTTAAAAAGGGAAAGAAGAAAAGCAAATTAACAGCATTAGAGATAAAAAGCGGGAACTCACCTCCAATGAAGAGGAAATTAAGACAATCATTAAAAACTACTGTTCCCAATTATATGGCAATAAATATGGCAATCTCGGTAATATGGATGAATATTTACAAAAATCTAAATTACCTAGTCTAAGAGAAGAAGAAATAGAATTCTTAAACAATCCCATATCAGAAAAAGAAATTCAACAGATCATCAAATAACTACCTAAGAAAAAATTCCTAGGGCCTGATGGATCTACAAGTGAATTCTATCAAACATTCAAAGAACGGCTAACCCTAATACTATACAAACTATTTTACATAATAAGCAAAGAGGGAGTTCTACCAAATTCCTTTTATGACACAAATATGGTACTGATTCCAAAGTCAGGCAGGTCAAAAATGGAGGAAAAAAAAAACTACAGACCAATCTCCATAATGTACATAGATGCAAAAATCTTAAACAGGATACTAGCAAAAAGACTCCAGCAAATGATCAGGAGGGTCATTCACTATGATCAAGTAGGATTTATACCATGAATGCAAGGATGGTTCAATATTAGGAAAACCATCCACATAATTGACCATATCAACATACAAACGAACAAAAATCATGTGATTATCTCAATAGACAAAGAAAAAGCCTTTGATAAAATACAACACCCATTCCTATTAAAAACACTAGAAAGCATAGGAATAGAATGGTCTTTACTAAAAATAATAAACAGTATATATCTAAAACCATCAGCAAACATTATCTGCAATGGTGATGAACTAGATGCATTCCCAATAAGATCAGGAGTGAAACAAAGATGCCTATTATCACCTCTTTTATTTAACATTGTACTGGAAACACTAGCAGTAGCAATTAGAGAAGGAAAAGAAATTGAAGGTATTAAAATTGGCAATGAAGAGACCAAACTATCACTCTTTGTGGATGATATGAAGGTCTACTTAAAAAATCCTAGAGAATCAGCTAAAAAGTTAGTGGAAATAATCAACAACTTTAGCAAAGTAGCAGGATACAAAATAAACCCACATAAGTCATCAGCATTTGTATATATCTCCAAAACATCACAGCAGCAGGAAATAGAAAGAGAAATCCCATTCAAAATCACCCTAGACAATATAAAATACTTAGGAATCTATCTGCCGAGACAAACACAGGAACTATATGAACACAACTACAAAACACTCTCCACAGAACTAAAACTAGATCTGAGCAATTGGAAAAACATTAACTACTCATGGATGGAATGAGCTAACATAATAAAAATGACCATCCTACCCAAAATTATCTATTTATTTAATGCCATACCCATCAAACTTCTAAAAAACTTCTTTGCAGAATTAGAAAAAACCACAACAGAGTTCATTTGGAAAAACAAAAGATCAAGGATATCCAGGGAAATAATGAAAAAAAAATGCAAAAGAAGGCGGTCTTGCAATCCCAGATCTCAAACTATCCTATAAAGCAGTGGTCATCAAAAGAATTTGTTACTGGCTAAGAGACAGAAAGTAGGATCAGTGGAATGGACTTGGGGTAAGAGACCTCAGCATAACGGTGTATGACAAATCTAAAGACCCCAGCTTTTGGGACAAAAATCCACTATTTGATAAAAATTGCTGGGAAAATTGGAAGATAGTGTGGGAGAGATTAGGCTTGGACCAACGCCTCACACCCTACCCCAAGATAAACTCAGAATGGGTGAATGACCTGAACATAAAGAACAAAGTATAAGTAAATTGGGTGAACAAAGAATAGTATATTTGTCAGACCTTTGGGAAGGGAATAATTTTAAAACCAAGCAAGATGTAGAAAGAGTCACAAAATGTAAAATAAATAATTTTGACTACATCAAATTAAAAAGTTTCTTTACAAGCAAAACCAATGTAACCAAAATAAGAAGGGAAATAACACACTGGGTAGAAATCCTAATTACAAAAACCTCTAACAAAGATCTAATTATTCAAATTTCTAAAGAGCTAAATCAATTGTCAAAAAAAAAAAAATCAAGCCATTCTCCAGTTGATAAATGGGCAAGGGACACAAATAGGCAGTTTTCAGCCAAAGAAATCAAAACTATTAATAAGCACATGAAAAAGTGTTCTAAATCTCTATTAATCAGAGAAATGCAAATCAAAACAACTCTGAGGTATCACCTCACACCTAGCAGATTGGCTAACATGACAGCAAAGGAAAGTAATGAATGCTGGATTGGATGTGGCAAACTTGGGACAGTAATTCATTGCTTGTGGTTTTGTAAATTGATCCAACCATTCTGGAGGGCAATCTGGAACTATGCCCAAAGGGTGATGAAAGACTGTCTCCCCTTTGATCCAGCCATTGCACTGCTGGTTTTGTACCCCAAAGAGATTATAAGGAAAAAGACATGTACAAGATTATTCATAGCTGTGCTCTTTGTGAAGGAAAAAAAATGGAAAATGAGGAGATGCCCATCAATTGGGGAATAGCTGAACAAATTATGGTATATGTTACTGATGGAATACTATTGTGCTCAAAGGAATAATAAAGTGGAGGAATTCCATGGAGACTGGAACAACCTCCAGGAAGTGATGTAGAGTGAGAGGAGCAGAACCAGTAGAACATTATACACAGAGACTGACACATTGTGGTACAATCAAAGGTATTGGGACTCCTCCACTGATGGTAATGCAATGACTGTAACAGTTAAAATTTAGGGGAGATGGGGGGACTGAGGCAGGTAGAAATTAGTTTCTCTCTGCAAGAAGTATTATATTTTTTAGAGGTTTATTAAAGGTTAAAGATTAAAGAATATTCAAGTAAGAAACATGTGCCTAGGCCAGAGGCCTAGACAAAATAACCTCACATCATGCAAGAGACGCGCCTGATCCAAAACGGAAGTCCAAAAAAGAGCCAAGAGCCCCTCAAAAGCCTTTGAATCAGCTTAAATACCTTCTTGATCTTGGCCCAGGTGAGATTACAAGGCATTCTGGGGAAGTGGAGCAAAGGCTCATGGGGATTGTAGTACTGTATTCGAGTCTATTTTTTTACAATGACCCTGAACAATGTAGAGGGGTACAGGACTAAAAACACTATCCACATCCAAAGGAAAAACTGTGGGAGTAAACACACTAAAGAAAAACTACAGCTTAATGACATGGGTCGAAGGAGATATGAATGGGGAAGTAGACTCCAAATGAACACCCTATTGCAAATACCAACAACATGGAAAGAGGTTCTTATCAAGAACCAAGTGGATGCCCAGTCAAACTGCGTAATGGCTATGGGAAGGGTGAGGGAGGGGAGGGAGGGAAATAAATGATTTTTGTAACCAAGGAACAATGTATAAAATTAAAAATTAAAATTAAAAAATAATTTTCTGACACTTCATAATCAATGTTCTCCCTCTATCCCACCTTTCCCGTTCTCCCAAGATTGCAGGTAATATGATATAGATTGTACATGTATTATTAAACAATACATATTTCCACGTTCATCAAGTTGTGAAAGAAGACATATAGCTGATACTAGAGAAGAATAAATGGAGGAAATAAAATGAAGAATGAAATGCTTTAATGTGGATTGAGACTTTGTCAGTTTCTTCTATAGCAGTGGATAGCCTTTTTCATCATGAGTCCCTTGGAGTTGTTTCTGCATCCTTGTCTTGTTGATAATACTTAAGTTATTCACAGTTCATCTTCATACTTTATTTATGTTATCATCTACAATGTTTTTCCTGGTTCTGTTCACTTCACTTTGCATCCCTTCATATAAATATTTCCAAGCTTTTTGGTGATCATCTTCTTTGGCAAGTCTTATGGTACAATAGTATTCCATTACAATTAGATATTACAATTCATTTAATCACTCCCAAGTTGTTGGTAGAGTTTTCCCTTCAGTTTCCAGTTCTTTGCTACCACTGAAAGAGTGGCTATAAATATTCTTGTACAAGTTGGCTCTTTTCTATTATCATTGATCTCTCTGGTATACTGACCTATCATTAGTACTGCTGAATGATTTCTCTCCAGAATGCTTATATTAGTTTAAACCATGGCCAACAGTGTATTTGTGTCCTAATTTCCCCAAATTCCCTCAAATATTTATCATTTTCCTTTTTTTTTTTTTTGGCATATTAGCTAGTCTGGTGGGTGTGAAGTGCTTTCTCAGAGTTGTTTTAATTTGCATTTCTCTAATTGATAGTTATTCTGAACATTTTTAAATGATTAAGGATACTTTTGATTTCAAATTGTAAAGATGCAAGAGTTTCTTTTTATATACTTTTACCACTTGTCAGCTAGAGAATGCTTCATGTCCTTATAAATTTGATTCAGTTCTCTGTGTTTCTGAGAAATTAAGTCTTTGTCAGAGATACTTGTTATAATCTTCCTCCCAGTTTGTTGTTTTTCCTTCTAATTTCCATTGCCAAGGTTTTCTTTGTGTAAAATCTTTTTAATTTAGTAAAATCAAAATAATCTATTTTCTATCTCATAACATTCTCTTTATCTTGTTTGAACATACATTCTTCCATTATCCATTGTTCTTTCAGGTAAATTAGTCTTTTCTAATTTCTTTATGGTTTTACTATTTATGTCTAAATCTTGTATCCATTTTGACTTTACCTTGATATATGGTGTTAGGTGTTGGTCTGTACCTAATTTCTGCCATACAATTTTTTTCAGTTTTTTTTTCAAAAGTTTTTAATTTAACTGTGAGTTCTTCTTTCAGAAGCTTGAGTCTTTGGGTTTTTCAAGTACTAGGTTACTATGATCATTTACTGCTGTGTATTGAGTGTCTAATATATTACATTAATGTACTACTCAATTTCTCAGCCAGTCTGGGATTGTTTTGATGGTTGCCACTTTATTATAGGGTTTGAAGTCTGGTACAGCTAAGGGACTAAATGGTTTTCAAGATCCATCCTAACTATGGGTCTATGTTACTTCCTTTCCAGTTTTTTTTCTCCTGTATTATTTATTTTCTTTCCTGCTATCTCTGTTCCAATCAAACACTCTTAGTAGCTCTTCCCCATACACAATATTTCATTTTTAGTTGCTATATTCTTACACAAAGGGTTTCTCTGTTTCTGGAATATAATACTAGTCATTAGTACCCTTTCACCCAGAAATTACTTAGCATCTAATTTTTGTATATATGTGTATATATTTCTACATGTAAATATATATGTATGCACATATTTATAACAAATATATAGATAAGTAATATACATATAGATAAGCATACAATGTTATACAATTGCATATATGTATATCATACATATATTTACATAAATATGTATATATACTTAGATAAGTATATATATTAAATTTACTTGTTTATATATATATCCACTCACTAGAGTTTAGAGTTTAAGCTTATTCAGTAAAGGAATTCTTTTGCTTTTGTCTTTGTCTCTCCAGAATCTAGGATGATAGTGTATACAGGTGTAGAAACTGCTTTTTAAGTAAGTAACATGTACTCTCTTACCTTGGACTTTGCAGAATACCTTTAGCTTTATTCAAGCTATTATTTTATCACCTTCCAGCTATTTGAATTCCCTCCCCATTTTAATTACTTCATATTACTTTGGATAATTTTTTATTTTAAATTACTTGCAAACACTATATTTTCCCAGTAGATTGTAAGATCCTTGAAGGTGATATCTTTATTTTTTGTCTCTGTACAACAAGCATCAATCTTAGTGCCTTGAATATAGTAGATAATAAGCAATTGTTTGTGGATTTGTTGGAATTAATTGAAAGTGTAGTTTTAGACAAAGATAAATTTTCATTCATTCATTCCCACGGGGCACATTGCCATATCTTTATTCCTATGCTATTTCAACCCCAATAGAGTGCTGTCTTTTTCTGAACTCAATAAATTGCTATTATTTTGAATGTTTCCTAAATTAAATTTGGCAGATTCATAGGAGTGAGGGGATCTAAATACCCTAAGTCACTGCTAGCTTCTCACTCACAATATGGCTGATCTACAAAGATCAATAAGCCTAAATTTGTAAACTGATCCCAAAAGGCAGAAATACAACATACTTAGTTGAAAATTGATGGTCAAGGTTCTCCTTTGCACTGTTTTGGGATAAAAAACAAACAAACCTTGTTTCTTTTTTAGTACATTTCTTCTAGTGAGCATTAAGGACTATGCTGAACAATTCATCCCAATTCAGGCAAAACATGAGTTGTGAGTTGCAGTATACATGTAATCTATCACATATTACATACACATGAAACTAACTAATAGCTTAGGAGACAAAAAAAAAAAACAACACTAGGGATATTAAAGAATTTAGAACACCTGTCCTAGTAGGCAAAGAAGAATGAGAGTAATGGGTGAACATGGCTCAAAAGCAACTTGCACGTTGCAATTCAGTAACAAGGTGTTAATTTTCTCTCAAATTGAGAAGTCAGAAAGTTTGTGTTGATTCAACAAAGTGAGCTGTTGAATCTTAAGTGCATGATTAGTCTTTTTTATGATGTTAAAAAAGAACATCTGTGTCAAAACTTTTTTCAAAGTTCTAAAATGAGGCAGTTCAGTTGCTCACATTCCATTCCCCTTAGGCAAACTGATAATCCCCAATTTGCTATGAAATGTTTCTTCTATTGAGTTTATTTCTAATTGGCCTCCTTTGTGTGTTCAGGTCCTGAAGGGTTAGGGAAATTGTCTAATCTCCTTACTGACTATTCCCCACTTCCTCTTCAATTTCCCACACCACTTTTTTTTTCTTTTTGCTTTACCACAATACTTCTTCATTAGCTCTGTATTCTGAGCCTCATTATAAATTCTTTTGGTATTTGCCTAAATCATACCAATCAACTCTGACATTTTCTCCTTCCAACTAGTACTCCCCAGAGAAGTTAGTAGCAAAGATGTCCACATTCCAAGTCCTTTTGGTGATCAACTTTCTTTCTTTCTTTCTTTCTTTCTTTCTTTCTTTCTTTCTTTCTTTCTTTCTTTCTTTCTTTCTTTCTTTCTTTCTTTCTTTCTTTCTTTCTTTCTTTCTTTCTTTCTTTCTTTCTTTCTTTCTTTCTTTCTTTCTTTCTTTCTTTCTTTCTTTCTTTCTTTCTTTTTCTCTCTCTCTTTCTTTCTCTTCCTTCCTTCCTTCCTTCCTTCCTTCCTTCCTTCCTTCCTTCCTTCCTTCCTTCCTTCCTTCCTTCCTTCCTTCCTTCCTTCCTTCCTTCCTTCCTCCCTCCCTCCCTCTCTATATATATATCTTTCTCTCCCTCCCTCTCTTCTTTCCTTCATTTCTCATTATAATAGCACAGTCACACTTTTTCAAAATCAATATTCAATTTGATCTTGCTGCCTGCACATTGGAATGGACAAAATAAAGAGAATTTGTCTTTGCACTTCAAGTTTCCTTTAAACCATATTTAACCCACAAGTCATCTCAGTTTTTCTCCTAAGCCCCATACTTTTGAATTAATGTTTATTTCATATTTGCCAATAAAAGACAAAAATCAGTGACCTTATAGAATATAAATGCTTGCTTGTTATCTGTCTTGTGCCTTTTGTTAATAAGGTAACTATCACATGGACTTTTAAGCAATATCTATATACACATATTAGTTAAAAGTAGTTTAACTCTCCTTTGGCTTTCTATAAATTAATATCAATAAGAAAATGAGGGTGGAGACTTGAAGAAAATTAAAAAGGGTATATTTCCATCTGAGTTATCAATGATCCACCAACTAAGTTTTCTGATCTTTCTCACACAGTAGCCCCTACTGTAATGAAACTCCCCTCAATGATTTTATTTATAAAACAAAAGTCAGAAAGATACATGGAATTTCATGGTTCAGTGACTGTCATATATCTAGTTCTTATAAGATTGAATCACCTAGCATTAAAAAAGTGCACCAAATATATATAAAACCTGAAGTTTCTTTGATTTCAATCATACAATCAGCCAGCTGACCTCTGACATATGAGGACGGGTGGAAAAAAAGAAGAAGGTTTTGCAACACTGAATCTGTGATTCATTTGACAATGTCAGTTGTGTATATATATATATATATAACTTTAGAATAGGTCTTTTCAAAACAGTATTTGATATTACCAATTTGATAAACCTCAAAATCATTTTAAAAGAATCTAACTTTGTTACTTGTGATAGGATAAAGACAAAAAAGTAAATAGAACATATTATAGGTATGTATATAAATATATGGTTCTATCTGTTTCTATAGAGAAAAAAAGTTACCTGTCCACATATGTGAGAAAATTTGAGAATTCTTTACTTTTTTTTGAAATATTTTTTACTATTTAATTGTATTCAAAGATGAGTCCAAAAGGAAGGCAGGAGCAATTCTAAAATTTGTTACAGGAAGACCCATGGACCATTGTATTTTATGTCCTTTTTCTGTCTTAAATGGAATTTACTAGTCATAAATACCAGAGGAATAATTTGGAAAATTCACTATTAAATCTCACCCGTTTAAATTATAATTATATTTCATTCATTTTCAAACCCAATTCCAATACTTCTAGGAACTCTTTTTGTCATTTTCTTTCTTGTCTCAGTTTCTGCATTTTGTCTCTCTTTCTATATCATAGCATTTTCAGGAGGTATAACTTTTCCATAACTTTTTTCCCATCTGTCTCCTGTCACTCTCCCTCTATTTCTCCCTCCTCTTATTTCTTGTTTTCTCACATTTTTATGTTTCCAATCCCCACCTCTCATCCTTCCTCCCTCTTTTCATTACTTTAAAAAATCTATAGGGGGCAGCTGGGTAGCTCAGTGGATTGAGAGCCAGGCCTAGGGATGGGAGGTCCTAGATTCAAATTTGGCCTCAGCTGTGTGACCCTGGTCAAGTCACTTAACCCCCACTGCCTAGCTCTTACCACTCTTCTGCTTTGGAACCAATACTCAGTATTGATTCCAAGATGGAAGGTAAGGGTTTTATAAAAAAAAATCTATATATCTCATATTTAAACTTCTTAAATATTCTTTCTTTATTTTGTTTTTTTCTCTACCTCTACTTTCCCTTCCTTCCTTCCTTCCTTCCTTCCTTCCTTCCTTCCTTCCTTCCTTCCTTCCTTCCTTCCTTCCTTCCTTCCTTCTTTCTTCTTTCTTTCTTTCTTTCTTTCTTTCTTTCTTTCTTTCTTTCTTTCTTTCTTTCTTTCTTTCTTTCTTTCTTTCTTTCTTTCTTTCTTTCTTTCTTTCTTTCTTTCTTTCTTTCTTTCTTTCTTTCTTTCTTTCTTTCTTTCTTTCTTTCTTTCTTTCCTCTTCTTTTTCATGTTTTTGTCTCATATCTTCTTTCTCTACAGTTCTCTCTTTGCTTTCTCTATAATATTTTACTTTACTCTTTTTCTACTTTCTTTTTTTTCTTTTTTTTTAAACCCTTGCCTTCCATCTTGGAGTCAATACTGTGTATTGGCTCCAAGGCAGAAGAGTGGTAAGGGCTAGGCAATGGGGGTCAAGTGACTTGCCCAGGGTCACACAGCTGGGAAGTGTCTGAGGCCAGATTTGAACCTAGGACCTCCCATCTCTAGGCCTGGTTCTCAATCCACTGAGCTACCTAGCTGCCCCCTCTTTTTCTACTTTCTTTTACTTTCACAATATATTCTTTCTATTTTTCTCTCTTATTTCTATTCTCTTTATTTTTCTCTCTTCACCTTCAGTATTTCTGTGCTCTTTGTATATTGCTCCTCTTCAATGTCTCACTTTATTCCATTTTGTCTGTTCCTCAATTCTCCATTCTCTCCATTTTTAATATGTTTAGTTCCCCCTTCTTTACTCCATCTGTTGTCTCCCTCCCCTTCCCTCCCCTCCTCTCCTCTCCTCTCCTCTCCTCTCCTCTCCTCTCCTCTCCTCTCCTCTCCTCTCCTCTCCTCTCCTCTCCTCTCCTCTCCTCTCCTCTCCTCTCCTCTCCTCCTCTTCTCTCTTTTTTGTTTTCATTCTTTTTTGTTTGGCCTTTCCAATTTCAACTCCTTCTCTCACTTTCTAGCTCCATTTTATCTATATTCTTTCTTTCTAGCTTTGCTCCTTTTTCCTACCCCGCTCTCTCCCTCCCATTTCCATATGCAAGAAACAGTCAGAAGATGTAATGAGAATGGAACAAGGGGCATGCCAACTTTCAGATACAGGTTGGCTTTACTTTTCATGTAAAGATGACTAAAAATGTTTGCAATATCAATACCCTTTATACTTAACTTTATAGTGTCAGGGAAAAAATATCAGTTGCATTTACTGAAAAAATAATAATTTCTCCCCCTATCATACTACATGCTGAAAATGACAAGCAAGGTGAAGGTGGCTGAAATACTCAGTTTTTAATAGATTACATATACATATACACAATATATGTATATATAATGCTATATTATAATCAAAATACAAGCTTGTGTCTTAGGAAAATCAGACTTCAGGGATCCCTATAGTCAAGATTTTAGGAAATTTCAATATCACTTTTCTTAAGCATTGAAAAAAGCAAACAAATGGAGAAAGTCTTTCTTATTCATTAAAAAAATTCTCGATTAAGTGAACTCTGTGAGAATTAAAAAATTAAATTAAATTTTTATGATTACAGTCTTCTATTTCTTCTGAAAACAATAAAGCAGTACAAAAAAAAACATTACAAAGCAACTTAATTTCTGATACCTATATTTTCAACTCCAACTTCCTCATCTTTTTTTTGTGTGTGTGTAACCATTCATATACCTGTGACCATTTCTAATTTGGAATCTTCCACCTATTGGGGCTGTGAAAAGAACAGTATACTTGAAATAATAAAAAGGGGATTCAGTTCAATTTTTTCACTTAATGGTTGTATGATTGTAGAAAAATCAGTTCACCACTCTTCTCTAAGTTTCAGCTTCCTTTTTTATCCAAAAAATGGGCATTATATTAAAAAAGAGATTTATGTGTTATGAGGACTAAGTGAACTAATGTATCAGAGTCCAAGATCTCAAAGAAACCTCAAAGTCCATTCAGTTCCTTTGTCTGATAAATAATGTTTTTTAGAATAACCCCAACAAATAAAAATCCAACCTTTACTTAAAGATGTGAAATGAAAGTGGAATTACCACCCTTTTAAAGGCAATTCATTTCACATTTAGTTAACATCAGTTGACTTCCTTGTAACTTTTCCCTAGATTTCCCAGTTTTGCTTTCTTTGACCAAAGAGCATAAGCCTAATCTATCTTTCAGATAATGGCCTTTCACTATTTTCAAGTAAATATCCATTAAGTTCTAATGACAATATTCCAAATGTGGCCAGATCAGGCAGAGCATAACAAAGTTATTTTATCTTACATTCTCAGTAGTCAGCTTCTACTAGTATAGCCTAAGACCATGATGATGATGATTAACTTTTAGAGACCACATGCCATGGACCCCACCCTTACCCCAGGCAATGGAGAAAGCTCTCCCATTGGGCTGCTGGGAAGAAAATCAGGTGAAATGATAATAATCATGGAGAGGCAGAAGGGAGAGGCCCAAGCTCACTGCTTCCTTCCCAGGTCTGCCATATATGAAGTGCTCCCATTGGGTTGCAAGGCAATCTTGTGGAGAGGGGGAAAGGAGCAGCTCCCCCAAGTCCCTCTCCCTTTGTATTAATGAATTCTTGTGGGCAATGGTTCATGTATGCATAGAGAGGGCTCTGTGTGCCCTTTTTGGCACATGTGCCATATGTTCCCCATCATGGGCATAGGATAACAATTACTTTTTCTTTTTTCTATCTTTTGTTTTCTTCTTGAGGGAGGTGTTGAGGAAAGCTGCTATATCAGCCTGTTGATTCATGTTGAACTTGCAGTTCATTGAGGATTTCTTTATGGTAACTATTAACCACATCTACTCTATCCTAGACCTATTGATGAATTTTGGAATCAAAATGAATTACTTCACCTCTATTCCTGCTAACTTTCCTCTTATTTCATTGATGACTATTCTAGTTTGTTAATACACTTTTGGATTCCAAATGTATGCAAGAAATATTTGTGTCTTTGGAAAATTTGGCAACTTTGTCACTTACAACTTTATCCAAGTTGGTAACAATAATAATGTGGAAAACCCAGGGTCATAGACAGATATCTAGGGTTTCCTATAAAGACTTCCTTTATTGTGATATCAAGCTTTTGATTATTTTATCTTTTGCCTGCTCACATAATTCACTTCCAAAAACACCTTATTCATTATACTCTAGCCTATTGATTCCAAAGGTGTGTGTGTGTGTGTGTGTGTGTGTGTGTGTGTGTGTGTGTGTGTGAGGCAGACCCCCTTTTAAATCTGGAAAAACTCATTAACCCTTTCTTAGAATAGTGTTTTTAAATTCATAAAATATATAGAATCCCCAAAGGAAAGAGCAGTAATTAAATATAGCTTAAAAATTGTAGATCCAAGGTTAAAAAAACCTATTTTCTTATTTTTTTCTCAAATCTATTCTTTACATTGCCCTGTTCTTCCATTTACAAAGCAAATTACGTTAATTGGGTACCACCTGTTATTGAGGAAGACATGTTTTATCCTAATGCTCATTACTTTCCTAATATTCACAAGCTATTACTTTAATAATAACATAATTCATTCTGTCCTTGGGATAGAATTCAAGATTACAAGTCTACAGTTGTAAGACACCAATCTGTTTCCTATTCTACAGAATGACAATGTTTTCCTTGCCCAGTAGTATAGTGTCTTATTTACACTCCTTCCACATATTTACCAGGTCACCATGGTCTACCCAGAATAGTTATAATAACACATGCTCTACAGCCAGTGATACCTTTATTATTCCCTTAACTGTCATTTTCTACTACTTGCTCTGAAAACAATTATCTAATCAATATTGTTATTGTCATTGCAAATCACATGAAAATACATTGCCATATGGCACCACTCCCATTCCTTGTGACTTTTCAGACAAACATTCTCCTCTTTAGTCAATATAACCCTATATGTGTATTACCTCTATTGTATTAGTATGCAGTGTTCCTAAAACAGGATGTTTCTGTCCTTATATTTGAATCCTTAGTGCCTAGTGGAATACTTGGAATACAATAATAAACATTAAAATAAAATGCCAAGTAATTAATTCCTATAATGTTTCATTTGTCCATTTATTCATTTATATTTTCCAAAATTTTTCATAGATTATAAATGTCTTATTACATTACTTCCAGCACTGCAGAATTTCATTTATCTCTTTTTTGTGACTAAAGCATATTTTAGCAGCAGCAGTAGAAGTAATGGTGCTTAATATGTGCCAGTCACTTTGTTAAGCACTTTATAATTTTCATCTCCATTAATCCTCATGAGAACCCTGAGAGGTAGGTAGTATTATCAAATCTGTTTTGAAACTGATGAAACTGAGGCAACAGAGATTAACTGACTTGTCCAGGACCACATAATTTATTTTTTATTTAAACTATTTTACATGGTTACATGATTAATGATTTTTCCCACCCCTCTTTCCTTCCTGCTCCAGTAGCTGACAGGCAATTGCACCGGGTTATATGTGTATCATTCTTTAAAACCTATTTCCAAGTTACTCATATTTACAATACAGTGATCTTTTAACACAAAAAACTTAATCATATCCATATTGAATTATGTGATCTATCATGTTTTTCATCTCTATTTCTGTTTTCATAATTCTTTCTCTGGATTTGGATAGTGTTCTTCCTCATATGTTCCTCCAGATTGTCCTGGGTCAGTGCATTGTTGCTTGTAGAAAAGTCTATTACATTCAATTGTGCCACAGTATATCAGTCTCTGTGTACAATGTTCTCCAGGTTCTGCTCCTTTCACTGTGCATTAATTCTTGGAGTTCTTTCTAGTTCACATGGAATTTCTTCAATTCATTATTCCTTTCAGCACAATAGTATTCCAACACCATCAAATACTATAATTTGTTTAGTTATTCCCCAATTGATGGACACCTTTTTATTTTCCAATTTTTTGCTACCACAAAGAGCATGGCTATAAATATTTTGTACAAGTATTTTCCCCTATTATCTCTTTGAGGTACAAACACAGCAGTAGTATGGCAGGATCAAAGGGAAGGCAGTCATTTAAAGTCCTTTGGGCATAATTCCAAATTGCTCTCCAGAATGATTTGACTAATTCACCACTCAACCAGCAGTGTATAAGTATCTCAATTTTGCCACATCACCTCCAACAACTATCACTTTCCTTTGCTGTGATATTGGCCAGGTTGCAAGGTGTGATGGGGTAGCTGAGTATGGTTTAAATTTGAATTCCTCTAATCAGGAGGGATTTAGAATACTTTTTCATATTTTTCCATTTGAATAAATTTATTTAGTCAATTTAGAACATTATTGCTTGGTTTCAATAATCACATTATTTTCCTCCGTCCCCTCCACCCACTCTTCCCACAGGCAATGGACAATTTCATTGAGTATTACTTGTGTCCTTGATTAGGACATATTTTAATGTTGTTGTTTACACTAGGATGTTCATTTAGAATCTACATCCCCAACCATATCCCTTCAACCCATGTATTCAAGCAGTTGTTTTTCTTTGGTGCTTTCACTCCCACAGTGTTTCCTCTGGATATGGATAGTGGTTTTTCTCATAGATTACTCCAGGTTATTCAGAGTCATTGCATTACCACTAATGGAGAAGTCCATTACATTCGATTGTACCACAGGGTATCAGTCTCTGTGTACAATGTTTTCCTGGTTCTGCTCCTCTCACTCTGCATTAATTCCTGGAGGTTGTTCCAGTTCCCATCGAATTCCTCCACTTTATTATTCCTTTGAACACAATAGTATTCCGTCACCAACATATACCACAATTTGTTCAGCCATTCCCCAACTGAAGGTCATCTCCTCATTTTCTAATTTTTTTGCCACCACAAAGAGCGCAGCTATAAACATTTTTCTACATGTCTTTTTCCTTATTATCTCTTTGAGGGTACAAACCCAGTAGTGCTATGGCTGGATCAAAGGGAAGACAGTCTTTTATTGCCCTTTGGACATAGTTCCAAATTGCCCTCCAGAATGGTTGGATCAATTCACAACTCTACCAGCAATGCATTAATGTCCTGACTTTGCCACATCTCCTCCAGCATTCATTATTTCCCTTTGCTGTACTGTTAGCCCATCTGCTAGGTGTGAGGTGATACCTCAGAGTTGTTTTGATTTGCATCTCTCTGATTATAAGAGATTTAGAACACTTTTTCATTTGCTTATTAATAGTTTTGATTTATTTGGCTAAAAACTGCCTATTCATGTCCCTTGCCCATTTTTCAATTGGAGAATGGCTTGATTTTTTTGTACAATTGGTTTAGCTCTTTAGAAATCTGAGTAATTAGACCTTTGTCAGAGGTTTTTGTAATGAAGATTGTTTCCCAATTTGTTGCTTCCCTTCTAATTTTGGATAGATTAGTTTTGTTTGTACAAATTTTTTTTTTAATTTGATGTAATCAAAATTATTGATTTTACATTTTGTGGTTTTTTTCTAGCTCTTGAAGTCTTTCTTTTCCCAAAGATCTGACAAGTATACTCTTCTGTGTTCACCTATTTATTTTATTTTATTTTTATTTATTTTTATTTGCTTATTTGCTATTATTTGCTTATCATTTCCTTCTTTATATTCAGGTCATTCACCCATTCTGAGTTTATCTTCCTGTAGGGTATGAGATATTGATCTAAACCTAATCTCTCCCATACTGTCTTCCAATTTTACCAGCAGTTTTTTTTTTATCAAAAAGTGGGTTTTGGTCCCCAAAACTGGGATATTTGGGTTGATCTTAGTCTGTTTTGCTGAGTTCATTTACCCCTAGTCTATTCCACTGATCCTCTTTTCTGTGTCTTAGCCAGTACCAAATTGTTTTGATAACTACTGCTGTACAGCATACTTTCAGATCTGGGATTGCAAGTCCTCCTTCCTTTGCATTTTTTTTTTCATGATTTCCCTGGATATCCTTGATCTTTTTTTCTTCCAAATGAACTTTGTTATGTTTTTTTTCTGATTCAGAAAAAATTTTTTTGGTAGTTCAATGGATATGGCACTAAATAAGTAGACTAATTTGGGTATAATTAATTTGGGTAGGTCATTTTTTATTATGTTAGCTTGTCCCACCCATGAATAATCAATGTTTTTCCAATTGTTGAGATCTAATTTTATTTGTGTGGAGAGTATTTAATTGTGTGGAGAGTAGTTGTGTTTCTATAGTTCCTGTGTTTGTCTCTGCAGATAGATTCCCAAGTATTTTATTTTTTATAGGGTGATTTTAAATGGAATTTCTCCTTCTAATTCTTGCTGCTGAAATGGGTTGGAGATATATAGAAATGCTGATGACTTATGCGTATTTATTTTATATCCTACAACTTTGCTAATATTGTTGATTGTTTGAACTAGATTTTTGGTTGATTCTCTAGGATTCTTTAAGTAGACCATCATATCATCCACAAAGAGTAATAGCTTGGTCTCTTCATTGCCAGTTTTAATACCTTCAATTTCTTTTTCTTCTCTAATTGCTACTGTTAGTGTTTCTAGTACAATGTTAAATAATAGAGGTGATAATGGGCATCCATCTTTCACTCCACATATTATTGGGAATGCATCTAGTTTCTCCCCATTTCAGATTATGTTTGCTACTGGTTTTAGATATATGCTGTTTATTATTTTTAGGAAAGGCCCTTCTATTTCTATACTTTCTAGTGTTTTTAATAGGAATGGGTGTTGCTTTTTATTAAAGGCTTTTTCTGCATCTATTGAGGTAACCATGTGATTTTTTTTGTCAGTTTGCTTGTTAATATGGTCAATTATGTGGATGGTTTTCCTAATATTGAGCCATTATTGCATTCTTGGTATGAATCCTACATGGTCATAGTGAATAATCCTTGTGTTGACTTGCTGGAGTCTTTTTTGCTAGTATCCTATTTAAGATTTTTGCATACATACTCATTAAAGAGATTGGACTAGTTTTTTTTCCCTCTTTTTTTGACCTGCCTGGCTTTGGGATCAGTACCATGTTTGTGTCTTAAAATGAATTTGGTAGAACTCCTTCTATGCTTATTCTGTCAAATAATTTATATAATATTGGGATTAGTTGTTCTTTGAATGTTTGATAGAATTCATTTGTGAATCCATCTGGACCTGGGGATTTTTTCTTAGGGAGTTCTTTGATGGCTTGTTCAATTTCTTTTTCTGATATGAGGTTTCTTAGGTAATCTATTTCTTCCTCTGTTAGTCTAGGCAATTTACATTTTTATATGTATTCATCCATATCACCTAGATTGCCATATTTTTGCAATATAATTGGGCATAGTAGTTTTTAATGATTACCTTAATTTCCTCTTCATTTGAGGTGAGGTCTCCCTTTTCACCTTCGATACTGTCAATTTGGTTTTTTTCTTTCCTTTTTTTTATATTAGATTCATCAGTACTTACTTAGTTTATTTTATTTGTTTTTTTTTTCAAAATACCATCTCCTAATCTTATTTATTAAATCAATAGTTCAGTGACTTTTGATTTTAGGATCTCTTTCTCCTTTGATTTTTAGGATCTCTAATTTAGTCTTCATCTAAGGATTTTTAATTTGTTCACTTTCTGGTTTTTTAATTTGCATGCCCAATTCATTGACCTCTGCCCTTTTTAATTTGTTAATATATGAACTCAACAATATAAATTTCCCCCTGAGTACTGCTTTGGATGCATCCCATAGGTTTTGAAAGGATGTCTCATCATTGTCATTTTCTTCAATGAAGTTATTAATTATTTCTACATTTTATTCTTTAACTACCCAGTGTTAGAGAATCATATTGTATAATTTCCAAATAATTTTTGATATACCTCTCCATATACACTTACTAATTATTATTTTCATTGTATTGTGATCTGAGAAGTTTGCATTTATTATTTCTGCTCCTTTGCAATTGTTTGCAATGTTTTTATACCCGAATGCATGGTCAATCTTTGTGAATGTACCATGTGATGCTGAAAAAAAGGTATATTCCTTTATGTGCCTATTTATTTTTCTCCACATGTCTACTAACTCTTAAGTTTTCTAAGATTTAATTCACTTCTCATATCTTTTTCTTATTTATTTTTGTTCAATTTATCTTGTTCAGATAGAGGAAGGTTCAGGTCTCCCACTAGTATAGTTTTCCTGTCTATTTCATCCTTGAGCTCCACTAGTTTCTCCTTTAGAAATTTGGATGCTATGCCATTTGGTGCATACATGTTGAGTACAGATAATTCCTCATTGTCTATACTGCCTTTTATAAGGATGTAATTACCTTCCCTATCTCTTTTAACTAGATTTATTTTTACTTTGGCTTTGTCAGATATCATGATTGTGATGCCTGCCTTCTTTTTATCAGTTGATGCCCAATATATTTGGCTCCATCTTCTTACTTTCACCTTATACGTATCTACTGTCCTCATGTGTGTTTCTTGTAGACAGCATATGGTAGGGTTTAGGATTCTAATCCCCTCTGCTATTAGTTTGCGTTTTATGGGTGAATTCATTCCATTCACATTCAGAGTTATGATTACTAGCTGTGTGTTTCCTAGCATTTTGATTTCTACTCCTGATCCTGCCTTTTCTTCTTTCACTATTTTCTTTTACACCAATGTTTGTTTTTAATCAGTCCCCCTAGTTCCCACTCTTATTTTAATTCCCTTTCTAACCCCCTCCCTTCTTATTGTCCCCCTTATTTTTCCTGTATTCTTTTTAAAATTATTCCCCCATCCTCTCCCTCCCTTGTATTGATTCCCTCCACACCAGTCCATTTATTACCCTTCTGCTCTCTTATAGGGCGCAAATCTATTCTCTGTCCCAATGGATTGGATTGTTCTTCCTTCTTTGGGTCAATTTCAAAGCACCTAAGAGTTGAGTATTTCCTATCCCCAACCTCTTTACCCTTCCAGTGTATTGATATGCTCCCCCTCTTGACATGAGCTTCTTTGTAACATATGGATTTACCACCGTTTGTTTGTTTTCCCATTTTTTTTAGTATTAACTTCTCTTTTTTAGGTCTGATTATATATATATATATATATATATTTATATATATATATATATATATATACACACACACACACACACACACACGTATATGTATTTATGCATGCATGTATCTATATACCTATTTATGTCTTGTCCTTTCATCCTATACAGTTTTTCACTGTTCCCTCTAAGTGTAATTCTTCTAGCTGCCCAGGTGATAATGACAGTTTTTAAGAGTTACCAATTACCTTTTTTCTTATAGGGATACATATCTTTTTAACTTATTGAGTCTCTTAAATTTTTTTTGTTTTGTTTTGTTTTTCTTTTTTCCCTCTTTTTTAATTACCTTTTGATGATTCTCTTGAGTTCTGTGCTTGGACATCAAATTTTCTGTTCAGGTCTGGTATTTTCTTTGCAAATTCTTGGAATTCTTTTATTTTGTTGAGTGACCATACTTTCCCCTATAAGAATATAGTCAGTTTTGCTGGGTAGTTGATTCTTGGTTGTAGACATAGTTCCCTTGCTTTCTGGAGTATCATATTCCATTACTTTCAGTTTTTTAGTGTGGATGCAGCCAGATTCTGCATTATCCTCACTGTGGTTCCATGGTATCTGAATGACTTCTTGGCAGCTTGTAATATATTTTCTTTTGTCTGATAGTTTTTGAATTTGGCTATAACATTCCTGGGTATTGCCAGTTGGGGATTAAGTACAGGAGATGCTCTGTGGATTCTTTCAATCTCCACTTTTCCCTCTTGTTCTAGAATATGGGGGCAGTTTTCTTGAATAATTTCCTGTAGTATTGTGTCCAGGCTTTTTCTTTTGTCATGGTCTTCTGGTAGACCAATGATTCTTAAATTGTCTCTCCTCAGAGGTTCAAGCTGCTGCTGGAGGCTTAGCACTCTAGGTTGGGGAGGGTTCCTGGGACTTTCCTTCTTCCTTCTCCTTAAACTAGAGTGTTCTTGAATTCTAGCTTTGGGGGGTGTACCTTTTCATTTCCGTACAGCAGGAAGTTTCCTTGGCTCTGTCTTGTTAGGTTTGATTTTCTGTCCTCTGGGAGCATTTAATTTGTAATTGGTAGGGAAGGATTTTCAGAGGTCTGAAGGTGTGCTGCCTCTATACCACCATCTTGACTCTGCTTTCCTCAAAGCTATTTTGATTAGATTTTAAGGATTAGGTCACATGGCCAACAACAAGTTTGAATAGAGATTTTCTCCTAATTTCTACAAAACCAAAAGTTAAAAAATGATATAGTTATACAAATATATACCCATATATGTGCTTTTTATATATAGAGAGATATCCTTTATATATTTACATAAAGATACCTTATATATGGTATATATATATACATAAATATATACAAATATTATAATAAAATAATGGATAGTAGAGTGAGAATGATTAGATACCTAATTGAAAATCTCTTTGAAATAGAAGGTTCTAAGTGAGAGAAAAACTCATTTGGAATATATACACAAACACCAAAAAAGTATTGAAAAAATATGTCATATTGGAAGTAAAACACAATAATGTTAGAAAAGCTAATATATTATAAATAAGTCAAAGCAATTTACTATGGAGACAGAATGTGGAGTGATAAATTAAATATCATAGGTCTCTAGAAGAAAATGAGAAATAAAAAGAACCCAATTACTATATTGAGAAATAGAGTATCCAGATATTCTGAATATAGATCCCTGATTGAATAGAACTACAGAATTCAGAGGAGGGGAATACACCTCAAAATTCAGGTCATATAGTAACTAATTTTCAAATTTTTACCAGCAAATACCTTTTATAATCTGCTAGAAGAAAGACTTTCAAAAATAAAGAAAATGTTATTCATATAAAAGGGCATTATATTGCATTATGAAAAATCACAGGAGAGAAAGGAATATGATCTTCTAAAGTGCAAAGGTTAAAAAATGCAGGTATTTTTAATCCCTTTACACTTAGATTATCAATAAACATGGATTTTTATCAAAAGATATGACACTGCTTCAAATGAAAACTCATGTTAATAGCTTAGTCAACTTACAAATATGCTAAACTATGAAAACACAAAGTGAATAATACAATTATCAAGAAAATTTTAAGTCATGATATGAATTATCTCATATTTATATTTTACTATATAAGATAAAATATGATTTTAAATAAATAATAGAGGCATTATTAGGAAGTAAAAGAAAGAAGTTTATCTCAAAAGGGGAAATAAAAGTATTCCATTAAAATATTTTCTTCAAAAAATTTAATCAGTAGGACATCATGTTTTCTGAGACAGAATAGTACTTTCTAGTTAACATCCCACCCACCCAAGCAGAATGGAAATGTGGGTCATCAAGGGCAGTCAACACTTAAGAATGTTGGAAGGGAAAATAAAACAGGATAGCATACTTAATAATGAAGAATGACTCAGACTGGATAAGACTTTACAATCTGGTATAGGAATTGTGGTGACTATAACACATAAACATTTCTATACAACATTGTTCCTTTTATGAATTGATAAGAACAAGACACAACAGTAAGACAAAACAGAAAAAGCAATTACTGATAAGATGTATAAAGTTAATAAAACTGAAATTGGCTAGAAAATGGAGGTCAAATTTGGGCCTTGAAAACTTTACCAATGACGAGACACAGAAACAATAAAAAAAAATAAGGGCATATTCTTTAAATTAGAAAATAACATTTAGAACATATTCTTATTTCAAGGATAACTTCATCTTTACTGATAATTAAAGAGCATAAATGCATTTACTTTCTAGTAAGTTTAGACAGAAATGAGACTGATTTTGGCTTTCTTCAACCATGGAAATGGCAAAACATACTTATAGGTTAATGGCAAAATTCCTCATTTTCCATAATTTGCTTGAAGACATTTCTCAGTTCAAAGTCTTCATTTTAACACTCTCTAGGCTAATTGTAGTTATTCCTGTAGCAAATTGATTGTTTATGACAGATAATACTTGAAGAATAAGTATAATATAGTCTAATTCGACATATTTCTCCTTGTTATTTTTCAGGTACTTCCATGGATGCTACTTAATCATGTGGCTTCATTTAGTCAAAGCCTAATTTCTTTGGTAGAAAAGAGATGAGATTCAAGGACAAAGGATGGAATGCATTTTTTTCTAATAAGGTATTTCTGCCTTGTTTTTTCTTGACACTGCTCTCTAACTGCTTCCCTCTACTTCACTGGGTGAGGAAGGTTTTATTTAGCAGACAGAATCACATGAGAATCAAACACTCAAGAAATAACATTGTAAGATGCAATTACAAAACACATATGGGGTATTCCAATTATCTAATATGATCTACACACTTCATTTCACCATGCCATTGCACCTGAAAAACTTCATTTTATTTCCCTGGATGCAAGACATGTCTAATACATTAATAACTATAAATCACTGTAAGCTGCACTATCATTATTATTATTATTATTATTATTATTATTTAAGGCAGAACTTGGAAGAGTGAAAAGAGAAAATTATTCTTAGTATTCAATTGTTTAGAAAGAACTGCTATCTTCCTTTTCCTAAATTTCTTTATAATTGATATTGCAAATAAAAAGGAATGAGTTTTGACCCACAAGGAAAATAAAAGCTCATCATCTTTCCCCTGATACACAAGTGAAAACTTTCAGTAAATTTAGGAATTTAATTGATGTTATTTAAATGACAGTGATATATACTAGGAGAACTATACCTGTGATTTACTCATTTCTCTTTGTTACAGATTCTCTAGATATTATAGATTAGATCATGTTGAACCAAGCCTCAACTTACTGAATTAATAATGATATTTACATATGATTCTAGAAAAAAACTGTGGACATGCAAACACCAATACACACACACACACACACACACACACACACACACACACACACACAGTCAAAAGGAAAAAGAAAGAATGCAGGATGTTGAAAAGGAAAGAAATGCTCAACATCTGGAACAACCTAGATGTGATTTAGTTCAAGTGGGGAATGATAGACTGAGATTGACATCAAGGAAATCGAGTTCTATAACCTTGTGACCACTAAAGCCACAAAGGAAAACCAAAAATGGTAATCCTATTAGAGTGTCATGTCTCCTTTCCCTAAATGTCAAACAAGGACCTGATGAGGTTCCAGATCAATGTAAACTTCAAAAACATTTAAAGTATTTGACTACCTGAATTGGTTTTCTAATCATATAAATAAGTTAACACATTTATAAGGAGAATTAACAAATTTTAAAAATTTAATGAAATGAAATATAATATTCTAGTTGCAAGAAAATTAAAAATATAATTAACCCTATCTTTCAATATGGACTAAGATGTTGATTCTAGAATATTTTTTCTCTATCTCAGGTGCAGGTAACGAACAGTTTTATTTTGATAGAATAGATATTTGGTATACTTGCAGTTAAGAGAAGAATAAGCAGCTAGGCCAGGACATCTTGATGATCTTTACCCCAATAAAAATTAATTTGATAAAATCAATGTATTTCATAAATTTAAAAGAAAATATCTTATAAAATTAAAATGTATTTGAAAAGTCAAGATAAAACTTTAGAAAGTTATAATACAAAGGAATCATTTTAAAAATATATGATTAATAATAATTAGAACTCCTAACTTCAAGTTATAGTATTATTTCTTTCCTTGAAATAGATTTTATTTGACATTAGCAATATTCTTTTAAATATAAAATATGAGTAGTATAAATCATTAGTCAATATGTACTCTTTTATTATATTTCAAAAATTTTATTTTGTTAAATGTGCATTAAAGTGTTAATATCTTGTGTCTCAGATCAAATCCAATCTAACTTAATAATCTGGTTTATTTGATCCAATGATGAATACTTTTCTAATTATATAAACAGAGCCTGGCCAAACTTGTCCATTGTTTGATTTCTTTTGATAGTCAGGCTAACAATTTGTCAAAACCAAGTGATTAAGCTATCCTTAGAGTTTAATACTCAGTCACCACTCAGGTAGAACTCTTCATTACTTATTGCCTGGACTATTGAGAAAGTCTTTTAATTGGTCTTTGTCTCAAGTCCTTCCTCCTTTAAACAAAATTCTACTTAGCTGCTAGAGTGATTTTCTGAAGATGTAGATCTGGTCTTATCCCTCCCACCTAATAATTTTAGTGTCTTCCTAATACTTCCATCATCAAATTCAAAATCCACTTCCTTTTTAAAACTTTAAAAAAAATATTTGCCCCATATTTTAGCTTTCTAGTCCTATCTCATTTTACTTACCTCCTTTACATTCTACATACTCTATGATTCAAAGATTTTCTTACCAGTGTTCTTTGCTCATGGCATTCAACCTTTCATTGCTGTTCATTCCAGATACCTGAAGTACTCTCACTCTTCACCTTTCTTTTAGATTTATTTAAAATATTACCTATTATTAGAGGTTTCTCCTGGTTCCCAGACTGTTTGAACTTTCCTCTCAAAGGTTACATTTCAACTTTTATGAGTTTACTTATCTACATGTTGCTTACTGTTTTAGTAGTTATATTTTTTTTTGAGAAAAGGAATTATTTTTGCCTTTATATTCTCAGCACTAAGAACATTACTTGGTGCAAGGCATTATTAAATATATTTAGCAATTTCTTGTTGACGGACTGGCTAATAGATTGATAGATATTTCACCTTCAGAGCAATATTTCACAATTTCTATGTTATCAGTTCAGCTCTTTATGACTCTAATCAAGTCATATATTCTCCTTGGACCTTAGTTTTCTCATTTCTAAAATGAGGGTGTACAGTTAAAAACTGTTTTAGGAAGGACAGAAACAAGATGGTGGAATAGAAACAGGAACCTTAGATTCTCTCTAATTTTTTTTTTCTAATCAACTTTAAAATAAAAATTCAAAATAAATACTAGAGTGGTAGAACCAAGAAAGGGACCACATGAGGCAATTTTCCTGCAGGAGACAACTGGGAAGGTAGGTAGAAAAAGTCTCTTTCATTTTGAAGGGAGGGAAATGGAGCTTACAAGAGGGATGCACCAACAAGGCAGGCCAACAGTGAGACCCCTCCCCTCCACCTCACTGCTTGAAGTTCTAAACACAGTCCCCGGACAGTAGCAACACATGAAGAGCCTGTATTTTCCTACAATAGAATAGCCCTCTGCCAATTCTCTCAAAGGTCCAAGCCTCACTGAGACCCCAAGTGTTCTTGACTGGTGCAAGTCTATGGTAAGCCCTTTGATGAGACCCTGATAGCTAGTGAAAATCCATGATGAGACTGTGGCAACCTGACAATGTTCCTGGACTTGCAAAGCAACAGTAGGACTAAAGGGAGACTGTAATGGGATATGGATTCCCAAACTCTCAGACACAGCCATCATGCTACCTTTGTAGTACTAAACTTGAAGACAACCAGAGCTAGATCTGAGTGTAGCAGCAAGAAAATACTGAAATTTAAGAGAGTATTCCCTTTTCTCTGGTAACAGAGTCAAGTTTTAAAAATAAAAATAAGTCTTTAAAAAGCCAGGGAAACTAAATAATTTTTTTTTAAATCAACCATAGAAAATTACTAAGGAGGTAGGGTAGATCAAGGTATAGACTCAGAAGGGGATAATGAGATCAATGTAGTTAAATGAAAAAAAAACTTTTAATGAAAATGGAAATTTGTGTCAGGCTTTGGAACAATTCAAACAAGATTTCAAAAATCAAAGAAGAGAGAAAAAGTAAAAAATGGGAAAAAGAAATGAAAGTAATGCAAGAATTAAATAACAACCTAAAATGTAGAATTGACCAAAGAGTAAATAATTCACAAATATCCAATGAAGATAATTCTTTTAAAAGCAGAATTAGTTTAATGGGAAAAATGTATAAAAATAAATTAAGAACTCCTTAAAAATAAAGTTGGGCAAATTGGTGGGAAAAAGTTTAAAAGCTCTCAAGAAAATAATTTCTTAAAAATTAGAATCGGAGAAATAGAAACGAATGACTTTGAGACATCAAGAAACAATAAAGCAAAGTCAAAAGAATGAAACGAGAAGAATAAAATATGAAATATATCATTGGTGGAAAACTGATCTAGAAAAGAGATAATTTAAGAATTATTAGATAAAAGCCATCATAAAAAATGTCTACACATTACATTTCCAGAAATAATTAAAGAAAATTTTCCTGACATTCTTGAACCAGAGTCCAAAAAAGAAATTAAAAGAATCCACCAAACATTTCCTAAAAAAAGATGACCAAAGAAAAACTTCCAAGAACATTATAGGCAAGCCCCAGACCTGCCAGTCTAAGGAAAAAATATTGCAATCAATAGAAAGAAAAAAATAAATTTTATTTTACCACAGTCAGGGTTACACAGAACTTAGCAACTTCTACATTAAAGTATTGGAGGATTCTGGAAGAGGATATTCCAGAAAGCAAAGGAGCTAGATTTACAACCAAGATTTACAACAATCTATGTAGCAAAATTGAATATATCCTATTTGGGGAAAAAGGTAATTAAATGAAATAAAGGAGTTCCAAAAATCCTAATGAAAAGAACCAGATTTGAAAATCCAATGTTTAATTGCAGGGCTAAAAAGAAGAAAATAAAGATTGATAGGGGAAAGAAGACTTAAAGAGGTTCAATGAGGCCAAACTTCTTATATCACTTTATAGAAAAATGATACTTATAAATTGTGAATTTTATATATAAGTATCATTCCATACATAAGGATTATGTATGGAAAGAGGATATGACAACAAATTGACTATAATGACATGATATCCAAAAAAAATTCAAGGGTTAATAGAGAGGATTGTATAAAGAGAAGAGGAAAGAGAGAGGTAGAGTACCATAAATTAATTCACCTGAGGAGGTAAGGGCAAGCTATTAAACTAGGGAGGAGGATAATGGTGATAATGAACAAAATGTTAATTTTACTTTCAATACATTCATGGAGGGAATAACATCAATACTCAGTTGTCCATAGAAATCTACCTACTAAATAGGGAAGTAGGAGAAGAATAAGAAAGAGGGGATTGCTAATAAAAAGGACAGTATTTTGGAGAGGGTAGTATTTAAAAGTAAACATTTTTGAGAATAGAGTGGAAAGACACAAAGCAGGAATAAAAAGGGGAAATAGTATGGAAGGAAAAAAAACAGTAAGAGATAGCAAAAAAAAATTAGATTATTCTAAATTTTAAAAGTTTGTACAAAGAAAACCAATGCAACCAAATCAGAAGACAAACAAAAAGCTAGGGGGAAAACCTTTACAAAAAATTTGTTGGATAAAGGCCAATTTCTCAAATACATAGAGAACTAAGTGAAATTTATGAGAATACAAGTCATTGTCCACTTTTTTTGTAATAGGTTATCAGTACAAAAAAATGACAATTAGTTTTTAGATAGACACCAAAATTTATTTTTATTTTATTTATTTATTTTTTTGGTTAAAATACTTAATTTATTTCTCTCCCTCCCCTCCACCCACCCTTCCCACAGCCAATGTGCAATTTCATTGGGTATTACTTGAGTCCTTGATCAGAACCTAGTTCCATGTTGTTGTTTGCACTAGGATGTTCATTTAGAATCTACATCCCCAACCATATTCCTTTGACCCATGTGTTCAAGCAGTTGATTTTCTTCGGTGTTTTTACTCCCACAGTGTTTCCTCTGAATGTGGATAGTAGTTTTTTCTCATAGATTCCTCCAAGTTGTTCAGGATCACTGCATTGCCACTAATGGAGAAGTTCATTACAGTAGATTGTACCACAGTGTATCAGTCTCTGTGTACAATGTTTTCCTGGTTCTGCTCCTCTCACTCTGCATCAATTCCTGGAGGTTGTTCCAGTCCCCGTGGAATTCCTCCATTTTATTATTCCTTTGAGCAAAATAGTATTCCATCACCAACATATACCACAAATTATTCAGCCATTCCCCAATTGAAGGGCATCTCCTCATTTTCCAATTTTTTGCCACCACAATGAGCACAGCTATGAGTATTTTTGTACATGATTTTTTCCATATTATCTCTTTGGGGTACAAACTTAGCAGTGCTAGGGCTGAATCAAAGGGTAGACAGTCTTTCATCGCCCTTTGGGCATAGTTCCAAATTGCCCTCCAGAATGATTGGATCAATTCACAACTCCACCAGCAAAGAATTAATGTCCGGATTTTGCCACATACTCACCAACATTCATTACATTCCTTTGCTGTCATGTTAACCAATCTGTTAGGTGTGAGGTCATACCTCAGAGTTGTTTTGATTTGCATTTCTCTGATTAATAGAGATTTAGAGCACTTTTTCATGTGCTTATTAATAATTTTGATTTCTTTAACTGAAAATTGCCTATTAATGTCCCTTGCCCATTTATCAATTGGAGAATGGCTTGATTTTTTGTACAATAGGTTTAGTTCTTTATGAATTTGAGCAATTAGACGTTTGTCAGAGGTTTTTGTAATAAAAATTGTTTCCCAATTTTTTGTTTCCCTTCTAATTTTGGATGGATTCGTTTTTTTGGTACAAAAATTTTCTAATTTGCTGTAATCAAAATTATTGATTTTACATTTTGTGATTTTTTTTTCTAGCTCTTGCCTGGTTTTAAAGTCTTTCCTTTCCTAACTATCTAACAAGTATAGTATTTGGTGTTCGCCTCATCTGCTTATAGTGTCCTTCTTTATATTCAGGTCATTCACCCATTCTGATTTTATCTTGGTGTATATGTGAGATGTTGATCCAAACCTAATCTCTCCTATACTGTCATCCAATTTTCTCAGCAGTTTTTATCAAATAGTGGGTTTTGGTCCCAAAAGCTGGCATCTTTGGGCTTATCATAGACTGTCTTGCTGAGGTCATTTACCCCTAGTCTATTCCACTGATCCTCCTTTCTTCTGTCTCTTAGTCAGTACAAAATTATTTTGATGACTATTGCTTTATGGTATAGTTTGAGATCTGGGACTGCCAGTCCTACTTCTTTTGCATTTTTTTTTTCATGATTTCCCTGCATATCCTTGATCTTTTGTTCTTCCAAATGAACTTTGTTACATTTTTTTTCTAATTCATTAAAATGTTTTTGGTAGTTTAATGGGTATGGCACTAAATAAGTAAATTAATTTGGGTAGGATTGTCATTTTGATTATGTTAGCTCATCCCACACATGAGCAATCAATGTTTCTCCAATTGTTTAGATCTAGTTTAATTGTGTGGATAGTGTTTTCTAGTTGTGTTTCTATAGTTCCTGTGTTTGTCTTGGCAGATGGATTCCTAAGTATTTTATATTGTCTAGGGTGATTTTAAATGGAATTTATCTTTCTAATTCTTGCTGCTGACATGGGTTGGAGATATATAGAAATGCTGCTGACTTATGTGGGTTTATTTTGTATCCGAAAACTTTGCTAAAGTTGTTGGTTATTTCTACTAGCTTTTTGGTTGATTATCTAAGATTCTTTAAGTAGACAATCATATCATCTGCTAAGAGTGATAACTTGGTCTCCTCATTGCCTATTTTAATACCTTCAATTTCTTTTTCTTCTCTAATTATTACACCTAGTGCTTCTAGTACAATGTTAAATAATAGAGGTGATAATGGGCATCCTTGTTTCACTACTGATCTTATTCGGAAGGCTTCTAGTTTATCCCCATTGCAGATGACTGATGGTTTTAGATATATACTGCTTATAATTTTAGGAAAGGACCTTCTATTCCTATAATTTCTAGGGTTTTTAATAGGAATAGGTATTGTATTTTATCAAAGGCTTTTTCTGTATCTATTGAGATAATCATGTAGTTTTTGTCAGTTTGCTTGTTAATATGATAAATTATGTGAATAGTTTTCCTAATATTGCACCATCCTTGCATTCCTGGTACGAATCCTACCTGTTCATAGTGATGACTTGCTGGAGTCTTTTTGCTAGTATATTATTTAAGATTTTTGCATCTATATTCATTAGGGAGATTGGTCTATATTTTTCTTTCTCTGTTTTTGACCTGCCTGGTTTTGGGATCAGTACCATATTTGTGTCATAAAATAATTTTGGTAGAATTCCTTCTATGCTTATTCTGTCAAATAGTATGTATAATATTGGGGTTAATTAGTCTTTGAATGTTTGATAGAATTCATTTGTGAATCCATCTGGACCTGGGGATTTTTTCTTAGGTAGTTCTTTGATGGCTTGTTCAATTTCTTTTTCTGATATGGGGTTTCTTAGGTAATCTATTTCATCCTCTGTTAGTCTTGGCAATTTATATTTTTGTAAGTATTCATCTCTATCACCTAGATTGCCATATTTTTTGCCATATAATTGGGCATAAGAGTTTTTAATTATTGCCTTAGTTTTCTCTTCATCAGAGGTAAGGTTTTCCTTTTCATCTTGGATACTGTCAATTTGGTTTTTTTCTTTCCTTTTTTTAATTAGACTGACTACTACTTTGCTTTATTTTTTTTCAAAGTACCAACTTCTAGTCTTATTTATTAAATCAATAGTTCTTTGATTTTCAATTTTATTAATTTCTCCTTTGATTTTTAGGATCTCTAATTTAGTCTTCATCTGAGGATTTTAATTTGTTCACTTTCTAGTTTTTTAATTTGCAAGCGCAATTCATTGACCTCTGCCCTTCTTAATTTGTTAATATATGAACTCAAGGATATAAATTTCCCCCTGAGTACTGCTTTGGCTGCATCCCATAGGTTTTGAAAGGATGTCCCATCATTGTCATTTTCTTCAATGAAATTATTAATTTTTTCTATGATTTGTTCTTTGACTAACCAGTTTTGGAGAATTGTATTGTTTAATTTCCAATTAATTTTTATTTACCTCTCCATGTACCTTTACTAACTATTATTTTCATTCCATTGTGATCTGAGAAGTTTGCATTTATTATTTCTGCTCCTTTGCAATTGTTTGCAATGTTTTTGTGCCCTAATACATGGTCAGTCTTTGTGAATGTACCATGTGATGCTGAAAAGAAGGTGTATTTCTTTGTCCCTATTTATTTTTCTCTACATATCTAGTAACTCTTAACTTTTCTAAGATTTCATTCACTTCTCTTACTTCTTTCTTATTTATTTTTTTGGTTTGATTTATCTAGTTCGAAAAGAGGAAGGTTCAGGTTTCCCACTAGTATAGTTTTTCTGCCTATTTCATCCTTGAGCTCCACTAGTTTCTCCTTTAGAAATTTGGATGCTATGCCATTTGGTGCATACATGTGAGTACGGATAGTTCCTCATTGTCTATACTGCCTTTTATCAGGATGTAATTACCTTCCCTATCTCTTTTAACTAGATTTATTTTTACTTTGGCTTTGTCAGATATCATGATTGTGATGCCTGCCTTCTTTTTATCAGTTGATACCCAATAGATTTGGCTCTATCCTCTTACTTTCACCCTTTGAGTATCTACCTTCCACATATGTGTTTATTGTAGACAGCATATGGTATGGTTTGGGATTCTAATCCACTTTGCTATTTGCTTGTGTTTTATAGGTGAGTTCATTCCATTCACATTCAGTGTTATGATAACCAGCTGTGTATTTCCCAGCATTTTGATTTCCACTCCTAGTCCTGCCTTGTCTTTTTTCACTATTTCCTTCTACACAAATGTTTTTTTTAACAGTCCCCCTAATTCCTTCCCTTATTTTAACTCCCTTTCTACCCCCCTCCCTTCTTATTCCCTCCATTATTTTCCTTAGAGTCTTTTTAAAACTACCCCCACCCTCTCCCTCCCTTGTACTGGTTCCCTCCCTACCAGTCAATTTATTATCCTTCTACTCCCCTATGGGGAGCGAATCTATTCTCTGCCCCAATGGATTGGATTTTTCTTCCCTATTTGGGTCACTTTCAATGCACATAAGAGTTGAGTATTTCCTGTCTCCGACCTTTACCCTTCCAGTGAATGGATGTTTTCCCCTCTCCCGTCATGAGCTTCTTTGTGACATTTAAATTTATCCCCTTTTGTTTCTATTCCCATTTATTTTAGTATTAACCTCTTTTATTTAGCTCTAGTTGTATATATATGTATATATATATATACACATGTATATGTATTTATGCATACATATATCTATATACCTATCTATATCTTGTTATTTCATCCTATACAGTTTGTCACTGTTCCCTCTAAGTTTAATTCTTCTAGCTACCAGGTGATAACAATTTTTTTTTTAGAATGCAACATTATTATTTTAATTTTGGACAAACAAAGCCAAGTAAAAATAAAGTCTTTGAAACAAGACTCAAAGGTTAACACGAAGCAGGACTACATTTCAGAAGTCCTAAATTTATGGAGATATTCACAAGAAGCATTAGAAAAAGTAATACAATTATTGATTCTCTTCTCTCCTAACCCCTTTCTCTTTACAACAGAAAAGAAAACCTTACAAATTATAAAGAGCTAGATACCAAAGTTTAAAAATGAATTAAAACTTTTGGGCCATTCTGTATAAACACATCATCATTCTGAAAATAAATCTAGTCACAAGGTGCTCTAAGCCACTAAGAAATATCAGTCTACATGATCATGGGCTGTGTTTAGTTTTGTAAATCTGGATGACTTACTCTCCTTTTGAAAAAAAAAACAAACAAACTATGTATATTCATTCAAATGATAGAATAGATTTGCAAAACACAAAAGCTAGTTGTTTCTTCAGTACTGACAAATTAAACTCAGGGTTCTCCCTACTGTTCTTAGCTTTCTCACTGTTGTCTTCCATAAGCACTGTCTGAATTATTTTTTTTAATTTTATAATATTTTATTTGATCATTTCCAAGTATTATTCATTAAAGACAAAGATCATTTTCTTTTCCTCCCCCCCCACCCATATCCGATGCGTGATTCCACTGGGTATTACATGTGTGTTCTTGATTCAAACCCATTGCTGTGTTGTTAATATTTGCATTAGGGTTTCTTTTAGAGTCTCTCCTCTGTCATGTCCCCTCAACCACTGTACTCAGGCAATTGCTTTTCCTCGGTGTTTCTACTCCCACAGTTTATCCTCTGCTTATGAATGATGTTTTTTCTGCTGGATCCCTGCAGATTGTTCAGGGACATTACACCGCCACTAATGGAGAAGTCCATTATGTTCGATTATACCACAGTGTATTAGTCTCTGTGTACAATGTTCTCCTGGTTCTGCTCCTCTCGCTCTGCATCACTTCCTGGAGGTCGTTCCAGTCTCCATGGAATTCCTCCACTTTATTATTCCTTTTAGCACAATAGTATTCCATCACCAACATATACCACAATTTGCTCAGCCATTCCCCAATTGATGGGCATTCCCTCGTTTTCCAGTTTTGGGCCAACAAAAAGAGCACAGCATTTGAATATTCTTGTACAAGTCTTTTTCCTTATTGTCTCTTTGGGGTACAAACCCAGCAGTGCTATAGCTGGATCAAAGGGCAGACAGTCTTTCATCACCCTTTGGGCATATTTCCAGATTGCCCTCCAGAATGGTTGGATCAGTTCACAACTCCGCCAGCAATGAATTAATGTCCCTACTTTGCCACATCCCCTCCAGCATTCATTACTTTCCATAGCTATCATTTAGCCAATCTGCTTGGTGTGAGGTGATACCTCAGAGTTGTTTTGATTTGCATCTCTCTAATTATAATAGATTTAGAACACTTCTTCATGTGCTTATTAATAGTTTTGATTTCTTTATCTGAGAACTGCCTATCCATGTCCCTTGCCCATTTATCAATTGGAGAATGGATTGATTTTTTGTACAATAGATTTAGCTCTTTATAAATTTGAGTAATTAAACCTTTGTTTGAGGTTTCTATGAAGATTTTTTCCCAATTTGTTGTTTTTCTTCTGATTTTAGTTACATTGGTTTTGTTTGTACTAAAGCTTTTTAATTTGATGTAGTCAAAATTATTTATTTTACATTTTGTGATTCTTTCTATGTCTTCCTTGGTTTTAAAGTCTTTGCCCTCCCAAAGGTCTGACATGTATACGATTCTGTGTTTACCCAATTTACTTATAGTTTCCTTCTTTATGTTTAAGTCATTCACTCATTTTGAATTTATCTTGGTGTAGGGTGTGAGGTGTTGATCCAAACCTAATTTGTCCCACACTGTCTTCCAGGTTTCCCAGCAGTTTTTATTGAATAGTGGATTTTGTCCCCAAAGCTAGGATCTTTGGGTTTATCGTATACTTTCTTGCTGAGGTCACTTTCCCCCAGTCTATTCCACTGATCCTCCTTTCTGTCTCTTAGCCAGTACCAAATAGTTTTGATGACTGCTGCTTTGTAATATAGTTTAAGGTCTGGGACTGCAAGGCCCCCATCATATGTTTTTTTTTTCATTATTTTCCTGGATATCCTTGATCTTTTGTTATTCCAGATGAATTTTGTTATGTTTTTTTCTAAATCAGTAAAGAAATATTTTGGGAGTTCAATGGGTATGGCACTAAAAGATAAATAAGTTTGGGTAGGATGGTCATTTTTATTATATTGGCTCATCCTATCCACGAGCAGTTAATGTTTTTTTCCAATTGCTCAAGTCTAGCTTTAGTTGTGTGGAGAGTGTTTTGTAGTTGTGTTCATATAGTTCCTGTGTTTGTCTCGGGAGGTAGATTCCTAGGTATTTTACTTTGTCTAAGGTGATTTTGAATGGGATTTCTCTTTCTAGTTCTTGCTGCTGAGCTGTGTTGGAGATATATAGAAAAGCTGATGATTTATGTGGGTTTATTTTGTATCCTTCAACTTTGCTAAAGTTGTTGATTATTTCAATTAGCTTTTTGGTTGAATCTCTAGGATTCTTTAAGTAGACCATCATGTCATCTGCAAAGAGTGATAACTTGGTCTCCTCCTTGCCTATTTTGATGCCTTCAATTTCTTTTTCTTCTCTAATTGCTACTGCTAGTGTTTCTAGTACAATGTCAAATAGTAGAGGTGATCATGGGCCTCCTTGTTTCACTCCTGATCTTATTAGGAATGCATCTAGTTTATCCCCATTGCAGATGATATTACCTGATGATTTTAGATGTATACTGTTTATTATTTTTAGGAATGACCCTTCTATTCCTATGCTTTCTAGTGTTTTTAATAGGAATGGGTGTTGTATTTTATCAAAGGCTTTTTCTGTGTCTATTGAGATAATCATGTGGTTCTTGTTGGTTTGCTTGTTGATGTGGTCAATTATGTGAATGGTTTTCCTAATATTGAACCAGCCCTGCATCCCTGGTATAAATCCTACTTGGTCATGGTGGATGACCCTTCTGATCACTTGCTGGAGTCTTTTTGGTATTATCCTACTTAAGATTTTTGCATCTATATTCATTAGGGAGATTGGTCTATAGTTTTCTTTCTCTGTTTTTGACCTGCCTGGTTTTGGAATCAGTACCATGCTTGTGTCATAAAAGGAGTTTGGTAGAACCCCCTCTTTGCTTATTATGTCAAATAGTTTGTATAGTATTGGGATTAACTGTTCTCTGAATGTTTGATAGAATTCATTGGTGAATCCATCAGGCCCTGGGGATTTTTTCTTTGGAAGTTCTTTGATGGCTTCTTGGATTTCATTTTCTGATATGGGATTATTTAAGAATTCTATTTCTTCTTCTGTTAGTCTAGGCAGTTTGTATTTTTGTATATATTCATCCATATCACCTAAATTGGTGTATTTATTGCCATATAATAGGGCAAAGTAATTTTTAATGATTGCCTTAATTTCCTCTTCATCAGAGGTGATGTCCCCTTTTCATCTTTGATGCTGTTAATTTGCTTTTCTTCCTTCCTTTTTTTAATTAGATTGACCAGTACTTTGTCTATTTTGTTTGTTTTTTCAAAGTACCAGCTTCTTGTCTTATTTATTAAATCAGGACTTCTATCACTTTCAATTTTATTCATTTCTCCCTTAATTTTTAGGATCTCTAGTTTGTTTTTCTTCTGGGGGTTTTTTAATTTGATCATTTTCGAGTTTTTTTATTTCCATTTCCAATTGATTGATCTCTGCTCTCCCTAGTTTGTTGATATATGCACTCAGGGATATGAATTTACCTCTGATTACCACTTTGGCTGCATCCCAAAAGGTTTGAAAGGATGCCTTGCCATTGTCATTTTCCTCAATGAAATTGTTAATTGTTTCTATGATTTCTTCTCTAACTAAACGATTTTGGAGTATCATATTGTTTAATTTCCAATTAGTTTTTGATTTGGTTTTCCATGTACCATTACTGAACATTATTTTTATTGCCTTGTGATCTGAAAAGGCTGCATTTATTATTTCTTCTTTTCTGCATTTGTGTGACATATTTCTGTGACTTAATGTATGGTCAATCTTTGTGAATGTGCCATGTGGTGCTGAGAAGAAGGTGTATTCCTTTATGTCTCTATTTATTTTTCTCCATATGTCTATTAACCATAATTTTTCTAAGATTTCATTCACTTCTTTTACCTCTTTCTTATTTATTTTTTGATTTGATTTATCTAAATTTGAAAATGGTTGGTTTAAGTCTCCCACTAATATTGTTTTACTGTCTATTTCTTCCTTCAATTCTCCTAGTTTCTCCATTAGAAATTTGGGTGCTATATTATTTGGTGCATACATGTTGATTAGTGATATTTCCTCATTATCTAAAGTCCCTTTTAAGAAAATATAATTACCTCCCCTATCCCTTTTGATCAGGTCTATTTTTGTTTTGGCTTTATCAGATATCATGATTACCACTCCTGCCTTCTTTCTGTCAGTTGAGGCCCAGAAGGTCTTACTCCATCCTTTAATTCTGACCTTGTGGGTATCAACCCTCCTCATGTGTGTTTCTTGAAGACAATATATGGTACGGTTTTGGATTCTAATCCATTCTGATATTCATCTACGTTTTATGGGTGAGTTCATCCCATTCACGTTCAAAGTTATGACTGTCATTTGTGGATTCCCTGGCATTATGATATCCTTTCCTAATTCTAACCTTTTCTTCTTCAGCTCTACCTTTTAGTCCAGTGATTTACTTTAAATCAGTCCCCCTTGTCCCCTCCCTTGATATGTTTCCTTTTTTAGTCCCTCCCTTTTTGTTCATTCCCCCTCCCCCCTCTCTTTCCCTCCCCTTTTGTTTTCCCTCCCCCCCCCAATCCCCTTGGTTTTCCCTTCTCCCTACCCTTGTTGGGTAAGATAGAATTCAAGATCCCAATGGATCTGGGTGTTTTTCCCTCTCAGAGTTGATTTCCCTGAGATTAAGGTTTAAGTAAAAATTCTCTTCCTCTCCTTCTTATAGGAGTTTCCTTCCCCTCCCCTTCCCATGTGAATCTTTGTGTGAGAACGATTATTCTATTTGGTCTTTCTTTACCCCCTATTTATACATTACATTTTCCCCACATGTTAGTATACATAGATTGATATAAATATAGTCCTTGTAGAAGAGAGTTTGTGTAAAAGAAGAAGATAACATTTTTCTCCTTTTCCCTTTCCTTCATATTTACCTTTTCAGTTATTCCATGTTCTTTGTTTTTTGGTGTTGAACTTTCCACAGAACTCTAGTATTTTTTTTGCAAAAACTTAGAAATCTTCTATTTTGTTGAATGCCCATACTTTCCCTTGGAAGTATATAGTCAGTTTTGCTAGATAGCTGATTCTTGTTTGAAGACCCAGCTCTCTTGCCTTTCTGAAGATCATGTTCCATGCCTTATGATCATTCAGAGTCAAAATTGCAAGGTCTTGTGTGACCCTGATTGGCATTCCTTTCTATCTAAATTGTCTTTTTCTGGCTTCCTATAGGATTTTTTTCTTTTGTTTGAGAGCTTTGGAATTTGGCAATTACATTCCTGGGAGTTGTCTTTTGTGGGTTTAGTGTAGAGGGTGTTCTGTGAGCTCTGTCAGTGGCTGTATTGCCCCCTTGTTCTAGAATCTCTGGGCAATTTTCTTTGATTATATCTTGTATTATGATGTCAAGTTTGCTGTTTATTTCTGGCTTTTCTGGAAGTCCAATTATTCTTAAATTATCTCTTCTTCCTCTATTTTCCAAATCTGTCACCTTGTCAGTGAGATATTTTGTGTTCTCTTCTAATTTCTTGGTCTTTTGGCTTTGCTTTATTAGTTCTTGCTTTAAAGCCTGGTTTTCCTTTTCAGTTTGGTCAAACTGGTTTTGTAGATGCGTGAATTTCTTTTGCATTATTTCCCATTTTTCCTCCCAGAAGGCTTCCATCTTTTTGATCATTTCTGATTCATATTCTTCATTGGTTTGTGGAGAGTTTCCATTTCCTTTGGAAGGTTTCGGAGCATTTGCTTTTGTTTCCTCTTCTATCTCCTCTGTGTTTTGTATTTTTGCTCCATAAAATGTATCCAAAGTCGCCCCCTTCTTCTTGTTTTTTTTTTGGAATTTTGGGTTTATTGTGCTTCTGTCTGATTGGGGAGAATTAGCTTTTCTTATCTCTGTTTGGTGCTCAGAGGTTTTAGCCCTAGGCAGATTGTCCTTTCTATGGCTTGGCCCTTGTTTCTGTGCCTGAGTTGGACAGAAGAGCCAGCACTATGAGGGGGGAGGGGCCGTGGCTTCCTGGAGCTCTGAGGGCTGGTGATAGGATTAACCTCAGACTGAGTATGCCCTCAGGCAAGGACCTTCAGTGAGACTCAGATGGAAGGATCTGGTTAGGGGGCTACAGGCTCCTCCTGTCTCTCACTGTTTCCCTGCTGTCTGGGTGCCCCCTAAACTGGGTCAGGTTGTTTTTAGCATTTGGCCTTCAGCTCTGAGGCCCTTTTGCCAGCCCTGAGGGTTACTGTTGTTTCAGATGACCCTGCACTCTGAGGGGGGAGGTGCCATGGCTTCCTGAAGCTCTGAGGGCTGGTGATAGTATTAACCTCAGACTGAGTATGCCCTCAGGCAGGACCTTCAGTGAGACCCAGATGGAAGGTTCTGGTCAGGGGGCTACAGGCTCCCCCCCCCCCCGTCTCTCTCTGCCTCCCTGCTGTCTGGGTGCCCCCGCGACTGGCTCAGTTCATTTTCATGGGGCGGCCCTCAGAACAGCTGGCTCCTGAGGCCCCCCTGCCTGCCCTGAGGTTCCTGCTGCTGCCTCAGACTCAGCACTCTGGGTTGGGGTGGATGGGTCCTGGGACCTTCCCTTTTCCTTCCCCTTAGTTCCTAGTGATCTCGGGCTCTGACTCTTGGGGGGCCGTACCTTTTGATCCAGGTCCAGGAGGAGTGTTTCCGGGGTTTATTCTGCTGTTTGTTTTGAATTTTGATGCCCTGGGAGCATTCCTTTTGAGATCAGTAAGGAAGGGTTTCTGGAGCTCCGAACTTTAGCTTTCTCTAAGTTGCCATCTTGACCAGAAGTCCTGATAACAATTTTTTAAGGGTTACCAAGGACCTCTTTTCTTATAGGGATACATATCATTTTAACTTATTGAGTCACTTTAAAAAAAGGGTTTTTTTTTTTGTTTGATTTTGTTTTGCTTTCCTTTTTCCCTCTTATTTAATTGCCTTTTGATGGTTCTCTTGAATTCTGTGTTTTGACATCAAATTTTCTGTTCAGGTCTGGTCTTTTCTTTACAAATTCTTGGAATTCTTCCATTTTGTAGAATGACCATACTTCCCTATCACCTGTGTTTGAAACTCTGAGCCTGGCGCAGCCCTACCCACAAGGTATACCCTCCAGACCAGTGCCTTTGCCTGCCCAGAGGTTCCCCTTGATGCTGGGGCTTAGCGTTTTAGGTTGGGGAAAAGGGGTCCTGGGACCTTCCTTCTGCCTTCCCCTTAAACCCAAGTGTTCCTCGATTCTGGCTTTTGGGGGGCATACCTTTTGGACTGAGTCCAGCAGGAGGATTCCATGACTCTGTCTTGTTGTTAGGTTTGATTTTCAGTCTCCTAGGAGCAGTGAGTTTTTGATCGGTAAGGAAGGGTTTTCAGAGGTCTGAACTTCTGCTGCTTCTAAGCCACCATTTTGAATGGACACCAAAATTTCATTGGTGAATAAAACTCCTCAAAAGTAGTTTTACTAATATAAGAATGTATTTTCTTTACAACCTATACTCCCAGAAATCTGTGTAGATTACTTGGAGGTCACATGAATTATTTTTGGTCACATGATCAATATGTGTGAGAGTAGTGACTTAATCTTCCTGGTTCTGAGTATACATATATTCTAAGCCATAGGACATCCACTAATTATTATTTTTCCTAAGGGAATTCTTATTTATTATCAAATTATGCATGCTAATATTATAGGTTTCCACTAGTCTTAATAACATAGTAAGGAAACAGTATTGCTTAAAACAGTTATTAGGTTTAAGCCACATGAATGATCCTTAATTATTTGTTTTTAAAGATTCAGGTAATAATCATAAGTGACAGCAGATTATGAATGTCAGAGAGTATTTAAAAGCAATAAATTGATAAAGATAAAAGGAGGAAAAAATCAGTATTGGAAGAACATAATCAAATGACAAAGCTGTAATGAGTTGAAGTATGGTGGTATTAGTCTCTCAGTAACCAAGGATGACGATTGTCTTTGTGCGTTTTCATCTATGATAGATGAGCGTGCACAAAGACACTTGTGCATGAAGGAGATTTAAGTGGAAGATGCATAGAGACAGTCCCACTCTCACAGTGTTGGAAGCCTGGGTCCAGTGGCACGAAAGGTCGCTACACCTGGAGACTTCCTATGATACTTATCATGGTGTTAAGCATATAATCAGTCATTAAGAATTTATTAAGCTCCTATAAGAGAGGGAGAGAGGGAATACACATTTATTAAGTACGAAGAGCTTTACAAATATTATCTTATTTGATCTTCGCAACAACCCTGTGAAATAGATGCTAATACATGCCCTGTGCTAGGCTCTGGGGATACAAAGACAAAAATGACAGTCTGTCATCAAGGAATTTGGATTCTAAGGAATATGCACCTATGAGCAATACAAAATACACATAATAATTGGCAAATCTTTTTTATTTTATTTTCCCAATTACACATGAAAACAATTTCCAACATTTTGCAAAGAATATTGTCTTAATTTCCCTCTCTACCCCCATCTTCTATACCCCAATCCTGCTCCTTGAGATGGTGAGCAATATCACATAGATTTTATATGTGCAATCATGTAAAACATTTTTCCATATAAATCCTTTTGTGGAAGGAAACTCGAATAAAAAAATAAGAAAAAGGTGAAGAAAGTTTGCTTTGGTCTGGATTCACACTCATTTCTTTTTCTCTGGAAGCAGATGGCATTTCTGATCACAAGTTTTTTGGGATAGTTTTGGATCATTATATTGCTGAGAATAGCTAAGTCATTCACAGCTGTAAAGTCTTGTTGCTGTGTACAATATTCTCCTGGTTCTGCTTATTTCACTCTGCTTCAGTTTGTGTAAGTTCTTCCAGGGTTTTTATTTTTATTTTTTGCTCTTCCGGCTTGTCATTTCTTACAACACAATAGTATTCCATTACAATCATAAACTATAACTTATTCAGTCATCCCCCAGTTGATGGGTATCCCTTCACTACCTAAAGTATCCATGAAAACAAAATTCCCAGATCCTATTCCCCAGAGATCCCATGTCTAAACATATAACTCTTGATAAGTCTAAGACAGAAATAGCGGTACTCTTACATGCCCCAAATTAAAAACCATGTAGATCCATTTATTGGGAAATTACCAAAATATGACATATGATTATAATAGAATATCATTGCATTGTAAGACCTCAGATTAAAATGAGAATAGGCATATTAGCTGATGCAGAATTATAGAAATGAAGTGAAAAAATGTGATCAGAATATAATTGAAAATCACAATAAAACATAACTTAAAATTCTGTACTTATGACCAAAATTGACATGTATGAATAGTTCATGAAATATGCTCTTTTCTTTTTTTATATGGAAATGAAGGAAGAGTATGTAATATTGCATACTTTGTTCTTTCATGATGTATTTGATTTAGGTTGTTATTTTGTTTATATGCTTCAATGGAAGGATAGGAGAGAAAAGAGAAAGTCTAGTAATATATGTGAAAAATTAAAGAGAAAAATTAAATACAAATGTGACCCTGAAAACAAAAGGAAATGAAATACAAAAAAAGAAAAAAACATAATAAGGATAATTGTGAAGGAAAATAATCTGAAGAAGAAAAGAAACAGCAGGAGAAGGTGAAATAGAGAAGGATTTGAAGTTGAAGGTGGATAAAATTATAAAGGAAAGTTGAAGAGAAAACAGAGGTAAAACAAGTAGTTTATACAAATTAAGACCTCAGCACAGAGAAGGGGAAAGATGTTTAGAGATGCTAAGAGGACCATCACAATGTAATGGAGTGCTGAAGTTGTGAGAGAAGAGTAGTGGTTAATGATTCCTCCACTGAGGGATACTGAGAAAGGTAGGTGATGACATAACACTAGAGTTTTGATATTCTACAAGGGCATATGTCTAACATATGACAAAATTATCTAAGATTTTTTTAAGTGGATGAAAATTGTCCACTTCTAGTCATTCAATTCAGGTTAAATAAGACCATCAAAAAGCACCTAGAAAGTATTGACAAAATAAGGTTGTGTTTTCATCACTGATGACAATTCAACACAGAGTATTCAGAAGAAAAAAGACACTTATGTGAAGTTAGGAATGTTTTGACTTTTTAATCCTGATAAGAGCAAAGTGGGTATATGATTTAAACATTATAAGTAAATTAGGGGAATATGCAATAGTTTGCCTGTCCTATATATGAAGAAGGAAAGAATTTATAACCAAACAAGAGATGGAGAACACTGGAAGATATAAAATGAATAATTTTAATTATTTTAATAAAAAATATTTTTGTATAAACCAAAAACATATGAAGAACTAAGTCTGATTTGTAAGAATTCAGGCCATTCTCCAATTAATTAATGGCTAAAGGATAGGATGAAGTTTTTAGATGAAGAAATCAGTTATCAATACTCATATCAAATGATCTGAATCCTTCTCGATTAGAGAAATGTGAATTAAAACAACTCTGAGGTACTACTTTACAATTATTAGATTGGTCAATATTACAGTAAAGGAAAATGATAAATGTTGGAGGGAATGTGGCAAAAATGGGATACTAATGAATTACTACTAGAGTTTTGAATTGATCTACCTATTCTGGAGGGCAACTTGGAATTATGCCCAAAGGGCTGTAATAGAATGAATACCTTTAGATCTAGTAATACTACTACTAGAACTGTATCCCAAAGAGATAAAGAAAATTGAGAAAGGACCTTTTTGTAGAAAAAAATATTTATAGATGATCTTTTTTCTGGTGGCAATGAATTGGAAACTAAAGGAATGTCCCTGAATTGAAGAATGGCTAAACAAATTGTGGTATATGATGGTAAAGGAATACTATATTTTTATAAGGCATGATGAGCAGGATTATTTCAGAAAGAGGTCTAGAAAGACCTATGTGAAGTGATGCAGAGTGAAATAAGCAGAACCATGAGATCATTATACATAGTAACTGCGATACTGTAGAATGATCAAATATGTTAGACTTTGCTACTAACAAGCAATACAATGATCCAGGACAACTCTGAGGACTTAGAAAAAAATACTATCCACCTTTAGAGAAAGAACTGAAAGAACTGTTGGAGTAGAAATGAAGATGAAAAATTTAATTTATCACATTTATTTGGGTATGTTTGGGTTTTTTTTCGCATAAGATTATTCACTTACAAAAATGAATAATGTGAAAATAAATAAATAAAAATGTACCATATGTAAGAAGTATATATAAAATAATAAAAATAAAATTTAAAAAGATTTTTTAAAGTATTAATTTAAGATTTTCCTAGTGCTTTACAAATATTATCTCACTGTATGCTTTGAACATCTCTGGAAGAGACGTGCTCTTATTATCCCTATTTGATAGAGAAGTGGCTGGAGCTTTCTACCTCTAATATTCTTATTTCTTCCCTGAATCAGCCTTTTTCCACCTATTATCCCATCTAGAGATAATAATTATTTAAATATTTTGCATGAGCAAGTAGCACAAAGAATTATTTCTGAATAATTAAGTAAAAAAATTAAAAAGCCTTTTATATCTTAAAAGAATTGTTTAATTTTTTTTTCTATGATGCTAATGGAAATGTTTCCTTAGTAACCCAAGTCTTACCTTAAATAAGACTCTAATAAGGTCATTTTCAAAACTGTGGAGATATGAAAAAAATAATGTTTCCTAACTTATGTTTCTATTTATCCACCTTTATTTTCCACTCTTGTCCATGCCCAATTATCTGTATTGTATTAAGTGAAGAAATACTAGCTGACACTATGAAAGTTATTTGGATTTTATAGACCTCAATTAAAACTCCTCTTTTTGGTATGCAGAAGTTTATATTTGTCTGCATTACGTTTTATTTGTCGTTTGCCAGCATATTTACATAGGAGAGCAGATTTTACCTTAGAGTTTATGTGCTTGTTACTCAAGGGTCATGGGGGATTCCAGATCTGTCCACAAGCATGGATCAATTTGATCATGATTATATTGTTTCAGGGTCATTGGGGCTTAATGCAAACATGAATGTAAAGCTGGTGCGAGGAATTCATTTGCCCATCTTCACACTAAACTTTCCATGACTAGAGTATAGGCCTATGGCGTTCCTACTCCAGTTTTCAGCATACTGCTTACCCAGGGTTCTTTACCCCTGACCAACAATTCCTCTCTAGAGGTGAAGCAAGAGTTCATGTCCTGGCTTCTTCAAACCTTGAGGTATATTGAAACTCTCAGTCAGCCTGTCAATTACTGCTGGTTTGGGTGGCTATGGGAAAAGACTTTATGACCTTTTGGAAACAGAGAAAGAAAAAAAATTGAGAATATGTGAATTTAGGAGTTACCATTAAAAAAAAAACATACACACAAATAATGTTTTCTTTTTCTTTCAATATTAGGCATTTAGGAGGTTAATTTTATAACACTTTGACTTAGGAAAATCCACACAGGCAGCTAAAAGAGATATAATTCAAAGGGTGTTTGGTATTCACACGATAGATTGAGGGAAAATCACAACTTTCCCCTAAAGAAATGCAACAAACATCCCTATGAAATAAATTTTTAAACTACCTTGTTCATCAATTGATATTAAGCACTGTCTCACTCACCTTAACCTTTTCAAAAAAATATACGTGACAGAGGTACTGAATCAGGAGCTCCCACTTATCTAGCTAGCACCCTCAGTGAAGTCAGGAAACTGAACTCAGATTGGAGAACAGCCTTGTCCTTTCAATAGCTGCATGTATTCTTGGGGAAAATGAGGTGAAAAGAGATAATAGGCATGCCTGACATTAAAGAAAAGCTCAGCTGTGCCTAATGCAATGGAGAATTTGTTTAAGAAGAATTCAGGGACCTGGCAATTTGATCCTCTAGTGGGGCAAGGTTACAAAGTCCTTCAAGTGGTAGTTGAATATGTGCAAATAAAATACTGTCATTTATAATAGAAACAAGTTTAATGTAAAATGATGATCCCCTTTACTTCTTCCCACATTTGGCCCGAGACTTCATATTTATTTATTTTTCGTTACTTTTCTTTAGTTTGACCACTCACTTTAAAATAGTTACTCCAGTTGTTATTATACTCCAGGGTTATTCATTCATTAAAAGCCATAATAATTTATAGAATTGGAAGCAGAACAACAGAGTACACATTCCATCAGTCAAATTATGTGAAAATGCAGTCTATATGTAAACTTTATACCTCTAGCCTCAAGGTCAAGGCAATTGTGACTAGAATAGGGTACCAATTCAGTGTCCTGAGAACACATTTTCCCCATGGCATTTTTTTGCCCTAATTCACAAAATGAATACACCAGAATTTTAAATTAGATACCTAACAAACAGGGTGGAATCTATTATTTTAATCAATTGTTCTTTTGGGATACAGTGAAAATATGTGTGACAATGTATACATGCACACATATATGTACAAATATATATATATATATTCATACATACATAAGGAACCATTTGTTTTTACTTTGCAGAGTTTATGAATATATTTTCCCCTTTTCCCTACCTATAAAGTAAACCTTGTAGGAAAGATATTTTAAAAAGAAAAAAAAATCAATTGGGCAAAATGAACCAACACATGAGCCATATCTAAAAGTATATGTAAGTCTTTGTAATGAAGGATCATTTTTTCTACTCTTCCATTTTAATCACATTTTGTCAAAGTTCATTTCTGTTTTGTTGTAAGTGTTGTTTTGTTCAATATATTTATTTTTATCAACAATAAAATATATCAGATATTGAGGAAGGTGAAGTAATTTTGGTAGAACCAAAAAAAAAAAAGAAAACATTGCCAAAATAATTACTTAGTCCTTAAAAAAGCCCTGCAAATTTTCCAATTTAGGGAACAAAAAAATTAGATTATTAAAACATCATAAGTCCAAACTGCTCAAATGAGAGTGATTTGAAATGACTCCTCAAAGAAATATATTTCCTTCTTCCCCTTCCTCCACATGTATATCAGTGATAGTGATTCTATTATCAGTCACAAATAAAGTAAATCAATATTTCTGCCAGCCAAAAAAATCTGACTAAAGCTAGGAATTATTGAATAGCAATAATATTTTAGATGCTGAATTTAAAAGGAATTGTGATGTGACACTGATAGTAAATACAACAGGCAGGGCATGAAACTGAAAAGCATCTGAAAAATACACCATTTAATTTTTTATTTTAGTTTTCAAGACCTTTTTTGATGATCTTAAAACTAAATAAAATTAGAAAAGAAATAGGTAATAAAAGCTAGTATCACTTACTAATGCAATTTCATTGGTAGTTTTTATAGATACTAATCAGGTAAGGATAACATCAGAAAGAATTTTGGAGTGGGGACAGCGGAAAGAGTACTAGACTTAGTCATGGTATTTTACTTCAAATTCCATCTCTGCTATTTAGTTTTTGTGTGATCTTGGGAGAGCTGGATGGCACATTAGAGAGAGTTCCAGGCTTAGAGTCAGGAAGACATGAGTTAAATGCAGACCTCTACACTTACTAGCAATGTGACTCTGGGTAAATGACATGATATTCTTAGGACATCAATTTCCTCATTCATAAAATGAAGATACTGGTCTTAGTGGACTCTAAAGCACTTCCAGCTCTAAATTTATGATGTCTAACCATTTCTTTAAGTCTTCTTTGATAGATTTTCATGCATGTCTTTACCACTAATTATGGTTGTCACACAAGGCTCTGTCTTGAACCATATTCTTTTTTCCTTCTATAACACTTACTTGCTAATCTTATTAGCTTCCAAAGTTTTTATAACTGTCTTTGCACAGATGACTCCCATATCTCTATATCTACTTATAAACTTATCTACTTATATCTCCAAAGCTCTGATCTTCTTTTACCAACCACTATTGGACATTTTGAACTAGATATTTAATAGGTCATCTCAAATACAAAACATATCCAAAATAAAGACATTATCTTCCCTCTCCTAACCATGCTCTCTTTTCTAATTTCCTGTTACTTCAAGGATGCAATCATTTTCTCAGTCAAGCATGAAAGTTACATGTCATTCTCTTCTCTTCTGTCGTAGTCTCCTCACATATCCAATTTGTTGCCAAGTCTTCCCATTTCTAACTTCACATCTCACATATATTTCTCATTCTTTCAACTTACGTAGTCATCATCTGGATTCATGGCCCTTATCACTCAAATTCTAAACTATTTCAATAGACTTCAAAAGATTTCCTTATAGGAAATAATGCAAAAAAAAAAGTGAAGGATGAGGGCCTAGAAGTACCAGATTTTAAATGGTACTATAAAGAAGTGGTCATCAAAACAATATGGTACTGGCTAAGAGACAGAAGGGTGGATCAGTGGAATAGACAAGGGGTAAATGACCTCTGCAAGCTAGTGTTTGATAATCCCAAAGATTACAGCTTTTGGGACAAGAACTCACTATTTTACAAAAACTGCTGGGAAAACTGGAAAACACTAAGGGAAAATTTAGGTTTGGATCAACATCTTATACCCTATACCAAGATAAATTCAAAATGGGTAAATGAATTAAATATAAAGAGGAAAACTATAAGTAAATTAGGTGAATATAGAATAGTATACCTTTGTCAGATCTGTGAGAAAGGAAGGAATTTAAGACCAAGCAAGAGATAGAGAATATTGCAAACTGTAAAATGAATGACTTTGATTATATGAAATTAAAAAGGTTTTGTATAAACAAAACCAATGTAACCAAAATTAGAAGGAAAGCAACAAACTGGGAGAACATTTTTATAACAAAACTCTCTGATAAAGGTTTGATTTCCCAAATATATAAGGAACTAAGTCAAATTTTAAAAAATCAAGCCATTCCCCAATCAACAAATGGCCAAGGGACATGAATAGGCAATTTTCACACAATGAAATCAAAACTATCAATAGGCATATGAAAAAGTGTTCTAAATCCCCCCTGATTAGAGAAATGCAAATTTAAACAATGCTCAGGTACCACCTCACACCTAGCAGACTGGCCAATATGGCAACAAAATGATAACTGTTGGAGGGGATGTGGCAAAATTGGGACACTAATACACTGCTGGTGGAGTTGTGAATTGGTCCAAACATTCTTGAGGGCAATTTGGAATTATGCCCAAAAGGTATTAAAAGAAAGCCTACCCTTTGGCCCAGCCATAGCACTGCTGGGTTTGTACTCCAAAGAGATATTAAGGAAAAAGACATGTGCAAAAATATTTATAGCCATGCTCTTTGTGGTGGCAAAAAATTGGAAAATGAGGGGGTATCTATCATTTGGGGAATGACTGAACAAATTGTGGTATATGATGGTGATGGAATACTATTGTGCTGAAATTAATTATGAACTCGAGGATTTCTATGTGAATTTTGGAAAGATCTTCAGGACTTGATGCAGAGTGAAAGGGACAGAACCAGGAAAACATTGTAGACAGAGGCTGATAAATTATGGCACAATTGAATGTAATGGACTTTTCTGTTAGCAGCAATGCAATGACCCAGGAAAATCCAGAGGAACTTATGAGAAAGAACATTATCTGAGTCCAGAGAAAGAACTGTGGGAACAGAAACTCAGGAGAAAAATATATGACGAATCACCTAATTCAATAGAGATGTGATTGAGATTTTGATGTTAAAGATCACTCTACTGCAAATATGAATAACATGGAAATAGGTTTTAAACAATGATACATGCCTAACCCAGTGGAACAGCTTGCCAGCTCCAGGAGTAGGAAGGGAAGGGAGGAGTTGTTGGGGAGGGAGGGAAAGAACATGAATCATGTAACCATGGAAAAATATTCTAAATTTAAAAAAAAAATTTAAAGGTTTCTTTGCCTTAGGTCTCTCCCCACATTCAATACAATTTTACCCACTAAGTGATCCTATGAGTTTTTAAGTTTTTTTTTTTTGTATGAACTTTATCCTGGTCCATGTCCCCTCTTTGTTCTATTTTTTCTTTATGTGACTATTTATTTTACTTGTTCATAGGTCTTTGCATCCTTTCCAACAGAGGAAAGAGCACTGGGTCAAAGTAAGAGAACTTTGATTCAAATCCTACCTTTAATGTTTACTATCTGCACAGATTTGGGCAAATTTCCTAACAACCCCACTCTCAATCTCTTCATCCATTAAAAGAGGTATGAGAGTAATCATCTCCAAGACACCATCCTGGTTTTTATATGTGATCTTGGAATCCATTCATTTGTCCTTCTTCAGTCTTAACATGTTCCTATTGATCCTTGCCTATCTTTTGGAGGCAGATATGAGAGCAGAGATGATCACAATACTCAGTTAAAATGATATATATATATTTATTTACACTGAAAGATACCAAACAAGAGCATACATAAATGGAAAAGTTGTTGCCCTCTATACACATTCTAGAATCTATTGAGGTCTCTAATTATTCTTTCCCTAAACCAGTTTTTTATTCTCCAAAACAGTTTTTTTAAGTGCCCTTGGTGCCATTTACTTCTTCTTTCAATCTGTAGTTGCACTGGATGAGCACAGTATAGAGGAGGAGGCACAATAAATGATGGAGTTGAAAATGAAACAGTTGTGAGATTCATTACAAAGTCAGATGAGCTCTCTGTCATTTAAGTAGACAGGGAAGATTGACATTAAAATACGGTTCATTAAAAGTGAATTTGAGCCTGGCCATTCACAGTACCAAAACATCTAGAGACCAGTCTAATTTATACTGAAGTGCCTTCAAAAATATTTGAACTACTAACTAAACACAGGGGATTTGGCAAGTAAAAAGGCTTTTTTTAAACTTCAGGGATGTGTTTATTTATTTCTTTGTTTTAGAAAGTTGCACTGCTCTGGACTAAGTACCCCTCATCATGAACTACTTTTTAAGAACTTATGTAGAGAATGACACTAGGTTCCCAACCTTCAAATTTTACTTTGTATATTTTCTTGGATAAATATTGACTAATAGTTCAGGGGAAAATACAGTTAAGAAGGCTCAGTTGCACTGTATCTTTTTTTAAACAGTTTTATCATCTTTGTCTTGCTAAGGAAGCAGAGAATAACTACATGGAAATAGTGCAAATATGTAACTGAATTGAATAAGTAAGCAAGGCATAGAGCTGTCTTCTTGTCCTTGTATATCAGAAGTATTGTAGGAATCACTATCAGTAACATTTTTGTTTTCTCAGACATTTTGAGAAGCTTCTTTTATTTATATGTCTTTTTCATATCATCTTTGATCTTCATTTTTTTAAATTTCTCTAAAGCATCTTTGAAGATCATTAAATGGTCTCTCTTAAAGAAATGAAAGGGCCATCATAAACTATGCTCTGAGTGGTATAGGGGAGACCTAAAGTCAAGTGTGATAAACACAAGTTCACAGATTTAGCACTTAAGTAAAAAACAAGACTTATTTTCCTCTAATGATCATTGGCAAAATTGGTATTTATCTGAACTTCAGATTGACTCATAATCTCTTTTCAGCAGATTGGAAATCTGTATTCCAATTGGAACAAAAGATGAGGGGAATAAAATTGAATGTACTTTTCTCACTGTACAAATATATTCCATTTATAGTGCCAATGAGCTGGGTTAACAAGTTGTCACTTAACCTTTTTTTTTCTGCAGTAAATTGGGGATAATAATACCTCATAGGGTTATTATGAGTACCAAATGTGATAATGTTGGCAAGGTACTTACATAGATTTTGACACCTAGTAGGTATTTAATAAATGTGTATTTCACTCATCCATCATTATATTTTGGTGTATTTTATTGCGTTAGACATTTTCCAAATATATCTTGATTTTGTTTAGATTGCACTGGAATATTTTAGCAGTGAATTTGAAACTCCTTTGAATCTGCCCCAAAGTAGATACAAGTCTATACAAAAAATATCAATCACAAAACGGAAAATCTTACCGTGGAGTTTAAAAAGAAGCAAAATCACAATTTCAAATGGAGGAGGGATAGTTGTCCAGCATTTGATGTGAAAATGATCTGGGAATTTCAGTAAACTAGAACTTTTATACAAATTATCACTTTAGAGAATGACATGAGAAGAACCAGGAGAATAATTTATATAATAAAAACAATACAATGAAAACAAACTCTTATAAACAGTAAAAGTAATGCAAAGATACAGGAAAATTTCAAGGGACACATGACAAAAAAGGCTATCTACTGCTAAAGAAGCACTTGATGGGGTCAAAATGCAAAGTGAAGCATGCCATTCTTCAGTTTATTTACTTGATGTATTTTTCTCTAATCTAAGCAAAATGTATCTTCTTTCATAATATGATGGTTATGGTAATCTTTATAATAGTAACACATAAGGTACAGAATCCCTGGGTATGGAACAAAAATTCCTTGACTTGGTAGTAAAGAGACTGAAGTAATCAGAAATGATTATTTCAGAAGGCCTTCCTTTCCATTTGTTAATGAATTAAGGGGCCAATGGGTTTACAATTTAAGAGTAGAACGAAAGTATCAGTTTTAACTTGAGTTGTTGGGGGAGAGGCACTGAAATACTTAAATTTCACCATACCACTTTGGAAAACCATTCTCTTCAACCAATTACATTGTATTTTGTAAAACACTGTCTTATTGAGATGTATTGATTTATTTTTCAATTAAAAACTTTCCCCCCTTCTAAAAAAAATAATAGTACATGTAAAACTTATATTACCTGCTAACTTAGGAAAGGGGAAAGTTGGGAGTGGAACATGGGCTTTAGAAAAAAAAATTGAAAGTTATACCATGAAATCTGGAAAAAAATTATTAAGAAAAGTAATAAGAACTCTGTTCATCAAAATGACCATCTATAATTCCAGAGGATTGGTTCCTGGAACATTCTAACTCCTGACAAATGGGTGATGGACTCAAAGTCTACAGTGTGATGTATAATTTTTGGACATGGCCAATTCAGGAATTTGTTTTGTTTAATCTTGATTATTTGTTATAAGATTCACAACCCCCACCCCAATCCTGTCCAATATGACAGAGGAGAAGGGCAAAAAAATAAATTTGTTCATTAATAAAATTTATTTTTAAGGATAAAAAACAAATGAACATTATGTCAATAGGATCATAGCCTAGATTAAGAAAGACAAACTGTCCAATACAATGCATGTGTGGGTATTACTACTTTCTTCTCTAGTCAAACAAAATCTAGAATAATTCATTCAGTTTCTTTTTTCCTCTGTCTTTCTGCCTCTGCTTCTGTCCCTCTACTTTTCTTTTTGAAGGAGGGATACAGTCCTGTGAGTGTTCATTAGTGGGCAATGTTTTTAGTGAAAAGTCTAAAGTTCATGCTATATCAAAACAAATTAATAGAACTATATATATATATATTTTTTTTCTTGGAGAAGACTTGATGTGGACAACAACTACCAACAGAGGTAGATACACCCAGTTGACCTGAGTAACCTAGAATAGGGAAATTTATTGGTAGAGGTTATAGAGAGAAATTGAAACTTGTAAAAATACACTTCTTAACAATGCCACATTAGGTGGTAGTAGATTATTTGTCACTGGGGAGGGTGGTAGTAGATTTTTGTCTATCAGAAGGGCAAAATGATGAGATTCTGTTTCTTTCATTTAGAAAGGGATTCTTTTCCTTACAAAGAAATTAATTTCTATTGGGAAATGCCATTTTGATGCCACTAGTTCAAAACAAAATTCACAGATAACAGGGAGATTTATTATGCAAAATAGTAATGAATTTTGATTGCTAATTTGAATTTCTATAAAATTCTAATCAACAATTATTTTCATTTGATTGTTAACAACTGTGTGAGGTAGAGAGGGCATTTATTATGCCAATTTAATGAAATAAAAGAGCTAGAATGGAACTTAGACTTAATGCCTTATTTATTGAGAAAAAAAATGTGGTCCAAAGATTTCATATTACAAATTAGCAAAAGACTGAAAATTAGAAACAACATCTCCTAGCTGAGTACTTTTTCCACTGTGACCAATAAACCTCCAAACATTTACAAAACTTTATAAGAATGTGCACACTAACTATATATGCAATACATATTTACTCATTTAAATTTTCATTAAGCAATTACTATCTTTCTGAAGGAAAGTAAAAAGAAAATGAGACCACATGTGTACTTTAATGAGATTACCAACTAGAATTCAACAAATAAAGAGCAGAATATATTTCTTTATATCTGTTACATAATAATATAAGCAACAGGCCTGAGCTCTCTAAGTAGGATAGAGGACCAGAAATCTGCCAAGGATTAAACTAGCACATACCTTGGGCAGGACAAAAAAGAATGTAAAAAACTAGAGCTTCCTCTAGTTCAGGTAGGCAGGAATACAAAGTTTTGGTTTGGGTTTTTTTTTTGTTTTTCTTATTGTTTTAAGTCAGCTTAAACTGAAATTAAGTAATAAGGTACCATAGTTCTTATTGATAAGGTTTAGATTCCTAGGATTCGTAGTTAATGAAGGATAAGCAAATATTAGATTTGATTCAAGGCCAAGACTTTATTTTTCCCTCTGCCTCATTTTCTACTACCTGCTGGTTGGGGAATAGTCTAGAGTCTCAGAGCAAGGAAGTAATGAGAGGATGGAAGAAGCAAGGGCAGAAGTCCTAAGAAGATCTGAGAACTAAATTCTTGTTATTCTTATTTGATCTTTTTTAAAAACTGTGCTTAGAGGTTCCTTGGGCCTCTTCCACCATTAGTCAGTATCCAAATGAGCCCCTGTTAAATGCTTATTTGAATCACTGATATGTCACCACTAACTTGATTGATATAAAGCAAAAACCCATTAAATCAAAAGACAAAAAAAATACAAAAGAACATACTTTTGGATTAGAAGGGTGTACAATCACCAATATTTTAATAACTGACCAAAATACATCTGCTTCTTTGAATTTCAGTTATATCAGTTTATCATAATATTGCTGTGTGTCTGTGTTTATATAAATATAAAAAGACAATAAAAGTCTTGGTAAGTATTTTTTTATTTTGAATGTAATCTTTTATATTCATCTCTTATTTTCATCACAGAAAGTTGATTAGATTATCTTGTTAAATAAATAATATATTTTTAAATAGATAAAATGTGATAAAACGAATAAAGAACTAACCAGAGTTCAAGTAATACCTCTAATGGATTTTTGCTACATAGCCTGGAGAAGTTATTTTGACTTTTGATGTCCCCTCCAAAAAAAACCTTTAAATTTTTTATTTTTTTTTAAAAGCTTGTTCTGAGTTGTTAGAGATGTTTTTCTAAATGGAAGTTACCTAAATCAACGAAATTACAGGTCAGTATTAAAATAATAATAAATCTATGGAAAATGTGTTTGTCATCAAGACAAATAAAATGGTTATCCCTGTATGTTGTTTTATTTTACTAGATGATTTTCTTATGAAACAGTAGGGATAGAATTATGGGATTAAGATTTGCTGGTTAGTAATGGAAGTAAATTTAAAAATTATCTTCCCTACCTCCCTGATTTTATAGATGAAGAAATATTCATAGAGGGGTGTCCAATCATACAGGAATAGAAGAGTTGAGTTTCAAGCATTGCTGCCATAACATCCCTATAGCAGATTTTAAGTCAAGACAGAAATATTTGTAAATCTGTTAAGTATAATAAATATCATGATGCTTTTGCTTACAAGTTACTTTCATTAACTCTATAAAGGGTCTCACTCTATAGGGGCTTATCATCTAAAATTATAAAGGTAAGCCTAGTATGTGTGCCATATAAGGTTAAACATGGATCATTTCAACCTTTTTTTTACCTCCTTCAACCAATTGGAATGTTTAAAAGAAGAACTTGGACCTTAACTTGGGAAATGAAGGTAAGACCTCAGAATTGGAGCCTTTTCACATTTAAAATCATAGAAAATAATACAATTACTGCTTGATACTTTGTTCATAAATGTGGTGGCATACATTTTCATGTAATTTACTGCACAAGCCCTGGAGATATATACCTTGGGAAAATGAACTGACACATATCATGGTGGGGGGTGGATAGAGGATGTGGGTGACAAAGTTAGCTCTATGCTTGACTTGTAAAAGGATTTCTTGGCTATGAGCATGTACCTGTGTGGGTATGATTGAATAAAAGTAGAACTAGAACACGTAAATGTGTGCCTAGTCTTATGTCCATAGTGTGCTGCATACTTCAAAGAATAGATTTTTAAAAATTTAGTATGAGTATTTATACCCATAAAATACTACAAATCAGGGTTAGTTTTATTTTTTTTGTTAATTGTCTAAACTTAAGAAAATGATTGAAAAAATGTTAATGTTAATAATGTAAATTAAACTTAAAAGTACATTGTGGATATAGTTTCCCCAGAAAGCTGGTTGGTTGTTACTGTTGTTAAATGTGTGCCATTTCAAACTATTTGGCTGTATTCACCCTTTGCCCTAAATATGATACTGTTCAATTGTACTTCTATTTACCTTGTTGGACAGTGTTTTACTTCTCATCTTTAAGTATTTTTTTATTGTAAAAAGCTGAAATTTTTGAAAACCTTGTTCTGTCATAGAACATTTTGGCAGGGTTAGCTATTGGGTGGATACTGGAAGAAAAGTCTTAGAATGAAAAGATAGTTAACCACTAGCCATGATGCAAATGTACTGTGTAACCAATATTCTGATCTATATTTCTATTGTGTGAAATTAGGATAGCAATTCTGGTTTGTCATTACTTTCAAAGAAGTCATATTTATCAGGGCAGTGTCTTGGGGCCTCTCAAGCAGCTGTGCTCCTTTGAAACCTTCTGGAGTCCAGCTGGGAATGAGGATTGACATGTATTTCAGTAATACTTCTGAAAGGATGAGAAAAACTAATAAGCTGTCACTTCTAGGATTTTTGTGAATTCTCAGCCTGTGAGGCTATTTTGAAAAGTTAGAGATGGTTACCTAGTTTATCGCAGTATTATGTAGGCAAAAACTGATATCTTTGAAAGCAAAATATTATGTTCATGCTAGATATTAATAGCAAGTATCTTTCTACAGAATAGACAAATCTAGTGAAGAAAAACCACTACATTTGTGGTTCATAATTTATTATTTTGAATATTTGTGTTTAATTTTGCCAGTCCAAGATCTCTACATATAAAGGTGCTTATGTACTACATTGTCTAGTCTATGTAACCTAGTTAAGAAAATTCAAGGGGATCTTGTACCCTTCCTCAATTATTTGAATCACTTTTTATGGATAAAAGGACCAAATTTGTTTTACATGGCCACAAAGGGTAGAAATGAATTGCAAGACATAAAAAAAAAAGTAATAAGTGCTTTCCAAAATTGTCTTACAGGGTTTCTTATCACTAAAAATCTTCAAGCAGAGTATGGAGATGTATGAGTCATTCTTTGATTTTTTTATTTTTACCATTATTTTATTCCAATGACAAATTTATAAATAAATTTTCCAAAATAACATGATTCATGTCTCTCTCCCCTCTCCCTTCTCTCAAAGTTGACAAGCTTATACACTGGCTTATACATGTATTATCACTCAAAACAAAATTTCATATTATTCATTTTTGTAAGAGAATAATATAAAACCAAATCCACAAATCATATACCCCAATAAATGAGTGATAAATCATATTTTTTAATCTGCATTTCTACTCCAAAAGACTTTTCTCTTGAGGTAGATAGATTTCGTTTTCATAAGTCCATCAGAATTTTCCTTTGTATTACTGTTAGTAGCAGTCTATCACATTTTACTGTCCCATAATAACTCAATTACTGTGTATAATGTTCTCCTGGTTCTGCTTATGACTTGTCAGACATGGGTTGGATCAGATGCACCCTCCCCCCTTCATCTCTAGAAATCAGATTATGCTGATTACATATATATTCTCCTACAATTTAGGTAAGGGGTGTTGATAGTGGAATATATAATTCAGAAGATGAAAGGAGAAAAAGAAAAACACATTTATTAAATAAATCTTTATCTTGCCAATCAGAGGCATAATTGGATTTAAGGCTTCCTCTTTTCACAATTCAATGTACCCTTTGAGAAGTGAACAGTGGCAAAAATGATACTTGTTTCAGGGCTTCAGGAGGTTAAGTCTTATTCATACATTAATAGGAAACATTTTTACTAGACAAATAAGTAGCATATCATTATAATAATGAAATATGTGTTTTGAAAGAAACTTGTGGAAAAGAAGGAAAATTTTTTATTTAAAAGACTTGAGTAGAATGGGAAATTCTGGATAGGCAGAATTTAGAATGAGGTCATTGGAAAAGGAGGGCCAGAGTTGTTAATCTTTGTTAAAAAAAAAATATATATATATATATATACACACATATATGTATATATACATATATGTCAGTACATACATATTAGAATACCTTTGGTAGTATAGTGAAGACTACCAAGTTTTTCACAATATTTTTAAATGAATTAACATAAGATGTATAAGACTACAACAAAACCCAGTAATACTAGAATATTTATTTTAATTCATGGATACCAGATTAAAAATCCATGCTATAGAGGGTAGATAAGAGTCATTAGGAGTTAAGATAGTCAGAGTTAAATATCAAATTCACCTATTTCAAAATTTCCTCTATTGCATTGATAACAGGCAGTATGCCAGGTTAAATGAAATGTTTATAGATGACTAATAAGTGATTCTCCATATTAGAACAAGCATAGAAGCCTGCAGTTCTTCAATCAGTTCTTCTTAGATATCTCTGAGAAATGGATGGTGCCTATGTTGTTTTTTTGTCTTGATTGAGAGTTGTAAAATACCCTTTTATTTGTTTAAAGAAAATCTTTTTTAAAAATCTTACATGTTGATACAATTTTCAATCATACTTTTGTGACATTTTGTGATCAATGTTCTCGCCTTTTTTTCTACCCTCCCCAAGAAAGGTTGATAATATTATAGAGGTTATACATGTTTTAGCACATAATATCTATTTACATATTTACCATATTGTGAAAAAAACAAAAATTTCTTACACTAGAGAAAATTTCATAGGTGAAATAAAGTGAAGAATAGTAAGCTTCAAACAGTAATCAAATTCAATCAAATTCCTTCTATGGCAATGGATAACCTTTTTTTCATCATGCGTATCTTAAAGTTCTTCAGTCTTTACATTTCTTATGATATTTAATTCATTCACAATTGATCATATATAATTGCTCTTAATTGATAGGTTAAAAGGTATGTAGTTCTATGTCCCTTTGAGCATTTGTTCCAGATTGCTTTCCAGTATGGTGGCATTAGTTCATTGCGCTATCAACAGTATATTAATAAACCATTTTTCCAAAATCCCCTCCAACAGTTATGATTTTTCTTTTTTGTCATATTAGGTAATCAGGTAGGTATGAGGTGGTACCTCAGAGTTGTTTTTATTTACCTTTCTCTAATTAATAGTGATTTTGAACATTTTTCAATATGACTAAAGACACTTTTAATTTCTTCATTGAGAACTACCTGTTCATTCAAACTGATTTTGACATTTGTGAATTATGAAAAGCTTTGTATTCTTATAAATTTGTTTCAGTTCTCTATATATTTGTATCAATTAAAGTTCTAATGTATAATTCAAGTTAACCTACTACATCCCCTTCTGTGTAATATGTTTTACAGCTAATCATAACCCTACCTCTTATAGAAGAAAATTAAAAATACCAAATACAGAAAAAGAAAAAATAAATATACTTTTTATCTTTATTTTTAATATGGTACCTTAACATGTAAAGGTTTGGATGCATATGTATTGCCATCAATGACCAATATCTCTACAAGTGAATTTTGTGACCTCTCTAAAACATTTTATCCACCTCAATTTTAAATGATCTCTCAAAAAAACTTAAAGTATCCATAACAACATATTAGATTCCCATCTTTTTTAACAGTTTCATGTATGATTCTTTGCTCATACCATGTAACCTATACATTTTCTTGTCACATATCATACCTCTATCCTCAATAATGTCACTGTCACTTTTTATATACATGAAGTCTTTAATAATATGTGCTTACGGGGACTTCTGGGTTAATATGGCTGAAATCTAGACGTGAATTGCTTCCTCTCCCCAGCACAGAATGAAATAGACTACCTCAAAAGAGCATAAAAATCACCTTTGGAAGAACAGAGGGACTCTCCAGTACCCCACAAAAACGAAGGTACGTGGGGCATGAAAATTTCCACACTATAAAAAGGAGGAAAAGCTTGCACAAAAATGTGAACTGAGCCTCCCCTTCCCCCACGCACCCCACAAAACCAGAGTAAGGTATCAGAGCACTCACTGGGACAGCGAGTGAATGAGGAGCTTCTCTGTCTGGGAGGGCACACCAGGGTCCTTGGGATCTAAAGACTGCAAGGAAACAACCTCTCAGGGCGTTTTCATGGGAAAATCCTGCACTGAGCAAAGGGGAGGCTGCGTGGAAAGGCTGCACTGAGCAAAGGGGTGGCCATGCTGAGAAAAGGGGCAGCCATGCATAGCACAGGGGCCTGCTCTCTAAGAAACCTCGGAGGCTGGGAAGAACTAGTCTGAGGCAACTTAAATTCACAGAAAACCCACCCATATCACCCAGACCCCAGACCAAAAAGGAAAGGGGAATAAAACCACCAAAGGGATGGCTCACATGGCCCAAAATCAAGCCTCCAGGAAGAAAGGGAAAAAAGTGACTATTGAAAACTTTTATGGCAGGAGTACCCAAGGAAAAGAAGAGAAAGAGGATGAAATCCAAACAAAATCAAAACATGCCTCACAAAATGGAAATTGTCCACAAGCTCTGGAAGAACACAAATTGGAGCTTACCCAAAAGATGGAAACCTTCTGGAAAGAAAAATGGGAGAAAGAGATCAGAAGTCTGATAGACAAGACTTCACAATTGAAGAAAGAGCTGGAAGCCTCTAATAGAAGGGCAGACAAAGATGAAAAGCAAAACCAGTACCTAACAACCAGAATTAAGCAACTGGAAGACAGTGAGCATGCAAAACAGCAAGAATTAATAAAGCAAAGCCAAAAAATTAATGAATTAGAAGAAAACACAAATATCTCACTGAAAAGGTCACAGACCTGGAAAACTGAGGAAGAAGAGACAAAGTGAGAATTATTGGTCTGCCCGAAAAACCAGAAATGAACAAAAACTTCAATGCTATACTACAAGAGATTATAGAAGAAAATTGCCCACATGTTCTGGAGCAAGGGGGCAAAATAGAAATAGAAAGGGTTCATAGAACACCCTCTATACTAAATCCCCAAAAGACAACCCCCAGGAATGTAATTGCCAAATTCAAGAGCTTCTAAGGAAAGGAGAAAATCCTACAAGAAGACAAGAAGAGGAGCTTCAGATATAGGGGGGTCCCAGAAGGATCACACATAACTTAGCGGCTAACACACTAAGAGACCACAAAGCATGGAAAAGGATATTTAGAAAGGCAAGAGAGCTGGGTCTCCAACCAAGAATCATCTACCCAGCAAAACTGATTATATTCTTCCAGGGGAACGTATGGGCATTCAATAAAATAGAAGATTTCCAAGCATTTGCTAAGAAAAGACCAGAACTTAGTGGAAATTTTGATATCCAAGCACAGAAAGCAAGAGAAACATGAAAAGGTAAATATGAAACAAAGGGAAAAGGAGATGAATCGTATCTTTTTCTTTAAGTCAAACTCTCTTCTATAAGGACTACATTTACATCAAATTATATATATTAATATGTGAGGAAAATGTATTGTGTAACTCTCAAAAATTGTATGCACCATAAGAGTAGTTAGAAGAATCATGCATAGGGAAAGATTGGGGCATCAAGAAGATTTGGTGAAAGGGGGGAGCAAAGAAGGGAAAAGGGGGGGAAAGTGTCGACAATACTAATACTTACTTCAAGAAATTGGGGGGGGGGGACTAAATAGAATAACCTTTCCCATATATTTACCTTCCCTATCAAAGATAGGGATACAAATGGGAAGGGGAGGGGAAGATCTCTCATACGAGAAGGAGAGGAAAATATCGTGAAGTGGTATTACTTAAACCTTACTCTCAGTGAAATCAACTCTGAGAGGGAAGAACATCTAGATCCACTGGGATCCTGAATTCTATCTTATCCAGCAGGGTAAGAAAGAAATGGAAATTAAGGAGGGGGAGGGGGAAGGAGAGGGGGGAGGGGAAGGGATCATAAAAAGTCAGGGGCTAGAAAGGGAAGCATACTAAGGGAGGGGACTAGGGGGACTGAACTAAAGTAAATCACTGGTTCAAAAGGATATAGCTAGGGAAGAAAGGTCAGAACTAGGGGAAGATATCAAAATGCCAGGGCATCCACAAGTGACAATCATAACTTTGAATGTGAATGGGATGTACTCGCCCATAAAATGTAGACAAATTACAGATTGGAATAGAACCCAAAACCCTACCATATATTGTCTTCAAGAAACACATATGAGGCGGGTTGATACTCACAAGGTTAGAATTAAAGGATGGAGTAAGACCTTTTGGGCCTCAACTGATAGAAAGAAGGCAGGAGTTGCAATCATGATATCTGACGAAGCCAAAGCAAAAATAGACCTGATCAAAAGGGATAGGGAAGTAAATATACTCTGTTAAATGGGAATATAGACAATGAGGAAATATCACTAATCAACATGTATGCACCAAACAGAATAGCATACAAATTTCTAATGAAGAAACTAGGAGAATTGAAGGAGGAAATAGAGAGTAAAACCATATTAGTAGGAGACGTGAACCAACCACTATCAAATTTAGATAAATTAAACCAAAAAAATAAATAAGAAAGAGGCAAAACAGGTGAATGAAATCTTAGAAAAAAATAGAGTTAATAGACATGTGGAGAGAAATAAATAGGGATAAAAAGGAATACACCTTCTTCTCAGCACCACATGGCACATTCACAAAAATAGATCATACACTAGGTCATAGAAACATGGCACTCAAATGCAGAAAAGCAGAAATAATAAATGCAGCCTTTTCAGATCATAAGGCAATAAAAATATTGTTCGGTAAGGGTACATGGAGAGCCAAATCAAAAATTAATTGGAAATTAAATAATATGATACTCTAAAATCATTTAGAGAAAAAATAATAGAAACAATTAATAATTTCATTGAGGACAATGACACTGGTGAGACATCCTTTCAAACCTCATGGGATGGAGCCAAGGCAGTACTTAGAGGAAAATTCATATCCCTGAGTGCATATATTAACAAATTAGGGAGGGCAGAGATCAATCAATTAGAAATGCAAATCAAAAAACTTGAGAATGAACAAATTAAAAAACCCCAGAAGAAAACCAAACTAGAGATCCTAAAAATTAAGGGAGAAATTAATAAAATCGAAAGTGATAGAACTATTGCACTAATAAACAAGACTAGAAGCTGGTACTTTGAAAAAACAGACAAAATAGACAAAGTACTGGTCAATCTAATTAAAAAAAGGAAAGAAGAAAGGCAAATTAATAACATCAAGGATGAAAAGGGGGACCTCATCTCCAATGAAGAGAAAATTAAAGCAATCATTAAAAACTACTTTGCCCAACTATATGGCAATAAATATACCAACCTAGGTGATATGGATGAATATTTACAATATATAAATTGCCAAGACTAACAGAAGAAGAAATAGATTTCTTAAATAATCCCATATCAGAAAATGAAATCCAACAGGCCATCAAAGAACTTCCTTAGAAAAAATCCCCAGGGCCTGATGGATTCACCAGTGAATTCTATCAAACATTCAGAGAATAGCTAACCCCAATACTATACAAACTATTTGACATAATAAGCAAAGAGGGAGTTCTACCAAATTCCTTTTATGTCACAAACATGTTACTGATCCCAAAGCCAGGCAGGTCAAAAACAGAGAAAGAAAACTATAGACCAATCTCCCTAATGAATATAGATGCAAAAATCTTAAGTAGGATAATAGCAAAAAGACTCCAGTAAGTGATCAGAAGAGTCATTCACCATGATCAAGTAGCATTTATACCAGGGATACAGGGCTGGTTAATATTAGGAAAACCATCCACATAATTGACTACATCAACAAGCAAACCAATAAAAATCACATGATTATTTCAATAGACACACAAAAAGCCTTTGATAAAATACAACACCCATTCCTATTAAAAACACTAGAAAGCATAGGAATAGAAAGATCTTTCCTAAAAATAATAAACGGTATATATCTAAAACCATCAATTAAAATCATCTGCAATGGGGATAAACTGAATCCATTCCCATTAAGATCAGGAGTGAAACAAGGATGCCCATTATCACCTCTATTATTTGGCATTGTACTAGAAATACTAGCAGTAGCAATTAGAGAAGAAAAAGAAAATGAAGGCATCAAAATAGGCTAGGAGGAGACCAAGTTATCACTCTTTGCGGATGACATGATGGTCTACTTAAAGAATCCTAGAGATTCAACCAAAAAGCTAATCGAAATAATCAACAACTTTAGCAAAGTTGAAGGATACAAAATAAACCCACATTAGTCATCAGCATTTCTATATAATTCCAACACAGCTCAGCAGCAAAAACTAGAAAGAGAAATCCCATTCAAAATCACCTTAGACAAAATAAAATACTTAGGAATCTGTCTCCTGAAACAAACACAGGAACTATATGAACACAACTACAAAACACTCTCCACACAACTAAAACTAAACTTGAACAATTGGAAGAACATTAACTGCTCATGGGTAGGAAGAGCCAATATAATAAAAATGAACATCCTACCCAAACTCATTTATCTATTTAGTGCCATACCCATGGAACTTCCAAATTGTTTTTTTACTGATCTAGAAAAAACACATAACAAAGTTCATTTGGAAGAACAAAAGATCGTGGATATCCAGGGAAATCATGAAAAAAAAATACAAAGGAAGGGGGCCTTGCAGTCCCAGACCTCAGACTATATTATAAAGCAGTGGTCATCAACACAATTTGGTACTGGCTAAAAGACAGAAAGGAGGATTAGTGGAATAGACTCAGGTTAGTGACCTCATCAAGACAGTATACGATAAATACAGAGAACCCAGCTTTTGGGATGAAAATACACTATTTCATAAAAACTGCTGGGATAATTAGAGGACAGTGTGGGAAAGATTAGGTTTAGATCAACATGTCACACCCTACACCAAGATAAATTCAAAATGGGTGATTGACTTGAACATAAAGGAGGAAACTATAAGGAAATTAGGTGAACACAGAATAGTATACATGTCAGATGTTTGGGAAGGGAAAGATTTTAAATCCAAGCAAGACTTAGAAAGAGTCACAAAATGCAAAATAAATAATTTGGAATACATCAAATTAAAAAGTTTTTGTACAACAAAACCAATTTAACTAAAATCAGAAGGGAGGCAACAAATTGGGAAGAAATCTTCATAAAAACCTCTGACAAAGGTTTAATTACTCAAATTTACAAAGAGCTAAATCAATTGTACAAAAAATCATGCCATTCTCCAATTGATAAATGGGCAAGGGACATGAACAGGCAGTTCTCAGCCAAAGAAATCAAAACTATTAATAAGCACATGAAAAAGTGCTCTACATCTCTTATAATCAGAGAGATGCAAATCAAAGTAACTCTGAGGTATCACCTCACTCCTAGCAGATTGGCTAACATGACAGCTATGAAAGGTAATGAATGCTGGAGGGGATGTGGCAAAGTAGGGACACTAATTCATTGCTGGTGGAGTTGTGAATTGATCCAACCATTTTGGAGGGCAATTTGGAACTATGCCCAAAGGGCGATAAAATAATGTCTGCTCTTTGATCTAGCCATAGCACTGCTGGGTTTGTATCCCAAAGTGATAATAAGGGAAAAAAAAGGAAAACTTGTACAAGAATATTTATAGCTGCACTCTTTGTGGTGGCCAAAAATTGGAAAATTAGGGGATGCCCTTCAATTGGGGAATGGCTGAACAAATTGTGGTATATGTGGGTGATGGAATACTATTGTGCTAAAAGGAATAATAAAGTGGAGGAATTCCATGGAGTCTGGAACAACCTCCAGAAAGTGATGCAGAGCAAAAGGAGCAGAATCAGGAAATCATTATACACAGAGACTGATACACTGTGGTACAATCGAAAGTAATGGACTTCTCCATTAGGGACAATGCAATGTCCCTGAACAATCTTCAGAGATCTAAAAAACACTATCCACAAGCAGAGGATAAACTGTGAGAGTAAAACACCGAAGAAAAGCAACTGCTTGACTATAGGGGTGGAGGGGATATGACTGAGGAGAGACTCTAAATGAACACTCTAGAGCAAATACCAACCACATGGAAATGGGTTCGAGTCAAGAACACATGTGATACCCAGTGGAATCATTCACCAACTATGGGAGAGGTGGTGGGAGGGGTGGGGGTAGAAAAGGAAAATGATTTTTGTTTCCAATGAATAATGTTTGGAAATGACCAAATAAAATAATGTTTAAAAAATAAAATTAATAAAATTAAAAAATGGGAAAAAAATAATATGTGCTTACAAAGAAAGACACAAAGATTTAAGGTAAAAAGATGGAATAGAGTTTCTTCTGCGTTAATTGAACTAAAACAATTCAGGGGGAAATCCTGAGGAAGATAGAACAAAGATGGCAGAGTAAAATCATGAAAATCTAGGTGTTCTCTCAGAATTATCTCTAGGCAATCTTAAAATAATTCCTCAAAATGAATACTGGAGTGACCAAACCAAGAATGGGATGCAGAGAAGCAATTTTCTTGTAAAAATCAACTTGAAAAGTAGGTAGAGAGGGTCTGGTTCATTGGGGTGAGATTGGAGCACAGCCAGCAACAAAGTCTCATTAAGGAATTTCTATACAAGCCAAGAATAAGCATCAACACCCCACACCTACTGCTCCACGTTCTGAAGCTGTGCCCAAGTCTACTTCAAGACCCCCAAACCCTTCCTAAGCCAATAGCAATGCACCTTCCTGAACAACCCTTAAATCTTTAAGCCTTAGTACAAGCCTTCAGTGAGGTCACAAGTCCTAGTTCAAAGCAATCTGTGGTATATCTAGCTGAGGCAGGCCCAGAGTAAGACTCCAAGGCCTTTCCCAAAACTAAGGTGAGGCTACAAACCCCAGCAGCAGTCCATAGAGATCCTGGCTGATTTAGGTACAAGGTAAGGTTTGGAATCCCAGTGCAAGTCCCGGTGAGGCCCCAAACTACAGAAGACGGCAGTCTATTGCACAACTGGCCTATGTAAGCTCAGAATAAGGGCTGAAGCCCCTGCAAAAGCCTGAGAATAGGGTCTGAGCCCCAGCACAAGGAAATTCACAGTGCTCTGAACACTGAAAACTAACAGCAGTCCTTGGGGAGACTAAATCAGTAGTAGGAGGGAGTTTTCAGAACTCCCAGCCCTCAGTCTATCATGCCACCTTGGAAATGCTGAAATGTGCAGAAACCAGGACCTGGAGCTGAAGGTAACAACAAGGAAAAATTGAAGTTTAAGAGACTTCCCTGATAACAGAGCCCCTTTAAGATAAAAATAATATATGGAAAAAAGGCAAAAAAAATGAGCAAAAACAAAACAAAACAAAAACAAAAAAAAACAAACAAACAACTAACCATAGAAAATATTATGGACACAAAAAAGAGCAAAACACAGACTTCAACATGGGCAGTGAGATCAAAGAAACTACATGGAATATTTCAAAAAAAATAGAAATATGCCTCAGGCTATGGAAGAGTTCAAAGTGAATTTCAAAAATCAAGTAAGAGAGGGAGAGGAAAAATGGGGAAGAGAAATGAAAGCAATACAAAGCAGAATTGCCTAATTAGAAAAAGTGGTACAAAAATCCAACAAAGAAAAGAGTTTCTCTACATGTAGAATTGACAAAATGGAAAAGAGGTTCCAAAAGCTCATAGAAGAAAATAATTCTTTAAAAAATTAAAATTGGGGAAAAAGCTAATGACTTTGTGAAACATCAAGAAACAAAAATCAAAACAGAAAAAAGAGGAAAAAAAGTCAGCTCTAAACATAGAAGAATATTAATTGTTTTTGTGTAGGCTGCGCTAATATAATAAAACTGACAATTCTACCTAAATTAATTTACATTTTCAGTGTCCTACCAATCAAAACATCAAGAATCATCTTATAGATCTAGAAAAATAATAACAAAATTAATCTGGAAAAACAAAAGGTTAAGGATATCAAGGAAAGTTGGCCTAGCAGTCCGAAATCTCAAGCAGTACTCATCAAAATAGTCTGAAAACGGCTAAGAAACTGAATGATGTATCATTGGAATAGTTTATATACACAGTATAAAGGGGTAAGTTACTTTGTCAATTTATTGTTTGATAAATCCAAAGATTGCAGGTTTTAGGATAAGAACTCACTATTTGAAAAAAAAAAGTACTTGGAAAATGGTATGGAATAAACTAGGTATAGATAAATATCTCACGCCCTATACCAAGGTAAGGTGAAATTAGGTATATGATTCAGACATAAGGGTGATACCCTAAGAAAATTAGAGGAACATAGAACAGTTTGCCTCTCAGAATTATGGAGAAGGGAAAAATTTTTGATAAAGTAAGTGATAAAAAACATTACAAATTATAAAATGAATCATTTTGATTACACTAAATTAAAAGTTTTTGTCCAAATAAAACCAATTTAACCAAGATTAGAAGGGAAACAACTAACTGAGGAAAATTATATGAAAATTCTCTGAAAAGGTCTAATTTCTCAAATATATAGAGAACTAAGCCAAATTTATAAGAATAAAAGTCATTGTCCAAAAGAACAATGTTCAAAGGATAAGACATAGTAGCTTTAACCTGAAGAAATCAAATCTGCCAATAATGATATATAAAAATATTCTAAAGCTGTCTTGATTAGAGAAATGAATATTAAAATAACTCTGAGGTATGACCTTACAACCATCAGATTGTCCAATATGAGAGTAAAGGAAAGTAGCAAATATTGGAGGGGATGTGGCAAAATTGGGCACTAATGCATTATTGGTAGAGTTGTGAAATGATCCAATCATTTAGTGGGCAATTTGGAACTATACCAAAAGGTCTATAAAACTGTGTCTACCCTTTGATCCTACATTATCAATATGAGGTCTGTGTTAAAATGAGGGAAAATGAAAAGTACCTACTTATTTACAAATATTCATAGTAGTTCTTTTTGTGGTGTCAAAGAATTGGAAATTGAAGGAAGGTCCATTAATTGGAAAATGATTGAACAGATTGTTTTATATGATGGTGATAGAATACTATTGCACTGTAAGAAAGGATGAACAGGATGATTTCAGAAAATTCTGGAAAGACCCACATAAATGATGCAAAACGAAATAAGCAGAACCCAGAGGATAGTACACTTAGTAACATCAGTATTGTATGATGAAAAACTGTGAAAGACTGCTACTCATAGCAATATGATCCAGGCCATTTTAAAAGGACTTATGACAAAGAATGCTATCCACTTCTAGAGAAAGGACTCTTAGAGAAAGAATGCAGAGCTACTGAGCATACTATTTTTGACATTAGTTTATTTATGTTTTTATTTGGAGGTCTTGGTTTTATAAGTGTATTCTTTTACAACAATGTCCAATATAAAAGTATGTTTTGCATAATAGTACGTGCATAACTCTGAAAAAAATGCTTTCTGGGATTGTATACTAAAGGTCATATTGCTTAACATCTCTGTGAGGGGGTAATAAAGGATTGGAGGGAGATGGTTTGGATCTTATCATTTCAGAAAGTATGTGTTGAAACTTATTACATGCAATTGGGAAAATAAAATATCTTTTAAAAATAAATAAATACAGGGGCTGACATCATCTCAAAGACAGAAAAAAAAACAGACCTAATACAATCAGATAATCAGAGAAACTATATTTTGATAAAATGTGCCATAGATAATGAACCAATATTTTTTAAAAATCATAGAAAATTTCTCTGATAAAGGTCTATAGGTCTCATTTCTCAAAAATATATTGAGTATAAAATTAAGTTAAATTCACAAAAATGAAAGAAAATAAGAGCTTAATTATATGGAAATCCTAGTTTGAAAATATATCTGCATAATCCTAAGCATTTCCTTGGTTTGCAATCTGGAAAATGTCAGTAGCTCATATCTCATGGGAAAAAAATGTTAAAACAATTTTTAATTAGATGCCATTCTGCCTTTTTCTCTTATTTCCTATTGAAACATATCTCTCATTACTTCCTGCCTCCTGAGAAATACAGATAGAATGTTAAAAATACAGATAAATCCAATTCCAAATAGCTATACATATACATATATATATGTATATGTAACTAAAGATTTTGGTGAGTAATTTGGCTGGAATATATTGGTTGTAAGACATTCTTGCTCTGCCAAAAAAACAGAAATTCATTTTGATAGGCAGAATCTAAATATTAAATGATAAATTAAAATGTTATGAAAGTATTAAGAATTTTCTCTTCTATAATTATAGAAGATTCTAAAATAATATTATTTACTTATTAATTGTGATAGTCTATGCACTGAGTTTTTCTTACTCAGAGTTTATTTTGTTAAGCCATCCTTCTCTCTGGTTCAAAAGAGCATTTTGAGACTAGAATAAGCACTACCCACCATGTGCAAAAGTGTGATACAAAGGTAGTAAGGAGAAAGTATTACTAAAAACTCCCTTAAAGTTCCATTGTAGTGGCCCTTGGGAGTGACTCTGAATTATAAAATGCTTTGTCCATGAAATTTAGGAAGCTGTGGTAGGTTCCAATTAAGTTAGAAAGGCTTTGCAATTATGGATGAAAAATTCCATAGTAATTCATTTCAACTTAATGTAACAAGACTTTATTTTATTATTTGTGGTGTGCCAGAATTTGTGCCCTTAAGATAGAAAGACATAAACAAAGTATTACCTTCCTTCAGGGAGCTTGTATTCTATAGGATAGAGGAGGACTCCATATAAATAATTAAAGACAATATATCTACAAAGTAAATAAAAAAGTAATCCAGAGAAACAAAGCATCACTAACAATTTGGAGAACCTAGAAAGGCCTCCAGTAGGAGACAGCACTAGTGCTTAACCTTGAAGAAGTAACTCCAAAAAGTAAAGATGAGGAAAGAGGATATTCTAGACATGATAAATAGCCACCTAGCTCTATGTAAGATACTATCATCTTTCTATTGACCTAGTTCACAACCTATGTGTTTTCCTTGACTCCTCACTTTCTGACTCCCCATATTGTATTTTGCCCAAGTTGGTTGATTTGACCTTTGTAACAGCTCTTGAATATGCTGCCTCCTCTGTTCTAACCTTGTTACTACTTCAGCAAAGTTTTAAGTCACCTATTGTTGCTCTCCCTGCCAAGAGTCTCTTTCTCATTCTAAAAGTCTTTTTTAGTAAAGCACAGGCTTAGATATGTCACCCCCTAACTCAATAAATTTCAATGGCTAAAAATTTATCATATTCACTGCACTGTCTTCAAGATCTCTTCATATTGACTGTTCCCAGAAAGCTAAAACAAAAGACTGGCAAAGATTGAATTAAACATAAATTGGGATTGCCTCTTTCCCAAGAAATGATTGTTTAAAATAGACAATAAACTCTTTAATTACCTACAATCAACTCTTAAGTACTGGCCTAATCACCTTATCCCCTAGCCATCACATCTAGGACTGTTTTAGTCACTTTAGAGTTTGACTTCCACTCTTTCCAAAGTTTTAGTGAATTTATAAAACCAGGTTTATGCCCCTCTCCTAAGTTTATTTATTTATCCCACTTTCTGTAGTTCAGCAAAAGTCCCAGGATTGCAGTTCTGTGTGTCTTCTCAGATCTATCTGAGAACCTCAACTAATGATCTGTGATTATAAGTACTTTGGCAGTTCTAAATTTTTTAGGTTGGCATTACAAAATATAAAATTCCCTATTTGGTATTCAAAGACATCCATAACTTGCCCCCTACCCACTATCTTTCTAGGCTTCCTACTTCTTACAATCCCTGTCCCATTTACTCTATATGATCCAGTAAAGTTTGCTTCCTTTCTGTTCTTCAAACAAGATTACTGTTATCTCCTGACTCCAGCCATTATTAGTCTGTCCCCTCTAATGCTCTCCATTTCATCTTTCCCTTCCAATTTGCCTGGCATCTTTTAAGTGTCATCTAAAAGTCTACTTTCTATAGAAAGCCCCTCCTAATCCTCTTTTATTATACCGTCACACTTTTTTGATAATTCTTGGTTTATCCTGTAGTTAGCTTGTTGGCATAAAATTGTTTGTATGTTTCCCCCTATCCACTAATCTCTTAGCACCTTGAAAGGAGGGATTGTCTTTTGCCTTTATTTGGTTCCCCAGAGTTTGGTACAGTCTGGCACATAGTAGGTATTTAATAGATATTTACTAACTTGATTAAAGAAAGTTTTCACTACTTTGGCCTTATGGACATGAATTTTTTTTTTTACTCTAATGATGCTTTTTTTGAGGTATTATTTAAAAATATACAAAAAATATGTAACATAATAATACATGATTAGTTATAAATATTTAATAAATTCTAATAAATACACTAGCCATGTCAAAAAATCTATCTCATTCTTTTTTCCCTCTCCTCTCCTGTCCCTGACCAAGAAGGCAAGTTATATGATATAGGTTGTAAACATATTAACATATAATATGTATTTCCCTTTTTATCATGTGAAACAAGATATATATTACTTACATTAGTGAAAAATTCATAGGAGAAATAAAGTGAAGAATGGTATTTTTCAATCTGCATTTGGATTCTATTTGTTCCTTCTATGGTAGTAAAAATATTTTTTTTGTAATGAGTCTCTTGGAGTGTCCTGGATCTTTTCCTTCTTGATTATAGCTGTCATTCCTACTGGATTTTTATATATTATTGTTGTCACTGTGTACAGTGTTCTCCTGGATCTGCTCACTTTACTTTGCATCACTATATATGTCTTTCCAATTTGTTTGTATGTGTGTGTGATTGTCCTATTTGTCATTTCTCATAGTACAATAATATTTCATTATAAACATATACCACAACTTGTTTAGCCATTCCCCTTTTAATGGTCACCACTTTGGTTTCTAGTTCTTTGTCACAACAAAAGATGGTGCCATGATTATTTTTGTACAAGGTCGGTTCTTTTCCTTTCTCCTTGATCACATTAGGTCATAATATTAATATTGGTATTACTTGGTCAAAAGGTATATATAGTTTTATACATCATTGAGTATATTTCCAGAATGCTCCCAAAAATGGTCAGATCTATTTACAGTTCTACCAATAATGTATTACTGTTCCTATTTTCCCACATCATCTTCAATGTTTGTTAATTTGCCCTTTTATCATTTTACACAATTTGATAGGTATGAGACAATATCTTAGAGGTGTTTTGATTTGGTTTGATTGCATTTCTCTAATCAGTATTGATTTATAGGAATTTTGCCACAATGACTCTAACTTTTTTTTCTAAACTATAAAGACTGTTTTGGTGGAATGGGAATGATGATAATGAAATTACATGCCATAGCCATTTTGACAGTGATATGGATGTAATTGCCTCTTTTATCCACAGTTTCTCACCAAGTGTATTTTTGCTAATGCTGATTGTCCTTCATTAGAGATATAATTTGTAACAACAACAACAACAACAATAATAACAACAAAAACATAGAATCTAAGTGACACAGACCTCTAGGACCAGGCATTTGATCTTAGTTTTATTAGTACAACGACCTAGTCATCCTTTCTAAAAGTACCTGAAACAGATTTGACTAAGGCAAAACAAAAGTTGAATTTATAATTCAGTAGAAATCATACTTTCTTGTACTTATATCATATCACTGGCTTTTTCAAACTAAGAGTATTTTTAGGTCATTTAAAAATCTGTTAATATTCTAAATTAAAATTCTGTTAATAAATTAATTGCCATTCATTTAGCATGACTGTTCAGCCTGGCCAATTTCCACTGCAACCGTGACTGTAGGTCTAAATAACTAATTATAAGACCACTAAAAATATAATGAAATTATATTTGAATTTTGCCACTATGCATGACTAAAAGTAATAAATAGCAAACATAAATGGTTTTGATTGCTTTGAGGGGAAAAACAAAACAAAGAAACAAAAACACTCAAACTACATATAGAAAGGGTGCAACTAGAGTAGAATTTTAGCCCCATAGTAGGGGGCTTCAATCAACACTGTTCAATTTCCTCATTTTACAGATGATGAAACAGACCTGTAGGTTAAGTTATCTGCCAACTTTATTATATAGTCAATTAGTGATATAAATCATACTATCAACTCAAAGCATTCAAACTCAAAGATTAACATTCTTTCAAGTATACTATGATGACTTTCTAGAATCATTTCACTGCTTTCAGTGATGGACAGTTGGTAATCTTTCTGGAGAATACTAATAAGAATGACAGCATTATTGGATCATTATTTTACGGCACAAATCAGTGAATCAATCAATAAGTATTTATTAAGCAATAGATCATTTGTAATATGTATAAAGAATTTGTTACTTTATATAAAGGATTAAGTCAGTGGGTCAAGTTCAAATCTTATCAGATCCCTAGCTGAAAGAATCACCTACTTAGTTGGGTAAGTCACTCAATCTCTCAGCATCAGTTTCCTTATATGTAAAATGGAAATAATAAGAACAGCTTCCTCACAGGATTATTATAGGGATCAAGTGAAAAAAAACACATGTAATGTAAATTTAAGACAGTAATTAAATAATTTTCTTTAAATTAAATGTGATTAATTTTCAAAATACAGATGTACAGTTATGAAGTAGTTAGCTATATGTTAAAAATAGAATTCTTTGCAAAAACTGGGGTAGCACCCAGTATCATAATTACACTAACACTAATGATTTTGAATGAGAAAATGACATAGTTCTAGGAAGAAGACTTCATTCTGCAGCAAAAAAGAGAGATTAAAAACAAAACACAAGTACAAACAAAACAAAATAACAATGAGTGATAGAAGGTGATTTCACTATTTCTTAAGGTTGCATACATAAAGAATGTTTGTAATCACTGAATCTTTGAATTTTACCATTGTTCCTTCAGGAAAACTTTGTTAAGTAAGCCAAATCTCAGTTTCTGGACTGATGTCCAAACTGAATTTTCTCTCCATAACCTCAGGTACACTGCTGCAGCATTCTCAATTCTTGTATTTCCTAAATATGCCAATAGGCATTACCCTGAAACTCCAATAAAACTATTTTGGAATTTCTAGGTCTTAGACTAAAATTCTATTTTTCTAAAAAAGAAGTTTTTCAACCTTTTGAGTTTATATTATGTCTATTTAAAAATCAAAATATTATATTCTAGTACAGTAGATAGAATACTGTACTTGGCATCAAAAAAGGCCTTACTTGAAATTCTGACAGATGCTGCCCATCTGTGTGACACTGGGCAAGTCAATGTCTCTTTGCCTTAATTCTCTCATCTGGAAAGTAGGAAGTATCATAAAAACACCAACCTTACATGGTTATTGTGAGAGTCAAATGAGATAACAAGGAAAGTGTTTCGTGATCCTTAAAGAACTATGTAAATGCTAGTTATTCAAGAAAGTGATCTCCAGCATCCTTTGGGGTTTAATTTAAAATAAATGATCTCTGGATTTCTTCCTTACTCAGATATTCTGAATCTGTGGTATAGAACATCCATTTATATGCAGCCCTTCCAAAAACACTGCCAAACAAAATTGTTCTACCTATGTGAATAATTTATATCAAATTATTAAAATTTATTTTAAAATTTTAAAATCATACTGTATACAGTTATATGTGTCTAATTCTTATAAGATAAAGGAAGCCAGACTAATTACTGAGAGAGAAACTGGAAAAATAAAATAAAAATGAATCACAGGAGAGAATTGATCCCCCAAACCTTCTGACTTTATGCCAGTCTTCATACTTAAGCACCTGTCCTGTCTAGAGGCAACATTAGCCAATAAATTGCTACTATTTGTTGTTCTTGTTGTACTCTGTATTCAATCCCACCCCCTCATTCACTTTTTATATTTTCTTATATCATATATTTTAATTTTGTCTTGCATGTGTGATATCCCCTACTAGACTATCTCTTAGTCTCCTTTGGAACTCCCACCACAACTCACATATACAGGTGGTAAGTTAATATTCGTTTAATAAATGAATATATACATATATAAGTAAATGAGGAATGATTTTAGAATAACAATCTAAAGAAAAGATATTAAATTCTATCTTCCTAGAAATAAATGTATAGAATGTAATCTCCTCAAAGGAAGGGGATTTTTTCCCCTTTTTTTTAATCCTCATCGCCTTGCAAAATGCCTGGCACATAATTAACTTTTAATAAATATTTATTTAATAAATGAATGATATTTGTATTTTAAAATTATATAGATGTCCATTCTTCCTCACTTACTCTTCCTTTAGGCTTTTAAATTTTTTTTAACTTCTTTTATCTGGGAATTTTAAACTAGTTAGATAAACCATTACCGACAAATCATCCTACTCCATCCTACATAAAAGTAGAAACATATTTAATTTCAAATGTATTTTCCTTTAATTTATACTCATTATTAATTATTCTTTAAATATCAGTCATTTATTTATACAGTCAATTAAACATCAAGTATTAAGAGCCTATGATTTGTGAGGCAATAGACACTGGCAAAACAAGTACAAAGAATGAAATAACACCCCTAAATGATAAATGGTAAAAGGATGTAAACAAGCAATCCTCAGCTGAAGAACAGAAAACTATCTTTAGTAATATGAAAAAATGCTCCAAATCATTTTTGATTAAAGAAATGAAAATGAAAACAACTCTAATATACCACCTTATGCCCACCAGATAGGCTAACATGACAAAAAAGCAAAATGAAAAATGTTGGAGAGGAAGTCAAAAAATTGGGACACTGATACTTGTGGGTAGAGATGTGAACTGATAGGTCTGTATCCCAAAGAGATTAAAGAGAGAGGAAAAAGAACCTACCTGTGCAAAAATATTTCCAGTGAATTTTTTTGTGGTGTCAAAGAACTGGAAACTGAAGAGATATGCATCAATTCAGAAATGGCTGAACAAATTGTGGAATATGCTTATAATGGAATACTATTGTGCCATAAGAAATAGCAAAGGAAATGATCACACACACACACACACACACATACACATACACACATACACCATACACACAAACCCTGGAACGATGTATATGAAGTGTTGCAAAGTGAAATGAGCAGAATTAGAAAACTTATACAGTAAAGACAATAATGAATCATGATCAATTGTGAATGACAACCAATTCCCAACAAGACAAAGATCTAGGACTACTCCAAAGAATTCATGATGAAAAATGATACCCACCACTATATAAAGAACAGACTCCAAATGTAGATTGGAGACATTCTGCCCTTTATTTACTCCACAAATTTTTTCCTAGTGCAAGCAATATGTTTTGGTTTACAACATAATGACATGGGAATATATATTATATAATAATTCAGGTACAATGTATATCATATTACCTGTCTTCTTGGGAAGGGGGTAGAAGTGCATGGGAAGAAGAGAACATAGACTGCCAAATGTCAGAAAATGAATATTAAAAATTACCAATAGGTAATCAGGAAAAAAATTTAAAAGAATATAACAATTCATGCTCTCAATAACTTACATTTTCATTGGGTTGTGTAGTGTAAGATTTTCTTTTGTTTAGGATAAAGAAGATGGGCTTATTTGAAGGCAGTAAAAAAAGCAACCAATTGATAGATTAATGATTGTTGGGGTGGGGAGGGTGATTGAGGATATATTCTGTACAATACATTGGAGATATAGGAAGGAATAAGATTAGATGAATAGGTAAAATAATTAGCCTTAGAAAAGAGAAGGGCTATTTCTTTATCATTAACTGGAGGGAAAAAAAGGGGGAAATGGGCAATGATACCAAGTGATTTTGAGAAGAGTAGAATTAGCAAAGATGGACTTCTCATTTAAAGGTTCTAGTTTTCTCAGTAAAATAACATACTTCAGTTCATAGATAGGGTGACTACGGACTGGTCATGGGAAATATTAGGGGACTGAAAAGGAAAAGGTTTGGAATAGAGTCTGTTGGGAGTAAGAACTGGAATCAATATTGGAGGCACAAAATAACTGACTTATTTCAGCAAATGCTTAGGTGATGCTTGTTAACAAAGACGTATAATGTACCCTGTCAGTATAGTTGTACAACTCCTTCCATCTACCCTTAGTGTCTGGTTAGTAGGAGAATAGGAGGCAAATGATGAGTGAGACACTCGCCTGCGAATGCCTCAAGAAGAGAGAAAGGATAGTAGTTCAGATTCCGCAGGGGGGCGAGACGGAACCAGGAGATGGAAGAATTGAGTCAGAAACCAAGCCGGATTGATTTTAATGGAGTCACAGCACAACTCCGACACCGGAAATCTCAAAGGAAAGAACCATCCAGTAGTCCAAAATTAACACCACACAGGTCAGAGAAATGATAGAGTTTAGCTGAGAGATTAGCCTAGGTTCCTCAGACTAGTTGCCAAGCAAAAACCTTAGGGCTGAGAGAATAGGGTGTAGATAATAGGATGAATTAGAAAGAGCTAGGTATTAGCATTGGAAAAGGAAAGTGCCTGGCCAAAGGCCAGGTCCCAGGTGAGAGAGAGAGAAGAGAAAAAGAGAAGAGACAGTGTCAGGCAATGCCTGAGATCCAAGAGAGAAGGAAGTGACTGAATCGGAGTTCATTGCCATGAGCAAGAATGGCCATGTGTCCATACACAATCCTTACATCTTAATTATACATATGGGCTGGACTGCTACAATGAGAATAATTCATGGCAAGGAAAAGTGGAATTATAGCAATGGAGCAAAGTCCTCAAAGGGAGAGGATGGTTCAGACTTTAAATGGACACTCAACCTGTGTTGAGTATGGAAAAGAAGGAAAGTAAATTTATAGAAGGGTTAGTGAACTAAGAAAGTATTGAAGTCTGAAGGGATATTAATTGAGATGAAGAAGAAAATGTAAGAGGGGATGAATAAATAGAGAGCAGGGGAATGATAGGAAATTGTTCTCAAAAAAAAGAATCTCAAAAATTTCTAAACAGGAAAGTGAAATATGTATGGGCTAAAGTATTTAGTAGTCTGGTAAATGCGTAACAAATGAGTAGATTGTAGGACTTAAGAAATACAAGGAATTTATTAAACACTTACAGTGCCTCAGGCTTGTGCTATATTCTGGAGATTCAAAGAAAGTTAAAATCAACCCCTGTCCTCAAGAAGCTCATTTTATAATGAAGTATATATAGCTTGTATACAGAATAGATGGGAGGCAATCTCAGGAAAGGATGGTATTAAGATTGATACAACAACTCTATAAACTAAAGACTCATTGATTTTGTCTAAGAAATCCCCTATTCCTTAGACATTAGAATGAGTTTAAGATAATGTATGTCTGCTTCAGGAAGTTTTATTGATTAATGATTCATTTTTTCACAAAGGCATATAAAACTGTAAAATTATGGTCAGGTAGTAAAATTTGTTTTAGTTTGATTCCTTACTTTCTCAAAATCAGGATGTTGAGAATCCTAAATCAAATGTAAATCTACATTTAAACGTCTGTTTTAACTTTAGAAAATGGGAATAAAAATTATCATTCATGCTGTTCATTTGTACACATTTTTACTATTTCCAACCTACAAAATGTTATTAAATGACAGCAATGAGGATTTATTTTTCTCTAAAGAGGTAAAGTAAGTGACATATATTCGTATCCATATGAATAATAAAATGATAGCCTATGTTTGACATCTTTTTTGGGGGGAATAAGTTTTGGAACCAGCCAGTGTGATAATGGACACCACTAGATGTCACTATAAACAGACCATTTTCTGTTGTACATTCATTTTATTGTATTTTCAGATTTCCTTAGTGGCTTTGGGGGGGAATTAATTCTGGCAGTATTGATTGCATCTAATCCCTTGACTGTTTAGTCAAAGGTTACTAATTGCTAGATTCATACTTCTTTATGTGTCCTCACTAAAATCTGAAAAAAAATTAAAGAAATGATAAGATTCTTAAAAAAGATCTAGCAATAAAGAATCCAAAATTGTCACCATCCTATTAATTAGCTGATTGTACAATACATAGCCAGGCAGTTCATTTTTTTTTCTTAAGAAAGCTCTGCAGTATCTGTCTCATTAGAGGTGAAGAAGCTGACAGACTAATGCACATATGCTACAACATTAATTAGAGAATCAGATTTTTTCAGTGTAGATAATTTGATGGTGACAATGGCAATTCCAAATAATTGGATCTCTTAAAGAAAGTATATGATGAACAAGTGTTAAAGGGTAAATCTCATTGTTATTTGCTCAAGATAGGAATAAATGAGAGCATAAAATCACAGAATATCAGAAGGGTGGAAGACTTTATGGGTAACCTGGTCAAATCTTTCACCCAGGAAAGGAATCTCTTTTTTTGGCATTTTTTGACAGATAGCCTCTGAGGAAAGGTTATATACTGTTCAATGGGAGTCTCTATCATGATAATTTAATTATATTTTATCTTTAGAGTCTGCTTTGTACTTCTTAGACAAGGAAAGACAAATTGGTAAACGATTTGAGCCACTCACTTAATTCTAAAAAAAAATATATATATATATATATGTGTACATACATATGTACACATATATATATATATATATCTTTTAAATTGAGTCACCTCAAATAAATATACATAAACCAAATCTTTATCATTAATTTAGCAATCAACTGCTAAATATCTTTAATAATAGGCTAGTAGAGATAGAATAATGGGGAAAATAAGTATTCAAACTGCCATGTGAGTTAACATTTAATAAATTCATATTTTTAAAATGACATTTAGCACACTAGATGATGATGCAAATGAAGTCTATATTTATGGAGGGGTGAAAAACAGCTTCTAATTTGTAATGACTATGTCTAGTTCTATCTCTGAAAATGCTACCTATACCATCCTATTTTTCTGAAATGAATTTATTTTATATATCTCTCCTCTCCTTAGTCACTTGTAAATCAAGAGAAGAATTTCAATGCTATTCTGCCCACTTTTTGTCCAGTATGGAAAAGGAAGAACATGAATGCTCCAAGAGAAAGTAAATCTAATCTTATGCAAAGAAGAGGGAGCATAGAAACATGAATTCTAGTTTCAGATCTTCCACTGGGGCTTCTGTGTGATATGAGACAACATACATCATCTCTTGAACCTCAGTTTCCAAACTTCTAAATGAGAGAATTGGGCAAAATGACTTCTCAAGTCTCTTCCATCTAAACATACTGATTGTTTCATTTAGGGAAAGTTTATTTTACTAAAACAAAAATATCACCTATTTACTAACTTTAAACACTATCCTTCAGACTAAATTGTTCAGAGTAATTCAAAACATTTTGAAATTTTGAAGGATGCAGAAGGAAAACAAATGCTGCAAGAATCTCTATGAAAAGTATGACCCAGAGCCTCTACCTGGTTAGCATTTATGGTAAGCAATGTAAGTAATTGTATTTGTAATACTCTTTATATTAAATAAAAATTGTTACTTTCGTCTCCATTTTAATTCTTCTCAATTTAAATATAGCTATCTTTACTTCTATAATTTAAGTCCAATTTCCTCTCAATTCATATATTCTATCCACTTGTATTAAAGCAATTTTGTAATGATTATAATACAAATGAAGGGCCGGATAGAAAACATTTTGTAAATGACTTTTAAGTTATTGGGGAGTGTGAGGGTCAACATTTGACTCGATGTATAATGGCAAGCTTTATTGTATAACTGAGGCATTCTTATTCAAAAAGAATTGTCTCACTTTCTTCATTTCTCTTACTCTTAGAGCCTCTCACTTTTGATTCAATATCTCTCTTTCTCCATGTTTTCAAGATGTATTGAAAGTCTTGATATAGAACTGCTCTCCCATCTCTCATTACCCAAATTTAAGATTCTTCAGATTTTACTATTCCTTGGCCATCTACTTGAATTCATAAGCACTCAGTTGCTTGACTCTTTGAAGATGTGTTTTTGTTAATTCTAGTTCATTTATCGTATCTCTCACACATCCTCATTATAAACTTTGGTAGCTATGCCTGCACAAATTTTTATATGTGAATCCCATTGTTGACTTCTTGTTCATCTCACGTACTGGTCTAATACTGAAAAATCTTCCCTAAGTGGTTCTAATGTACTTGTGTCCATTTTGAACTGATGAGTATTCCACATCACTCAGTTGGTCTCAGATCTTTGGTTCTGCCAAGTGGTTCACCCTCTTGGAATCCCCTATACTTATACAGGGATCACAAACTTATTGAAAATCCTCAAATCTCAAAGCCTCATCCTGTTTTCATAACCGAAAATTCCTTGTGATTCTGGCTTCCATGATATTCAAACTAATTTGGAATTCTGCTAAGAATGAAGTCAAATGTTTTTCAATGGAAAATGTAGACTGTAAAAGTTTTATTTCTGAGGATATCAAAACAAAACAATGGAATAAAAATAAATTTAAAAACAAACAACAGCAATGAAATTCTTCATTGCTCTATAACTGGAATGAAACTTCAGGAAAAAAAGTAAACTCTCAGTTCTCTTTCCAGGTATTCTAACTGTGATTTGCCACTTTCCTGATTTTAGAGTTAAGAACTAGTAGCATTTGGCCTGCAGGGAGCTCCTAGCCTAGAGCTTTTCTCTCCCTCAGACTCTTACCAGGCAAAGCTAGAGAAATTTTGCTGATCAAGCATACCTAATTTGTGTGTGCTCAGCCCCAAGCTGTGAAATGAGGCTCTAATTAAGTAGGGTAATTGAGGTATAGTTGAAGGTCCATTTGTACTTAGTGTCCAACAAATTAACATGATAGAATTGGATCCTGTCTTCAAAGGATCCATGTATCTAGCTGTATAGCTCATTCAAATCTTTTTTTTTTTCTGGAGATTACAAAGTCATCCTGTAAGATCTCATAGAAAAGATAATACCCACAGTTAACATAGCAGGATATGGAAAAACAGTCCTGAAAGAAGTTATCTGTGTAGTTCTGGCTAGCAAAATCCATAACTTAAGGCAAACTTATTAGTTCTATTCTTTCTTAAGCACTAAATCCTTTCTCAAATGCCAAAAGAGAGCAACAAAAATTGTCCAGGTTGTTCCACTGAAGTTGGGCATTCTCCTACTATTCATGTCAAAATTCATATCTTTGTCATTGTTATATTGTTTCCAACTGTAAGGTTCCAGAGCCAATAAGTCCTGAGGTACTGATTTACTGAGAGAAGGGTATCTTCAAAAATGGAAGGATTATAAATTTTATTTTTTCACAATTTTTCCATCCCCTGAATTCCCACTGTCAAATAAAATACCTGATATATTTTTTCTAATCACCCTCCCACAAAAGAACCCAAAAACAAAGCAAAAAAGTAGAAGTTTGCACTCAAAGTAATTTTTAAATAGCTGATTAATATATATCTAAGTGCTAACTTCATTCACTTTTTTCTTTGTTTTTTTTTGTTGTTGTTTTGTTTTTCTTTCTGAGATTGTGTCTCTACCTTCCCCAGATTGGAAATGCAACAACCATTCCTTGAATTTACCCCACTGTTAATCAGCATGGAATCTTTGTCCATTTCCATTTCCTAACTAGTCTTGTTACTTCCTTCTTAGAAATCCTGATATCTCCACCCCTCTCACCCCAGAGGCTCACTAGCCCTACTTCAGACCAGAACTTCAAAATTCAAGCATTACATTAGCCTTAGCTTCCCTGTAAACTGAGATTATAGGTGGCACATGCCACTATGCCAATGATATACAACTATTTGTATTAAAGGAAAATGAAATCAACATTTCAAATTTCAGAGAAATTATGATTACATTATTTGAGTTCAAAATAACAAGGAATATGGGAAGAAAGATCCATACCATCTAAATATGGGGATGCCCCGGTGCTTTGTTCTACATCCTCTTCTCTTATTTCTATATATTTAATGTCAGGGATTTCATTAAATGACACAAATATAATTATTATTTTTATGCCTACAACCCCTCAGTCTCTTTGGACATCTAGCACTAGATTATCAACTGTCATGTTTTTAAACTTCACCTCCTCTAGCCATTTAAACTTCTATACATCCAATAGAGAATTTATTATCTTTTCTCCAGAAAATGCTATTTTTTTTAATCCTGTTATTATTAGGGGAACTGCCATGATTTAAAGTCTTCCAGATTTACAGCCATGGTGTCATTCTTGACTTGTCACTGTCACTCACCTAGTTGCCAAATGTTGTTTCTACTTCCACAGCATCTTTGACATCTATCACCTACTCTCCTCTCACATAGCTACTACTCTAATTCAGACCCTCAGATATTCTTCCTGACACCTGCAATAGTCTCCTAATTGCTCTCTTTGCCTCAGGACTGTCACCATTCTAATACATTTTCCTTAGTTGGCAAAGTGATTGTCCTAAGTGAACAGCAGACCTCAATAAATTCTAGTTGATTTCCTATTATCTTTATAAACAAATATAATTCCCTCTCTTTGGCAATTAAGGTCATTCACAATCTACCCCAGTCTATCTTTCTGGATTAATTATCTATTGGTCCTCTTCAAAAAACCTATGATTCAGTAAAACTAGCTTTCTTACTCTTTCTCATACGAATCTCTTAAGAATTCCTCATATGAATTGTGTATGAATTTTCACTTAATCTCCTTACTAAGTGTCCCCTCTCTGGGATACACCCTTTTATTAGGGCCTTTAACTCTTTTTTTTTAAAAACCTTACCTTCCATCTCGGAATCAATACTATGTACTGGTTCCAAGGCAGAAGAGTGGTAAGGGCTATTCAATGGGGGTTAAGTGACTTGACCAGGGTCACACAGCTGGGAAGTGTCTGTGGCCAGATTTGAACCTAGGACCTCCCGTCTCTAGAGCTGGCTCTCAATTCACTGAGCTACCCAGCTGCCCCCATTCTTTAACTCTTAAAATAGTTAATTTCCTTCGAGATCCAGCTCAAGTACCATCTTCTCCATGGTATCATATCCAGTTCCCTCTAAATGTAATGAAATATCTTTCCAAATCTGTACATGACTCCATATATATTTACTTGTGATACCCAAAATACTTTAAAAAATTTTTATGATGCCATGGACTATTCTGCTTTTACTTTCCTATCCTCTGTGCCTAGCACATATTGCTTAGCATATGATATTAGTTTCGTATTTGAAGCAAGAAGTCACCCTTTGGAAAAGAATTTAAGGCCAAGCAAGAGATAGAGAACATCATAAAATGCAAAATGTATAATTTCAATATATTAAATTAAAAAGGTTTATACAAACAAAACCAATGCAAATAAAAGAAGGGAAGCAATAAACCAGGTAAACATTTTGTAACAAAAATCTCTGACAAAGGTATAATTTCTCAAATTTATAAGGAACTAAGTCAAATGTAAAAGAAATCAAGCCATTCCCTAGTTGACAAATGGTCAAGGGACATGAATAGACATTTATCAGATGAAGAAATCAAAACTATCAAAAATGACATGAAAAAGTTTTTAAAATTCCTCCTGATTAGAGAAATGAAAATCAAAACAATTCTGAGATACCACCTCATATGTAGCAGATTAGCCAATATGACAGTAAAGGAAAATATTAAATCTTGCAGGGGATGTGCAAAATTGGGAAGCTGATGTATTGCTGATGGGAGTTGTGAATTGATTCAGGGATTCTGGAAGGCCTTTTGGAATTACTCCCAAAGGACTTTAAAAAAATCCATCATTTTTGATCCAGCAATACCACTGCTTGGTTTATAACCCACAGAGATAATAAAAAAGGTCATACAAAGTATTTATAGCTACATTCTTTCTGGTGGCAAAAATTGGAAATTGAGGGTGTGTCCACTGACTGGGGAATAGCTGAAAAAATTGTGGTATAAGATCATGATAGAATACTATTGAGCTGTAAGGAATGATGAACTGGAGGATTTCTACATGAACTGGAAGAACTTTCGTGACTGATAACAGAGTGAAAAGAGCAGAACTAAGAGAACATTGTACACAGAAAATGAAACATCACGTAAGGATCCAATGTATTGCTCTGTATAACTAGAAGCGATGCAATGATCAAAGATAATCCTGAGGGACTTATGTGAAAGAATGTCATTCATATTTAGAGAAAGAACTGTGGAAGTATAAACAAAAAAATAAAAACTTTTATTTATCATTTGTTTTATGGGCATATGATTTGGGGTTTGGGTTTTAAAAGATTACTCCATTACAAAAAATGAATGATTTGGAAATAGATATCAAATGATAATATTTGTATAGCCCCATAGTATTGCTTGTCAGCTCTGGAAGCAGGAAGGGAAGAGGGGAAGGAAAGAAAATGAACCATGTAAACATGGAAAAATATTTTAAAAAACAAAATTTAAGAAGTCACCCTTTGGGAGAGACAGGAAATGACACATATCAGGCAAATCAACCTACAACCTCCCTACTTTCATATGAACTTACCTGGACCCAAATCCCCTAAACCTTGGGAATAATGATCCTTTCAAGAAGGTTCTTTCATTTTCTTTTTTTTTTATTTTCTTGTTTAAGAATATCAGGACAGATAAAAGTAATAATTAGTAATGGTATGTGGAGAGGAAGACAAAAATTAAATGGAAATGAAATAATATGATTCTCCAAAATTAGTTCAAGAACAAATCATAGAAACAATTAATAATTTCTTGGAGAAAATGTCTATGATAAGACATCCTATCAAAATCTATGGGATGGAGCCAAAGCAATACTCAGGGAAAAATGTATATCTTTGAGTGTATATATTAACAAATTAGGGAGGACAGAGGTCAATGAATTGGGCATGCAAATTAAAAAAAAACTAGAAAGAGAACAAATTAAATAAAAACTAATATTACAGATAAAAACTAAATTAAAGATCTTAAAAATTAAAGGAGAAATCAATAAAATCAAAAGAATTGTTGAATTAATAAATAAGACTAGAAGCTGGTGCTTTGAAAAAACAAATAAAATAGACAAAGTACTGGTTAATATAATAAATAAGGAAAGAAGAAAACCAAATTAGTATCAAAGATGAAAAGGGACATCTTACCTCTAATGAAGAGAAAATTAAGACAATCATTAAAAACTATTTTGCTCAATTATATGGTGATAAATATGGCAATCTAGGTAATATGGATGAATATTTACAAAAACATAAATTACCTAGATTAACAGAAGAAGAAATAGAATACTTAAATAATACCATATCAGAAAAATAAATTGAGCAAGTCATCAAAGAACTTCCTAAGAAAAAATCCCCAGGGACAGATGGATTCACAAATGATTATATCTAACATTCAAAAAACAGCTAATCCCAATATTACACAAAGTATTTGACAAAATAAGCAAAGAAAGAGTCCTACCTAATTCCTTTTATGACACAAATATAGTACTGATTCCAAAGCCACACAGATCAAAAACAAAGAAGGAAAACTATAGACCAATCACCTTAATGAACATAGATACAAAAATCTTAAATAAGATACTAGCAAAAAGACTCCAGCAAGTGATTATGAGGGTTATTCATTATGAGCAGATGGGATTCATACCAGGAATGCAAGGATGTTTCAATATTAGGAAAACTATCCACATAATTGACCATATCAACAAGCAAATCATCAAAAATCACATAATTATCTCAATAGCTGCAGAAAAATCCTTTGACAAAATACAACACCCATTCCTCCTGAAGACACTGGAAAGTATAGAAAAAGAAGAGCCTTTCCTAAAAATAATAAACAGTATATATTTAACATCATCAGCAAACATCACCTGCAATGGGGATAAATTAGAAGCCTTCCCAATAAAATCTGGAGTGAAATAAGGATGCCCATTATCACCTCTATCATTTAACATAGTTCTAGAAACTCTAGCAGTAGCAATTAGAGAAGAAAAAGGAATTGAAGTGATTAAAATAGGCAACAAGGAGACCAAACTATCATTCTTTGCAGTTGATATGATGGTCTACTTAAAGAATCCTAGAGAATCAACTAAATGGCTAGTGGAAATAATCAACAACTTTAGCAAAATTGCAGGATACAAAATAAACCCACATTAATCATCAGCATTTCTATATATTTCCAACACAACCTGACAGCAAGAGTTAGAAAGAATAATTCCATTTAAAATCATTGTAGACAATATAAAATACTTAGGAATCTATCTGCCAAAATAAACACAGGAATTATATGAACACAACTACAAAATACTTTCCACACAATTAAAGCTAAATCTAAACAATTGGAAAAGTATTAATTGCTCATGGGTATGATGAGCTAACAATAAAAATTACAATCCTATGAAATCAATTTATTTATTCAGTGCCATACATATCAAAGTACTAGCAAACTTTTTACTTAATTAGAAAAACCTATAACCAAGTTCATTTGGAAGAACAAAAGAGCAAGAATATCAAGAGAAATATTGAAAAAAAATGTGAAGGATGGGAGCCTCGCAGTACCAGATCTTAAGCTATACTACAAAGTAGTGGTCATAAAAAATATGGTACTGGCTATGAGACAGAGGGTATGGTCAGTCTTTTTGCTGAGAGGCAAACGGATCTTCATGAGCCTCTCACTGATGCCCACAGGCAAGTCTGGCAGCTGTTTGAGCAAACTGGTCTTGATGGCCAGGCCAACACCATGGATTCTGTCTTCATTTGAGGCTCTACCTTTCCAGAAGAAGGTGTATCCAGTGGTGGGTTCGCTGAGTGATCCCTCTTCTGGTAAGCGTGTTTCACTTAAGGCTGCGATGTTGATGTTAGGTGTATGGGGTGCTCAGGGAGGGGTAGTATCTCTGGTATGGAGGGCTTGTCGTGCCCTCCTAGGGCAGCTCTCCAGCCTCTGACCCCCACCTGACACTCAGCTCTCACTTGTGGCTCCCAGTAGCTGCTAGCATGCGGCAGCGGCCACACCCCGGGCAACGACTTTGACAGGCCGGCCAAACCTTGTGAGGGTAGCCATCGGGTCCTCCACCCGTGGTAAACCAGGGCTTTGCTCATCCAGCATGTGAAGACTGCTTCGGCTGAACAGACGGAAGAAACCAATAAGAAGGTTCAATGGCTGAGAGGGCGACACAGCAAAGCACTGTGGAGTATTTAGGGTGTGTTGGAGCACAAAGGACAACTCGGCCATCCAATGCAGCTGAGGAAGTCTCCAGACGTAACAATTTTTCGTGCCATTGGACCCAGGCTTCCAATGCCGAGAGAGTGGGACTGTCTCTGTGCATCGACTTTTCCACTTAAATCTCTTTCACGCACAAGTATCTTTGTGCACACTCATCTATCCTGACCCTGTACACCCTCTTCAAGACCTGCGGTGATGGGGGAGTGGCGATGCAACAGGTGGAGGTGACCACTGGCAGCTGTAGTCACGATCCTGCATGTAGGCGGCCCACCAACCAGAGGTCGCTCGGCCCTGTGGGCAGCAGGGACGTTCGGCAGCATCCTGAACGACTAAGCAGCCCTCTCTAGGACAGCACTGCTCACCCTAATCAAGGGAGGGGACTAGAAAAGGTGTCCCAAGCATTGCCTGCTCTACAAACACCCAGTCAGCACACCACGGTGGCGGGTCATCCCCTTTAAGCAGTCGAAATCAAAGAAAAAATACAAAGAAACTCCTACTGGGAGAATGGAACATCAGGACATTACTTGATAGAGAGAATACCCCAAGACCTGAGAGAAGAACAGCTCTAATCGGTAAAGAACTGGCACGATGGTCAGTGGAATAGAATTGGGGAAATGACCTCAGCAAGGCATATACAATAAATTCAAAGATCCAAGCTTTGGTGACAAAACCCCAGTTTGACAAAAACTGCTGTGAAATCTGGAAAATAGTATGTGAAAGATTAGGTTTATATCAATACCTCACACCCTACACCAAGATAAATTCAAAATGGGTGAATGACTTGAATTAAAAAAAGGAAACTTTAAAGTAAATTAGGTGAACACAGAATAGTATACCTGTCAGATCTTTGGGAAAGGAAAGACTTCAAGACCAAGAAAATTAGAAAAAATTACAAAATGTAAAATAAATAATTTTGATTGCACTAAATTAAAAAGTTTTTGTATAAACAAACCAACTCAACCAAAATTAGAAAGGAAATAACAAATTGGGAAACAATCTTCATAATAAAAACCTCTGACAAAGTTCTAATTACTCAAATTTATATAAAGAACTAAGTAAATTGTACAAAAAAGCAAGCCATTCCCCAATTGATAAATGGATAAGGGACATAAACAGGCAATTTTCAGGCAAAGAAATCAAAACTATCAATAAGCACATGAAAAAGTGTTCTAAATCTCTTAATATTAGAGAAATGCAAATCAAAGCAACTCTGAAGTATGACCTCTCACCTAGCAGATTGGTTATCATGACAGGAAAGTAAAGTAGTAGGTGTTGGAGGGGATGAAGAAAAATTGGGATATTAATGTATTGCTGGTGGAATTATGAATTGTTCCAACCATTCTTGAGAGCAATTTGGAACTATGCCCAAAGGGCTTTTTTTTTTATTTTAAACATTATTTTATTTGGTCATTTACAAACATTATTCACTGGAAACAAAGATCATTTTCTTTTCCTCCTCGCCCCCCTTCCCACCACCGTTCCCTCTCCCATAGCCGACACACTATTACACTGGTTATCACATGTGTTCTTGACTCAAACCCATTTCCCTGTTGTTGGTATTTGCATTAGAGTGTTCATTTAGAGTCTCTCCTTATTCATATCCCCTCAACCCCTGTAGTCAAGCAGTTGCTTTTCATCGGTGTTTTTACTCCCACAGTTTATCCTCTGCTTGTGGATAGTATTTTTTAGATCCCTGCAGATTGTTCAGGGACATTGCATTGCCACTAATGGAGAAGACCATCACCCTCGATTGTACCACAATGTATCAGTCTCTGTGTACAATGTTTTCCTGGTTCTGTTCCTTTCCCTCTGCATCACATCATGGAGGTTGTTCAAGTCTCCATGGAATTTCTCTACTTTATTATTCCTTTTAGCACAATAGTATTCCATCACCAACATACACCACAATTTGTTCAGCCATTCCCCAATTGATGGGCATCCCCTCTTTTTCCAATTTTTGGCCACCACAGAGAGTGCAGCTATGAAAATTCTTGTACAAGTCTTTTTCCTTATTATTCCTTTGGGGTACAAGCCCAGCAGTGCTATGGCTGGATCAAAGGGCAGACAGTCTTTTATCACCCTTTGGGCATAGTTCCAAATTGCCCTCCAGAATGGTTGGATCAATTCACAACTCCACCAGCAATGAATTAGTGTCCCCACTTTGCCACATCCCCTCCAGCATTCATTACTTTCCATAGCTGACTTGTTAGCCAATCTGCTAGGTGTGAGGTGATACCTCAGAGTTGTTTTGATTTGTATCTCTCTGCTTATAAGAGATGTAGAGCACTTTTTCATGTGCTTATTAATAGTTTTGATTTCTTTGGCTGAGAACTGCCAGTTCATGTCCCTTGCTCATTTATCAATTGGAGAATGGCTTGATTTTTTGTACAATTGATTTAGCTCTTTGTAAATTTGAGTAATTAAACCTTTGTCAGAGGTTTTTATGAAGATTGCTTCCCAATTTGTTGCTTTCCTTCTGATTTTAGTTATATTGGTTTTGTTTGTACAAAAACTTTTTAATTTGATGTAGTCAAAATTATTTATTTAATATTTTGTGACTCTTTCTATGTCTTGCTTGTTTTTTAAGTCTTTCCCTTCCCAAAGGTCTGACATGTATGCTGTGTTCGCCTAATTTTCTTATAGTTTCCTTCTTTATGTTCAAATCATTCACCCATTTTGAATTTATCTTGGTGTAGGGTGTGAGGTGTTGATCTAAACCTAATCTTTCCCACACTATCCTCCAGTTTTCCCAGCAGTTTTTTATGAAATAGTGGATTTTTGTCCCAAAAGCTGGGATCTTTGGGTTTGTCATATACTGTCTTACTGAGGTCACTTACCACAGTCTATTCCACTGGTCCTCCTTTCTGTCTCTTAGCCAGTACCAAATTGTTTTGATGACCACTGCTTTGTAATATAGTCTGAGATCTGGGACTGCAAGACCCCCTTCATTTGTATTTTTTTTTCATTATTTCCCTGGATATCCTTGATCTTTTGTTCTTCTAAATGAACTTTGTTATGTTTTTTTTCTAAATCAGTAAAAAAAATTTTTGGAAGTTCCATGGGTATGGCGCTAAATAGATAGATACATTTGGGTAGGATGGTCATTTTTATTATATTAGCTCATCCTACCCATGAGCAGTTAATGTTCTTCCAATTGTTCAAGTCTAGTTTTAGTTGTGTGGAAAGTGTTTTGTAGTTGTGTTCATATAGTTCCTGTGTTTGTCTCAGAAGACAGATTCCTAAGTATTTTATTTTGTCTAAGTTAATTTTGAATGGGATTTCTCTTTCTAGTTCTTGCCGCTGAGCTGTGTTGGAATTATATAGAAATGCTGATGACTTATGTGGGTTTATTTTGTAACCTGCAACTTTGCTAAAGTTGTTGATTATTTCGATTAGCTTTTTGGTTGAATCTCTAGGATTCTTTAAGTAGACCATCATGTCATCTGCAAAGAGTGATAATTTGGTCTCCTCCTTGCCTATTTTAATGCCTTCAATTTCTTTTTCTTCTCTAATTGCTACTGCTAGTGTTTCTAATACAATATCAAATAATAGAGGTGATAATGGGCATCCTTGTTTCACTCCTGATCTTAATGGGAATGGATTTAGTTTATCCCCATTGCAGATGTTATTAGTTGATGGTTTTAGATATATAATGTTTATTATTTTTAGGAACGACCCTCCTATTCCTATGCTTTTTAGTGTTTTTAGTAGGAATGGGTGTTGTATTTTATCAAAGGCTTTTTCTGCATCTATTGAGATAATCATGTGGTTCTTGTTGGTTTGCTTGTTATGTGGTCAATTATGTGGATAGTTTTCCTAATATTGAACCAGCCCTGCATCCCTGGTATAAATCCTACTTGATCATGGTGGATGACCCTTCTGATCACTTGCTGGAGTCTTTTTGCTATTATCCTACTTAAGATTTTTGCATCTATATTCATTAGGGAGATTGGTCTATAATTTTCTTTCTCTGTTTCTGATCTGCCTGGTTTTGGAATCAGTACCATGCTTGTGTCATAAAAGGAGTTTGGTAGAACTCCCTCTTTGCTTATTATGTCAAACAGTTTGTATAGCATTGGAGTTAGCTGTTCTTTGAATGTTTGATAGAATTCACTGATGAATCCGTCAGGCCCTGGGGATTTTTTCTTAGGAAGTTCTTTGATGGCCTGTTGGATTTCTTTTTCTGATATGGGATTATCTAACAAATATATTTCTTCTTCTGTTAGTCTAGGCAATTTATATTTTTGTCAACCCATGAGAGTCAGCCTGGAAAAAAAAAATTGGAACAATAGGACACTTTGATGGAGATGTGAAGTAGTCCAACTATTCTGTAGAGCAATTTGGGACCATGACCAAAATGCTACAAAACTGTGCATACCTTTTGATCCAGCAATACCTCTATTAGGTCTGGATTCCAAAGTGAATAAAAGAAAATGAAAAAGGGCCATAATGGGCAAAGCATTGTACAGTTCCCTGAATTTTTTTCTTTTTCCCTCTTCATGTTGCTTCATTCAGATATCTTCCCTAATTATCTCCTCCTTCACTCCACTTTTGAGTAGAGGCACCTCTTCCCCTTGACATTGCAAAGTCTGTTGCATGTGTACATATTCCTATCTCTTCCCAACTTTCCTGAAAATTGCCTATATTATCCTACCCCATCTTAAAATTTTCTTTATCTATTGGTTCCTTCCCTGTTGTGTAAACCACGCCTATATTTCCTCCATTCTTGAAATAAAATAAACAATGAGAACAACAAACTAAAAGTTAATGTTAATCATCTCTTCTCTGTCAAGCACTATTCTATATCACTCCTTGAGAAAGTAATTTATTCTCAGTGACTGTCCTTTGTTACCTCTCCTCTCACTTATATATCCTCTGTAATCTGGCTTTTTTATTTAACTAAAACTGTATCCCCTTACATTACTAACAATTCCTTATTTGAAAAATCTAATGAGCTTTTTTCAATTCTGATGCTTTGACTTTTTGAAGCACAGTTTATGATGATTACTAATAACTGAATTGTCAGTAGCCAATAGTCATTAATAATTTTATTGATAAATTTTTAAGTGAGTATTTGGGTGTAATAGTATTAATTTTTAGTATTTTATATAGTTTTTGAGGGTTTGCAAAGTATATTACATTATTAATATAATTAGTTATATTGTTTATTAATATATTTATTATAATATTTTATTTAACAAATATGATTTTATTTATAATAAATTAATATTTTATTCAATGGATATGTTTTTATTTATAATAAATCAATATTTTATTTAATGTTTTAATCAATGTAAATTGTTCATATCATTTAAAAATTTTAATAGCTAAGAGATAGATGGTATTATTTATATATCAGGAAACTAAGGCAGAGTTAGATAATTTGCTCAAGATCACAGAATTAGAAAGTATATGAGGCAGAATTCAAATTCAGGTCTTTCTGAATCTAGGTATCATATTTGATCTACTGGTCCATCCAGTTCCTCCTCTATAATTTTCCATGATATTGCTCTTTCCTTGTAATCCTTCTGTCTGTCTAACTTATCGGTCTCCTTTGCTAAATCTTTATCCATAGGTAGATCCATTACTCTCAGTTAAGTTAATCTGAGAAGATTGAGAGACTCTGCTTTCAGTATCTTCTTGGTTTTTTCCCACTCTTTGCCCTATAAACTCAATTATAGTCTCCAGAAAAATTAGTTTTAAATAATTATATTCAACCACCATTTCCTAAGCTATAGACATACATCTTCAATAGCCTTTGGGACATTTCAAGCTGAATATGCCATAGGCATACCAAACTCAACATATCCAAAACAGGATTCATTATCTTTTCATAACAAATACTATCCACATCCAAACTTCCTTTATTGCTATTAAGTACATCACTATCTTCTCAGTCACTCAAGTTGTTCAAAACCTTAATTTTATCTTGACTCCTTACTTCATATATCCAATTAATTTTTAAATCTTCCTTTAACTTTAGAATATTTCTTATGAAACCTCCTTTTCCAGCCACTGAGCTTCAACCCTAGTTCAAGCTCTCATCATCTCTTATCAGGATTACACCAGCAGCATTCCAATTGGTAAACCTATTTCAAGTCTTTTTCACTCCACTCAATACTCCACTTAGCTGCCATTGTGATTTTTCTAAGTTGTAGCTCTTGACAGTGTTAATCCTTGTCCATCAACATATACATGCCCAACCACTCAGTGATTCCCAATTACCCCTAGAATAAAATATAATGATTTTTGCCATTTCAATCCAAGCCAGTCTTCTTAAAATTTACTTTTCTTCATACACTTGCATATCAGGCCACACATCGTAATTCCTGAAATATGAAATGATACCTTATATCTGTCCTGTCTTCTACCCTTTCTTGAAACACTCTACTCCCTGATCTTACTTCTTGATTTCATTGGCATCCTTCAAGAATTAAGTGCCTACTTTTTGAAGAAGGAATTTCTAGCCTTCCCCTGGCTTCCACCTTCTAACATTTCATCTTTATCAGTTACCTTCTATAAATGTTGGATTTATCTTCTACTCACCTGCTTACTAACATTTTTCCTGCCCTATTGAAATATTCTATATTTTCAGGACATTTTTAATTTTTATCTCTGTTTCTCTAGTTCCTAATATCAAATCTAGCGAATGTTAGCATATACTATGTTCTAAATAAATGCTTAGTGAATTTAATTAAATTTATGTTTTTCTAAGTTATTTACTTCCTGTCCACAGTTCATGTTTCCTTGTTCTTCACTTTTTCATTCTGTGTATCATTTCAAATCAGGGTGTTTAACTCCATTTGTTTAAAAACAGTGTCCTAAGCATGGCCAAAAAAAGGTTTTGAATAAAGACAAGATTGTTTGGTATTAATTCCCAAAGAAAATTAAATTTTCATGCAAGAAACCTAATTTTCACTTAGGTAACTTAAAATCTTAGTTAGTGCCACAAAACCCTATTAAAATTATTCAGATAAGAAATCAACACATATAGCAAATCCAAACAAACAAATCAAATAGCAGATGAAATACAGTTGGCATTCTATGCAGTATCTCAAATTTTAAAAAGAAATGAAATAGGCAATTTCAAAAGGAAAGAATGAGCATCAATCATTTAAATTAAATTGATTAACTTTCATATTTGATCAATCACATGCATGAGTCTTACACAATCTACTGGTGACCTCAGTTACTTTGTTTAATCATGCACAAAAATATCAGCGCAATTCTTGATTTTCAAATTAAAATAACTTTGCAATTAGATCCAATTAGAGCACTCCAATTAAATAGGTTAAATGCAGCACTATTCGATAAAATTAAGCCTCTGAAGTTTCACATGGTAAAAGGTTCTCTTGACTTGTTTGGATATATAATCCTTTTGGTGCCACAGCTTAATTTAAAAAAAAAAAAAGGAAAAGGTCAACAGTTTGGCTCAGAAATAACTTACACCAGATTTGGTAGTAAAGTATAAATATCCCAAATTTCCCAATTATCTCTTGGATCATCACATAATCCCTTCTTGATATCCCTATTAACAATCAGTTAGAGAGAAATATTTGTTAAAGGGATATTTGCCCTTTTAAAAGGATGAAGTAGGTCATATCCACTCTTTGGAGCCATGCAGTTATATAGCTGTTTCTTATAACTCACACACAAAAGAAATATGGTTTCTTGGTAGCTTGAGCCAGTAAACTCCTCCTTTGGCTTTTGGTTAAAGTAATACACAGTAAATCTCTTTCCAAAGCCTCCTGTAGGGAGAAATGTAGGTAACAATTCTTTTTTTTCTTCTGCTTTTTTTCTTGCTCAGCTTAGCTGTAAAACCTTGATTTAGAGAGTTCAGAATTTAAATTGCCATTTCTTTATCTACTTCAACTAGTAGTCCCCTCTGATCTGATTAATATATTAAATGATAATCAGTAATTTTCTGATGTTACAACATTTCTTACAAGAAAACATCAGTATATGAATATAAAGAGGGTTAGATTTTACTTCTGATGGAGAGGTATGACAGGTATAAATGAGCTTGTTATTTTAGTTATAACACTTTCCTATACTGATAGTTCAATATATGCAACTATTGGTTTTTCTTTCTTCTTTGCAATCTTTTCTTGGAACTTTCCCATTAAAAACAGTGAGTATAACCAAAGACAGACTAATCTATATTTACATAGCTCTAATTACTTAGAAGTTTTTTATGTGAAATTTAAATTGACCTCTTTGCAATGTTCATTCATTCAATCTAGATGTATCCTCTTCCCCCAAGCAAAGCATGTCAAAGTCCTATTCTACCTGACAAATACTTAAATATAGCTCTCAAGTCTCATTCTCTATTTCTCCTGCAAATCTTCTGTTCTCTAGATAACCATTTTTAATTTCTTAAAGCAAACCTAATATTGCTTTACATTGAGACCCTTTATCATCTAAGTTGTCATACTCTGGATGATCTTCAGCTAATTGACATCCTTCCTAAAAAGTGTTCCCCAGGCCTGAACACAACAAGCACCAGATTTTGTTCTATTATGCCTGGAACCCATGTTACTGAGATTAAAACCTTCCTATTATAGTGGTACCTTTACATATGAGTTTAATTTGTTCCATGGCCAAACTCATAACTCAATTTGCTCATGTGTCAAATTAAACTTCCCCAGTTAAATTAATGAAAATACAATTAACCTCCCCCCAAAAAACACATGAATGTTTTGTTTTATGTGCCTTAAGATATGAAAATATACTTTATAAATAACAAATAAATATATTTCTAGATAATAAAAAGAATATAAAGAAATACACTTGCTCATGAAATGTTATTTACCTTCAAGGTCAGGCAAAGATATGGGCAGAGGTTTTCATTTCATGCGCTATAGCTTAACATAACTTACTAGTTACACATGTAATGCTACATTTAAATGCAAAATTGACCTTACACATTACTTATGACATGTAACTTTGTTCCTAACCTTAATTGCATTCTTTTACTTTACTTATTATCATCATTCTTTGAATTTTTGACTGTTTTGTCACACTTTCCTTGATTTCATTTAGAGGCCGATTCAACAAAAACCTTTCCATGGAAGTTTATTTCTTCCTCCATTTCAGAATATTTTGATGATGTGTAAAACAAGTGTCATTACATAGCTCCAATGCAACCTGTTGTAACTTTTTCTGCATGTCTCTTTTCATTAGACTGTTTAAATTTTTTTCCTCAACATTTCCTTAATCTTGCTTGTACTGATTACCTCACCCCTCCCTGACTCCTCCCCACTAATTTCCTCAGTTTGCTGCTACTGATTTGACTCCTTCAATTCCTCTGTTGTTAGGACCCATGGTTAAAAGTTAAGAAATTTACCGAAAAAAAAAAACTGATAATAAAGACAAAAATAAAGAAGAAAGCAAAAGCAATTCAACACAGGTACTCACATGACCAGATAAATACTGAACTAAAGGAGACTGCCTCCTGTAACTTGTGAAACCAAAAGTTCTGCAGGCTATCTAGTGGAGGGTGGTGGGAGCTTGTGATTCAAATACCTGCTTGTGACTTAAAGCAAAAAATCCCTATCACTACTGTTCATATCTCAAATTACTTGTGACTTAAGGTAATCACGTATCATGGTACCAATGTATTACATATTGCACCTCTTTTAATTTAATCTAAGCTCATAGATTCGCATATACATTTAAGCTTGAGAAAGGAATAGTTGAAGATCATTTGGTCAGGAAGCAAGGGAGAAAGAACATTCATAGACATCTAATGTGATCCATCAGACTGATCACCCTTACAAAGCAATGCAAAAAAAAAAAAGAGAGACTCAAACTACTTGGTAGATCCCCCATGGGTCACTTATGGTATGGATAAGAATTGCACACAGGATGAGCAGGTTATATTTAACTTTCTATTTTGTGGGTTACTGACTTCTTTTCAGTACACTCTACTCTCTGTGACTGAATGAATGAAACTTATTAAATGCTTACTATGTATAAAACTGACCTATTTACTGTTGATAAAAACAGTAAAATAAGTCATTTCTTTCAGGGAGCTCACATTCTTTGGGTAAACAACACATATGGAAGTTTTGAGCTAGAGATCAGATAGAAAGGCTTCATCTGTCTATAGGTTGCAGAGGCAATGGAAATGGTAATGTTTCTTGAATGTTGCATTGAGAACATTGTTTTTTGGTAGTGCTCTTTCAGCCAGTTAGATGCCATAGTGGTTAGAGTGCTAAGCCTACAGTCAGAAATATCTTTATATTTGGCTTTGGACACTTATTAGCTGTGTAACCCTAGGGAAATCACTTAACATGGTTTGTCTCAGTTTCCTCATCTATAAAATTAACTGAAGAAGAAAATGGCAAAAAAAAAGCATCATGAAGAGTCAGACACAACTGAACACAGACAAAAAGTTCCTTCTATTCATTGAACTTCTCCTTTTCAATATCCCTTGATATACTCCAGGTTTTTATCTTGGATGATTTTCCATTTCTATATCATCTCTCTCTGACATCCTGGATTCAGCTATCACCTCTCTTCTGATGATTCCCAAATCTCCATGTTCAGCTTACAGATCTCTCCTGAGTTTGTTCTATATCTCCACCATTTTGTTTTATATCTCTTTAAGAATATCCAAAAGATGTCTGTCTCTAAACATTAAAATTTGATTCCTTATCTCTTCACCACAATGCTTTATAAAAGATATTAATTGTCATTTTAACTGAAGATAGAATAATCATTTTTCTCTTGTGTATGATTTAAAAGTGAGAGATCACACGCTCAAGTGAATGGAAAGCTGACCTTGAAACCATGATGAACTGAGTTTAAATCTAGATTCTGACATACATTAGTTGTATAATCCTGGGCAAGTCATTTATACTCTTACTTTTAAATAGGCAATTCTGTAAGAACATAAATTGCAGAGGAAATGCTGATTTCCACAAATTTAGGAAGTTATCTGTTCCATAATTTTCTTTTTCTAAAGAAATTGCAGATACAAGTACCTTTCCTTCTATTCTCTACAATTCCTTCTGAATTTTATATCTCTAATTAGGACACCATGCCATATTTCCAACTATCCTCTGATTATACTCTGATTCTCTAGTTATTAGTTATAATAATACTATACTAGTTAATAAACATGGAAGTAAAAATTTTTGGGCAATGGCAACATTAAGGCTGAGAAGGGATGAAGAAATGGTCATGAGAAATTAGTAAATTAAGGAAAAGAGAAGTTAGAATGTTTAAGGAAATATCAATATGTATGATATCCTGTAATATGAGGACAGGTGTTGGGGAGAAGAGAAAGACTAAAAGCCAGTCACTAAATACATTGAACAAGGAATGATAATGTTCCAGAATATAATAGAAGATAACAACAGTTGGAATATGATTTTGATAAGAATATAGATTGGATGAACATCAGAGGAGAAAAGGTTATTGAGTGGGAGATTGGGAGCTTGTAAATGGCAGTGGAAAGCAAGGCATTTTCTAATTCCCCTAATAATCAGTGAGTAAGGAATAGGGGGAGGGTAACATCCATAGATGGAAATGATGGACAGAGAAGCTGCTCAATCACATGGGAGTCTGGTATCAGTGAGAGCAATAAAAAGGATAAAGGAAAATTATTGGAATGAAAGCAAAGTTGTTACAAAGCAGTTTTTTCAAAGAACAACATGGAAAGCCTGGATAAATTTAGAGTAAACTTTTGAAGAGTAGTTGTGTTTGAGGGGAATGACAATAAAGGACTGCTTGGTGGAGACTGGAGAATAGATTTGAACAAAATGACAATTGAGTTCATAATCATTGGAATAGGGAAGGTGTGATGTTTGAAAAAATATATTTCATAAGTTTTTAATTTTTTTTCCAGATTACATGTCAAGGCAGTTTTCAATGATTATTTTCTGATATTTTGTAATCCATGTTGTCTCCCTCCCTCTTATGCTTCCCCCCTCCTTTCTTTGAAAGATGACATGATATAGATTAAACATGTGTCATATATTGCTTAAACTAGAGAAAAATCCATGGAGGAAATAAAGCAAAATATATATATATACTTCAATCTACATTTAGACTCCATCAGTTCCTTCCAAAGTAGTAGATAATCTTTTTCATCACAAGTCTCTTGAAGTTGTCTTGGATCTTGTATTGCTGATAACAATTAGGTCATTCACAGTTTATCATTATACTTTATTGCTTCTAACATGTACAATGTTCTTCTGATTCTTGTCTCTTTACATTATATCACTTCATATAAGTTTTTCCATGTTTTTTGTGACCATCTTGTTCATTATTTCTTATGGTACAATAGGAAATTTGAGAGAATATTAGTCTTTGAAGTAGTTGAGAGACATTATTATCTTCCCTAGAGTATGGTCCTGCAGTGGAATCCTCACAGTGTGTGAAGTAGCAGAGCTGTGTAAATGAAAACCAGAGTAACTCAAATGGTATGCAGTTTGGCAGCAAGACCCCCACTTCTAGGATCAAGACAGAATGATTGACTCAAGGTGATTAGCAGTATTCCTCATATTCCTTGGCAGGAACAAGCAGAGGTAAGGCAACACATATTCAATCATTTTGAATATTCTTGTCAATTTCATTTTAAAATCATCTCTAAAATGTATCTTATTCTCTCTACTTACACAGCTTTCATTGTAAAAGCCCGCATCACCTCTCACCTTGGCTATTACAATAGTCTCATAATAGGTTTCCATATTCCAGTTTCTCCTTCATCTAATCCATCCAAACTCAATTTCCAAATTAAAAGTTCTGAAGTTATTAACCTATATTCCTCCTATAATCAAGAAGATTCGGTGGCTTTACATTTCCCCTGGAATATGTCTTTTTGGTATTAAAAACCCTCACAATCTGGTTCCAGACAATCTTTCCTCTGAGAAATATACACTTGAAACAAAATGCCCCACTTTCTATCTCTGTACATGATAGTCTATTTGTCATTTTTTTGGCTTTGAGCAGGCTGAAACATTCTTCACCTAACCTGTTCCTCTTTGAACCCTTTTTTTGAACTCTCTTTAAGACTCTCAAATATTATCTTCTTGAAGGGGTCTCTCCTGCTCCCCACTCTCTCAGCACTGTATATATATATATATGTAACTATCTATATATGTATGTATATATCTTTCTATCTTTCTATTGATCCCCATTTCCCCATCATTCTCTCTGTGTATGTAAATATATATATATATATATATGTATATATAAATATATCTGTTATCATGAATTTCTATAATTGAAGTCAGGAACTATTTCAATTTTTCATTTGAATTCTCAATACCTACAATCACAGTGTACCACACAGAATAGGCATTTTGAAGTAATTTTAGTTGCATCATTTTATGGAATGCTTTCTTAGAAAAAGTAATGGATCCATTTGAATACTGGAACATTAGAATATAATGTCTTTATTTCAACTTCTTCCTCAAACTTCTCTTTTACAGTACTCTAATTTTACACTGACCACTCCAATTTAGGCTATTGGAGTGACTCCAGTTGTCTACCTTCTCTGTCAATGCACTAAGCACAGAAGCCAAACTTAGACAACTGAACTAGGAACTTTCTACTATTATTGGAAACCATTATGTTATAGAGGAAGGAATACAGGATTAGAAGTTCAAATATGTGGATCCTAGTCAAAACCAATACTATTTCTGTGACTTTGGACAAGTCATTTAATGTCTATTTACCTTATTTTTCTCATTTGTGAAAAAGGGATGATAATATCTGTCTTGACTAATTCATAAGCATATGGTAAAGATGAAATGATTTTGTGAATGGGAAAGTGCCTTGTTCTAAGGATAAACTCAAAAGAAATAATATATGTTGAATATTTTTCAAAACTTTAAGAATGATAAGTGCTAGTATTATTATTATTATAAACAATAAACATTTTTAAAAGATAAAGTTTCACTTTTTTCCCTCACTATCTTTATAGAAATCAAATAAAATGAGTAGTCATTTTTGGTAGTTCGTGGTAAAACAGAGTTGAATGTTAACTTTTTAAGTACTACTGATTTTTTTAAATTAGGTAAATTCAAAATGTAAATCCCAAAAGAGCTTAAATGGATCTTTATTAATATTAGTACTTAAATAAAATCATTTGCTTTTTTCTTTCTTTATAATAATTTTAAAATGGAGACAAAATATAATATATCTAACTTACTAATAAATGTTTTTATTATGTTAATGAAAGAGAGTCTTAAGAATTGTATATTGTGCAATAGAAGACAAAATTAGGGCCTACAGAACAAGAAAGAAGAGATCATCTTTACTATTCTATGTATAGGCGGGAGCACCAATTTTGGGGAACTGAGTATTCCTTAATTTCCTTCCATCAAATGGAGAACAAATTGAGAATAATTAAATTAACTGAACTGAAGAAGGCTTATTACTAATGTAAATCATTATAAAAGCTTCACTAGGCAAAGAAGTCAGAAAACCAGAGAATATAATGTAGTGTCTTTGGATAGTCTTTTGGTAGACAATTAAATTGCTAAAAGTGAGACATTACAATTAATAATTGCACTTTTCATTTAGTATATAATTATTCATTGTGGCCTTACTGGCTTTCTTAAGCTCAGAAATAGAAGTGGTCCTTTTATTCCTGCTGTACACATTTCTCTTAGAGTCTAAAAACCATCTTCATTTATCTACATTCATCTTGTACCTCATGTATAAGGATGGAAATATTTCTTTGTCTCTTTAAGACTAGACTGTCAGACTAAAGTATTCATTCCCCCCAAGAAGGCAGCGTGCACTTATCTCCCCAGGTATAATAAATATGCTGACACTTTACGTGGCAAGTATCCCAATTGAAAGTCTTGTACCTGGCTAGAATACTCTGAGAACCAGTTATGAAATGTGATACAGCATGATGACCCTGGAACAGTACAATTCACAACTTTAAACATATTCCAGATTCATAAAATGACAGTTTGTCCCCCAAACAAATGCTCTACTGAGCTCAATACTGAATTACTTGACTGTTAGGCAAGTAAGATTGAAATAAATGGCAGAATTCTCCTCAGTTTTGTGGGAAGGGAAATAGATACTGTGTTTTTCAGGACAAGACAAAAAAAGAAAGGGAAGAGACCCTGTATTTGTTACATAGTGAGGATATTTGATATTCTAGTCAATTTGAGTTTCTGATTACAATGAAGGTTAATATATTTACATAGCAAAACTGCTCAGAGGGGGGGGGGGAGAAAAAACTTCCAGTAGTATGTCAGAATCAATGCAATTGTTATACTTTTCACATACGTTTGTGGCCGAAATATGTATTATTAGAATTTTTTCCTACCTAACATAAATTATCAATATGGGAATAAAATCAGACATGATGAAAGTTCAAATCAGAAACCCTCTGAAAATACAATGTTAATATTGTCTCTGATTACTTTAGCTAAGTAAAGCAAACCTGGAGAGAAACATAAAATTTCTACTAATTTCCCACTAATAAGAAACCAAGGTATTCAAAGGACTATATGAAGTGATAGGTATTACAAAATAACATGAATTAGCAAAATATGACTGAAAATCTAGAGATGATTCTAGTAAACAAAAACAAAACAAACAAAAAAACAGCAAAAGTTACTATTCAGTTGTTTCAGTCATGTTCAATGTTTCATAAACATATTTGAGGTTGTTTTTTTTTAATACTATGGTGATTGGCTTTTTCCCCTCTCTAGTTCATTTTACAGATGGAAAAATGAGGCAAACAGGGATAAGTACCTTGCCTAGAGTGTCTGAGATCATGTTTGAATTAAGGAAGATAAAGATATTCTTGACTTAGGCATGGAACTCTATCAACTGCACAACCTAGCTGCCACATCTCTACCCCACAGAAAAACAAAACAAAACAATAAAAACATTAGGACAATTGAAATATTAAAGCACTCAAATATAAAGAGTCAGTAATATAAATGAAAACCTCAAATTTCTTTAGGGATCTTCAGGGACTAAATCAATATATACATAGGAATATAATATGTACACACATATAAACATATAGATAGATTGTATAAAGATATAAAGATATATGTGTATGTTACCATCACATGAAAGACAGTGTAAGACTAGGAAGTATCTACTTGTTTTTCTTATTCTTTTTTCTATATAATATATATATATATATACAAGTTGATTGTTGACTATTAATCCTTGGTTTTCCCAAACATTTTCCAAACTATATAGTTTTGAAAGAGAAAACTTAAAAAAAAATCTTATTATATTGTCTCCACATAATTGCAAAAATAAAAAAGAATCACAACATTTAGATTTTGAGAATATATTTTTTCATTTTAGATAATCTACAAAATAAAGCATGACACGAGAATATATCAACATCTGTGTAGATGTAAGGATTATAAAACTAGGAATAAAAAATTTTTTTGTTCTAATAGAAAAAGGATAATTAACAACAGAAGAATATATACTATGATATGATATAAAATATCATGTGAAATTACACTAAAACTTTATCATCACCATATTCTAGGAGAATGAAAAAAATTACAAAATAACTATCCAGGAAGTAGTAATCCATAGGTTTAATTAAATTAACATTAAACATACCTATGCACTTAGATTCAATTTTTGTCTGAAAGTTTTAAGTGAAAAAGTTTTTTTCTAATACTCTAAGAGAAAGAGAGAAAATGAGCACCAATTTCCTATCAGAATAGCAATTATAAGAAAGAAATTGTTATCAAGTTTAAAAAGAGAATGAGGTTTTAAAACAATAATTTTGATAATATTCTCTCCACAGAATTGCAAAAATAAAAATGTCCAGAATTTTAGAGTTCCAAGAATATATTTTTTCAAAATAAACACATAAATAATATATGCATATATGAATATATGTGTAAATTTAAGGATCATAAAACTAGGAATAAATCAGCCCCAAATGAGGTATCTATATTCAATGATTCAATTATTCAGCATATATTTGTATATATCTTGGAGCCTTGATAAGTTAATTTAATAGATTTAATAACATAGGTATGGGGTGCTACTGGCAGCCAAGATGGTGGAGTAAGAAATGCTCTGTCTTTCCCCAAACCCATCTCCAAACAACCACATACTAACAGAGATGAAGTAGTACTCCATCCTAGAATGATGTTAAGAGACATCAAGGAGGACTGGGGTATGAGGAGGGAGTATTGAACAAAGCTCAACAGAAATTGAATGCAAAATGGCACAAGCAGCAGGAGAAAGGACACACATCTCTCAGTCCAGCTCAGCAGGGTGAAAGCAGAAACAAAAGTAATATAGAATAAGCAGCAGTGGCAAGAAAGTAGTCCTGCATAATCCAGTAGAAAGAGGGGCCCAGTGCAGGCAGCAATGGGAGAAGTACAACCAAACAATGTCCAGCCTTAGTGGTATTTGGGTAGAACCCAAGTCCAACCAGTTGAACTAAATAGCTGAAAACCCTCATACAGTAGGCCTAATAGGCCACCTCTACAGGGTGTTGAATCAGAGATGGAGACAGCCGAATCAAGGGCACAGAATGAATGTTAGACTGTACTCCCTCCACCTTAGGAACAGATCTAGGTTTCAGTATATAGATAGAATCAAGGGGAGAATAACCCTCAAATGAGTAAAAGGAAGAGAAAAGGCCTGATACTAGAAAATTTTCTCAAAAAGAGAGATTACCAAAATCCAAGCACAAAAGATGATAGCAATACAAAAATAAAAATGTGTAAAGCCTCAAAGGTAAATATAAAAGGATGTCAAGCTCAAAATGAACACCTGGAAGAGTTCTGTTAAAGAATAGAAAAACAAATAATAAGAAAAATAGTAGAAAAGTAAATGAAAGAAAAAACCAACAGTTTTAAACAAAATGTGAAGAACACAGCTCCCTTAAAAAAGGAAATATAATTTAAAAAAGAAAATTACTACCTAAAAATGGAAGTACAAACTTAAAGAAGAAAATGGCTTCCTATAAGTTAGAATTAGACAAATGGGAGCTAAAATTAGTTCAAAAGAATAAAAAAAAGAAGAAAATTAAAAATCTTGTTCTAGAAAAAGAACTATCAGAGATGGAGTTAAGATGACCACATAGAAGGAGCAGAAGTTCAGACCTCTGAATACCCTTCCTTACCGATCACAAACTGAATGTTCCTAGGGGACTGAAAATCAAACCTAACAAAAAGACAGAACCAAGGAACACTCCCACTGAACTCAATTCAAAAGGTACACCCCCCCCCAAAGCCAGAATCCGAGAACACTCGGGATTAAGGGGAAGACAGAAGGAAGGTCCCAAGACCCATCCCCCCCAAAGCACTGAAACCCTGACAGCAGCGGGAACCTCTGGGTGGGCAAAGGCACTGGTCTGGAGGGCGTACCTTAAGGGCAGGGAAGTGCCAAGCTTAGAACATCAAGCACAGGTGGTGGAAAAGGAGCTGGAGAGGGAGCTGGCCACCTGGTCAGAGCCATGGAGATCTTCTATACTGATCCAGTCTTCCAGGAGGTTTTTGGCCTCAGAGCACACCTAGCCCAACCCAGTTGAACTTAATCCCATCAAAAGTCTTCAGAACTCAGGGAAGCCTAGGCTGCAACACTGACTTCTGGACTTTAATCCAAGCAAAAGCCTCCAGAGGACAGAGACAGGCAAACTCCAACATTCCTCCCCCAGAGACTGCACTGAAAGATCTGACAAAGCTCCAAGAGGGGAGACTGACAGAAAGCTCCAAAACCAAAAAAATGAGAGGAGAAAGAGCATAGACAAATATGTGGAGCAAAGAAGGGGTAAATATGAGCAAACAACAGAAAAAGAAGAAATAAATTATAATTGAGAGCTTCTGCACAGGCAATGAACCAAGAACAAACAATACACAGGAGGATGCAAGAAATAAAACAGAAATCCCAGTGTATTGGATACAGGCTTTGGATGAACTCAAAATGCAATTCAAAACACATTTAAAAGAGGCTGAAGACAATTGGTACAAGAATTTAAAAATTAAGATGTCATCTGGAAACAGAAAAAGTGTTTTGAAAGCCAAAATGAACCAGCTTGAAAATAAGGCAAAAGAGATGAAAGATGAGGCAAAGAAAATGAAAGATGAGGCAAAGGAGATGAGAGATGAGGTAAAGAGAATGAAAGATGACCTCCAAAGAAAATCAGACCAGAAGGAGAAAGATGACCAAAAAGCCAGGGATGAAATCGAGTCTTTAAGAATCAGAATGCAACAACTAGAATCAAGTGACCTCACAAGGCAGCAGGACACTATAAAACAAAACCAAAAGAATGAAAAAAATGAGGAAAATATGAAGTATCTTATTCACAAAACAGAGGATTTTGAAAATTGTTCAAGGAGAGACAATTTAAGAATCATTGGTCTACCAGAAGACCATATAAAGAGAAAGCCTGAACATAATACTACAGGAAATTATTCAAGAAAACTGCCCCAATATTCTGGAACAAGATGGAAGAGTGGAGATTGAAAGAATCCACATAATACCTCCTGTTCTTAATCCCCAACTGACAACACCCAGAAATGTTATAGCCAAACTCAAGAACTATCAGACCAAAGAAAAAATATTACAAGCTGCCAAGAAAAAGTCATTCAGATACCATGGAACCACAGTGCGGATAACACAGGATCTGGCTGCATCCACACTGAAGGACCAAAAGACATGGAATATGATATTCTGGAAAGCAAGGGAACTAGGTCTACAACAAGAATCAACTACTCAGCAAAACTGACTATATTCTTACAGGGGAAAGTATGATCATTCAACAAAATAGAAGAAATCAAAGAATTTGTAAAGAAAAGACCAGACCTGAACAGAAAATTTGATGCCCAAGCACAGAACTCAAGAGAATCATCAAAAGGTAATTTAAAAAAAGAAGGGGAAAAGAAAAACAAAAGAAAACAAACAATCCCCCCCTTTTTTTTAAGAGACTCAATAAGTTAAAATGTTATGTATCCCTATAAGATAAGAGGTCATTGGTAACTCTTAAAAACTGTTGTTATCACCTGGGCAGCTAGAAGAATTACACTTAGAGGGAACAGTGACAAACTGTATAGAATGAAAGGATAAGACATAAATAAGTATATACATATATGCATGCATAAATACATATGCATGTATCTATACAACTAGAGCTAAAAAAAGAGATTAGTACTAAAATAGATGGGAAAAGAAACAAATGGGGGTAAATTTATATATCACAAAGAAGCTCATGGTGGGAGGGGAGAGACCATCAATACACTGGAAGGGTAAAGAGGTTGGAGATAGGAAATACTCAACTCTTATGTACCTTGAAATTGACCCAAAGAGGGAAAAACAATCCAATCCATTGGGGCAGAGAATAGATTTGTGCCTTATAGGGCAGTAGAAGGGTAAATAATGGACTGGTGGGGAGGGAAGAAGTATAAGGGAGGGAGAGGATGGGGAGTAGTTTTAGAAAGACTACAGGGAAAATAAGGGGGGGACAAAAAGAGAGGGGGCTTGAAAGGGAAGTAAAATTAGGGTGGGAACTAGGGGGACTTATTAAAAACAAACATTGGTATAGAAGGAAATAGTGAAAGAAGAAAAGGCAGGACCAGGAGTAGAAATCAAAATGCTAGGAAATACACAGTTAGTCATCATAACTCTGAATGTGAATGGGATGAACTCACCCATAAAACACAAGTGAATAACAGAGTGGATTAGAATCCAAAACCCTACCATATGCTGTCTACAAGACACACACATGAGGAAGGTAGATACGCATAGGGAGAAAGTAAGAGGATGGAGCCAAATCTATTGGGCATCAACTGATAAAAACAAGTCAGGAGTAGGAATCATGATATCTGACAAAGCCAAAGTAAAAATAAATCTAGTTAAAATAGATAGGGAAGGTAATTACATCCTGATAAAATGCAGTATAGACAATGAGGAAATATCAGTACTCAACATGAATGCACCAAATGGCATCGTATCCAAATTTCTAAAGGAGAAACTAGTGGAGCTCAAGGATGAAATAGATAGAAAAACTACTAGTGGGAGACCTGAACCTTCCTCTATCCGAACTAGATAAATCAAACCAAAAAATAAATAAGAAAGAGGTAAGAAAAGTAAATGAAATCTTAGAAAAATTAGAGTTAGTAGATATGTGGAGAAAAATAAATAGGGACAAAAAGGAAGACACCTTCTTTTCAACAGCACATGGTACATTCACAAAAAATTGACCTTGTATTAGGGCATAAAAACATTTCAAACAAGTTCAAAAGAGCAGAAATAATAAATGCAACCTTCTCAGATCACAATGCAATGAAAATAATAATTAGTAAGGGTACATGGAGAACTAAATAAAAAATTAATTGGAAATTAAACAATATGGTTCTCCAAAACTGGTTAGTTAAAGAACAAATCATAGAAACAATAATTTCATTGAAGAAAAAGACAATAATGATACATGCTTTCAAAATCTATTGGATGCAGCCAAAGCAATACTCAGGGGGAAATTTATATCCTTGAGTTCATATATGAACAAATTAAGGAGGCATGCAAATTAAAAAAAAAAATAGAAAATGACCAAATTAAAAATCCTCAGATAAAGACTAAATTAAATATCCTAAAAATCAAAGGAGAAATTAGAAAAATTGAAAGTCACAAAAGTATTGATTTAATAAATAAGACTATGAGCTGGTACTTTGAAAAGACAAATAAAATAGACAAAATCCTGGTTAGTCTAATTAAAAACAGGAAAGAAGAAAATCAAATTGACAGTATACATGAAGAAAAGGGAGATCTAATCTCTAATGAAGAGGAAATTAAGGCAATCATTAAAAACTATTATGCCCAATTATTTGGCAATAAATATAGCAATAGAGGTGATATGGATGAATACTTACAAAAATATAAACTGCCTAGACTAACATAGAAAGAAATAAATCACCTAAACTACTCCATATCAGAAAAAGAAATTGAACAAGCCATCAAAGAACTACCTAAGAAAAAATCCCCAGGTCCCTATGGATTCACAAATGAATGCTATCAAACATTCAAAGAATAACTAACCCCAATATTATACAAACTATTTGACAGAATAAGCAAAGAAGGAGTTCTACCAAAGTCATTTTACAACATAAACATGGTACTGATCCCAAAGCCAGGCAGGTCAAAAACAGAGAAAGAAAACTATAGACCACTCTTCTTAATGAATATAGATGCAAAAATCTTAAATAGGATACTAGCAAAAAGTCTCCAGCAAGTCATCATGGGGGTTATTCACTATGACCAGGTAGGATTCCTACCAGGAATGCAAGAATGTTTCAATATTAGGAAAATCATCCACATAATTGACCATATTAACACCAAACCAACAAAAATCACATGATTATATCAATAGATGCAGAAAAAGCATTTGATAAAAAACAACACCCATTCCTATTGAAAACACTAGAAATTATAGGAATAGAAGGGCCTTTCCTAAAAATAATAAACAGTATATGTCTGTCCCAAAGCTGCTGCTGTTGCTTCTGTCTCCACCACTGTCTCACCACTGGCGTTTCATTCATGTTGATTTCAAGTCAGCCTCCATCTCCTTGTTACAACTCTCTTTTTGCTCTACCAAGGTGTCTTGGACAAGAACAATGTCTCACTCTGATTTTTTATTTACTCTGATTCTCTAGAATTTGACTGAAGTGTTATTTTAAAGTTGTTTAGAGGGGAATGTTGAGAAAAATCAGATGAGTGCTTTCCCTACTCTCATCTTGTTCCACCCCAGAAGCTGGATTAATCTATTCATCAGAGTTATTGATAACATTTGTTTATACATATAATATTGTTCTTCTTATGTACATTGTTCTTCTGGTTGTGCTCAATTCCTTTCACATCAGGTCATAAAAGTTTTCTATATGAAATCATTCCTTTTGTCATTTCTTATGGCACAATAGAATTACATCACAATCACACACCACAACTTATTCAGTCATCCCCAAATTGATGAGCATCCACTTCTTTTTCAACTCTTTGTTGCTCTGAATATTTTTGTGTGTATATATATATATATATATATATTCCTCCCACCTTTTTTCTTTGATGTACTTTCAGTACACATTAAATAGAATTATTGCTGAGTAAATGGATTTGCGTTGCTCTCTCCGCATGGTTCCATGCTGTTCTTCAGAAGGGTTGTAGCAGTTCCCACCTCCATTACACTGGATTAATGTCCTCATTTTCCCACATTCCTTTCAGAATTTTTCATTTTCCTTTTTTTATAATCTTAGGCAATAAATATGTGATTTTAATTTGCTTTTATCAATGATCAATTTTTAGCAGGTTTCATATGACTATAGACAGCTTTGAATTCTTCTTTAGGAAACTATATCCTTCACCAATTTTCAAATGAGGAATGCTTATTTTTATAAATTTGCTCACTCCTCCATATATTTGAGAAATGATAGCTTTAGTTTAATGGACATTTTAAAAGACATAGAACTTGAAATCAAACCAAGAGTATTAATCTATTCAATTGTGTACACATACTGCTATGTAAAATCCTCATAAAAGAATTCAAGACACTCTCCCAGAAATAAAATCATATGAATCAGATATAAGTATGTATTCATTTTAGGGAACATGCACAAGAATTATTTGTTCATTAATTATCAAGAGTCACAACGAGGAAGAAGCACTTCTAAAAGTACAAAAATATTTCAGCATTATGCCATTTTGCATTGAGCCTTGAGTAAACAAAATATAATATGAAAATGAGTTTCTCAGACTAGCAGAAGGAAACAGATCCTGTGGATGAATAGATGAGATGAAACAGGATGGTTAAGGTATTTTGGGTTATAATTGGGGTGCCTTCCATTTGAAGCTGATGCTGACAAGAACCATAAGGTGGTATCAGAAAACCCTTCTTGAAGCAACTGTCTAAGGCTGAATACTGGATTGAATTAAAGATAGTTATTTCACATGTTCCCAACTTTTCTTACAACACTGATTTTGAACAAAAAAAAAACACCAAAAACCCCCCACCAAACTTACTTGTTTCTAGAAAGTATGAAAAAATAATATTCATTTATTTACTTTGCTATGTCTCCCCATCCACATCAATAATCTAGGCTATTGCTTCAACATTCTCCAATGACTATATTAACTAGCATACTACTCAGTTTATACACACATTTATCTAGCACTAAACAGAATATAGTATAACATGAACATAAAGTTCCTCTAGACCAGAGGTGTCAATTACAGCTGCAACTAGATTAAAATGTAATTGGAAACCATGTAACAAAATAAATAAAAATAAAACAGAATGCCCAATGTTAACAAGTTGTTTTCTAAGTCAACATCTGACCCTAATGGACTCTTATTTCTATAGTTTAGTTCTCATCATTTCCATTTGAGTTTGACACCATTGCTCTAAGCTGATGGATATATCATGCCTCGTTTGTCTTCCTATTGGGAATGCTCAAGTCATTCTATCTTTTGACTGTACTCAAACATACCATCTGTGTTCCTATTATCCCCTCTAATGCAAATTACTTATTCATTTGGTCTGTCTATAATCTTTTCTTTATTCAAAGAAAAATTCAGATTCCATCTTCTTAATGAAGCTTACCCTGGGCTATACATCCTGAACATCATCATTTCCTAAAGCACTTCTTGCCCCCTCCCACACCCTGACACTTGATTATAATCTATATTTTTTGCTCTAAATTGTCACATGTATAAATCTTATTTTTATGTCTTTGAGAACTATAATTAATGGTTAATAAACATTTATTTAGCATTAACTCTACGCTATGCACTCTGTTGAGCACTGGGGATATGAATATAAATTCTCTCTGCAATGCCTCAAAAAGCTTAAAATCAAATAAGAGAAGACAGTTGAATATTTGGAAGTGAGTTAAAGAAGAGGTACTCACTTTTAGGCATTGTGGTAGATAGAAAGATAGATTATAGATGATAGATAGATAGATAGATAGATAGATAGATAGATAGATAGATAGATAGATATCCAAATATGTTCAAAATGAGTGGAGCAGATGGGAAATAGGTGACATCTGAAGAAATAACGTGTCTTTTCCCCATTGGAAGAGTTTATGATGCCATTCTCCAATGGGGAGTGGGTAGATGATATTGATGAGGATTCAGAAATAAAGTTAATTGGGTAAGGCAAGATTATGAGATTTTCCAGGGATGAACTTATTAGGTTCATAGATAGAGAAGCCAAAATTGCTGAGTGAGGAAGGAGAAACCATCCAAGGACAGATTTTGTATCCTCAATAGCAACTAAAACAGCCTTTTATATTAGGTGATTTTGTACTGGATAATCCTCATGGCTGAGATTATACTTCCTCTTTAAAATCTTAAAATCTCAGACTTTCTTTAAGATTCTGACCAAGTACTACCCTCTAGAAGAAATTGTTCTTGATCCACCATTTATCTCTTAATCACCTCCACCCACCAAAAAAAATACTGTGTAACTATCTTGTAAATGCAGATACATATTTATACATGCATGTGCATAAATGTATATAAATGTATATATATATATATATATGGTTTATTTATATATATCATATTTGTATATCCAGACTCTACACACACACACACACACACACACACACACACACACACACACAAACCACACACCTCAGTATGAGTTTCTTGGGGTCAGGATCTGTTTAGATTATAGGATTATAGATTAAGAACTATAGGAAAATTTAGAGAACATTAAGTCTAACCCTTTCTTTGTCATATAAGGAAACTATAGCCAAGAGAGGTTAAGTGAATTGCTCGTGATCATGTAGTAAGTTAAGTATTAGAATCAAGATTCCAACTGAGGTATTTAAGAATCCAATTAAAACACTTTTCACTTTAGATTATTTCACTTTTTTCTTTGTGTCACTGGAAAAAGGAATATAGTAAGTGTATTATTCTTATTATAAAGGAATTGTAAATTACTGATTGATAAAGAGAATTACTTAGAAACACAGAAAATGAAGGAATAAATTGGATATTGTTTGTTGTAATACCCTGAGTGAGTCAGCAAGAGCCTACAGTAAGACAGTAGTAGTAAAAATAAAAGGGAAATGGATCTTTCTAGAATATTAACCAAAATTGGTAAGAAATTCAAGATAAAGTTGAAAAAAAGAAGTCTGATTATCTAAGACTTTGCATATTTACGAATATTAGAATGGTCACTGGAAAAATAGGAAGTTTTTGGAAGAAAGGAGAAAATAGATTGGTAAAGAAAGATGATATAATTAGTTTTAAACATGTTGAATTTAATATGATAAAAAAAATCTAAGGGGAAATATCCCAAAGACAATAATAGAATAGTATCATTAATAAAGATGTGGATTTTGGAATGATCTTTAAGGCAAGAAAATTAAACATAGCCTGGAAGAAATGAAACACAATTTTCTGGATTAATTTAATTTCATCTACTCTATAAGGATCACAATTTCTGTCTTAGATTATAAGAATTAGATGAATAATGTCATCAAGTTTATGATTACTAGGAAATATAGGATTATGTTTCAGATACTTTCAATTTAGTCTACTCCTTAAATTCTGTGTGTATTTATGCTACTGAACAAAAATGTTGGAAAAATTATTGTTTGAGAGTTGCATTCATTCACTGAGTTCATAGAAATGAATTGCTTTGTTCCTTTTCTTTTTATACCCAAATGGTTTATCAAGCTTGGGAAAAATATTTTGAATAAATGCTACACCTTAGATCGCAATATACTATACCAAACTAATCATAGATATTTATAGCCTGTATAAACTCTGTTTGCCCATCCATGGAAAGCATTTAATAATGCTATTTCATCTGGAAAGGAAGCTAAATTAAATAATCCACAATGAATGTGATGCATATTCACACACAAAAAATGGTTTTCAGATTGAGTTAACAAAAAAAAAAGGAGTAGGGCCACAGAAAGACAGATAAAATAGATTTTAGTCTCACTATAAGTGAGACATAAACTATTCATACTATACTTTTCAGTACCCATTTCTTTGTCAACATTTTTCCAGTTTTTACTAAATTCTATTGATGCAATTAGTTTTATTATGCAAAACAGAGTGAATAAACCAACTTTCAGCTCATGTAATAGGGACAGAGATTGGACCTGAGTTTTCATTATATATCAGGGAATTCAAAGGTGAGACAATTCTCTATCACTGCAGGTTGACACCTTCTCTCCAACAAGTGAATCTTAGAGAATTACCTAGAGCATGGAGTGATTAGGTGACTCATTCAAGATCACAAAACCAATATATGACAGAAGAAAAACTTGCAACAATGTCTTCCTGACTTAAAGTCCAAATACTGCCTCTCACTTGATTTATTCAATTCTAAAAACTATATAAGTAGGTTCAATGAGGTTTTATGATGATTTTTACTTTTTCATTAATGGACTAGAAGTAATTATGATATAAATATAAATTACAGTAAGACAATAAGATATAATGAAGCATTTTCTGACATTCTTGCTCTTTGGATATGCAAAATTTCCAGATGCTCTGGACATATAAAGTATCCTGGTCAAAATCAATGAAAATGTGAACTATTAGTTCCAAATGTCTGTTCCTATTAAAATATATTAAAATGATAGTTATATCAATAAAATTATTACAAAACACAGAATAATAACTCCAGAGCTGGAAAGAACTCCACACAGAGGTCATCTAGTTCAAGACCTTCAATTCAAAAATGAGCAAATTGTGTGCCAGAAATATTGAATAACTTGCAGAAGGTCATAATTTGAACCCAATCCCTCTGATTCGACTCAGAACTCATTCTACTGTACTACTGATATACTTTTAAATTATTCTTTCTTACTCTCTCTATCTTCCTTTCTCCTCCCTCCTCTCCTTTTTCAATCAGTAAGTAGCTAGGAGAGATTAGACTAGGACCAATAAGATTTAAACAATACAGGAACATTCAAGTTTATCCTACATAATTTCTTCACTATATTATTTTCTTTATTTTACTAAGAAAGATTAACATTAAATCAATAGCTAACATAAATAATGTCCTTAAACTTTTTTTTCAAATGCTTGACAAAATGTTCTTATTAAGACTTATTAAGGTAGTCACAATATCTATTTGAATAGTTTACAGAGAGGTAAACTATTTGAACAATGTATATCCTGTGGGATGTGTTTCACTGAGGGTGTTGGTTCAGACTTCAGTGGGAAAACGTTGAGAATTAAACTACATATTTGCAGTGGCAATGAATTGGTTGCCTCCTACTTTGTGGAATAGAGTACTGAGAGAAGCTGGTCTTTTAATAAGGATAGCTTCATAAAACAATCATCTTTCCTTCAAGACTCAGTTCTCTGTACATTTTTACCTTTCTTCTTTAAAGATTTGGAGAGCAAAGTGGGTAGTGATAGTACGGTTGTCATGCCCATCCCGTCTTTTGAAACTTTAATGACTGTCATGAAGCAGAATCATATGTTAAGATATTTGTACTCAAGCAAATGACTTAAGAGAAATGTACTCAGCACCAATCAGAAACCAGAGTCTTGAGATTAAATTTTTCAGATTAATAGAAAACAATACCTAGTACATTAGAGTTTCTGGAGAGCAAGGCTGTAGTATTACTTCATCTGAATCATATGGAAATCTTGAAAGAATTTTCTGAACAAAGTAATTCTTGACTAGAAAAGCCGTTTAGTTAGGAAACTGTTATTTTGAGGACTGGACAAAACTCAGGGTTATTTGTATGAGTAGCAAAATATGATCTGTCTTTCCATTAAGAAAAGGTGAAGGGGACTTCCGGGTAATCATGGCTGCAATCTAGATGCCACACGCTTCCTCTCCCCAGCACCGAACGAAATAGACTACATCAAAGGAGCATAAAAATCACCTTTGGAGGAACAGAAAGACACCCCAGTATTCCCAGTACTCCACCGAGGCGAAGGTACGTGTGATTTGAACATTTCCATACTATAATAAGGAGGAAAAGCTTGCACAGAAAAGTGAACTGAGCCGCCCTTCCCCCACCTCACCTCCCCCACTAAACCAGTGTGAGCTACCTGAGCCCTCACCTGGACAACGAGTGAGTGGGGAACGTCTCTGTCTGGGGGGGGGGGCACTCCAGGGTCCTTGGGATCTGGGGACTGCCAGGAAAAAATGTCTCAGGGCGGTTTCACTGGAGAATCCAGGGCTTCAGCGGAGCTGTACTTGGGGCGGGCTGCGCTGAACATCTCTGTGGAGCTAAACACCAGGGGCAGACCACACGCTGATTATCTGGGCGGAGCTGAACACCTGGGCAGTGTGGCTGTGATCAGGGACCCAGCGCTCTAAGAAACCTCGGAGGATGGGAAGAATTAGTCTGAAGCAACCTAAATTCAGAGAAAAACCGCCCATATCACCCAGATCCCAGACCAAAAAGGAAAGGGGAATAAAACCACCAAAGGGATGGCTCACATGGCCCAAAATCAAGCCTCCAGGAAGAAAGGGAAAAAAGTGACTATTGAAAACTTTTATGGTGGAAGTACCCAAGGAAAAGAGGAGAATGAGGAGGAAATCCAAAAAAATTCAGAACATGCCTCCCAAAATGGAAACTATCAACAAGCTCTGGAAGATCTCAAACTGGAACTTATCCAAAAGATGGAAACCTGGAAAGAAAAATGGGAGAAAGAGATCAGCTGTCTGACAGATGAGAATGCTCAATTGGAAAAAGAACTCGAAGCATCGAATAGAAGGGCAGACAAGGCTGAAAAGCAAAACCAGTCCCTAACGACCAGAATTAAGCACCTCGAAGAAAGTGAGATGGTAAAACAGCAAGAATCAATAAAGTAAACCCAAAAAATTAATGAATTAGAAGAAAACATAAAATATCTCACTGAGAAGGTCACAGATCTGGAAAACAGAGGGAGACGAGAAAATCTCCGAATTATCGGTCTCCCAGAAAAACCTGAAAAACTGAAGCAACCTAAATTCAGAGAAAAACCGCCCATATCACCCAGATCCCAGACCAAAAAGGAAAGGGGAATAAAACCACCAAAGGGATGGCTCACATGGCCCAAAATCAAGCCTCCAGGAAGAAAGGGAAAAAAGTGACTATTGAAAACTTTTATGGACAATAAACTCGATATTATTCTACAGGAGATTATAAAAGAAAATTGCCCTCAAGTTCTGGAGCAAGGGGGCAAAATAGAAATAGAAAGGATTCATAGAATACCTTCTATACTAAATCCCCAAAAGACAACCCCTAGGAATGTAATAGCCAAATTCAAGAGCTTCCAAGTAAAGGAGAAAATCCTACAAGAAGCCAAGAAGAAGAGCTTCAGATATAAGGGGGCTCCCATAAGGATCACACACGACTTAGTGGCTAACACACTAAGAGACCGCAAAGCATAGAACACGATATTTAGAAAGGCAAAAGAGCTGGGTATCCAACCAAGAATCAACTACCCAGCAAAACTGACTATATACTTCCAGGGGAAAGTATGGGCATTCAACAAAATAGAAGATTTCCAAGCATTTGCTAAGAAAAGACCAGAGCTCTGTGGAAAGTTCGATATCCAAGCACAGAAAGCAAGAGAAACATGAAAAGGTAAATATGAAAGAAAGGGAAAAGGAGATAAATAAAGCTAGGGAAAGTGGGGGCAAAAAAAGGAAAAGGGAGGGGGGAACCGTCGATAATACTAAGATTAACTTCAAGAAATAGGGGGGGAATCAATAGAATAATCTTTCCCATATAAAGATACACATGGGAAGGGGAGGGGAAGAACTCTCATATGAGAAGGAGAGGAAGAGAGCGTGAAGTGGAATTACTAAAACCTTACTCTCAGTGAAATCAAATCTGAGAGGGAAGAACATCTAGATCCAGTGGGATCCTGAATTCTATCTTATCCATTAGGGCAAGAAAGAAAGGAAAATTAAGGAGGGGGTCGGGGGAAGGGAGTACAAAAAGGGAGGGAAGGAGAGGGGGGAAGGGAAGGGAGCATAAAAAGGGAGGGGCTAGAAAGGGAAGCATCTCAAGGGAGGGGACTGACCTAAAGTAAATCACTGGTTCAAAAGGATATAGCTAGGGAAGAAAGGTCAGAACTAGGGGAATATATCAAAATGCCAGCTAATCCACAAATGACAATCATAACTTTGAACATGAATGGGATGAAATCACCCATATAACGTAGACAAATAGCAGATTGGATTAGAACCCAAAACCCTACCATATGTTGTCTTCAAGAAACACATATGAGATGGGTTGACACTCACAAGGTTAGAATTGAAGGTTGGAGTAAGACCTTTTGGGCCTCAACTGATAAAAAGAAGGCAGGAGTTGCAATCATGATATCTGACAAAGCCAAAGCACAAATAGACCTGATCAAAAGGGATAGGGAAGCTAAATACATTCTGCTAAAAGGGAGTATAGACAATGAGGAAATATCACTAATCAACATGTATGCACCAAATGGTATAGCATACAAAATTTTAATAGAGAAACTAGGAGAATTGAAGGAGGAAATAGACAGTAAAACCATATTAGTGGGAGACTTGAACCAACCACTATCAAATTTAGATAAATCAAACCAAAAAATAAACAAGAAAGAGGTAAAAGAGGTGAATGAAATCTTAGAAAAATTAGAGTTAATAGACATATGGAGAAAAATAAATAGGGACAAAAAAGAATACACCTTCTTTTCAGCACCACATGGCACATTCACAAAATAGATCATACACTAGGTCATAGAAACATGGCACTCAAATGCAGAAAAGCAGAAATAATAACTGCAGCCTTTTCAGATCACAAGGCAATTAAAATATTGATCGGCAAGGGTACATGGAGACCCAAATCAAAAATTAATTGGAAATTAAATAACATGATACTCCAAAATCGGATAGTTAGAGAAGAAATCATAGAAACAATTAACAATTTCGTTGAAGAAAATGACAACGGCGAAACATCCTTTCAAACTTTATGGGATGCAGCCAAGGCAGTACTTAGAGGAAAATTCATATCCCTGAGTGCATATATTAACAAATTAGGGAGGACAGAGACCAAGGAATTGGAAATGCAAATCAAAAAACTTGAGAATGAACAAATTAAAAACCCCCAGAAGAAAACCATACTAGAGATCCTAAAAATTAAGGGAGAAATTAATAAAATAGAAAGTGACAGAACTATTAAGCTAATAAACAAGACTAGAAGCTGGTACTTTGAAAAAACAGACAAAATAGACAAAGTCCTGGTTAATCTAATTTAAAAAAGGAAAGAAGAAAGACAAATTAATAGCATCAAGGATGAAAAGGGGGATCTCACCTCCAATGAAGAGGAAATTAAGGCAATCATTAAAAACCCCAACTATATGGCAATAAATATACCAACCTAGGTGATATGGATGAATATTTGCAAAAATATAAATTGCCTAGACTAACAGAAGAAGAAATAGTTTTCTTAAATAATCCCATATCAGAAAAAGAAATCCAACAGGCCATCAAAGAACTTCCTAAGAAAAAATCCCCAGGGCCTGATGGATTCACCAGTGAATTCTATCAAACATTCTGAGAACAGTTAATCCCAATACTATACAAACTATTTGACATAATAAGTAAAGAGGGAGTTCTACCAAACTCCTTTTATGACACAAGCATGGTACTGATTCAAAACCAGGCAGGCCAAAAACAGAGAAAGAAAACTATAGACCAATCTCCCTAATGAATATAGATGCAAAAATCTTAAATAGGATACTAGCAAAAAGACTCCAGCAAGTGATTAGAAGGGGCTTCCACCATGATCAAGTAGGATTTATACCAGGGATGCAGGGCTGGTTCAATATTAGGAAAACTATCCACATAATTGACCACATCAACAAGCAAACCAACAAGAACCACATGATTATCTCAATAGATGCAGAAAAAGCCTTTGATAAAATACAACACCCATTCCTACTAAAAACACTAGAAAGCATAGGAATAGAAGGGTCATTCCTAAAAATAATAAACAGTATATATCTAAAACCATCAGCTAATATCATCTGCAATGGGGATAAACTAAATCCATTCCCAATAAGATCAGGAGTGAAACAAGGATGCCCATTATCACCTCTATTATTTGATATTGTATTAGAAACACTAGCAGTAGCAATTAGAGAAAAAAAAGAAATTGAAGGCATTAAAATAGGCAAGGAGGAGACCAACTTCTCACTCTTTGCAGATGACATGATGGTCTACTTAAAGAATCCTAGAGATTCAACCAAAAAGCTAATCGAAATAATCAACAACTTTATCAAAGTTGCAGGATACAAAATAAACCCACATAAGTCATCAGCATTTCTATATAATTCCAACACAGCTCAGCGGCAAGAACTAGAAAGAGAAATCCCATTCAAAATTACCCTAGACAAACTAAAATACTTAGGAATCTATCTCCCGAGACAAACACAGGAACTATATGAACACAACTACAAAACACTTTCCACACAACTAAAACTAGACTTGAACAATTGGAAGAACATTAACTGCTCATGGGTAGGACGAGCCAATATAATAAAAATGACCATCCTACCCAAACTCATCTATCTATTTAGTGCCATACCCATGGAACTTCCAAAAATGTTTTTTACTGATTTAGAAAAAAACATAACAAAGTTCATTTGGAAGAACAAAAGATCAAGGATATCCAGGGAAATAATAAAAAAAATACAAATGAAGGGGGTCTTGCAGTCCCAGATCTCAGACTATATTACAAAGCAGTGGTCATCAAAACAATTTGGTACTGGCTAAGAGACAGAAAGGAGGATCAGTGGAATAGACTGGGGGCAAGTGACCTCAGCAAGACAGTATATGACAAACCCAAAGATCCCAGCTTTTGGGACAAAAATCCACTATTTCATAAAAACTGCTGGGAAAATTAGAGGACAATGTGGGAAAGATTAGGCTTAGATCAACACCTCACACCCTACACCAAGATAAATTCAAAATGGGTGAATGACTTGAACATAAAGAAGGAAACTATAAGAAATTTAGGCGAACACAGAATAGTATACATGTCAGACCTTTGGGAAGGGAAAGACTTCAAACCCAAGCAAGAATTATAAAGAGTTACAAAATGCAAAATAAATAATCTGGAATACATCAAATTAAAAAGTTTTTGTACAAACAAAACCAATGTAACCAAAATCAGAAGGGTAGCAACAAATTGGGAAACAATCTTCATAAAAACCTCTGACAAAGGTTTAATTACTCAAATTTATAATGAGCTAAATCAATTGTACAAAAAATCAAGCCATTCTCCAATTGACAAATGGGCAAGGGACATGAACAGGCAGTTCTCAGCCAAAGAAATCAAAACTATTAATAAACACATGAAAAAGTGCTCTACATCTCTTATAAGCAGAGAGATGCAAATCAAAACAACTCTGAGGTATCACCTCACACCTAGCAGATTGGCTAACATGACAGCTATGGAAAGTATTGAATGCTGGAGGGGATGTGGCAAAGTGGGGACATTAATTCATTGCTGGTGGAATTGTGAAGTAATCCAACCATTCTGGAGGGCAATTTGGAACTATGTCCAAAGGGCGATAAAAGACTGTCTACCCTTTGATCCAGCCATAGCACTGCTGGGCTTGTACCCCAAAGAGATAATGGACAAAAAGACTTGTACAAGAATATTCATAGCTGCGCTCTTTGTGGTGGCCAAAAATTGGAAAATGAGGGGATGCCCTTCAATTGGGGAATGGCTGAACAAATTGTGGTATATGTTGGTGATGGAATACTATTGTGCAAAAAGGAATAATAAAGTGGAGGAATTCCATGGAGACTGGAACAACCTCCAGGAAGTGATGCAGAGCGAAAGGAGCAGAACCAGGAAAACATTATACACAGAGACTGATACATTGTGGTACAATCAAAGGTGATGGACTTCTCCATTAGTATCAATGCAATTTCCCTGAACAATCTGCAGGGATCTAAAAAAAAAAATACTACCCACAAGCAGAGGATAAACTGTGGGAGTAAAAACACCGATGAAAAGCAACTGCTTGACTACAGGGTTGGAGGAGATAAGACTGAGGAGAGACTCTAAATGAACACTATAATGCAAATTCCAACAACAGGGAAATGGGTTCGACTCAAGAACACATGTGATAACCAGTGGAATTATGCGTCAGCTATGGGAGAGGGAAAGGCGGGGGGGGGGGGGGGCGGGGGGGGGGAGGCGGGGAGGGGAGGAAAAGAAAATGATCTTTGTTTCCAGTGAATAATGTATGAAAACGACCAAACAAAATAATGTTAAAAAAAAAGAATTCTTAAAAAAAAAAAGAAAAGGTGAATTTCCTGACTAGCAAGAGAAGGGAGAGGATTGCTAATAAGCCATTAGTACTAGGATGGGAGAGAGTAAGGGACTGTATTAGAGAAGTAGGGGCATGGGCTTTGTTCCTCCTAATACTTAATTGCTATGATTGATATAGATTTAATATGAAGCAATATAATCTCCATTGTAGTACTAAAATTTTTTCCTCCCCCCAGGTTTCCAAGTAGTGTCTTTAGGCCAAATTTTTTACATCACATACACATACTGCTTTAAAATTTTTATTCATCTTTTTTTGGAATTTTTATTTTTATTTTTCTAGGATTAATACCTACTATAATATGCCTTTCCACCAGATTCCCTTCATCTCTTCTTCCCTTTCCCTTCTTTTCCTTTTTATTTGAAATGTATTTCTATAGCCAACATGTACATATGCATTTTTTCTCCTTTGAGAGTGGAGATGAGTCAAATGTCAGTTACTCTTCACCCCTTCCTGCTTGTTTATATGGATGTTTATTTATTCACCTCAATTAATTTCTCCTACTTTTCCTCTGTCTCCTCTCCCCACATTGTATTCTGTTTCCCCTCCCTTTCCATTCTTTTAAGATTATCAAGAAACGAGGGGTCTGAGGAACAACAACCCTCAGGGTCTTCTACCCAAGTCCCAGTCCGGGTGAAAGTTACTGCCTGGGGCTTCCGCTGCAGAGAGCCGGTAGGTCCGGGTGAAAGTTACTGCCTGGGGCCTCCGCTGCAAAGAGCTGGTCGGTCCGGGTGAAAGTTACTGCCTGGGGCCTCCGCTGCAGAGAGCTGGTCAAAACAACAGCAACCCTCAGGGCAGGCAAGACAGCCTCACGGGCTGGATCCTGCTATCCAAGTCTCAGTGAAAGTCTGTGCTCTCGGAGCTTGGGGAAGCGGCAGCCCATCCCCCCGCAGGCCGACGAAACAGCCTCACGGGCAGGGATTCTGAAGGCAACTTCCGGAAATCGAGCCAGGGGGAGAGTGTGGCCTCGTGGTCAGACCCTTCCATTCCAGTTCCAGTGAGGCATATTCAGTTTAACCCAGGGAACGCTCATAGAACCAACATCTGCCCAGGACTAAAGCCACTGATCACCAGACAAAGACAAGAAAAGCCAATCCTCCACGTTCAGAGATGACAAATTCCACAGAAGCACAGAAGCCCCAAAATACCAAGAAAAATAAGAAGAAAGGGGCAACTCTGGACACATTCTATGGAGCCAAAATACAAAATACAGAGCAGATAGAAGAAGATATACAAGAAAATTCTCCAAAATCTTCCAAAGGAAATAGAAACTCTCCACAAACCCATGAAGAATTTGAATCAGAAAGGACCAAAAAGATGGAAGCCCTCTGGGAGGAAAAGTGGGAAATGATGCAAAAGAAATTCACGCATCTACAAAACCAGTTTGACCAAACTGTAAAAGAAAACCAGGCTTTAAAGCAAGAACTAATAAAGCAAAGCCAAAACACCAAGAAATTAGAAGAGAACATAAAATATCTCACCGACAAGGTGATAGATCTGGAAAACAGGGGGAGAAGAGAAAATTTAAGAATAATTGGACTCCCAGAAAAGCCAGAAATAAACACCAAACTGGACATGGTGATACAAGATATAATCAAAGAAAATTGCCCAGAGATTCTAGAACAAGGGGGCAATACATCCACTGACAGAGCTCACAGAACACCTTCTACACTAAACCCCCAAAAGACAACTCCCAGGAATGTAATTGCCAAATTCCAAAGCTATCAAACAAAAGAAAAAATCCTACAGGAAGCCAGAAAAAGACAATTTAGATATAAAGGAATGCCAATCAGGATCACACAAGACCTTGCAAGTTCTACGCTGAATGATCGTAAGGCATGGAACATGATCTTCAGAAAGGCAAGAGAGCTGGGTCTCCAACCAAGAATCAGCTACCCAGCAAAACTGACTATATACTTCCAAGGGAGAGTATGGGCATTCAACAAAATAGAAGACTTCCAACTTTTTGCAAAGAAAAGACCAGAGCTCTGTGGAAAGTTTGATACCGAAAATCAAAGAGCAAGGAATACCTGAAAAGGTAAATATTAAGGAAAGGGGAAAAATGTTATCTTCTTTTACTCAAACTCTCTTCTATAAGGACTACATTTATATCAACCTATGTATACTAATATGTGGGGAAAATGTAATGTATAAATAGGGGGTAAAGAAAGACCAAATAGAATAATGGTTCTCACACAAAGATTCACAGGGGAAGGGGAGGGGAAGAAAACTCCTATAAGAAGGAGAGGAAGAGAGGGGGGGGGGGTTACTTAAACCTCAATCTCAGGGAAATCAACTCTGAGAGGGAAAAACATCCAGATCCATTGGGATCTTGAATTCTATCTTACCCAACAAGGGTAAGGAGAAGGGAAAACCAAGGGGGGGAGGGGGAGAGGGAGAACAAAAAGGGAGGGAAAGAGAGGGGGGAGGGGGAGGGAACAAAAAGGGAGGGACTAAAAAGGGAAACATCAAGGGAGGGGACAAGGGGGACTGATTCAAAGTAAATCACTGGACTAAAAGGTAGAGCCGAAGAAGATAAGGTTAGAATTAGGGAAGGCAATCAAAATGCCAGGGAGTCCACAAATGACAATCATAACTTTGAACGTGAATGGGATGAACTCACCCATAAAACGTAGACGAATAGCTGAATGGATTAGAATCCAAAACCCTACCATATGTTGTCTTCAAGAAACACACATGAGGCGGGTTGACACCCACAAGGTCAGAATTAAAGGATGGAGTAAGACCTTCTGGGCCTCAACTGATAGAAAGAAGGCAGGAGTGGTAATCATGATATCTGATAAAGCCAATGCAAAAATAGACCTGATCAAAAGGGATAGGGAAGGTAATTATATTTTGTTAAAAGGGACTCTAGACAATGAGGAAATATCATTAATCAACATGTATGCACCAAATAATATAGCACCCAAATTTCTAATGGAGAAACTAGGAGAATTGAAGGAAGAAATAGACAATAAAACCATACTAGTGGGAGACTTAAACCAACCATTATCAAATTTAGATAAATCAAATCAAAAAATAAATAAGAAAGAGGTAAAAGAAGTGAATGAAATCTTAGAAAAATTAGAATTAATAGACATATGGAGAAAAATAAATAGGGATAAAAAGGAATACACCTTCTTCTCAGCACCACATGGCACATTCACAAAAATTGACCATACATTAGGTCACAGAAACATAGCACACAAATGCAAAAAAGCAGAAATAATGAATGCAGCCTTCTCAGATCACAAGGCAATAAAAATAATGATTAGTAATGGTACATGGAAAACCAAATCTAAAACCAATTGGAAATTAAACAATATGATACTCCAAAACCGTTTAGCTAAAGAAGAAATCATAGAAACAATTAATAATTTCATCAAGGAAAATGACAATGGCGAAACATCCTTTCAAACCTTTTGGGATGCAGCCAAAGCGGTAATCAGAGGCAAATTCATATCCCTGAAAGCTCATATTAACAAACAAGGGAGAGCAGAGATCAATCAATTGGAAATGCAATTGAAAAAACTCGAAAGCGATCAAATTAAAAACCCCCAGCAGAAAACCAAATTAGAAATCCTAAAAATTAAGGGAGAAATTAATAAAATCGAAAGTGATAGAACTATTGATTTAATAAATAAGACAAGAAGCTGGTACTTTGAAAAAACAAACAAAATAGACAAAGTACTGGTCAATCTAATTAAAAAAAGGAAGGAAGAAAAGCAAATTCACAGCATTAAAGATGAAAAGGGGGACAGCACCTCCAATGAGGAGGAAATTAAGGCAATCATTAGAAATTACTTTGCCCAATTATATGGCAATAAATACACCAATTTAGGAGAAATGGATGAATATATACAAAAATACAAACTGCCTAGACTAACAGAAGAGGAAATAGAATTCTTAAATAATCCCATATCAGAAATTGAAATCCATCAAGCCATCAAAGAACTTCCTAAGAAAAAATCCCCAGGGCCTGATGGATTCACCTGTGAATTCTATCAAACATTCAGAGAACAGTTAACCCCAATACTATACAAACTATTTGACATAATAAGCAAAGAGGGAGTTCTACCAAACTCCTTTTACGACACAAACATGGTACTGATTCCAAAACCAGGCAGGTCAAAAACAGAGAAAGAAAACTATAGACCAATCTCCCTAATGAATATAGATGCAAAAATTTTAAATAGGATACTAGCAAAAAGACTCCAGCAAGTGATCAGAAGGATCATTCACCATGATCAAGTAGGATTCATACCAGGGATGCAGGGCTGGTTCAACATTAGGAAAACCATCCACATAATTGACCACATCAACAAGCAAACTAGCAAGAACCACATGATTATCTCAATAGATGCAGAAAAAGCCTTTGATAAAATACAACACCCATTCCTATTAAAAACACTAGAAAGCATAGGAATAGAAGGGTCATTCCTAAAAATAATAAACAGTATATATCTAAAACCAACAGCTAATATCATCTGCAATGGGGATAAACTAGATGCATTCCCAATAAGATCAGGAGTGAAACAAGGATGCCCATTATCACCTCTACTATTTGACATGGTACTAGAAACACTAGCAGTAGCAATTAGAGAAGATAAAGAAATTGAAGGCATCAGAATAGGCAAGGAGGAGACCAAGTTATCACTCTTTGCGGATGACATGATGGTCTACTTAAAGAATCCTAGAGATTCAACCAAAAAGCTAATTGAAATAATCAACAACTTTAGCAAAGTTGCAGGATACAAAATAAACCCACATAAATCATCAGCTTTTCTATATATCTCCAACACAGCTCAGCAGCAAGAACTAGAAAGAGAAATCCCATTCAAAATCACCTTAGACAAAATAAAATACCTAGGAATCTATCTCCCAAGACAAACACAGGAACTATATGAACACAACTACAAAACACTCGCCACACAACTAAAACTAGACTTGAACAATTGGAAAAACATTAACTGCTCATGGATAGGACGAGCCAATATAATAAAAATGACCATCCTACCCAAACTTATTTATCTATTTAGTGCCATACCCATTGAACTACCAAAATACTTCTTCACTGATTTAGAAAAAACCATAACAAAGTTCATTTGGAAGAACAAAAGATCAAGGATATCCAGGGAAATAATGAAAAAAAACACATATGATGGGGGCCTTGCAGTCCCAGACCTCAAACTATATTACAAAGCAGCAGTCATCAAAACAATTTGGTACTGGCTAAGAAACAGAAAGGAAGATCAGTGGAATAGACTGGGGGAAAACGACCTCAGCAAGACAGTATACGATAAACCCAAAGATCCCAGCTTTTGGGACAAAAATCCACTATTCGATAAAAACTGCTGGGAAAATTGGAAGACAGTGTGGGAGAGACTAGGAATAGATCAACACCTCACACCCTACACCAAGATAAATTCAAAATGGGTGAGTGACTTAAACATAAAGAAGGAAACCATAAGTAAATTGGGTAAACACAGAATAGTATACATGTCAGACCTTTGGGAGGGGAAAGGCTTTAAAACCAAGCAAGATATAGAAAGAATCACAAAATGTAAAATAAATAATTTTGACTACATCAAACTAAAAAGCTTTTGTACAAACAAAACCAATATAACTAAAATCAGAAGGGAAACAACAAATTGGGAAAAAATCTTCATAGAAACCTCTGACAAAGGTTTAATTACTCATATTTATAATGAGCTAAATCAATTGTACAAAAAATCAAGCCATTCTCCAATTGATAAATGGGCAAGGGAAATGGATAGGCAGTTCTCAGATAAAGAAATCAAAACTATTAACAAGCACATGAAGAAGTGTTCCACATCTCTTATAATCAGAGAGATGCAAATCAAAACAACTCTGAGGTATCACCTCACACCTAGCAGATTGGCTAACATAACAGCAGAGGAAAGTAATGAATGCTGGAGGGGATGTGGCAAAGTAGGGACATTAATTCATTGCTGGTGGAGTTGTGAACTGATCCAACCATTCTGGAGGGCAATTTGGAACTATGCCCAAAGGGCGACAAAAGAATATCTACCCTTTGACCCAGCCATAGCACTGCTGGGTCTGTACCCCAAAGAGATAATGGACACAAAGACTTGTACAAAAATATTCATAGCTGCGCTCTTTGTGGTGGCCCAAAACTGGAAAACGAGGGGATGCCCATCAATTGGGGAATGGCTGAACAAACTGTGGTATATGTTGGTGATGGAATACTATTGTGCTCAAAGGAATAATAAAGTGGAGAAGTTCCATGGAGACTGGAACAACCTCCAGGAAGTGATGCAGAGCGAGAGGAGCAGAACCAGGAGAACATTGTACACAGAGACTAATACACTGTGGTATAATTGAACGTAATGGACTTCTCCATTAGGGGCGGTGTAATGTCCCTGAACAACTTTCAGGGATCCAGGAGAAAAAAAAAACACCATTCATAAGCAAAGGATAAACTATGGGAGTGGAAACACCGAGAAAAAGCAACTGCCTGAATACAGAGGTTGAGGGGACATGACAGAGGATAGACTTTAAATGAACACTCTAATGCAAATACTATCAACAAAGCAATGGGTTCAAATCAAGAAAACATCTAATGCCCAGTGGACTTACGCGTCGGCTATGGGGGGTGGGGGTGGGGGGGAGGAAAAGAAAATGATCTATGTCTTTAACGAATAATGCTTGGAAATGATCAAATAAAATATATTTAAAAAAAAAAAAAAGATTATCAAGAAACAACGGAACTATTCTAGGCATTTTGTCTAATCAAATAACTTCTTTGTTCCTAGAAGCCAATGCATAAAAATATCTATCTATCTATCTATCTATCTATCTATCTATCTATCTATCTATCTATCTATCTATCTATCTATCTGTAAGACTATCTATCTAATCATCTCCTCATTTTAAGATCTGAGGTTTTTTTTTTTTGCTTTAGTCATTTATGATTGTTCATTTATCTTTTGTTATGTTTCTATTGACCTCTATATTAGTGCTTCAACATTGCTATGTAGCTCTAGTATTATAAACAGAACCACTTTGAATTCCTCTATTTCATTAAAGGACCATTTCCCATTGTAGGATTATAACTAAATTTGCTGGGTAAACCAAATTGCTTTTCAGAATGGGTGAATTAGCAAAAAGCTCCACTAATGGTGCATGAGTGTGTCTGTGCTTTCATAGATCCTCCAATATTCTTTTTCTTTTTTGTTTTGTTTTGTCATCTTTGACAATAAGATAGGTATACTATAGACCCTCAGAATTGATTCAGTTTTCGTTTCTCTTATTACTGGTGATTGGAACATTTCTTCTCCCCAAATAGCTTGAATTTCTTCTTTTGAAAACTATTTATGTTATGAGGAATGGCTTTTCCTTTAATATTTTCAACAATTTCCTATAGGCTCTAGAGATCATGACTTTATCAGAGAATTCTTAGATTTTTCTTAATTAAAACTATTTTCTTTCTACAGTAATCATACTGAATTGATTTTGAGTAAAGGTATTTTTCTCATTTAATGTGAAATGTTTTTCATTTACATTATTCATTTAATAAACAAAATAGTCCATTTTATCTTTTGTAATTGTCTGCATTCCTTATTTATTCCAGAATTACTGTTCTTACCTCTCATTCATAGTTGGGAAAGATATTTCTTTCCACTCTAATATTCCTTGCTCTTCACTTCCACTTCAAAAAAGACCTTTTGATATAATTAATAAATAATACATCTTCTTTTGCATTTCATTTGTCTATATCACTTGATTGCACTCCATTTTGCAGTCATCTATAAGAATTCATTTCATTCTTTCTCAATATTAGTATTTGGCTCATAATCTTCCCCCTTAATAATTTCTGCCTAATGCCTTTAAATTTCCATATACATACTGAAAGCATCTTTAAAACCCTGGTTTTCCAGGTCATCAGTTGTCTAATCTTTCATAATTCTACTTTTATTTTACCTCAATCATGCAGTCATACTAATATCTCACCATTACCAAAAACTATACTACCATCACCTTTAACTCTCAACTTCCTCTCTTTGATCTCTCATCACAACTTTCTATCTTCTTAATTTGTGATTCTTACCTTCTAGACCTTCTCTATGTTCTTTTTTATAATTTCCAATTACTTCACCCCAGGCTATTTTTCCTCTTCAGGACTCTCCTCCTCTTCTGTATTTGTAATCTTGTCAATTACAATTAACCAGATTACCTGTACAGTGTCTTCTTCCTTAGACTCTCATTCCCACCTAGTCTCTACTGCTGCTGAATGGCTAAGTTCCAGGCATGAGACATTTTTATAACTTACCTTCATTGTTCCTACTTTTGTGTGGTTGAATGAAGTTTGAGCAAGTCACATCATTCCACTGATTGGATGGACTGTAAATTAACATCTAATCTCACCAGGGCAGATAAGTGTCACAGTGGATAATGTGTTGGGCCTGGAGACAGGAGGACCTGAGTTCAAATCTGACCTCAGACACTTAGTTGTGTGACTTTTGGCAAGTTGCTCAAATCTCTTTGCCATTCTTTTCTCATCTATATAAATACACTGGAAAAGAAAATGGCAAAACACTGTGAATTTTAGATTTACTCCACCTGGCTCAGAACAGGCCAGAGCAGATCTTCTTCCCTTCTCTCTCTCTCTCTCTCTCTCTCTCTCTCTCTCTCTCTCTCTCTCTCTCTCTCTCTCTCTCTCTCTCTCTCTCTCTCCTAATTTTTTTCCTTCTAATTCCATTCTGACTTGAGTATTTCATTGGGATTTAGAATTTAAATCCCTGGTGACTACTAAAAATATATTCAGTCTCAACACTAAATTTTATCCTTAATGACACACTAGTATCTTTGACAATAAAATCCCAAATGGGGTCATGAAGTGCTAGACTTAAATAATGAATAAGTAAACAACATTCTCACCAGGAGTCAAACCAAAATTTAATAAACCTTTTAGTCTTTTCTAATTGGCTTTAAGTCACTCTACAAATAGTGCAGAGTATTCTATGCAGCTATTCTAAACATTTTATTCTTCCTTGAAAACCTCTAGACCAACTATCCTCACCTAACTCCAAAAAAGGGGAAAAGAAATAAAGCACACTTTTTCCCCCCAACTTCACATTTTCCCTCATTCTCTTCCTCCAATCTCTGATGAAGATGTAACTCTTCTTGCTAAAGCCTACTTCTTCCATCTCCTTTTGGAGCTTACTCTTTGGATCATTTCTTTCCTGTTCTCCTGTCTTCAATATTTCCTTATCCTCTGATCTGAATGCTTTTCCAGACATATTTCATATTACTCAAGTTTATTCTGTCTATATACTAGTTAAACAGGCTTACTCAAAATTTTATGTCTCATCTCTGTGCCTCTTCTGTATAGGATGTTCTCTGTGCCTGGCAAAGTCTCCTTTACTTCTGCCTCCTACATCACCTGCCCTTCTTAAAAACCTAGACCTAATGGGACCTCATATATCAAGGCTTATCTGACCCTCATTTTTATCACACAACTTCAAATTAGGGGCAATGCGTGGTATAGTGTATAAAGCACCTGAACAGGAATTTGGAAGATCTGAGTTGAAAACTGGCCTCAGATCCTTATTAACTCTGTGACACTGGGCATGTATAACTCAAGCCTGATTTGCCTCAGCTCTTCACATGTGAATTAGGAATACACTGGAGAAGGAAGTGGAAAAACATTCAAGTATCTTTGACAAGAAAACTCCATGGATAACGTCCACGGTGACATGAACAGTCAGGTATGACTGAACAACATAAAAATCTCAAATTCTCTTTTTTTCTTTATCTTTTTCATATGTTGTATTTGATAATAGAGTGTCAGCTACCAAAATGTAGGGCATGTTTTACTCTGTCTTTGTATCTCTAGAATATAACAGAGTCCTTTGCCCAAAGTAGGAGCTTAACAAACATTTCTAAATGAATTAACCTCAAAGTATTTTACTGTATTGGTCTCCCTTTAATTTTTTCCAACTAATAAACATTTATTGTTTCTTTAACTTCTTTCTAACTTGATAAAATAAACTCTTGCAATAAATTCGCATGATTAACCAAAGCAAGTTCTCACACTTATCCTCTCTAAAAAAATACGTGTATGATGCTCCATATTTAATACTCATCCCTCATTCAGGAGATGGATAGCATCCTCCATCACCAGTCCTCTAGATTGTGCTTCTGGATTGATTTCAGATTCTCTAATCCTTTCCTAAAATGTTGTGACAGAACTACACATGGTATTTCATCTGTGTACTAACTTGCACAAAGTATAATGGGGCTATTACTTTTCTTTTGAAAGGTATGCAGCTCAATTCAATCTTAGATAGCAATAGATTTTGTGGCAGCCATCTAAAATTGATTTATAATTAGCTTACATTCTAGTAATTCTCTACCTCAGTCTTTCTCAAAAAAATATTTCACCACAACTGTGTGGTATTTCTGAAGTAGATGTTTAGAATAATATATAGGATTTCCATTTATCTCTATTAAATTTCTTCTTATCAACTGTAACCTAATATCCTAAATTCTTGTTAAATCTTTTGGATCAGGATTAGAGTATATAACATGTTACCTATCTCTCTGAATTTCATGTCATCTTCAAACTTGACAAATATAACATTATCTGACTCCTTGATTTAAAAAAAATTATTGAATAGAACAAATCCCTTATATGTTCAACTATAGCAATATCCTTCTATCTAATAACAAAATAATGACTACCATTTGGATCTAGTTTCTAAGTCATTTTCATATTTAATCTAGTATATTAGGATCTAGTCTTTATCTCTATCTTGCCCACAGACCAAGCATGAGAGAATGTCATAAACATTAAGCTTTATTAAAATTTACTTAGAGGTAACATTATTCTAAAAATATGCTAGGTCACATGTATCTATTTGATATATACATTATAGGGCACTCAATTATCACCCATTTTGAAAGGCAGTTATGGTCAAATCATCTTAGATTTTCTCATTGCTTAGTTCTATCTAATTCTTCATGAAACCATATGGTGTTCTCTTGACAAAAATACTGGCATGGTTTGCCATTTCCTTCTCCAGCTCATTTTAGAGATGAGGAAGTGAGGCAAATAAGGTTGTGATTTGCCCAGGGTCACAATAATAATGTCTGAAGTGAGATTTTTATTCAGAAATATGAACCTTGATGATTTCAGGCCCAGCACACTGTCCATTGTGACACTTAACTATTCCAATTATAGCTCTTATACATCTTTAACTTCAATCCTCTCATCTTATAAATGAGGAATTTAGAATTCAGAGAAGGGAATTTAGCTTCCCAAGGTCACATATGCTACTGAATAGAAGAAGTATAGTTTGACTCAAATCTTCTAAGTCCAATTTTAAATTTCTTTCTATAGTACCATATTGACATCATTAGGAAATAAATACAACAAAAACATAGCGGTCATCATTGAGTTTCTATAATAATCTCATTTCATATAGTAATGAGAGAACATTTAGATCTTTAAAAATAAGAAAATACTGAATATTTTTGCATCCAGATATATTTAGTAATTATTTTATTATTCTTATATTTCTAGATAGTTTTAATGTAAATAAAGGTAGGGAGTGCAACCAAAAAAAGTGACAACAGCATATTTAAAATCAATTCTAAGAAAAGGCAGGACTAAGAGCAGAAATCAAAATGCTGGGAAACATAGCTGGTAATCATAACTCTGAATGTGAATGGAATGAACTCACCCATAAAGCACAAGCGAATAGCAGAATAGATAAGAATCCAAAACCCTACCATATGCTGTCTACAAAAAACACACATGAGGAAGGTAGACAGCATAGGGTATAAGTAAGAGGATGGAGCCAAATCTATTGGGCATCAACTGATAAAATGAAGGCAGGAGTCTCAATCATGATATCTGACAAAGCCAAAGTAAAAATAGATCTAGTTAAAATAAATGGGGAAGGTAAATACATCCTGATAAAAGGCAGTATAGACAATGAGGAAATATCAGTACTCAATATGAATGCACCAAATGGTATAGCATCCAGATTTCTAAAGGAGAAACTAGTGGAGCTCAAGGATGAAATAGATAGAAAAACTATACTAGTGGGAGACCTGAACCTTCCTCTATCACAGCTAGATAAATCAAACCCAAAAATAAATTAGAAAGATGTAAGACAAGTGAATGAAATCTTAGAAAAATTAGAGTTAGTGGATATGTGGAAAAAAATAAATAGGGACAAAAAGGAAGACACCTTCTTTTCAGCAGCACATGGTACATTCACAAAGAATGACCATGTACTAGGGCATAAAAACATTGCAAAAAAGTTCAAAAGAACAGAAATAATAAATGCAACCTTCTCAGATCACAATTCAATGAAAATAATAATTAGTACAGGTACATGGAGAGGCAAATAAAAAATAAACAATATGATTCTCCAGAATTGGTTAAAGAAAAAATCATAGAAACAATTAATAATTTCATTGAAGAAAAAGACAATGATGAGACATGCTTTCAAAATCTATGGGATGCAGCCAAAGCAGTACTCAGGGGGAAATTTATATCCTTGAGTTCATATATTAACAAATTAGAGAGGGCAGAGGTCAATGAAATGGGCATTCAAATTAATAAACCAGAAAGTGAACAAATTAAAAATCCTCAGATGAAGACTAAGTTAGAGATCCTAAAAATCTAAGGAGAAATTAATAAAACTGAAAGTCAAAGAACTATTGATTTAATAAATAAGACTCGAAGCTGGTACTTTGAAAAAACAAAAATAAGTAGACAAAGTACAGGTCAATCTAATTTAAAAAAGGAAGGAATAAAGCCAAACTGACAGTATCCAAGATGAAAAGGTAGGCATCACCTCTAATAAAGAGGAAATTAAGGCAATCATTAAAAACTATTATGCCCAATTATATGGCAACAAATATGGCAAACTAGGAGATATGAAGGAATATTTACAAAAATATAAATTGCCTAGACTAACATAGGAAGAAATATATTACCTAAACAACCCCATATCAGAAAATGAAATTGAACAAGCCATCAAAGAACTCCGTAAAAAAAAAATCCCAAGTCCTGTTGGATTTATAAATGAATTCTATCAAACATTCAAAGAACAACTAATCCCAATATTATACAAACTATTTGAAAGAATAAGGAAAAAAGGAGTTCTACCAGATTCCTTTTATGACACATATATGGTACCAATTCCAAAGCCAGGCAGGTCAAAAACAGAGAAACAAAACTATAGACCAATCTCATTAATGAATATAGATGCAAAAATCTTAAATATGATACTAGAAAAGACTCCAGCAAGTCATCATGAGAGTTATTCTATATTATGACCAGGTAGGATTCATACCAGGAATGGAAGGATGGTTCAATATTAGGAAAACTATCCACATAATTGACCATATCAACAAGCAAACCAACAAAAATAACATGATTATCTCCATAGATGCAGAAAAAGCCTTTGACAAAATACAAAACACTTTCCTAATGAAAACATTAGGAAACATAGGAATAGAAGGACTTTTCCTGAAAATAATAAACAGGATATATCTGAAACCATCAGCAAACATCATCTGCAATGGGGATAAACTAGAAGCCTTCCCAATAATATTAGGAGTGAAACAAGGATACCCATTATCACCTCTATTATTTAATATTGTACTAGAATCTCTAGCTGTAGCAATTAGAGAAGAAAAAGAAATTGAAGGTATTAAAATAGCCAAGGAAAAGACCAAGTTATCACTCTTTGCGGATGACATGATGGTCTACTTAAAGAATCCTAGAGATTCAACCAAAAAGCTAATCGAAATAATCAACAACTTTAGCAAAGTTGCAGGATACAAAATAAACCTGCATAAATCATCAGCATTTCTATATATCTCCAACCCATTTCAGCAGCAAGAATTAAAAAGATAAATTCCATTTAAAATCACCCTAGACAATATAAAATGCTTAGGAATCTATTTGCCAAGACAAAAAAAGGAACTATATTATCACAACACTATCCACACAATTAAAACTATATCTAAACAATTGGAAAAAAACATTGATTGCTCATGGGTAGGTCAAGCTAACATAATAATTAATTTACTTATTTAGTGCCATACCCATTGAACTACTAATTTTTTTTTTACTGAATTAGAAAAAATACATAACAAAGTTCATTTGAAAGAACAAAGATCAAGGATATCTTGGGAAATCATGAAAAAAAAATGCAAAGGAAGGAGGTCTTGCAGTCCCAGTTCTCAAACTATATTATAAAGCAGTAGTAATTGAAACAATTTGATAATGGCTAAGAGACAGAAAGGAGGATCAGTGGAATGGACTTGGGATAAATGACCTCAGCAAGACAGTCTATGATAAGATCAAAGTTCTCAGCTTTTGAGACCAAAACTCACCTTTTGATTAAACCTGCTGGGAAAATTGGAAGACAGTATAGGAGAGATAAGGTTTGGATCAACATCTCATACCCTACAACAAGATAAACTCAGAATAGGGAAATGACTTGAATATAAATAAGGAAACCATAAGCAAATTAGGTGAACATAGAATAGTATACATGCCAGATCTTTGGGCAAGGAAAGACTTTAAAAACCAAGCAAGAGCTAGGAAAAAAATCACAAAATGTAAAAGCAACATTTTTTATTATATCAAATTAAAAAAGATTTTGTATAAACAAAACTAATGCATCCAAAATTAGAAGGGAAGCAACAAATTGGGAAACAATCTTCATTACAAAAACCTCTGACAAAGGTCTAATTACTCAAATTTATAAAGAGCTAAACCAGTTGTACAAAAAATCAAGCCATTCTCCAATTGAAAAATGGGCAAGGGACATGAATATGAATTTTTAGCCAAAGAAATCAGAACTATTACTAAGCACATGAACAAGTGTTCTAAATCCTGTATAATCAGAGAGATGCAAATTAAAACAACTCTGAGGTGTCACCTCACACCTAACATATTGGCTAACATGACAGCAAAGGAAAGCAATGAATGCTGGAGGGGATGTGGCAAAGTTGGGACATGAATGCATTGCTGGTGGAATTGTGAAGTAATCCAATCATTCTGGAGTGCAATTTGGAACTATGCCGAAAGGGCACTAAAATACTGTCTGCTCTTTGATCCAGCCATAGCACTGATGGGTTTGTACCTCAAAGAGATAATAAGAAAAAAAGACTTGTACAAGAATATTCATAGCTAAGTTCTTTGTGGTGGTAAAAAAAATTGGAAATTGAGGGGATGCCCTTCAATTGGGGAATGGCTGAATATATTGTGGTATATGTTGGTGATGGAATACTATTGTGTTCAAAGGTGTAGCAGTCCAGCCCATAGGTATTATGGAGAGACAAGGATTGTGAGTGAGCACATGGCCATCCTGAGCATGGCAATGGGCTCTATTCCCAGCCTGGCTAAAGTTAGGGGGCGAAACCTTGCTTCCTCCTGTCTCACTCACCTGAGGATAATAACCCCACCTTCACCTTGTCATAATTTGCAATTATCCAATGGCAATACACTATGTATTGAGGCATCATGTAACTTATCAATATGTATTGAGCTCATTTGTATATCAAAAGAGAATAAAAGGAATGGGGAGCAGCCAGCTTGGCCACTTGGAGGAAGTCTACAGGTTTGCCAAGGAGCAACTTCTCCCCTTTCTCTCTCCTCTCTATCTTTTTCCCTGAGGCCTGGCCCTTCAGTCAGGCCTTCCTGTCTCTCTCTCGTTTCCAATGCTAATACCTAGCGTTATCTAACTCCTTTAGTTTCTAATCTCCTTTCCTACTGAGCTAATATTATCCTCTGGCCAGTGCACTGTTAAATTGGGATCATTGGATGGGAATAGCCTGAATAGTAACGTCCAGTGGTCGGAGAAGGCTGTGGCTCCCGAATATTAATAATTGATTACTGACTCATTTATTTACATCTCTAAGGTCGGCTCTTTCACGCCCTTTGCGGGATTCAAAACTTCTATCCTGTTTCTATTTTCCTACCTTAAAACTTCTTGCGGGCTGGGAGGTTTTAAAAGGAATAACAAAGTGGAGGAATTTCATGGGAACTGGAATGACCTCCAGTAATTGATGCAGAGTGAAAGGAGCAAAACCAGGAGAACATTGTACACAGAGACCAATACACTGTTTTACAATTGAATGTAATGGACTTCTTCATTAGTGGCAATGCAATCTGAACAACTTGAAGGGATCTATGAGAAAAACAACCACTTGAATGCATGGGTCGAGGGGATATGGTTGGGGATGTAGACTCTAAACGAACATCCTAATGCAAACACGAACAACATGGAAATTGGTTTAGATCAAGGACATATGTAATACCCAGTGAAATTGTTCATCAGCTACGGGTTGGGTGCGGTGAGGGGAGGGATGGAAACAATATGATTCTTGTAACCAAGGAATAATGTTCTAAATTGACTAAATAAATTAATTCAAAAGAAAAAAAAATAAGAAATACTGTTTTATTCTTTACCATATACACTATATAATACCAAAAAAGGGAGTTTTATTTATTTAAATACATTCTTTCTTTATCCTCTTTACCTTACAAATGTCTTTGTCTCTCTTTGTCATTGATTTTCTTTCTCTCTTTCTATTCCTGTCTTTAACTTTAACTCTCTCTCTTTAGCAGTTACTATTTAACATTTGTTCACTGTTACAGTATCTTTTACCTCTATTTGATGCTGAAATTTCTGCTTTAGATGGGATAGTCTGTCATTACATCTTTTGATGCATATTTTATTAATTTTGAAAAGGACAAGATTAGATCTAAATTCCTATGAGAAATTTCAAACCTCCTTAATGACCCTAAATATCTGTCTTTGAAACAAAGGCCCTCTTTGTTTCATAGCTGATGTTGCTTTGTGACTCATAATCATGGAACACAAAAATCTTTGAAGTTTTAAAAGTGAACGGATCAACCAATTTAAAAAGTCCCAAACCAGTTATAGTGTTCAAAATAGCTGTGAACTTCCCACCTCAATAAAAGTATCCTCTCATATTTATTTGAGTCTTTCCTGATCTTGTGATTTTGACACATTATTTTTTTCCAAAAATATTTTCCAGCAACCCTTAGAAACAATTTTTTGACAATGGTTTTCTGAAATTTTAGAATTCAGATTTTCTCCCTACCTACTCAGATCTCCCCACTCTTTGAGGTTGTGAATAGTTTAATATAGCTTATACTCATATGTTTATTAATACATATATCCATATTATTCATTTCATGATAGAAGACAAATCACATGAATAGAAATCCCATAAAGGACATATAGTAGAATATGGCATGATTGTATATGCACTTAGATTCCAACAGTTCTTTATTTGGCTGTAGATATTTTTATCACAAGTACATTGTGGTTATCTTGGAAACTTGTTTCGTTAACAATGGTTTAGACCCTCACAGTTGATCATAATATAATATTTGTTACTTTGCACGTTGTTCTTATGGTTCTGCTTACTTTACATTGCATCAGTACATATATTTTTTTCCATATTTCTCTGAACTCATCCTGTTCATTATTTCATATGGCACAATAGAATTCCATCACAACTGTATACCACAATTCACCAAGTGATAGAAAACCCCTCAATTTCTAATTCTTTTCCAATACAAAAAGAGTTGCTAAAACTATTTTGATAGAGGCAAATCTTTTGCTCTTGTCTCTGATCACTGAGGGATGCAGGCCTAGTAGTGGTATTGGGTCAAACGGTGTGCATAGTTTGGTGACTAAAGACCATTTCCAAATTGCTCTTCATAATGGTTGTATCCATTCACAGTTTCACCAAGAGTGTAATAATATCCAAATTTTCCCACATTCATTCCAACATTTATCATTCTTATTTTTGGTCATGTTAGCTGATCAGATAAGTGTGAGGTAGTATCTCAGAAATGTTTAAATCTGTATTCCTCTAGTCATTAGTGATTTGGGACATTTTTTCTTATGACTATGGATGATTTAATTTCTCCCTCTGAGCACCTCCTGTTCATATCCTTTTGTTCATTTTTCAATTGGGGAATGCTTTATATGCTTATTAATTTGATTCAGTTCTCTCTAGATTTGAGAAATAAGGCTTTTTGTCAAAGACAGTTGTTATAATTTTCCCCCTAAAATTGCAGATTCCTTTCTAATCTTAGTTACATTGATATTGTTTGTATAAGGTTTTTTAAATTTAATATAATCAAAATTATCCATTTTATTTTTTTGTAATAGTCTCTTTATATTGTTTGGTCAGAAATTATTCATAAGTCTGACAAGTAAACTTTTCCATGTTCCCCTGAATTTTTTATGGTATCACCTTTTATTTATAGATCTAATATCTATTTTGATTTTCTTCTGGTATATAATGTGAGGTTTGGCCATTATCTAGTCTCTTCCATACTGCTTTCTAATTTCACCAGCTGTTTTTGTCAAATAATGAATTCTTTCTCCAAAAGTTTGGATATTTGGGGTTTGTCTAATACTAAGTTGCTATGGAAATTGACTGCCATGTGATGATTACTTAATCTATTCGATTGATCCAACATTTTTTTTCCCTTAACCAGTAGCATATTGTTTTGATGTTTACCATTTATATTGTAATTTGAGATCTGGCACAGTCAGGCCTCCTTTCATATTTATTTTTTATTCGTTCCCTTGATATCTTTGGTCTTTTGTTCTTCAAGAACTTTATTGTTATTTTTTTCTAATTTTTATGAAATAGTTTTTGAGTAATTTTATTAAAATGGCACTGAATAGATGAATTAATTTAGCTAGGATTATCATTTTCATGATATTTGATTAGCATATCAATAAGCAATGTTTTTTTCAAGTTGTCTAGGTAAGAATTTATTTGTATAAAATGTTTTGTGATTATATTGATGAAGTTAATTTGTTTGTTTTTGCAGGTATTTTATAATGCTAGAATTATTGTGAACTGAATTTTCTTTTCTATCTTTTGACGTTAGACTTTATTAGTGAATGAAGAAATGCTAATGATTTATGTGGATTTATTTTATATCTTGCAACTTTGTAAAGTTGTTAATTATTATTAGATTTTTCGTAGATTCTCTAGGATTTTCTAGAAATGCCTTCATATCATTTGAAAACAGTGATTTGTTTCTTCATTGCCTTTTCTAATCCTTCAGGTCCTTTTCCCCCCCTCTTATTGCTATAGTGAGCATTTCTAGTATAATATTAAACAATATTGGAAATAATGGGCATCCTTGCCTTGCCCCTGATCTTTTTGGGAAAGGTTTATTTATATCCCCTAGTGATAATACTTGATTTAATCATTTTAAGGAAGGTTCCATTTATCACAATGTCTCCTAATGCTTTTATGCTGAATATATGTTGTTTTTTGTCAAATGCCTTTCTGCATATATTGAAATAATTATATAATTTCTGTTGGTTTTGTTATTTAAATGGTCAATTATGCTGATTGTTTTCCTGAAATTTCATCATCCCTGCATTCCTGATATCAAATCCACCTCATCATTACATAATTCTTTTGATAATGCTGTAATCTTCCTGCAAGCATTTTATTTAATTTTTTTCATCAATGTTCATTAGGGAGAATGGACTATAGCAGTAATGGTGATCCTTTTAGACATTGAATGTCCAAATTTTACCCTCACTAACCCCAGATAAGGGGTGGAAAGAAATGCTCCCATTACACTGCTGAGCAGAGGGGCAGGTTATGTGAAAAAAAATTCTTCAGGCACAATGGAGAGGGGGAGGATAGCAGTGCACTCCAACACACATGCCATAGGTTCACCAACTCTGGTCTATATTTTATTTTTTTGTTTTACCTCTTCCTGATTTAGGTTTCAATACCATATTTGTGTCATAAAAAGTGTTTAGATGGATCAACTATCTACCAATTTTTCAAAACAGTTTCTGTAGTATTGGAGTTAGTAGTTTTTTAAATGTTTGGTAAAATTCATTTGTGAATGCATCTGGCCCTGCATCCTTTTTCTTAGGGAGTTCTTTGATGGTTTGTTCATTTTCCTTTTTTGTAATATGGTTACATATTCCATTTCCTCTTTTTTTAAAATTGGGGTAGTTTATATTTTTCTATTCAACTTTTTCACTTAGATTGTCAGATTTATGGTTGGGCAAAATAACTTCCAATAATTGCTTTAATTTCTTCTTCGTTGGTTGTGATTTGTCTTTTTTTTTTTAATTTTATGTAGGTAATTTGGTTTTCTTCTTTTTAAATTCAAATTAGCTAAGGTTTTATCTATTTTATTTATTTTTTCATAAAATCAACTCCTTGTATTATTAATAGTTTGATTTTATTTTTATTTTTGTTTTTCAGGATTTTCAACTTGTTTTTTAATTGTGGATTTTATTTTTATATTTTTCTAGTTGTTTATTTTTTAGTTCTATGCCCATTTCATTGATCTGCTTTTTCTCTATTTTATTGATGTAAGAATTTAGAGATTTCCCTCTAAGTACAGTTTTGCAGCATCTCATAAATCTCAATGTGTTTTATTTCCTGTAACTCCTATAATTTTTCCTTTAGGAATCTGGATGCTATGACATTTGGAGCATATAGGTTTAACATTGATATTGTTTTATTGTTTATGATGCCTTCTATCTTTTTTTTTCTGGTGCCTTGTCTTGAGGTAATCTTTCTTATCTCTTTCAATGAGATTGATTTTTACTTTTCCTTTGTCTAAGATCATGATTGCTAACCCAGATTTATTTTATTTTCAATTTAGTTGAAACATAGTAGATTCTGCCCCAGCCTCTTACCTTTAGGCTATACATGTCTTCCTGATTTAAATGTGTTTCTTGTAGATAGCTTATTGTGGATTCTGGCTATTAATCTACTCAGTTCTCCTTTTACATTTTAGTAATGCATTCATCTTATTCATATTCACAGTTATGATTATCCACTGTGTGTTAACCTCCATTTTATTTTCCCATTTCCTTTTTTCTTTCTCTCCTTGTAGCTTTTCCCTCTTCTTAGATGTTTTGTTTTTGATGGTCACCTGCCCCAAATCACCCTCCTTTACATCCATTCCCTCCTCCCTTATTCTCACTACTCTCCTACTTGTCTCAGATTAAGACAGTTTTCTATACCTGACTAAGTCTTTTATTCCCACTTTGACCTAGTTCTGATGACAGTAAGGTTCAAACATAGCTCCCCACCACCACCATCATGTTCTCTTCCACTGTATTTGCTTCTTATGTGATTCTTAATGAGGGATCATTTATCCCCTTCTATCTCTCTTTTCTCTTCTCATGTGTTTCTCTTTCCCATTTTTTTTTCTTTTTTGATATCAGCTCATCTTAATTTCATTTCTTCCTTCTCCATTCTATTGGAAGTGTACTCCATTCTATTGCTCTAAGAGTGAACCAGTTCTTAAGTATGTTAGGGACTTTAGGTATCTTGTATACTTTAAAAAACTTACCTTTCTCAAGTATCATAAATATCTTAATTTCAATTATCTCCTTTACAGGTATAAATATACTCAATTCATTCTTATAGAAATATTTTTTAACATTATCTTTTTATACTTCTCTTGAGTGTCGAATTTGCTCATCATTTTTTCTTTTCAGCTCTTGTTTTTTATTCACTAAAGTATGAAATACTCTATTTCACTCATTTTTTCCTCCTAGAGGATTATGCTCAGTTTTGCTGGGTATTCAGTTCTTGGTTGTAGTTCCAGATCCTTGCTTTTTGAATATCATATTCTATTCCTAACAGTCCTTTAATGAAGAAGCTGTTATGTCTTGTGTAATCCTGAATGTGGTTAAACAGTATTTGAATTATTTCTTTCTGGCTTATTACAATGCATTATACTTGGCCTGAGCATTCTAGAATTTGCCTATAATAGTTCTAGTATATTTTATTTCAGTTTTGGTAGTTTCCCATAATTTCTAGTTTTCTCTAATGTTTGGGGACATCAGGGAAATTTTCTTTAATGGTTTCTTATAATGTGGTGTTTAGGCTCCTTTTCTAATAATTTCTTTCATGTATTTCAATGTTTCTTAGATTATCTCTCCCAGATCTAATTTTTAGGCAGAATTTTTTTTTTCAGTAAAATATTTTAGACATTCACCCCTTGCCTTTTTTGTTTGTTTGTTTTGTCTTATTATTCCATTGAGTCTTATGGATTCATTAGCTTCTATTTGCCCAATTCTAATTTTTAGGAAGGTATTTTCTTCCTTAAGTTTTTGTTTCCTTTACTATTTAGCCAGTCCTACTCTTTAAATATTGCTTTTTTTTGGTCTCTTTTTCTATTTGGCCCATTCTTTTCCTTAGGTAGTCATTTTATTCAATGTATTTTTTTTGCTTCTATATTCTTTCAGTATATTCTAGTTTTAAGGAGTTGATTCCATTAGTGAATTCTCCCCATAGCAGTTTGAGCTTTTCTCTCAATTCTCTCATTATTTTTTAAACTTATTTCCATGTTCTTCCAAGTGTTCTTTGGGGTTTTGATACCCTTTCAGACTTTCCTTTGAGGTTGAACATTTCCTTTTTGACATTGTTGTCTTCTTTTGAGTTTGCATTTTGGCCTTCCCTGTCACGAAAATGATTTTCTAAGTTTTTTTTTTGTTTGTTTGTTTGTCTTTTACTCATTTTCTATTTATTTTCTCCCATTGCCTTATCTCTGTCTTCTCTTTTCCTGAGTTTTCTTTTTTACTGGGACAGAGGATGCACTACTCTAATATTTCAGAGTACTTTCTGGTAGTTGGAGTAAGCCAGGTTGACTTTGTTTCCCACAGCATGCTTATTGAGAAGCTTAACGGTGTTTGATATAGCTATATTGAATACCCCATGCTACTAATTCCTCTACTGTTTCATGATCTGGGATGGTCCCTACTCTGCTGCTTTCCTACCTTTGCAAAGTGGTTTCAGCTAGGTAGATTCCCTGCTCTAGGCTTTGATACCTCAGGTACTCTATTGCCAAATGGGAGTAAGTAGATTCCTGAAGATCACAAGTCCCTCTCTCTGCTCCCTTGTAGCCTCAGAGCTCTGCTGCCTCATGAGTGTTTGTAGTGCTTCTACCTTTTCTGCTTTCTAAACCTGTGCACACTGACATGGGCTAGGATTTTTAATATTCTGCAGCTTCCTTGCCTCTGGCAGATTCACAGTGTCTTGGGCTGGTTCCAGTTCTTGTTCTTGTTCTCACAGATGCTATGATACCTGGGCTACTCTCTCTTCTTACCACAGTGAGATGTCTTTTTTCCTCTTTCCCTTTTTTTTAAGTGATTTATGTGTGTGTGTGTGGTGTGTGTGTGTGTGTGTGTGTGTGTGTGTGTGTGTGTAAGAATCAGTGAAGTGGAGCATCCTTTTCTCTGTATTTTAGCTCCATCATGCAACTCTCACAGAAAATATGTAAAGAAATATTTTCAGTATAATCAAGGAAGAATATATGAACAATAACATGTAAATGAAACATAAAAAAGAAATATAATGGCATGAATAACTGGATATGGAGGTGGGCTAATCATGTAGCAAGAGTAAAGGATAGAATATTGATATTCAAAATTCTTCATGGATATACAAAATAAAAGAAACAGAGGAAAGCATCCAAGGTGTTGGGTAGGTCTTCTAGAAAATATTCATAGCAAAACATGGACAAATACCATAAAGCAGTGATGGCAAACCTTTTAGAACATTTTAGAGACCATGTGCTGTGCCCCACACTGCAAACTACATTCTGTGCCCTGCCCCACCAGAGACCAAGTACTCCCCACCACTACCACCTTACTTCAGACAGAGGAGGGTGAAAGAGAGGGTAGTGGCCTAAGAGCTACACTCAGGGGAGTGAGTAAGCACAGAGGGGCAGGGAGGCATGGTGGATATGGGGAAGGGAATACCTTGTTAGAGTCCCTCTGCCTTTCTAGTAACTGGCTCTTCTGTGGACAGCAGGTATGCCCACAGAGAGGTCTCTGCATTCCATCTTTGATACCTGTGCCATAAGTTTACCATTAAGACTATATAGGAAGAGATATCCCAAGTGGTATATGATCTGTCTCATTGGATGCCATGCTGTTGAGGTCATGAATTCAAAGAAACACTGAAATGTTAAAGTTTCAAGAGTACATCAAGTTCATAAGAAATGATGACTATCTGTATCCTTCTATTTTTATCTTTCTGTGTGTCAGGAAGAGAATTTTCCTCTGCTTCCTTGCTTTGGATTCTTGTTGCCTATGTATATTTGTGTGTGTGTGTGTGTGTGTGTGTGTGTGTCTGTGTATGCCTGTGTATATGCCTATTTAAAACAAGAAAACGTCTCCAGTCATAGAACATAAAATCATACCTATTCTCAATGTTTACAAAAAATATATTGACATTCAAGGTGACCTTTCTGAGTTGTCCCCTTCTGTCAACAGGCTCTCAGACTCTCTTCACCATTAACGCAATATATGGTCTCTAATTACTCCAAGCACAGGGGTGATGAGCAATCTGACAATGATACCCTACTGATAACAGATGGCCCTTCACAAACACCTTTCCAAATGACACTATTATCTCTTGATCATATTTCAGAAGCACTGCTCTGCTCTACACTTTCCCTCATATTCTTGTTTTTGAATTTAATTCAATAACCCTTTATATATATTACATAAGAACTAGGGTAGGTCCTGGGCATACAAAGTGAAAAACTATAAAAACAGCTTACTTTGATACAGTGCCTTATCATATATAAAGGATTTTACACACATTCTCTCATTTGATTTTCACTGGAAACAAATCTATAGTCCAAGTACTACTATTTTAAGGGAGTAGAAGTATTTTTCCTCGTAATGAGGAAACTGAGGCTCAATAGCCTCTTATTTCTTTTTTTTTCCTTTTTAAGGTAGTTTTACATAGTTGCACAGCCACTGTTTGGGAGTTTGGCTTCGATTTAGTCTCTCTAATTTAAGATTATTTAATTTATGAGCTTTCTCACTAGCATTTCAAGTCCCACAGATTAATATGTTATAGTATCAAATGATTATATATATATAGAAGAATTAACTGAGGCCCAAAAAAGGTAAGTAACTTGCCCAATGTAAGACAGTGACAATGATGATGTTTGAACTCAGGTCTATTGACTCTAAAACTAGTGTTCATTCCATTGTAATATGGTTTTTTCTCATCATCCTCTCCAAATCTACCCCTCCTGAAAATATCCACATTTTTTAGAAGAATAATGCCATCTCTTCAGGCTCCCTATGTTCACAGCATTGTAATAAATGTTAAACTCTTCCAACATTTTTTTTTCTTCTCACCTATCAGCTGAGAAATCTCACACATCCTACCTCTATGCTCACTCTTTGTTGCCTTGTTTGGGCCAATATTGTAACAGTTCCAAAATTGTAATCCTTGCTTCAAACCATTGCAACTAAAAAAACCAACCAAACAAACAATAAGTGCCTACTGTGTGAAAGTCCCTGTTTGAGTTTTGGGAAAAACAAAGAGAAAAACTGAATTGCTCTTAATGTAAAATATCTTACTTTCTACTGAACTTCTGGTCTTTACCTTCTTTAATCAAACCTTGTAGAGCTGTCAAACTAATCTCCTTAAGTTACTGATATGACTATACCATCCCTTTGCTCAAAATTCTGCAGTGTTTCCCTACTGCTAATAGGATAAAATGAAACCTATTCACCTAGGCATTTAAAGCCTTTCAGGATCTGACAAATAGCTACCTATTCAGTGTTATTTCTCATTACTTCCCTTAACAAACTCTAGCTCTTTCCCCTAACTCTATATTTCAAATTCATAGTCTCTGAATTCACATAAACTATTCTTTAGGGTTAGTCTGTACTCCTTCCTCATTCCTACCTCTCCTAAACCATATCTTTTTACAAGAGTCTGCACATAAATCACTGATGCTCTGAATCTTTCCTGATTCCTCCATTTTTATCTCCCCTTCTCAGTGCATTCCAAAGTGGGGTTTGTGCACCCAAGTATGTATCAAAGATGAATAAAATTTAAACTAGTAAGAGCAGTACAACTGTTCATCACACTTATATGTGCCACGTGTCTTTGCTATTTTTCCCCTTGCCTATGCCTATTTCAGGTTGCATTACACTAAAAGATGCCTAACAATTAAGACAGATGTGAAGGCAGTTATTTCCCACCAGGCCTAAGCACATGGCTTTGCATATCTTTTTCTCCTTGCTGAATTGTCCTAACTCTCTACAGACCACAATAGTACACACTTGGTAAATACTATGATCCAAGTACAAAAGGTTCATTACTCTTGGGTTGTAGGTTTAGATTTCTTTTAATTACATCAAATTCTTTTCAACAGTTTAAAAGAAGTGGGTAAAATGAGAGAAGTCAGCTAACAGGCTCAATGGGTAGAATGGTGATCCTGGAGTCAGGAAGTCCAGTGTTCAAATCTGACCTTTGATATGCACTAGCTATGTAACCCTGGGCAAGTCTTCTGGATTTGCCTAATCTACTGAAGAAGGAAATGGCAAACCACTCCAATGTCTTTGCAAAGAAAACATTAGAAAAGATCATGAAGAGTCAGATATAATTGAGTGATTGAACTTACAACAACAACACAATGAAAGTAATGAGAGATACTTTGGGAAGGATCACTTCAAGTTAGAGAAATTAAGAAGGTTTCAAAGAGAGTAGAGTATCTGTGCCCTGTAGCTTGAAGAAAAAGAAGTATTTCAGCAGATAGATTTGGAAGGTTACCATTACTCAAATTCTAGGTTGCATTCATGATGGGGAAAAGTGCATTTTGTTTTCAGGTATAAGAGTAGGGGTCCAGCATACCTCAGTCTAACACCAAAAGCTTCCCAAAGTGTACAATGAAGGTGCAAATAATCATAGACATATTTCTTTGTTTTTAGCTCCTTCACCATTTGCTCAATTCTAATTTTAAGAAGTTATTTTCCTTTAAAATCCTTTAACTCTTCTAGGGAATTTCCTTATGCAATCTACATTTTTCTTTGAGGCTTTGCCTAAAGATATTTTGAGGTAATTGATTTTTTCTGTCTTTTTCTGTCTTGAGCTTCCTTTTCTGTATAGAAAGTTCTATGATCATTATGTTTTTTTTGTTGTTGTTGTTGTTTGCTTATTTTTCTAGCCTTCTTATTGACTTTGGATTTCATGTTGTATTGGACTCAGTTCACATTTAGGGTGGTGGTTGGGTATGAACCTCTTTAGTCATTTTGGTTAGGTCTACCACTTCATGACTCCAATTAGAGTTTTCTTGGCAAAAGTACTGGGATTATTTACCATTTCCTTCTCCAACTCATTTGATAGTCACAGTTAAGAGTCTACAGGTTCAGAGTAAATTAACGTCTTTCTCCCCTTTTATTTTGGTCTCTTGCTCTGGTTATTCTACTATAGGTTTATGTATAGCACTAAAGATTAGAACTGAATCCTCACACTTTTTTGGCTCATGGCCACAAAACTAAGTTACTAGAATATTTTCAATGTTCCCTAGATAGATAGGGCTCCTCTATTTTGTGAGCTAAATTGTGATCTAAAATTTGGTAATAGATAATGGAGCTGCAACACATCACCTTTTTCTGTGCCCAGTGCCAGTATAGGAATCCCTTTGAATCTTTATCTGCACAGGTGTTCAATCCCCTTAATATCCATGGATGCTTGGGTGTTCTGTGCTATAGTATGGGTGTGCAGTAGCCACATTATATTATCATTTCTGCCAGTTGTGTCACTGCCTCTGCTGCTGCTCCTGCTGCTCCTGTTGCTACTATTGCTGCTGCTGCTGAGTTATGCTCCTGGTCATTCCCAATGTTAGTGTCCACAGATATAGCTTTTCTATTTTCCTAAAAACACTTGGGCTAGAAAAAATATCTTATGCTAACTTTTTAAAATTAGTTTTCCCTGTCAGAAATCACTTGGTGCATTTTACAGATTGTTTGGGGGGAATATACTGAGAGAGCTACCAAAAATGCTAGCTTTCACTCTACCATCTTGACTCTGCCTTACTTAGATTTCTCTCTTGAATCAAAGGCATACATTAGGTGTGTGAAAATTCCTTTATGAACTTGGAAGGAGAAACACATTTTGAGAAATTGATGGAAATTAGATGATTATCCTATTGGAAAAGGTTTGGAGATGAGTTGTAAAGTCCAAGTCATACCCTGTGGGGGAAGGATATAAAACCATGCCATTTCAATATTCAGGATATCAATCTAATGGTTGAGAATCTTTGGTCAAATCTTTGAAAGAGAATCTCATTTTTTTTTCATGAATGTTCTCTATCCCCTCAACCATGTATTATTGACCAGAGAATGACTTTTTGAATTTCAACAGAGCAGAAGGTCTGGAGTTCTCAGCAGCATTCTAGAAGTATCCACAGAACATCATTGCCTGAAGAAAGTATTTGTATTGAGAGCTAAGTCAGACACACTGTGGAAAGGCAGTTTTAAGACTCTATAAGGAGCTGAGCAAAAAAGTTATAGATAAATGGAATTTCATGAAAATTCCACAGAGAAAAGATTTCCATTCACCTAGGAGCTATTGCTTTTCTTACTCCTATTCTGCACATGTTCTCTAAACCTGAGTCCACCTTTCCCTTCATTCTAAGTGTAATTTGTAAAAATAGACTTGAATCCAGGACTTCAATCCCCAGAATTCCTTGCTTCACTTCCCCAGAATGCTTTGCAATATCACTGAATTCTCACCTGGGCCAAGATCGAGAAGGGGTATTTAACCTGATTGGAAAGGCTTTTTTGACCTTTCCTGTTTCCACTTGCAAGCAGACGCAGCTCTTTTGATAATGTAGGTGAGGTTGAGTCTAGGCCCCTCTAGACCTAGACACGTGCTTTCTTATTCTGTATTTTCTTTAATCCTCAACCTTTAATAAACCTCAAAAAAATAATACTCCTTGCAGAGAGAAACTAATTTCTACCTGCCTCAGTTTCCCCTAAATTTTAATCTTAACAAATTGCAAAAGAATATGTTCAAGCTATTTTTGAGGGAGTGTAGCGTCAGTAGCTAGACATTTTTAGTGCCAGCTTCAGGTCCCCTTTTCCCATTGAATAGTTATGTGACCATGGAAAAGAAATTTTGTATCCTTTGGACCTACCTCATCTATAAAGCAAGGAGACTGAATAAGATGATCTTTAAGGACACTTTCAATTCCAATATCCAATGATTCTGTTATTTAGCCAAAAGTACTGTGGGAATTCAGAAGAGGGAGTTATTACTTATACCTGTGCATAAGGAACACAAATCAAGCAAGCTTTGATGATAGAGATTCTACTTGAGTTGACCATTTGAAAAAATATAGGAATTGGATGATAGGAAGGACCATCCAGATAAAGGTAATATTATAATCAAGGACATGGAGAAGGGGGAAAAATAGGGGTATATAGATGTAAAATAGCTACATTTCTGTAGTGCTTTAAATTATGAAAACTCCATATGTATTATTTCAATTAATCTTCCCAATGAGCCCATGAGGTAGACACTGAAGGTATTATTATCCATATTTTACAGATAAGGAAATTGAGGCTAAGATAAGGTAAGTAATTTGCTTAGGATAACACAGCTAATAAGGGTAGAAGTTTGAATCCAGAACTTCTCCCCAGACCCAACACTATCTACTAAACCACATTGATTCTCAAATATACTCCATGTTTATAAAAGAGAGAGATTAAAAAAACATCCTGGAAAATTCAGGTGGGAATAAACTGTGAAAGAAAGTCTCCAAAAAGGAAGCAATCTCACCAATTTCACAAGAATTCAAAAAAAAATGGGTAGAAATAAAAACTAAGAAAAGGACATTGAATTCAGTTATTGGGTTCTACGGTGCTATATTTAAATAAGAGTTAGGATGAGTTCTGTGAATAGGTCTATTTCACTCAGTTTCATAGCAAAAAAAAAAAAAGGAAGAATATTATGTAAAAAACTTTTTTTTAGTTTCCATGGAATGCATGGAACCATTCTTTTCTACTCACAAAACAATGAATAAATGAATCAACTCATAACACACACATACCATACCACATTATACCCTGGTACATCCAAACATGATCCTCATTGAAGGATATAAGGGATAAAAATGCATAGAACCAAATCCATGAAGTCAAGTGTCACTTGATGACCAGATGTCAACTTGGATCATCAAAACTGTCATTTAATAACTTCTGAATTACCCTTTTCAAACAGGAACAGTGTTCTCTCTGAGTTAGGGTAACTGCAAAGGGTTTTAAATAACAAAACATTTGCTCTCATCCTGTCCCTTGTCACAGCAAAATCTGATTTTTCATAAACCAATTTTTGCTGAGGTCTTGAGTCTTATATGTCAAGGTTTATTTAGCCTAAAACCATTTTTAGAGCCAGATTATAAACCTCTAAAATAGTTCTATTATGAAAACACTGACACAAACTTAGCCATAGTAATATGAATGGCACAAGCATAATACATTGAACAAAGCATTAGTCATTAGCTCAAATAGCTTGAATTCCCCTCATTGTTGTTCATTGTCTTCAATACATTTGCTATGCTGCCTGTGGTGACTTTCAGTGCTACTTAACTATAGCCTGTCCTCCATAAAATCCTGAGCAAACTATATCCAATTTCAAACAGACAAGGGCTAATTAGTACTATTTTGTCATTATGAATTTATCCCAATACATATAATATATATGTTCATATATGCATTATGTTATTCCTATATATGTACATAACACAAATGCCTATATTATGGATAGAATAGATTTTAAATGTGCATTATATATATATATATAGTTTGTGTGTTTTATATAGGCATAATTTATCTGTAATATGTCATATTTATGAATATGTGAGAGAAAAAGGCCACTATAAAAAGAAAACACATTCCCCTGCACTTACTTTACACTAACTATAAATGCTCCAACTTATAATTATTTTTGTAGCAATTCTTTTTGGATTCTTTGCTAAGCATCTACCTTAACAACAACAAAAAAGTCATTTGCACATTTAGGGAAGTATAAGGAAGACATAGATTTTTGCTCAATTTCTCTCTTAATGTGTTCCTTCAACTGTGGCTAGAAACAAGAGAAAGCTTTCCTAGAATCATGAAAGTCTTTGGACTAATGATGATGTGGATAATAATCAAATGTATCAGAAAATTAAAAAAAATCTTGGCCAAATGAGTAATCTGTCAGTCTGTATGTGCCTAGAATTGGGTTATAAAAAGCTACACCGGTTGATGTCTGACCTTCAGCCTCTTCAAAAGAGAGAATGAAATACAGACGTAATTCTTGAGCAGATTATGCTAGCTTAGTAAATCAGGATGGAAATTTGAAATACAGAACTTTCTTCAAATACAGATAATCAAAAGAGAAAACAGCACAAAGGACAGAATATCTTTGTCTTTATTTTAAGGGTTGTGATTTCTTCTTGGAAATTTCTACATAGGGACAGACATGATGGTGCAGCAATAAGGTAGGAAGAGTACCGATTGTTAACAATACTACTATTTTTAAAGCAACTGTCTAATGAAAAGTTTGATAAATAATGCAAAGATTAAGTTCTAATAAGACAGGAATACATAAATATACATAAATGGACACCAATTTCAAGATACACATGCTGACCTATTAAGTAACGTTTAAGTCAATATATGAATAAAATGTTAGTGGGGAAAAAAGAAGTAAAGACTTTAATAGATTCACTTTGCTTTCTTACTTCAGATATGAAAAAATGCATACAATTTGGACAACTATTTGCTTAGTTTTTGAAGGATAATACACTCTGAAGTCAGGCATGGGTTAAAAAGGAAAGAGTAACTCTTAACTTCACCTTTCTTCTCAAGAATTAATGCTCCACCCCAAATTGCTAAGTGGGAGAGTGAATTTTTAATTATGACCCAATTTGTATAAAAAGACAGAAAGCTCCTTTTTCTCAGATGTCAAGTTAGCAATCATAAAATGAGACAATAGTGTCTCATTATTCCCAAACTCAGAAAAGAAAAAAATATGCATAAGTATAGTGGAGCTGTCAAATACTGCAGAGTAGATCCAAGATCCTTTGATTTGACTTAACATTGTACAGGTACCTGTTCTAAACTGGCAGACACTAATGAGAATTCACTGCTTTTAGCATAGTCTGGTTATTAATACATTGTATTTTTTGTCCAGGTTACGAAAAACCTTTCTAGGGTCACAAATGCTTGACTTCTTCGTTTTCCTGTATGTATGAAAGTAGTTTTGGATATATCTATTCATCTTTATCTCAAAGGTCTCACATTTTTCCTCTTTTTTGTCATTATACTCAGTCATTCTATAAACATTTATTAAATGCCTATTATATTACAAGGAGAATGTTAATAACTTGAGATACAAAGAAAGGCAGAAGGGAAGGTTCTTAATCTTATGGAGCTCACAGTCTGATTGGACAGACAGTATCCAAAATTTTGTAAAAAAAAAAAAACAAGCTAATTACTCAGGATAAATTGAAGAAAATCACCTATAATTCTAGTGTTAAGGGAGAAAAATAAAGGCTTCTTGTACAACATGGGGATTTTAGCTTAGATTTGAAGGAAGTCAGGAAAATCAGGATACGGGAATGACAAGGAAGATAATTCTACATAGTGAAAATATCTGACATCAGAAGAAGGACGTTTGTGTAAGAGGAATAGCAAGGATGTTAGCAGTCTGAAGAGACTTTGGATAAAGTCCTGGTAGAAGCAAGAGTAAGATTCAAAGGTCTTGAGATGAAGAGTGAGTGCATTCTCTTCATAGGTGGTAGAGAAGATATCAGAGACCTTTAATAGGAGAACTACTATTTATAAACTGCTGTTTATTTTTAAAATAATTCCCAATTATCTTTTAATCCAGTTTCAGCCTATGGGCTATGTTTGACACTTCTGATTTAGATAATAGAGAGCCACAGAATGTTTTTGATCACAGGGCTGATATAGAGATAACCATGTATTCAAAAGGACATTTTGATTGTACACAGTAATAGCAATAATGTATAATGTATAATGATATGTGAATAAATTAACTATTTTCAGCAATTCCAGGATTCAGAACTCCAAAGGACTCCTGACAAAAAAAAAAAATCTGGCACCATACAAGAAGCTGAAGGAGTCTGAATGAAAACTGAAGGATATCATTCTTCATTTTTTTCCTCAGTAATTTTTTTTCTCCAGTGTAAGTGATATCTGTTTTCTTTCATAACATGATAAACATGGGAATATTTATGTGAAACCTAAATTATATTACCTGTTGTCTTGGGGGAGAGGTGGGAGGAAAAAAGAGAACATGGTCTGCAAAATAGTATAAAATGATTATTAAAAATTGTATCAAAATGTAAAAAATCAAATTTTAAATAATAATATTTTGGTGTTTATATGAAAAATTAATTATAGAGGTAAGAACATAGAAGCTAGACTGTCTTTCATAAAAAATAGTTGGCCCAGAAATTTCAGATATGTAAAGCAGGTGTTCTGAGAACATTTTCTTCCCTGAGTAACTTTTTAATGGTCCAATATGATAAGATATTAGTGATATACTTTCAGGACTAAGATTTTTGGGGTGTTCAGGGAGGACTTGTATCTCTGTATAATGACTTGCCAAGCATCAACTTCTGATATCTACCAGTTACCTCTCACCTGTGACTCCAAGAAGTGGTAGCATGTACAGCACCCATAATCCTGTAAAGGTCTTGATGAATGTGTTAAAATAAATTGAGAGTAAACAATAAGGCTAAAACCCATTAGTGATTTAATGAGATAGTTACCCTCAAATAGGTGAAGACCTCCCCCAAGGAATGGAAGGATGAGAAAAATTTATTCCAGCATCCATGGAGGGAGCTGAAACTGGTACCATGGAGCACTTATAGCTTAGTCAGACATCTAAAAAGTTAGTGTCATCCATTGCTTCCTGGGCCATTGCCAGTAATCCTGACTTTTGTGTTGCCCCTGGACTTTGACAACTCTTGAAGAGAGAGTGATGCTGATAACTTTGTATAACTCTACCCCACTTAAGCTCAAATCAAGACATTAACCCTTGATATCATTGAGATTCTCTCTGAAATGAAGATGCAACAATCTCAAGGACCTATGTCTTGATTTATCAGTTACACAGAAACATAGATGTCATATTCATTAAATTTACAAATTCCATAAAGATTTATGGGATTTGAACAGTTTAAACCTTTGGGCTATCTCAAATAAGATAAAACCAAATATGGATAAATAGAACCTCTTGAACTAAAAGTATAAAAAACAACTTCAAATGTAACGTGTTAGGGTAGGTCAGTAGAGCTTGTTTAGAGTTCTAAGCCTGCAATTGGAAGGATCTGCATTCAAATCTGAATTCATTCACTTTCTAGTTGTGTGTTTCTGGGCAAGTCACTTAACCTGTTTGCCTGTCTTAGAGCTGTTACTAAGGCAGAAAGCAAGAGTTTTAGAAAGTTTTAGGTGGTACACTTCAAAAATTGTTCTAATAAATATATTGTGGTTTTAGTGTGCTATAATCTCAATATGTGCTATATGCAAAATTAAACATAATCTTAGTCTCTATTAGAAAGTGCATAACTTCTATGAATTTTCAAGGTTATGTCTGGATTCATTTTGTCATTATCAAACATCATCTGGAATGTTGTATTCAGTTCTCTGTATCATGGCTTGAGGATATTGATAAACCGGAGTGTCCAGAAGAAGAAAGCCAGAATAATGAAAAGTTAATGATCCTGTTATTGGTTGAAAGAACTAGAGAGGTTTAGCCTGAAAAAGATAAGTCTATGGGGAATGTCTTCAAGATATCTTCAAATATTTCAAGTATTCCAAGGACATTATGTGAAGGAATGTTTTGACTTCTTTCCCCTGTCTGGCCCTAAAGATGACAGAATCATGAGCAACTGGTAGAAGTTACAAAGAGACAAATTTAGACTTTATTTTGGTGGTGGGAAAGTACTTACCAATAATTAGAGGTGTCTAAAAATAGACAGGGCTACCTTAAGTGATGGTAGGTTTCCACTCCTTAGAGCTCTTCAAGCAGAGACTGAATGACCACATATTAGGTATGTTCTAGTGGGATTCCTTTTATGGATGAGTTGGAGTATCTAGACACTGCAGTCCCTTCTAAATTTCAAATGTTGTGACTATATTTCCTTTTTAAATGAAGACAAAGGACTTTCACATGTTGATATGGAATTTTAAATAGTTTAGGCTAACAATACCCAATGACATTACTGAAATGTATTTTTCCAAGTCTCCATAGACACAATTAAAAAGAAAATTTTAACCAGAGGCTAGTTGGGAAACAAATGGTCATTTACTATAGCTAATGGTATTTCTAAACCAACACTTCTCATTTGAATCATTCAGTCATCAATTCTGTTCAAGTTCCAATGGGCAGTGAACAGAAAACAAAAGAGTATTTCTAACACAATTACATTTCTTGTTACTACTGCATATTATTTGCCAAGTTTAAAAGACATTGCAAATTGATGAGATTTGAACTCAAGATAAACACATTGGTAAATTAAGTAGAGGTTTTTTTGGCAACAATATAGTTTTTTTTGAGAGGAGTTAGAGAAGTAAAGGAAAAATTTATTATGTGATTCTCTTGAAAATAAAATAGCTCTTTTGGTTCACTTTTAAGTATAAGAACAACATGGATTTCTATAATCAAACCAGTATTTATATTTTAAGGAGAAATATCTTTATTTTAAAACAAGAAAAAAATTGTGAGTCATTTGGCAAATCCTGAGTATAGATTTGCCCATCTCCATTCTTCCTCGCCCCCCCCCAATCCACTTAATGAACACTATTTTGAACAGAACACCTGCTTAATTAGTAGTACTGACAGGAACAGATTCAGTGCAATACATTTCACTGCACTTAAACAATGGATAAATGGCACACCTAGTCTGTTTAATTGATGTGTGCAGTGCTTCCTCTAGACTAATCACAGTTGTTGCCAGGTGTGAACTAGTTCTGGCTCTTTAGGAAAATGTTTCATGGTGGGGCCTTTTGTGTATTTGATGCTATTATATGCTTGCTGGTGCTATTAAATATGTGAACTTAACTCACTGTAGTTCACAAATGTGTATAATGTTCTAGGGAGGGCAAATTTCAAGCAATTTATGAAACATGACTATCTTCCCAAACTATGGCATTCAGGTACAATTAAGCAATCCTTTAATTTGCAGTTTTGTCTCCACTGATGACCCATGCCAATTGAAGAGCTTCTCAGTAAGGCTACTTCTATGCATGAGTGGTTAGGTTCTCTCAATTCAATTGGAATCAACAAGCATTTATTAAATGCCTACTACATGCCAGACACAGTACTCTATGCCCTGTTTCTACACCCACAATTAACAACTCTGTTCTTTTATCTTTTCTTATGTGTATTAGTTTTATTCTGTTGTGGTTCAAAAGTGTAGCGATCTCTGACTGTTGTGATTTTGTACCATTTTAAACAGAGGGAAAGACTGTGGACAATTCAAATTATTGAAGAGCCATAATTAATCCAGGGACTTAAAAATAAATAACCACAGAGAGCTCTGAGATTCAGTCTTTGACTTTTCTTTGATGGGAAGACAATCTGGTCTTCCAACCTATGACATTCTGGGCCTAAAGCCATACTAGCGGTCAATAAATATCATGAACCACAACCAACCTGATTTTGATTACTCAGTGGTTAGAGAGCTGAAACCCAAAGCCTCTAAAAAGAACCCTAAGCTTGTGACATTTACAAAGCTGTTTCGAAAGACAAAACAGGTATGAAAGGTCATGACTACCTAAGGCTTTGGGGGAGGGGGGGCAAAAGGAGGGAGATGTTCATCCACAGGAAGATTAAAGGATTGGAAGTTTTAGAGAACAAAGTTGGTATTTTTTCTGTAAACAAGTAAAAGGTGTATACGAGTTGATTTCACTATAAATGTCCTCTAGTGTAGTTTTCACCTGAGGAAAATGATAATAATGTAGAATAATCCTTTTGATTTCAAAGTCAGTTAAGTTAGCAAAAGCACCTTCCTTTCTTTGTGAAATTCCTGATAAACTAATTTCAAAAGGTTTGGGCAAAAAGACTCAGTGTTTTCATCATCCCTCCATATTCTAATTTGGACTGCACATTAAGTGTTTGTACCTTTATCAGCCCCAGGTGAATAGCTTACATTTTGTAAACCTGTAACAGTAAGACAGGGGTTGGTAACTATTATTCTTATAAGGAAAAGTGGTAGATGAATAATCTAACTAGTTTCCTATAATACTTCAAGTAAAACTTCTTAGTTTCTGTATTAAAGTCCAGGAATGAGAGTTTACAAATTCATGAATCAGGGTTCCATTAACACTGTCAATCATTTTTACTTTGGTTATCAACTTTAATAATTTGTCTATTTAAGTAATCTTTTTTTAGTGTCAAAAGTGCTTTTCATTAATAGTCAAATGAATTTTTAAAGTATCAGATTTGTATTTTTTGCATTCAAAGTAGAAAATCTGTCAAGACCTTCACATGATATTAAAGGAGATACAGCTTAGCTTAGAAGAGAGGGAACTAACTCATGACTGTACACTTCCCTACTCAGGCAGTCTTGGCTTCAAATCTAGTTTCTGATATATATTCAGTAGTGACTAACTTGTTTAAAGGTTTTAGGGTACCACATTGTCTCTGAGACTCTATCTGCCAAGTCCCATTAGTAAAAGGATTTTCTTCCCAATACATTCTGACCAGAAAGAACAACAAAAATGAATGTTCTAATGATGCTTCTTTTCAACTAAGAAATTAAAAGTACCTGAACCACTAGATTTTGAATCAAAGCAATTAGATTCAAATTTCAGCAATATTTCTTATCATTTGAATGACTTATCTCCTCTAGGCCTCAGTTTATATATATATATATATATATATATATATAGTGAGAGATTTGGAGTAAATGGCCTGAAAGATACCTCCTAATTCTAAGTCTATGAACATAAATTAGCCAGTAATATTTTATGAATATATGTGTGTATATACCATATGAACATATATAATGCTTTTCAAAAATTAAATTGAAATGCAAACATTTGCTATTGTTATTGTTATTTTCCAATTACTATCCTAGGTCATAGAATTAAAAGATAACAAAATAAAATAGTCCCTGATTTCAAGAGGTTTGCATACTATCAAGGAATTGTGAGAATGAAAATTAATATATAATAATTCAAGTATTATATTCATAAAATTTATTAAAATAAAACTAGAGTTAAAAAGGAACTAACTAACTAACTAGACCTTGATCTCAAGGAAGAAGAAGAGAAGAGGGAGGAGTTGCAGAAAATTATACAAATGTGACCACACAATGTGGTGGAGAGATGAGAGGAATTCTGGGAAATACTGAAGGACTTCTTGGGGATGAAGTCCAAGTGTTCAAAATTCTAATTAATACATAATACAATACACACCCACGTATATGAAGACACAAAATTTATACAAAATATATATAATATATTTGGTGAATGGGAGAGACACCAGCAAGGATGTGTGTGTGTGGGGGGGGGGGAGGCATGGTGGTAGAGGAGATGAGGGTCAGGGATTAATTCTTCACAATAAATGTATAATGAGATTTGGAATTCATTTGCTAATTTGGGGGCAGTTTTTATCTTTAAGTTTGTAATCCTGGCTCTAATTATTTTATTATGACAATCAATGAATGATTTGACAAGAGCCTGAAAATCATAAAAAAAATCCTATTCATGTGAGTTCAAATACCCTATGATTATTTTCATGCTCAAGAAATTCATCAATTAATATGGTAAATATTTATTAAACACCTCCTCTGAAAACATTTTGCAAGATTCTAAGGGAGATATAAAGATAAAACAACACAATGTTTCTCTCCTAGAGATGTTTACAATTTAATCTCTCTGTATCAAGCAGAACAACAATTAATAACTTCATTAGAAGTATGAACTGAAATTTATGCTCAGTCTTAAAAAAACAAGCAAAACATCTGAAAAGGTCAAAATTAAAAGACTACTTTAATGCTAAAATCTATTGTATATTTGATAAGAAATTAGCATTCAGTTATTTGGTACAAAGCAGCTGTTTGCAGTAAACATTTTTGTTTTGATAACAGTTGTTGAAAACTATAGAAACAAAAGAATTAGGAAAAACCCTTTGAGTTACAATCTGAATTTTTTTAAAAGCTTATTTTACTGTTGGACCATTTGCAAAAGCTGTAGTAAAGATGATTAAAAAGGAGAAAAAGGAAACAGTATTTGCATTCATTCTGGTAATAGAATATGAAATTAAAGCATGAAGGGATTAATGTTTTAAAGCTTGACTTGCGGTGATAAAGCTAAGGTATTAGAACAGGCAACATAACCGTTACAGGATAGACAAGCAAAGAAAAAGCCTCACACGCCTTAGAGATGAGCAAGTCAGCCTAGAATGGAATTACAAAATGATTAATCAATACAAATGAGAAACTGTACAAGGAAAGAGAGCTTGGTGAGACTTCTTATGGGACTCAACTCTGTGGCCGCTTAAAGATAATGAAAGGAGCACAGCAAAGCCAAAGAAATGCTTTCATTCAGTGGCAAAGTCATTTGTGAACAGTTTAAATTACCCTAATCACCTCCCCTCCAGCCGTCAGTATGCTCTGTCTCTTTAGTTATTTAAAAAAAGGAGTTTGGGGAAATGAGTTCTGCGAATCTAAGCTGCAAAATAATTATACACACACCATTTTAGCATTTTAACAATGCAATCCCAAACATTTGTTCTCATTAGAATGCAAATCGACTCATTTAATAATCCCACATGAGAATTCCACCACACTCAGCTTAAAAAGCGCAATGGTATTCAAAATATTATTAATAAATGCCAAGTGTGGAAAAGCCAGTTTGCTGTGCCAACAGCTCAGGCTAGATAAAAGAAATATACTTACATTTCCAACATTTTTTTTCCTGACCAAATTTAGTTTAATTGAAATTTAACAGTGAGGCCAGCTTGGGACAGTCATCAAAAAATCAAGGTGACAATACCCTCTGTCTAGTGCTCAAACTTTCACATTCATCAAAGGCAAAGAGTTACGGGCTGCCATATAAATCAATGACATCAATTTACTCTGAATAGTGTCTAATTTCATTATGCTAAATTGTTGTTAATTGTCTTAACCTCTGGTACAAAGAGGAACATTTTTAATTTGGCTTCTGCCCATTTATCACATAAAATGCTACATTGCCAGATTCTTCTGAATGAGTTTATCTTCTTTTGAAAAATTATACAGCCAAACAAACAAACAAACAAACAAGGGGAAAAAAAAGGTATTTGCAAAAGAGACAGCTCTGACTCTAATTAAATGATATTTTCCTTAGTATATTCAAGATAGAGAAATCAGTTTACAAAACAAAAATGAGTTTGTGAAACACTACATTATAAAATTTGCTTGTAATACTCAATGTTATTTTTCCCCTTGAAGAGAATTGCTTGGAGTATTTTTGGTCACATCTTGTTAATTTTTTTAGGTGTATTGTCCAATTCCTGTCCTCTGTTGAATATAGAAGCTAAGAGACTTTTGTAACCTTAAGATTCCTGTTGTATATCCCTTTCTCCCCTTTGCAGTTGCAATGCCCTCTTCTGAATCCCCAATTTGTTTCTAATTTGCTATTGTTCTCCCCCTCATCAAAAATGTGCTGTCTGGAAGAAATTTGAAACTTCACACTGTGATGCAGCAAATTCAAAGTGTTGCCCTTCCTTAAGGATGCTCTCATTTTAGAAGGCATCAAAATCTTAAGAGAAAAGAATAAGATTCAAGAAGTGAATCTTTCTATGTGAATTTTATTACCACCCTCCTATTATAGAACTATTTTATCTAACTCATAAAATTCAAAGCTGTGTGCAGTCTCAAAAACATTTATCCTATTCAAACAACAACTTCCTACCTCAAGTTGGTCATTCCTTTGATGTTTCTATCATTTTGCATCACACATTATTTAGCTGAAAATAATTTTCACCCAGTTACCATGCTAGTGCAGTAATAATCATTTGGGAGTATGGGATTGGCATCTTCTTACTCCCTTCCTTTATGGATATAGCTTGCACTTCTGTTTATCTTATTCTGTAAACTATTGTGTCTCCTTAAGTTGACTAGAAATATATTTCATTAATCTTCTTTCAAATCTTTAGTTCATTATCACTTCCTTATTGCTGCTTTCTCCCATAACTCTTTCATACAGACACCCATATGCACACATCCAAACTCACCAACAAAGCTTCTTTTCTCATAATAAAACATAGTTGGGCAAAACAAATCAACACATTGGTCAAGTCTGACAATGTATGTCTTGTTGCACTGCTATAATTCTGCCAAGAGGGAGGAGGCAAGCTTCACTATCAGTCTTCTATAGTTATGAACCCAATTACATTTTATAAAATTCTTGAAGGCTAGGGTAATATCTCTTTTTCCCCATAAATCATAGGACTTAGTAATGTTTTGTATACAATTATTTTACTCAAAATATTATTGACAGCATAAATGTAAGCCCTGTTTTAGCAAAAACCGGCATCTTCTTGTCCCCAGCAGCAGGAGAAGGGGCAAATTTGATATTTGTATCTCATTCTAGTTACATTCTCCCAACTGTTGTCATCCCCAAAACTAATGTTGAGGAGGACTACCCTTTACTTAAGGACAAAAAAGTCAACTAGAAAATTTTATTAATTAACAGAACTCTCTTCTCTATTTAGTCATGAGTACGGTAAAATAACTTCAATCCTGTCAGGCTTTTTGCTTTGCTTTCTTTTTGGACCCAATTGTACCTTGTTTTGTGACTGAACAACATGGGAATTCAATCGATGGAATAGAAGACAACTCAAAACCTCTGCATACAAGGGATATTTTAGAAGAAAAGTTAGCACAATAAATCTCCCTATATTCAGAAAAGAATTCAAACAACAACATATATATTTTTCTTCCAGGAAAATAGGCTATTTAATATATATATATATATATGTATATACATATATATACATAAAACAAGGAAATGTCTTTTTATGCATTTGTGTGAACTAAAGATGACTTTTTATTAACATTTCTTCAGTCAATGACATATATCATTTTACAAAAGGGTATGAATAGAAAAAAATTCTACTAGAATTTTACCTAGCATGTTGCATTTAAAAGAGAGAATCAATTTGTGCTAAAAGTACTAGACTAGAATTCAGAAGACTCAGGATGTACCCCTTTTTTAAAAAAACTATAAACAAAAGTTGAATAAGTAGTAACAGCAAAGAGATGAACAGTTTTGGAGACCCGTGACTATCTAGAAAAAGCTTAGCATATTTGCTCAAAATGATGATTTAATGTTACGCACACACAGACACACATGCCAGAATTCCCTAAAACATCACCTTCTTTGGCAGAAATGAAGTGCTATAGTAAAGAAAGGAATGTGACATGCAACCTGAAAATTTGAATTACTCTGCTAAAAGCTAAAAATTCTATATGATTTGGTCCCTAAGATTTGAGATATAATTTCACATTTCATGGTACTTAAAAAAAAAAAAACTTTCCTTTCTTTATGTCTGACTTTCTCTTGGTCTCTGTTTCTCTGCCTGTCTATATTTTTGTGTGTCTGTTCTTTTTTCCTTATTCTTCTCATTCTTCTGAAGGAGTTAAAAAACAATGAATTCTATGGAAGTCAAGGAATCATTAATTGTGAGGACCTTGTGGTATCTAAACTCTCCTGATCCCAGGCAAGAGGCACAGTAGAAGACTAAAACTAGAAGCTCATAATGGTGACTTGGAAATGAAAATAATATAATAATACCCAATGAATTTTGAATTCTTACATCTTTATTTTAACTTAATTCCCATGCATCCATTGACAAGTCACTTCTTCCCCTTTGGGTCTTAGCTTCTTCCTCACTCTGACTTCAGGAGAATATATAAAATGAGATGAGCAGAAACAGGAGAATAATTTATATTCTAGAGAAACTGTAACAACAACAAAAACGTCTTAAGATTATTGACTGATACAACAGACAACCATTATCCCAGTGGACTTAGAAGAGAACATGCTTTCCACTTTCAGTCTGCAAAGGGATTGGGAGTTTGTTTCGTTTAATTATGCATATATTTTATAATGGCATTTGTTTTGTCTTTTTAAAATTTGAAATAGATCAGATGGTAAAAGTGAGAAAATTGATTTTTATGCATTGAAAAAATGTTCAATGAAATTATTATCTTGTACTATGTGGTCTCTTATGTTCATTTCAGCTTTAAACTTATAATGTAAGTTTTAGTCTTCATACTGCTAATTATTCTTATCATCTTAGAGAAGTAACTTTTTTTGTTTTTTGTTTCATTCATAGTAATATATCATATGATTTATGAATGCACTTGATAACCCTAATAATGCTATTAAAATATTAGTTATAATAATAATTATTATTCTACTTTCAAATTTGGCTCATTCTAAAAAAAATCGCTATTTAATATCATCAGAAGCAGCCTAATGTAATGGAAAGAGGCTGAAATCAAAGTCAAGATGCCTGCTTCTCACATATATTATAAAACAAATCATACATGTCATCTAGCTATATGACAAAGTTCTAGTCCTTAACTTCTCAGTGCCTAGGAAATTCTTTTAAAAACCTAAATTGCAGGGGCAGCTGGGTGGCTAAATGGATTGAGAGCCAGTCCTAGAGATGGGAGGTCCTAGGTTCAAATCTGTCCTCAGACAATTCCCAGCTTTGTGACCTTGAGGAAGTCACTTAATCCCCATTGCCTAGCCCTAACCACTCTTCTGCCTTAGAACCAATGCACAGTATTGATTTCAAGATGGAAGGTAAGGGTTTTAAAAAATAATTAAATTTCAGTATCCATTATCATTATGTGAATATTTTTAGAGTGATTTTCTCCACATGCAGTCCTCAAAACTAACTTATATTTCTAATATAATATTATATGTATATAAAATAAATAAAGGATTTCTTTATAAACCTTAAAGTCTTATATAAATTTGGGCTATTTGTGATTATCATTGTTATAAATCATTACTGTTGTCATAATCATTTCACTCAAAATCTGCCTCTCTACTCTGGAAGCACTTTTTACAAAAAATTACTAGCCTCAATTATTATTCATTCTATAATTGAAATCACAAGGACATTAATAAATTTTCACTTCAGAATGAATAATATATAACTTTAACTAGATTTTACGTTGCACAAGTGCAGGTGTTGCATTTTATTACTTCTCTGCAAATTCATGCTACTTCATTGACTATCATTATAAAAATTAATTTATGAAAAATCTATATATTATATTTTTCTAATTGATGAAAATAACAGAAGCATTTCCATGATATAATTTCAGAATATCTGTGATCGATTTGTGTTTTCTATTTATTTTTTGTTCTTTCCTTGCATACTACTTAAGTAATCAGAGATGACAGAGTATGTAATTATTCTGGAGGAAAAGGCTTCCTTAGATTTTGTTTGCCTCATGTTTTCAACTCCCTAGACATTCAATTACTACACAACTGTGTCTTGAAACTATCAAAATAATTAGTTATTTATAAAAACTAGAAAAAACTTATACATGCACATTTCCAAATTAAACAATGAGATATTTTTACTCAAACTCAACATTGTATTTCTAAGTAATTATGGAACATATCACTGTGTGATAGATTTCTTACACTGAAGATTACTCAGTCAAATAAGAAGCAGATGACATTTTTACTAACATAGTTGTAGGTATGTAAAATGATTATTAAATGTAAGTATCAGCATATTCTAATACAATATTACAATATGAAGGTAACTCAGATTTCTCAAAGCCCAATCTAGCTCTAATTTTTTCTTTATTTTTTTTAGGTTGCTTAAACATTATTTTATTGAACATAATCTGATACAGAAGAATTGACTGCCTGCCCAAGATTTCATTTCCTGTCTTCAAGTCTTTGCAAAGATTATCCAAGATGCTTAGAATCTTGCCCTGCCTCATGCCTACTTATTGCTTCCCCTAGGGAAGCTCAGATTAAAAAAAAAAAGAAAAAAAAACAACTTATAATAAACCTTCCCAATTCTCTCACTTGTTCATGTCACTCATCCAAAATATTTTAACATAAACTATTATATAGATATATTTATTTTTGTGCACATTATTCACACATCTACAGATGATTAGATTATACACACATATACAGATTGTGTGTGTGTATAATCTAATTATCTAGGTCTGTGGTATATTCTCTTCCTTACTACCCTTTCACCCTGTGATGAAAGAGGTAGCCCAGTAAATAAGAGAATTGGAGTGAGGAATACCTGAGTTCAAATACTGCTTTTATCACTTGGTCACTGTATGACTCCCAGCCCAAGGTCTGTTGTGCCTGTTTAACCTCATTTTCCTCAACTGCAAAATGGAGGTAATAATTAGACCTACCCTACAGTATTGTGAGAATCAAATTTGGAACTATGTAAATACTTATTCCCTTCCTCTCTTCCTTTTTGCATCCCTAATGAATTTCACAGTGACTAAAAAATAGTATGTACTTGATCAATATTTTTTTTAATTTCATGATCACATGAATGAATGCTATGGGAAGTCTTTCTAATTTAAAAGGTATTGTAGATTTCAATTAGAAGGCACCTTAAAAATCAAGCCCATTCCTTAATTTAAATGCTTTTTGGACTGGTCAATGAGAAAATTTATTTTGAATATGTATATTTATTATAAATAAAGGTTTGCTTTTTTTCTCTAAAATAAGTAGTGATGTAGGAGGAAGATATTTTTGTTCACAATAAAAAATAAACATTTCCAAAGAGATATGGAAAAGAAAGAACTTTGTAGAAAAAAAAAATCAGTCACCCAAAATAGTCTATGAAGAAAAAAATGCTCATGGGTTTGTGTATTAGTGGGGTGTCTGTAGATTTCTATTCTATGTGCAAAAAAAGGTATCTTTTTGTCTTCACTGATCACATTTGCATGCATATTTTATTTTTTTCTTTAGTTATTGTGGTGAAACTAGCTAATAACTTACTTTATATATATATATATATATATTGCTCCTTTTTTTTGGAATATTGTCTACCTCCTTAGTAAAATGACTGAACAACATAAAAAGCATATAAGCACACATACTTTCCTAGTAGAGCAATGAATTGGAAATTATTTTGTATTACAAAGTTTGGATGTAAGGAATTCAGAAAAACATGATTAGACTTGTATGAATTGGACTCAGAATGAAATAATTAGGCAAAAATACACATGATAATTATAATAGTATGAACGAATACATCACTAAATAAAACATAATTCTGAATAACAGACAAAGGAATGGCCCTAGAAAACATAAAATGAAATATTCCTTCCTCTTTATGGAAGAGAAGCAGAAGAATAGAAAGTAGAATATTATATACATTTTCAAGGGTAGTCACTGTACCAGGTTTTGGGCTTGTTTGATTTTTGTTTTAATTTGTCCCAAGGGCATTCAATCTAGAATAGGGTTAAGCAGTATCCCTGGAGGTCATTATGATGCAGCAAAGGAATCAATAAAAATTTTTTAAATAAATATATAGCACTGGAACACTAGCAAGCTAAATTTGGCATTCGTCTGAGATTTATGAACAACACAGGCTAACATGGCTGAGCAAGTTGTGAGAAATGCAACTGCAAATTCCAGTTGGCTTTGAAAGTGGTATATTTTTCCAACAGTAGCTCATTTGTTTCCAGCAATGGTCTCTATAATTTGGGAAGAGTTTGTCTATTCTATCAACTGATCTTCATTCATGTCATTAGGATTTCAGACTGGCAGACTATTTCTATAACCCATTGCACAAAAGCCACATTCATGCTTCTGAGACTGATCAAGTTCCAGTCACGGAGCCAAAATATATTTCCAGAGGACAACACTGGATCGGTTTGTATTTTTTTCTTCAGTTTGAATGTGAAATCTCTTCTATCTATAGACTGTGAATGGAATTTCCTTCAGAAATGCCCCCTTGTTGGCAAAATCACAGAAAAAAATAGCCAGCTGTTGGCAAAATCAGAGAAGTCCAAAATGACATGCCAAGATGAGGTAGAATAGCTAAACAGAAGGACATTTTATTAAGTGTAATTCTTAGAAGAAATTTTTAAAAAGCTGATTTTCTTTATGTGTAATGATTATATTTTAGTAAAGTGGAAAGGCAATGGATAGACAATGTCAAAAAAATCATTAATACTTAAAAAGGCAATAACACCATATGACCACGTTAAATGGCATAATGCTATAAAATGACAATATGATGGGGATCAATAGTTTTTTTGTCACCAAAAATGATGAGGTAGGAAGGAGTATTAGTAAAAAAAAAATAAGATGACAGAAGAAAAAGTAATTTTAGCTTCCAGTTTTTAACCAACTGACTAGAATAGTGAATGCCAATACCTTTTAAATGTCATATGAACAATTTATCCCTGCATACCCAAAACTGATCTTTCAAAGAGTCTAAGGAAGGTTTGTTTGTATTTCCTTCAAGGAAATATCTCGCCCCCACCACCTCTTTTAGGAGAAAAAAAGGTGGATAGATTTGTTCTGAATATCTGCATGCAGTCAGCATCCCATATCTCTGAAGTCTGTATTCTGCTTAGGGCAGAGGTGAATTATCTGGTTTATAGGGGCTCAGATAGAGGTCACTGCTTGGATTGCAATTCTGACTTCCCTGTAGTTTATTTTGTATAAATGTGGAAGTAGAAGCCTCTGAATCCCCATAGTGAAGCAGACCTTATCCACTGTTTGAAGCTGGATTTACACTGAGTTTTCCATGATGAGATCTATGACTTAACAAGCTAGATCCACTTTTTGGTACACTTAACTTTAGAGACATCTTCGTGTGTCCAGTCCCTATGATTTATTATGGGGCATAAGTTGCAAATAATAACATAGAAGACAATTGGATATGGGAATATTCATTTTACACTAAAAAGTAAACAAACAAATTAAATAAGCACTTTATTGGAACTCTGAAGTAAAAGTGAACAATCCCAAAGTAATTATGTATTACTTGATTAGTACAGCAATTACCTAAATAATTATGCTAATAAAAAGTCAATTTGCTTCTGGATAGAATCACCACACCACACCCCCAGAATTATCTAAATAACTGCTAAAATTTCACATTTCATTACATGGTAAAACAAAGTATTGGAGAAACAAACAATCTATTCATTTTTATTTCTACTCCATTGCCTGGCCCTCACCTTAGAACTGCTTTAAAAAATTAAATGCATTCTGATCATGATAATAAAAACAAACAAATGAAGAATGTAACAAGGTATTCTTAACAACAGAAAAGGTCAGTAGAAGAGGGATATTTCATTTTATATTTAGAAAATGTCTATGATATTATTAATATGCCCTTAACAGTGAGCTTTCAAATGAGAATGCAGATTCATTGTTTCAGGAATGAAAAGTATGGCAGTGTATTCAATTAAAAAGAAAAACCTAGACAACATTTTTTTCTTGAAAATTCATTGTCCAGCATAGCTAAATCCTAACCAAAGTTAAAAGTACTATGTTTAGTTGAGCAGCATTTTGTTTTGTAGTACAAAGTGAATATGTTATGTAATTGTTCAGCTTCATGTCTTTGAAAAACTGTTTCAGAGTAGCTTCTAGTTCAGAGTAATGGAAATTCACAAGAACTAAGAGAGAGAGAGAGAGAGAGAGACAGAGACAGAGACAGAGACAGAGAGACAGAGAGAGACAGACAGAGAGAGACAGACAGACAGACAGACAGACAGAGAGAAGGGAAAAGAAGGGGTAGAGAGGCAAGGGAAGGAAATAGAAAGGGAATTGCAAATAGGAGGCACTTGAAATAAGACTAAATACTTTAGATACTTGAAGATTTAGTTTGTTTTTGTTTGTTTTCCTTCTCACCTAAACTTAATTCCCAAAATATCTACATAGATCATTCATTGGCCCCAGGAGGGAAGCAGGAATAGATAATTGTTTCACTTTTTTAACTTAAATTGGGATATTGAGTCAATGTGATTATTTACTCTCTTCAGAATCACCATTTACCCTGCTGATATTATGTGAGTGGTTTGCAATAATGGAAAATCTATTTGCCTTTATTACAGGCTAAGGTACTCAAATGCTATAAAACTTATTGTCAAACTAGTTCTAGCTTTGCAGAAAATTATTTCAAAATGTTCTTTATTTTGTTAAAGAAATTAACTTTCTATGTAATTATTATACAGTGGATGGTTACGGAAGCAATAAGCTAATTACCACCAGTTTTAATTGCACAAATGTGAACTATTGGTAGTCTATAAGTAATGAAAAGCTAGAGGTTAAGTCATAAAAAACTCAACATCAAGAAGACAGTGAAGATTCAAGCATAAGCTATATCTTTTATAGCTTCCTGAAAAGGAGAACATCAAGTAAAGGACCAGTAAGTCAAGTCCATCCCACCCCACAAAAGATAACTGGGCAAAATACCACACAGAGAGGAACTCATGCCCCTTTGCTTCTTTAAAGATTCATTTTTTTCTTGTAACTCAAGCAATACTGACTACTAGGGGTGAATTAAAATTTTATGCCCTGACTATACACAACTCTCAACTTTAATTGTTTTCCAAGAGTCATTCAATTTGCATTAAGAATGGCATAGATTTGTAATGAAAGAATGACCAAGTCTACACATGATTTCTGATACTGTTCGGGTCCGGGTTGTCACCCACCACCACGGAAGACCAATAGACAATGCAATCAGGCAAAGGGTTGTTTATTAGTCTAGTACATACCAGAGGACTCAGTACAGAGTTCCCACTGTACCCCGTGAATGCAGAGGTTTATATACCTACTACCCACCAGCATGTATGGTCCCTAAGTCCTTATCTGATATTGGAACCTTGACATGTTTATGTTTTCCACTGGGGGTCTACTTATGGATGTTCTGAACTTCCATGGCCGGGCAGTTTCCTGCTCAGGCCTCCCTCATTAAAAATTGAAGAAAAATAACTAGTTAAATTATTTATTCAAAAGCACTGAGACGAAGAATCTTACTTATCCCCACCCACAGAAATCCAAAGGGATCATAACTACATTCATCTTGCAGGTAAAGAAACAAAGGAAAATTTTTACTGAAATTGGAAAAGTAAAAGGAAACATAAACCATCTTTAAATTTCATCAACAACAATAAGGAAATGAAATTTCTTTCATTAGATGAAAGAGTATTGGGGCAGCTAGAATCAGAGTGAATGTAGAGCCAGGCCTGGAGATAGGAGGTACTGGGTTCAAATATGGCCTTATATATTTGCTACTCATGTGACTCTGGGTAAATCAAAAGCCCAATTGTGTAGCCCATACTGTTCTATTTTGTTGCGAACATGACAATGGGAATTAATTTTAAAACAGAAAGAATGGGTTTAAAAAAAGAAACAAAACAAGAGGACTCAGTTTTGAATCACTTTGGGTGTGTGACTAATTTTATCAAGTAACTGAAAGATATAGAAGAATCATATTTATAATGTTTTTATCTAAAAATATAATTTACTTACACTATCAACAAATATGCTAAAATAAATTCTTCTCTTATGGCCATTATTTTAAAGGTTTAACTTGGCAATTGTAAAATTGCAAGATTGAGGTTTAAGGCATTTTAAAATGGGTTGTTGGGCTCAAAGGTATGTCAAAGCAAAGTAAGGAAAAGGATAAAAAAAGCAGTAACTTTTAAAATACCTAGTAAAATGTCATATTCATATGAAGATGATTTTTTAATTTTTTAAATTTTATATATTTAATTAATTAAACTGGGATATTTCCCCATGGTTACATGATTCATGTTCTTTCCCTTCCCTTCCCCCTCACCCCTCCTGGAGCCTAGGAGCAATTCCACAAGTTTAACAAGTATCATTGTTCAAAACCTATTTCCATATTATTAATAGTAGCAATAGAATGATTGTTTAGAGTCTACATCCCCAATCATATCCCCATCTAATTATCTGATCAATCATGTGTTTTTCTTCTGTGTTTCTATTCCCACAGTTCTTCCTCTGGATAAGGATAGCATTCTCATAAATTCCTCTAGATTGTCCTTGGTCATTGCATTGATGCTAGTAGAGAAGTCCATTATGGTTGATTGTGCCACAGTGTATCAGTCTCTGTACAATGTTCTCCTGGTTCTGCTCCTTTCATTCTGTATCAATTCTTGGAGGTCTTTCTAGTTCACATGGAATTCCTTCAGTTCATTATTCCTTTCAGCAGAATAATATTCCATTATCATTAGATACCATAATATGTTCAGCCATTCCTCAATTGTTGGACACTCCCTCATTTTCAGTTTTTTTGGTAGGAAGTTGTTTTCTAATGGGATTACATAAATATATGACCACAGTTTATTTAAAACATCTTCTTTATCTAAAGGAATTTACTTGAGTTAATGAGGTACCACTAAAAGAGAAGTTATTCAAGGACTTCCTTGAAGGTTAATTAAACCTTGCTATGTATTTTAATGTCATTGTCAGTATCCATTTAATTTATATATGCATTTATATTATTAGATGTAATTTATATAATATGAAATAAATATAACTTTATTCATTAAATCTTGAATAACTTGAATAACTTTTTTAATAATAGTTCTCTTCTTTAGATTATTTTAAAATAATTCTGCACACTGATACAGTTTTGTACATTCTCCATGGGTCTGAAAATGTTTAATATCCCAGATTCTGATGGGATTTACCATTAAACTCATCAGTAAATTGAACATTGAAGTAAGATTCCATTTTACTTGATGGCAGGTTTGTGAAAAGCAGGCACAGATGGAAACTGGTTAGCTTCAGTAAACAAGAATAATTTTGGTACCAGAACAGTTCTGCTTTTTTTTTTCATTTGCAACTTTGTTTCTGACAAAAGTCATCTTTACATGTCACTGATAAATAATATGATAAAAACTAGCATGAAGTGGGAAGATCAAAATGACAGCACAAACCTCTCTGAAACTGAGAATATTCTAGATCTCCTTAATAATACCAAAATGTTTATCTTTAAAAGTGTGCTACACTGAATATAGACAAAGAAATCCAGGGTTCTTTGGATGAACAGCTCTTTAATCTCATTTTTTGTTTTACAAGATAAAATTGAAACATGTGTCTTTTATTGTTTTAATATACCTATATAACATCTGAAATAACTTTTATTTTTGCTATCCATTATGTGAATAGACTAGGAAAATTGTACTTTCAAGTTTCATATAGTATCTAAACAGTAGTTCAGGTATTCTATGGACACAATAGCCATTGCAAATAATGGTAAGAGATTACTTACACCATTACTATACATGAATTAAGTCTTTGCTTTTTCACAGAGAACTTCTAGCTCATTTCCTATAACCTAATCATCAAGATTGCTGAGCCCAGGGACAGAAATTTACCTTTAATCATAACAAATGCTGCATCAGGGCCAAAGCCGATCAATCTGATAATACCCTTGCTGATCTCATACATAACAGAAAACACAGATGTGAAAATACATTCATAATCACCCCAAAATGTGTGCTTTCTTTTCTCTCCTCTCTTGCCTAACTATGAGTATAATATACAATCAGCAGAGCCAAATACAAAATTTAGAAGAACATTTGCTGCCTCAGTTTATCTAGTTCTCATGGGCTTTAATTTAATGTAAAGAACTCTCTAAGTTCTTCTCTAACAACTCTAGGATGACTTTCCATATTTGAAGAACTAAAAGACTATTTGAGAAAGTAATCTCTTGTTTGGGGCAATAAACATGAGTGGAGAATGCTATAATTTTCTTAGGTAATTTTTGAACCAGGTGTAAGAGATTGAAAGAACTTATCAATATTATTCTCTTCTTCTGGAATAATGGATAAATACTTATAAAAAACATTCTCAGTTTATTAGCAAATGTAATTTTAGGTACATTGTTATAAAATCAAAATCTTATATTAGTTTGTTATACACCAAATGACAGATTACCTCAATCACAATAGCTCTCAAAATGTTCATGTGAGCAGGAATCAGAGTTTTATACTTACTTCATTGTTGCTAAATTTTAACATTTCTTTAAAAGTTGTAATTCTTTCTGTTATTATGTTAAATTAATTTCTTAAATTTCCCTCTCTACTATTGCAGCCTTAAAATTTATCCTTCTCTTTCTGTTAAAGATAAACAATCGGGAGATATCCAGTCAAGATGGCGGCCTAGAAGCAGCGAAAGTTCAGACCTCGGAAAACCCTTCCTTATCGATCACAAACTGAATGCTCCTAGGACACTGAAATTCAAACCAAACAACAGGACAGACCCAGGGAACCCTCCCCCATGGACCTGGATCAAAAGGTACTGCCACCCAAAAGCCAGAACCCTAGAACACTCGGATCTAAGGGGTAGGCAGAAGAAAGGTCCCAGGACTCATCCCCCCCAACCCAGAGTGCTGAGCCCGCGGCAGCAGCGGGAACCTCAGGGCCAGCAAAAGGGCCTCAGGGCTGGCTATTCTGAAGGACTCAACTTGAAAGCAACCTGAGCCAGTCTCCAGGGCTCCCAACACTGAAGGCAGGGAAACATAGAGAGAAGGGGGAAGCCTATAGCCCCCTGGCTGGGTCCTTCCATCTGAGTCTCAAGGGAGGCACCAGCTTTAGGGCACCAGCTGAACCCAATTCCATCAGGAGCCCTCAGAGCTTCTGAAAAGACAGAAACCTCATTGCCGGCAAAGGGGTTGCTCCGAAGGGCTTACCTTGAAAGTAACCTGGGCCAGTCTCCAGGCATTCAACACAGACTGTAGAGGAGGAGTTTTTTTTTTTTTTTGTTCAGGGATCATTAGACCCACACCAGTTGAACTTAATCCCATCAGGTGCCCTCAGAACCCAGGGAGGCCACAACCCCTCTTCCCTTAGAGAGCAGGGTCTTCTGAAAGAACAGAAACCTCAGGGCCGGGAAAGGCACTGAGATACCTTGCGGAAAGTGCTGTGCCAGGCCCAGAACGTGGAAGTAAGGCAGAGGAGAATCAATGGGGAGGGAACTGAGAGCAGTAACTCCCAAAACACCAGCAGGCAGGGGAGGACAGACCCTGGGCCTCCCTGGGAAGACAGAACAGCTGCTGAGAAAGGACCATCTGCCTGGGGCTAAAGCCTTGGACCATCAGACAGATACATGAAGAGCCAGTCCTTCTCACTCTGATAGAGATGGCAAACAGTACAGAAGTACAAAAACCTCCAAACACCAAGAAAAACAAGAAGAAGGGGGTGAATTTGGACATATTTTATGGAGCAAAAATACAAAATATAGAGGAGATAGAAGAAGAAACACAAGAAAATGCTCCAATACCCTCCAAAGGAAATGGAAACTCTCCACAAACTCTTGAAGAATTTGAATCAAAAAATGATCAAAAAGATGGAAGCCTTCTGGCAAGAAAAGTGGGAAATAATGCAAAAGAAATTCACGCATCTACAAAACCAGTTTGACCAAAGTGAAAAGGAAAACCAGGCTTTAAAAGTCAGCATCAGGCAACTCGAAGACAACAAGCAAGAATTAATAAAGCAAAGCCAAAAGACCAAGAAATTAGAAGAGAACATAAAATATCTCACTGACAAGGTGACAGACTTGGAAAATAGAGGAAGGAGAGACAATCTGAGAATAATTGGCCTTCCAGAAAAACCAGAAATAAATAATAATCTTGACATTATAATATAAGATATCATCAAAGAAAACTACCCAGAGATTCTAGAACAAGGAGGCAATACAGGCATTGAAAGAGTTCACAGAACACCCTCTACACTAAATCCCCAAAAGACAACTCCCAGGAATGTAATTGCCAAATTCCAAAGCTTTCAAGCAAAAGAAAAAATCCTACAGGAAGCCAGAAAAAGGCAATTTAGATATAAAGGAATGCCAATCAGGGTCACACAAGACCTTGCAAGTTCCACTCTGAATTACTGTAAGGCATGAAACATGATTTTCAGAAAGGCAAGAGAGCTGGGTCTTCAACCAAGAATCAACTATCCATCAAAACTGACTATATACTTCCAGGGAAAAGTTTGGGCATTCAACAAAATAGAAGATTTCCAAGTTTTTGCAAAGAAAAGACCAGAGCTCTGTGGAAAGTTCGATATAGAAAAACAAAGAGCATGAGCTACCTGAAAAGGTAAATATGAAGGAAAGGGAAAAGGAGAAAAAATGTCATTTTTTTATTCATAATCTCTTCTATAAGAACTACATTTATGTCAATATATATATATATATTAATATGTAGGGAAAATGTAATGTGTAACTCTCAAAAATTATATGCATCTTCAGAGTATTAAGAAGAATCACGCATAGGGAATGTTTGGGGTATCAAGATGATATGGAGAAAGGGGGGGATAGAAAGGAAAAGGGAGAGGGGAATTATTGATGGTACTAAGATATACTCCAAGAAATAGAGGGGGAGAGAAAACAAAAACAAAACTAAATAGAATAATCATTCTCACACAAAGTACACATGGGAAGGGGAGGGGAAGGAAACTCCTATAAGAAGTAGAGGAAGAGAGTTTGTACTTAAACCATACTCTCAGTGAAATCAACTCTGAGAGGGAAGAGCATCCAGATCCATTGGGATCTTGAATTCTATCCTATCCAACAGGGGTAGGGAGAAGGGAAAACCAATGGGGGAAGGGGGGAAGGAACACAAAAAGGGAGGGAAGGAGAGGGGGAGGGGGAGGGAACAAAAAGGGAGGGGCCAGAAAGAGAAACATATCAAGGGAGGGGTCTAGGGGGACTGATTTAAAGTAAATCACTGGCTTAAAAGGTTATAGCTAAAGAAGAAAGGTAAGAATTAGGGGAGGATATCAAAATGCCAGGGAGTCCACAAGTGACAATCATAACTTTGAATGTGAATGGGATGAACTCACTTATAAAATGTAGACGAATAGCAGAATATATTAGAATCCAAAACCCTACCATATGTTGTCTTCAAGAAACACACATAAGGTGGATAGACACCTACAGGGTCAGAATTAAAGGATGGAGTAAGACCTTTTGGGCCTCAACTAATAGAAAGAAGGCAGGAGTTGCAATCATGATACCTGACAAAGCAAAGCAAAAATAGACATGTATAAAATGGATAGGGAAGGTAATTATATTTTGTTAAAAGGGACTTTAGATAACGAGGAAATATCACTAATCAACATGTATGCACCAAATAGTATAGCATCCAAATTTCTAATGGAGAAAATAGGAGAATTGAAGGAAGAAATAGACAATAAAACCATATGAGTAGGAGATCTGAACCACTATCAAATTTAGATAAATCAAATCAAAAAATAAATGAGAAAGAGGTAAAACAAGTGAATGTCTTAGAAAAATTAGAGTTAATAGATATATGGAGAAAAATAAATAGGGACAAAAGGGAATACACCTTCTTCTCAGCACCACATGGCACATTCACAATGATACAAGCAGGGTATACTAATTTGACTATAGGTTGTATGCCTTTTGAAAAGTTTGACTGGTTTTCTGGGGAAAAATGAACAACCAGAAATTAACCAAAAATGTTGTCTTTGTTAACATTGTTAATACTTGATGACCAAGGCCATTTCTTTGTATTTCAGGTATTCCAAATTACTATTTCTTTATTTTTTCTGATACATGCTAATATAAATAAGACTCTTTAGCTTTGTATTCATATTTTTAAAAATTTCAGAATGCCATATAAAATTTAATATAGAAAAGTAAAACTATTGACTATAACTAATGTTAATCAAATATGTTTATCTTTGCTTATTGTCATTTTGTAGAAAGGATGGGCCTTTTTCATATCATATATATTCTATTCAATTTGTTATATGGAAACTCACTTTCCAAATTCTACAGAACTTTCCCTAGTATACCCTGGATTATATCCGTAATCATAATTAACTTGTGGAGGAGAAATAAAATAGACAGCCAATCACTGTACTGAGAAGATTAAAAGAAACATGCTCTATTATATTTCACAAAAAAAATTAGATTAAAATTCAAATACTTTCTTGTGACAGATTGTTACAAGAATAAGAAATGGCACAAACAATCCATTTCAGGGACAAAGATTTAACAAAAATAGGAAGGTTAATTATAATTGAACATTCCCTATGGATATCTTAGGAGATGTGTCTCAGTCTATTTCCTATTGACAGGTGGTAGTGTAAATTAAATGTGTTATTATGAATTCAAATTGGATTTCAACTACTTATCATCCATTGTGTGGTATTAGATTTGGCCCAGATGATGACAGTCTAAAAGATCATAATGAGAATAGGTGCCCTTTCCATTCATGTTGTGGTTTTATTGGGAAGTGGGAAGGATAGGAAGAGGGGATTAGATTTATAATTTGGTTGTAATCATTGCATCCTGAAAAATGCATTCAATGAATCTCCTTTCCTGAATTTTAATAATTTTACTGACTTCTCATTGAATTAATAACCAGCTAAAGGCCACTCTTCTCAAAATATTGTATGAAACATAAAAGACAATTCTTCAGACACTTCACCTCAACAATCCATCACTGTTGGGTGAAGATGGGGTTATTAGCCTATTTCCTAGTTATTGTTCTAAAATAAATAGAGAATAAAGATAGAGTTTGGAAGGGGAGAGAAATATGCTGTTTCACTGTTGATAGCCCTCTGAGATTTGAAATATGAAATTTGGAGCTTAGGAAAACAACTATACTCTAGCACTCCAGGGTTCATGCATTAGAATTTAAATCATGAAATTTATGCTTAAAGTTCTCTTTTTTAGGATCATTTATTCATTTGTTAAACATTTACTATGTATAAGGCACTGTGCTGAATTCTAGGGGAGAGGTACAAAGATAAATAAGACATGGTCCAAACAATAGGTAAATTAAAATTTTAGTGTATGTGATGATATATAACAGAAGTACTTATAATGTAAAATAAAATAATATTTAATATATATGAACAATAAGTCTCATGATATAATCAACCTATGATTTAATTCAATTTTGCTTTCAATTGGGAAATTAAAGAAATAATCCTGTAAGGACTGGTGCCTTGAGAATATAGGTTAACTACACTGCTTTTAGACTTCATCATGCCTTCCGGTCTTCCCAAGGAAACTCATTTTTGGATAAATTTCATTTTCCTGAAAGATTAAATCTGGCTGGTAATTTAATGTCATCCCTACCCTGTTTACTTGAATCTTTATGGAGGTCATGGCCATGAACTTCAGGGACTTTCTGTAAAAAAAAGTACTCAGTATAATCTTCCTCTGTTCTCCTACTGGCTACAATGCTTTTGGGCTTCTCTATCATGTCCCTATGGTGAATATCTCTGACTTTTCCTTCCCCTTTTAACTTCCTTTTGTGTGCAGTTATTCCTCATTATATTGAAAGATCCTTGAGAACAAGGATTGTTTTTTATATATTAATATCTATTAAGCAGCTACTATTTGTCAGTCTGGGATTATAAGTACAAGTGTGAGTGTGTAAAAGTGTGTGTGTGTACCAAAAAGGTAGACTAATTAGTCAACAAGCATTTAAATATCTCTAATGTGCTGGGCACTGTACTGAGTTTGAAAAGAAACAAATTAGTTGCTCATTTAAGAGTTTATATTCTACCAAAGAAGTATTAATATTTTCTATTAGAGGCTTGAGGTTTCACCAGGAATGTCACAGTAATCTAAAAATTTCCTTAAGATAGGAGAGTGGGAAAATAACCAGTAAAGAGGTAAGACCTTGCTAAAAGAGGAAGGCCTGATTTGGGGATGATTGAAAGATATCTGTAGATGATAATGTGTTCAATGGGATAGGGCATAAAATTTGTGCTATGATAACTTTGGATATAAAAAATAAACCTAATTGTGTGCATTTAATTTTAACAATGAAGAGTGGGACTATTAGGAATATGTCACATCTCTCCTAATTCCAACAGCAAGAACATATCTTACTTTTTAAAAACTCAACTTTGAAACTACATATATGATACCATTTTTTCCTCATTGGTGAGTCATCTAATTCAAATTCATTTCACCTGCTTTATCTAGGCAGCCATGGGATTCAGAACTATACTTTTTAAAAAAATTTTTTTACACCATGGATTTTAATTAATCAACATTTTCATTGTTTGGAGGGAAAGGTTATGGCAATTGACTCTCTTACACTTCACTCACTGTTGCTCTGACTTCTTGAAACAAAATGCCCTGACCCAGACACATGTCCTTTAATTATGTTCTGCTTTTGTTAGAATAAAAGTTCCTTAAAGACAAAGACTGGCTTTGGTTAGTGTCTGTATCCCCAGTATAAATGATATATTTTTACTTATTTATTTTTTAATTTTTATTTTAAAATATTCTTCCATGGTTACGTGATTCATTTTCTTTCCCTCCCTTCTTTGCTCCCCCCTCCCAGAGCCAACAAGCAATTCCATTGGGTTGTACAAATGTTATGACTTGATACCTATTTCCATATTATTCATTTATTTTATAGAGTGATCTTTTAAAACCTTAATGCCAAATCACATGCCCATATATACATGTGATGTGATGTCATATGTATTTCTTTTGAATTTCTACTCCCATAGTTCTTTGTCTTAATATGGTTTACACATAAGTCCCTCAGGAGTGTCCTGGCTGTAGAAGGGAATGCTCTTATACTCAGGAAAGGTTTCAAGTAGTAGGCTACTGAGTGGACTCTTAATGCAAATAAATATTCTTTGAGCTTGAATTTAGAAAGGAATATATTTCAAGCATGGTATACATTTGATGCAAATTCATGTAGATGACAGGAAAATGCCATGTGTTGAAAATAATGGGAAGGCCATCTGGTAAGAGCAGAACATATGCTTTTGATTATATTAAATTAAAAAGATTTCATACAAACAAAATTAATGTAAACAAGATTATAAAGTAAACAACAAACTGGGGAATATTTTACAGCAAATTTCCCTGATAAAGGTATAATTTCTCAATATCTAGAAAACAAAGGTAAATTTATAAGAAAGCAAGTCATTCTCAAGTTGACAAATGGTCAAAGTATATGACAAGCAGTTTTCAGGTAAAGAAATCAAAGCTATCAATAATCCCATGAAAAACGTTCTAAATTGCTCTTGATTAAAAAAAATGGAAATTAAAACAACTCTGAGTGACTCCCAGTCACATCTGTTAGATTGGCCAGTATGACAGTAAAAGAAAACTATGAATGCTGGAGGGATGTGGCAAGATTGAGACTCTTGCATTTTAATGGGAGCAATTTGAAACTACACTCAGAGTTATACATACCTTTTTCATTCAGTAATACCACTTGTAGGTTTATATCCCCAAAAGATAAAAGAAACTGGGAAATGGACTACTTGTACAAAATATTTATAGCAGCTCTTTTTGTGGTGTTAAAGATCTGGAAATTGAAGGGATGTCTATCAATTAGGGGATGGCTTAACAAATTGTGTTATATGATGGTGGTGGAATACTATTGTGGTATAAGAAATGAAAGCAAAAAAAGCAGAACCAGAAGAACATCATGCACAATAACAACAATATTGTATGTTGATTAACTGTGTCAATGGAAATATCTAGATGACACAGTTTAGCTCTGTACTTTGAGAAACCTAAGCACACCTATTTTGTTTGAAAGTTAAGTACCTGTTTGTTTCAAAAGATTTCTTTATTGGGTTAAAGCTTCCTCTCAGGAAGCCCAACTCCTGAGTTTGACCTTTGCCTTTAATTTGTTACAGCTGACTGTTCCCTAATACCATAGCTGTAGACTGCAAAGAGGCTTACTCACCTGTTTGCAGTTACTCTTTATAGGCTTCCCAAAAAGTATAGAGACTCAGGTTCAGTATCTCTTTGGAAATGACACTTAGCACAGTGTTCTCTCTCGAGGTGGCGTGGTCATTTAGCTGTGTCTCCTCTCAGGGATATGGTTCCCAGAGTCTCAAGGTCTTTCTTTGGTTCTGTATGGTATTTAGCTTTTGACTCTGTGTAATGACCAAATGATAAGCCTATCCCTTTTTCCTGATTAAAGAGTGAGTTTTCCAATTACTTGAAAGTTCTATATTTATTTCCAAGTTATGAACTGTGAGAGACTTAGCTCCTCTAAGCCCTACCAATGATACAGAACAATTCTGAAGGATTCTATCAAAAGATTCTAGCAAAGAATTCTATCTACCTCCAGAGAAAGAACTAGTAGAGTCAGAATGCAAATCAAAGTATACTATTTTTTGTTTTAACTTATGTTTTCATGTTGAGGTTGGATTTTATATGAGTATTTTCTTACAATTACCAATATAAAAGTAAGCTTTGCATTTTATATGCATAACTTATATCAAATTGCTTATTAACACAGGGAACAGTAAGAGAAGGCAGGGAGGGAAACAATTTCAGAAATGTATGTTGAAAACTGGTTTTTAAATGTAAATGATAAATATATATACATATATGATAAACAGGGGAGTTTATATTTAAACATGGAGCTCACTAGATATTATTGAGAAGTGACCTGTTTTTAAGGAAGTTCATTTGGCAATTTTATGAAGAATAGTTTGGAGTAGGGAGAGATTTGAGGCAGAGAGAGGCCAATTAAGAAACTATTTCAGTGGTCCAGGTGAGAGATGATGAGTATCTGAACTCATGTGTTTACCATTTGACTGGAAAAAATAAAAGCAGACAGTTGTAAAAGATATTACAGAGATAAAGTAAATATAGAGAAGATTCTTTCCTTATAGGCTTTCCAATTACTAGTGGATACTTTGATAATGGGGACCCAGGAAGAATTTTTAAAAAGACTTCAGTTTTATACCTTTCCCTTCTACCTCTGCAGTTTCAGTGGCAGAGTAGAAGGGGGATTAGAATCAGTTTGTATACCATCTATAAATTTTAATTTAGCTATACTCTAAATGGAAAATCTTTATATAGTGACAAGTAAACATATGACTATAGGAATTTGGTCAACTTAATCTTGACTTTCTCACTATACATTAAACCAGAAGACAGTAAGATATTCTACGTAAATAAAAAGGATAGCCCACAAATTCTCTTGGGAGAGGCAAGTAAAGAAATTGGAAGAATTACTGTATTGTGTTTCCAAAGGCAACAAATAACACCATTGCATGTACTATCTATTTGTCTCATGTTGCCATGTTCTTGATTAATATTAACAAAAGCACCACTTTGACCATAAGTGAAGCTTATGGATAAAGTATGGAAGAGTCAGAGAAATTTTGTAAAGAGCTTCATAAAATGTGAAAGAGATCAGTATGTATTATGGTATTTGGTAACATTAATGTAAAGATAGGGAATGGATAAAGAATGAAAAATTATGCTGGAGGATCTGGATCTAGAATAAGGAATGAAAAAACTAATATTATAAAATTATAAGCTTCTCACTCATACATAATGTTTTTAAAGAATTTTCAAAGAATTTCAAAATTTCAAAGAATACATAATTCTTTGAGAAATAAATTTGAAAGCAATGGATATGGATAACAATAAACAACATCATAAGACCTGATATTGGTTGCATTTTTTCAGATAGGAAATTTCTCCTCACTGATTTGGGATTTATTCATAGCAAATTTCAGAATTAGTCCAAAGTTAGAAGAATAAGTAAGAATGAGAATATAATATAACATGCATTTAAGAGAACCCAATCTCTAGCTATTCAAACAAATTATTGATTATTTTAAAAAGTATATAGGTAAATTAAATGACTGGAATGAATCACAATAATTTTATATGGAATTTCAAGCATTGTTAAATAATTTATTAATTTATTATTAATTATTATTATTAATTTATTAACAAGAGCAAAAGAGCTTTAAAAGCACAATAGGAAACTGTCATATTTTCCAAATTAAGAAATATGGCAGCCAAAGTAAAAACAGTTTAGAATTTAGTTAATTTTCTTATCGAAGATTATAGATTATAGAAGATTATATAGAAGAAGATTATAGAAGATTATGAAAAATATCACCTGATAAAATAAAGAGAAGTAGAGAATAAAATCATTTAAAATAATGCTATGGAAAAGGCTCAGATTAGTAAAATCATCCTGTAAGTGTTTAGGGAAAGGTCTAAATCAAGCAGTGGGCAGAGGACAAAAGAAACTTTCAAGAAATATGAAAAATTATAACAATTCACAATAAAAGAAAATGGATCTATTAAATGACCTGTAATATTGAAATTCTAACTTAGCTTTAAGAAAAAGCATTCATAAATGGAAGGAAAGTAAACAAAAATGGAAAAAGCAGCTCTTTGACAAAATACACACAGAAAAAAACCCATACTGGAGGTAAAAATATCAGGAGAGTCATCATTTCATATGGAAGTTTAAAAATATCAAAAATCATAAAAAAATCATGACTATTAATATACATGTGGCAACCAAGAGAACAACATCCAACATTTTATCCCTATTTTCCTTTGAATATAATATTAGAATAATATGCATTTATCAAGTTCATCATTAATAAGCATATTGGTAAGAAATAGAAATTCTATAATACACAATGAATAAGTAATACATTTATCATCACACAAGTGATAGAAAGAAGTAAAGTCTATAATATATTTTTCCTATTGTTATTATTAATAAATGTGTATACATATATTCACAAATATATGTACATATATGCGTGGTTCATGTACTGTGTGTATATATTCATATCCATATCTTAATGAAATATACTTTATAGCTAACCATCATCTCAGCCTTGATTATCTGTGTATGTATATATGTGTGTGTATGAAGGAGGACACATATATACATAGACACACAAGCCTACCTCAGATATTGCAGATCCAATTCCAGACCACCACAATAAATTGAACATTTCAATAAGGTAATTCACATGAATTTATTGGATTCCCAGTGCATATCAAAGTTATATTTACACAATACTGTGTCTATCAAGTATATAATATTTTTTAAATAATGTACATGCCTTAATTAAAAATACTTTATAGCTAAAAATACTAGCCATCATCTCAGCCTTCAGTGATGCATAATCTTTTTGCTAGAGGAAGGTCATGACTCGAATTTTGATGGCTGCTGACTGATCAGGGTAGTGATTGCTAAAGGTTTGGGTAGCTCAGGCAATTTGTTAAAATAAGACAACAATGAAGTTTGCCACATTGATTGACTCTTTCTTTCACTTGAATACTTAGAGGCTATTGTAATGTTATTAATTGACCTAATTTCAATATTGTTGTGTCTCAGGGAATAAGGCAAGTGAAAGAAAGGGAGAGAGAAGTGGAACTGTCATTTGATGGAGCAGTTAGAACACACACAACATTTATCAATTAAGTTTGCCATTTTATATGAGCATGGTTTGTGGAATTACAAAACAATTAAAATAGGAGCATCAAAGATCATTGATCATAGATCAATATAATGGATATAATAATCATGAAAAAGTTTTAAATACTGAGCGAGTTACCAAAATGTGACAGAGACATAATATGAGCATTCACTTTTTGAATAACAGATTTGCTTGACACAGGGTTCCCCAAAACCTCCAGAAAAAACCAACACAATATCGGAAAAGTACAATAAAATGATGTGTGGCTCATTGTATTTGGGTGTATAAATATGCCTGCCTGTGTCCATCCATCATCTATCTATACATCTATCTATCTATCTATCTATCTATCTATCTATCTATCTATCTATCTATCTATCTATCTATCCATTCACACACACAAATCAACAATGATCTACTACTTCTACACACTCATGCAATGATTTGCTGTTCTTTGGCAAATCAGGAAGATATTGTCCATTTGAGAGTTTCCCAAGTGATTACATCAGCATGACAAAAAGCTGGAAGATACAAGTTTTGTCTGGTAATTGTTGACAGATTAACTAAGTGGCCTGAAGCATTTCTATCAAATACAAATACAGCTAGCTTTGTGGTAAAAGTGTTGATTAAGGAAAATATTCCTCGATTTGGAGTTCCACTTACCATAGACTGTGAAAAGGAATCTCATTTCACCCAGTATATCTTGAAAAGAGTCTATGAGAATCTAGGACTAACACCCAAATATCATGTTCCTTATCACCCAAAAAGTTCAGGTCAATTAGAGTGTGTAAATAGGGAACTCAAGACTATGATGGGGAAGATCTGTGAATTTCTGAATCTACATAAGGTTTTTCTAGATCATCAGATTCAATAGTTGACAAATTTATTACATACACTGGAGCATTCTTGGCAGCAAATTTTTCAGTTATATCAGCTCTATAATTTCTTTTGGAGAATGAATCTTTGCCTTAAGTATGACTTCTACAATGGATCACCACTAGCTGTTTAGGCTTTTGGATAGCATCCAACAACTCAGTTATTATTTCTGCATGAGCAACTGATTTTCCCGATGCAGTCATAAAACCTCATCATTTCCAGATCTGCCCTGTAGCATGACATACAGAAAATGCATAAAGATAGTCTGTATAAATATTTGTACTTTTACCATCAGCTAGAAGAAAAACTGGCTTTAAAGTGACCAAATCTTCCCCTTGAGCACTAAGGTTACTAGGTAATGATGTCTCAAATTCTGTGACAGCTACAACACCTATACATCGAATTCCATTACACAAATATGAAGAACCATCAGTGAATAACACCAAGTCTGGATTTTCAATTTGAATGTCATTTAAATTCACTCCTAGGCATATCCACTAGATCTACTACTTCTACACACTCATGCAATGATTTACTGTTCTTTGGCAAATCAGGAAGAAGTGTAGCTGGATTTGATATACTATACCTCCTCAACTGGATGTTTTCGCTACCTAGAAGTATTACTTCATACTTAGATATTTGTTGGTCTGAATATGCTAGGATATGAAAATTTCTAATTAGGGCTTCTATTTGATGTGAACAATATACAGTCAATGGACATCCCAAAACTAAATCTGCTGACTTCTGGACTAATACAGCTGCAACTGCTACACCCCTTAGACAAGGAACTGTACCAGTAGCTATTGGATCAAACTGGCAACTATAATATCTAATTGGATGATAACTTTGTCCTAAAGTCTGTGTCAGTACACCAGAAGCAATACCTTCTGTTTAACTGAAAAATAGTTTAAATGGTTTTGAGAATTCTCATAAATTGGTATCAAGAAAAACACTGAGTATAATCAACTACATTGAAATATCTTGCCTGACTCAAATTGGAAGAAATTATAGCAGCTGGACTTGGTACAATAGGATGTGTCTTTACCATATGATCATTTTCAGCTCTTAAATCCTGTATAAATATACAGTGATTTGGTCCAGGAATGATGTGGGTGTTTCAGTTGGTTTTTGTTTCATAGATTCAAATTTGGACCAAGCATTTGGTCTTTTTGTATGCCTACACATGACCTCTATTATTGCTTATCTACATTTCTTCATTATGTTATAGTGCACTTTGCTATTCATGTCAGTGTCTGAATAATCTTCCGACCATGATGATAACAAGGGGTCCTATGTAGTTTTCTCTATAAACTTTTTGCATTCTCTTTTTGTTAATAGCTCTTTCATTAAGAGGGCAAAATCATTATAATCAGGTCAAATAAATCAATAGCCCTCTTCATCTCCTTAATTACATGATTGGGTTCATCCACAAAGGCTCAGGTTCTTCTCTTTATGGATTCCAAGTCTTCTGGGGTGAATCGTTTGTGTGTCTTGACTTCGAATAGTTCATCCCTTGAGACTACAGGGAGATCTCTTAATGGAAATAGAGAAACTATCCCTCCAGCTTCTTCTTGTTGTAACCTATTCAAATTTCCATTTATACCAGTATTTACTTTCCCCCCATAGCCATATTCTGTATTCAAAAACTTTTTCTCCTTTATATATAGTTCCATCTGGTCCATCTGTTGTTTCATATGTATTAACATTAGTTTGAGCTCTGTTTCCTTGGTCAACCAAATTATTAGTGCTTTAAACCATTTGCCAATAAGGAAGAAAAGTAGTCTACACTTATACAGAACACAAAGACAGATAACATTACAGGGATATGAGACAGGACAGTTAGCATCATAATTTCCATCAAAGGTTTCATTCACTTAAAATCCAAACCCACATAACATACATTATGGAAAAATACAAAGAAAATATATGGGATATGCTAAACACACTCCCATGAAATGACAAAAAATCCATTACCATGTCCCCAGACATGTTTACATTCATAGACAATAAAGTATATCCAAGTGATTTTGAAATGGTATAATTCACTATGAATAACTTATTAACAAACAACTGACAAAAGGGAATAAATTCTTTAAAAAATTTGAAGAAAAAAATCCAAAATAGCCACAAATATGGCTGCTTAGACTATGTGGCAGAGGGTATTTAATGATTAAATGTCCCTCCCAGCTTAGCTAGAGTCTCAGAATTCTGCTGTTCTCCTCCTTGTGGAATGTACCAATCTTTGAGTGCAAATAGATTCTTCTGGTCTTCAACTGACTTTCCTATACAAATTTTTTATATAAATATAAAAAATAGTTTTAACAGCCAACTGTTAAATCTATATTTTGGAAAGAGGGAAGGAAGGTAATACAAAGGGAAAACAGCACATATAAATAACATTGAATTTAACAGAGAAGGGATGCAGGGAGGAAGGAAAATTGGAAAAAGGAAGTCTGACTGCTTTAGTAGTAGTCTCTCGGTAACGGAGGATGACGATTGTCTTTGTGCCCTTCATCTGTGATGTAGATGAGTGTGCACAAAAACACTTGTACGTGAGGAGATTTAAGTGGAAAAGTCGATGCACAGAGACAGTCCCACTTTCTCGGCATTGGAAGCCTGGGTCCATTGGCACGAAAAGTCGTTACACCTGGAGACTTCTTCAGCTGCATTGGATGGCCGTGTTGTCTTTTGTGCTCCAACACACCCTAAGCACTCCACAGTGCTTTGCTGCATCGCCCTCTCAGCTGTTGAATCTTCTTATTGGTTTCTTCCGTCTGTTCAGCTGAAGCAGTCTTCACATGCTGGGTGAGCAAAGCCTTTACCCTCTAATTAAACCTACTATTTAACTACCTTAACTGTTTACATAAATTCCTAAAGGCAAGTCCAACAGGTAATCAGATTTCTCACAAAGCGACTTTGGTGAGTCAGGAGAGGAGTCCAGCTGATGTCCTCAGTTCAACTGTCCACCAGGAAGAATAGAGATGTTCTCTCACCACAGCTAGTAAATCCTCAAGGTCAGTTGTTTGATGGATGGTTTTTCCAGGATGTCTTAGCCACACAGATTTCTCCTTCAACTTGCAGCTCCAGAGTGCTGTTGGAAAAACTGTCTCTTCAACAGTTTGGAACCCTGACCCAATAGCTTGGAATTCAGGCAGGTCTGTCAACATTACTTTTGCTAAAATTCCTTTTCCTTGCTACAGTCCCCCCTTTGCACAAAGCCTAAATCACGTTGAAAACACTATTTTGGCATTTGTGCACTAACTTATTTACATATTAATTAAATTAAAATATCTACCCCAAATAACAAATAACCTACACTCAACTATCTTAACTTATCTAATACTATCCTAATCTAGGGATTTTATCAAGGAAAGAAAAAAATATATTAAATAATGAACAAGTACAAATTTCAAACATATGCAAAAGCACAACAGCAAATAACATCAAAAGCAAAAAATAAACACAGCTTCCATGCAAACATTAAACTCATAAATACTACTCTTATCTACTAATACAAAATATTCTACTACTATTTTAATACATTAACATCAAACTTAGAGAAAATTTTTTGAAAATTACAATAAACACAATATTGCATAAGTTTTACAAAGAAATTAAACCAAAACATTAAACTCACTTATGCAAACTACATGTAACAATAAATAAAATTATACATAAGTGATCTATTTACATATAATCCCAAACACATATAACACATACATACAATATATATATGTATGATATACATATACACATATCATTTTTACATATGCTACACATGTGTTACATATATACATAAGCATAACCTATAATACAATTAATTTTACAATCCCATTATACACACTATTTACATATATTTACAGTTTTGAGTGATATTTTATATGTATTTGTGTTATGTAATATATGTTGTTTTGTATATTATAATGTAAGTCAGTACCTTATTTATGTGAAATTTTAATCTTTATCTAATTAAAGCCCTATCTTAATAAAATTCTCCTATTTATATTTCTATATTAAACTAAGTATTTACCTAATTTTTGTTAGTAACTAATTTATAACTATTTATAACATTGTTAGTACCCTAACTATATATTGTTTCACTAGTTCAAATAGTGAATCAATGTAACCTAACCATGTTTTTGTATTTGTGTTTATATTTTATGTTTTTATTTTTGCTATGTTGTGTTGTTTTGCTAGTGTTACATTAGTATTACTGTCATATTAGTGTTATGTTACTGTTGCATGTAATATAGTTACAACTCCTTCATATTTTTCCTCCTGTTTTTATCTCATCTTGATTGAATAAGTTTTCTCCTACTCCATAGTAGTAAAGATATTTATGAATGTTTGTGAGTATATGTTATGTTGTTTGGTTTTATAATACATTATCCAAAATTTTAATTCATTAGTCCTTTAATCCTCTGATCCTTTTCATTGCAAATTTCTCAAAGTCTTTAAATTTATAAGTTTTCAGTCTTTTAACAATATCCATTCATTTTGTGTATTCTCCTCTTCATCTGCATTGTCCTCTTCCAAATGTCCTCTTCCACTGGAATGGCCCTCTCCTTACTGATCTTTCTGACTGCAGACTCAATTTGATGATTCTCATTTTCTATTATTTATTCTTCTTCAATTTCTTCTTCTCCAATAATTTGTACATTCTCATTATTTATAACATGTGCTAATTTTATATGTGAACAATGATACCATGAATCTCCACCCAAAACTTTTATTGAAGATGGAGATACTAACAAAATGGTGTAAGGACCTACCCAATTCTCTTGTGTTGCTGATGTGTTAGCAATATATTATTTTCCATTTGAATAAGTTTATTTATTCAATTTAGAACATTATTCCTTGGTTACAATAATCACATTATTTCCTTCCCTCCCCTCCACCCCCTCATGCAACAGGCAATGTGCAATTTCATTGGGTATTACTTGTGTCCTTGATCAGAACCAATTTCCATATTGTTGTTTGCACTAGGATATTCATTTAGAACCTACACCCACAACAATATCCCTTCAACCCATGTATTCAAGCAGTTTTTTTTTCTGTGTTTTTACTCCCGCATTGTTTCCTCTGGATGTGGATAGTGGTTTTTCTCGTAGGTTCCTCCGAGTTGTTCAGGCTCATTGCATTGCCACTAATGGAGAAATGCTTTACATTCGATTGTACCACAGTGTATTAGTCTCTATGTAAAATGTTTTCCTGGTTCTGTTCCTCTAACTCTGCATCAATTCCTAGAGATTGTTCTAGTCCCCATGAAATTCCTCCACTTTATTTGATTTATCTAGTTCAGATAGAGGAAGGTCCAGGTCTCCTACTAGTATAGTTCTTCTATCTATTTCATTCTTGAGCTCCACTAGTTTCTCCTTTAGAAATCTGGTTGCTATGCCATTTGGTGCATACATGTTGAGTACAGATAGTTCCTCATTGTCTATACTGCCTTTTATCAGGATGTAATTGCTTTCACTGTCTCTTTTAACTAGATTTATTTTTACTTTGGCTTTATCAAATATCATGATTGCGACTCCTGCCTTCTTTTTATCAGTTGATGCCCAATAGATTTGGCTCCATCTTCTTATGTTCACCCTATGCATATCTACCTTCCTCATGTGTGTTTCTTGTAGACAGCATATGGTAGGGTTTTGGACTCTAATCCACTCTGCTATTCGCTTGCATTTTATGGGTGAGTTCATCCCATTCACATTCAGAGTTATGATTACTAGCTGTGTATTTCCCAGCATTTTGATTTCCACTCCTGATTCCGCCTTTTCTTCTTTCACTATTTCCTTCTACACCAATGTTTGTTTTTAATAAGTCTCCCTATTCCCCACCCTTATTTTACTTCCCTTTCTACCCCCTCCCTTCTTATTTCCCCTTTATTTTCCCTGTAGTCTTTCTAAAATTACTCCCCCCACATTCTCCCTCCCTTGTACTGCTTCCCTCCTCACCAGTCCAGTTTATTACCCTTCTACTCCCCTATAGGGTGCAAATCTATTCTCTGCCCCCATTGGATTGGATTGTTCTTCCTTCTTTGGGTCAATTTTAAAGCACGTAAAAGTTGAGTATTTCCTATCTCCAACCTCTTTACCCTTTCAGTGTATTGGTGCTCTCCCCCATCCCACTATGAGCTTCTTTGTGCCATATAAATTTACCCCCATTCGTTTCTTTTCCCATTTCTTTTAGTATTAACCTCTATTTTTAGCTCTAGTTGTGTATATATATACACATATATGTACTTATGCATGCATATATCTATATACCTATTTATGTATTGTCCTTTTATCCTATACAGTTTGTCACTGTTCCCTCTAAGTGTAATTCTTCTAGCTGCCCAGGTGATAACCACAGTTTTTAAGAGTTACCAATGACCTCTTTTCTTATCGGCATACATATCATTTTAACTTATTGAGCCTCTTGAATTTTTTGTTTTGTTTTGTTTTGTTTTGTTTTTCTTTTTTCCCTCTTTTTAAATTACCTTTGATGATTCTCTTGAGTTCTGTGCTTGGACACTAGCAAAAATTTTAACATATGCCATATCTCCTGGTTTGAAATTATGGAGAGAATAATCCAATGGACTAGCTTTGGATCAATACTTCCTTATTGTGTAATTCTTTGAGTTCTTGTTGTAAAGCACTTAAATAAGAAGCATGTTGACAATTTCCTCCTAAGAGAGATGTAGAGACTGTCTTACAAGTCTTTGGCTGTAGGGAAGCATGTCCAAATAGTATTGCATAGGATGATACATGTAAATCTGGTCTTGGTCTTATACATAGGTAAAACAAAGCTATGGGAAGAATAGCTGGCCATTTTAGATGAGTTTTAGCACAGATCTTCCCCATTATAGTCTTGAGTTCCCTATTTACACACTCCACTTGACCTGAACTTTTTGGGTGATAAGGAACATGATATTTGGGTGTTATTCCTAGATTCTCATAGACTCTTTTCAAGATATACTGGGTGAAATGAGATTCCTTTTCACAGTCTATGGTAAGTGGAACTCCAAATCGAGGAATATTTTCCTTAATCAACACTTTTACCACAAAGCTAGCTGTATTTGTATTTGATAGAAATGCTTCAGGCCACTTAGTTAATCTGTCAACAATTACTAGACAAAACTTGTATCTTCCAGCTTTTTGTCATGCTGATGTAATCACTTGGGAAACTCTCAAATGGACAACATGCTAAAGGTCTACCACCTAAACCTTTCTGTCTGAATGCACCTTGATCAATTTTTTTGGCAAACAGAATAGCTTGTACAGATCTTATTAATTACAGTACTTATTCCAGGAGCTACCTATTGCCACTAAACAGTCGATTACAGCTTGAGTACCAAAATAACCTTTTGTGTGGATGACTTGACACAAATAGGTATATAAGAATTTTGGTAACAGTGGCTTTCTAGCTTCTGCAACCCATATTCCATATTCTTTCCTTGCTTCAAATTTCTCCTTCCACTTTTGAATTTCTGAGTCTACATAAGGTTTTACTAGATCATCAGATTCAATAGTTGACAAATTTATTACATACACTGGAGCATTCTTGGCAGCAAATTTTTCAGTTATATCAGCTCTATAATTTCTTTTGGAGAATGAATCTTTGCCTTAAGTATGACTTCTACAATGGATCACCACTAGCTGTTTAGGCTTTTGGATAACATCATGCTGGCTACCTATATCCCTGAGAATGAAGAAAAAACTCAGACGAGGGAATGATGCTTCCCTATAACAATAGAATTCTAGTTACTTTTCTTTCTTATATTATGGCAACTTCCTGTAATCTTGGCTACAAATGACTAAGTGAAATATTACTGCATTATGTCCTACATACTTGTGGGATAGAAATTACTTTATATTGGACCTATACAAGGGCCAATTTTGAATTTTTTTCTTATGTTTTTGATTGTTTTTTCTCCTCTTTTGATAATTGACTCATACACCCCTATAACTCAACATTACATTCTGAGCCAAACTGAATGTTTTTTAACACCTACTTCAGGGGGGATTGTATTTTAATTTAAAATCTAAAAATTTTGATTTTTTATTTGAGATTGTACTTTTATAAAAATTCAAGATTTTGATTTTGTTTGAGAAAAGATCTTCAAGAAAGAAGCTTGAAACTTTTATATCCAGAGAATGAACTGTTGCAGAAAGAGGCCAGAAAACCTACACTTCATCAAGAAGATCAAGAATGAACTTTGGATATGATTGATTGAACTGAACTTTGTTTGAACATTTATTGTAAATATACACATTTATGCCAAAAGGGACTGCCCCTAATTTGGCTTTCTGTCAATGCACTTAGCAAAACATTAGTTTGCTTTCTTTTCTTTTCTATTTCCTCCCTCACTATTCTAATTCCTCTTAGAAATTTAAATATCATGTATATCTATAGTTAGAAGTGCATTTAGGATTACAAATTGATTATGTTAAATGATCAATGGGGAGACTAGTCTCCCAATGATCATCAGGGGGGATTGTAAATCTTGAAATTTCTCAGACTTGTGAATGTTAAAAATGTCCCCATTGGGGAATTCTCAATTGGAACAATTCCCTACTAGGAACATTCCCCATTTTGTCTGTGAGAACTCGCCAGGATCAGAAATGGGAGGACCTCTACTCCACCCATACTTAAGACTGCTTTAGGGGAGAAAACTCCTTGCTAAACAATGAAAGTACTTGGACCCATGCTTATGATGAGACAGGGAGTTCTTTGAGCCATGCCTGTTTTTAGAATTGATACAATCTTGCAGTACTTAGAATGTAATTAACATTTAATAGATGATTTTTCATTCATTCATTCCTATATTCCTTCAATTATTTTATGCTAAATATTGGAAGACATACAAAATTTAAATAATACTATTTTCCTGCATTTATGAAAATAATAGATCACTTTCTAGAATAAATCACATTTGTAAAATTCTTCAGGGTTTAAAAAATCTCTATAAAAATCCTTAGTCCTATACTTTGTATTATTATATTCATTTTATAGATAAAGAAATGGAGTCTCAAATATATTGTTGCTAACAGAATGAGAGATAAAATTCAACCACAAGTCTTTTAACTCCAGGACTGATGTCATATTTCACTACACAATGCTCCATCTAATGGAACACATAAGGTAATAGGAAAGATGACACAGAATCAGATAAGTATAATACATAGCAATGAATGGCAAGTGCATTAGAGAGATAGAAAAGTGTTATATGATCAATAACAATCAGAGAAGACTTCATGTAGGAGGTAGCATCCAAGTTAGGGTTTATATGGTATTTACCTGTTGAAGAATGAAGAAGGGAAGACATTCTAAGCATAAAAATGAATAAAAAATAGAAATAGAAATTGAAAATGTTTTCCATTTTGTCTGGTTTAGAATAATAAGGTACAAGAGTAAAAAATGGGAATTGTGTTATATTATGGAAGTCCTTGGTTTCCAGGCAAAGAAGGAAGATAAATTCAATAGACATCTCTGATGATTTCTCTGCATAGAAGTACTATGATCAGATCTATGCAATAGGAGCAAACCAATTTGGCAGAAGTGTAAAGATTGAATTAGAAGAGGAAATCACAGGAGAAGAAATATTTGTAAAGAATCTGCAGTAAACATTTCATTTGGCAGGCCAGCAATCTAAACATTTTTTCAGTTGAAAGTTTCATGAGTATCAAAGTATGTAGGAAGTGGATAAATAGAGAAAATAGGAAAATACACTTGAAGATACTGTAGTATCATTAGGAAATAATGAATATGATAAACCCCTACATTTTTGATGTTCTCCAATTGCAATCAATTCACTTATAAAGTAACAATATTATAAAAATATACAAAATAGCAGGCATATTCATAATCAAACAATGAAAGAAATAAGGAAAAACAAAGTCAATCTAGGCCAACTATACAATTTAATTCTTTTCAGAAAAAATATATTTCTATTGAATGGTGAATGAAATTCAGTTCCATGGAATAAATCATTTTCTTTTTACATTTATGCCTTTCCCATTAAAGGTAACATACAAATAGTACATGGAAGCATTTGCATATAAAGAGTAAATGTAAGTTATTTTTGCTATTTACTCACATGTTAGATTAACTTTGTTTATCAACCCATATATTAAAATGTAATCATTTCATTGTCAAAGGCCTAAAGCTAATGTTAATTACAGTTTGAAACTTCGATTATTAATGCATCTTTACCTATTGAAGTGTGAAATAAGCAATAGTAGTTGGAATATACCAATTAAATTAGCTTTTGAGACTGGAATTCATAAGTAGGCACATGTACATACTGAAATAATGCTGAAGGAATCTGTGCTCTCAATAACTTTTAAGAAATATCAGGCATAAAAAAGGAGGATCTGCATCAGAGAGCTATCATATTTAAAGTCTGGGTACAAAGGAAACATATGAGTATTGCAGATACAGTAACTGAATATGTATTTATTATGTTCATGGTAGAGGTTACAACCAAAAATGGATTTAAATCCAGTGTCTAAGATTATGCAGAACAAACATAACTTTTGAATTCTGTCTTCCCTTTCTCTACTCTTTTATGCAAGTGATAAAATGATATCTCATTAGGTACATTGGGTACAAAATTTAGTCATTCAATGAATTGTGTTTGTTGATTTCAAGATAGAACCCTGCAAACAAAAATAATGTGGTTATATTTTCCTGTTTATTGTTAACTACCCTCTTGAAGAATAGATTATAAAAAAAAGAGAATGGAGAAATCCTAACTGAATTATGTGAAATATGATTCACTGTAAAAAAAAACAAATAGTAATAAAATGTTGATATTGATAATAAATGAAAGAAGAGTTGGTATTTGGTTTCTATGCACAAAGATAAATGAAACAGTATCCATTCATTTCAAATCTTTGATAGATTTATGATCTGTTCTCAATGATATAATTAATACTTTGGCTTCTTTGTGTAGATAGCAATACAAGCATGTCTTATTAGCTTAAACAATTCTTATTACTGAACTTTTAGAATTTTCCACAGGGCCTTTTTTTAGATACTTTGATATTGAATGGATATCAATAGCACATTTCTCTGATACTATCCTGTATACTATTCTTATTACACAGTCCTTTGAAGGTAATATGCTTTCAACTATGAGTACTTTAAACTTCATGTGACTTGCAGTTTTAATTTTTTGACCTCATGATGTATTCAGCAAAATGTCAGATGTAAACAATCATCTGAAAGAAATTGCCATCTATTTGGAGTCTTTCTTCCATTTGGACTATACATAATATGTGCTCCCTAACAATGAAAAACATATTTATCTAGCCAATATCTCTGTGATGTACAGTTTTTTTTTAATAAGAACAATAAGAGGGCCAATAAAAGGATTGAATAGGCAATTATTGATGAAGAAAGTCAAGCTATCAATTGCTACTTACAAAAATATGTAAGTCACTAATATTTGGAGAAATGCAAATTTATAAATACTGAGATTCTACCTCTCACCCATCAAATGATTATGAAAAGTTTAAGCTCTCTGATCAATGTGATGATCAAACACAATTCCAAAATACTGAAGATGAAATATGCATTCCAAGTCCTGATAGAGGTGAGCACAGACCAATGATAGAGTTTATGGTCAATGTAGAAATATATATATATATATATATATATATATATATATATGTTTATATATGTGTATGTAATCAATATTTATATTCTTATATGTGTGAACAAAACCAAGAGAATGAATTTATTTAGCCACCTCCACTTAATGGACCTCAGTTTTGAGTTCTTTACCAGCACAGAGAGCTGTTATAAATATTTTGGAATATATAATTTCTTTCCTTTTCCCCTTATTCCCTTAGGAAAGAGGTCTAAAAGTGGTATTGCTGTGCTCTGTTTATACAGAGTTTTATAACTCTGTGGGCTTAATTCCAAATTGCTCTCCAAAATGGTTGTATATGTGATCATATATTCCTTGGCTTTGTTTTAGAAAATATATTTATTATTTCTTGATGTCTCATAGAATCTCTAAGGTTCTACTTGACCAATTCTTATTTTAAAGAAGTTACTTTTTTCTGCCTCTTTTACCAAGTTGTTAATTCTCTTTTTTCTTTGTAAAGCTCTCATTTCTTTTCTCTAATTCTTCCTTTACCACATTTATTTGATTTTCAAAATTATTGTTTGCTCTTTTTTTTTTAAAATCTCTTTCTCTAAGTCTTCTAGTAATTTTTATATGGCTCATTTCCAATCCATTTTTTTTCTTGTACAGTGATCCCTCACTTATTGGGGGAGTTATGTTCCAGAGACCCCCATGATAAGTGAAAATCCCTGAAGTAGTGGTATTAGATTTATTTTATTATATATAATATATTATTTATTTATTTATAATTATTATATATGTATTTATATTTATATGTATTCATATATAAATATTTAATTATATATATGTACATATATATATTTATATATTAAGGCTTTATAAACCCTTCCCACTCTTCTATAAACCTTTTCCACACTCTGATTAACCTAGTCACTGAGCCAATCAGCGCTCAGGCTATAGAACATAGACCTGTGGTTGGTCACCTTTCATTCTATCAGCCAATAGTGTGCCACTATAAGTATAACTCTGCAATGCAGAATTATATATATATATATTTAGAACCATGATACAGTGAAGTCGCAATAAATGAACTGCAATATAGCAAGGAATGACCATACATATTTTCAAGTAAGCAATTCCCTCTAAGCTTATGTCTTGAACTTCCCTATCTGCATAGAACCATTTTTATCAAGTTCTTTTTTTGCTTGTTGCTTGCTCATTTTTCCAGTACACATTTTGACTTTTGACTTAAGTAATTAGTTAGTGTAAGTCTCTGTTCACCTGATGGGGGAGGGTGTTTTGATGGTTGGCCTGAACTTCTGTAATTCAGTGTAGGGAGTTGGGGAATAGGAGCTAAATGTTTTCATTGCTTTCAAGCTGGTGTGATCTCTTTAGAGGTCTGGGCACTGCCCTCCTGCCTTGCATTCTGGTTCTTACTTAGGTAAGATCCCTGTGCCTCATGATCAGTCACTCCTCTTTTTCTAGAATTTCAACCCAAAACTGCATAATAGGCTACCACTCTGAATTATGGCTACCAATCCTTTTCCCATGGTTAATACAAGTATCTCCTGTAATCTTTTTCTGATCAGGTGTTTAGTACCTTTAATATCTCTGTGCATAGGGAATACCTACTCCCCATGCTCTTGCTATAGCTGATGCCTGCAAGGCCTACAGATGATTTATTTTCCACTTCATCTTTTGCTAACTGCATACCATGTGACAACAAACTTGCTTTCTTATTTCCAAAGCGCCCTTGTTTGGGGGGTGGGGGGAAGAAAAGATTTTGTGGCTTTTTGCTAGCTTTTTTTTTCTGGCCATAATTTAAATCAGTATTTTTCATGGTCATTTTGTAGGAGAGATTTTGGAGGTTTGGTAGTCATGACTCTTCTCTAACATCTTGACTCTGCTCTCCATGCACATATTACACAAAAGATAATCTCAGATACTGAGGAAACTTGTGTAAGAAAAGTGGAATAGGACTAGAACAAGACACACAGATTGCTTTAGTCCAAAAAAAAAAACAACCTAACAGAAAAAGAAACTACATACAGTGAATATGATTGAAGTATGTTCTCACAAGAAGAGATAATTTTCTCATCTAAGAATTCTACTTCTATATCTAAACTAGTGGTTCTCAACCCTTCTAATGCCGTGACCCCACAATACAGTTCCTCATGTTGCGGTGACCCCAAACCAAAAAATTATTTTGGTGCCTACTTCAAAACTGTAATTTCACTACAGTTATGATTCGGAATGTAAATACCTGATGTGCATTATGTATTCTCATTGCTACAAATCAAACATAATTTAAACATATGATTTATGATTAATCACAAAAACAACATTTAATTATGTGTTGAGAAATATTAATCCAGCAAGAGGCAGCCTGAGCGCTGGAGCGGTAGGTAAGTCTTGCCTGGGGAGGGGGTCCACAGATGCTGCCTTCTTCCTGTTGTTTCCCTCCAGCTTGAGCTGAGGCTTCACTTTGCTGTGGTTACTCAGCTCTGTTATCCTCTCCAGGACTTGTTCATAACCCCTCCTGAGCCAGCGCCTTGGTGATCTCTCTGAGTCTCTGTTTGAGTCCGGTCAATAGGCAACAGGGTAAATCCATTGCCCTCAAAGGGGGAGGGCTGCTGATGGGTAACTAATATTAGTACAATGTGTGGGCAGCAGGGTCCCCATTCTTTCCAAGATCTTGCTATAAAGTAGTGCTATTTCTCAGCAGCTAAAGCCATTGGAAATACGTATTTTCCGATGGCTTTAGGTGACCCATGTGTTTTGGTTGTTCGACCCCCGCCAGGGTTGCAACCTACAGGTTGAGAACCACTGATCTAAGCAATGTACATCCTTTGACCTTGTGTGTGGTGTGTGGTGAGTGTGTGTGTGTGTGCATGTGTGTACTTCCCACCCTTCTTTTCAAATTCATTAAAAAGAGAGGCTAAATGGGAAGAAAGAAGAGTAGGGCAGGAAACTAACTCACTCTCTACACTGGGTTTTGAGCCAGGGAAGCAGGGATTACACAACAACATCTGGCCCTGGATTATAAAAATTGGAGGAACTAAGTAGTGTCCAAAAAATAACAAACAAAACAGTCCTGAAACCTGAGCCTTCATTCACCCATACCTTGGGAACATATCCTGACTCTAGCATAAAGCTAACAATTAGGTCAATTAGGAAGGGAAGTTTGAAGGGGTGGTTAGAATAATAACTAGAGGTATGGGGGAAGAGACAAGGGAGAGATCATTAGAAGAGTAGGTTGATTTAGAACTAGGAGGGCATTGGAATAAGACAAGGGGAGGGATTCTAAGAAGGATTGCAAGTCGGATAGGTGATGGATAGATGAAATTGCACATCAGAGGAAAGATATGACAAAAGAAAAGGAAGAGAAGGACAAGGAATGAGGAAAAATAGAATGAAAGGAAGTGTACAACATAACAACAATCATAACTCTGGATGGTAATGGAATGAATTCATATATAAATCAGAAAGGGATATCAAAATGAATGAAAAACCAAAACATGTAAATTGGACAATATGCTATGTACATAAATATACTTAAAAATGAGTGACATATAGATTTAAAATAAAAGACTGAATTAGAATACTATGCCACAACTGATACAAAAATAGCAGGAGTGGCATTTATATTCTCTGACAAACAAAACACTAAAATAGAAAAAATCAAAAGAGATGAACAGGGAAATTATAAATAGTATAGCTTCCAAATGATATGGAAATAAATAAGACAATAATAGTGGGAGATTTCAAATTTCCCCTTTCAAAACTAGATAAATCAAACAAAAAATAAAACAAGAAAGAAGTCTAAAATATGAATAGAATTATATGTTAAATATGAAAGATATCTGGTGTAAATTAAATGAGAATAGAAAAGAATATACATTCCTAGTGGCACATAGAAACTTAACAAAATTTTTACCATATATTAGGACCAAAAAACATAAATGTAGAAAAACAGAAATACTAAATGCATACTTTTCTGGTCCTAATTCAATACAAAATTTATATAATAAGGGACCATGGAAATGCAAAGTAAAAAATAGAGATAAAATAACATAATTATAAAGTGGATTGAAAACAGTAATTATAGTAAAAATTATATCTTTAAATGTTTATATTAATAAAGTATAGGAAGAACAGATCAAGGGGTATTCATAAAAAAAAAACTAAAAAAAGAACAAATTTAAAATTCCTAATTAAATAACAAATTAGAAAATCTAAAAATTAAAGGAGAAATCAATAAAATTTAGTATAAAAATCATTGAATTCATGAATAAATCTAGGAGTTGGCTGTTGAAAAAATCAACAAATGAAATAGTTAATATGATTTTTTAAAATACAGAAGAAAATCCTATCATTAGTATTAAAGATTAAAAGTGTGAATATATCACCACGAAAGATGAAAGGAAATACAAAGTCTCCAGGAAGAAAATTCCTCCCTACAAATTAAAATAGAAAAAAGGAGAAGCAAACAATTTCATGAGATAGCTTTAAAAATAAAGCAATAAAGCAAATTCAAAAGAATGCTATAACACATGAAAATTTTAAATTTCTCACTGGAAAAACAACTGATCTGGAAAACAGATCCAGAAAAGATCATCTAAGAATCATTGGATTGCTAGAAAGCCAATAAAAAAGGAAAATGGATATCATAATAAAAAAAAAATCATCAGGGGAAGCTTCAATGATGTTCTTGAAAAGGAAGACAAAACTGCAATAGAAAGAATCCACTGAATCTTTCCTAAAAGACATCCCAAATATAAAAATTCCAGGTAGATTATAGTCAAATTGCAGAATTCCCAAGTCAGGAGAAAATGCCACAAACATACTTAATAATACAATTTATGTACTGTAGAAACACAACCAAGATTCCATATTGCAAGCTTCTACATTAAAGAATCATATGGCATGGAATATGATAAAATGTGAGGAAAAGGATCTAGGCCTACAAACTACAAACCATCTCTGTGAAAAGAAATGGACATTTAATTAATAGGGGAATTCTATGCATTTCTGATGAAATGGCCAGAGCTAAAAAGAAAATCCACTGATAAAATTTGACACTCAAAAGAAACATAAAAAGGAAACATAAAAAAAAAACAATCACTAGAATAAGTGAGGTTAACTATTCACATCCCTGCATGAGAAATTGATAATGAGGATACTTAAGACTTCTATAGTACAAGAGATTCCTAAAGTGCTTGCTATACACAAGGAAATCCAGAGAAGCAATGGGGTTAAACTGAATATATTTCTTACATGGGAAAGTAATAAATTGAATACTTAAGATGCTTGTGGTACAAGAGATATTTAAGATACTTTAAGCTAACCAAGAGAAACAATGGGGTCAAAGTGATTACCTTACTAGTCAGGTGATAAGTAAGATGCTTAGGATATCTATAATATCCAAATTATCTAAGATATCTAAAGTAGTTAGGATGCTTAAACTACTAAAGATACTTCAGCTTCATCACTATTGGAACAATGAATAGTAGACACAGAACAATGAACAAGTTGAATATAATGAAATATTTAAAATTTTTAAAATGATGTGGCAATCAATGAATTAATAATATTTCTTAAGAAATTACTTTTTCTAACAAGAGATAGGAATTTTAAAAGTGATATAGTTCCTGGTATAAATAATTTATCATTTTAAGAGGGGAAGATGACAGATCTAATTGACTTATAGCTAGAGAGGGATATTATAGATTATAAAATCATTGAGCTAATGAGTAGAGCCCTATACAAGTAGAATAATACACAATTTTCAGTTGTAGCAATCAAACAATTATTAATTACTTATAATGTACCATGCACTGAACAGTTAGGGAAGTGGACTTATTCCTTGAAGAGTCCACCTTCACAAATTTACAAACTGTGTGATGCTGGGCAAGTCCATTATATGAAGATAATAATAACCTCCATATCTCAGGGTTGTTGTGACTATAAAATGAAATTAGTAGTTAATAACAACAATGGCTTTAATTTAATAATAAAGTTCAGAATAGATATAAAGAAAAGAGAAAATAATGAAGACAAAGAGGGAATTTTTTTAGAAAAATAGAGTATAAAATAATAAAACAAAAAAGAAGGGGAGAAGAGGACAGAAGTTAAGCACATTTTAAAATAAATCATCTATGGTATTGTTTGACCAAAGGAATACAAAGTTTTAGGGTGCTTTGGGACATAATTCCAAATCCCTCTCCAGAAGAACTGGGTCAGTTCACACTCCATTAACAGTGAATCAGTGTCCTACACACCCTCCAACATTTATTATTTTCCTTTTCTCTCATATTGGCAAATCTAATGGGTGTGAGGTGGACCTCAGAATTGTTTTAATTTTATTTCTCTAGTCAAGAGTGATTTAAAGCATTTTAATCTGAAAATTGCATGTTTATATCCTTTGACAATTTAACAATTATAGTTTGTATCCCAAAGAGATCCAAAAAACAGAAAATGGCCTATTTCTACAAAAAAGATTTGTAGCAACTCTTTTTGTGGTGCAAAGGATTAGAAATTAAAGGAATGTCCATGAATCACAGAATACCTTATGAAGCTATGGTATAATATTATAATAGAATGCTACTGTTTTATAAGAAATGATGAAAAGGATGATTTCAGAAAAACATGGAGAGTTGTGAAGACAGGATTATCTCCCCCCTCACCCACTTTTATATTGAATCACCAGAAGCTTAAACAACCCACTTATCCTTAAGTATGGGGAGCTCTGTGACAAATCAAAACACACTGACTCTCCCCTGGTGTGAATCTGAAAAACTACTCAGACTGTACCTTATAAGATTTGGTCTAGTTATTCCCTTATTGTAACAATGGAGATACTTGGTCTAACAAGAATCAAGAATGTATTGGGAACTTTTAAAATTACTCCACCCTACTCACAGTGCCTTAGGAGAAGATGAAGTTGTAAACTCCTGATTGAACAATGAAAGTCCCTAACTCATACCTTATAGTAAGATAGGTCTATTTTTAGATCTAATACAAAAAGGTGTTAAGTACCTGTAAAGGTTAAATTAATCACAAAAAAGGTCAAGTAACTTACAAAAGGCAAGCTTAACAAAGAGGTGTGAAGTACTCAGAAGATATAATCTAACTAGAGAAGGTGACCAAAGAAGAAGAGAACTAAGAATGGGCAGTCCTGGAAAAAAGCATCTACTGTGATTGGTGGACATGAAAGTTTAGGGGAGGTGACATAAGAGAAAATTTTCTTTAAAAGGAAGGGTAAAAAGTCAGTTCAGGAAAATTTCAGTTCGGAGTGTAAGGACCCAGCTTGGAGATAGTCTTGCGGTGAGTAATAAGACTAACTCACTCTCCCTTAGGCTCAGGGAGGCCACTTTGGCCCAGGCCTTTAACTACTGCTTGAAAATTTATTAGAAAAATTTCTGACAAAGAGAGAGAAAAATAATGTCATCTCTCTGGCTAATCAGAAGTGAAGTAGGAAAGGACATTATTGGCCATCTGAAGATCCTCATTGGAACCCCAATGTTGAACCAGATTATACAAAACTAAACTAGGCCAGAGAAGCATTATTGACAGCCATGAGAGCATGCTTAGATAGCCCTGAAAAAATGGTCAAAATTTGAAAGAACCTGACAAGAAATTGATGAGACCCCCTCCTAGTTTATGGACAGACTTATTGATGGAGTAAATACATATATGGACCTTGACTTATCCAGAGAAAGGGACATTAGGCAAATACATTGGCAATTCATTGAGAATTGTTGTTCAGTGTTAAAAGACTTCTTTAAAACTAGCTGTCTTAATTGGGACTCTATGGACATCAAAGAATTGAGAGTAGTAACCTATGTTTATAAGGGTCATGTAAAACTATAGCTGCAATTGGTCCACATAAAGAGGAAGGAAGCTACAAGAAGTGATAAAAGGTAGAGTTTTTATTTTCTTTTTGAAAATTTTATTGAATTAGTCAACTTATAATATTTTTCCTTGGTTACAAGAGTCATGTTCTTTCCCTCCCCTCCCCTATCCCCTTCAGTAGCTGACATATAATTTCACTGGATTTTACATGTGTCATTGATCAAAACCTATTTCCATATTGTTGATGTTTATACTAGGGTGATCATTTAGAGTCTATATCCCCAATCATATACTCATCAACCCATGTGATCAAGCATGTTTTTCTAAGAAAGGGTCTTTAAAAGTGGGAGATCCTTCCTGTGACTAGCTCTTTTGTCTTCAAACTTGACCTTGAAGGAGCTCCAGCTTGGGACCTCAGACTCCTTTTGGATTTTCCCTTAGAATTACCACTTGGGTGAGTGAAAAGTTGTACTACTTTTTTTGGCTTTTCCGGAGGTACTAGCCTCTGGAGAGGCCCCTTGTCTTGGAGGAGGCCTCCTGGCTAGAACCCTTGTTTAATTTACCTCTGGACCCCCTTTGCTAGGGCCTCTGAAGCCCTGCCTGGTTCAGAATAGCTGTAGTAATTATCTACTCTCTCTCTTATTTCCTTACTTTCACTCTTTCTCCTTTTGTAAATAAGCTACCATAAAAAGTCATCCTGACTTGAATAATATATTTTCAAAAACCACATTTTTATACATTTAATACAAACTTTAATTTTTAACCCTTACAGAATACATTATGAAATGATGAAGAGGGAAGTAAATAGAACCAGAAGAATAGTATATACAGTAACAACAATATTATATGATGATGTGAATGACAACTATTCTTAGCAATACAATGATCCACAACAATCCCCAAGGATTCATGATGAAAAATACTATCTGCCTCTAGATAAAGAAATGATAGAATCTGAATGCAAATCAAAACTTCAATCTTCTTTTGCATATTTTTTGGTCTAGTTCTCTTCCACAAAGTGACTAATTTGAAACAATGTTTACGTTACTGCATATGTAAAATTTATATCAGATTGCTTAGTGTTTCAGTGAGGGAGACAGTAAAGGAAGAAATAGAATTTGACTCAGATTTCTTTTAATTAAAGTTTAAATTATTTTTACAAGTGATTCTGGGAAAATGTAATTTTTTCTAAAAAATAGTATATCTACATGCAATTGGGGAAAATATAATAAATATTATTAGATTGTAAGCTTCATGAGGATAGGGTCTAGCTATCAACTAAGCTTTATATATCATGCAATACTTTACAATTAGTAGGCCCTTAGTGGTTTATTGATTGTATAATTCCCCAAATTCTATGTAGATTAAGCATTGCCATTTTTACATTTTTTTGTTTGTTTGCATGTTAATTTTCCTAAAATTATAGAGGGAAAAATGCAGTATCAGGTAGTGAGGTACTATTGTCTAGATTAAACAGCAAGAGAATGGTGAAGTCTGGAACAGTCTTTTAATTCTTAGTCTCACACTTCATCCATTAGAAATATCCATCTCTAGTAACACTCTAAATATATAGGGTGTTGTTAAAATGTTTTCTTTTGACAGTCTGTTAAGTGTTTCTTTTACTATGAAGCTTATATCTCCAAACTCGATAATGGAATCTTTATGGATTGCCAAATGGAGTTAAAGACCATGATTCCCTCCTTTACCCACAAATCCCTACACTTACACTCAAACATATACAGAATTCTCACAAGAAATTAGAGACAGTAATTATTGATGTCCAAGGAAGAAAGGGAAATACAAGAGTAATTCATTCTAACCATCTACCTTGGGGGCACAAATGAACCGACTCATTCTGGAGGAATATATCTTCCCTCTTCTCTTTAAAAAAAAGTTCCTAGAAGGAGAATTCCAGTTCCATTTGGCAAATTAGGCTCATATTGAACTGCTTCCAGAGACTATTAATATTCTAATTCTAACTTTATTACTTAACTATGTAGCCTTAATTCTCTGTCACTTTTATGTGCAAGTTCCTTAGTCCCTCTAAGCATCAAATATCCCATTATTATAAAGGGAAGAATAATAGTAGCCTCCATTCCTTGGTGAGTTATCAAAATAAAACAAAAGAATAGATAATACACGTCAACTTCACAAAAGTCCTCTTCTCAGTAAGATTCCAGAAATATATATGAAGACATATGAACTAATGAAAAGTGAAATGCGCAGAACTAGGTGAGTATTTTGTGTCATAACAACAACATTGTGAGTATGATCAACTGTGAAAGATTTAGCTACTTTGATCAACAAAATAATCCAAGATAATTCTGCATGTCTTTTGAGAATGTCTAAATCTAGAATATAACCTGATAGAATCTGAGTACATATTGAGGCATAATTTTTACTTTCTATTAGTTTATGTGCTTTTTTGCTATTTAGATAATGAGAAAGTATGTTTTATATGATTTCACAACTATAACTGGAATTACTTTTCTTGCCTTCTTTATGGATGATAGAAAAGTGGGGGAAGAATTCTAAATTCAATTTTTAAAAAAATGTTAAAATAAACAGTCTAAATAAAAAAAGGATATCTTGCTCTTAGATTTCTTTATGGAATGGAGATAGGAAATGAAATGCAAAAAGCTTGCAGATACTATATATTGTTAAGGGTAAATTTTAGGGTTGAGACTGAATATAACTTTAGTGGTCACCAGGAATTTAAATTCTAAATCCCAATGAAATACTCAAGTCAGAATGGAATTTTATGGTGATTTATTTACAATAGAAGGAAGAAATTAAGAACAAAGGAGAGAGAGAGAGAAAGAGGAAGCTCTGCTCTGGCTTGGTTTTAGCCAGTGGTAATTCAGAGGCCTTAGCCAAGGGGCCTTCCCAGAAGATTAAATCTATCTTAGCTTCCATCCATAAGGCCTCCTCCAAGATGAGGAGCCTCCTTGGGGGCTAGTGCCTTCAAAAAGGGCCAGGGAAATGGGGAGTCAGCCTTATCACTCACCATGTGGATGTCTCAGGGAAGCAGTCTGAGGTCCCATGCTCCAGAGTTCCTTCAAATCAAGTACCACTGCCAAAGACCACAAAAAGATCTTTCATAGGAAGTTACATAAAATATAAAGGCAGTTCTTTACATTACTTCCTATGTCTCACATGTACCAATAGTGGCTTAAACTTGGATTTGGACAGCCCAAGGAGCTGAGCCAGTTGTTCTGATTTTTAACATGCTAGCACACTTGGGTCATAGACCATCCTACCCCACAGTTAATCCTTAAGTAGGGCTGTATACATTCCTGGTTGCTAAAATTCTTAACATTAAACAGGTTGGAGTAAATCTAAAATTCACCATATTAGCCTCATAAATATATATAATGAATAATTTACTCAGGAAATGTCATGAGGCAAGGAACTTGGCAGTCCAAAAAGAAAAAAAGAATTAGATTCATAAAAGATAATTGATTATATTTCATCACCAAGGAAAATAGAGTTGTAATGGAAATTCTGGCAAAAGGGCTGCTTATGAATGGAAAGACCTTGGGACCATTTTGGTAGGAGAGAAAGACTGAGACCATTGTAAATCATCCTTTACACATGGAGAAGCAAATGATGATGGAATGGCTGCTGTCAAGGGAGGGAGCTAGGTGTGCTGGGAGAAGAAACTAACCTAAGAGGCAATAGTGGGGTACTAAGGAGAGGGAAGGAAAGCAATTGAAAAGTTTTTGTTTTAATTAATTATTCTTCCTAACAAAAAGTTAAGTTCAATTGATTCTTTTTACCAGTTTTTTACCAGTTCCCTCTGATGTTTAGTGCCCTGAAGAAAATTCTAGTCACCTACCATAATTATAGCTCTAGAGAAAATGATTATGTAGTGATATGAGAGTCGTTTCCAGAGCTATCATCTAGATATATAATAAAACCACCAATTTGTTAGAAAAAAGGTCAAAATTAATACTAAAATAAGAGATATAACAATGAGGTATTACAAACCCCTAATTAAGGCAAATTCAGACTTAAATATTTAAGCAACTTATTTGTGTTAAAACATGGGAAACAGATAAAAAAGACAGGCAGTAACATAGATTAGCACCATTTCCTATGGAAATTTAACTGATATAAACAATTACCACTGTTAGATGACTAAAAAAGACTAAAAACAGCCTAAGGAAACATTTGATCTACTTGTCAAAGGTTTGTAGCAACCTAGAACTTCATATTTATAGTAAAAATTTAAATGATACATTATTATGATAGAAGTTAGTGAAAGTTTATGGATAATCATAAATAATAAATCAGAAAGAATCAATGGAGAAAAAGTCAAATTTAGAGACAGCTTCACAAATGATGCAATTGATTATACACATTCTTCTTTTTTATATTTTAATAATCCTTATTTAGGGATTGTTTTCTTCTCAGGAATGCTTTAGTTCATCCTTGATATTTTAGAATTCTGGGAAATACCAAGGACTTTTGGGGATTGAAGTCAAGGGTTCAAAATCTCCATTTTATACATAATACATGGATTATTTTGGTAAGAAATTCCATATGATACAGAGAAAGATGTGTTTTTAGTGGCTATATAGTGAAAGAATCATATTTTTAGCTCTACATCTACTGGAGGTTTGTTTTCCTTTTTGTTTATCTCTCTCTTAAAAAGTGTTTTCAGTATTCTTTTGTTTCCCTATCAGTCTGTGTCAGTTATGTTATGCATATACTAGCAGTTTAATAGATGTAGGTTAATGTATGATAATTAATTTAGCCACACAAATATTGATGGGTACTTATGCTCCTTATATATTTTATTTTGATATCATGGTGTTAAAAATATTCAAAAACACTTTTTATTGATAAAATATTTTGATAAAATATCTGTTTATTAGATAAGATGAACATTTAAAAATATTTTAAACAATTTATTTCAATTTTTGAAAAATTTTTATGTCTGATCACCAATTATCTAATGTGAACTTACATGATTTTAAGCAGTTGTTTATATAGTTTTTATAAAGATTTTATCTATTTTATGGGACATAATTTTTTATACTTTAATTTCCTTTTTATTGTACATTTTTATTGTAAGGGGTTTTTCTCAATTAAAATTCATTTCATTCTTGATTTAAAAATCCCCTTTCTTTATTTTCTTATTGATATTTTCCTGTGAACAAGTTAATGCACCTGGCCATAACTAAATGATGATTTCAAGTACCTAACAATAAATAACTATAATGACTGTGCCAAAAATAAACAAAGGATTGTCATCTTGATCTGTGCTGTATCAGATGCATACATTTTTCAAGTCTGCTTGACCATCTTAAGAAAGAAAATAATAGTTTTTAAATTGATGCTTTTAGTTTGTTTTCACTAAAATAAACCAAGAAAAGTCACTTCTTGAGAAGGTTAAGAAAGCTACTTTGGGGGGTAATCATGGCTGCAATCTAGATGCCACATGCTTCCTCTCCCCGGCACCGAACAAAATAGACTACATTAAAGGAGCATAAAAATCACCTTTGGCGGAACAGGACTCCCCAGTATCCCACAAAGGTGAAGGTACATGGGGCTTGAACATTTCCACACTATAATAATAAGGAGGAAAAGCTTGCACAGAAAAGTGAACTGAGCCGCCCTTCCCCCACCTCACCTCCCCCACCAAACCAGAGTGAGCTACCTGAGGGCTCACCAGGACAGTGAGTGAGTGGGGAACATCTCTGTCGGGGTGGGGGGGGGCACTCCAGGGTCCTTGGGATCTGGGGACTGCCAGGAAAAAAAGTCTCAGGGAGGTTTCACTGGAGAACCCGGCCCTGATTACGGGGGTCGGCGCTGATTACGGGGGTCAGCAGAGCTGTACTTGGGGCAGCTGCGCTGAACATCTCCGTGGAGCTAAACACCAGGGGCAGACCATGCGCTGATTATCTGGGCGGAGCTGAACACCTGGGCAGTGTGGCTGTGATCCGGGACCCAGCGCTCTAAGAAACCTCGGAGGATGGGAAGAACTAGTCTGAAGCAACCTAAATTCACGGAAAAACTGCCCATATAACCCAGACCAAAAAGGAAAGGGGAATAAAACCACCAAAGGGATGGCTCACATGGCCCAAAATCAAGCCTCCAGGAAGAAAGGGAAAAAAGTGACTATTGAAAATTTTTATGGTGGAAGTACCCAAGGAAAAGAGGAGAATGAGGAGGAAATCCAAAAAAAAGTCAGAACATGCCTCCCAAAATGGAAACTATCAACAAGCTCTGGAAGATCTCAAACTGGAACTTATCCAAAAGATGGAAACCTGGAAAGAAAAATGGGAGAAAGAGATCAGCAATCTGACAGATAAGACTGCTCAATTGGAAAAAGAACTCGAAGCATCCAATAGAAGGGCAGAGAAAGCTGAAAAGCAAAACCAGTCCCTAACGTCCAGAATCAAGAAACTCGAAGAAAGCGAGATGATAAAACAGCAAGAATCAATAAAGTAAACCCCAAAAATTAATGAATTAGAAGAAAACAAAATATCTCACTGAGAAGGTCCCAGATCTCGAAAACGGAGGGAGAAGAGAAAACCTCTGAATTATCAGTCTCCCAGAAAAACCAGAGATAAACAATAAACTCGATATTATTCTACAGGAGATTATAAAAGAAAATTGCCCCCACGTTCTGGAGCAAGAGGGCAAAATAGAAATAGAAAGGATTCATAGAACACCTTCTATACTAAATCCCCAAAAGACAACCCCTAGGAATGTAATTGCCAAATTCAAGAACTTCCAAGAAAAGGAGAAAATCCTACAAGAAGCCAAGAAGAGGAGCTTCAGATATAAGGGGGCTCCCATAAGGATCACACAGGACTTAGCGGCTAACACACTAAGAGACCGCAAAGCATGGAACACGATATTTAGAAAGGCAAGAGAACTGGGTCTCCAACCAAGAATCAACTACCCAGCAAAACTGACTATATACTTCCAGGGGAAAGTATGGGCATTCAACAAAATAGAAGATTTCCAAGCATTTGCTAAGAAAAGACCAGAGCTCTGTGGAAAGTTTGATATTCAAGCACAGAAAGCAAGAGAAACATGAAAAGGTAAATATGAAAGAAAGGGAAAAGGAGATGTTGGTGATGGTATACTATTGTGCTAAAAGGAATAATAAAGTAGAGTAATTCCATAAAGACTGGAACAACCTCCAGGAAGTGATGCAGAGAGAAAGGAGCAGAACCAAAAAAACATTGTACACAGAGACTGATACATTGTGGTACAATTGAAGGTGATGGACTTCTCCATTAGTATCAATGCAATGTCCCTGAACAATCTGCAGGGATCTAAAAAATATTACCCACAAGCAGAGGATAAACTGTGGGAGTAAAAACACCGATGAAAAGCAACTGCTTGACTACAGGGTTGGAGGGGATAAGAGTGAGGAGAGACTCTAAATGAACACTATAATGTAAATTCCAACAACAGGGAAATGGGTTCGAGTCAAGAACACATGTGATAACCAGTGGAATCGTGTGTCGGCTATGGGAGAGGGAAAGGTGGGGGGGGGGGGGGGAGGGTAGGGAAAAATGATCTTTCTTTCCAGTGAATAATGTATGGAAATGACCAAATAAAATAATGTTTAAAAATTAAAAAAAAAAGAAAGAAAGCTACTTTGGGGGTATATTATTTTGAATATTTCTGTACTATCACAGTAAAATGAGATACTTTATTAGGTGTCAGGAATTTGCCTAATCACCATTACAAATCAATCCACAGTGCAACCTGGAGAAATTTTATGAGACATTGAAGAGTTAAGTGGAGGGAATGGATAAGCAATACAAGGAAGATCAGTGATTTTGAGAATTGGAAAAATTGTGTTCAAGCCTCATCTTGGGCATTTTTGTAAAAGATGTAATATTTATTGGGAAAGTAAATGGGGAGATTGGAAAAATGGGAGATAATGGGAGGTTTGTATGGGGGTAGTTGAGGGAAGAGAGGGAATATTGCTTGGTGAGGCAAAGGAGAGAGTTGCCCCCTGCTGAGAGGAAGCAGCAGGTGTCCAATAAGGTCTGTTTGTCTTTGAATGACTGAACTGGAAGTCCAGCACCCTCTATGACCAGAAAAATAGTCCACTTGTATGACTGCAATATTCTAATAATATAAAGTTTAATAACCAATTGGGATTGGAGTTTTTTTTTTTTCCTTAGCTTCAGAGTTGAGGCCAGGCCCCAAGGCTGGCGGAGGGTTCTCCCACTCCTGTCTACTCTAGATCAGTCCTGCTTTGTCTAATTCAGAATCTTAGCAGTGGACAGAAAGCAAACAAGAACAGTTCTAACCTTCAGAAGCCTGTGTCTTCAGGCTGAACCAAGAAGAGCATGCCACTCCAGACTGGGCTGAATAAGCTCCTCTCTCCTCCAACACCTGGAAGGCTGTCCCAAACCCGGCAAGATGGAAGTACTAGTCACAAGACCCAACTTCCACTCCCAGTTGCCACTTCCCCCACAAACTGTCAGTCTTGTTTCCTTTCCACCAAGATGATAGATACTTTGTGTGTTGTGTGTATACATATATATATATGTGTATATAATGTGTTTTGCAAGTGTTTTACAGGTGTTTTACAAGAGAGTATTACATACATATATATTAATATGTGTGTATGTATATATGAAACACCGAAACATTTTTAAGGTCTAGAAGGCACCTTGAATGTCATTAATATAATTCCCTCATTTTTGGTCTCACATTAGTAAAATTGAGATTTAAACCTTGTGATCTGACTAAATCCAGTACCCTATCCACTAGAGTCAATTGCTTATTAAATCAATGACAATTTTCAAGAAGCATATATAGGTGTATATATATGTATGTTTATATTTGTATGTGTATGTGCATACACATAAATGCATATGTACATATAGAGAGAGAGACACACACACAAACAAACATGTGTGTATATGTTCCTCTGTGTATTTTGAGTCTGGCCCTAAAAGTTCAAATTTTCTTGGAATTGGAAGTGTTGCAAAAATAAGAAAAATGTACTTAATTTACAGTAGTTTATGAAAGAATAACCTGGTCTCTCAGCAACTGGTTCACATGTTTCATGGACTTCTTGCCAAACTTCCCTTCCACAGCAACTTCTTTATTCTCCCAAATGGACTCCCAGCACCCACTTGGAGTCTTTCTATCTTCTTTGGCAAAAGCTCACCATATCTAGGTTAGCAGTAACCATCTGTCTGCGCTTCACAGACATCTTCCTACTTGCCAATTTACATATTCTTCAATTCCAATCCATTTCTTCCCTTCCCTCTGGGAAGTATAATTAAATCAACACGATCAATGCTTTTGAAAAGAATGTGAGATTGCCCCAGGGCTTAGCTATTAGAATGGAAGTCCCTTGGGAGGATAGGAGGACTTTCCTTCTAATTTGTATCAATAGTGATTAGAATCTTATCTAGAACATAGTATCCACTTAATAAGTGCTTTTTATTCTTGCATTGTTCTCAGCTATACCCTCTGAAGCCACACAAACAAGTCTATTACTTTTTCTTCTATAGTACTTCCAATTCTTAAAATGACATTGTAGTTTTCATTTCCCCACTAATTCTCCAATTTTCCTTTTCTAATATTAAACTTTACTCTACTGAGGATGTTAGACAGTAAGATACAAAGATGATGCCACAGACTACAGGATTATGGTATAGTGTAATCCTTTTGGACTCTAAGAGTGGTATAAAAAACTATGTTTGTTGTCACCCTTGTTATTGTTTCAATAATGGATTATCATTTATTGGGTACTTTGCAGCATTAACTTAAAGCAAGTTCCTTGACTTCCTACAAGTGGCAGATAAAATTCTACCTTATTCAAGAAGCCAATCACCTCAAATCTTGTACCTTCTGAGGTTAATTCTAATTTAAATAGGAAATATCTTTCTGGTACATACATGCTTGTAATTGTCATGGAAGACAGCATGCAAACTCCCCACTTGATCATTAGCTCCTTGACAACCAGGACAGTCTTTCCTATTATTTAAATCACCAACACTTATCATAGTTCCTGATACATAGTAGACACTTAATAAATACTTATTAACTTAATTTTAGTTTGTCACTTATAATCCAATCATCATGTACTATAATTTTTATAAAAATAAATGTTTTACATTAATTACTGTTATATATTTACATTTCAATCATAATAATAACAAAATTCCTCATTTATTTCCTACCTTTCCTTTAAGCAAGAGTAATGGTAAATTGATGAAGAATTATAATAACTTGAAGTTTTGCATCACTATTATAAACTTTTTTAGACTAGGTAGTTTCTAAATGTTCTCCTCAGTTGGAAAAATGAGTCTTGTGGAAGGTAAGTTTCCTTAAGTTAGGACTATTTTTATTTTTGTATTCTTTGATTTCTTTTACTTGAACTTAAAGGTACTTCATAGAAAAAAATGAAGAAAATTAATGGCAAAATCATAACTTTTTCATGCTTTGAAACTTTGTCTTTATAGAAGTCAACCTAGCTTCACTGATGATACCCAAAGAAACTTGAAAGGAGAGGCATGAGCAAAAAAGGAAGGGTATTAAGGGTAGCCAACCATCTGCAAATTAGCAAAGATTAACACTTTGAAAGAGGAAGGTGAAATATAGCAACGTTATCAGAGAAACTATTCAATCAATCACTCTGTCTCCAAGAGTTTACTAATAATTATTATGTATCAGGCACTGTGCTAAGCACCAGGGAGAAAAAGAGGAACAGTCAAGGAAAATATATTCTAAGGGAAGAGATAGCATGCATTTATGTAGACAAATGCAAGATTCACTCAGAAGATGGAACTGACTTCGTATAGGGAAAACAATAGAAGGTGAGAAAGAATAAAAGGATCCTTCAGAAGAGAGCATTTTGTCTGAGCCTTGAAGGAAGCCAAATATTATAAGAAGCAAAGAGGAGGAAGATATTCCTATGGCTTTCCTATGGAAAACAGCAATGGAAGTAAATTAGAATTGTACATGACACACTAGGTCAATATAGCCAAATTGTGGTCTCTGTATAGAGAAGAAAAGTGTAAGAAGTTTGGAAACATCAAGAGGAGCCAGAATATGAAGAACTTCAAATTTTAAACCTCCAGGACTTGAAATAACATTATGCCAATTTCCTGTCAGCTTAATGAATAAAAATCTAAATAAAGTCTCACACCATCCTTAAGGAAATTATTGAAACTTTTTTTTATTTGTGAGGTTTTCTTTAAAAGAAAGTAGATAAGATAGATAATTAAATATATACAAATTAAATACCTGGGATTTAGTCCTGCCTCTGAAACAAAATGCTACCTGAGTTTATAGTTATTTAAAATATCTGTAATCTAGGCAAATAAAAGTTTCCAAACTATAGAACAAAGGTATCTTTGCATTGATAGAGGCAGTTTTCTCACTGGAAGTTCAGTATTTCAATGAAATTGTGGTTCTGGTAAAAAGCACATTTATATGTTAAGAGAGAATTTTGAAGCCAGATTATTATAAAGGATGGACTTTGTAAATAAAAAAGGAAAAATGACCATATGACTAGGTTGTGTCACAATTAAACAAATAGTTTAAACCACAATAACTTTTACCAAAATAATTTCAAACAAAATAGGGGAAAAGAATTAAGGATGAAATTATTTTAGATTGACTAACTGTTATGCTCACATTAACAGGGAAAGTTATAAACCTTCATTAAATTTGACAATTTGTTGATTTAACCTAAATATTTTAATTTAGGCAAAATTTACAAAGAATAAATTTAGTTCCAGAAGGTAAGTTTAGGGAAAAAAATAGTCAAAATGATATTCACAATCATGAATATTTTATATGAAAAGGAAAAAAGCTGTAGAATTAAAATAAAATCTGAAATTAAATTACAGCATGGACTTAATGTAACTTTTAACTTCTCTGCTTTGAAAGTAACATCAGAAATCCCCCTATTCCTCTGAGATATTAAATTGATGACAACTGAACAATAATTAGTAATATATTCAGAGGAAACATTCCATATTTTTTTTCCAAAAGGCATGAATGAGTACACTAGAGAATAGCATTAAAAGAGTGAAAATAGAGTGAGGAAACACTTCAACTATTCGATGCCATCAGTTGACTAAGGGAGAGGTTAAGAAGCATAATAAGACAGTTTTAATTTTCTTAGTAGGGATAATTAAATTAAAGATGACCAATTATTTCAGTCGTTTTAGGAGAAATACATTTGACAGGAGAAAAGGATCTAATGGCTTAGTGTTAGGTATTTTAAGAGCACATAGTGTCTCATATTTGATACTAATAAAAAATGACACTTAAAAAAAAAAACATCTTGGGTTTTTGGCCTGGAAGCTAAGTAAGCATTTTAGTTTCCGTAAACTAGGGGATTTAGCATTTGTGTCTAAAGCCCTTAGCCTCACAAGACAATCAAATCACCTTTTAGGGACTCAGGACCCTTTCAGTTTCCTAAAAATGGAGTATCTAGGACCACATGAGAGCTTAAAGTGCCAGGAGCAAATTGTCATATTACTACTTAGCAATTCTTGTATAGACTGCAGGAAAGACTGGATTGTTGGTGGTGTGGGATGGGTAGAGGAGTTGGAAATAATTGTCTACAGTTTATAGCTTTATCATCATGTAAATTTTTTGTACATTTTATAGAGTTAAGTAAAAACAAAATAAGCAATTGGGGGGGGGGTTTCTACTAAAAAGAAAATCTCTGGGAAGTCCAATTTTCAAAGCACTGTTTATCCTTCTTAATGCTTCTTCTCAATTAATTAACTTTGTAGATGTATAAACTGTTATCAACTTTACTTCATCTACATGAATATAATTAGTTCATGATTTGACTATCACCAGTAATCTGAGAATTTACTACATAGACTGCATTTTACTTGAATTTCCACAGCACAGGTGCCCATCACTATTGCTTCTATTTTGTTTCTAATTTATTTAATCTATCCCATGAATACATGTAATCATATAATCTGAGTTCAAAATTACTTCATAGCTCATCTAATGAAATCTATGTATGATGTGAGGAAGACCTAAACTCATAGGGTTTTATTTTCCTTATTGACAAAATTATAGTCTTTAAAACACACTGATCCTCTAAATCCTATTTTCTAAGATATTTTACCATAAACAAATAATTGTTTTGTCTCTGAGCTTTAATTTCTTCATTTGTTAAATTTTAAAAATAATCCCTCAATGGGAAGGTGGCAGTGAATGTAAAGGATTTTGTAAAAAACTCAGATTAAATATGAGTTTGGATCATTATCCTTCCCTTAGATACTCTTGTTACCAGGGGCAAAGCACCTCTACACACTGTTGGGTCAGGAACCTTTCTTATCCTTGGAACCTTCAAGGTCTATAGTTTAATGACCTGAATTGTCCCTTAAATGTATGGAGTTGCTGAGGGTCCTTGATTTTCATGTTCCTTATGTGATCAGCCCCAGATAGTGCTATGCAGCATCGAAGGCTCTTAGGGAAAGTCAAGAAATGGAAAGATGTCCAGAAATATAGTCTGGGATAGATAGAATCCTATTTCCTATACTTTGTATTATGTTAATTAGAATCTTGATCCCTTAGACTACATTTCCAACAAGTTAAATATTTAATAAACATTATCAAATATAATACTTAGAGTATTGCATATTAATTTTAATCTTTACAGTATAGACATCTGAGTAGTAGATGTATAAACACAGACATAAAAAGAAAAAGTCTATGATTGGTTGATAGAGAGAGGCCCCAGTAATTGCTAAGTAGAGAGTGGTATTCAGGTATTATAAGATCTCAGAAGTGGAAAGGACCTCAGAGATGATCATCTCATTTAATCTATGTCTGATCAAAAGTCCCTTCAATAACATCCTCAATAATATCCTCTTTGGAACTTTGATAATATCAGCTATTCTACCAGTAAAAATTACAACATGCCCATATCCTATTCAATGTGATTCCTCTCCATGTACTTATTAAAGTCTTCTTTAGACTACGGGACATGACCAATGTGCCATATTCTTTTCTTTAGGTCTTTAAAGATGTCATTCATATCAGTGTGGCATAGCTGCTCTCCCTTTTTCATATCTTATTTGAAAGAAAAAACAGCATAGTTTGCTTTTTTAAATCTTCTATGTTGTATGTGATTCATGCAAGAAAACACTGGGTAATATGATTGGCCTCCTTCAGCCTTTTGTATAATTAGAATTTGATCCCCAGAAACTCTCTTTCCCAGCTTTGCATGTTCCCTTTCACATTATGTGTTAATGTAGGGAAGATATAAGTTTTGTGTAGCTGTGCCCTCTCTCTCTTTTCTCTGCTGATTGTGGTTTGTGGAGGTGGGGTGAGTCCCAGGCAGGAGAATTTTTCTCAAATGTCTTCACTCAGGCTATTACTACTGTTCTTGTATTTTTCCCACTTCAAGTGATTATTAATAAATCTTATCAAATATAATACTTGGAGTTATTGGATATTAATTTAAATTTTACTCTATCAAGCAGCTCCCTGTTGTTCCCTGAGACATCTGCAATTTCAAATATTGGAGAACTTTGTGTTTCATGATTTATATTCACATAGTGTCACTGAGAAAACATATTTTGAATATTGAAGTTAAAAAGGATAGCTTCCCAGTTACCACAGCCCACTTGAGAGTTCATGATGACTGAATGTATTATAATGGTTCCTCAGATGCAATAGGCCTTCTCTTCCCAAATAATATATCATAATAATCTACAGACAAACCATCTAAGCAATATATCCACTCAAAAGTCTTACATAATTTGATAATAATGTTAGCTGATGTTTCCGTGAATGGTAGTAACCTAAGCAAATGAATTGTGATAATTACGGTGATATTAGTTATTATTATTAAAATTGCTTTGCTTCTATGACACATGAGAAACATTTCTTGTCTAATAATTCAGGACTTTAAAGAGATTGCAGAGGTATGAATTTTTCTCATGCTTCCAATGCAGATTGTAATCCCTTTAGAACTTAATTAAATATTTCATTACATAAAATGTAAGCAAAAAAGTTTTGCAAACTGACCAACTATCAACTCTTTAGTGTGGATCGTCTTCAACTTTGCTAATTTGGTTCTGAAACAACCAACCATCTGTCGCCAGGTTTTACTTTTAAGTTTTCCCACATCAGTAAAGAACTATCAGAGTATTTTCCATCTGTATAGCTTTAGAAACCTAGTATTGCCTTTACATCAAGTTAAAATATTAGAGTCTTTCTTCAGAAGAAGCACAATCTAAGTTGCTGATTTTCAAAGGACAATCTGACTCATTTTATTATAAAAGTAAAGCAGATGAGTCAATAATCTGTTTGAAGTGGTTGGGGGCGAAGATGCTATTTCAATATCATATACAGTGTTGGAAATTGGAGGTGTGACTGAAAAGGAAGCAAAGTTTTATGTGATGAAGTCTCAAGGTCAAGATATTTTTTTAATGTGGGTAGTTTAGCCACATTGTAAAGCTGTTGTGTGAAATGATTTTGAAAATTTAATGTAAAAAAATTCATGGTTAAAATAGACTAAGAATACTCAACAAATTGGCCAACAGTTCCAAGGAAAACTATCTACATTTTCAGTAACAGTAGGACTGCCACATTTGAACTTTCATAGTTTCAATGTGCAAGTGTTCTATGCAGGTATCCACAAAATGATGGAAAGGAAGGCATATTGGACATTTCATTCATGGAAGACTTATGAGAACATAAACACAAAAATTGTACAAAGATTTTTGATTATAGATGTTTGACAATCTTCACACAAGGAAGAAGCATGGACCTTAAAGAGTTCAAGAATGCTTTGAACAATTGTTTACTAAGTAAGGAAAAGTCAAGAAAAGAATGACAATACCTGTCAATTCATTTCTAACAATAATGATAAATCTTCTACTTTTGTCATTATCATTGCAATGAAAATGAATATAACATAATAGTATGTAATAGTGTAAGAAACTAAGCTCAATTTTGAAAACACAGATAATGAGGTAAAAGCAAAGAACTAGTTGTTACAGATGAACTGAACTGCTAATAAATTTGGTCAGGATCAGTCAAAGGAAACTTGACAATGCAAAAGATGACACAGCTGTTAAATAACACAAGAACAGCCAATAATCAGGGAAAACTGTCAAAGAATACCTAGAGTAAAATAGAAATCCACCAATCTACTGTTTCCCTTGAATCTAACGAGTGGGATAGAAATGCTACAATCTCAGTCATACATAAAAATAGTGTACTTGTCAAAACTTTTGTGTATTTCGTGATAGATACTATGTAAATACTATACCTACGCAGACAGATATATACAATAGACATCAGGCATATCTGAAAATTCTGTTTCTAATCCCATTTTAACACCCACTAAAAATCTGCTAGTATATTTGGTATATAGCATTATGTTTCTCCTTCTTTTTCTTCTTTTTTCTTTTTCTTTTGCAACTCTGTTATGTGAGTCCATAAAATGAGAAGTCATTTAGAAAGATGTTTACCTGCCGATATTTAAAAATATGTATTAATTAAAAATATTTATTAAAAAGTATTGTTTTGCAAATATGTTAGATGCTGAGGGTGAGAGAGACAGACAGAGAAAAAGATGTAGAGACACAGAGAAAGAGATAGAGAAATAAATGAATTAAAAAAAATCAGAACAGTTCCTGGATCAAAGAACTTTCATTTTATTGAAATCACATTACTATTAGAATTTCTGAACTCAAATCATGCTTTGTGACCAGGTGTTTACTATAATATTTGTGAGAATTTTAATCAATCAGAAGGCATTTTATTTGTCTTTTTTTTAACAATACCATGATTTTCCTTAGTATCTATCTCCTGACCTGCTCAGAGAGTAATTAGTACATTAATTAAATGCATATTTTATTTAAAGAAGTATGTTGGGAAATGAGGATACACACATAAAAATGAGACAAGCTTTTTCTCCAAAGATTTTTTACATGTTTTATCCTACAACAAGGAAGTATGATTGAGGAAAAAAGTCAGACATTATAGTAATAAAGCATTATAATAAAAAAATTCTGAGGAATCTTTGACCTCTCTCCCATCCCCAATAAAATAGGAGGTATTACATAATAGTTACCTGAAATTACAGAGCTTTTCATTAAAATAATGCTTTACTTTGCTTTTGCTGGGGAGGATAAGAGGAAATATGTATTGTTTGCTTACTCTCTGCCTTTTCCCCTTCATAATAGATAATAAATGTTAACAGGGACCTGAGCATATATTAAAAGCTTAGCTTCTGGTCAGACAGTTCCCTCACTCTTCCTGGACATCTTTGTATGACAGGGAAATGGGATCACAGTTCATTTCAATCAATCAACTTTAATCATAGCAGAGGAATTAAGCTGCTTTCCAGGCATGATATAATAGATAAAGCCCCTTAGTACAGGGGGAAAAAGCCATAAAACCACTTTGCCACAGCTGTGATTCAGTTTCTTTGTGTTCTGTATTCCAATTCCAAAGTTGGCATTTTTTTTCCTGGAATGTAAAAGAAAGGCTAGAAGTGGTTTGAATCTGGGGGCATGATGAATGCATTTTATGTCATTTTAAACACACAAAGGATCACTGATAGGAAATAAAAACAGAAAGTCAAAAGCTTTGCGGAAGGAGAGACAGTACCCCAGTGGACTTGCCTCCCCCCCACCCATATTTGTTGCTTTGGGTTATGTCAGTTTGTTTTATAGCTGCAGTAATTTTAAATGCAGTTTCGTCTCCTGTGAGATGCACTCTTTCAACTTTCCTTGAGGCAAGCTTGAGGCACTGATTGATGGTCAGATGTGTGCACACATATATGTGCGCACACATCTGACCATAAAACACACAGCAATTTAGCATTTACTGCTGGGAGATAGACATTGTCTATGGTTTTGTTTCTGAATCTTGAAATCAAAACCCACCTGCTGTATATAGTAACACAATGATTCCTTTAACACCCACATACACAAATAAACAAAGAGAAAAAAATTAATTTCTAGTAGGATTTTTATATTGCTGATATGCTTTTCCTAAACATTTTGTCTTAAATTATTTTTATGATTTTTATTTTATTTTTAAGCATTATTTTATTTGGTCATTTCCAAATATTATTCATTGGAAACAAAAATCATTTTCTTTTCCTTCCTCTCCCCCACTTCTCCCATAGTCGGCGCATGATTCCACTGGGTATCACGTGTTCTTGACACGAACCCATTTCCGTGTTGTTGGTATTTACTCTAGAGTGTTAATTTAGAGTCTCTCCTCAGTCAAATCCCCTTCCCCCCTGTAGTGAAGCAGTTGCTTTTCTTCGGTGTTTTTACTCTCACAGTTTATCCTCTGCTTGTGGATAGTGTTTTTTAGATCCCTGCAGATTGTTCAGGGACATTGCATTGTCCCTAACTGAGAAGTCCATTACCTTCGATTGTACCACAGTGTATCAGTCTCTGTGTATAATGATTTCCTGGTTCTGCTCCTTTCGCTCTGCATCACTTCCTGGAGATTGTTCCAGATTCCATGGAATTCCTACACTTTATTATTCCTTTTAGCACAATAGTATTCCATCACCAACATATACCACAATTTGTTCAGCCATTCCCCAATTGAAGGGCATCCCCTCATTTTCCAATTTTTGGCCACCACAAAGAGGGCAGCTATGAATATTCTTGTACAAGTTTTTTTTTTTTCCTTATTATCTCTTTGGAGTACAAACCCAGAGGTGCTATGGCTGGTTCAAAGGGCAGACCGTCTTTTATCACCCTTTGGGCAAAGTTCCAAATTGCCCTCCAGAATGGTTGGATCAATTCACAACTCAACCAGCAATGAATTAGTTTTCCCTACTTTGCTGCATCGCCTCCAGCTTTCATTACTTTCCAAAGCTGTCATGTTAGCCAATTTGCTAGGTGTGAGGTGATACATCAGAGTTCCTTTGATTTGCATCTCTCTGATTATAAGAGAAGTAGAGCACTTTTTCATTTGCTTATTAATAGTTTTGATTTCGTTGGCTGAGAACTGCCTGTTCATGTCCCTTGCCCATTTATCAATTGGAGAATGGCTTGATTTTTTTGTACAATTGATTTAGCTCTTTGTAAATTTGAATAACTAAACCTTTGTCAGAGGTTTTTATGAAGATTTCTTCCCAATTTGTTGCTTTCCTTCGGATTTTGGTTACATTGGTTTTGTTTGTACAAAAACTTTTTAATTTGATGTATTCCAAATTAAATAAATAAAATAAAATTTTGCATTTTGTGACTCTTTCTAAGTCTTGCTTGGTTTTAAAATCTTTCCCTTCCCAAAGGTCTGACATGTATACTATTCTGTGTTCGCCTAATTTACTTATAGTTTCCTTCTTTATGTTCAAGTCAATCACCCATTTTGAATTTATCTTGGTGTAGGGTGTGAGGTGTTGATCTAAACCTAATCTTTCTCACATTGTCCTCCAATTTTCCGAGCAGATTTATGAAATAGTTTATTTTTATCCCCAAAGCTGGGTTCTCTGTATTTGTCATATACTGTCCTGCTGAGGTCACTTACCCCGAGTTTATTCCACTGATCCTCCGTTCTGTCTCTTAGCCTGTACCAAATTGTTTTGATGACTGCTGCTTTATAATATAGTCTGAGATCTGGGACTGCAAGGCCCCTTTCCTTTGTATTTTTTTTCATTGTTTACCTGGATATCCTTGATCCTTTGTTCTTCCAAATGAACTTTGTTATGGTTTTTTCTAAATCAGTAAAAAAATAATTTTTAGAAGTTCAATGAGTATAACACTAAAGAGATAAATGAGTTTGGGTAGGATGGTCATTTTTATTATATTGGCTCGTCCTACCCATGAGCAGTTAATGTTCTTCCAATTGTTAAAGTCTAGTTTTAGTTGTGTGGAGAGTGTTTTGTAGTTGTGTTCATATAGATCCTGTGTTTGTTTCAGGAGATAGATTCCTAAGTATTTTATTTTGTCTAAGGTAATTTTGAATGGGATTTCTCTTTCTAGTTTTTGCTGCTGAGCTGTGTTGAAGATATATAGAAATGCTGATGACTTATGTGGGTTTATTTTGTATCCTGCAACTTTGCTAAAGTTGTTGATTATTTCGATTAGCTTTTTGGTTGAATCTCTAGGATTCTTTAAGTAGACCATCATGTCATCCACCAAGAGTGATAACTTGGTCTCCTCCTTGCCTATTTTAATACCTTCAATTTCTTTTTCTTCTCTAATTGCTACTGCTAATGTTTCTAGTACAATGTCAAATAATAGAAGTGATCATGGGCATCCTTGTTTCACTCCTGATCTTATTGGGAATGCATCTAGTTGATCCCCATTGCAGATGATATTAGTTGATGGTTTTAGATATATACTGTTTATTATTTTTAGGAATGACCCTTCTATTCCTATGCTTTCTAGTTTTTTTTAATAGGAATGGGTGTTGTATTTTATCAAAGGCTTTTTCTGCGTCTATTGAAATAATCATGTGATTTTTGTTGGTTTGCTTGTTGATGTGGTCAATTATGTGGATAGTTTTCCTATTGTTGAACCAGCCCTGCATCCCTGGTATAAATCCTACTTCCTGGAGTCTTTTTGCTAGTATCCTATTTAAGATTTTTGCATCTATATTCATTATGGAGGTTGGTGTGGAATTTTCTTTCTCTGTTTTTGGCCTGCCTGGCTTTGGGATCAGAACCATGTTTGGGTCATAAAAGGAATTTGGTAGAACTCCCTCTTTGCTTATTATGTCAAATTGTTTGTATAGTATTGGTGTTAGCTGTTCTTTGAATGTTTGATTGAATTCACTAGTGAATCCATCAGGTCCTGGGCATTTTTTATTAGGAAGTTCTTTGATGGCCTGTTGGATTTCTTTTTCTGATATGGTATTATTTAAGAATTCTATTTCTTCTTTTGTTAGTCTAGGCAATTTATATTTTTGTAAATATTCATCCATATCACCTAGGTTGGTATATTTATTGCCATATAGTTGAGCAAAGTAGTTTTTAATGATTGCCTTAATTTCCTCTTCTTTGGAGGTGAGGTGCCCCTTTTCATTCTTGTTGCTGTTAATTTGCCTTTCTTCTTTCCTTTTTTAAATTAGATTGACCAGTACTTTGTCTATTTTCTCTGTTTATTCAAAGTACCAACTTCTAGTGTTGTTTATGAGTGCAATAATTCTATCACTTTTGATTTTATTAATTTCTCCCTTAATTTTTAGTATCTCTAGTATGGTTTTCTTCTGGGGGTTTTTAATTTGTTCATTTTCAAGTTTTTTGATTTGCATTTGCAATTCATTGATCTCTGCCCTCCCTAATTTGTTAATATATGCACTCAGGGATATGAATTTTCCTCTAAGTACTGCCTTGGTTGCATCACATTAGGTTTGAAAGGAAGTCTCAGCATTGTCATTTTCCTCAATGAAATTATAATTGTTTCTATGATTTCTTCTCCAACTAACTGATTTTGGAGTATCATATTATTTAATTTCCAATTAATTTTTGATTTTGTGCTCCATGTAATGTACTGATCAATATTTTTATTTCTTTATCATCTGAAAAGGTTGCATTTATTATTTCTGCTTTTCTGCATTTGAGTGCCATGTTTCTGTGACCTAGTGTACGATCTATTTTTGTGAATGTGCCATGTGGTGCTGAGAAGAAGGTGTATTCCTTTTAGTCCCCATTTGTTTTTCTCTATGTCTATTAACTCTAATTTTTCTAAGATTTCATTCACCTCTTTTACCTCTTTCTTATTTATTTTTTGGTTTGATTTATCTAAATTTGACATTGGTTGGTTCAAGTCTCCCACTAATATGATTTTACTGTCTATTTCCTCCTTCAATTTTCCTAGTTTCTCCATTAGAAATTTGGATGCTATTCCTTTTGGTGCATACATGTTGATTAGTGATATTTCCACATTGTCTATATTCCCTTTTAACCGAATATATTTATCTTCCCTATCCCTTTTGATCAGGTCTATTTTTGCTTTGGCTTTGTCAGATATCATGATTGCAACTCCTACCTTCTTTCTATCATTTGAGGCCCAAAAGGTCTTACTCCATCCTTTAATTTTAACCTTGTGAGTATCAACCCACCTCATATGTGTTTCTTGATGACAACATATGGTAGGGTTTTGGATTCTAATCCAATCTGCGATTTGTCTACGTTTTATGGGTGAGTTCATCCCATTCATGTTCAAAGTTATGATTGTCACTTGTGGATTCCCTGGCATTTTGATATCTTCCCCTAGTTCTGACCTTTCTTCCCTAGCTATATCCTTTTGTTCCAGTAATTTACTTTAGGTCAGTCCCCCTAGTCCCCTCCCTTTGTATGCTTCCCTTTCTAGCCCCTCCCTTTTTATGCTCCCTTCCCCTCCACCCTCTCCTTCCCTCCCTTTTAATACTCCCTCCACCCTCTCCCTCCTTAATTTCCCTTTCTTTCTTACCCTGTTGGATAACATAGAATTCAGGATCCCACTGGATCTAGATGTTCTTTCCTCTCAGAGTTGATTTCACTGAGAGTAAGGTTTAAGTAATTCCACTTCACGTTCTCTTCCTCTCCTTCTCATATGAGAGATCTTCCTCTCCCCTTCCCATGTGTATCTTTGTATGGGAAAGATTATTCTATTTAGTACCCCCCCCATTTCTTGAAGTAAGTCTTAGTATTGTCGACACTTCCCCCCTCCCTTTTCCTTTCTTTGCCCCCCCTTTCACCAAATCTTCTTGATGCTCCAATCTTTCCCTATGCATGATCCTTCTAACTACTCTTATGGTGCATACAATTTCTGAGAGTTACACAAAACATTTCCCCCACATATTAATATATATAATTTGATGTAAATGTAGTCCTTATAGACAAGAGTGTGACTTAAAGAAAAAGATAAGATTTATCTCCTTTTTCCTTTCATTTATATTTACCTTTTCATGTTTCTCTTGCTTTCTGTGCTTGGATATCAAAATTTCCACTAAGTTCTGGTCTTTTCTTAGCAAATGCTTGGAAATCTTCTATTTTGTTGAATGCCCATACTTTCCCCTAGAAGAATATAATCAGTTTTGCTGGGTAGTTGATTCTTGGTTGGAGACCCAGTTCTCTTGCCTTTCTAAATATAGTTTTCCATGCTTTGCGGTCTCTTAGTGTGTTAGCCGCTAAGTCCTGTGTGATCCTTATGGGAGCCCCCCTATATCTGAAGCTCCTCTTCTTGGCTTCTTGTAGGATTTTCTCCTTTTCTTGGAAGTTCTTGAATTTGGCAATTACATTCCTAGGGGTTGTCTTTTGGGGATTTAGTAAGAAGGTGTTCTATGACCCCTTTCTATTTCTATTTTGCCCCCTTACTCCAGAACATGCGGGCAATTTTCTTCTATAATATCCTGTAGTTTAGCATCGAGGTTTTTGTTTATCTCTGGTTTTTCGGGCAGACCAATAATTCTCACTTTGTCTCTTCTTCCTCTGTTTTCCAGGTCTGTAACCTTTTCATTAAGTTATTTTGTGTTTTCTTCTAATTCATTAATTTTTTGGCTTTGCTTTATTAATTCTTGCTGTTTTGCATGCTCACTGTCTTCCAGTTGCTTAATTCTGGTCGTTAGGGACTGGTTTTGCTTTTCAGCTTTGTCTGCCCTTCTATTAGATGCTTCCAGCTCTTTCTCCAATTGTGAAGTCTTGTCTATCAGACTGTTGATCTCTTCTCCCATTTTTCTTTCCATAAGGTTTCCATCTTTTGGGTAAGCTCCAATTTGAGTTCTTCCAGAGTGTGTGGATAATTTCCATTTTGGGAGGCATGTTTTGATTTTGTTGGGGTTTCATCCTCTTTCTCTTCTTTTCCTTATGTACTCCCACCACAAAATTTTTCAATAGTCACCTTTTCCCCTTTCTTCCTGGAGGCTTGATTTTGGGCCATGTCAGCCATTCCTTTGGTGGTTTTAATCCCCTTTCCTTTTTGGTCTGGGATCTGGGTGATATGGGCGGGTTTTCTGTGAATTTAGGTTGCCTCAGACTAGTTCTTCCCAGCCTGAGGTTTCTTACAGCGCAGGCCCCTGTGCTCAGTGTGGCCGCCACTTTGTTCAGCGCAGCCTCTCAGTGTGGCCACCACTTTGCTCAGCACAGGATTTTCCCATGAAACTGCCCTGAGAAGTCATTTCCTTGTAGTCCTTAGATCCCAAGGACCCTGGTGTGCCCCCCCCAGACAGAGATGCTCCTCACTTACTCACTCACTGTCCCAGTGAGCTCTCTGATACCTTACTCTGGTTTGGGGGGGGGATTGGCGGGGGGCAGCTCAGTTTACGGTTTTGTGCAAAGTTTTCCTCCTCCTTATAGTGTGGAAATGTTCAAGCCCCATGTACCTTCGTTTCTGTGGGGTACTGGAGAGTCCCTCTGTCCTTCCAAAGGTGATTTTTATGCTCTTTTGAGGTAGTCTATTTCATTCGGTGCTGGGGAGAGGAAGTGATTCATGTCTAGATTGCAGCCATGTTAACCAGGAAGTCCTTAAATAATTTTTAAAAGGAGTAGGGAATCCTTAAGGTATTTGAGTACTTAAAATATCTTATCAATATATGTTATATGTAAAAACAATCAAACTGTTGCTCTTTATTTATTTATCTAGTTCCTTGATTTTTATTCAGTGTGGGGAAATTCCTAGTGTGGAAATTATAACTATTGGTATATGTCAAAAATATTCTATAATATATATTCTTAGGGAACACTAAGGCCTTATTTAAGTAAATGACTTGTTCAAGAAGGCTGCCCTGGAGCATTGAGTATCTAAGTGACTTGCCAAATGTTACACAGAATTTCTTTGTCAGAGGCAGGACTTAAAATGAAGCATTTGTAATGACAAACCAAATGATTCATCCTTGTGGACCTTTAGGCATATATTTATAATCCAAACATTTTATTAAGATTTATCTTATAAGTTCAAGCAAAATATTTCCCTCCAAAATATGTATAATCCATATAAAACTGAAAAAAGTGGGTGTGCTTTCTTCTCTCCCTATAAGAGGTGTCTTTAATTCTTCTTTTGAAATATTTTCCCTTACTTTGTCATGAAATTTATGTCAGACTTAAAACTCAATGTAGCATGATCATATGCAATGGAATAGATGGCACAGAAACATTTGAGATTGTCATCTATTTAATTGATAACATATAGAATAGTTTTAGGATAGGCAATACTGAATAATTTAGGACTTAATTCATTGTAATTCATAATAATCATGCAAGTGATCTTGTCAACATAGCATGGACTGAAAGGAAAGGTAACCCAGTGGATAAAATAATGTATTAACTCAGAAAATCAGTTTAAGAGTATTCTGATTACTGGGCATTTCCTGGAAATAAAAAAAAAACACAAAACATCTAGTCATATATTGTTGATGTCTAAGATTTTCAATATGGAAGGTAGGAAAATACTTCATATCCCTTTCAATACTATAAAAATAATAAAATTATATTCAGGAAAAAGTTTCCTAAATAGATCAGAAAAAAGATATATAAATTTTAGATATCATTATTTCCTGCAAAAAATATACTACAACCAATCTTGGAACAGAAAAAAATATGTATCTACATATATAGATACACACATATATATACATATACATATACATATATATATATATATATCAGGCCTCTGAATATTATGTATCTGACAATTCAATTCTAATGACTAGCAGTTTTCCACCTTTTTTTCCCTTGAGGTAATAATAAGAGACTGTATTTTACTTATAATAAAAATGTATGTTGTGTAGAGTGGTTGCACAAATGGGTAATAGATATTCTGGTCTAACATGTCTAGAGGAACCAGAGATGGAAGGAGATGAACCAGAAGAAATGTGATTATATCATCTTTTCATTATATACTGTAGTCATCTTTGGAAGGACCTTGTAACCTGACTTATTGAAGAGATACAGATAGAATTTGCCCAATAACAACTATTTTTTTCTTCTTTTTCAAAATCAGTTACCCAACATTGTAATGAAATGTTTGCAAATTCGAAGTGAAAACCAGTCTATAAAAACAGAGGGATCACTGCAAAACTTCTTAATAGACTAATAACTAAATAAACTAGTTCTTTGTTTGGCTAATAAGACAGAACCAAGAATCACAGAATTGGAAAGGTTACTTAGTTTAACTAAGTATTCAAACAGGAATCCTCTCAATTGCATTTTCAAGAGAATATCATTCAATGTCTTTAATTTCAGTGATGGATCACCTAATCAACATTTGGAAATATAAATTAGACATACAAGTAGATATTTTGTCATATGATTTTCTTTAATTTCTTTGGTGTGAGTTCCATAATCTCAAAACTAGAGCTGTAATAGGTTCAGTTTATGTATAATTATGTTTTTTTAAAGTCACTTCTCTGAGAGCTAAATAACGACTTAAGAAAGACCACAATTATGCAACATACAATTATGTAAAATACTGTTATACCTAACAGAGAAATGTCTTCATTACTACTCCACTTCTTAACCAAGAATAAAGTTAAGGCGGGTAGGGTATAAAGGTAATAAGTTAGAGTGCTTTAGTTTAAAATAAAAAATAGTTTCATAGACTTCCTGATCCATTTTCTCTTTTGGGGGGAGAGGAAAACACACACTACTAGGAACATTATTCTCTTTTTTCTAATACCTATATTTTGGGTTCTTGGTACAGAACTTTTAATAATTCCAGGTTCAGAAGAATTATTAAAATTTATAAATATTTATGACAGCACATTTTAATGGGAAATTTGGTATACATTTTGTTTATAATAGTACAAAGGCTAGTTATTATTCCTAAGTCTCATGAGTGATATAATCATTCATATTGCCTTTGAATAATTTTCTTAGTGAGTAGTTTCCACCTACCACAAATTTATGGAACACAGAATAGCAATAATTACATGTATGTAAAGTATTAAATGTCCATATGTGAAATATTTATTTTCCAATTTTAACAAGTTGCTGTTTGTTACAACATCATTATCTCATCATTCAGAGTTGAAAGGAATTTGGAGATGCAAGTGAAAGTTGTGTTCTAAGCTATGAACATTCCTTCATTATTCAGTGTACTGAAAGATAAACAGAATGCATATGCAGTCATCACAGGAGAAGAAAGGATGCCCAAGATAAATAGGAATATTCTCAAATGTTGATTTATTACATTCAATTGCCTAATCTGTGGTAGCAATAGTGCCTGTGGCATAATCACTATATAGTCAATCTATATATTATATACAGAAAATCCATCATAAAGGTAGCAGAAAATACTAGATCAATGATAACTTTAGTTTAGAAAACTGTCTATATTTCAATATCAGACATTAGACCCGGTAAACTTTCTGGTGGTTCTCCTGCTTATTATTGTGAGGACACAATTAAATATTCAAAAATCCATTCATTTGTAGAACTGGCTGTCATCATTCTAGACCTTAACTACTTTAAACCCCAGAAGAATCAATTCTGGGGAAAAAAGAAAAGGAAAAAAACAAGCATAACAAGGTGCTTTCCCCTGGGTTCCTGGGAAATTATCATCATTAGAATAAAATGTTTCCTGATAATATATGTAAGCTTTTTAGTAAGTAAGGGCTTTAAGTATATTACACAGATATTTAAGACCTTTTCACTTTTTTCATTTCATCTTATTGGGAAAAAAACAAACTTCAAGGAAATGCTACTTGTATCATTTCATGTGGGAAAGAATACCAAGAGAGTTTTTAGGCTCATTTGAAGTCTGAGAAGGCTATTGTACCCATTTTTAAAACCTGATCAAAATTCAGTCTGCTGTTTGTTACTAAATTATGTATCTCTGAAGCATAAATGTGTTGGCTTTCGAAAGTTACAAATTAGTGCATTTCCATATGACTTGGGAAAATGTAATTTTAACCAATTTTGTTTTGGGTGAAAAAATATTGTTTGCATTATTTTTATAACACAAGGGAGCTGTCAGCACACATGGTCATCCAATTTTTGTGGCAGAGAGCTTTCTCACATCTCAAATGGTTAGCAATAAGGCTTATTTTTTAAAATTATTAGTGATACCTATAACCTATAAAATTGCCTGCTTTATATATCTTATTTCACAACCAGCAATGTGGCAAGCCTCATGGAAGAATCTGGTACGTCCAAGAGTAGAGATTCTATTTCTCACTTCATTATCTTTAATTCATAAGTGTGGAACAGCATTTGAAATTGTTCTGAAACTTATTATTTTTAATACATCTCAGCTATGCTGATTTCACTGGGTACTAGTGAGGATTTAGTCTGTGGCAGTTCCTCCTACAGTTCCTCCTACAGCCTCCAAAGTGGCTGGGCTGTCATTCCTTGATCTGCTCAGGTGGGAGACAGAATTGACTATTTCTTGAAAAACTAATGCAAAGAATAAAATGTAAGGAGACAGCCAGACCCAGAAGAATGTTCACTCAAAATATAGGTGCACAAAATATCACACCAAAAGCAAATTAGGTCATCAGGGACAATACAAAGAGAAGATGGCTATGAAAGTCATAATGGAGATAGTAACTTCTGCAATGGATAGATCTTGACCTGGAGACAAGAAGACCTGAGTTCAAATCAGACTTCATACCTTTACTAGTTGTGTGATGCTGGACAAAACTTGAATTCTGTTTGTCTAAGTTTGGCTAATTGTAAAATAAAAATAACTATAACATCTCCTAGGGAGATGTGAGGATTAAATAGGATTAATATTTATAATTACTGTGTGCTATACACACAGTAGATGCATAATAAAGCTTATTCCTTTAAAAATGCTTATTTTATTCTTAATAGAAGGCTATAAATGTAGATAGTAGCAAAATGTGGTTGTATTAGTTGTGAGTAGATAAGAATATTATAGTAGTAGTAAACATAAAAAAGAAAGAAGTGAGAAAAATTTGAACAGGGAATCTATCAATTACCAAAACAAAACAAAACAAAACACAAAAACACAAAACACAAGTGATTTATAGTCTTAGAAATTTGCCTAGGACATTGAGAAGTTAATTGACATAACCAAAGTAAAATTCAAGTCTCTCTTCTTCAAAGTCACCTCTCCATTCACAATGTCAAGCTGCAATTCCATTATGTAAAGTTTTTCAGCAAAACTGGGAGGGAAGCAAAATTCTGAGCCATGGATATTTCTTTCTTTTTTTTTTCACTTTAAACATTATTTTATTTGGTCATTTCCAAACAGTATTCATTGCAAACAAAGATAATTTTCTTTTCCTCCCCCCACCCCTTCCCACCACCTCTCCCATAGCCAACCCACGATTCCACTGGGTATCACATGTGTTCTTGGTTCAAACCCGTTTCCATGTTGTTGGTATTTGCATTAGAGTGTTCATTTAGAGTCTCTCCTCATTCGTATACTCTTCCCCCCTGAGTCAAGCAGTTGCTTTTCCTCGGTGTTTTACTCCCATAGTTTATCCTCTGCTTGTGGATAGTGTTTTTTAGATCCCTGCAGATTGTTCAGGGACATTACATTGACACTAATGGAGGAGTCCATTACCTTCGATTGTACCACAGTGTATCAGTCTCTGTGTATAATGTTTTCCTGGTTCTGCTCCTTTCACTCTGCATCACTTTCTGGAGGTTGTTCCAGTCTCCATGGAATTCCTCCACTTTATTATTCCTTTTTGCACAATAGTATTCCATCACCAACATATACCACAATTTGTTCAGCCATTCCCCAATTGAAGGGCATCCCCTCATTTTCCAATTTTTGGCCACCACAAAGAGGGCAGCTATGAATATTCTTGTATAAGTCTTTTTACTTATTGTCTCTTTGGGATACAAACCCAGCAGTGCTATGGCTGGATCAAAGGGCAGACAGTCTTTTATCACCCTTTGGGCATAGTTCCAAATTGCCCTCCAGAATGGTTGGATCAATTCACAACTCCACCAGCAATGAATTAGTGTCCCTACTTTGCCGCATCCTCTCCAGCATTCATTACTTTCCTTTGCTGTCATGTTAGCCAATCTGCTAGGTGTGAGGTAATACCTCAGAGTTCTTTTGATTTGCATCTCTCTAATTATAAGAGATGTAGAGCACTTTTTCATTTGCTTATTAATAGTTTTGATTTCTTTGGCTGAGAACTGCCTGTTCATGTCCCTTGCCCATTTATCAATTGGAGAATGGCTTGATTTTTTTGTACAATTGATTTAGCTCTTTGTAAATTTGAATAACTAAACCTTTGTCAGAGGTTTTTATGAAGATTTCTTCCCAATTTGTTGCTTTCCTTCTGATTTTGGTTACATTGGTTTTGTTTGTACAAAAGCTTTTTAATTTGATGTATTCCAAATTATTTATTTTGCATTTTGTGACTCTTTCTAAGTCTTGCTTGGTTTTAAAGCCTCTCCCTTCCCAAAGGTCTGACATGTATACTATTCTGTGTTCGCCTAATTTTCTTATAGTTTCCTTCTTTATGTTCAAGTCATTCACCCGCAATGGGTATTTCTACAAAAGTTAGATAAAGTTCTGATTAGCTGAATCACTCTCACTAAAACATGGATAGCACCATGATACCACACAACAAAATAATGTTAAAAATAATTACAAATGAGAAGAACAAGGTGTGTGAACACTCACTATTCTTATGTTTTCACCATTTACCCGAAGGGGAATGACATTTCTCAAAATATTCTTAACATTCACTTTAATTATTTATGTCATGGATAGCAGGTAATCATTTAGAAGTAAAATAGGTGCCCACCAATTGGTTTATATCTAAACAAGTTGTTACATATGCATGTAATAAAATATTACTGGGTTACTGGTTGAAAAGAAATAACAAATAAGACAGAATTAGGAGAAATGATGTAAAACATGTACCAAATGAAATTTACAGAAAAAAAGAAAACAATTGATGTGATGAAAACAAGAATAATCTGAAAGAAAGTGCCTCATTACAAAGGATCAAATAACAGTAACTTTAAGGGCTGATAATGAAAATATCTAATCCATATTAAAAGAGATAATGAACTAAAATGCAGGATCAGATAGGTCTTCTTATAAATGGCCACAGTATTCATTTGTATATTTGAACTGTACATATTAGTTATGAGGAGAGTTCTAACTTGAATTGGTATGTAGAGATTGACATATAAATCCTTCTAAAAGAATATAAATAAAACTTTTTCAAGGTACAGAAGAAAACATAAAATACAAAAGGGACCTATATGAAGCAACTTTTAAGACCACTTTTCATTTATGCTTGTTTATGTATATGTGTGTATATAAATTATATATCTATAATACATAAATTAAACAAATATATGCACATATATAATTTATAAATAATATATTGGCCAAATTGAAAGATGCTTACTTTGTGTCCAAACAAAGTTTTCCTATGTACATATATGTATACACACAATAATGTGCATATACAAACATATATATATACACATATATACATACAAACATATAAACACAGACATACACACAAACATACTTCTGGCATAAATGTACAATAAAAAAATACTCCTAAATAATTAAAATGTGAAAGTTCTCAAATGTTTTTTATACAATATTTAATTAGTATTACAACCATACATACATCACTTTGTTTTGTGACTTCAAATTGTAATACAAGTTTTGAGAAATTGAAGTAGTGAAAGTTTATATGGAGATTTTAAGTAATTTACTCAGTGATGTCAATTGTTTGGAATATTGATACCCGCTCATGTGTACTTAATGGGTTATCTAATATAGATGCAGCACAGAGGATATATGCATATATACTGAGAACATATACACATATATATGTTTTATATGTTTATGTGCATTGTAACACATTATCATATTTCCCTGTACCTCAGTTCCCCAAAATGCATATAAGTTCTCCAACTCTCTTTTGTCCTTCAGAGTAATTTTGTGAGGTTTAACTCCCAGGGATAATGTCCCCAGAGTCCCAGGATGTAGACCCTGTAAAAGTTTTGGCGCTAGGTTCTGAGTAAAGGGTCAAATATGGGATTGTTTTTTCTGACTACTTTGGTAATTCTGTGTTTTTTTCCAAGTTAACAATAAGCATATTAATACACAAAACTCTTTCTTTCTTTCTTGAATTAAAACAATTAACATGATTATTTTTGGAAAATACACTCTTGGATCCTGCCTGTAAAGTAGAAAGAAAGATTTAGTTACCATGTCTGATCTCTTTTCCTTAAGATGTCACACAGACCTTAAACCATTCATGGTGCCCTATGTGCTAATCTTATACAGGTACTCATTTGTATAGATCTGAAATTAGGTTAATATTACATCAACCTCAAAATCAGTAATTGGGAAGATTAAAAAGTGGATAGGCTTTGGGGGAAAGATAATCATTTCCGTTTTCGAAATGTTGAGTTTAAGATTATATAGAACATTGTCTAATAGACAATTAGAGATACTAGACTAGGAATCACCAAAAGTTAGGGTTGTGTAGCAGTCCACCCCCTAGCTATGGGCAAAGGAAACAGTTGGTATATACAGATTGCCTTAGAAGAAAGCATGCTCAGTCTAGAGCATGCTCAGTATTGCACGTGGCTGGGAAAGCCTCTGACCCTTGACCCCAGCTACCCCCAGGTTAGGCGGGAACACAGGTTTCTTTGTGCTCACCTGGTTAAGAGAAACCACACTTATACTTTGTCATTAACCAATGATAATCATTCCTATGTACTGTGTATAGTTGCAAAGAGATTAAATAGGCCCCAGCCAGCTCCGCCTTTCTCTCTTCTGCTCTTCCTCCCTTCCAGCTCAAACTGATGCCTGTCCTTGCTGGAGCCTGGCCTTGAGCCAGGCTCCATCTCTAATCTATCTCTCTTTCATCTCTTCGACCTATGTGGTATTAAATGTGGATCTCTAGACTGGTATAAGCTTTAGGAATGGTCCTTTGATCAGAGCTTGGCTGTGGCTCATTGATAATTAATAAAGACTCATTCCTGCCACCTCATATCTCTAATTCGACTCCATCATCCCCCTCATGGTATCTAAAACTTCTATCCTTTCTCTATCTTCCTACCTTAAAGCTTCTCTCTCCCCTCTGAGGAAGCTTTAGGTTGAATAAGTAGATTGTGGAGTCATAAAAATTTTTTCTCTAAACATATGCTTTTCCAATTTGCAACATACCAAACATGATGTACTCATTATAAATTATAAAATAAATTCAATTAGGGAGGAAAGAATGGAAATAGAGATACTTTAAAAAATAAATATCTAAAATGCATTTGTAAAATGAATAAGATGGCTAGTTAGCCCTTTCAGTAACCCTTTTCATCTCTACTAGACTATGCATTTCTATGCTTTGTTATACTCAAGGAACCCTGTCTTTTTGCACATTTTTCTGTAAGATACCAATTATATAAAGTAAACCTGAATGTTTCTGAATCATATAGTCTATGGATAGTATTTCAAATATACATTTTGTGGAGGAATTCCAAAAAAATTGCCATAAAATGATGAGAATATTAATTCTATCGCTACAAAGCATGAAAAGAAAAATGCAGTGAAAAGAAGACAGAAATCGATTTTTTTTCTAGTTGCACTTTTCACAAAATCTTCAGAGAAGTAGATCAAAAGATAGTGGTTATCCTTTATTTCTGACAGAATTCTTTGTGCAATTTTATTTCTATGCAAAGAGCAGAAGACACAGAAGGCATAAGCTATGGTCAATAATGACAGCTTTCATTCAGCTTTAAGTTCCTTCATGAGATACACAATTCAGTTTTCTTTGGGAAAAATTGCCAGGAAAAAACTATTTAAAGCTGTAGTCAAGTTGTTTCTCAGAGCTTCATCTTCCAAACAAGACACAAAAGACTTTGGCCTCATGTTGCCATCTTCAACAATACTGTTAGATAATTTGTAAACTTCAATCAACTTATGCTTCATTCTTCACTACCATCTGTATTGCTTCATAAGCAATTCAGAGCTTTTTAGAAAATGTTCAAGCTTATGCATGGCATTTTTCAGAATTCTTAAGTCCAGTATTATATATGCATTTTTGTTATGAATAGCACCAATGCCATGTCATATTGTGCTGTCCATCCAGACACTGTAACAATTATGAGTCAAGCCTATATTTCACTTGAGTATCATCTCCATGGTAACTTGTTTACAAGGACTGAAATACAAGCTGAAAATTCAAGGTTAGCTTTTTCCTTTGTTATGGTTTGATGTTTTTGGCAATCTGAATTATATATGTATAAGACTTTATTTAAACAGTTTCATGGCAGGCTGAGTCAAAACAAAACTCTATACAAAATATAGTTTCTTCATCTCCATTAAAAAAGGAAAATTTACAATGATGTTTAATCAGAAATCAGTTACATGTCCCTTTCATATTCTAAAACAACAGCCCTCTTATTGCACTTTGGAAGGATACCTTGTGAAGTAAGCTTTAAGATTTTATTTCTTTCTGAAACAATGATGTGTATGTGTGTCCCTGAATTAGTTGAACACTTTAGTTTGCTTAAAACCAGCACAGCATGAGGGGGTAGGTTGGAGGGAGACGAGAACTTCAGGCGAAAGCTGAGGCATTTTATTTTCATAATAGAAGAAAATATTTTGGATTACAAAAATGAACTAAAATTTCAAAATTATGAAAAAAATTGCTATTCAAGAACATTTTCTTCCAAAGATAATTATGAAGCCAGATACTTTTTAGTGTTAAGTTAGTGAAAAGTTGAGTATGGTAAAGAGAAATTCAAATTCAATTTGCTTAGGAAGAGTGATCTCCATATTTTACCCAAATACAAATCATAGAGGTCTTGATCTCCTACAATTTTTTTCCATATACTTTCTGTTTCCTTTCATGAAATTTTGATAAGATTTTATTTCTGATTTAAAATAGCAGAATTGTTATAGATTTTAAATATTATATATGTGTTTTTTTATGTACACTAACATTAAATAATCTGTTTCCTGCCACTTAACAAAATTTAAGTAACTTGGTGGGAGAGTGGAGTAAACACTGGACTTGGAGTCATGAAGACCTGAATTAAAATCCATCTTCAGACACTTACTGTCTCTTTGGCCCTAGAAGAGTCACTTAACCCTGTTTGCTTCATTTACTCATTTGTAAAATGAACTTGAGAAAGAAATGACAAAGCACTTTAGTATCTTTGCCAAGACAACTCAAAATGGGGTCACAAAGAGTCAGATGAGACTGAAACTAATGAACAAGTTGTTACAACTGTAACATTTGTATAACTGATGAACCCAACTGTGCAAACAATACTAAGTAAAGAACCATACAAATTTAATCTAAGATGGTCAAATTGACCCTTATTGAAACTAGATTTTTTTCTTGGCCTAATAATAAGAGATGAAATATTCAAGATTAATATAAAGTTCTGAAAAAAGAAACATCTATTTTAAATACCTATTATAATTAAGAATTAAAACTTTTTTTTAAATGAAATGTGTGATTTCATTGAGTTGATAATGTCTGCACTTTTATGCAAAACGTTGTCTATGGCGGTAATAGGTTAAATAACTTGCCATGGTCACATAGAGAGTATATGTGAGAAGTGAACTGGAAACAAGGCCTTCTGTCTCCTTAACCAGTTCTCTAAGTACTCTGCCAAGCTGTCATTGTCTCTTGATCTTTCATATGAAAAAAGAAAATTTCTTTTTAACCACCACTTTCTAATTCCTTACTTGGTCATGCTTTATTAAAAAAAATCCCAAATCGAAATCCTAAAATATTTCAAATTTGAAATCTATATATTTATTGTATAACCTAGATAAAATTGCTTACCATCTCTGGGAAGGGGAGGGAAGGGAAGGAAGGAGGAAATTTGGGTGATTTAACTTCAGAAAACGTATGTGGAAAATTGATATTACATGTGGTTGATAAAATATCTGTTAAACTTTTTTTCATTTTTTATGCTTTATTTTATTTTATATAGTTTTTAAATTATTTCCATGGTTACATGATTCTTGTTGTCTCCCTCCTCTCTTACCCCCCCCCTCCCAGAGCTGACAAGGAATTTCACTGGGTTATACATATATTATCCCTCAAATCCTATTTCCATATTATTCATTTTTATAATAATCTTTTAAAACCCAAGCCCCAAATCACATACCCTTATAAACAAGTGAGAAACCCTATTTTTTCTTCTGGATTTCTACTCCCACAGTTCTTTCTCTAAATGTGGATAACATTATTTCTCATAAGTCCCTCAGCATTGTCCTGGATCATTGCATTGCTTTTAGTAGTAGTCAATCACATTTGAGGGACCCACAATGTTTCAGTTAGTGTGTATAATATCTTCTGGTTCTGCTTATTTCACTATGCATCAGTTCATGGAGATCTCAACAGTTCTTTTAGAAATCAAGCAATTCATTATTCCTCATAGCAAAATAATATTTAATCATCATATGCTGCAATTTGTTCAAGCCATTCCCCAATTGAGGGACACCTACTCATTTTCCAAATTTTTACCACCACAAAAAGTGCAGTTCTAAATATTTTTGTATAAACAGAATTTTACTATTTTTTTAATCTTTTGTAGATACAAACATAGTAGTGGCATTACTTGATCAAAGGATATGTATTCTTTTAAAGTCTTTTGGGCATAATTCCAAATTGCCTTACAGAATATTTGGATCAATTCACAACTATACCAGCAATGTATTAGTGACCCAATTTTGCCACATCTCCTCCAACATGTATTCTTTTACTGTCATATTGGCCACTCTGCTAAGTATATGGTTGTACCTCAGAGTTGTTTTTATTTGTATTTCTCTAATCAAGAAGGATTTGGAACAGTTTTTCATATGATTATTAATACTTTCAGTTTCTTCATCTAAAAACTGTCTATATACATCCCTTGACCATTTAATCAGTCTCCATAATACCCACCCTTATTTTACTTCTCTTTCTACCTCTCCCCTTTTTATTTCCCTCTTATTTCCTTTACAGTCTTTTTATACTACCCCCATCCCTCTCCCTCCCTTGTACTGCTTCCCTCCCCAACAATCCATTTGCTACCCTTCTACTTCCCTATAGGGTGCAAATCAATTATCTGCCCCAATGTATTTGATTGTTCTTCACACTTTGAGTCAATTTCAATACACTTAAGAGTTGAGTATTTCCTATCTCCAACGTCTTTACCCTTCCAGTGTATTGATGTTCTCCCACTTCCCACTATGCACTTTATGACATATAAATTTACCCCTTTTTGTTTCTTTCCCCATTTCTTTTAGTATTAACCTATTTTTAGCTCTAGTTGTATATGCATATATACACACAGACATATGTACATATGTATAAATATATCTATATATATATTTATGTCTTGGCATTTCATCCTATGCAGTTTGTCACTGTTCCCTCTAAGTGTAATTCTTCTAGCTGCCAAGGTGGTAATAACAATTTTTATGAGTTACCAATTACCTCTTTTCTTATAAGGATACATATCATTTTAACTTAATGGCTCTCTTTTAAAAAAAAGGTTTGTTGTCTTTTGGTTTTTTTATTTGGTTTGGTTTTTGTTTTTTTCCTCTTTCTTAATTACCTTTTGATGATTCTCTTGAGTTCTGTGTTTGGGCATCAAATTTTCTGTTCAGGTCTGGACTTTTCTTTACAAATGGTTGGAATTCTTCTATTTTGTTAAATGACCATACTTCCCTCTGTAAGAATATAGTCAGTTTTGCTGGGTAGCTAATTCTTGATTGTAACCTAGTTCCCTTGCTTTCCAGAATATCATATTACATGCCTTTTGTTCCTTCAGTGTAGATGCAGCCAGATCCTGTGTTATCCTCACTGTGGTCCCATGGTATCTGAATGACGTCTTCTTAGCTGCTTGTAATATTTTTTCCTTAATCCGATAGTTCTTGAATTTGGCTATATTGTCAGTTGTAGTTACTTAACACCTTTTTGTGGTTAATTCACTTTTTGTAGTTACTTAACACCTTTTTCTAGTTAAGATCTAAAAATAGATTATAGCACTGTAAAGTAAGAGCTAAGAACTGTAAAGATAATTTTAGGGTTGTGATAAAATCTAGATTTAATTAGTTGCCAAGGGAAATCTCAAATAAAATACTCAAGTCAGTCTGGAAATTTATGGTAATTTAATTAATATAGAGGGAAGGAATTTAAGGAAAAGGAAGGAAGAGGATATAGGATTTCTCTTGCCTGGCCTGTGCCAGGGGAGTTTAAAATACCCACCTCTAGGGCTCTGAAGAAGATTAGAGGCTTCTAAGAGGATAAAGTTGGAAAGTAAAATAGGAAAACTCAGCCAGAAACCCATCACTAAACTGGTCAATAGCTTGTAGCCATGCTAAGATACTGAAAGGCCCAACAAGCTGCCACCAGCCAACTCTCCGCCACCAGAAAGGTGCCAGTGAAAGGAATTGAGCCAAATATATAGACCTTTCACTCTTGTTTCTCCTCCTCTAAATACCCATTCTTTTTAGTTTTCATCTTCTTTGATTAGATTTTATCTTTAGAGTTACTTAACACTCCTTTGTTAAGTTCACCTTTTATGAGTTACTTAACTTTTTTGTGATTAATTTAACCTTTATAGTTACTTAAACCCTTTTTGCATTAAGATCTTAAAATAGACTTAGCTTAAAGTTCTAGCTTCACTATAAGGTAAGAGTTAAGTACCTTCATTGTTCAGTCAGGAGATTACAACTTTATCTTCCCCTAAAGTACAGTCTAAGTAGGGTGGAGTAATTTAGAGTTCCCAAGACATTCCTGATTTTGTTAAACTAAGTATCTGAGTCATTGTTACAATCAGGAAATAACTAAATCCAATCTTCACAGTATCTTCATTGTTATAATCAGGAGACCTAAATCCAATCTTCACATGCCTCTGTTTTCAGATGACTTATCTTGCTTTTAAAGTTCTTTTCCCAGTTGTCTTCAGCCTCTCTTGATTGTGTTTTGAATTGTATTTTGAATTCTTCCAAAGCCTTGTATCCAATTAACTGGGGTTTCTGTTTTTTTTTTCTTTGTGTTCCCTCATCCTTCTCTGTTCCATTTGCTCTTTGTTCATTGATTGTATAGAAGCTGTCAATTGTAATTTCTTTTTTACTTTTTCTATTGTTTCCTCATATTTACCCCATCTTTACTCCCTGCAGTTGCCTGAGCTCTTGCTCCTCTAATTTTTTTTTGTGTATCTATTACTGAAGCATAAAAAAGATCACAATTAGAATATCAAAAGGACAATTCTTTACAATTTTATGAATAAAACAATTAAAAATAACCCAAAGAAGACCCAAAGTTAAATGGGGAAATTTAGATTTATTGATTTGACTCTGTAATGACTTTGTAATCATAGAGGAATAAAATTTTCTGCAGTAAGATCATATAATTTAGAGAGGAGAAGGATAATTCACATGTCACTTAGTTGAGTCAACACATGTTAATGATAGAAAGATAGAAAACTTATGCTGAGAAAGTTTAAATAAATTGTACAAGGTCAGGCAACTGAAAAATAGAAAAACTAAGATTCTAAGCTAGTTTCATCTAATTTAATAAAGACTTGTTAATATTACTTGTAGTTGGAAAAGAGTAATATTCTACTTTTAGAGTATGGTCTGTATTTGGAAAAAAAAACCTTGAAAAGGTTAATATAGTTACAAAATGAACAAATACCATTTGCTGAAAAGAATCATTATATAAAGTCAGTAACACAATTAAGAAACACCATGCTTTTTCCTTCATTTAAACTCTCCATTGACTTTAATTAAGCTCACACCATGAAATCTTTTTTTTTCTCTAAAGTATACCAAAAAAAAAAAAAACAACTACTTTAGTGAGGAGTTTGTCTGCTCTCCTTTTCAAATATACTATTATAAAAGTCCTTGTAATTATGGAATCATATTCACCAACTTAATTTAGTATAAAACATGTTATAATCAGGAGTTTTGCTTTATTCTCCTCATAGGAAAAAAATTAAAATATTCAAAACATGTAAGAGGAAATGCTAATGAATCAAATATAAATAAATAAATGAAAATAAATCAGGATATTATCCTCAGATACATTCCTTGAGCAACACAAAGTATAAGATATGTATCACTGGAAAGGAACAGGATAATTGTGTAGTATGTTCTTATAGTGAGAGGCTATGAGAACAATTTTTAATACATTGGATATTCCAAAACATAGTACAATTTTATGCTTTGATGAATCAAAATTGCACAAAGATTATGTGATACTCTCTATGTAAACAAAGTATTCTTACTTATTTATATGTACTTAACATTCTTCCCTTATCCATCAAGAAAAGTTTTGTGATAATAATAATTTTTTTTAATTGCTAAACTTGAAATACAAAGATCTAGTTATTTTTTAGAATGTCACAACAATCAATATATGAATGATAATATTTGTACCACTTATTTCAAAATATTATTGTCAGGAGAAAGCTTTGCAAAATTTAAAAATAGTTTTCATGTGTCATTGGAAATCAACTTAGTTCATAATCTATTTTAAATTTCTAATAAAGTTGAAATTATTAAAATTCTCATGTTTTACTAACCCATTTGATAGGGTCTAAATAGCTCACAATTTTTTAAAATAATAGATTCAATTTCAAAATGATTGATTTGTTAAAGACAAAAAAAAGATATTATAAATAATGTCTTTATATAACACAAAGACAAGCCAAATAGGGGCAAGATGCTAAGGTAGAAGTGATTTTTTAAATTACATAAAAAGACAAGCAAACATTTTTATAGACAATCAATTAACACACTGAAATCCAATAATTTTCTGTGGCAGAGTCACTATGGCAGCAAAGTATTGGAAGCTGAGCTCTCTCAATATTGTCCTCCAACTAACTTTAAAATAATGCCTCCAAATTTTAGAGTGGAAAAGACAGCAAAAGATCAGAATAAGACATTAATCCCAGTCCAAGAAAACATAGGAGGTCTGAAAGAAATATTTATGATAGTAGGAAGGAGGTTGGCCCAGAGGTTATGTAGATGAAACAACAGTGGTCAGACTAGATTGTGGAGACAGAAGCAACAGCTTCAGAAGCTTTCAAGTCAGAGACAAGATGGATGTCTGGCAACTTGTCAGAAGGAGATTATAAAGTATTCCTATGCTGGCACTAGAGGCAGGAACAGTTAGTACCTCCATTATCTAGATCCACTTTTGAGTCATAGTTCAAGAGCAGAGAAGAATGCTTTTGTGTCAGAGAGAGTAGAAGCCTTCAGGAGCAATTGTTACTAACTCCATTGCTTCTATCGGATTCTGTATCATGGTTCAAGGGCAAAGAGGAGCACTGACATTTAAGGAGGAATAGAAGATTTGAGAGGCAATATTATATATCACCACAAGGGACCCTGAAGGACACTATTGATTACAATCCTGAGGGATCGGGGGCCCTTGCTGAGTAAGCAAGAAAATGCAGACCAAGAAAGCAATAAGCCCACTTCTCTCCAAATCAGTCATCTTACAAATACCCCAAGCTTCCTCACTAGTTCTGAACACAGCAGTATGAAAACATCTGACATGGCACAGTTCATCTCTGCTTCCCACAATAGGAACAGAACCCAAATTTAACATAATATTCCAAATCAAGAAATAGGATGGAAAAATGAGCCAAAAACAAAAAAAAGAACCTTTCCATTAATAGCTACAACAATGACAGGGAAGGTTAAGGTACAAAATTAGAAAAGGACAGTGAAGTTAAAATAGTCAGAAGCAAAGCTAAAAAGAAAAATGTTAATTGGACTGAAACCCAATAAGAAAATCCCAAGTTAAAAAAATATATTTTCTAAATCAAATAAGGAAATAGTGGGAAAATTAGTAGCACCTGGTAAAAGAGACACAAAAAGATGAAGAAAATAATATATTAAAAACAAGGATCTTCTGATTTGTGAATGAGATGCTTCATATTTTCCTCAATTTTGTCATTCTTTGATTTTGTTTTATAGTGTTCTGCTGCCTTGTGAAGTCAATTGATTCTAATTATTGTATTTTGGTTCTTAAAGACTAGATTTCATCCCTGGCTTTTTGGTCATCTTTCTTCTTCTGGTCTGATTTTCTTTGGAGGTTATCTTTCATTCTCTTTGCCTCATCTTTTATCTCCTTTGCCTCATTTTCTAGCTGATTTATTTTGGCATTCAAGACACTAAACAAACACTTTCAAAACACTTTTCTTGTTTTAATTCAAGTGCCTATGTTTCCAGATGACTTATCTTAGTTCTTAAGTTATTTTCCCAGTTGTCTTTTGCCTCTCTTAATTGTTTTTTGAATTGTATTTTCAGTTCTTCCAGAGCCTGTAACCAAATACACTGGGTTTTCAGGGGTTTTTTTTTTGTTTGTTTTTTGTTTTTGTTTTTTTTGCTTAGAGTTCCTTTATCTTTCTCTGTTCCATTTGTTCTTTGTTCATTGCCTGTATAGAAGCTGTCTATTGTAATTTCTCTTTTCTTTTTCTGTTGTTTGCTCATATTTACCCCTTCTTTACTCCCTGCTATTGCCTGAGCTCTTGCTCCTCTCATTTATTTATTTTTTTTTTGGTGGTTTTTTGGCTTTTCTTTCCACCTTCACCCTTGGAGTTTTGTCAGTAAATCTCTATTTTGCTCAAAGGAATAATGAAGTGGTGGAATTCCATGGGAACTGGAATGAGCTCCAGGAATTGATGCAGAGCAAAAGGAGCAGAACCAGAACATTGTACACAGAGACCAATGCACTGTGGTACAATCTAATGTAATGGGCTTCTCCATTAGTTGCAATTCAGTGATCTTAAACAACTTGGAGGGATCTATGAGACAAAACACTATCCACATTCAGAGTAAAAAACTATGGGAGAAGAAACACAAAAGAAAAGCAACTACTTGAATACATGGGTCAAGGGGATATGGCTGGGAATGTAGATTCTAAATGAATATCCTAATGCAAACACCAACAACAGGGAAATAGGTTCTGATCAAGGACACATGTAATACCCAATGAAATTTTGTGTGAGCCATTGGAAGGGGAGGGGTAGGGAGGGAGGGAAATAATTTAACTTTTGTAAACCAAGGAATAATGTTCTAAATTGACTAAATAAATTAATTCCAAAAAAATAAAAAAATAAAATACAAAGAAACACTAGAAAACAAAGGAATCAATGAAGCATTTCTTAAAATGCTAAGTGGTATCTATCTAAAACCAAGAATAATTATTACTTTTGTCAACATGGAATTTAGGAATCCCAAACTTGTTACCTAGTGGGATCTGATGAGCCCCAATTTTTAGATTTAGCTTATAGATTTGAGACCCCCAAGTCTGTACTTGTTCCCTGTTCCCATGGAAATCTACCCTGAAGGGAATTCCAAGTTAGAAGTTTCAGACTGAGTGGGAGACCCTCAGGGAAATGACAATCCTGGTTGAGTGAGATAAACATATGCTTAGGACCCTCTTTGTTTTAGGTATTCTGCCCTATTGTAATTAGAACCTTTCCCAGGAAGATCCACACCTGAGCAGGAACCATCCTTTAGTATCTATTGTAAGCAGCCCCTTCTCTTACACCCTGGCCTCTAGCTATGATTCTTTTCCCAAGCTTGATTTTATCCTGTCAGTGTAGTTTGAACACTCCCATTTTCCTTGTAGCTATAGTGATGTCAATCATCTTTCCCTTTCCCTGGACTCCCCAAATGGTATATAGGTTCCCCAAATTCTTTTGTCCCTTGGAGTCCATCCTGAGTCGGTGGCACTCCCAAGGGTCAGTGACCAGGGTGTCCAGACTCTGTGCAGTATCAGGGAGCAGCTCTGTTGTCACAACTTAGTAGCACTAACCCCTTTTCCCTTGATTAAAGAGTGATTTTGACTATTTAATAGTTCTGCATTTTTTTCTAGTTGACACTTATAACAGAAATAAACTTGAAACCTTTCCCATAAGATCAAGGGTGAAGAATGTATAATTAGTATAATAAGAAAATATAAGAAACTGAAGAAAGATAATAATTATTAAAATTATTATCCAATGATATATGAAAAAGAGAAATAGAAGACATGAGCATAGGCAATTAAGGAATAACACTAACAATTTTTGAAAATGATATGCTAGTATATTTAGAAAATCCTAGGAAGTCAACTAAAATTTAATCAAAACAATTATTAAGATTAGTTAGGTGTAAGATATAAAATAACTCATACAAATCATCAATATTTATATACATTACCAAGAAAATCCAGTAAAAAGTGATAAGAAGGGTAGTTCTATTTAAAATAACTGTAGACCATAAAATACTTGGTAGTCTACATAACAAAACAGACACAGGAGTTATAAAATCACCACTACAAAACATATGTCATATAAAGACTTCTAAATAATTAGGGAAATAATATTTTCCCAAGTAAACCAATCTAATATAATAAGATGGCATTTCTAATTAAATAAATGTACTTATTTAATGCCATAAAAATGAAACTATCAAATGATTACTTTATAGAACTAGAAAAAAAATTTTAACTGGAGGGAACAAAAGGTCAAGTATATTAAGGGGATTAATGAAAAAAATGAGAAACAGAGCCAAGCGATAATATATCTTAAACTATATTACAAGGTAGCAATTGTTGAAAACAATTTGGTATTAGCTAAGAAATGGATCCATGTAATAATTAGATACACAATATATAGAAGTGAGTGACAACAACAAATTAATGTTTGATAAACCTAGAAATCTAAGTTTTGAGGGCAAGAAATCACTATTTGAATAAAGAAAAAAATGTCTTAGGGAAACTGGAAAACAATCTGGCAGAAACTGAGGTATAGGCAAACTTCTTACATAATTTCCTAAGATAAACTAAATATAGATGCATGGTTTAAATATAGAGGGTGGTATCATAATAAATGTGGGGTGCATGGAAATAATTACTTAACAGATTAGTGGATATGGGAAGATTTCATGTTCAAACAAGAACTAGAAGTATTCATGGGAAGTAAAATGAATAATTCTGACTATATAAATTAAAAGTTTTTGCATAAACAAAACCAATGTAGGAACAATTAGTAGAAAAGTCTGATAGAAACAAAAATTATAACAAGTTTCTCTGAAAAAAGTCTCATGTCAAATATTTGCAATGAGCCAAGACAAAACTATAACAATCACCACACCCCTAATAGATAAAGTCAAAGAATACAAGTGTAGTTTTCAGAGAAAGAAATTAAAGATGTAAACAAACATATCAGGGTGGATGGCTCCAAGATGACAGGATAAGGCAGGAACTCACTGAGCTTTCCTAAATTCACTCTGAAACAACTATTTAAATAATTTCTCCAACAAATTCTCAAGGGGTAAAACCAACAAAGGGCTAGAACAAATGAACTATATAGGGACCCTGTGCCATGCCTCACCCCCACCCCCAGACTCTATGGAAGTGCCCCCCCAACAGTATGCCCCACCTCTGACTGTATACAATTAGAAGATTACATTATCATTCCTTTACTGGAGGTGACAGAATTCCTAGTGCAATGTCTACACAGTGCCTACACATTCCTAGTGCAATGTCTACACAATGAGTCATATTAAAAGGAAAAGGGTCAGTGACTCAACCCTTATCAAAGCACTTAGACTGGTGGGGCCTCGGGCTATTCAAAGTGAAAGGCTGCCCTTGGATTTGGAGAGGACAGAAATTTCCTGGAAACTTCAAGCATATGGTAGACCTTCAAGGCATGGAGAGCACAGCTAGGAGCCAGATTTTCTTCCCTTTGAGGGATCCAATTTAGCTACTGCTAATTGAATTAGAGAAGTATCTGCCCAGGGAGCTGGGTATGCAGAAAAACCCAGGAGAAGAACATCACCTGTTTCTGGGAGATAAAGGGTTTATTGTTAGAGACATGAGTCCATCATGTATTCTGTCCTTCCAGTTTTACAGTTGGGGTGGAGTGGATGGCTCTAAGGGGACCCTCCCATTGAGGTATTAGCTGGTTAGATCTATCCCTCTGGGGTGTGATTTCTTCATTCTCCTTGGAAGGATTAAGGAAGATCTGATTGGTGTTTACTCTTAGGGCTTAGTGAATGGGGCTCTGCCATAGATTTGCTCAGGGGGTTATTTTAATTAGGATCACTATAATCAGTAGGGCCTGGACCCAATCAATTCTTGGCTTACAAAAATAGGACTGGTTCCTGTTCCATTCACCCAATATATATCCACAAAGACTAAAAGGACTTTGTACCTTTTGCTGGGTGATAGGTGCAGAGAATCTTTGGCCCATCTAAGGGGAGTGGTCACCTCCCCTGCTAGGCTTTCTGGTCTATAGAGAGTGCTGGCCACCATTGCTCAGCTCCTAGGAGCCTGGGGGTGGGGTGGAGGATGGGGCAGAGGGGATCAGCCTCATATGTGCTCAGCCCCTGCAACCCTGGAAAGAGGTTAGAATGTTCCACCCCCTGTGTATGGAGGTAGGGCCAGTCTCCCAGCCGGCCAAGCCAGGGGCCTGAACATGCCCATGTAGAAACCTCAGTGTTCCATCTTTGGCATGTGTGCCATAGGTTCACCATCATGTGGCTAGGGTGAAACACTTTTTCATCACAAGATAACTTAGAAGTTAGGCAGGAAATATCTGTTTCACTGGAATGAGAGAAGTGCAGTCCAGGGCATGTGGTGTCTAGGTTAGTGAGCAGTAGTCCTCCACTCAGCATGGCTATAACAACATTCCCTTGTCCTGCAGATAGGCACTCTGCATCCTTGTACAGGCCCACAGACAGCCAGTCTCACAGGGTCCCCTGCCCAATACCATAGGCAGTGAGGCTCATGGGGAACCCCACTGTAGTTAGAGGCAGCTTACCACCCGAAGAAGCTTACCAAGAAGTTTTTGCACAAATTAAACCAATGTAAATGTAAGAAAGTAGAAAGGCGGGATTAAAAAAAAAATAGTGTCTCTGATGAATACCTCATCTGTCAAACATATAAAGAACTAAGGCAAATTCATAAGAACACAAATCATTCCTCAATTGATAAATCAAGGGATATGAACCAGCAGTTTTCAGATGAAGAAATCAAAACTACCTACAGTCATATAAAAAATGTGCTAAATGACTTGGTTAGAGAAATACAAACTGAAACAACTCTGAGGTACCACCTCATACCTATAACATGATAGAAAAGAAAACTAACAAATGTTGGAGGGGATGTGGAAAAATTGAGACACTAATGTTTTGCTATTGGTGAAATTGTGAATTGATCCAACCATTTTGAACATTAATTTGGAACTAGGCACAAAGGGCTATAAAATATGCATACTCTTTGATCAAGCAATATACTTACCAGGTCTATACCGTAAAGAGATTTTTTTTTTAAGTGAGAAGGCTTTATTTAAAAAAAAAAATTCATAGTACTCTTCTAGTTGGCAAAGAATTGGAAATTGAGAGCATTCCCATCAATTTGGAATAGCTGAATAAGATGTGGTATATGAATGTAAAAGAAAAATTACTCTTGTGCTATAAGAAATAATGATCAAGATGATTTCAGGGGAAAAAAAAGAAATGTGGAAAGTTGCATGTGGGGAGATAACACATGACACTCCATTTGTCCAAATCCTCCAAACACAGAAAAATAGAAAATAAATCACCTCAAAACAAAGGAAAGCAAGAGGGACATGTATCACTGAAGTGAGGAGGGAGAGTAGCCCAGGAGCTGTGGCATTGGGGAAACCAAACCAAAAATGTCAGATAACAATTGTCAAAAATTCTTTCTACATTTAATTAAAAAAATAAAACTGTTGTGACATGGACACGGTACCCTCAGAAACTAAGGAACTATTATCAGGGAAACTACCTTGCCTTTGCATCCTCCTGACTCTTAACCTAGAAACACCCAATGACTCCACCCAGGGTCCTGAGATGTTTATCCTCTTTTGTCTAGATTTAAGATGGACAAAGAGATGAATCTTTATGCCTCCAGGCAGATCCCAGTCAGGTGACCACCCCACCCCACCAAATGCCTGAGAGATTAACACTCTATAGGTCAGGTCCACACCATGACATAGCATCTCTTGTAAAAAGTATAAAATCCCCAGAACTGATGTCCTCTGGGGGATAGCCTTTCCATTCATGCTGTCCTCCCAAGAACTGCTCCCCATCTTGCTCTCCCACCATGCTATCCTCCTGGCCATTCTCAACATTCCTTTCTAAATTAATAAATTTCTCTTTTTGTTTTTAAGCCAAGTTTTGGAGTCTTACATTCCTGCAAAAGGTATCCTTCCCGAACCCCAAAGGTATCCTTCCCGCCCATAACACCTTGAAAGACTTAGATGATCAAAGTGAGGTAAGCAGAACCAGGACAACATTGTATAAAATAACAGCAATGTTTTAGTTGATCTACTTTGAATAATTCAGTTATTATCAATAATACAAAAATCCAAGACAATTCTAAAGGATTTATGATGAAAAAATGCTATCTTCTTCCAGATGAGGAACAGTTAGAATCTGAAAACAGATAGAAATGTCATCTTGTTCACTTAATTTTTTTCTCTGTGCATATATATGAGTGTTATGTGTTTCTTCCATATAATGACCAACGTGGAAAGATGTTATATTTGACACCACATATATAACCTACATCAAATTGTTTACTATGTCAGGGATGGAAAAATGGAGGAGAGGAGGGAGATATTATGGAACTCAAGATTTTAGAAAACTAATGATAAAAATTGTTTTTACATATAATTACAGAAAATAAAATATTGAAAGATAAAAAAAATCTCTATAAAGATGTTCTAAATCATTAATAAATGGAGGAATGAAAAACTAAAATACTGAGAGGTACTACTTTATTCCCACCAGATTGCCTCTGGTGATAGAAAAAAATGCTGGAGGGAATGTAGGAAAATAGATACACTAATACATTGTTGGTGTAGCTGTGAACAAATCCAAATATTCAGGAGAACAATTTGAAACTTTGTCTCAATGCTATGAATACCAGGCACACATTCCTCTCTTCTCCTAGGTTGGGATAGAATTTGAAATGCAAATATCCATTAGATCTTTTGTAGAGGATCATTTAAATAATTTATCATGAAAGGACATAAAAGCAAGTTTTAAATCTAGGTTTAGATGCAAATTTTCTAGCCAATACGTTCCTGATTCCTAGATTTTATTTAACTTTGGCTTTTAAATATTCTAGCAAAAGTCCACATGGTAGTCAAAGCAAACCATTTTTCACTACAATTATTTTCAAGTGTGGAATCTGTAGAAATACTGCATGTTTTTTTTTTCTGTATTAATTAATATCCATTTACCAAAGAACAAGGTCGTGCCCCAAGTGAAAAGAAACAATTGCATAGCTTAAGATAATTAATTACTTACAACCTTTGTGTGTTGTGGTGACTAGTTGTATATGCCTATAATTCTCTGGCAGTCTGCCAAACAATAACCTGGTTTTCAAGAGGTTATCTGTATGATTACTAGTCAGTATATCACTATCTCTGTGCTATATCTTAGTTAGCATATGCTTTAATTGCTTTTCACTCCAAATATTTCACTTCTTTGTGTCCACAAATTGAATTTGAAAATTCATGTTTGTTAATCTTCTTGATGATAAATATCATCTTAAACGATCTCATATTCTATTTAGGAACCCTCACTATTTTGGTATCTATTGTAAATTTGAATGCCAAACCATTAGAACTGTTGGGGCTTTTTTTTCTCTCAGAGCAAATATTTATTATTTAGCTTTACTATATTTATGTATGTTGTTTAGCCTATTGAAAATGATTCTACTCATTCAAAGGCTCTTAACTTGTGCTTCAAGTATGGGGGACTGTGATAAATTTCAGAGTATCCGTGAATTTAAATGAGAAAAATTATACCTTTTTTTATTATATTTAGATTTAGTGTTTTGTTTAATTATGAATAAAGCTGAAAGATCAATCACAGTACTATGAGCAGTATCTCTGACTCACCAATATTAATTATAAACATTTCCAGTTATATTAATAGTTGTCATGTACTGCTTCCTATTTCCCCAAGGAACATATACAAAATGTTCTGTTTGGTATTGAAATCCCTTCATAACTTAGTCTCCTCATCCCACCATTCCAGACTCCTTATACTTCATTCCTTAACCTGAAGGGAAAGGGGTAGCACTATGTCCAAATGAACAAGTTCCAAGAAACTGCAAGGCCATAGTAGATAAGCATCCTGGAAGAACTGCAAGGCCACAGTCAATACAGTTCCTGAAAGGAAACTGCAAGGCCACAGGTGTTGGGACAGATATCTTGCTTATCCGCCCTTTTAAACTGCTCTCTATAAATATGCACTCTCCTGTTTGCCCCAGAATGGTTCTTTTGGAGAACTGTCCTAGCTCTAGTCAATAAACCTCTCCCTGCTGCCTGATACATTGTCTCTGCATGTTCCTTTGTGGGGTACTTCCACTCGGACCCTAACAAACCCACTCAAGATCCAGTTTTTTTCTGCCTTTTCAAAAACCAAGACCCTCCATCTCTTGGTTCCAGGCATTTTCCCTGACTATCCTCCATTCCTGGAATGTTCTCCCTCCTCTGCTCTGACTATTGACTTCTCTGGCTTCCTGTAAGTCCCAGTAAAAATCTAACCTTCTACACATAGTCTTTTCTAATCCCTCTTAATTCCAATGTTTCCCCTCTTTTTCAATTATTTCCTGTTTATCAGTATATAGCTTGTCTTGTAGATATTTACTTACATATTGTCTTTAAGGGTTTTTATAAGCTTTTTAAGGATAGGAACTATTTTCCTATACTTTTTGTATCCCTTATGTTTAGCACAGTATCTGACATATTGTAGGTGCTTAATAAACATTTATTGAATGAATATTTTAAAATATTATTTATTCTCATCAGTATTTCTAAATAACTATTGTTATTAGATCTGCCAATGGAATATTCTCCTTTTCTACAGATACCCCTCTAATGCAGCTAACCAATTATTGGGTCACTTTATACTTTGTAGTATTTCAGCCACTAAACAGTAAACTATTTGAAACTATTATCAAGTTGTCTTTGTTTCCTAGTATTGCCTATCTGAAATTGTTCTTTTAAAAATCAATACTAATATATATTCTTTTCCCATTACAATAATTAGAATTAAGTGACTTATTTTCAAAATTTGTAAAAAGTTTTGTGAAACTGGGCAAGTCAAAAGATAATATTTTTTATAATAATTTTTGTATAGGATGGTGTACTTTTGTAACATTTGTAAGCACATGGGCTACAAGTATAGAGTAAGCAATTTATTATTGAAAGCAACTAAGTAATTGCTAAGAGATAGTGTAATAAAAGTAAATGACATCTGATTTTCTGCTGTAGTCTGTATCCATTGAAGGATGAGAGCCATAAAATGTGCTTAAACAATGTATCCATATACTGGTACTATGATCCAAACTAGAGGGATAGGAAGGCTTGCTTCCCTTGTTCTGTCTCTTTTATCTGACCAAAATAAAAATATAACAACAAAACGAATACAGGAGTGAAAAAACTAACAAAAAGGCAGTGAAACAACTTTCAAAAAAAGAAAAATCCAAAAGGTAGGCATAGAACATTTCAAGTACTGGAGAGAGAAGAGAGCAAAGACAGCAAAAGGGTGTAGCAAGGAGGAACAAGCCAAGAGCAAGCCCCTAACTCCCCACTCTACATCTGCTGTTTCAGATTTATAGGCAAAGTCCAAACCAACATTCAGACCCTGAGATTCTTCCTGGGCAAATAGTGGACCAAGCCAAACCACACACCTTGAATTTTCGAACTTGTGGAGAAGTCTGGAAGCAAAATTCACAAGCAGTCTGGGCTAAAGAGGACTGATCCTTGTGGGCCCAGAGCAAAGCCAAGGATCCCAGTCCAGGCTTGGGATGAGCATATAATTCATACGTTGGGGTGAGGACACAATTCACAACAGTACCCCACCCCTATCTTGTTGCCCAAAACTAAGGGCAGAGTTCCAGGACAGGGCAATCAAGGGTGTGCTGATTGGATCAAGTACACAGTGAGACCAAAAACTTAAGCCTAAGCCTGGGGCTAGAATTTGATCAGCCTCTGACCTGATCAAATTCTGAGTGAGATCAAAAGTTTATGCCCAAACCTGAGGCAATTCCTTAAATCATTTGGATCTCAAGGATCATTTGAATCAGCAGTGAGACAGGGCTCTCAGAGATCTAAGCCCTCAGACCATCACATCAGCCTCCAAGAACTAAAACTGGTAAAAACCTAGAAAATAATCCAAGAAGTATATCAAAGAGGGACTGAAGTTTGAGAGAGTACTCAAACTTCTGAGAAAACTGAGCCTATCTGAAATTAAAGAGGAAAAATGAGCAAACAAAACAACAACAACAAATCTAACTCTAAAGAATATTTATGGAAACAAAAAGCAAGGTATAGCTACAGAAGGGGACAGTGAAAGCAAAGAAAGCACATGCAAGTCAAAAAGAAAAATATGAATAGGACACAGATTCAAGAAAGACTTCAAAAATAAATTAAGAGAGGCAGAGGAAAAGTGTGGAAGAGAAATGAAAGTGATGCAAAATGAAAGGAAAATGATGCAAGGCAAAATGAAAGTGATGCAAGAAGTGGGCCAATTAAAAAAAAAAAGAGAGAACCGAAAAGTAACAGAGGAAATCAGGTCTTAAAAATCAGAATTAACCATCTAGAAATTAATGATTTCATAAGAAATCAAGAAACAATAAAGCAGAATCAACAGAATGGGGAAAAAAACAGAGGAAAACATGAAATATATTACTAAAAAATAATTGACCTAAAATAGATCTAGGAGAGACAACTTGAGGATTATTGGACTATGTGAAAGCCATAATGAAGAAAACAAAACAAAACAAAACCTTGGATATCATATTACAAGAAATTATCAAAGAAAACTATCCAGAGATCTTTGAACAAGAAAATAAAATTGAAATTGAATGAATTCACAGATCACCTCCAGAAAGAAATCCTCAAATGAAAACTTACAGGAATATAATAGCTAAATTCAAGAGCCATCTAGTCAAGGAGAAAAAAACTCAAGCATCCAGAAAGAAACCATTCAAATACCATGGAACTAAAATCAGGAATATCCAGTACTTGGTGGCTTCTACATTAAAAGACCTAAAGGAATGGAATATGATATTCAGGAAGGCAAAAGATTTGGGTTTACAACCTAGAATCACCTATTCATCAAAATTGAGTATATTCTTTCAGGGGAAAATATGGAAATTCAATAAGATAGATTTCCAAGCATTCCTAAGGAAGAAGACAGACATAAACAAAGAATTTGCAGTTCAAACGTGAGATACAAGAGAAGACTAAAAAAGGTAAATAAGAAAGAGAAAATTTAAGGGAATTATTATGGTAAAAATATTTATATGTCTACATAGAAAGAAAATTTCTGGCATTCTCAAAAATTACTTTTGGTAGTAGAGAAAATAGAAGGAATTTACTCAGAAAGAAGGTAGAGAAGTAAGCTGATTATGATGATATGATATATGTGATGATATATGATGATATGATGTGTTTGTAAATGTGATGATATGGAATGATATGTATGTATGATATCATATGTATGCATATGAATAGTATGTCGAAAATCAATCAAGAGCTAAAAGAGAGGGTTATATTGAGAGAAAAGGGAGGGAGAGACATAAAGATGTATGAAAAATCAATACTAAGAGAGAAAGATAAAGGTGGTGACAGACTCTTTTGAGTGGCTCAGAGAGGGAAAAACAAGTATACTCAATGGGGTATAGTATTATATCTTACCCCACAGAGAAGTAGAAGTGGAATAAGACAGGGGAATAGGGAGGCAATTTTAGGGTGAGGAAAGTGAGGGAGGGGTGACAAAAAGCTAAATACTGGTGAAGAGGAACAGAGAGAAAGGGAATAGAGTGGGATTTAAAGGGGATAATATGATGGAGGGCAAAACACAGTTAGTAATTATAATTCTGAATGTGAATGGGATGAACTCACCCATAAAATGGAAGCAGATAGAAGAGTGGATTGAAAACTAGAATCCTACTATATGCTATTTACAAGAAATACATTTGCGGCAGGGTCACACACAGATTCAAGGTAAAATGCTGGATCAGAATTTATTATGTATCATTTAAAGAAAAAAAAAAGCAGGAGTAGCAATCATGATACCAGACAAAGCTAAAGTAGAAATTGATCTGATTAAAAGAGTTAAGGAAGGAAATTATATTTTGCTAAAGGGTACTATAAACAATGAAGTAATATCATTACTAAACAGTTATGCTACAAATGGTATAGCATCTAGATTTTTAAAGGAAAAATTAAAGGAGTTCAAGGAGGAAATATATAGTAAGACCATACTAGTGGAAGATATAAACCTTCTCCTTTCAGAACTAAATAAAATGAAGCAAAAAATAAATATGAAAGAAATAAGGGAAGTGAATTAAATGCTAGAAAAATTAGAGTAAATTGATATCTGGAGAAACCTGAATAGAGATAAAAGGAATACTTTTTGATGACTATCTTTTAATATAGTTTTGTGGGTTTTTTTAAAAAATCTTTGATTTTTTTTTACATTTAAAATAATTATTTTAAACAGAGTCCAGTGGCCTCACCAGACTGTTATCAGAGTCTATGATATATAAAATTTACTCTAGATACAAAAAATACCACTGGAAAAACATAATAGGATAATTTTAAAATAAAGGAATTTGATAGGACAGCAATATCCAAAGGATGGAGAATTTTTTTTTCTTTTAAATTTGAACATTGTGTAATTAATTTCTGTACCCTAAAACTTCAATTCCCACCATACCCTGCTCCTTCGTATGTTATATGCTCCTGCTTCTTGTGCTTTCTTCAATGATAGCACATTGTGGAAGTGAGGTAAAGGATAAGCACGAGCACTTCCTCATGTGGTTTTAATTTTGTTATATAATTTTTTTACTTCTATTTCCTTTTTATTCCTTCTACTTCATGTGCTTATTTTTTAAAAAATTATTTATTTTAATTTTTTAATTTGGTCAATTTCAAAGATTATTCCTTGGTTAAAAAAAATCATATTCTTTTCCTCCCCCTTCTCCCCCATGCCCTTCCCATAGCTGATGCACAATTCCACTGGTTATTACATGTGACCTTGATCAGAACCTATTTCCATGTTGTTGATGTTTGCATTTAGGTAATCATTTAGAGTCTATATCCCCCATCATATCCCCATCCACCCATGTAACCAAGCAGTTGTTTTTCTTCCATGTTTCTAAACTTCAAGGGATTATTAATAAAAAATATAAATATAATTCTTGGAGTGTTGGATATTAATTTAAATTGTAAAACATGATCAGTCAATTAACCAATCACTTAATTGTATTGATCTGAGTTCTGGAATCTGGGACTACAAAGAAAATTGAAAATTGAAAAAATAAAAAGCAGTCTGTATCCCCAATGAGGTATAACTCAGGTCTTTCTGATTCTCAGAATGACTATATTATGTAACCTCTTAGGCCTCTAAAACTAAATTGCTTCAAAGTTTAGGAAATGATTATATATAGTTATATATAAGTTTTTTTATATATAATAAAAGTAGCCTTCCTCCCTTTCCTAATCTTTGCTGATCTTGGCTTTTTGGAAAGAATAGATATTATAATATAATATTTATGTGATACATACGTAATGTTAGCATATATATCCATGCATGTGTTTGTTAAAACTTGAGTCCATCAGTTAGCCAAAAAATGTTTTCTTTCTTCAAATATTGACTGCTGTGAATTTCAAAACTACTCCAGCCTATTCAGACCATTCTTTAGAAGATCAGATTTAGCTATTTCCTGATCAATAACAATAGAGATACTTGAAATAACAGAATCAGGTCTTGAAAACTACATTTTTCACCCTACTCAGTGTAACAAGATTAGGAAGGGCTGCAGCCAACTCAAGATTTAATTATTTGAGAAAATGGCCTTCAGCAGACATGTGCAAAAAAAGGACAGACCTCTGGATGGTCCTAGGTTAAGTTTGAGTCACCATTGGCACATGTGAGATGCGGGAAGTGAGGTAGAGAAGAGCCCCTGGAGTTCTCCGGACTTTCTGGGAGGAGGGCTAGAGTTCAGTTCAAGGTTGGAGCTTGAGGTAGGAGGAGCCCCGCAGACTGCTTTCCTTAAGATTGGTCACGTGAGTGATAAGACCTGATTCTTTTCCCTGCTTTGGCTCTCCAAGGCCTTAACACCCGCTTTGGCTCAGCCTGAGCCAAAGTGGTTCTGAGTTAAACTTCTTTCCTTCTCTCCCTTTTTCCTTCTCTCTCTCTCTCTCTTTCTCCCTCTAATATTTTCTTCCTCCTATTGTAATTAAAACACCATAAAAATTTGACAGCTGACTTGGTTATTTTATTATTTGGGATTTCCCTTGGCCCCCATTTAAATTTATATTTTTCTCAGTCTCAACCATAATATTTACCCTTTACACTGCTATCATTATTAGAAACTATTTGAATTTAGAAAATATATGTATTTTACAGAATTACATTTATATAATTTTATGTACTTATATATCTATTCCAACATATTATCATGGGCATTGTATCCCCAGAAACTCAAGCAAACTGTTATCAGGGAAATTCCTATGCTCCCTTAGCCTCTAATGACTCCAAACCCAAAACTCCTTTGATTGTCCCATTGAATTGTGATGAACAAAGGAACATACCTCATTCATTCATCCTCTAAATCACCCCCATGCACTCGGGTTAACCTTTTCCCCACAACCCCTTGCTCCAGAGTCATGTCCCCACTGCTGTAGAAGAATATAAAAACCCCAGAATGGAGGCATTCGGGGAGCAACATCCTAGGTTGCTCCACTCATGCTGTCTTGCTGGCCAAAAATTCATCATTATTGATAAACCTCTCTCTTTACTTTTAAGCTAAGTTTTGGAGTCTTGCATTCTTACAAAAGGTATCCTTCCCAATTCCCAGGGGTTTACCTATAAACCCCACAACAATATCACTGTTAAAAAGTAGTGACTAAAATTAGTGACAACATAAAGATGGGTGGAATGTCACCTTTCACTTTGTGAATATTTATTTTTCTAACATAATCAGGGAGAATTTTTTTTTTTGGCTACCACATCTCAAAGTTAATTTTCCAATCACTGCAATACCTAAAGCCTTATTGAAGAATTTCTCCTTAGGGATTTTTATTTTCAGTCTTATACTTTCATTTTTGTTGTTGTTGTTATAAGCCCATTATAGGTCTTTATTATTTTCCTGGTTAAATTTATTTTTGTTAAGTTGGAGAATCTTTTAAAAATAATTTAGAATTACTTGGATGTTATTTCTATCACCAGTATATAATATATGCCTCCAAGATTTTCTGCATGCAAAGATTTGATAAATATACTATTCATGTCTTTATCTATGGCACAGATTTTTTTTTAAATGTGAAAAACTGGGGGCAGCTGGGTAGCTCAGTGGATTGAGAACTAGGCCTAGAAATGGGAGGTCCTAGGTTCAAATCTGGCCTCAGATACTTCCCAGTTGTGTGACCCTGGGCAAGTCACTTGACCCCCATTGCCTAGACCTTACCACTCTTCTGCCTTGGAGCCAATACACAGCATTGACTCCAAGACTGAAGGTAAGGGTTTTTTAAAAAAGTGTGAAAAACTGTCATGAACAGAAAACTATAGTACTTCACTACAGAAATTTAATATTTTTCAGGTCTTTTGATACACCATTGCTTTTTCTAGCTAACCAGATACTTTCAAACCCAAGAAACTTTAATATTACTTCAGTCATCTGTTATTTCAGGAGTCAATAATCATATTGTTTTGGTGAGATTTTGACTAAGTAGTTTGGCTGTTCAATATTTTGGCAAGAATACTGTATTATAATGTCTAATTAGTCAGAAAGACACCTTCTATACTACTTTCTTGACCAAAATTTTCAAATTATTCATATAAAAAATTTCCTTATATTATCAATGCTAATATGTTTAGCATGTACTATGCACAAAAGCACAAATGCAAAAAGCAAAATAAAACAAAAAATAACAACCAGATATTTACTTTTCTGCCTTGGGAGGTAGAGTATATATCTATAAAATAAATAATAATAATAAGTTGTGTTGAATAACTATAAAATAAGCAATAAAGGCAATGGTTGGTAAGCCAATAGTAATTTATTGTGGATTAGGACATTTAGTATCAGAATGAGATGAAATTTGAAGTAGAAGTCGGGTTACTTATGCACAGAGGAAAGGAAGGGACATCAGGTATGGTGGGGAAGTTATGAGTATAAGTAATAAGATTATAGGTTTTATGGCTAAAATGTTATTTTGTTCACCCCTTACTTTTAAAAATATTAAATAACTTTCATTGAACCATCCCAGGTTGGTCAGAGTAGAACCAGGACTTCAATCTAGAACCTCTAAATCCAAAACCAGTTTTTTCCCTAAACCACATTTCTGATTCTCAAGGAGATTCAAATTCATATAGTATGTTCAAGAGTCAATTATCAAATTGTTTTGACTATATTTTGGCTAGAGTTCCTATAAGAGAGAAATGGAAGACCATTGGAGAGCCAGGAATGGTGCAGGATTGTGAAAACTTTTTAATGCTTAGGTTAAGAATTTTTAATTTTATAATATAACAATTAGCAAATATTAGAAGGGAAATATGATGGATCACTTCATTACTATATTTATTTTGTGAATAGAAGAAATCCTTATATTTATAAAGGGATAAAGGAACACATACTGAAAATGTTTGGGGATAAACTAAAAGCCCATTTTTTTTCTTATTTCTAAGTCCCTAATAGCATACCAGTCATTATGATTGTCAAAAGTGATATAAAAAACTTGCTGCAGTACTTGTCTCACTGATCATATTTATCTTATTTGATTTAGTCTCTCATTACTTATATAATTTGTTGAAAATAATCTTTAGCCTACAGGTGTTTACTTAAATATCTTAAATATCCCTTGTTTTCTTTTTCTCAGCTGGTCAGTATTAATTGATTTTCCTTTCAGCCCTATTCTTTCAGTTTTCTTTTTCCTTTTCCCAAGATGCTATTTACTAAGTGAATCGGACCTGGAATGGATCTGTTTTGTTCTGGATGTGGTAAATATTTCGAATAATGATGTCTCAATATCTTATAAATGCAGGCCAACTTGTTAGGCTTCTTCTGAATTCTTGTGAATTCAGCCATGGAACAGTAGTAGCATACTGACTCTATGCCTATCAGTAAAGGCCTAACCTACTGTTCAGAAATATGCAAATTAGTTCTGGGCAGCTAGCTAAAAATCTTTAAAATCTTTCCAAAGTCAAAGGTTCTATGTTTCCTAATTTGTAACTAATTTCTGAAGGTTATAATAGACTAATGTGTGGAGTCCTGAAATTCTATGATGTTTTTTGTTATTATCATAAGCAAGATCAAATATTTTTAAAAAATGCTGATTCCATTCAAGTTTCTTGATTAATACAATCTGAAATCTCAATGTTATCTGAAAATCTGGGATTTCTAAAAAGATTTAAATACAATAAATTTAGAATGACAAACATCCACTACTTTACAATGTGGAAATACCTATGTACTACACACAAACTCAGGGTTATCCTAACCTTAACTCTTACTGATGAGTTGGGTCCTCAGAACTTTGGTACTTTGACTCCTTATGGTCTTGGGGGTGTTCTTGAAGGACTGAAGGTGATTCTCTAATACCATCTGCTTTGTCAGAGATACACTAAGTGTTTTTTCTGGTTGTTAACACTTCCTCATACAATTAATTGGTCTATGCTATTTATTTATTGAAGTGCAATTTGAGTCACTCTATTCATTTAAACTCACCTTTAAAAGTATTTTCATTTTTGTCTTTGTATCCCCAGGAACAAGGACAATGTTTTGCATATTGAGAGCTACCCCTCACATGTAGTAGTGAAGGTTTGTTGTGTGACTTGAAGTGAATCACAATAAATATTATTAGGCTTCTCTCCCCAACTCCTTTCTTCAAGGAAAACAACAACAACAACAAACTAATTTCTGCCAGGACAAGAAGCAGAAGATTGGGATCAGAGAAGCTTGTTCACTTTGCTTTCCTCAGAGAAAGGGGTTACTGGACTAGGTTTATATCTATCAGCTACTTTAAATAAAATTAGGGAGGCAGTTTTCATGTTCAAGGTAATGTCTATCACTAACTCTTTAATGGGGAAACATAGGACCCCATCTTTATACTCAAGGCTTGATTCCTATCCAACAAATACAAGTTTCACAATACACATTCATGAAAGTTAGCAAGGAAATACATTTATCCAGGTCAATAGCAAATGTCACCACCACCTGAAATTGGAAAAATTATGCGTAGATATATAACAGACAATGAAGAGTGAAGGTGTTTCCCCATTGTGAGTGAGATCCCTCAGCTCAACTAAAAGGGGAAAAGTCTTAGAGCTCATGCCAGTGGTAGTTCTTTGAAGCCTCCAGTGTAGCAAACTGATAAGGAGATAGAGTCTGTCAGTTCCTTTCATTTCAGCTTCTTCCTAAAGTGTTTTTTTTTTCTTCAGTAGCCTTAAATGGTGTTGACCTCTTCTTTCTTCTTTCCTGAAGGTAGAAGCCAGAAGTACTTGATCCCTAAAGACAGTGAAGAAGTTACCAAAGAGACTCTTCCTCTACTTGTAAATGGAAAGTAAGTCTTAGTTATGAGTAGGAGGGAAGGAAGATTTACTATGAATGTGTTATTCCAGATTTTCTTGATGAGAGTCAATAATGTAAAAAAAAATTCCATTAGTATACCTAGATCCTTCACTTCATGAGATTCCTTGAAAAAATTTTTTTTAAATATGGAAAGAATAAGAAAGATAAAATGACCCCACTTCTTCCAAGTTATTAAAAAAAAGATAACTTTTATTCCTCCCTCTTGTCCTTTTGAAAACCAAAAATAAGGGTAGAAATTTCTATACAGACCTCTGGTAGATGTGTTAGACATATCAATATTTCAAAACTTGAAAGTTTGAATTCCTGAAGGTTAAATTAATTTGTGTTATACTTCATATCAATATTATATTAGTATCCTCAGAGAATTATACAAGTTATACAGTCTTTGAAAAGTCACTTGTTCAAACATATGCCAAATGTTAGTGTAGGCGACATTGAATGTCTGTCAGCTTCCACTCTCTCCTTACCTCAGCTCATTTTCTGCAACTTGATAGTAATAAAGTAGACATTGAGAGTGTACATAGATGGAAGATAAATGGGAATATGTTGAAAAGCTAAATCATAATGATTCTCAGTTTATAACGAAGGTACTGCTTTAAACTGGAGTTTTATAACATCCTCTTGTGTATCTAGGGGAGGGGCACAATAACTGACTATAATTTTCTACAGTGGATTTTAAAATAGTGGCAATTTCAATAATGTAGTCCTACTCCCAGGTTTTCACATTCTGTGTCTGATAGGCATAAGATTCTAAATCCATATTTTTGACATGCTTATATTAATCATTGTTCATTTAAGTTTGATATATCCCTTTTATCTAAGTGTCAATATGTGTGTACACACATAACAAAGTACAAATTTTATATCAGAAAGTGGAGATTTTGTTGCTTTTTTGAATATTTTTAAACAGTAAGACAACCTTTACACTAATTAGAAACATCCTAAAAAACTGAAAAAAAAAAAAACTTGATGGTGAATCACTATAAATCATCAACATACTAAAGGACACAACAATTTCAAAGCTTTTGAAATATATTCATTTTCAACAATCAGTAGAAACATATTTCCTGAAGTAAACAATCTTTAATTTTTCTCCTTTATTGTCACAGGGCTTATTATTTGAAATGAAGTTGATACTTGCTATAATTTTGCTCGATGATATTTTCTGAGAAACACAGAAGCTTTCTTAAGGAATAGAAAAGAATTTAGCTCTATCCATTGAATATCTTTATTTCCTAGATGAATAAACAGGCTTAAATGTAAATTTAAGGTTACAGTTAAATGACTTGAAAATCAGCTGAGTACTATGAATTGGGGAAATTTGAATTTATCAATCATCTGATAAGAATTGGGCCTGTTCTTAAAGAAACTTTTTGAGATATACTGATTCAAAATTCTGCTAAAGACAAGCTATCCAAGATGCAATATTTCATTTTAAGATTAAAATAGAATGTTCTCATATTCAAACTAGTTAAAAGATTTTTTGTGTTTTTCATCTCACCTATGACATATCTACTAAAGATGCCTGACATCTCAGATGGTTAATAAAACATCTTTTATCCTTGCTATGCTTTACTTCTAATAAGACATGCAATCAACTTTTCCACTTTCTTCTCCCAATCTAGTTTCATAGTAGATTAGAAGATGTCATTATATATAAATGTAAAAGAGTTTTTTTATGTTTAGTCTTTTAAATGAATGTCATCCTGCCTTAAATATGTCCTCATTCCAATTTATCATTCTGCCAAATGAATTTTTCTAAACACTATATATAATAATATTATTCTATACCACTTGTGGTCATCAAAAAACTCTAAAGGTTCCTTAACTCTAAGATTAAATATAAAATATTAACATTAGCACTTAAAGAAATTCACAGTCTAACCACTTTTCTATTTTTCTAGTATTTTTGTTAAAGTCACATCATCATGCTCCTTGATCTAGTAAAACTAGTCTTTTTGCTATTTCTTGTACAAATATTTTATCTCCTAGACATATGCCTTTTTAGAAACCATTCCCCATACCTAGAATGTTCTCCTTCTTTACCTCTGCCTCTAATTTTCCCAACTTCCTTCAAGACAATGAAAATCCTGTAATTTACTGAAGATTTTGTTTTCTATCCTTTTCCCCATCCTTTCCTTGGTACTCCTTCTCTCTCCATTTACCTTCCTCTGGTTAAGTATGCATCTTATTATTCATAAATATTTGTTTATTGTCTTCCTCCTTAAAATGAGAGCTCTTTGATTTCAGGGATTAAGGTTTTATCCTTCTAGGAAGTCCCAGGATTTTGCAAAGGGATGGAATCAGCCCTTTATAAATACTGTACTGATTGATAAGCTTTAAAATACTGTGCAAATATGAGTTTCAATTATCATCATAATTGCCATCTTCTTCATCATCAAAATTCTTGTCATCTATTCAATGAGGTTAAAGATAGAAATCCTGAGACAAATACCTGACCTGATACTTAGGCTTCTTTTTCTTAAAAAAAAAAAAAGAATTAAAATTTTATAACCTTTAATAACCAATCCCCATATACTTCTAGGAATATATAATGATAAAATATTTTGGTAATGTAAAATTGAGATTTGAACTCTGGACTTCAATCCCCACAAGCCCTTGCTTCACTTCCCCAAAATGCTTTGTAATCTCACAGAATTCTGAGGTGGGAGAGATCGAGAAGGTACTTAAGCTGATTGCAAAGGCTTTTGAGCTGGCTCTGTTTATGGACTTCCGTTTTGGAGCAGATGTGGCTCTTTCTATAATGTAGGTGAGGTCTTGTCTAGGCTTCTGGCCTAGGCACGTTTTCCTTATCCTGTATTTTCTTTAATCCTTAATCCTTAATAAACCTCTAAAAATATAATAGTCCTTGCAGAGAGAAACTAATTTCTACCTGCCTCAGTCTCCCTTAATTTTTAATCTTTACAGTAGATAGAAAATATTCATAGCAGCATTATATGTTTCCAAATTTTAAAACACTATAAAAATGTGAGTTTCTATCATCATCACCCTCATTATCATTGAAAAATAATTCTTGTTTTCATGCCCAATGGAGAACTGATAGAAATTATTCTGGGTCACGTAACTAATCCGTTATCAAGGTTTCTCTTCCAAAACAAAAGAAAATGAAGATTCATTTCCATTTTAGTGACCAATAGCCATACATATCTGTGAATATATAGTGTTAAAATATTTTGGTACATAGATAGTATTCATGAATATAGTTTACAGTTTCTTAAAGTACAAAAGTCTATGGTAATATCTTCTTTTTCCTGACTGACGTTAGCAAATTTTAAGACAGTAACTTTTGCCACTTTTCTGTGGTCATGTGAGTCATTTTAGTATCTTTTTTGACCCCTGTGCTTAAGTTCTTATATTACTAGTTTGTTGCTGAAGCTTCTACTGTGTTGTTCTATACAAGTTTTCCCTCTTTGGGCATTATATCATGTGTTAAAATTATTCCCCTTCTCATTCTCCAATTCTCTATTTTCAAAATTTAAGATAGTAATAATAAGCCAAGGATTTATTTCATAATATAAAATAAGTTGCCTGTGAAAGTTTCAGGAAAATTTAAACACTTCATGGTTGTATTTATATTTGGTTGCTTATTTATAAAAATGTTTACAGAAGACATTTTCATATCACAAATATCACAAATTAATTTCTAATTCTAGAATTTTAAGCACTATGGCAGAAGAATAGAAAGAGATTTTGAAGAACAATATCTTTATTATTGTACTTCAAATTACACTACATAAATTGTCTATGAATAAAATTAGTCCTTATATGCTACAACCAAAATGACATTTATTAACTGAAATAAGGATTAAGAAAAAGATAACCAATTTTAGAGGGGACCAGGAGGGGGACAGTCATTTTTATGTGAAAAATACTATCAAACATATTTAATTTTAAAAAATTATAAGAATCTAATTAAAGAACCTTAACATATTTAATTGTATGTGTACATCTATTTTTTAACCATACATGAAGGAAATTGAACATCAGCAAATGATACAATGAAATTATGACCCTAACCCAAAGGATTTGTTTTGCATGCACTTTTATTTCAATTTTCATGCTTCTGGGTAAACATCAACTCCCAAGAATATGTAGTCCTTCAACTCTCAATCCATTTGTCCACTGTCAAAACATTTTCAGTCTCTTAAAGAGAAAATTTTTATATTTAAGCAGTGAAATTGCTAGTGAATTGGTTTAACTTTACTGGAGAAAACAGAACATCAGCAAAAAATTAAATACAGTCCTACCTTTATAAAAGGAATAAAGAACAGTTTGAGAGAGAAAGGTTGGCTAAAAACTACATTTCCTCTGTTTCTGTTTTAGAATATTTTTCTTAATCATTACTAGAAAGACTCCTCTTCAAATTAAAATGCACTTTCAACTATTTTTTTTTCTGTAAAAGCATTATTCTTTTTTTTTTAAATCACAAATATAAATGTCAATGGTTTTCTAAAAAATAAGAATTAGAGGTGGAGATAATGGCCACAAATCATTTCAGTTATATTTTATTTGTTGAAACAATTTATGCTGGTTAAATCTTCCAAAAATGAACCCAATATTAGTTAATGGAGAGATTATGCTTAAAATATTTTATCATGTATGTTCTAAGTCACAGACATTGTCATCAGTTTTTTTGCATTGTTACTCAGTATATTTATAACTTGTAATGAGCTATTTCCCTTAATTACAAAAAAGTAAGCAGTAAGATAAGTTTAATAGTCCATAAACATGGAGAATATTGTTCATAGTTTTAAACAATAACTAAAATTCCATTAGTCAAATTGAATTTATTTGTTTAATTGTAATAGGATCGAACCTGAATCAAAAGACATATCTAATAGTTGAAAACAAGTGTGTTTTTATGGTGTTTTAAAGTTTTCTTCAGCTATTGTTGTTCTCATCTTCTGTTTTGTACTTATTGCACATTTAAGAGGAACATTTTCTTGTGTCCAATTACCAATTGTAGATTTCAATTTTCCCCCTTAAGAAACTCAAGGATGATAAGTGGTCACATCCCATGTGTCTCTTTGTGTATGTGCATTTATAAATACCATAGCAGAATTAATTATGTAGGGGTGGTTTTGCAGAGAAAGTATTCTGCTGAAAGACATTTGAAAATATCATCTTAGTTCTGGTTTGCATGTTTGTATAATGATGTTAGACATTAATCAAGAAAGAAAAATCATGTACTGGAAGCATGGAGGGTGGAAATTTACCATTTCCATTTTCTTGCCCTTAATTGAAATTTTCATTGTGATTTAGATGAAGAAAAGATATAAATAAATACAGCATATAACCTGGAGCTACTATTCTAACCCCAATGCATACTGTAAGGACAGATGACCAGAGGGAAAAATATTCACAGAGCATTCTAGGTTTAGCCCTGAAGAGGCTGAGTTTGTATTCTATAGTTCATGAGTCTCTAGGGCTATACTTCCCCAATGATTAGGAGTTGTTATGAATTATTCAGACAGATCAAGCTTTTAGAAATGAACATTTTACTAATTTGGCATATTAAGAAGAACTGGTACAGAAGGACTGCAGATCTGTGTATTACATCAGTATAAACAGATTCAATTGGAACATCATTTTAAGTCTAGAGAACATATGGCAAAAGCTAACCAAAAATCTTGGGAGTCTTTTACTAACGTCTTTAAGATATGTCCGTTAGGTATATTGTAGCTTTTCTTTTTTACTGAAAAATAGCTTTTTATTGAAAAGCTATTATGAGCATTGGGTATTATAGTCAGACTTCCCCAGAGCTGATTTGAGCCAACTGCAATGACTCGATGTAGAGCATTTAATTTAATTTTTTTTTGTTTCAAATGTCATGTTATCAAGTTTTAGCATCATATAAAATTTATTTGTGTCTGATACAGAGTAAAAGCTTAATGAATCCTCGCAAAACTTCTATATCCAATGGTCTTTTCTCTATATTTATCTTAAAACTTTCTGAAGCTTTTACTACTACTGATGCTCTGCTTTTTTTAGGTTTTTAATGTTTCTTTTACTCTCTGTTGATTAGTCCTTCTCTGTCTACTTTGATCTCCCAATCTGCTTAGTCTCAAAAGCATGAAAATATGAAAAGGCTCTATTTTGGTCCTCTCATCTTCTCTCTCTACCCTCTTTCACATATCTCAAGTGCTTCCTTGGGTTCAATTATGTTTCATTCATTAATTTTCCAAGTCTGATATCAAGTCTACATTTCTCACATCCCTCAATTTTCTCAAAGCATACTAATTCAGGTACTTATCACTTCCCACCAGTTCTATTGTTAAAGCTTTGTAATTATCATTGTTTCCTTGAGTCTTTCTCCTCTCCAATACATCTTTAACTGCCTAGTTGATACTCTTAAATTATAGATCAAACTGTGTCTTGACATTGCTCTGAAAGTTCCAGCATCTGCCCAGTGCTTCTAAGATAAAATTAAAACTAATCTTCCATTTAAAGCTCTTTGCTATCTGAGTTTGACTTCTCTTTTTAGACTTATTACTTATTCCTCTTTAAAAGAAAATTATTGATTCCCATAATTATTTCAATTATATCTATTAAAGAATTACTACTATACTAGCACATCAGGTATTCCTAGTTTCCCTACGAGAGGCAAAGATAAACAAACAACACCAATGCAGGCAAAATTAGGAGAACAGGAAACTGAGGATTGGGTGGATTATAGTTAATTTCTCTGATGAAGGTCTCATTTTCCAAATAAATAGGAAACTGAGCCAAATTTATGAAAAATAAGAACAATTTCTCAGTTGTTAAGTGTTGAAAAACTATGAAATGGTAGTTTTCATAGGTGTGACAAGGAAATCACCTTAAAAGACTGATATATATATTAATTTAAGGTAGCCAAGGAATTCAGCTATGTAACTCCTAAATGAAAACTCAAGTCAGCAGTCAACCTTTTATGGAGTTTAATTACAAACAGGAGGAAGAAAGGTATTAGAGAGAGAGAGAGAGAGAGAGAGAGAAGGGAATAGGGCTTATATACCCCTTCTGTTTAGGCTGGGCCAAAAGGCCCAAGCCCTTAGATAGCTGGGGCAAAGAAAGGAGATCAGTCCCTATTACTCACGTGACCAAAATGGAGAAACAGTCTCAGGGGCCTCCACCTCCAGCTTCCTTCAGAGCAAGCCTCTCAGAGCACCTCTCCAACCACTCCGAGCCAAAACTCTCCAACCAACCACCCTCTCAGTCCTCAGACCCCTCTATCTTTAAGGAAACCATCCAAGTTCCCTCCCCTTAGTTCTCACATTTACCAATCACTGTCCATGTCTTCCCTGTGCCAATAGTGGCTCTAGCTTAACCCAGGACCGCCCAGAGGTCTGTGGCTTTGCACATGTCTGTTGAAGGTCATATTCTCAAATAATTAAATCTTGATCTATGCTACAGCCCTTCCTAAATCCTGTTAGGACTGAGTGGGGTGGAATTGTATTTTCCAAGATCTGGTTCTGTCATTCCAAGTATCTCTATTGTACCAATTCTAAAATCAATCATGACTCAAAGAAATTATTGTTCTATGCTTAAGCATAGGTCAAAGCCCTTTCCATTGTTCAGCAAAAGGTTTCTGGACTAAAGTAATCTTAAAAAGGGAGGAGGAGGAACCTCCCATGCCAATGGGGTTCACATTCCAATAGAGTTCCTACTATCAATAGGGAATTTTTCAAGTATGAAATTTCCCAATGGTGAAATTTCCAACATTTATAAGTCTAAGAAATTTTAAGGTTTACATAGGAAAAAATAAAAAACTCCACTAATAGTTATATAAAGTGGCTCTAAATCAGTAATAACTAGACAATTGATAATAAAAACTATTCTGAGGTATCATCTCAGAACATATTGTTTTTACTTTATTTTTTCTTGCATTTCTCATACATTTCATTTTTTGCCTGAAGAGCTAATGCAAAAATGTGTTTTGTATGATGTCACATATGTAATCGATAGCATAGTGTTTATGATATTAATGGTTGTAGAAGGGAATTTGGATACATTTGGAGACAATGGAGACAACATTTTAAAAGATAAATATTAAAAATTAAATGTAATTGGGAAATAATTAAATAAATATTACATGAAAATAACTTGAAAGTATCAAAGTTTCATTTGAATGACTTTTGAATATAATATGAATATCCTAACAGTGTTTTGTTCAGCATCTCTTACTTATATTAAAAATTAAAATATCAATTTAAGGAATATTGAATACTCATAAAATTCCCAAATTCATATAATTCAATACCTTTAAACAGAATAATAAAGCACTCTATTAAGAGAATAGAATTATATTAGGAGATATTTAATCTATTTGCTTATATTTTGCTCCTCAATATATTCCAAAGCTGTCTATTATTTGAGGGACTTTAAATATTTGCATGGAGCAAAGCAATAATTTAAAGAAGAAAAAAATTCAGAGAAATTGCCCTACAATTATCCATCTAAAAGTAAAAATCATTAAAAGGTGATACTCTACCTCCAAATGCCTAAAATATAGGTTTAATGTATGAAATACATTTTAGGTGGACAAGGAAGTGAAGATGTCTAAAAGATTATAATAACATATGCATATGTCAACATGGAATCTAGGAATCCCAAACTCGTTACCTAGTGAGATCTGATGAACCCCAAATTTTTAGATTTAGCTTGTAGATTGGAGACCCCAAAAGCTTGTACTTGTTCCCTGTTCCCATGAGAATCTACCCTGAAGGGAAATGATAATCCTGTTTGGGTGAGATAAGCATATGCTAAGGGCCCTCTTTGTTTTAGGTAGCATTCCCTATTGTATTAAAACCTCTCTCAGGAAGGTCAGACCTGGGCATGAACCATCCTTTAGTATCTATTGTAAGCAGCCCCCTTCACTTGACCCTAGCTTCTAGCTTGACTGTATCTTGTCAGTGTAGTTTGAACACTCCCATTTTCCTTGTAGCCATAGTAATGTCAATCATCTTTCCCTGCCCCATGGTTTTCCCAAAGGGTATATAGGTTCCCCAAGTTCTTTTGTTCCTTGGAGTCCATCCTGAGTCAGTGGCACTCCCAGGGGCTAGTGACCAGGGCATCTTGACTCTGTGCAGTCATGGGAAGCAGCTCTGTTGTCATATTAGTAGTGCTAACCCCTTTTCCCTTGATTAAAGAGTGATTTTGACTATTTAATAGTTCTGTGTTTTTTTTCTAGTTGACACATACTATAAAATATAATAAGAAATTTAAACGGAAAGCTGTAAGAAACTAATTTTAAATTAATATGTATATTTAGAGGATACAATGAAATGAATAAGTAAAAGTTTTACATGAAAATTGTGATGCATGTATTTAAAGCTTTTAATATATTATGTAAAGGTAATAGCTTAATGAGCTATATTTAATATTATAGAAAGGAAAATGCAAAATGTGACCTGATGAAATGAGATGTGCATATTGAAAGATATTAAGTAATATTATCAGTGAGTCACTGTAGAATCAGATAAACATAAGTATGGTACATAGTGAGAACTCATAAGGATTATAGTAAAAAATCAAGAAATTGCCATCAATTAGTTTAAGTCAATGGAACTTAATGAACTGAATGCTGGGATGCCATGGTAAATAGTGTATATGAATGCCATGCTACTATTGGTTAATTTTGAAACATTATGGAGAATGGCAAAGGTGCAATGGGACTACTAAAACCCCATAATGACAAACCCAATGCACACGTGCCAAAAAGGGCATGCAGAGCCCTCTCTGTAGGTACTCCTGCAGTTATTTTTGTTTGTTTTTTTTACTAGAAAGCCAATGGAACTCAGGGTGAAGCTGTTCCCCTTCCCCCTTTCCATGCACCTGAGAACAGTCCTGGCTTCCCCCGCCCCTCTGCCCTGAAGCCCAATGGGAGCAATTTCTCCTTCCCCTATCTAAGGTAAGGCACTGGGGCAGTGGTCTCCCTTGCTGAATGAGAGTGTGGTATAGATGGCAGCCTATTGAATCTATGGTGAAGGTGATTACTGTGGGTGGGGTTAGAGAGGAAGTGGGAGCAGAGCACACAGGGTGGCATATAACCAGAGGAGATCAGAGTGCTTAGGCCACTGTCCTTCCCCTCTGCACAGGCACCTCTCATTAACAGTTCCTTTTAGGCCTAGCATTCCTTTGAGAGCATTTCCTCCCTCCCCTGTCTGGGATAAGGTGGGAAGAGAGGTGGGGAGGTGGGGCACAGGGTGGGGCTGGGGATAGAACATAGTCTGGGGGGGGGGGGGCCAGGAATGCCACTTGGTCTGGGGGGTGGGTTAGGGGCAGGGCCTATAACTCCATCTCTAAAAGGTTTGCCATCTTAAGCTATGCCACTTCAGCTTTGGCGCAGTAGGTAGCATGTCAGTCTTCCAAGCTGAAGGTCCCAAGCTCAATCCTCTCCTGGGAAGGAGGGTGTGATATACTGGGAAAGGCTTCTGGAGACAAAAGAGCTACTTGACTTCAGATGGGATTTACCTTCCCACCTGAAGTGGATGTCTATTGTCTGGTGAAGAGGGACCTTCCCTCAGAGGGAAACCTCTCCTGTGACAAGGTCAAAACCTGAGGTTTCTACACTCAAACTAAATAAAACTAGAGATCTCTAGATTTCCATGTTGACACCAATTAAAAGAAAGCTTTTAAATATGCAAATCATCTTTAATTACCTGTAAAAAAATTCTTAAAGTAAGCATTTTTAGGCATTGAGAAAGGGAAGTTGTAAATTTTGAGAGCCAATACATCTTCATCAAGAGGAAATTGTCCAGGCCAACAATTATTATTCAGTTTTTTTATTCCTATCTCTGTAATCCCACTTTGTTTTTGTTTGTTTGTTTTTGTTTTGTTTTGTTTTGGGTAAAGATAAAGGAGGGATTTGCCATTTCCTTCTCCAGCTCATTTTTCCAAGTGAAGAAATGAAAACAAACAGGATTAAGTGACTTGCCCAGATTCACAATGCTAAGAAATAAATGAGACCAGCTTTGAACTCAGGTCTTCATGATTCTAGGACTTGTGTTCTCTCCACAGCGCTACCTAGTTGCCCTTGAACTATGATAGCTTGTTTATTTATTTATTTACTTTCTTACTTATTTAGATTGGGGTACTAAACTTTTCCTTCAAAGAGATGCTGTAAAAGAGAAAAAAAAGACAGTTTAGATTATACACACAAACATACATATTTATGTGTATATATATATATATATATAAATAAATGAGTGATCAAATACAAAACATAGTCAATAATGGATCAATGTCTTCTCAGTGGAGGTGAAATGCCTCAAGAATCTGTCTTTGTTCTGATTCTATTTAACATGTAAGATATTTGTAATTTTAAAAGACACAACTTTCCATTTTAAATTTTATTATGGTATTTGGCATATGATTTTTAAATTTTTACTTTTTATATATTTAGATAATATATTCATTTTGGAATATATTTTAGATAATATGGTATAAGTCACTGTTCTAAATATATTTTCTACAAACTGATTTTCATTGTTTCTAATTATTCTTTTAAAATAGATTGACTTATGCATCATTTATGGTCTTTGGTTCATCAAATATTGAACTGAGTATTTTCTTCCATACATTTGTTAATACTGGGATGCATAAGGAAATAACTGATTAAATAAACCTATTTTTCTATTCATTCCAGTCTTTCTATTTGAAACAGCAATGTATGCTTTATTTTATATATTGATATCATTTTTACAATTGATCTGATTAAATATGGTAATGCTTATACAACATTGAATAGAACTTCGTTCCTTATATAAATTCAACTTTGCCATGATGAATTTTCATATGCCTTATGGACTCCTTAATAATACTTTTAAAAAGCATGTATCTATATGAAGTAGAAATGTTCTCTTTCTATACTGTCTCTTTATTTAAATATCAGGACCATATTTTTATCCTAGAGTTTGTCAACCCTTCTTTGTTTTTGAGAACTGATCAAATAGTATGGGATTAGATATAGATATATTTCTTTGTTTTTACTCAATATTTGATATTGACTTTTAAATCAATCTAGATGAATTTTTATGTAGGACTTCATGTTTGCTTTATTCATTTTTTTCCTTTCTGAAATTAGATAGTTTACATTCTGTATTTCCTGCTTTTGTGAGTAATTAGTTTTTAACAGTTCTGTTGTCATTTAATTGTTTATAGTTGTTTGAATTTCCCCTTCACTTTTTATTAGCTGTATTTTCCTCTTCTTTCATTTGTATATTAAAAAAAATTATTGTGTTTTCTCTCAAAAAAGCAAATGATTATTTTTTCTTTAAAAAACATTTGTTTTGTTAGTTTAAAATCCCTTAAAAACACTAAAATTTCATTTTTTACTTTTACACTTATTTGGGGAATGCTACTTTGTTTATATTCCAAGTATTTAATATTACATACAAATTTAATTCTTACTTTCTCATTTTGTTGATATTAATGAACAAATATAAAGAAAAATGAAAAACAAAAACATTCTAAGGATTACGTAATACATATCACATTGATTTTAGCCTGCTTTCTTCTTCTTCTTCTTTTTCTTCTTCTTAATACATTTAATTATGATTTCTTTTCTCCTCAACTAGTTCTCTCTTATGTCTTATCTGGGTTATTATTATTTATTTTTTAATTGATATTTGTTTCATTAACTAAATTTTATTGCATTAAGAACCACAAAGAAAGTTAAATATTCATATTACTCTACATCTATTTGTCCTAGCATAAAGTCTCTAATTTGTTACCCTTTTCAAGTTTCTATGACCTATTTCCACTATCAGATATAGATGCACTTCTTCCTTCTTCCTTGTTGAGATTCATTTTATGGATATCGTAATTTTTATATTTCCCTTTCATAGATACTATGAGTATAAATCATAAGTGTCTTTTTCTATCCTATTTATTATCATCAATAGTTCCCTATTTTCAGGAAACACTATGTCCTTTCATCCTACTTCCTATCTTTACTTTCTATCAAATATTTTATCTGATCAGTAATTTCCATAACCTTTTTATCATTATTTCCTTTTATAATCAAGAAAAAAATTTCTAAAGGGAAGGAAAGTTGATTTTGAAGGGTTTTTTTTTATTGTTTAACTTCCTTCAAAATAACCATATCTTAATATGAATACCTATTCCTAATGTAACACTCTGTTGCCACAAAGAAAAATACTAAGCAAAAAAGATTCAAAGCAGATAATTTCTGGTCAGGTATTCAACATTTATCAGTCAAGATTCTTCATTTCTCTTGAGGGGGGAAAAGCTCTTGTGTTTCATTATCTAGTCCTAGAAATAAAAATTAATTATAGTCTTTATTATACTAGTTAATTCACCTCTGTAAGGCAAATTAGCAATGAATCATCTTAGACTGTTTATACTAAAGAATCTTTTCTTTTCTCTCCCCATATCTCTTCTCAAGTCATTGATATTTTTCTATATCTACCATTACCACATTTCCCCATATATAATTCTCTCTCCTAGTGATGAATTCTACACAACAAATAAAATCTGGAAAGAAATAAAAACTTAACATCATTGATTAATATATTGAAAAATTCCAAAAACATATACAGTGTATAATATCTTTGGATGTCTTACCTCCACAAATTAGTAGGTTGGGGAAACTTCCTTATATGACTTCTTTTAAGTACTACTTTTGCTTTAAAACTGTTACATTAACTTTTTAATTTTGGGTGTAAAATTATTTTTAATTTACATTTCTTATAGTTACTATGTATTTTGTTATCATGGCTGCTTATTTCACTCATCAGATCATAAAGATCTTTTCATGCTTCTCTGTCTTCTTCTCACATATCATTTCTTAATTTCACAGTAATATTCCATTATCTTCATATACCACAATTTTCATCATTTCCCCAAATGATAGATATTTTGTTTCTAATTCATAATCATAAAAAATGCCGATATAAATATTTTAAAGTAGATGGGGATTTTCCCCCTTCCCCATCACCTATTTTTGGCATCCTTGGAGTAAGAGGTCAGTAAAATATGTGTATTTGCTTTAAAAAGTAGACATTTATTCACTTTATTTACATAATTTAAGATGGTAGTTAGGAAGTTTTCCTCATCCTTTAATACCATTGTATTTATTTATTCATTTATTTATTTATCTTTCTATGTGTGTGTTTTTTTAAAGTAATGGATTGTATGATCCTGTTTTCTAATCTGTTACTCTTTTTCACATTATTGGGTTGTTATTTAATTTAACTTTAAAATTATGAGTTAGATTTATGATCTCCATCTATCTTTAATTTCTTTTATTGATTTTAAAATGTTTCCTTCTGCTATAAACATATTATTATGCTCCCTATTACTATATTTTTTAAAACATGGATTTGTTTCTACTGATTCTCTTTCCTTCACCTATGATCCCGTCTTCAAATGTGTTCTTTTTTTAGGATTTTATTTATTCTATTTATTTATTTTTTATTCTAATTCTCTCTTGTTCTTTAATCATTATATATATTACAAATATATATATATACATATATATATATATCATCTCCTTTTTTCCTATTAAGTAGATTCCTTCTTCTCGTCCCTTTTAGCTAGCCCTATGAATTCAGTTTTTTTTTAATTTGACCTTTTCAAAAAAAAAAGAGAGAGATTTGCCTTATTTTTATTACTGTATAGTTTCCCATTCTGTTTGTTCTATAATTTCATTCGCTGATTCATTAACCCTATAATGGTCTAGTATCTCTTTTTTTCTGTAATCTTCATGCACAAAACATTTCCCAAGTAACAATTCTAGGCTTTATCCTGTAGACCAGTGATGGTGAACCTTTTAGAGATGGAGTGCAGAGCACCTGCCTCCCTCTACCCCCCCTATACCAAATGCCATGTCCTCCATGTCCCATCCTCCACCTCATCCCACATTTTATCTTAGACCAGGGAGGGAGGAAGGGCTCCCATTGAGCTGCTAGGCAAAGGGGTAGGTGAAGTAAGGAATGTCTTCAGGCACATGGAGAAGGGGAGGTAAATAGCTCACCCTCAAGTCTCTCTGGATCCCATGTAGATTGACCTGGAAAATTTACTCCAAGCCTTTTTAATGGAAAGAGAAAAATCTTTCTCTGGTTAATCAGGTCCAGGGAAGGAGAGGAATTCATTAAACATGGGATGACCCAAAATGGAATTTGAATAAAGAAGACTACTTAAAACTATGATAGACTAGAGAGGAATTACTAACAGCAATGAGAGCTTGCTCTGATAGGCCTGGAAAATGGACAGAGTTTGAAAATCTTCAGCAAAAAAATGATGAAATTTCCTCCCAGTTTATGGATAGACTTATTGACCTGGGAGGTAGGTATATAGACCTGGATCTTTCCAGAGAAAGGGATGTCAGACAAATAAGAAGACAGTTTGTAAAAAAAACTGTTGTAAAGTGGTCAAAGATTATTTCAAGCCTAAGTGTCCAAACTGGGCTAATATGGCTCTCAAGGAATTAAGAAGAGTAACAGTTTATGTCTTTAATGACCATGAAAGGAAAGATGAAGAGAACAATGACAGTGCAGGCATTAAAGAAGGAAATAAGAATTTTAACTGAAATCCTATGGGATTGATGAGAATTTGAGCCAAGACAAAGGACTTGTTTGAGGTATGAGGAAGTGACTGTTTGACAACATCTGACACTGACATCAGAAACCTTGCCAGATTTCTAACTAGTATGAATTTTAGATTTATTCGACCCTGCTTAGTCTTTAGAATTTTAGCAACCAGAAATATATACATCCCCATTTAAGGATTAAGTGTGGGGAAGAAAGGTCTCTGACCCAAGTGACAAATCAGAAACAACTGGCTGGCCCCCTAGGCTGTCCAAAGTCAACTTTAAGCCACCATTGGTAAATGTAAGACACAGAAAGTGATGTAAAGAACTGCCTTTATATTTCGAGTCACTTCATGTGAGAGGGACTTGGCCATGGAACTCAACTGTGGAGAAGCTCAAGCGTGAGACCTCAGACTGCTTCCCTTAGATGGCCACATGATGAGTGAGAAGGCTGACTCCCCTTTCCTTGACTTTTCTGGAGGCACCAGCCTCTGGAGAGGCCCATCTCTTGGAACTTCCTTTCCTTGGTTTTTCTGGAAGCACCAGCTTCTGGATAGGCCCATCCCTTTGCTGAGACCTTGTGTATTGGAGCTTCATTTACTAGGGGTATTTAAGGTAAAGAGAAAAGCTGGAACAATGACTCTAAGAAATAAGGTCAAAGAGAGACTGAATGTCCCAGTCTCCTCCCCGCCCTTGACCTTGAAGAGAGCAATATTTCCTTTATCTTTAGAGCATTTTTTAAAATTTGGAGTGTTTGCAGAAGTTATGGGGATTAGAGAAAATGTCATCTGTCATTTTGTTGCTCCACACATTTCTAAATATTTAAGTTGATAGGTGGAAACTGTTTAGATATAATCTCTTGCTATATGTAATAGATTGTGTTTATGACTTTTTAAAGACCATATGGTATATATCATCAGAGAGCTAGAAATTAGGGGGTAGCTGGGTAACTCAGTGGATTGAGAGCCAGACCTAGAGAAGGGAGATCCTACTTTCAATTCTGGCCACAGACACATCTTGGCTGTGTGACCCTGGACAAATCACTTAACTCCTATTGTCTAGCTCTTACTGCTCTTCTGTCTTAGAACCCACACATTGTATTGATTCTAAGATGAAAAGTAAGGGTTTAAAAAGAAAAAAAAGAAAGCTAGAAATTGACTCTATTCTCTAATCCTTGCTACAAATGTGCCGGAATGAAAATGTGTTTAGTTGTATAGATTTTAATTTAATCAGCTACAAAAGTAGGGATTTGATGAAAAACTCTAAATCTATGATTATATAACACAATGACTGGAAGAAAAAATTAAGCTGGTAGTATTAAGATCATGAGGAGATTCAGAATGAGAGGGAACTAGGCCTTTTCTAAAATTCTAGTCTTTCTTATTCCAGGTACAGAATCCTAATAAAGTAAATATTAAAAGATAGTGGAGTATAAAAAAAAAGAAAATGGAATAAGACTATATAAATTTGGGGAACACAACTAGGTAAAATAAAAGAAAAAAGGGAAATGTATAAATGGAAGGGAAGAATAATATGTTCATATTTGAGAACATAATGAAATGTGTAAGTTATTACAACATAGGTGAAATTAATTTACTAATGTGAAATACAGGGCAAGAAAGTAAAAGGTATAATGAAATCCATTAAAAGGAAAAAGTAATGATGTTTGAAAGTGATGTAATGAAATGCACATATTTGAGAGGTGTAATGAGATGTGTGAATGTAAGATTCTGATGAGATGTTAATATTTGAAAGGTATAATGAGATGTGCATGTTTTGAAGGTTTAATGAGATATACAAAAAAAGTAAAAGATTTAAAACAATTCTACTCACCTATGGATATGAGATAATTACCCCAAATCATGCTCTTTAGAAGTTTCATTTATTCAATATTTTAAAGAAGCCCCTGGTTCTTGAAGTTCTTTGTGTATTTAATGACTTCTGACTTTTGCTAATTGACAAAGAACCCTTTTGGGGAAGGCATCTTTTGTGAAGTTTTCATTTCTGTCCCTTTCATTTCATTTGATTTTGTTGTGTACTTAGCAATTAAGAATTTTATTTCCCTTAAAAATATTTGATATTTGAATCTCTGAAGATTCCTTAGTAAAATATCTTTGAGATATTAAATCAACATGTTTATAGACAATATATTCCCTGGCTGATGACATGTTTCTTTCTTCTTAGCATAAGAGTTTGAATGATTACAAAAATGACCTATAACTTTAATTATTTTAGCTAAATTGTCCAGCACTAAGTACTCAACACTTCATAGTTATTTACTGGTTAATTTAGAATATTAAGAATTTATTTTCTAAAAATTCATGATTATTTTGAAAATCTTTTTTTCTAAATATTTAAAGTAAAATATTCAAGTGTGAAATAGTTAATACTAGGGAAATTAGCCTTTCTTATAGACTTTCTAATAATCAGGGAAAATAGTTTATGTCAACATGCAAACTAATGGAAAAGGGAGAGCTCAAAATCTGTATAAGGTACTATTTTCCCATAATACTAGTAGGACATAATTTATTACTGGATTAATTGGCTACAGAATGACAAAGACTTTAATTGGAACAGAAAATGATTTTTTGGAAAAAATGAGCACCACCATTATTTCTTCTTTCATTCATGGAATTCAAATTAAACTAAAGACAAGGTAAATGTGTGACCCTTCACCCACTCACTAATAACTTTTCATAATGTTAATCAATCATCATAATATAGCAGTTATCATCTTTACCATATGCCCATTCAAGGACATGATTATTTTATGATAACTACTTACTGTTCAATTAAGTCTCTTGGAAAAAAAGGCCAAAAGTTGGTCAGTTTTTTTCATTAAAAATTTGAAACTTTATACATGTCAGACCTTTGGGAAGGGAAATACTTCAAAACCAAGCAAGAATTAGAAAGAATTACAAAATGCAAAATAAATAATCTGGATTACATCAAATTAAAAAGTTTTTGTACAAACAAAACCAATGTAACCAAAATCAGAAGGGTAGCAACAAATTGGGAAACAATCTTCATAAAAACCTCTGACAAGGGTTTAATTACTAAAATTTATAAAGAACTAAATCAATTGTACAAAAAATCAAGCCATTCTCCAATTGACAAATGGGCAAGGGACATGAACAGGCAATTCTCAGCCAAAGAAATCAAAACTATTAATAAGCACATGAAAAAGTGCTCTACATCTCTTATAATCAGAGAGATGCAAATCAAAACAACTCTGAGGTATCATCTCACACCTAGCAGATTGGCTAACATGACAGCTATGCAAAGTAATGAATGCTGGAGGGGATGTGGCAAAGTGGGGACATTAATTCATTGCTGGTGGAGTTGTGAATTGATCCAACCATTCTGGAGGGCAATTTGGAACTATGCCCAAAGGGCGATAAAAGACTGTCTGCCCTTTGATCCAGCCATAGCACTGCTGGGCTTGTACCCCAAAGAGATAATGGACAAAAAGACTTGTACAAAAATATTCATAGCTGCGCTCTTTGTGGTGGCCAAAAATTGGAAAATGAGGGGATGCCCCTCAATTGGGGAATGGCTAAACAAATTGTGGTATATGTTGGTGATGGAATATTATTGTGCTAAAAGGAATAATAAAGTGGAGGAATTCCATGTGAACTGGAACAACCTCCAGGAAGTGATGCAGAGCGAAAGGAGCAGAACCAGGAAAACATTATACACAGAGACTGATACATTGTGGTACAATCGAAGGTGATGGACTTCTCCATAAGTATCAATGCAATTTCCCTGAACAATCTGCAGGGATCTAAAAAAAAAAATACTACCCACAAGCAGAGGATAAACTGTGGGAGTAAAAACACCGCTGAAAAGCAACTGCTCGACCACAGGGTTGGAGGAGATAAGACTGAGGAGAGACTCTAAATGAACACTATAATGCAAACTCCAACAACAGGGAAATGGGTTCGAGTCAAGAACACATGTGATAACCAGTGGAATCATGCGTCGGCTATGGGAGAGGGAAAGGCGGGGGGGGGGGGGGGGGGGGGGGGGAGGGGAGGAAAAGAAAACGATCTTTGTTTCCAGTGAATAATGTATGAAAACGACCAAATAAAATAATATTAAAATTAAAAAAAAAAAATTTGAAACTTTAGCTAATATTCCAGAATGTTTTTATATATAAATGGGGATTCTTATTAATTAAATATGAAAAATGTTACCTACTGAACATAAGCCTAACTCAAAACTAAGATGTATATAGAGAGTAAAACTTTATATCAGACTGAAAGCAAGACTAGTTTATAAGGACATCAAGTTTGCTATAGGTCATTTTAACTATGCTCAAGGGTACAGATATAATTCATGCTAGATATAGAAATGCTTTTTAAAATTCAAGGGAATACTTTTTTCTTCTTGAATAAATTATATTTAAAACTGAAAATAAAAATAGACTATTTTAGCTTAAGGGGGAAAATTCATTTATTTCATTTGCAAATTATTTTTTGTTGAAGTCTTCTTTTTCTTACATCACCATAATTATTATCAGTTGCTCTCCTAACTCCAGGGAGCTATTCCAAGTAACAAATATTATTTTTTTCTCATTTTAACTTTTTACAATTATATTTCAAAATAAATATTGACCATTGTTTTCAGTTATTTTGTGATTCAGATCCTCTCCCTGCCTCCCTCCCTTTCTCCACCCATGTGGTAAATTATCTGATATAGGTTATACCATTGTTTTCATGTATTATATATTTCAATATAAATTGTTCCATGACAGAAGACACATATCATACATACAATAAAAATCTCATACAGGAAATAAAGTGATATGCAATCAGACCCCAACAGTCCTTCCTTGACTATGCATAGCACTTTTTTTTTTTCATGAGCCCTTGGAGTAATCTTGGAACCTTGTTTTGATCATAACAATTTAGTCCTTCGAAGTTGATGCTTGTATAATTTTTCTATTAATAGGTACATGGTTTTTCTGGTTCTGATCACTTCACTTTGAATCATTTCATAAAAGCCTTTCAGTATTTTTTTTCTGAATACATCCTTTTTTTGCCATTTTTTATGGCACATTAGTATTCCATTACAACCATGTGGATGCCACTACTTGTTCAGCCATTCCCCAAATTATGCATATCCCTTCAATTTCCAATTCTTTACCACTATAAGAAGAGTTGCTAAAAATATTTTTGTACAAGTAAGTCCTGGTCATCTAGTCTGACAGGTAAACAGTTCAATTTTCTCCTAATTTGGTTATTGTATACCCCTTTTTATCAAGCATACCTTTTTGAATGTATCTTGTGATATAGTGTGAGATGTTGGGCTTGTTTCTGTCGTGTTTTACTTTTTTCCAGTTTCCCAGCAGCTTTTGTTAAATAGTTGGTTCTTAACCCAATAACTTGATCGTATGGATTTATCAAGCACCAAGTGTATGGAAACCCATTATTTTCCAAAACTTTGCCTCTATAAGAAAGTTGCTAAAATTCCTTTTCTATTTCTTTAACTATTGTGTGTTGATTACATAACTTATTCTACTCATCCACTATATTTCTTAGCCAATACCAGCTTGTTTTGATGATTCTTGATTTATAATATAGTTATAAGTTCTGTTATGGCTAGATCTCTTTCTTGCTTATGTTTACTTTTCTCTGAATCTGGTATCTCTACTGTTGCTCTGTTCCTGTTGCTGTCCTTTCTATTTTTCTGATAACACTGTGACCTTCTACAGTTGTTCTTTCTGGAGATTTAAAGATTTAAATAATCTTTTTATTTCTGGTTTTCTACTAAAATCATTCAAATGCCTTTTTTTTTGAATGCTCATATTTTCATTTTTTGGTTAAACCTAATCAAAGCTCTATATCTAGATTTCTACTTCTCTTCTGGAACATTTAAAACATTACTACCTGCATTTTCTGATGAGTATAAAATGTCTTATATCATTTGATTTAAAAAAACTATTTCAAGATCTATTCCTGTTATTTTGCAAAATTTTGTTTCTGAATTAAACAGTTAATTTTGACCTCTATTTGTGTTGCTGTTTACAGCTTGAGTGTTTTTGGTTTTTTAGAGACTATAAATGCATTTTTAAAGTAATATTTCATTTTCTGTGTTCAGTTCTTGGCAGTTCTCTTGCATTTTGGTGTTCAATGTTTTTTCATGTTCTTCCTGGAGATCAGACAGTGGGAGCTGAGGGATGATGGGTATAAAGTAAATTTAAGGTGAGCAATGATTCATGATTTAAAAAAAAATTCTTCTAGTGTCTCCACATCCTGACGTCAAGGAGAGTATATTTTGCTTGGATGGTGAACATATTTTGCTTGGATGGTGAACATTTTATTTTAATTTTTTCCTCATCTTTTCTTCTAAATTGTCCCTTATTTCTCTGTCTTTATATTTTTAATTTATTTCCCTTTTTTGTTTCTTTGTTGAGAATTGCCTTTGCAGTTTAAAATTTTTATTATTGTTTTGCTCTGATTATTATTTTTGGTATGAAGCACATGAATAATTATCTCAATTCTTATTTCTCTTTTAAATCATTCAATTATAGTAGGATGTGTTTCCATATTATCCTCAAAAGCTATGGGGGTTTCTATTTCATCAAGTTATGGATAATTTCCTTTGTTTTTTTCATAATATATTCATAAACACATGAAGTTGTTTTCTAGATATGGAGGCAATGTTCACCTCTATTATTTATGTTTTTCCTGTTGATTTGTGTTTGTGTGTGTGTTCAAGTTTCAATTTCTTCTATCCAAAGCTTTGGTACTTTCACCCCCCCCCCATTTCCCCATAATGCTCATTTCCTGACTCCCAACTCACTGATAGTGATTTACTAATGGGTTGGTACACATAATGATTCATGGTTCATTTGAATAGCTTTCCATCCCAACTGATTTTTGGAGAAGATAGAATTAGTCCCAGATGAATGCTGAGCTCTTTTCTTCAGTAATATATAATCCTAGGTATCTAATTCTGCTCCCTCCATTCCTCATTGCTCTGGTTTAGCATTGACAATACAAAGAGCTGCCATATACATGCAACATTATTGATTTCTTTAGTTTGGAGATTCAAAGTTTTGGGAAGAAGGATTTATGTACCACAAGGTGTGAACTTGGAAATTAATCCACCCTAATTAGACACCCTAATTTATGGGAAGATAAGTTGTAAACTCCTGATTGAACAATGAAGGTACTTAACTCATACCTGATAGTGAAGCTAAAACTTAAGCTAAGTCTATTTTTGTATCTACTACAAAAAGATGTTAAGTACCTATAAAGGTTAAATTAATCACAAAAAGGTCAAGTAACTCACAAAAGCTAAGCTTAACAAAGAAGTGTGAAGTACCTCAGAAGATATAATCTAATCAGAGAAGGTGAGAACTTAAGAGTGGACAGTCCTAGAGAAAATCTAATCAAAGAAGGTGAGAACTAAAGAATAGGCAGTCCTGGAGAAAGTGTCTACTGTGATTGGTAGAAGTGAAAATTTAGGGGAGGTGACATAAGAGAAAAATTCTTTAAAAGGAGACTAAAAAAGTCACTTCAAGCATTCATTTGAATTCAGTTCGGAGTGTAATTGGATTCAGAGTACAGTTCAGGACTAGAACTCACCCTGAAGGACCTCACTCAGACAGCTTCCTTGGATACGGTCTCATGGTGAGTGATAAGACTGACTCCCTTTCTCTTAGGCTCAGGGAGGTCACTTTGGCCAAGGCCTTTAACTACTTCCTGGCTCAGCCTGAGCTAGAGCAGTTTAAATGAATTCTTCTCTCTCTTTCCCTTAATTCCTTCTCTTTATATTAATTAAAATCACCATAATTCCCAGCTGACTTGGGTATTTTATTATTTGGGAATTTTCCCTGGTGACCAATTATTTAGATTTCAAGTCACAAATCTAAAATCATCTTTACAAATGTTGAGTTCTTTTTCAAGTCCAGACACATATCCTCCTCCTTTACTTGTGTTCACTATCATATTTTCATCAGTTTTTTTCAAATGAACATATGTATTGACAATGTATACAAAACTAATGAAGTTGGAAGTCAGATGCTGAGTTGAGAGAGAGTGAAAGAAAAGGAAGTAAAGCTACTAATCATTCATAACTTTCTGAAATATATTAGCCATGAAAAGAAAGAAAGATTATAGATAATCAGGATGGATGGATCATATGAGAGTTTTGTAGAGTTTTGAAATATATTTTCATTTAAATAACAATTAAAATAGCAATAAGAATGAAGTAATAGTTTAATGGATTATTTTAATCTTTACTGGAATCAAGATGCCAGCCATATGGGTATTGCCTCTGATTTGATAGATAATAACTTATCCAAGCATTCTCATTCTAATTGAATTTTGTTTACTCTGGTCCTACGATAAATTCTCTTTAGGAAAATTATTCAAGGTACTTAAAATCTTCTTTTAGATATCAATACTCTATTATCACACTAGACAATTATATCCCTCATACTTTACTCCATAAAGAGCCTTTATACTTTTTCAATAATGTTTTTCATGGATTGTATTTTCAATCAAATTATTTCTAGATATTCTTTGGCAAATGATACAGTTGCCTTACAATCACCATGTGTCACTGAATTAAGATTTAAATGATGCACAATGATGATTCCTATGGAAATGTGATACACCATAATTTCTATTCATGTGGTATCACCATAAGTATACTGGTATTTTTCAAAACCAAAAGTAATAAAGATTTATTTTGTTTTAGGGAAAACAGTGTCATTAGCGTATTTTGGGGGAGTGATTTCTAAAATAGAATCTCATTTTATCTTCCCTTATTCCACTTTAGATCTAGCTTACATCAGTCTCAGATGTAAGTACTGATAGACAAATTAAATAAATTTTCTATTGAGTTTCATATCAAAATTTTGAAAATAGAAATAATTTATCCATTTGCTCTTTCCTGAATATGTTAAGTCAAACTGTTTTGAGTAGATGTATATATCATTTTAGAGACTCCATATTGTTATGGAGTTTGATACAATCCAAAATAATAAGAGTAATAATAAGTTTTAAAGTACTTTATGTAACATTTTATTTTTTGCAAATCACTCTGCGAATTTGCCTCATATCCTCACAACTGCTCTTGAAAATATATATAATTATCTTTATGTTGTATATGACGAAAAGAAAATAAATGAAGTTTACATAACTTCTATAAGGTTACATAGCTATTAAGAATGGGAAATCAATTCTGAGCACATATTCTTGATTCTTTATCTAGCATTCTGTTGACTATGTATGTAATATATAAACTCCTCTAATCTTCTCATGAAGGCACAAAACTTTTATGCGTTTTTATCCTCTCATTTATTAAGCTTAATATTTGAGTGCTAAAGTAAATATTGTGTTGACTTGGAGATTGTTTTTTTTACATTTTTACTTTATCATTCTCTGAAACACACAATAGAATAAGCTATAATTATTATTGATATTGTATTTTTTTGTTCTTATTTGTTTTTCAAGGTGAGATGACTATATTTTATTGTGCCTTATAGTTCCTGATGAAATGCTACTTTACTTACATTTTTAAGGAATAAATAATCAATGCTTTCTATTTAGTTATAATTAACTTATATAGCTTCAGTTTCCTTTACATAATTTACATAATTATGAAATTATATAATTTTAAGTTCACACAAAAATACAATTGAAATTATTAGTCATAATCTTAAAATATACTTCCCTTTCAACCATTCCACTGCTATTACTAGAAGAGAAAGTTATTGAATAAGACTGAGGGCAAATTAAAAAAAAATCTGGGTTTTCATGGACAAAAATTATATCATCTAATTGTTGGTCAACTCATAATAAACTATTGTAACTTAACGTTGACTTTTGAATCACAAAAAATATGATCTAATTTTGTAACTGAATGCAATATTTTTTTTTTCTTATTTAGGATAGCTTTTGAGAACTCAGGTCCATTACCTTGACTTTTTTTGTGGAACACCATTATATTATATAACATATAGTATTTAGATGAAACTGAACTTTTATTTATTTTTTAAAACCCTTACCTTCCATCTTAGAATCAATACTGTGTATTGGTTCAAAGGCAGAAGAGTGGTAAGTGCTAGGCAATGGGGATCAAGTGACTTGCCCAAGGTCACACAGTAGGAAGCGGCTGAGGCCAGATTTGAACCTAGGACCTCCTGTCTCTAGATCTGGCTCTCAATCCACTGAGCCACCCAGCTTCCCCTCTGAAACTGAACTTTTAAAAAGTATATTATACTACTTTTAGGATGTTTTTATTTCTTCCTGTTCTCAGTTTGGATATGAACAGAGGTTGAAAAGAACAAGAAAGAGTTTTAGAAGAAAGAGGAGAGAAAGCAGTTTTATAATAGGACAGATGTTATATCTACAGGCTAAAAATAAGTGGCTTAGGGCTGAAAATAAGAAATATAACTTGAAATACGAAGCAGCACACATTTATATATTGAAGTAGAAGAAAATCAATGAAGAAAGAGTAAAGATAAACATGGGTTTTCCTTAATTAGGGGAACTTCAGTTCATTCTGAATTCCCTTCCATTTCCTTTCATGAATTCATGTCCATAAACATAAGCTAGCTCCAATGCTGCAGCCTCTGATTTATGTTTGCACCAAGTCCACTCATTCTACACTCACCCTCTGACCTATCCTCTCCACAAAGACTTGCAGTGGTACTTAACAGAAAATAAGCCAATACAGATGAAATGAAAAAAGAGAAAAAATGCAGCCTTTCTTAAATGCAAAATAAAACAAATAGCTTGTAAACTTATATATGCTTTCATATCCAATATAAACAAAAGCATAACATGTATGAAAAAAAATCTCTCATGAATTGTGCATTCAAACATTTAAAAATCATGTGTAAACTTCTTCTGGTACTATTAAAGTTAAGATACATGGACATAGTTTTTCAAATTTCATTTTTCAAATGAAAACTTCTATCTTGTAAGCACAGATATTAGTTGGATATATTTATTTTTAAGTATATGAAGTACCCAAAAGAGTCAGTAATCCATATTCATTTTTAATTTTTCAATAAAGTATATTGTTGTGAAAATACAAAGAAAAATCAAATGAATGTTAGTAATAATGTTTCATACTAATCTATGTTCTGATAACTTCTTCTTTATTTGCTCCAACAAAAGGCTATGAATCCTAACTACATGTAAATTGAGGGACATTAATATTTGTGTAATTAATTTTATAAGATAAAGCAATATTTCATAGTTTAAAAATGTGTTTAAAGTTGGAATAAACTTAAAATTAAATATATTCTCATGTACATATTTGCAATATGTTATTTTCCATTTTTCATGAACATTCCTAATGCAATCTAATGGAAGAATTCTCATGGTTTTTAATTGAAAATGTTTTCTCTTATCTTTAGATAGCATAGATACTTCTTTTCATCTTAAGAATAGGTCCTCCAAATTCTTTTTGGCATTTTGGGACATAAGTGAACTCTGGGATTTTTTAAAATATTTTTTTCTTTTACTTGTATTATCATGTGATTTACATTATTTATGTTATTAAGATTGTTTATTGATTATATTTTTCCATTTTATGAATGAGTCCTTCTTATCCCTATTCATATATTATGTGTATTTCCACTGTCATCATTTTCTTTTATTGATATTCCTTTTTTTCTCAAGCTTTTACTTCTTAAAGTGAAAGAAAGAGGGGAAAGGAAGGGAATTGAATCAATACAAGTGATCTCTAATTGGCACAATCTGATTCTCTCTGTGTGTGATTTTGCCTATCCTCAAGACCAGATTCAGCCCACTGAGTTTAATTCTTTCTTTTGCCTTTTAATGCTATTCCTTAATAATTAACCCTCTAGAATACTGAAGAGATCAGGTCAAGATGGCAAAATAAGAAACAATCAAGCCTGCCAACCATTATCCAAATTACCATGGAAGAAGTAAATACCTCAAAAGAAAACTGTAGTAGCAGAATTAACAAAAATAAACTGGTGAAGCAGTTCTCTAGGCCAGAACAATGTGAGAAGATATGAAGAAAGACTGAACCCACTGGAGTAATAGGAGAGCCACTGAACAAGTCTCAGTGGAACTTAGATACAATACAGTGCAAACATCAGAGAAAATAACACAGTCAGCTTGATCTAAACTCAGCAGAGTAATAATGGGAAGCAATGCAATACAGGTACCAAGCAGCAGTGAGAGGAGAGTGACTTTGTATGTTCCATCTGGAATAAAGGCTGGGCCTGTCCCAGTTTCAGCAGCAGTGGGAGGAACTCAGCTCAACAAGGTCTAGTCTCAGCAGGGTTGGGTAGAACCCAATTGGAACTAGCTGAAATGAACAGCTGCAAACTACCATATATCAGGCCAACCAACCTGCCTCTACATAGCACTTAATCTGAGACTGAGACATCTGAGTGTATCTCAGGCACAGAACAAGCATAGGATAGTACTTCCTTCACACCAGGAATGGACCTACGCTTAAGACTATAGACAAAAACAAGGGAAAAAACATAATCAGCTCTCCATACTTGATTCCTTTTCTTGTAATTATTATCTCCCTAATTCTACACTCTTTCTTAAACATCTCTCCTTCTTTCTTCCTATTCTCATGAATTTCTCTGCTTATTTCATAGTATTTCAATATTAAACCATGTGAAAAATTCAGATTATTGAAATTAGCAAAATGTTTTCTTTTCCAAATATCACTACCATGTTTGTGGACTACTGGCATGATCCTAATATGGGAAATAATAAGTGGCTCCCTATTTCTCTAATGAATTCCTCTTTTCTTACCCTATTTCTTCCTCTGAATCAAAAAGGAAAGCAAAACAAATGCAAAGTAGCACATATTAACATACATACTCAGGGGTTTTATTTCTTTTGCTATTTTTAGATGTAAATACATTTGGATTTGGAATGGACAATAGTTTCATCTCCCTATTGGGGATCACTATATTAGTATTAATGATGACATTTTGTGAATATTAATAGTTTCTTGTTTTTCTTAATACACATAATTTTTCCCAATTACATAAAATAATAATTTTTTAAAAATATTTGTTTTCCAAAATTTGAATTCAAAACTCTCTCTCTCTCTCTCTCTCTCTCATTATCTCTCTCCTTCTCGTCCTCCTCCTCCTCCTCCTCCTCCCTTCCTCCCTGAGACAGTAATTTTTAATATCGGTTATACATGTGTAATCATGTTAAACATATTTCCATAATGTTCATGTTGTGTACAAAAAATAATACAAAATAAAAATACACTAATACACACAAGAACAAAAAATAGTATATTGTGGGAAGATGGTAGAATTTGAAGCTACTTGTCTTTCTAATACTCCATATTAAATAATCAAAAATAACACCCTAGGATCAATTCTAAAAGTTGCAGAAACAGATAAAAGTCAGGAGTTAATCTGAGTGGCCAAGGACAGCTACGGAAGGAGATCTTGACTTCTCTAGCCACAGTCTCACTAAATAATCATAAACACCCAGAAATAAATAACCAGAATCAACAAACTGCAGGTACTGTGTATAGGAACAGAGCAAGCAAGATGGAAATAATAAGCCATGGCCTGAGAGCAGGACTATCTGAAAGTCAAGACCAAAAACAAACAAACAAACAAAAAACAATCATAGACAACATATTACAAGAAATTATCCCAGAAAACTGCCCTGAAGTTCTTGATAAAACTATATTGAAAGAATTCACAGATTACCTCCTGCATTAAGTATGCAAAATATAAAACCCAGGAATGTCATAGTCAAGTTCAAGAGCTCCCAGGTGAGGAGAAAATATTGCAAGTGGCCAGAAGGAAACAATTCAGATGTCATGAAGCCTTAATCAGGGTACACAAGATTTGGCACCTTCCACATTGAAAGACCTGATGACTTTGAATATGATATTCTGGAAGGCAAGAGAATTGGGTTTACAACCACGAATCACCTACTCAGCAAAACTGACCATATTTATTTGAGTTAAAGTATGGTCTTTTAATAAAATAGAAGATTTCCAAGACTTCCTGAAGACAGATCAAACAAAAAGAAAACTTGATGTCCAAATATAAAATTGAAGAGAATAACAAAAAGGTAAATAAAAAAGAGAAAAAAGGTTTTGACAAAATCAAATTCTTCATATTCCTATAATGAAAGATGATATCTGTAACTCTTAAAATTGTTATCATTATTCTAGTAGTCAGAAGAAGTATACCTAGACAGAGAATGTGGTATTAAGTTGTTTAGGATAATATGTAAAAAAAAATTAAAAAATTAAAAAGAGGGTTAGAAAAGAGGGTCATACTAAGAGAAATGTAAGGAAAGAAGTAAAATGGAGTAATTATATCACATAAAGTGTGTGTGTATGTGTGTGTGTGTGTGTGTGTGTGTGAGAATACTATTACAAAGAGAGGAAGATGAGAGTGGTGACAGGTAACACTTAAAACTTACTCTCATTGAAATTGATTCAGAGAAGGAAGAAGAAGAGCCAGATTCATTGGGTTTTAGAATCCTATCTTACCCTATAGAGAAGTATAAGGGGAATAAGTAAGGAGGGTTTGGGGAGAAGAGTAATATATTATAAGAATGGATAACTTGAGGTCAGTCTTGGACTAGTGTTTTAGTTGGGGATTGGAGATTATACCTGACCTGGATTATGGAAATTGGAGAAATTAAATAGGACTGAGGAAATAAAAAACAAAAACAAAAAAAACTGAAAAAAATTCTGAAATCTAAAGTAGCATGCCTGAATACCCTAGAAATCTTTGAAATACCATGGCTATTAAAATTCAAAAAGAAAATTGGTAACTAAAGGAGAAAGAACTCAACTATCAATAGCTATTATGGTGACAGAAAAGATCTGGGTTCAAACTCAGAGAATAGTGAAGCAAAAACATTTACTTCTCAAATAGCAAAGAAAAACAAATGGTCATGTGCTCAAAAATGATTTTGAAAGAGTCTAAAAAAGACTCCAAAAACCAAATGAGAGAAACAGAGGAAAAACTGAAAAAAAATAAAGCAATGCAAAAAAATCAAGATAATTACAAAAAAAGATAACTCTCATGGAAAAAGAGAACCAGAAAATCATGGAAGGAAATACTTCATTAAGATCTATAATTAGTAAAGAAGAAGGTAACAATTAATAAGGGAACAAGAAATAATAAAGCCAAATCAAAAAGAATGAAACAATAGAAGAGAATCTGAAATAGCTCATCAGAAAATCATTTGACCTGGAAAAAGATCCAGGATAATTAATGTAAGAATATTCAGAGTCCTGGAAAATAATAATAAAAAAGAGTTTAGAAAACCCTTTTCCAGATAATAATGTGATAAAATTATAATTAATAAAGGTCCATGGAAAGGCAATTTTAAAATTAATTAGAAACTAAGTAATCTAATTCTTCAAAACTGGTGGGTCTAAAAACAAATCATAGAATCAATTACAGACTTCATTAAAGAGAATGACAGTGAGGAGGACACATATCAACATCTATGGGATACAGCCAAAGCAGTACTCAGGGGAAAATTTATATCTCTGAGTGCATAGATCAACAAAATAGAGACCATATTAATAACCAAACTAACATAAACCATATAATTATCTCAATAGGTGTAGAAAAAGCCATTGACAAAATACAATACCCATCCCTATTAAAAACATTAGAAAACATAGGAATACAAGGGCCTTTCCTCAAAATAATAAACAGTATTTATTTAAAACCATCAGGAAGTATCATTTACACTGGGGATGGTAGGAGTCTTCCCAATAAGATCCAAGAGTGAAGCAAGGATGCCCATTATCACCACTATTATTTAATATCATAGTAGAAATGCTAGCTATAGTAATTAGAGAAGAAAAAATAAATGGATTAAAGTAGGCAGTGAGGAAACTAAATTATCATTCTTTGCAGATGATATGATGATATGTTTATAGAATCCTAGAAAATCAACTAAAAACCTAAAGAAAATGATTAGTAATTTTAGCAAAGTTGAAGGACACAAAATAAATTTACATAAATCAGCAACACTTTTATTAATTTCCAATAAAACTCAGCAGCAAGAGTTAGAAAGAAAAACTCCATTTAAAATCACTCTAGGTAATATAAAATATTTGGGAATCTATCTGCCAAGACAAACTCAGGAATTATATGAAGAAAACTACAAAAACACTTTTCACTCAAATAGAACTAGATCTAAACAATTGGAAAAACATTAATTGCTCATGGGAAAGTGAGCTAATATAATAAAAATGACAATCCTACCTAAACAAAATATTTATTCAGTGCCATACCTATCAAACTACCTGAATTTTTTTTAAGAATTAGAAAAAAATAATAACAAAGTTCACTTGGAAGAACAAAAGATTAAGAATATCAAGGGAACTAATAAAAAAAATGAAGGATGGAGGACTATCAGTACCATATCTTAAACAGTATTGTAAAGTAGTGATCATCAAAACAATATGGTACTCGATATCAGATAGAAGGGTGGATCACTGGTATAGATTTGGGCTAAATGACCTAAGGAAGATAGTGTTTTGATAAACCCCAAAACCCTAGCTTTGGGGACAAAAACTCACTATTTGACAAAAACTGCTGGGAAAATTGGAAAATATTTTGGGAGAGATTAGTTTTAGGTCAATGTTTCACACTCTATACCAAGATAAATTCAGAATGGGTAAATGATATAAAAATTAAGAGGGAAATTATAAGTAAATTAGGTAGACATAGAATAGTATACCTGTCAGATCTATGGGAAAGAAAAGAAATTAAGACCAAGTAAGAGAGAGAACATTATAAAATATAAAATATATTATTTGATTACATCAAATTAAAAAAGGTTTTATACTTAAAAACTATTGTAAACAAAATTAGAAAAAGGGAAACAACAAATTAAGGGAAAAATTCATAACAAAAAATCTGACAAAGATCTAATTTCTCAAATTTATAAGGAGCTAAGTTCTCCTTGCCTATTTAAAAGGCCCACTCCACAAATGCCTGAACAGGAAGACAAGAGAGTGAAAACCTTGCCTACACTGAATTTATATTCTCCCTATGTCAGCACTTAACTTGAGGAAAATGGGGTGCTGGGAATTTTAATTTTTAGGGTAACAGATTCTAATCCCACACTACCTAGTTTCTACTATAATTTTTTTTTGTATTTTTTCCAGAAGTTTTTGGAAAATAATGAGTTCTTGTCACAAAATCTGAGATCATTGAGTTTATCAAACACAAAATTATTATGCTCATTTACCATATACTATATGAAATAAAGTATATAGTCTATAGAAAATATTTCTGTTATAATAAATGGGTAAACTTTGGCAGTGACTAGAGATCTATTAGGGGAAACTTGTGAATGTCTAGGTGTAATGGAGATAGAAATATTTCTTCAGAGATCAGGGAGATATAGACAGATGCTGCTAGATGGGGTACTATCTGGAGTACTCTGGAGTTGCTAATTGATCACTGCTGGTTAATAAGTCAAGATATTTCCTACCCTTCCTCCTCCCTTCACCTCCCGGTTTCCATCCATGGCCTTCTGCCTCCCTTTTCACTCTCCTGATCTTAGTCAGCCACATTCTAAATAACTCAGGGGAACTATGAGATTTCAGAGAAATATTCTTTACTCTTCTTTTCTCAAGTAAAGGGGTTTATTTGTAACAACAGGATGGGTATTGAGGAGAGAGGGATGAGGTTTGTCCCTAATCTACAAGGAAGGGTTATGAAAGTTTTAGGAAATGTCAATCCAGTCACAACAGTGACTCAGAGACAGCCAGAGAGATGGAGGACAGCTGTTAAATATTCTTTCTTCTTCCAATTACACAAAACCACACAAAAAAAGTTAATTTCTTCTCAGATTAATTCCAGAAGCCCCCACAAAGGTCCTTCAAGCTAGGACAGATGAAGCCAGTCTCCCCCTGGTCAGGAACCCCAGAGATGAGATCTCTCCCTTGGTCAGTAAACCCAGAGCCCAAGGTCTCAGATCATCTCCTCTAGTCAGCTCCAACTGCCTCTCCTGAGAACATCCCATTTGGAATCTTCCCCTTGATTGACAGATCAGGTCCTTTACTTTGGTTTGCATGCTTGTCTTGTCTTGTAAATCCTCTCTTTCTTCATGCCTCTTCCACGTGTATTCCTAATCTATTCCACATATCCACCATTTTATTTCTTAGACATTACCACATTGTTTTGATGATTAATGCTTTATTGTATATTTTAAGATTTGGTACAACTAGGCTAACTTCTTCCATTTTTTATTAGTCTTCAATTATTGACCTTTTTGCTCTTCTAGATGGATTATTATTTTTTCTAACTCTAAAGTAATTTTAATAATTTGACTGTATGACAATGAAAGAATGGAGTAATTTAGATAGAACTTTAATTTTATTATGTTGGCTTGACCTATTCAAGAAATTTTTGTTTTCCCCCTACATATTTATTTCTGGTTATTCATGTGAAAAATGTTATGTAACTACATTAATATATTTCCCAAGTTTGTCTTGGAATGTATAAAATTAAACTTAGATTTCAATAATAAAAATATTATGTTTTAAGGAATTTATTAATGATCATTAGAAATCAAAGAGTCAAAGAGGCCAGGACCATCCATATCACTGCCTAATATCCCCTGTCTACAGGAAGTACATGATGACAGAAAGTCAATAGGCTCCCAGGAAATGTAGTTATTTTTTAGAGTAACAGATTTTCAATTATACACCTCCCCATAATGATTGGGAGACTAGTCTCTCCAATTGATCATTTAACATAATTGACTTTTAAGTTACAGTAAATTGGGGATAGGAGGGAAAAGAACAAAATCAATGATTGCTAGATACATTGAGAAAAAACCAATTAGGGGGGCAGTCTCCTTTGGCATAAGAATATATATATATATATATATATATATATATATATATATATATATATATATATATATATATATATATAAAATAAATGCATTCAACCCCACATAATTCAAATCACCATCCCAAATTTCACTATAGATCTTCTGGTGCAGTGTGTGGTCTGTGCAAGCATCTTAATGGTGCCTTCTCCAAACAGTTCACTTTCTGAATTTGGAGAGGTAGTGTGTTTCTTAACCTAAAATTATTTTCAAAAATCATTTAAAATTTACAATTTAGAACAATAATAATAATAATAATACATTACACCTGAAGAGGGTGTTGAAAAACACAGGAATCACTTAGGAATATTATTGTTCTAAATTGTAAATTTTAAATGATTTTTGAAAGTAATAAAAAAAAATGAGGTATGTGAATCAATTGGCAAAAGAAATTTAAAAAAATCCAAAGAAAAGAGAAAATAATTTGTGGATAAAATATAGACTATCAAAGTCTGATGTGTAGAATTTCTAAGTAAAGGGAAAAAATAAACCTATAACAGGTCCTTGAATCAGGGCCCAATTAAAATGATTTTAGCAATTATGCACTTACCCAATCAGTATCTAGGACTACAGAAAATTTGCCACACTATGAAAGATGGAATAGGGACTAGATTATAGGAGCAAGGTAGGAGCCAAATTTGAGATACTTGGTAGAATGTAGGACAAGGAAAACCTGCCTTTGACATATGTCAAAACATCTACAACCTTGAACCCACAAAAGTTCAAGTCCTCTTGTCTTGGCTCAAAATTTCATTAATCCCTTTGGGATTAATTGGTCTCTTTGAACTTGTGCTTGATTGCCACTGAGCAATTTAGTTTTGTGCTTCTTTGGCACTGTTCAATTTCTCTTTTTGTATTACTTTCTCCTGGAATCAGACAAAATCATTAAGCAAAGTCCCATAATTTTTTTTAAACAATCAATGACATCATTTTTATAGTCTAAAGTTTTCTGTGGGTATGCTTTGATATTATGGCAAATATAGTTTAAACATATATTATTGCTAAATCAAAAAAGTTAAAGAAAATCTTCTCAATATTGGTGACATGTGCTTCAAATTCAAAAAGGAGAGAAAAATAAAACTGAAATATTATGTGGCACATGCAAGCAAAAACAATAATACAAATTTTAAAATCAAAAGTATGTATCTTACAACCATTGACACACTGTTTCAGCTAGGGAAAGGAGAATACAAAGGTTTCTCACCCAAAAATGAGATCCATTTCTGCTTGAAACTTTGCCATGATCCACTCTGTGTGTGTGTGCAAATGATTTTTCACTAAGTAACAGTTTTTTATTAAGAACACTAATACAGGTATAGAAGTTCTGAGATAGGAGACAGAGTCAAGATGGCGGCATAGAGGCAGCGAAAGTTCAGAACTCTGAAAACCCTTCCTTACTCATTTCAAACCAAATGCTTCTAGGGGACTGATAATCAAATCTAACAACAAGACAAAACCAAGGGAGCCTCCTTCTGTACTCAACTTAAAAGTACACCCCACCCCCCAATCAGAAATCAAGAACAGTTGGGTTTAAGGGGATGGAAGAAGGATGGTCCCAGGACCCCTCCCCCACCTAGAGTGCTAAGGATTCAGCAATATCTGGAACCTCTGGGTGAGCAAGGGTGCTGGTCTGGAGGGAGTACCTTATGGGCAAAGCTGTGCCAGGATCAGAGCATCAAACACAGGAAGTAGGAAAGCAATCAGAAAAAAAGTGCAGAGCACAGAGCAGGAAGCCTAATTGCAGCAGTGGAGAAACTCCAATTGCCCCCCCCCTTAGGTTTTAGCCTCAGGGCACATACAGCTCTGCAACTCATTTGGGTTTAATATCATGAAAGCCTTCAAAGGAAAGGGGAGCTAAAGCTATAATACCCCCCTACACTGCTGGACTTAATCCCATCAAAGCCTCCAGAGGGTAGGGAAGCTCAAGCTCCAATACCCTCCCTCACAGTCTGTGCTGAGACATTTGCTGATAAAACTCCAAGAGTGAAGACTGACAAAAAAGTCCAAACCCACAAAAAAATATGAGGAGCAAAAGCACAGGCAATTGCAGTGATTAAAGAAAGGGTAAATATGAGCAAACAACAGAAAAAGAAAAAATAAATTACAATTGACAGCTTCTATGAAGGCAATGAACAAAGAGCAAATGGAACAGAGAAGGAGGAGGGAACACCGAGCAATAAAACAAACACCCCAGGGAATTGGATACAGGCTTTGGAAGAACTCAAAATACAATCCAAAACACAATTAAGAGAGGCTGAAGACAACAGGAAAAAGAACTTTAAAAAGTAAGATAAATCATCTAGAAACAGAAAACAGTGTCTTGAAAGCCAAAATTAAGCAGCTTGAAATGAGGCAAAGTAGACAAAAGATGAGGCAAAGCAGATGAAAGATGAGGCAAAGAAAATGAGAGATGAGGCAGAGAAGATGAAAGATGGACATGCAAAGAAAATCATACCAGAAGCAGAAGGATGACAAAAAAGCCAGAGAAGAAATCCAGTCTTTAATATCCAGAATACAACAACTAGAAGCAAGCAACTTCACAAGGCAGCAGGACTCTATGAAACAAAACCAAAAGAATTTAAAAATTGAGCAAAATATGAAGCACCTCACTCACAAAACAGAAGATTTAGAAAACATTCCAGGAAAGACAACTTAAGAATAATTGGTCTACTGGAAGACAATGACAAAAGAAAAAGCCTGGACAGTATATTATGGAAAATTTTCAAGAAAACTGCCCTGATATTCTAGAACAAGAGGGAAAAGTGGAGATTGAAAGAATCCACAGATTACCTCCTGTACTCAATCCACAACTGACAACACCTAGGACTGTTATGGTCAAATTCAAGAACTATCAGACCAAGGGAAAAATATTAAAAGCTGCTAAGAAGTCATTCAGGTACCATGGAACCACAGTTAGGATAATACAGGATCTGGCTGTATCTACACTGGAGGACCAAAAGACATGGGATATGATATTCCAGGAAGCAAGGGAACTAGGTCTAAAAACAATAATCAACTACCCAGCAAAACTGACTATATTTTTACAGGGGAAAGTATGGACAGTTAACAAAATAGAAGAATTCCAAGCATTTGTAAAGAAAAGACTAGATGTGAACAGAAAATTTGATGCCCAAGCACAGAATTCAAGAGAATCATCAAAAGGTAATTAAAAAAGAGGGGGGGGGGTAGAAATAAAAAAAAAAAAAACTTTTTTCAAGAGGCCCCAAAAGATAAAATGATATATATCCCTATATGAAAAGAGGTCACTAGTAACTCTTAGAAATTGTTATTATTATTATCACTTGGACAGCTAGAAGAAGTACACTGAGAGGGAATAGTGACAAACTGTATAGTATGAAATGACAAGACATAAATATATATATATATATATGTATATATATACTTATATGTATATACAACTAGAGCTAAAAAAGAGGTTAATTTTAAAATAAATGTGAAAAAACTGAAGGGGGTAAATTTATATGTCACAAAGAAGCTCACGGCGGGAGGGGGGAGAACATCAATACACTGGAAGGGTAAAGAGGTTGGAGATAGGAAATATTCAACTAACTCTTATATGTATTGAAATTGACTCAAAGAGGGAAGAACAATTCAATCCATTAGGGCAGAGAAATGATTTGAGCCATATAGGGAATTAGAAAGGTAACAAATGGACTGGTGGGGAGGGAAGCAACAGAAGGGAGGGAGGGGGTAGGGGGTAGTTCAAAAGGAATGTAAAGAAAATAAGGGGAGGAATAAGAAGGTAGGGGGTAGAAAGGAAAGTCAAATAAGAGTGGTAATTAGGGGGACTGGTTAAAAAACAAAATATTGGTGTGGAAGGAAATAGTGAAGGAAGAAAAGGCAGGACTAGGAGTAGAAATCAAAATGCTGGGAAATACACAGCTAGTAATCATAACTCTAAATGTGAATGGAATGAACTCACCCATAAAATGCAAGTGAACAGCAGAGTGGATTAGAATCCAAAACCCTACCATATGCTGTCTACAAGAAACATACATGAGGAAGATAGATACTCATAGGGTCAAAGTAAGAGGATGGAGCCAAATCTATTGGGCATCAACTGATAAAAAGAAGGCATGCGTCTCAATCATGGTATCTGACAAAGCCAAAGTAAAAATAGATCTGATTAAAAAGGGATAGGGAAGATAATTACATCCTGATAAAAGGCAGTATAGACAATGAAGAAATATCAGTATTCAACATGTATGCACCAAATGGCATAGCATCCAAATTTCTAAAGGAGAAACTAGTGGAGCTCAAGGATGAAATAGATAGAAAAACTATATTCATGGGAGACCTGAAACTTCCTCCATCAGAATTAGATAAATCAAAGAAAAAAATAAGTAAGAAAGAGGTAAGAGAAGTGAATGATATCTTAGAAAAATTAGAGTGAGTAGATAAGTGGAGAAAAATAAATAGGGACAAAAAGGAATACACCTCCTTTTCAGCAACATATGGTACATTCACAAAGATTGACCATGTGTTAGCATATAAAAACATTGCAAACAAATGCAAAAGAGCAGAAATAATAAATGCAACCTTCTCAGATCAAAACGCAATGAAAATAATAATTAGTAAGGGTACATGGAGAGGCAAATAAAATTAATTGGAAATTAAATGATAAGGTTCTCCAAAACCGATTAAAGAACAAATCATAGAAACAATTAATAATTTCATTGAAGAAAATGACAATGATGAGACATTCTTTCAAAACCTATGGGATACAGTCAAAGCAGTACTCAGGGGGAAATTTATATCCTTGTGTTCATATATTAACAAATTAGAGAGGGCAGAGGTCAAAGAATTGGGCATGCAAATTAAAAAAGTTGATAGAGAACAAATTAAAAATCCTCACATGAAGACTCAATTAGAGATCCTAATTTTGACTCTAAGGCATAGTGGGTTTTTCAGAAGATGGTCTATGCTTCATAGATTATTTTCTTAGAGCATATGTTTAACAAGTCAAGTCATAAAACACAATAATTTTTGGCTTATTAATTTAATCTTATCTTTCCCCTTAAATTATGTCTTCTTCTAGATTTCCTTATGTCTGCTAAAGGCACTACAATTCCTCCTAGAATTCTATATTAGGAACCTTGATATTATCATCAATTTTTCACAGTACTTTATCCTATATATCACATCCATTGCCAAACTTGGTCATGTTTTCCTCCATATCTTTAGAATATGAACCCTTCTCTCTATTCACAGTTACCACTGTAATTCAAGTTGTTATCACTATTCACTGAAATTATTTCAACAACCTTCAAACTGGTCTCCCTGGCTCACCATTACCCACTTTATTCTTTCTATGTATATACCAGAGTATTTTAACTTAAGTTCAAATATTATCATGTGGATATCCTACTTAATCAACACCACTGGCTTCCCATTCTCTCTAGGAAAAAAAAAGCAAAAACAAACAAACAAAAAACTTCTCTTTGTTTAGCCTCTGAAACTCTGCAATATAACTGAACTTACTTTTCCAGATTCTTTGAACATTATGTTTGTCCTTTTCCTCTGTATTACCCATGAAAGAATACAAGCTACTTGCAAGAAGAGATTGTTTCATTTTTTGTATTTGTTTCCCTCCTGATTCCTATAACACTGTCTTGAATATGTTATGGAATTAGGAAATACTGGTTGATTTGACCTGCTAATAGAATAGTCCTTATAGTTCAAAAATTTAAATTTTTTAAATAAACAAAAGAAAAACAATGACAACATCACTTTTATAAATAGGAGGGAGGATTGTAAGACTGAAGTTAAAGAGTCTTGCAAAGAGACATATGACAAATTTCTTGTTGAAAATGAAAATATTTCAAGGCCTTAGACATGTATAGATGAGTTTTTATCTGAATCATTGGAATGGAATCCTAAATAACTGAAATCCTGGATCCACTTAAAAAGCTGATTATTTAGTATTCTTTTCTTCCTTCTTTCTTTTTGTTCCTTTTTCCTGTCATTGGTTTTACAACACAGGTCCCTGTGGTGATTACATTTTTAGAAAACAAAACATTTAGACATCAATTTAACTGCATTCTGAAAGGGAGAAGAGATCTTGGATCTTTAAAAAAATTGAAACTATATAAAAAGACTTCTCAATATTAAAATTTAAATCAAGTAATAGTCTATTTGTAATATCTTACTGATTATGATAATGAAGGTGAAATTTTTAATCAATGTGGTCATAAGAATGTAAATACAATAAAAATTCAAGTTGAATTAAAAGAAAACAAGAAATTTTATGCACCGTTATTATAATAAATGATGGAAAAGATTTACTAAAGGAAGTTAATAAGCCAGTATCTCTGAAAAACTAAAAGATGAGATTTATAATTTTTGCTTTAAATGCTTTACAAAACCATAAATTTGCTATAAATGCTCTACCAACTTTTTCTTAGATGTATGTCTGATATCAACTTTCTTTACTATGTAATAAATTTAAAAATTATTAAGTGCTTACTATATACTAAGAATTATGAAATTAGAACAACAAATAATGCAAATAAAAGAACAGAATAATAGTAACTCATTTAAGTCTGAGGAAATTATGTACATATGCACTCTATTAAAAATAAATTTCACCAATTTTTTCACTCAAACAGTATGAATATTTAAAATAAAAGAATATACTGATGAAGAGCAAAACAGTAGTACCAAAATATATCAGAAGTAAACTAATTATAGACTCAGTAATTATAGAACAGGCAACACAAAAGAAGATATTTAGGTTGTCTTCCTCTAGTATTTAAAATTTTTTTTTAATTTTATAATATTTTATTTGATCATTTCCAAGCATTATTCATTAAAGACAAAGATCATTTTCTTTTCCTCCCCCCCACTCCCGATAGCCAACGCATGATTCCACTGGGTATCACATTTGTTCTTGATTCGAACCCTTTGTCATGTTGTTAGTATTTGCATTAGAGTGTTCATTTAGAGTCTCTCCTCTGTCATGTCCCCTCAACCGCTGTAGTCAGGTAGTTGCTTTTCCTTGGTGTTTCTACTCCCACAGTTTGTCCTCTGCTTATGAATAGTGTTTTTCTCCTAGATCCCTGCAGATTGTTCAGGGACATTACACTGCTACTAATGGAAAATTCCATTACTTTCGGTTATACCACAGTGTATTAGTCTCTGTGTACAATGTTCTTCTGGTTATGCTCCTCTCGCTCTGCATCACTTCCTGGAGGTTGTTCCAGTCACGATAGAATTCCTCCACTTTATTATTCCTTTTTGCACAGTAGTATTCCATCATCAACATATACCACAATTTGTTCAGCCATTCCCCAATTGATGGGCATCCCCTCGTTTTCCAATTTTTGGCCACTACAAGGAGCGCAGCTATGAATATTCTTTACATGTTTTTTTCTCCATTATCTCTTTGGGGTATAGACCCAGCAGTGCTATGGCTGGATCAAAGGGTAGACTTTCTTTTATTGCCCTTTGGGCATAGTTCCAAATTGACCTCCAGAACGGTTGGATCAATTCACAACTCCACAAACAATGAATTAATGTCCCTACTTTGCCACATCCACTCCAGCATTCATTACTTTCCTTTGCTATCATGTTAGCCAATCTGCTCGTGTGAGGTGATACCTCAGAGTTGTTTTGATTTGCATCTCTCTGATTATAAGAGATTTAGAACACTTCTTCATGTGCTTATTAATAGTTTTGATTTCTTTATCTGAAAACTGCCTGTTCATGTCCCTTGCCCATTTATCAATTGGAGAATGGCTTGGATTTTTGTACAATTGATTTAGCTCTTTATAAATTTGAGTAATTAAACCTTTGCCAAAGGTTTCTATGATGATTTTTTCCCATTTTTTGTTTCCCTTCTGATTTTAGTTACATTGGTTTTGTTTGTACAAAAGCTTTCTAATTTGATGAAGTCGAAATTATTTATTTTACATTTTGTGATTCTTTCTATGTCTTGCTTAGTTTTAAAGTCTTTCCCCTCCCAAAGGTCTGATATGTATACTATTCTGTGTTTAACCAATTTATTTATGGTTTCCTTCTTTATGTTTAAGTCATTCACCCATTTTGAATTTATCTTGGTGTCGTGTGTGAGGTGTTGATCTATTCCTAATCTCTCCCACACTGTCTTTCAATTTTCCCAGCATTTTTTATCTAATAGTGGATTTTTGTCCCAAAAGCTGGGATCTTTGGGTTTATCGTATACTGTCTTGCTGAGGTCGCTTGCCCCCATTCTATTCCACTGATCCTCCTTTCTGTCTCTTATCCAGTACCAAATTGTTTTGATGACTGCTGCTTTCTAATATAGTTTAAGGTTTGGGACTGCAAGGCCCCCATCATTTGTGTTTTTTTTTTTTTCATTATTTCCCTGGATATCCTTGATCTTTTGTTATTCCAAATGAACTTTGTTATGATTTTTTCTAAATCAGTAAGGAAATTTTTTGGGAGTTCAATGGGTATGGCACTAAATAGATAAATAAGTTTGGGTAGGATGGTCATTTTTATTATATTGGCTCATCCTATCCATGAGCAGTTAATGTTTTTTCCAATTGCTCAAGTCTAGTTTTAGTGTGTGGAGAGTGTTTTTAGTTGTGTTCATATAGTTCCTGTGTTTGTCTCGGGAGATAGATTCCTAGGTATTTTATTTTGTCTAAGGTGATTCTGAATGGGATTTCTCTTTCTAGTTCTTGCCGCTGAGCGGTGATAGAGATATATAGAAAAGCTGATGACTTATGTGGGTTTATTTTGTATCCTGCAACTTTGCTAAAGTAGTTGATTATTTCAATTAACTTTTTGGTTGAATCGCTAGGATTCTTTAAGTAGACCATCATGTCATCTGCAAAGAGTGATAATTTGGTCTCCTCCTTGCCTATTTTGATGCCTTCAATTACTTTTTCTTCTCTAATTGCTACTGCTAGTGTTTCTAGTACAATGTCAAATAGGAGAGGTGATAATGGGCATCCTTGTTTCACTCCTGATCTTATTGGGAATGGATCTAGTTTATCCCAGTTGCAGATGATATTAGCTGATGGTTTTAGATAAATACTGTTTATTATTTTTAGGAACGATCCTTCTATTCCTATGCTTTTTAGTGTTTTTAATAGGAATGGGTGTTGTATTTTATCAAAGGCTTTTTCTGCATCTATTGAGATAATCATGTGGTTCTTGTTGGTTTGCTTGTTGATATGTTCAATTATGTGGATGGTTTTCCTAATATTAACCGGCCCTGCATCCCTGGTATAAATCTTACTTGATCATGGTGGATGACCCTTCTGATCACTTGCTGGAGTCTTTTTGCTATTATCCTACTTAAGATTTTTGCATCTATATTCATTAGGGAGATTGGTCTATAGTTTTCTTTCTCTGTTTTTGACCTGCCTGGTTTTGGAATCAGTAACATGTTTGTGTCATAAAAGGAGTTTTTAAACTCCTTAAACATAAAAGGTAGAACTCCCTCTTTGCTTATTATGTCAAATATTTTGTATAGTATTGGGGTTAACTGTTCTCTGAATGTTTGATAGAATTCACTGGTGAATCCATCAGGCCCTGGGGATTTTTTCTTAGGAAGTTCTTTGACGGCTTGTTGGATTTCATTTTCTGATATGGAATTATTTAAGAATTCTATTTATTCTTCTTTTAGTCTAGGCAGTTTGAATTTTTGTATATATTCATCCATATCACCTAAATTGGTTTATTTATTGCCATATAATTGGGCAAAGTAATTTTTAATTATTGCCTTGATTTCCTCTTTATTGGAGGTGATGTCCCACTTTTCATCTTTGATGCTGTTAATTTGCATTTCTTCTTTCCTTTTTTTAATTAGATTGACCAGTACTTTGTCTATGTTGTTTGGTTTTTCAAAATACCAGCTTCTTGTCTTATTTATTAAATCAATAGTTCTATCACTTTCGATTTTATTAATTTCTCCCTTAATTTTTAGGATTTCTAGTTTGGTTTTCTGCTGGGGGTTTTTAATTTGATCTTTTTCGAGTTTTTTATTTGCATTTCCAATTGATTGATCTCTGCTCTCCCTAGTTTGTTAATATATGCACTCAGGGATATGAATTTACCTCTGATTACCATTTTGGCTGCATCCTAAAAGGTTTGAAAGGATGTCTAGCCATTGTCATTTCCTTTGGTGGAATTATTGTTTCTATGATTTCTTCTCTAATTAAACTATTTTGGAGTATCATATTGTTTAATTTCAAATTTGTTTTTGATTTGGTTTTCCATGTACCATTACTGATCATTATTTTTATTGCCTTGTGATCAGAAAAGGTTGCATTTATTATTTCTGCTTTCTGCATTTGTGTGCCATGTTTCTGTGACATAATGTATGGTCAATCTTTGTGAGTGTGCCATGTGGTGCTGAGAAGAAGGTGTATTCCTTTTTATCCCTATTTATTTTTCTCCATATGCCTATTAATTCTTATTTTTCTAAGATTTCATTCACTTCTTTTACCTCTTTCTTATTTATTTTTTGATTTGATTTATCTAAATTTGATAAAGTTTGGCTTAAGTCTCCCACTAATATGGTTTTACTGTCTATTTCTTCCTTTAATTCTCCTAGTTTCTCCATTAGAAATTTGGGTTCTATATTATTTGGTGCATACATGTTGATTAGTGATATTTCCTCATTATCTAAAGTCCCTTTTAACAAAATATAATTACCTTCCCTATCCCTTTTGATCAGGTCTATTTTTGCTTTGGCTTTATCAGATATCATGACTACCACTCCTGCCTTCTTTCTGTCAGTTGAGGCCCAGAAGGTCTTACTCCATCCTTTAATTCTGACCTTGTGGATGTCTCCCTGCCTCATGTGTGTTTCTTGAAGACAACATATGGTAGGGTTTTGGATTCTAATCCATTCTTCTATTTGTCTATGTTTTATGGGTGAGTTCATCCCATTCATGTTCAAAGTTATGACTGTCACTTGTGGACTCCCTGGCATTTTGATATTCTTCCCTAATTCTAACCTTACTTCTTTAGCTCTACCTTTTAGTCCAGTGATTTACTTTAAATCAGTCCCCCTTGTTCCCTCCCTTTATTTGTTTCCCTTTCTAGCCCCTCCCTTTTTTGTTCCTTCCCCTTCCCCCCTCTTCTTACCTCCCTTTTTTGTGTTCCCTTCCTCCCTACCCCCCTTGGTTTTCCCTTCTCCCTTCCCTTGTTGGGTAAGATAGAATTCAAGATCCCAATGGATCTGGGTGTTCTTCCCTCTCAGAGTTGATTTCCCTGAGGGTAAGGTTTAAGTAAAAAACCCTCTCTTCCTCTCCTTCTTATAGGAGTTTTCTTCCCCTCCCCTTTTCATGTGAATCTTTGTGTGTGAAAGATTATTCTATTTGGTCTTTCTTTTCCCCCTATTTACACATTATATTTTCCCCACATGTTAGCATACATAGCTTGATATAAATGTAGTCCTTATAGAAGAGAGTTTGAGTAAAAAAAAATAACATTTTTCTCCTTTTCCCTTTCCTTCATTTTTACCTATTCAGGTATTCCATGTTCTTTGTTTTTCAATATCAAACTTTCCACAGAGCTCTGGTCTTTTCTTTGCAAAATCTTGGAAATCTTCTATTTTGTTGAATGTCCATACTTTCCCTTGGAAGTATATAGTCAGTTTTGCTGGATAGCTGATTCTTGGTTGAAGACCCAGCTCTCTTGCCTTTCTGAAAGTCATGTTCCATGCCTTACGATCATTCAGAGTGGAACTTGCAAGGTCTTGTGTGACCCTGATTGGCATTCCTTTATATCTAAATTGTCTTTTTCTGTCTTCTTGCAGGATTTTTTCTTTTGTTTGAAAGCTTTTGAATTTGGCAATTAAATTCCTGGTAGTTGTCTTTTGGGGATTTAATGTAGAGGGTGTTCTGTGAGCTCTGTCAGTGGCCATATTTCCCCCTTGTTCTAGAATCTCTGGGCAATTTTCTATGATTATTTCTTGTATTACAATGTCGAGTTTGCTGTTTATTTCTGGCTTTTCTGGAAGTCCAATTATTCTTAAATTATCTCTTCTTCCTCTATTTTCCAAGTCTGTCACCTTGTCAGTGAGATATTTTATGTTCTCTTCTAATTTCTTGGTCTTTTAGCTTTGCTTTATTTATTCTTGCTTGTTGTCTTTGAGTTGCCTGATTCTGACTTTTAAAGACTGGTTTTCCTTTTTACTTTGGTCAAACTGGTTTTGCAGATGCATGAATTTCTTTTGCATTATTTCCCACTTTTCCTCCCAGATGGCTTCCATCTTTTTGATCATTTCGATTAAAATTCTTCATGGGTTTGTGGAGAGTTTCCATTTCCTTTGGAAGGCTTCGGAGCATTTGCTTGTGTTTCCTCTTCTATCTCCTCTGTATTTTGTATTTTTGCTCCATAAAATGTGTCCAAAGTCACCCCCTTCTTGTTTTTCTTGGAATTTGGGGGCTTTTGTGCTTCTTTGGAGTTTGCCATCTCTATCTGAGTGGGCAGGACTAACTTTTCTTATCTCTGTCTGCTGTTCAGAGGTTTTAGCCCTAGGCAGATTGTCTGTTCTATGCAGTTATTGTTCTGTCTTCCAGGGGAAGCCAGGAATTGCTGGTGTTTCCGTGTTACTTCGCTCCTCAGTTCCCTCCCGATGTTTCTCCACTGCCTTACTTCCACGCTCTGAGCTTGGCTTGGCCCTTTCCACAGGGTGTTTGTTTCTTTGCCTTAGCCGGCCAGGAGAGCCAGCACTCTGAGGGGGATGGGGCCACGGCTTCCTGGAGCTCTGAGGGTTCCTGATAAGATTAACTCTCTCTGGGTTTAACTGAGTATGCTTTGAGGCAAGGACCTTCCATGAGACTCGGATGGAAGGATCCAGTCAGTGGGCTACAGGCTCCCCCCATCTCTCTGTGTTTCCTTGCTGTTTGGGTGCCCCTGCGACTTGGTCAGGTTGTTTTCAGGAAGCAGCCTTCAGAATACCTGGCTCCCGAGGCCCTTTTGCCATCCCTGAGGGTTACTGTTGTTTCAGATGACACTGCTCTCTGAGGGGGAGGGGCCATGGCTTCCTGGAGCTCTGAGGGCTGGTGATAGGATTAACCTTAGACTGAGTCTGCCCTGAGGCAGGGACCTTTGGTGAGACTCAGATGGAAGGATCTGGTCAGGGGGCTACAGGCTACCCCGTCTCTCTCTGTTTCCCTGCTGTCTGGGTGCCCCCTTGACTGGGTCAGATTGTTTTCAGGAAGTGGCCTTCAGGATAGCTGGCCCTGAGGCTCTGAGGTTCCCTCTGCTGCCTGGGACTCAGAGCTCTGCGTTGGAGGCATGGGTCCTGGGACCTTCCTTCTGCCTACCCCTTTGGTCCAAGTGATCTCGGGTTCTGGCTTTTGGGGAGGCTGTACCTTTTGATCTAGGTCCAGGAGGAGCATTCCTGGGGTCTATGCTGTTGTTCGTTTTGAATTTCGGTGCCTTAGGAGCATATAGTTTGATTTCGGTAGGGAAGGGTTTCCGGAGATCTGAACTTTAGCTTTCTCTAAGCCGCCATATTGACCAGAAGTCCTGTCCTGATCTATTTAAAAAATTTTGACTCATTTATGGAATCATAATTTTGGATATTGTAAATTACCACAAATATAGTAAAATAACAGTTGTTTAATGTCCATATATGAAAATTTTTCTTTAAAAGAGATTACCAATGCAATAATATTAAAATTAATATAAAATATGACTTTTTAAAAAGACTGAGTCTCTGTACCTCACCTAGACTAGAGGCATTAGCCAGTTCCTAGCATCAGTCCCATTATTATGAAGAAGGCAGTTTTAATATCTATTTCTATCCTTGGCTATTTTGCCCCTACTGGTATCTAGTGACCCTTATTCTTGGGGGAATAACTATATTCAAATCTGATTTAATGTGATCACCCAAATGGCTTAGTGAACTGATGTTCAGAATTCTTGAGCTCAAGTGATTCACCAGAATTAAGCCCCAATTAGCAGGAATTATTATGCATGACATGACCTAACCAAATTGTGGCATATTTCATGATCATACTTTAAGCCCCTTATAAACTTTAAGATTTATATTAATTATTTCTTTTTGAAAATATATCTGAGTATAATTTTCATGTTAAAGAGGGTTTTATACTGTCATCTTATTAAGTTCTTTGGGTACATATAAAGAATCAAGTTATATGAATTAAATGAAAAACACATTAAACAACTTTTCCATTTCATGGCTATCCTTATTAATGATACTCATCAAACCCTTAATAAGATAAAATTAATATAAATTGAGGAAATATAGACAATCAAGGCCTTGAAAGTAAACCCAGATGTTAAAGAGATTCATGGATGAAGATGAAATTTCCTTTTATTGCCCTATAGGCAAGGTATATGAAACCTAAATCTATCAAGAAAAAAGCTAAGGCTATATATATTGAGCAATTTACTTGAATACTGATTATGACAGCTCATTGAGAGAGTTTGTTTAAAGTGACTGTACAGTGAGTAGCTGTTAAGTATCTACCATGGGTTATATAAAACTCCATATTTTTTGACTCAGGAATACCACTAGGTCTATGTCACAAAGGGATCAAAGATAAAGGAAAATGATCTATTTGTACAAATATATACACAAGCTTTTTCTGTTGTGGCAAAGAATTGGAAAAAGGAGGGATGTTAATCAATTGAGGTATGGCCAAACAAGTTGTAGTATATGATTGAAAAGTGATACTACTCTTGCATAAAAATGAACAAGATAATCACAAAGACACCTAAGAGAGACTCATATGAAGTGATGTAAAATGATGTCATTGGAAACAGAGAATATTGTACTCAGCAACAGCAATAAAATATGATAATCAATCATGATAATCTATGATTATTTATGATTACCTATGGCAACCAACTTTATTATCAATAATGCAAGGATCCAGGACAAGTCTAAGGGAATTATGACAAAAAAAAATCTACCACCCACTGCCATAGATGGAATGGATGGAGTCTGGATGAAAATTAAAGCAAACTATTTTTTTCTTTACTTCATTCATAAGCTTTTTTTCCCCTTACATAAGCTATATATGTCTTCTTTTAAACATGAAGAACATTTTCAGTCCCTCTCTTATGGTCTCATTTAAATCAGTTAAACCATATTATTTGGTCTTTATATTTCTTCATCCTTGGAACCAATATATAGTGTTAATTTTAAGATGGAAGATAAAGAATACAGTATGGGATACATTTTTTAAAATTCTTATCTTTCATGCAAAGGTCTAACCATGTTGTTCTCCTCAATAAACTCCAATGACTCCCTATCACTTCTGGGACCAAATAAAAAAAAAAACATTAGATTGGTTACAAAAACTCTTTGTAATCTATATTCCCACATAGTCTTTTAAATTTTTTTTACCATATTCTTTTTACCCTTATGTAATCTGTGATTCAGTTGCACTGCTCTTCTTACTGTTTGTCAAACGAGACACTATATCCTCCCATACCAAAATTTTTTACTAGATGCCCCTAATGCCTAAACATCTCTCTCTTTTAAGGTATATTTTGTGAATTTCTTCATTTCCCTCAATCATAGTTAAAATCTTTCATTTTATAGGAAGTCTTTCTCAAATTTAGTTAAATCTAGTGCTTTTCCCACTATTGATAATTTACAGTTTGTCCTGTATAAAAATTATTTTAAAATAGTTGTTTGAAAGTTGTTCTCTCTCCATCAGAATATGAATATCTTGAGTGCAGGGACTATCTTTTCCCTTATATGTATCCTAACCACATAGTAAGTTCTTAAAATGTTTACTTATTTACTAAAGAAGCTGTAGAAAGATAACATTTTCTCATAAAAATGGAAATAAAGGATTTATAGACATTCTTAGAGCACATAATACATAAATAAACAAACAAGTAAATAAGCAGCTAATTAAATAAATAAATGGATACATATATAAGACTTTTTATGAATGCATTTATCAGGAGATATAACTTCATTTGATAATAGTAAAGGTTGACAAAATGTACATTAGATTTGTAGAATATAACAAAAATGGTTGACTTACAAAAAAAATTAAGGAATGGAGTAGATCCAATGGTTGAATTAGAAGACCTTTCACAAGTACTGTCAAAAAAGTGACAAAAAAATGATGGAAATATTATAATAAATTAATAATTACTATATTAAATAGTGTTTTAGTGAAAACTCTATTGTAAGTTAATAATTATAACAGACAGAATTGTAGGAAAGAATCCATTGCTCCTTAGGCATTTATAATTTTTTTTCTTAATAGATGTAGCCATTTTAAATACCCATAATCTTCAAATTTTGAGGAAAAAAAGCTCTAAAAATGGACAGACCTAATAGAACATACATATTGAAAGTATATGGAAATAGAATGGAGTAGAGGTTGAAATTGATTCAATTCATCAAGGCATAATAATTAGTAATCCATTTTGTCTAGAACATAAATTGTAGGAGGAAATTAGCCTCAGAGGAAGGCATATTTCTGGTATAACACTAATGAAGATTTAGACTGAAAATGGGTGAGTGGGGTCAACAAGAATGTTATTACAATAATTCAAGTGAAATAAATACAATGAAGATTTTAACTACAGCATTAACTGTAGGGAACCCATAAAGTAATTATTAAAATCATATCAATGCTAAAAATTAAAGAAAACATAAATAAATAGGGAGACCTTTACAGTAATTATTAAAAGAATAGAATTGATTAGTCTGATAACTAATTAGATATGAATAAATGAAGGGAGAGACAGATAAATGCTATTTCAAAATTTTTGAGACCAGTAGGATAATCAAGAGAAGTACATGAAAATATAATGAGAAATATTTTGAGGATAAAAGACTGAGTTAATTTTTGAACTTATCTTTGGAAATTCAAGTAGGAATGTCCAGAAGAATGTTGGAAATTGGATATTTTGTCTAAAGGAGAAAGTTGGAATTAGATATATAACATTTACATAAATTTTATAATGAAAGGCATAAGTGTTGAGGGGGAGAAAATAAGGTACTGAGAGAATCTTCATATTTGGGGGTTAGAGGTTGAAGTGGGTTAAAAAGGAAAGGGAAAGTAAAAAAAAAATGAGAAAAAATAGTCAGAAAGATAGAAATAAGTAGTAATACAAACCAAATTAATGAACATGGACCACAAGGTTGAAGAGAGTATCTATGAAGGGGTGCTCAATAATTTAGAATGAAGGAGGAAATTTTTAAAAAAATGATAAAAGACTGAAACAGGACATTTTACTATCAAAATAAGAAAGATTCTTTATTATTTTGGAAAAATATATATATATATATTTATAGAGTGTAGGGGTATGTTTGAAATTGAGAAGTCAATGTGTGTTGAGGAAATAGAAATGTGTGAACTAAGCTTTTTAAGTATTTGAGAGAAAAATAAAACTGGGATAAAATAAATCATGGACATATCACATATTTATAAATATATATATATATATAAACATATATGTATATACATGAATACATTGCCATTAAAATTCTCTTCTTGTAAATAAATAAGACAAAGATATCCACCACTGAGAAGACCATTTGGCAGATTGCCCAAGATTGTTCAAATGAAACAATTTGAATTTTTAAAATGAATGCTTATGCCAAGACCACACTTAAATAAAGGCAAATGATAGAATACTATTTTAGTTATCTGTCCTGAGAGCATCAAGGGATTCACCATGCTTTCTCAGTAGTTTATTATTATTATTACTAATAATAATATCAATTATTATTAATTAAAGGAAATATTTCGTACTTAGTGCATTAATGCTGTAAGAGCAAACTTTTTTACTTTCAGAAATGACATATTTTAGATAATTATCTAAAACTAAACTGAACTCAGGGCCTTTTTTCTACAATCTGGAAAAGAAGAAAATATTTGAATACTGAATGTACTCTTAATTTTTCTCTTTCTTTAGGGATTCTCCATTTTATTGTTTGAAAAACTTCATAGCATTTCTGTTCAAACATATATAGAATTCACCTTTCTTTTAAAGTATTCTGTATTAGAATTTCCTTTCCGAATGTATGTCTATATTTTGATTGCTTGAAATCTACTGGTTTTGAAAAAAAATTACTTCAGGAGATATCAATTTTTAGGTCTCATAAAAGTCTTGACACCAAATTATATACCATATTAAACAGCATAAATGGCATTATGAATTGACATAAATTCAACATTAAGCCTTGATTATATTGTCAATAGATGATAATCAGAGGGGTTAAAATAATTTTTATGATGCAACAAACAATTTGATTGTTTCAGGTTCTCCAATAATATTTTCTTTCTTTTCTTACCAAAACTTTTTTTTAAAGTTATATATCAATCAATTAAAAGTACATCTTGGAAGAAACAAAGAGTAAACACAGTTACTTTTTTGGTAGTGTACTAAAACTTCTGTGTTGTTAAACCTCCTCCAGATAGAATAGATCACAATTGTTTTGCAAAACCATTTCATTGCAAGGGTTTAATTGCTCTATTCTAATTCCTTGAAACTTGAAAAATAATGTGTCATTATTTTTCTGTCCCATACTTCATAAAAATATGCAAAGTGGGGGCAACTGTGTAGCTCAGTGGATTGGGAGTCAGGTCGAGAGATGGGAGGACCTAGTTTCAAATCTGTCCTAAGACATTTCCTAGCTGGGTGACCCTAGACAAGTCATTTAACTCCCATTGCCTAGCCCTAACCACTCTTCTAACTTCGAACCAATACACAGTATTGATTCTAAGACAGAAGTTAAGGATTTTTTTTAAATATGCAAAGCAAATAGTGTGTTTTTCATCAATATAAAAAAATTAAATTGCCATATTTCAGCCTTGAATGGAAAGTTAAGACATTTAGGCAAGGAAGAAATTATATTATATAACTAATTAAAAGTACCTATTATAAAAAGTCTAAATAGCCAGTCTCCTATGCTTCCTAATTTAATCTAATATTACAATAATGAACTAAACTTTTCCATTTTTCACATCTCCACTTAAGCATGCTATCAGCTCTTGTTTTGCCCTCCATCCAGTGAAGTGAAAAGTATATATTCTCTAAGTCACAGGAGTAACAATCAATGAATTTTTGCTATAGAAGAGAAAGCAAACTGATTTGCTGTTATATTCTCTTTTGTCATCAGATTATAATAAATTTTGTTGTTTCTGTTGTTTTCACCATATTGTTTAGTGGAAATAAACTCATCCTATTCTAGAAATGGTTATGCAATGTTGACCAGTTTTAATACCATGAATCTACTGATTCAATGGGTATTTGTAAAATACAGGAAGCTATGACTGAATGTCAAAACAAATATGTGATATCTAACATGCATACATTTTATGGTAACAAAGTTATAAGACATTTGTTGATTATGAAATTTGAAAACTAGATAGAGGATCTTCTGCAAAATAGGGATATTTATAGCACCTAATTCACAAGGCTGTTGTGAGGATCAAATGATATAACACACTGTAACGAGTTATTTGTTAAGTAAGTAAGCAATAAAATATACTTGAGAGATTAGGTATAGGTGGATAAAGAGATGTGTTTGATCGAGTTGGATTTCTTTATTTCAGAGTGGCATTCTCAAAGAGGATGATGGGAAAAGGAATTCCCCAGAGGTTCTTAGGAAGGACAGTTGGACCAACAGTCACTCTTTGGATGGTCCTGATTAAGGAAGGCTGCTCTGACAGTTTGAGAAGATATGGTGATTTGTTACTGGAAACATCTTAGTAACAAAAAGAGAGAAAGTGTTGACAGAAGAGTATTGTTTTAGTTCCCCATTTCACCAGTAGGAGAGACCAATAGTTGAGTGGAGGTCAGCGACTTCTGACAGGCTGAGTTTCATCTGAACAGAAGGAAGAAATCTGATTCATCTTCCACTGTTTATAAGTTTATATTTTATTTTATTATATATATGTGTATATATATTATATTTTAGTGTTAGGATAGAAAGATAGCTAGTTTGGGGATTAGATAAACACTATAGTAGTTGTCGCCTTGTCTTTGGTCAAAGAAGAAGAAAGTCTCTTGCAAGACAGATTTGGGGGTGGTTTTAGTTAAGATAAATTTAGAATTAGGGAATTACATTTCATAAACCTTTATAACTTCAATATCTCCATTTTTCAATATCAATATCTCCAATCACTGCTCCTATAGAAATTAATATAAATAAATAGGTTTTTTAGAAAGTTATCTTCAGCCAAGTTCTTCAACTACTGGTTGAAATAGTTGAACTACTAACTCCTAACAACTGAATCTTCTATAGCCTATTAACATACCTTTAATGTCTACAAATTAATAACAGATCTAACCCCAAACCCCAAACCCCAAACAACAACACTTAAAAAACCATGCAAACTCTAAGTCAGTATATAAGCACTTTCTATAATGATATTGAGAATGATGATGATGATGATGACGATAATGATGAAAAACTAACTTTGAGTACCAACTCTAAAAGTCAATTCTCATCAGAAACAAGTCATTTCACCAAACTGAAACCTATTTCCTCCTTTGTGAAATGTGATCTATAATACATATACTAGATATCTGAAATGACTTTTTGTAAGGAAATCATTCTTTTGACCTTAATTTTCATTCTTCTCCAGATTGTATTAGACTTTTCTCCTATGCCCCATCTCTACATTTTTAACACTCACTCCAGCAGAGAAACTCACCTATTGGAAATTCCCTAAACCACTTTAACCTTTCCCTACAAGTTCATAATTCCTCCAAGAATCTCCATTTAGGGAGGGCATCTCAGATAAACTAATTAAAGTTCTCTATGGTCATGAAAATTATTTTTAAGTGACTATTATTTAGAGAAATGAAAATTAAAATAACTCAGGTCCTACCCACACCTATCAGATTGGCTATGATAACAGAAAAGGAAACTGACAAAATTTCATAGGGATATGGGAAGACAGAAACAAGAATGCATTATTGGGGGAGTTGTGAACTGATTCAATCATTAAGGAGAGCAATTTGGACCTGTGCTTTAAGGGCTTTAAAAACTACATTCCCTTTGACTCAGAAATATCATTACTATGATTGTATACCAAATAGATTTTTAAAAGGTGGAGAAGGGCCAATAAGTACAAATACATTTAAAGCAGCTCTTTTTATGTGATCAAAGATTTGGAAAGTGAGGGTAACTCACTGAAGCAGAGTGAAACAAGCAGAACCAGAAGAACACTGTATAAAGACAGGAATACTTTAAAATGAACACATTTTAATTATTTATATAATAATTATTAATATATATTATATAATAACACATAATAATTAATTTATAGAAATACAAAGACCTAACTTATTCCAAAGGACTGATACTAAAAATATTATCTACTTCCAGAGAAAAATAACTGTCCAACCAAAGCAAACTTTATTCACTTTCTTAATTTTTTCCATTAGTTTCTTTCCGAGAAATGTTATACATGATTACATATGTAAAATCTATATAAAATTGTTAAACATCTCAAGGAGAGTGGGATTTTGGGAGAAGGAGAGAATTTGAGACTCAGTATTCTTTGAAAAATATTGGAAACTCTTTTACATGTAATTGGAGACTTTAGTACTTTAAAAATAAAAAAAAAATATATAACCTTGATAAAGCTTTAATAAACAGAATTGTAAATTTGTTAAGTGACCAGACTATTTCCCATTTTAGAGTAATTTTGAAACATAGACAAAAACAAACATCATTGTATAGTTTCCGTGTGAAGCTTACACCTGGTGAATATCCAGCAGGGTTCAGTGGTGATAAGGAACAGAAAATGGAAAGAGAAAGAACTCCAGAGTGATAGTTGCATTCAGATATTATGGAAGAGGGACTCCTCTTCCAGACAATAACATTTCTCTTACACATTATCCCTTCAGGCCATGAACTCTTCTCAATACAGAGAAAAAGTTAAAACAATTTTACTTAATTTCATTATTATTTTTATTTACGTCTATTTATTATTAATGTTTATTTAGTAAAATAAATGTAATGCATTTTATTAAAACATAAATGCCTTATAAAATCTGGGTATTCTAGTTGTCTGGAATGGATTAATTCAAATGACATTATTCCATGTGGGAAAAATTCATTTGGTATCTGACCTTTTTGGTACTCAAGCTGCCTTTGGAATAAAATAATGACAAATACCAATGTTCCATTGTACTTTGTACAGTATGACAAATGATTGAAAAAAAATACCAGAAATAAATTAAATGCTTGATACATCTTTTCTGTTCAATGCTCTTGTGGAAATCATTGCTAAAATATATATCTCAATTAGTTTCATCTATCAGCACTTATGTCACTGTGCTCAGATTACCTTTTTTGCCAGAATTCCCACCACAGTAATTTGGATATAAAGAAGGGAATTTTACTTTGCCACAGAAACTCCCAATTTTAGGTAGAACTCCAAGTTCCACCTTTAATACTGGAACAAAATAAACCTCTTAGCAGTACAATTTGTCAGAAAATCAAACATAGCAGAATTGATAGTGCAGAAGAAATTTGGCATTGGAATGGATTATAATTTGAAATAAAACAAGGGAGCCAGTGTCCATAGTTTTATTTATATGAACCAGAATAATACCAAATAAATTTATACCTTAATTTATGAAGCATCTTCAGCTGTAATATAGTGCTGAAAACAATTTCAGCAATAATTCATAAGGAAACTATAGTTTACCTTTTCTGACAGAAATCTAAATAGTCTATCAAATCTCCAAATTCTGTCTGTGCTTGTATTATTTAGCTGGTAAAATCCTAGAAAATATGTTGTCCTTTTTAATATGGCTGTAGATATGTTAGTAGAGCAATTACCAAGTGACACATAATATCCTTTTCATACCTATTATTAAAGAGAAAAAATAAGGGAAAAAAACAATTCCAAAAGATATTATAAGATGGGATGGAAAGAGGCACTAAAATTTATTCAACCACTATATCAATACTTAAATAAAAGAAAAATTAGGAATAAAATTTATTTAAGACATTTTTAATATTGATTAACAAAACAAAAATCAAGAATCAATATTAATTATAACAAAATTCAAGGGAGCAATTACATCAAAGAATGAAAAAAGTAAATGAATGACAAATAGTTACTGAGATTATCTTTAATAGTTACCCTCTCAAAGGATTATATTCTTGCTTAGTGCTATAATCTAAAACTCCAAATCATGGTTCATTATTATTTTGGTTTAATTTCATTCAGAGCAATTTTATTTCCAAGATTAGACCAAAAAATTAAAAATTCATCTAATGGAGAAGTCATGAGTATATTTTAATTAGTTTTAACAAATAACACCTGTTTAAAAATTGCATAAAACCAAACAAGAACCTCAAAAAATATACATCTGAAACTAGAAACAAAATAAGTCTTGAACATAAAATCAGAAAATACTTTAAAATACTTTGGATTTTAATTTCTTAAAGGACTAAATAATTGTTAAGGATATTTTAAGTGGTTATATCACAGTTATGGTAAAACAATAGTATTCATATAACTGGACATATATCTGAAGAGATATGCTTTTCAAATTCAGTGAAATGCAGTTTCATTAATGACTAGAATATAGGATACCCACAATCCAAACTTTAATTTTCCACCACTATCCTTGTCCATTTGTTCCTCAACTTCTAATATCCCTGGAGCCACCACAAGAAATATGTACCCATTTGATCCTCACAACAACAATTTGAAGCAGGTGCTGTATTTTCTTCATTTTATAATTAAGGAAACTGAGGCAAACAGGGGTTAATGACATGCTTGTGTCACACAATTAATATGTCTGCATTTGTCTTTGAATTCGGTTCTTTCTGACTCTATATTTGGTACACTATCCATGTTCCCACCCATTGTCCTTTCTTTCAGTTTGAACTCCTCATGACCCCATTGAGAGCTTTCTTGGCAAAGATACTGGAGTGGTTGGCTATTTCCTTCTCCATCTCAGTTTACAGGTGAGGAACAGAGACAAACAAGGTTAAGTGATTTGCTCAGGGTCACCCAACTAGTAAGTAGCTGGGGTCAAAGTTAGACTCAGGAAGATGACTCCCTGATTCCAGTGCTGGCATTCTATCCACTGAACCACCTCCTGTGATCCCAAGATGCATCTAGAAGGGTGAATTGGTGAGCAGAGAAATAGGAATGTATTTAAAAGTTGTTATAGTGGTAATATTGCCTAAATATGGGAAGAGTCAAAATTTGGAGAAATTGTGCAAAATAGCTACACTACTCCTGTCATTGGTAGAGCTGTGACATTCTGAAAAATAACTTAGAATTATGATAAGAAAAAGATTAAATTATTCATACCCTTGATCTAGAAATTCCATAGCTAGACATATATCCTAGGGAAGGTAATGATAAAAATAAATGTCCCATAAGTATGCAAAGAATTTACAATACTATTTAATATCATAACAAATGGGAATAGTTAACTAATTTATAACATATGAAGGTAAATAAATGGAGGGAGTATAGGAAATAATGAATATAATTGTACAAAAAACAGAAAACAGTTGACAGTGGGGGACATTATAGACAAAATCATTGCCCCATACTTCCACAGGCAGCATGCAGTTGATAGCTCAGACATACTATGTGATGTTCATATCAGTTGAAGTTCCAAGTCTCAAAAAATTTAAAAAATAAAATAAATACCTAAATTTTTACAAAATGAATGAAAAAAATAATAAAAACATGGCATGGAACCAGTGAATGACCCTTACTGATGGAGGTTGACCAATTTGACTGTTTTCTATGCATATGAGAAATTAGTCCTTTATCAGAGATACTTGGTACAAAAATCCCAACTTTCGGCTTTTCTTCTAATCTTGTTTTGTTTTGTTTGTACAAATTTACAATTTTACAAAACAAATTTACTTGTACAAATTTGTTTGTACAAGTTTAATTTGTTTTGTTTGTACAAATCTTTTTTAGTTTAATATAATCAAAAGAACTTGTTTTGCCTTTTTAATGTTCCCTATCTCTTATTTGGTCCTAAAATATACCCTTAGTCATAGATCCAATAGGTAGACTATTGTAGGCTCCTCTTATTGCTTTGTAATATAATTTGAGATCTGGTTCTTTGGGGCTACCTGCATTCACATTTTTTCATCCATTTTCTTGTTGTTGTTTTTTTGACCCTTTGTTTTTTTCAGATGAATTATTATTTCTTTCTAGCTCTAAATAATTGTAGGCAGTTTGATTGCTATGGCATTAAGTAAGTGGAGTAATTTAGTTAAAATTGTCATTTTGTTGTATTTCCTTTGTCTACTCAAGAGCAATTAATATTTTTCTAAATGTTTAAATCTGACGTTGTATGAAAAATATTTTGCAATTAAGTTCATATAGTTCCTGGATTAGTTTTGGCAGGTAGATGCCCAAGTATTTTATATTGTCTATGTTAATTTAAATGGAATATCTTTTTTCTATTTTTTTTGCTGTTGGGCTTTGTTGGTTTATGTGGGTTTATGTGTTTATGTTGACTTATGTGGGTTTATTTTATAAGCTTTGATTTTGTTAAAGTTGTTAATTATTTCAAATAATTTTTAGGATTCAAATAATTCTCTAAGATCCTCTAAGTGTATCACATCATCAGTGAAGAATGCTATTCCTTTTTAAAAGATGCTTTATCTATATGTAATAGCTATAATTTTGTTTACTGATAAACAAAGTTTCATTATTTTGGTAGCTGGGTCTTCACATTGAATTAGTCAAATAAAAGAAAATGGTTCCACAAAATGAATCCATGATTTGATTAAATAATTTTAATAGTGAAATGGACAATGGACCCACTAAGATGAAGAGTAAAAGGTTTTTTTTGTTTTGTTTTGTTTTTTTGGCAAACCAAAAATCTCCATCCTTGCCAAAATGTCTTCATTTTATCTTTAGGCCTGAAAAGAATAAAACAATAAGATCCTAATAAATCTTAAATGGAACATAGTTGTGAAGAGAAGATAGAGAATAATATTTCCAGTTTATTTGAGGACATTTCCTATGAAAATCTAAGATTGAAAGTTCATCTTTCCTGACTTTGAAATTACTCTTCTGGATCTTAGGTAGGACATTCCTGATAAATACCAATGACAAAATTAGCAGAATATATAGAAGAGTTAATGGAGTTATATTCTCTCAGTTTTTAGAGAATCTAAATATAGTTCTATGGGAGTAATTTAACCTGATAGAAGGCAAATGGTAGCCTTTCTACACATATTTCATGTGATAACATTTTCAAAAATAGTTTTAAAGGGTAAAGATAACAAACTATATATGAAGAGACTAGTAAAATAGTTTTGACACTAAAATCTGAGATATCTTTTACAATTCTAAAATGTTTTATGCATACAGGCATATAATATGCATATATGAATAAATATATTATTTCCCAAATATTTATTCATCAGAAATAATGGCACAAAAATTCAAATGGTCACTATATTCTAACTAGAAATGCTTCTAGAAAATGAGAAAATGCAGTAAATATTATTTTGAATGGATTTAATGATGGAATTCAGATCTATCCAGGTAAATTAAATGATACTAAGCTAATTAAAGCTGCTCATTTCATTGGCACTATAAAGGGGATTTCAGGTGACTCCAATAAATTAGAGGAATGAGACAATGTAAAAAATACAATAATCTATATGCACATCAGTTTAAATAAGAGTGAAATAAATCTTTCAAGTGAAAAAAAAAGAATTTTTTTTAAAATTCTTCAGCTAGTCTTGGTATAGAATAAGCATTTTAAAACTGATATCTTATTTTTGCAATGTTAAGTGGGATATTTATGCTTAGGTACAGGTTTCACTAGATAGGTGATCTTGATCTCCACAGTGTTTTGGGGGATATACCCCTCTCAACAAAAATATTTTGAGCACATTGTATTTATGAATTATATACATGTACTACTCTACTACTGAATAGGAGCAAAAATCATTACATTATCAAATAAACTCAAAATATAAATTTTAAAAGGAAAATATGTAAACATTAAAGCATATTAGACTATCGAATAGGTAAGGAATTACATGAATTTGCTAAAGTGACATTGCCTGGAGAGTGCTTTAGGAAAATCACTTTTTTTGCATGTTGATAAAATTTTTAAAAATTTTTTCTGACATTTTGTGATCCATATTATCTCTGAGGAAAACCACATTGATAGTTTGTAGAGAATGGATTGAAATATTCAAAGCAGAGAAAGCAATTAGGATGTTCTTTTAATAGACCAGGTGAGAAATGATGAAAGCCTGAACTATGGTGGTGATTATGTGGGTAAAGGAAGAAAAAAATATATATGTGTGTGTGTGTGTGTGTGTGTGTGTGTGTGTGTGAGAGAGAGAGAGAGAGAGAGAGAGAGAGAGAGAGAGAGAGAGAGAGAGAGAGAGAGAGAGAGAGAGAGAGATTTTGAGACAGAAACCAAAAGTTTCAGTGCCTGGTTAGATAGGTTGAATGAGAGTAAGGAGTTGAAGATGCCATTATGTTTTGAATCTTAAAGCCTAGACATTGCTGGTGCCTTGAATGGCAAGAGGGAAATTTGAAAGAAATGTGAGTTTATGGAGGAGTGGTAGATAATGTGTTGAAATATGGAATCTGTGGCAACGCAACAATGTCTATTCCTGTCCTCATGGACACACTCTCATTTGAAATGAAACCTAATTATGTACATTGGGTCTGTCTCACCAGTCACGTCTTGGAACACAGAAACTTCTCTCTTTAGAAGTACCTGACATGGCTACTCGTGTGAGCAGGGAGGCATGATGAATACATGCCAGTGCTGCTGAGGAAATTTCATTTCAGATTAAACTATAATGGAGAGCCAAAGCCTGGTGCAAAAGGGAGGAAGTTTAGATACTTACAAGGTGGAAGAAGGGGCGAGATAATGATGGTACTCTGCTACTTCTGTCATGATGAGTTTGAAGTAATCAAAAAAGGCACAGAGGGTACCAATAATCTCTGTCTATGCCTCATTCAGTTTATTTATTCAAAGAGGAAAATTCCATTTTTTTCTTCTATTGAGGATTACAAAGAGCATTAATCACAAGAAAGGAAAGAAACTTTTCACTAGAATCTAATTAGTTTTTATCCAATGATTTCTTTCATTATTTAAGGGGAAAAAATCAAAGCATGACAACAATAATAAAAAATGACATTTATAATGAATTTTAGGGTTTACAAAGGGTTTTACATGTTATCTCATTGAATATCTATCCTTATATATTGTAAGGCATATTAATAAAACAAAATAGCATCATGTTTATAGCCAATGACATTTCAATACAGAAATCAATGGAAACACCCTCCATTTCATTTTCCAAATATAACATGGACATATATTGGATATGCTATGTGGAATCATGGTCATTTGAAATATTTTCTAAGTTTTTGTCAAATAATGATTAAACATCAAGTTAGTTATTGTCCTATAACCCATCACAAAATTACTGTCAGAGTCTTTCATATTGAATCTCTAATCTATTTTACAAAATCAATGCTTCTGGGGTCAAGAAATATAGTACAGTATGAATAATGTTTAAAAACTAAAAAACACAAAAGATCAGTATATTCTTGCTAAGATTTTAAAATTTACTTTATAGTTACTTTAATATATTTTAGTCAAGTTTTCTCTGAGTAGAAATCTCAGCTCTTCTTATGCTGAACTTATTATTGGTGTCATATAAATAATGTATTATTCAAAGCAACTGTCAAAGATACTAAGACATTCAAAACACATATTTTGAATGAGAAGGTGAGACTTGGGTTCTTGATCATCATTTATGGCAGATTACAGGAAAATAAGACTAGAGGATGATTGATGAATGTGCTTTAACTGAATTATTTCCCTCTCCTAGTTCCTTTATCCTCCTGAAAAAGATCCATCTTTACAGCCATAGAAGTACCTAGAAAAAGCAAAGTATGTTTGAATAAGAAATTCTTAGCTCAGAAATCAAGAGTCATCTTCCCAAAATAGATCAATGCTTTCAAAAACTTAAAAGCAGGTTAATTCTTTGAAAACTACACTTAAAAGAGGTAGCTAAGGGACTCAATGGATAATGAGCCACACCTAGAGACTGGATGTCCTAGGTTCAAGTCTGACCTCAGACCCTTCATAGGTGTGTGTCCCAGCACATGTCACAAAGCCAATTATCTCACTCTTTATCTGTATCCTGCTTTGAAATCAATATTTAGCATTCATTCCAAGAGAGAAGGCAAGTTGCTTTTTTAAAACAATAGTTAAAGCAAGAGAACAAGTATCATTAAGCCCTTGTCATTTGCAGAGTGCTTGTTCTGTGGATGAAAATGAATGAAAGTATAAAGAAAATCATACCTTCATTAAGGAGTTTATATTTTAATAGAGGAAAATAATACCCAAAAGAGAAATGAAAAGGTGACAGGGTGAAGGTACTATGCTGAGAGCATAGTATCAAAGTCCAGAAAGTCAAAAGAACTGCTGGGAGAGAAATGAAAGTTGGTCAACCTGGGTACTTGCTTTAAAGAGCTTTTTAAGAGGCCTTAACCATTTGAAGAAAGGAGTCATGATGTTAAGGGATGTTCTAGTGTGAGAAAGCCTTAGGGGTGTATTACCATTTCATGGTGAGAAAATCTCAGCTACCAAGGGAGAATCTAAAATATGAATCCACCAGAGGCATGATGGGGAAGTCCAGAAAGTTAAAATCATATCTTTAAAGAGCACTTAAAAAAATAAAGTATAGTGCATACACACATATATGTTTTATATATGTGTATATGAACGAATATATCCAAATAAAGTATTAGTGTGGTTTAGTAGATGAAGAGGAAGAATTAGAATAAGGAACACCTAACTTCAATCATCCCTCAGATACCCATTGTCTGTTTTACTTAAATTTTAAATTCTCTGGTCTTATAAAAGGTGCCTCTATTTGCATTAGTAAAGTGTTTTTGCCAAGTGATGAGGCAGATGGCAAACTGCTTATCTATAGAGAGACTTAGTGAGTTGCCTTGAGCACTTAGAGATTAAGTAACTGACTCAGTCACAGAGTTTATATGTGTTAAAATAGGAAATGAGTAAAATCTTTCTGACTTGAAGGCTAGCCTTATATCCATTATGCCATTCGTGTTGCTCCTACATTTATTTTTTAATATGATTTTTAAAAGAGATTTCAAGAGAAGTTCTTTGGAATTTAGGTATTTGCATTTATTTAGAGTGGAATAAGTCTATTTGCTAGGCAAAGAACCACATCTAGAAGGGAAACATTTCTCTGTATGCTCCTTGATTTCATTCTTTCTAATTATGGCCATCAGGTTGCTTTGGCAGTAGTCTTATCTCTATTTCTAAACTTTAATCACTTTCTATACCGTGTCTACATTAACTCTGATGATAAGCATGTTCAAATTAATCCCAAATTAAAAATAAATACCAATAAACCTACCTTAGACCATGTTATCAAGATATCTATCAATTATTGCTCTCTTCCAGCCAAGCTCCTAATAAACTCTCTATATACTCAATGTTTCTTCTTTCTTTTCTCTCCATCACTTTATACCCCTTCAAACTTCTTTCTAATCTCATTGCTCAATTGACATTTTTCAGTCCAAATTTCCCAAAGACCTCTTAGTTTCTTTTTCTGATTACTTTGGACAATTCTTAGATTTGATCTCTTTGAAATATGTGCCATCTTTTTTCCCCCTGATATTTTCTCCTCAATGTGTTTTTCACCAGCTCTTCACATTTTTGTTTCTAACTTGATGCATCTAATGACTACTAATTGTTCCTTTGGTGGAATACCATCCATATAATAATACCTTAAATGTGAAGTACCCAAAAGATTTATGCTAGGTTCTCTTCTATCTCTTTTCATTTTTTGAGCTGATCAAATATTCATGGATTCAATTATTATCTCTAAGTATACCACTTCATAAATATACATTCCCATCCTTAATCTCTCATCTGACCTACACTTTTTTACTTATTAGAAATATTGAATCACATGTACTTTAGTTATCTTAAAAATAGTGTCCATTCCCAAATCTACTTTTCTTCTGAAATGTCCTGTTTCTATAAAGAAAACAATATCCTACAAGTTATGTGAATATTCAACCTAGTATAATAATCAACTTATTCTTCCTCATACTATATATTTTTGCAGCTGCCTAACTTTTTTCTGTCTCTATGATATCTCTTGAATCTGTGTCCTACTCAATGCTCTGAAAGCCATTATTCTTGTCAAGGATCTCAACTCTTAAATAAAGAGCTCACAAGGAATAGTCTCTAAATACTTTTCTCATTTAACACTTTTATTCTGAAAATGTTAGAATAAATAAATGCTTTTGTGTATAGAGAAAAATAGCTACATTAACTGGTAAAGGATTTTAGATATTATATCTTTCCATTGTACTCATTTTGATACTTTAAAGGACTAAGACAAATATTTTTTAAACTATTAAGTTATGTGAATGAATAACAATGATCACATACCTGGAAAGATTTATATGAATTGATATGAAGTGGAGTGAACAGAACCAATAAAACATTCTACACATTGATAGTGATAATGTACGATGATCAACTGTGAACAATTTAATTATTATAAGCCACATAGGGATCCAGGACAACTTCAAATAATTCATGATGAATAAAGGCTATATACCTTTTATATTATATAAAATTATATTATATTATTCATTATATATATATATATATATAAAGTCTCAATACAGATTGAGGCATACCATTCTTCCTTTTATCCCTTCTTGAATTTTTCTCTAGTGTAAATGTTGATATGTTTTCTTTTACAACATGATGAACATAGAAATATGTATTGTATGATAACACATGAATAACCTGTAAGGTATAATATGTTATCCTGGGGGGAGGATAGTGACAGGAGAGAGGAAGAGAATATAGATTCCAAAGTGGCATAAAATAATTATTAAAATTGTATTGACATGTAATCTGAAAAAAACATATATATGAGAAAAGATATATATGTATGCACATATATATGAGAAACTATATAAATGTACATATGTACATACACACATATATGAGAAACATATTGTTAGGATTATTTAACTAGTTTTGTACAGAAACAAGCTTATGGCATAAACTATTTTTGAAATAACAAAATGTCCCTTGTTTTTTAAAAAAATTATTAAGACTAATTAAAGGGAAAGGGAAATAATATATATATATTTATCAAAAATTGGGAAATGTGATCATGAAGAAACAGTATCCAGGAAACAAGGAAATAAGAATATCTCTTTAAAATGTAGAGGAATAGGGCATAACAGCCTCTTGTGTTATTGCACAAAGACTTCAATAACTGAAAGGGGAAAACTTTTAAAAAGAGAGATTAAAAATATGTATAAGTATCTGGAGACTGAGATGTGAGTAATAAAAGACTATTGATAGGATAGAAGAATTAAATGATTTAAGTTTTAAGTAAAAAGTAAATTTGTAAGTTCCAGGAAGCTGTTTTAGGCTATTAAAACTTGTAAGAGAGAGGAGATAGATGTCAGAGATGGATGATAGAAGTGAAGAAACTAACAAGTGAAGAATGAAGGTACAAGTGTTCTAAAACAATTGTGTGTGTGTGTTTGTTTATAAATGGAAGCGGTAGTAGTCAGTTGTCAGAAGTCTTTACCTATGATTTTCTAGAGCTTCTTTATAATATGTTCTAGTACCCTAAAAAACCTGAAAGGCTTTGTCTTTCACAAGTGTCTAGTACCTCTTGCTATTCCCCCCTTTCTCCCCATCATTACCCCCTGCAGCTTTGAGAGAGAAAAAGCATAAAGGGGAAAAGAAGGTTTTGCAGCTGTTATATATGAAGAGATGCTGAGATATAATTGGACACTGTAGTATCCTAGTGTGTAAGCTCTGTTTGTTACATTTTGATTAGACAACACAGCTGGTCTGGTTTGTAGTGCATAGAGATAGCTAGCTTGGTGAGCTTTTAAATTATCTAGTAATTGCTATAGAAATTAAGAGGTAATACTTTTTAAATGTCTTTTTAACTGGTTGTAAGTTGAAAGAACTTGTAAAGCTTTAAAGATTTGTCCAAGATAGAAAAAAGCACCAGCAAAAAAGGAGTGAGGAAAAAATGATTTTTGACACAGATATTCCTAAAAGGACCAATTGCATCAAAGCCTAATGCCCAGAGTTGGGAGTCACTCTGAGATTACAGATTTTCCTCAATCCCTCCTTTAATCACCAAACTCCTAGAAATGTATTCCTATGCTCTACAATGGACAAAGAATGCATTATTAGGAAAGGTGACAAAACTTTATGTGTACATAGTTTTAATTAACTTTAAAAAAATTTAATTGCATATAATCATTTTTAACATTTGTACTTTAAAAATTGAGTTCCACATTATACAAAGAGACAGATTCCCTGTGGCACAATCAATTATAATGGACTTCTCTACTGGCAGCAATGCAATGATCCAGGACAATTCTGAGCTACTTATGAGAGAATGCTATCCACACCCAGAGGGAGAACTGTAAGAGTAGAAACACAGAAGAAAAACAACTGTTTGATCACATGGATGAATGAGGATATGATTGGGGATGTGACCACCCTAGTGCAAATATTAATAATATAGAAATAGGTCTGGATCAATGATACCTGTAAAACCCAGTGGAATTGTGTGTTGGCTATGGGGGGGGGGTGGAAGGAAGGGAGGGAAAGAATATGAATCACGTAACCACGGGAAAATATTCTTAAGTTAATTAATTAAATAAATAAGCAATAAAAATTTTGAGTTCCAAATTCTCTACCTCCTTTTCTATGCTCAAGAAGACAAGAAACTTAACATAGACTATATATGATCAGTCATGTCAAAGCATATTGAAAAAGAAAACAATCAAAAAAGACAAAAATAACAGAGTGACGAAAAAAGCATCCTTCACTCTGTAGCTAAACTCCATCACCATTGTCTCTGGAGGTGGATAGCATTTTCATCTTAAGTCCTACAGAATTTTTGTAGATCATTGTATTACTGAAAACTTTAAAATTATTCACAGTTTATCATTTTTATAAGAATGCTGCTACTATGTGCAATGTTTCCCTGGTTCTGCCAATTTCATTTTGCATCAATTCATGTTAAAGTATTTCTAGATTTTTTCTGAAAGAATTCTTTTCATCATTTCTTATAGCACAAGAGTATTTATTCAAATTTATATAACATGACTTTTTCAGCAATTTCCTGATTGATGGGTATCCCATCAGTTTCTAATTATTTGCCACCTCAAAAAGAGCTGTTAAAGTATTTTTGTACATAATGATTGCCTTTGCCCTTTTTATTTATTCTCTTTGGAGTTCAAATAGTAGTGGTATTGGTAGGTCATGTGATACCCACAAATGTATAACCCTTTGGCCTTAGAATGGTTGTATCAGTAAATAACTCCACCAACAGTGTCTTCCTGCCACCATTTTTCTATATCCCTTCTTCCAACATTTGTCATTCATCTTTTCTGTCATTTTGGCCAATATGATAGGTGTGACAATTTCTGAGTTGTTTAAATTTTAATTTCTCTAATGAATATGAATTCAGAGCATTTTATATGAGTATAATAGTGATGGCAAAACTTTTAGAGGCTTCAGAGACTAAGTGCCTAAACAGCAACACTTACAATGCATGTGAGTCTCCCACCTTGTGCCAGACAGGGGAGGGAGGAAGTGCTACCATTTTGCTGCTGGGCAGAGGGGCTGGTGATATGAAACGTATCCTCAGACAGTGAGGAGAGGGGGAGGGTAGCAGCACCCTCTAGCAGGATCTGGCACATGTGCCATAGGTTCACCAACATGGGACTATAGAAATCTTTGATTTCTTTATTTGAAAACTGTGTATCCATATCTTTTCAGATTTATCAATTGGAGATAACTCATATTCTTTTAAAACTCATAATTCTTTTAAAAATTTTAAAAATTCTTTTTAAAAAAAATTCTTTTAAAATCTAAAAAAATCTTTAAAATCTTTTTAAAATTTAAAAAATTCTTTTAAAATTTAAAAAATCTTTTAAAAATGATTCAATTCTCTATATATTTGAAAAATGAGGCCTTTATGGGAAATATCCACACATTTTCCCCTACTTTCTTGCTTGCCTTCTTATTGTCAATGCATTAGTTCTGTTTGGGCAATTTATTTTATTTGCTATAATCAAAATAAAAAAAAATCAAAATTTTACATTCTGTAATGATCTTTATCTCATGTTTTGTGATAAATTATTATTTTACCCATAAATCTTACAGGTAAACTACTCCATTCTCTAATTTGCTTACAATATCTCCCTCTATGTATAAATGATGTACCTATTTTGACATTATCTTGGCATATTCTATAAGTGTTGTATACCTAATTTCTGTCAAAATGATTTACAATTCTATAATCTTGGTCAAATAGTGAGTTTTTGTCCTGAAACAGTAAATCTTTAGGTGTGGGAAACACTTGATCACTATAGTCATTTACTACTCTGTGTTGTGTATCTAATCTATACCACTGATTGACTAGTCTCTTTCATAGCTAGTACCATATTCTTTTGATGATCACTGCTTTTTTAATGCAGGTTGAGATCTGGTATTGCAAGGCCATTTTCCTTCAGGTTTGTTTCATTGATTCCCTTGAAAATCTCAAACTTTTCTTTTTTTCAGATAAAATTTATGATTCTTTTTCTCTTATCTCTTAAATATTTTTGGTAATTTGGTATGAAGTTAAACAAATGAATTAATTTGGTTAAAATCATCATTTTAACTTCATTTGTTTGGTCAACTCATTTGCAATTAATATTTTTTCCTTTGCATAGATCTGATTTAATTTATATAAAATACTTTGGTAATTGAGCTCATATTGTTTCTAGGTTTGTATTGACATGTAGACAACCAAGTATTTTATTATGTTTGAATTTTGGTATGTTTTATTATTCACATGCTTGCATTTGTGAGAATTCTATTAACATGGATATACCTATGTATGCGTTAAATATAATAATGTAGAGTATGACTGACAGGAATGTACCACATCACTGCCAAGTCCAGCAGCAGAGACATATGACTATATCTAGAAACTTGTAGCAGCTCTGAAATGACCACTTAAAGTGTTACAAACATTACTTAACCAGATGTGATTCTGGCCTAGGATGCCACATTATGAAAAGCCCCAGTGAGTTTTCACTTGTGTATATAAAAATCTGAGCCTTGATTCCTCACTTTAAGCTATAGTTAAGGGACCTCTCTCATGACACTGAACTTCTGTAACACTGAGATGGTCTCTAGATCACATCTGTGTGCCTCAATTACTATTTCCTTTCCTTCTTGCTATGCTTCCATAAATTTCCTATTTGCCATGAGAGCCAGTGCCCTGTTTTAGTTCCTGTAGGTCTAGAAGTATAATGATATCTATTAACAGTTCTATGATATTGTTCTTACTTATTTTTCAGAAATAATTTATTGGATTATGAAGGGGTAGAGCCAAAATTATGTAAAGGCAAATAGAACCATCTGATCTCTAACAAATTACCCTTCAAAAATGATATAATGCTTCAAAAAGATTTTTGGAACAGAATAAGCCACAAAAAGATAGTGTAAAATTGTTTTCAGCCCAAAACTACTTAAAAGTTCTGCACAGAAGATCTATTGCACTGGGTTGGGAGTGGAACACAAAGCAGCATGTCAAGACAGGCTCCACCACAGTACACCACCTCACATTTGAGGTGACTGAATCAACAAAAAAATGCTTCAAGAGCTTTTAGCCATAGATGGTAAGGGAGGATGGACCTCTGCTTAGAAGGACATTGCAGGGGTCTATTTGTTGGCTCTAGATGCAAAAATTTGTTGCATTACCAATATTCAGAATCAGGTTGCTGTCATGGGTTTTGGTCTCCAGGTAAAGAGAAGCACTAGCACACCCTGGCACATGCATCTACAGGGAAGCAGGGCACCCTGGTCATTATTCCAAAACTGAAAACAGTGCTTCTTTTTACTCACAAACCAGAACACAGGCTAGAAGAATATTAAACACATCTCTCCATACTTCATATAACCTTGGAAGAACCAAAAACAGATAGATTCTGAGAGTCAACTCTGAAATCTATTGCACAAAAAATCTGAAGTGACAAAGGCAAAGCCTATAAAATAAACAAACAACAAAAAATACACGCAACATAGAAAGTTATTTTGGTGCCAGGAAGACCAATATACAAACTCAGAAGAAGACAACAAGACCAATACTTTTGCATCCAAAGACTCCAAGAAATATATCAACTGCTTGCCAGCCCCAAAAAAGAATTAGTGGAGGAGGAAAATGTCTTTGAAAATCAGAGAGATAAAAAATAAATTGGGAAAATAATAGTCATATAGAAAAATCATTGAAAAATCAATATCTTCACAAGGGAGGCACAAAAATACTGAAGAAATTAATACTTTAAAAATAGATCAATTTGCAAAAGAGTTAAAAAAATTCACTGAGGAGAAGGACCCATTTAAAAGAAGAATTAGCCGAATAGAAAAAAAAAAGATATTAAACTTTTTTTTTCTAAAGAAAAGAACTTCTTAAAAAATAGAATTGGTCTATGGAAGAAGAGGTATAAAAATTCAAGGAGGAAAATAACTCTTTACAATATAAAATTGTCCAAATGGAAAAGTAGGTACAAAAGTTCAATCAGGAAAATCATGACTTAAAAATTAGAATAGGCAAAGTGGGAGATAATTACACCACAAGACATCAAGAAAGAAACAAAGTCAAATAAAAAAAATTGAAAATAATGTGAAATACCTCATAGGAAAAAAAGACAAATGACCTGGGAAATAAATGCAAGAGAGCTAATTTAGGAATTATTGGATAACCTGAAAGCCATTATAAAAAAGACCTTATCCATCATCTTTCAATAAATTATCAAGAAAAAATATTCTAGAACCATTAGGTAAAATAGAAATTTATAGAATATATCAATCACCTCCTGTAAGACATTCCAAAAGGATAAACCCTAGGAATATTACAGGTAAATTCCAGAACTCCTGGGCAAAGGAGGAAAATATTGAAAGCAGACAAAAAAGTTCAAATATTGTGGAATCAATATTATGGAATAGCAGATCCTATGTGGAAGTATAAGAGGGTTAGAATATTATTCCAGAGGTCAAAGGAGCTAGGACTTTAACCAAGAATCACTTACTTAGCAAAATAGATTATAATCCATCAGGAGAAAAAAATGCGCTTTCAGTGAAGGACTCTCACATGCCTGACAGTACTATACAGAACATATAACACTCAAGTACAAGATTTATGAGACATATAAAAAAGTAAACACAAAAGAGAAATTGGAAGCTATTCAATAAGATTAAACTGTTTACATACATACATGAAAAGATGATTCTTGTAAATGCTAAGAACTTTATCATTATAACGGCAGTTAGAAGAAGTATATACATTGACAGAGGGTAAGGGTATGAGTTGAATATGATAGGATGATATTTAAATGAAATTAAGGCATGATAAAGAGGAATGCATTGGGAGAAGAATGTAGGAAAAATAGAATGGGGCACATTATTACTCATGAAAGAATCACAAAAGAGCCTTTTCATTGGAGTGGAAGATGGAGGTGATGATGGAGGATTTGTACCTTATTTGCATTAGAACTGGTTCAGTGAGTGAAGAACATACACAATCAATTGGACATAGAAATCTATCTTATCCACCAGGAAAAAAGAAGGGAAAGAGGCTAAGAGAAGGAAAATGAGAGGATACTCATCAATTGCAGAATGGCTATATTATAGCAGATAGATATCAAGTAATACTATTGTTTTATAAGAAATGATGAGCAGGAGAAGCTAAGAAAAACCTGTTAGTATTTATACAAACTGAAACAGAGTGAAATTAGCAGTACCAGGAGAACATTGTACACAATGTCTAGAATACTGTATTTAGGTAGTGTCAAAAATATAATGATCCAAAACAATTCCAACGGATTCATCATTAAAATTTTTATCTGATTCCAGACAAAGAACATGAATCTGAGTCCAGAGTATCCTTTCACAAAATGATTAATATGGAAAAAAATATTTTATATGATTATACATGGAAAATTTATATGAGACAGCTTATTATCTCAGTAGAGGGGAAGGAGGAAGATAATTTGAGTCTCAAAATTCTTTTTAAAAACATAGAAACTGTTTTTACACATAACTAGGGAAAATTAAGTAAAAAAAATTTTGAACATTTTTAAAAATATTTTATTTGATCATTTCCAAGCATTATTCATTTAAGACATAGATCATTTTCTTCCCACCCCACCCCCATAGCCGACACGTAAATCCACTGGGCATTACATGTTTTCTTGATTTGAACCCATTGCTATGTTGATAATATTTGCATTAGAGTGTTCATTTAGAGTCTCTCCTCTCTCATGTCCCCTCAACCGCTGTATTCAGGCAGTTGCTTTTCCTCAGTGTTTCCACTCCCATAGTTTATCCTTTGCTTATGAATAGTGTTTTTTCTCCTAGATCCCTGCAAATTGTTCAAGGACATTGCACTGCCACTAATGGAGAAGTCCATTACGTTCGATTATACCACAGTGTATTAGTCTCTGTGTACAATGTTCTCCTAGTTCTGCTCCTCTTGCTCTGCATCACTTCCTGGAGGTTGTTCCAGTCTCCATGGAATTCTTCCACTTTATTATTCCTTTTAGCACAATAGTATTCCATCACCAACATATACGACAATTTGCTCAGCCATTCCCCAATTGATGGGCATCCCCTCGTTTTCCAGTTTTTGGCCACCACAAAGAGTGCAGCTATGAATATTTTTGTACAAGTCTTTTTGTCCATTATCTCTTTGGGGTACAGACCCAGCAGTGCTATGGCTGGATCAAAGGGTAGATATTCTTTTGTCGCCCTTTGGGCATAGTTCCAAATTGCCCTCCAGAATGGTTGGATCAGTTCACAACTCCACCAGCAATGAATTAATGTCCCTACTTCGCCACATCCCCTCCAGCATTCATTACTTTCCTTTGCTGTTATGTTAGCCAATCTGCTAGGTGTGAGATGATACCTCAGAGTTGTTTTGATTTGCATCTCTCTGATTATAAAAGATTTAGAACACTTCTTCATATGCTTATTAATAGTTTTGATTTCTTTATCTGAGAACTGCATATCCTTGTCCCTTGCCCATTTATCAATTGGAGAATGGCTTGATTTTTTGTACAGTTGATTTAGCTCTTTATAAATTTGAGTAATTAAACCTTTGTCAGAGGTTTCTATGAAGATTTTTTCCCAGTTTGTTGTTTCCCTTCTGATTTTAGTTACATTGGTTTTGTTTGTGCAAAAGCTTTTTAATTTGATGTAGTCAAAATTATTTATTTTACATTTTGTGATTCTTTCTATGTCTTGCTTGGTTTTAAAGTCTTTCCCTTCCCAAAGGTCTGACATGTATACTATTCTGTGTTTACCCAATTTACTTATGGTTTCCTTCTTTATGTTTAAGTCACTCACCCATTTTGAATTTATCTTGGTGTAGGGTGTGAGGTGTTGATCTATTCCTAGTCTCTCCCACACTTTCTTCCAATTTTCCCAACAGTTTTTTTTTTAATTTTAATATTATTTTATTTGGTCGTTTTCATACATTATTCACTGGAAACAAAGATCGTTTTCTTTTCCTCCCCTCCCCCCCCCCCCCCCCGCCTTTCCCTCTCCCATAGCCGACGCATGATTCCACTGGTTATCACATGTGTTCTTGACTCGAACCCATTTCCCTGTTGTTGGAGTTTGCATTATAGTGTTCATTTAGAGTCTCTCTTCAGTCTTATCTCCTCCAACCCTGTGGTCGAGCAGTTGCTTTTCAGCGGTGTTTTTACTCCCACAGTTTATCCTCTGCTTGTGGGTAGTATTTTTTTTTAGATCCCTGCAGATTGTTCAGGGAAATTGCATTGATACTTATGGAGAAGTCCATCACCTTCGATTGTACCACAATGTATCAGTCTCTGTGTATAATGTTTTCCTGGTTCTGCTCCTTTCGCTCTGCATCACTTCCTGGAGGTTGTTCCAGTTCACATGGAATTCCTCCACTTTATTATTCCTTTTAGCACAATAATATTCCATCACCAACATATACCACAATTTGTTTAGCCATTCCCCAATTGAGGGGCATCCCCTCATTTTCCAATTTTTGGCCACCACAAAGAGCGCAGCTATGAATATTTTTGTACAAGTCTTTTTGTCCATTATCTCTTTGGGGTACAAGCCCAGCAGTGCTATGGCTGGATCAAAGGGCAGACAGTCTTTTATCGCCCTTTGGGCATAGTTCCAAATTGCCCTCCAGAATGGTTGGATCAATTCACAACTCCACCAGCAATGAATTAATGTCCCCACTTTGCCACATCCCCTCCAGCATTCATTACTTTGCATAGCTGTCATGTTAGCCAATCTGCTAGGTGTGAGATGATACCTCAGAGTTGTTTTGATTTGCATCTCTCTGATTATAAGAGATGTAGAGCACTTTTTCATGTGCTTATTAATAGTTTTGATTTCTTTGGCTGAGAATTGCCTGTTCATGTCCCTTGCCCATTTGTCAATTGGAGAATGGCTTGATTTTTTGTACAATTGATTTAGTTCTTTATAAATTTTAGTAATTAAACCCTTGTCAGAGGTTTTTATGAAGATTGTTTCCCAATTTGTTGCTACCCTTCTGATTTTGGTTACACTGGTTTTGTTTGTACAAAAACTTTTTAGTTTGATGTAATCCAGATTATTTATTTTGCATTTTGTAATTCTTTCTAATTCTTGCTTGGTTTTGAAGTATTTCCCTTCCCAAAGGTCTGACATGTATACTATTCTGTGTTCGCCTAATTTTCTTATAGTTTCCTTCTTTATGTTCAAGTCATTCATCCATTTTGAATTTATCTTGGTGTAGGGTGTGAGGTGTTGATCTAAGCCTAATCTTTCCCACACTGTCCTCCAATTTTCCCAACAGTTTTTATGAAATAGTGGATTTTTGTCCCAAAAGCTGGGATCTTTGGGTTTGTCATATACTGTCTTGCTGAGGTTGCTTGCCCCCAGTCTATTCCACTGATCCTCCTTTCTGTCTCTTAGCCAGTACCAAATTGTTTTGATGACCGCTGCTTTATAATATAGTCTGAGATCTGGGACTGCAAGACCCCCTTCCTTTGTATTTTTTTTCATTAATTCCCTGGGTATCCTTGATCTTTTGTTCTTCCAAATGAACTTTGTTATGTTTTTTTCTAAATCAGTAAAAAAAAATTTTGGGAGTTCCATGGGTATGGCACTAAATAGATAGATGAGTTTGGGTAGGATGGTCATTTTTATTATATTGGCTCGTCCTACCCATGAGCAGTTAATGTTCTTCCAATTGTTCAAGTCTAGTTTTAGTTGTGTGGAAAGTGTTTTGTAGTTGTGTTCATATAGATCCTGTGTTTCTCTCGGGAGATAGATTCCTAAGTATTTTATTTTGTCTTGGGTAATTTTGAATGGGATTTCTCTTTCTAGTTCTTGCTGCTGAGCTGTGTTGGAATTATATAGAAATGCTGATGACTTATGTGGGTTTATTTTGTATCCTGCAACTTTGCTAAAGTTGTTGATTATTTCAATTAGCTTTTTGGTTGAATCTCTAGGATTCTTTAAGTAGACCATCATGTCATCTGCAAAGAGTGATAATTTGGTCTCCTCCTTGCCTATTTTGATGCCTTCAATTTCTTTTTCTTCTCTAATTGCTACTGCTAGTGTTTCTAATACAATGTCAAATAATAGAGGTGATAATGGGCATCCTTGTTTCACTCCTGATCTTATTGGGAATGCGTCTAGTTTATCCCCATTGCAGATTATATTAGCTGATGGTTTTAGATAAATACTGTTTATTATTTTTAGGAATGACCCTTCTATTCCTATGCTTTCTAGTGTTTTTAGTAGGAATGGGTGTTGTATTTTATCAAAGGCTTTTTCTGCATCTATTGAGATAATCATGTGATTCTTGTTGGTTTGCTTGTTGATGTGGTCAATTATGTGGATAGTTTTCCTAATGTTGAACCAGCCCTGCATCCCTGGTATGAATCCTACTTGATCATGGTGGATGACCCTTCTAATCACTTGCTGGAGTCTTTTTGCTAGCATCCTATTTAAGATTTTTGCATCTATATTCATTAGGGAGATTGGCCTATAGTTTTCTTTCTCTGTTTTTGGCCTGCCTGGCTTTGGAATTAGTACCATGCTTGTGTCATAAAAGGAGTTTGGTAGGACTCCCTCTTTGCTTATTATGTCGAATAGTTTGTATAATATTGGGGTTAACTGTTCTCTGAATGCTTGATAGAATTCACTGGTGAATCCATCAGGCCCTGGGGATTTTTTCTTAGGCAGTTCTTTGATGGCTTGATGGATTTCAATTTCTGATATGGGATTATTTAAGAAAACTATTTCTTCTTCTGTTAGTCTAGGCAATTTATATTTTTGTAAATATTCATCCATATCACCTAGGTTGGTAAATTTATTGCCATATAGTTGGGCAAAGTAGTTTTTAATGATTGCCTTAATTTCCTCTTCATTTGAGGTGAGATCCCCCTTTTCATCCTTGATGCTATTAATTTGCCTTTCTTCTTTCCTTTTTTTAATTAAATTAACCAGTACTTTGTCTATTTTGTCTTTTTTTTTCAAAGTACCAGCTTCTAGTCTTGTTTATTAGCTCAATAGTTCTGTCACTTTCTATTTTATTAATTTCTCCCTTAATTTTTAGGATCTCTAGTATGGTTTTCTTCTGGGGGTTTTTAATTTGTTCATTCTCAAGTTTTTTGATTTGCATTTCCAATTCCTTGGTCTCTGTCCTCCCTAATTTGTTAATATATGCACTCAGGGATATGAATTTTCCTCTAAGTACTGCCTTGGCTGCATCCCATAAGGTTTGAAAGGATGTTTCGACGTTGTCATTTTCTTCAACGAAATTGTTAATTGTTTCTATGATTTCTTCTCTAACTATCCGATTTTGGAGTATCATGTTATTTAATTTCCAATTAATTTTTGATTTGGGTCTCCATGTACCCTTGCCGATCAATATTTTAATTGCCTTGTGATCTGAAAAGGCTGCAGTTAATATTTCTGCTTTTCTGCATTTAAGTGCCATGTTTCTATGACCTAGTGTATGATCTATTTTTGTGAATGTGCCATGTGGTGCTGAAAAGAAGGTGTATTCTTTTTTGTCCCTATTTATTTTTCTCCATATGTCTATTAATTCTAATTTTTCTAAGATTTCATTCACCTCTTTTACCTCTTTCTTATTTATTTTTTGATTTGATTTATCTAAATTTGATAGTGGTTGGTTCAAGTCTCCCACTAATATGGTTTTACTGTCTAATTCCTCCTTCAATTCTCCTAGTTTCTCTATTAAAAATTTGGATGCTATACCATTTGGTGCATACATGTTGATTAGTGATATTTCCTCATTGTCTATACTTCCTTTTAGCAGAATATATTTACCTTCCCTGTCCCTTTTGATCAGGTCTATTTTCCCAACAGTTTTTATCGAATACGGGATTTTTGTCCCAAAAGCTGGGATCTTTGGGTTTATCATATACTGTCTTGCTGAGGTCGCTTTCCCCCAGTCTATTCCACTGATCTTCCTTTCTGTTTCTTAGCCAGTACCAAGTTGTTTTGATGACTGCTGCTTTGTATTATAGTTTAAGGTCAGGAATTGCAAGGCCTCCATCATATGTGTTTTTTTTTTCATTATTTCCCTGGATATCCATGATCTTTTGTTCTTCCAAATGAACTTTGTTATGTTTTTTTCTAAATCAGTGAAGAAGTATTTTGGTAGTTCAATGGGTATGGCACTAAATAGATAAATAAGTTTGGGTAGGATGGTCATTTTTATTATATTGGCTCGTCCTATCCATGAGCAGTTAATGTTTTTCCAATTGCTCAAGTCTAGTTTTAGTGTGTGGAGAGTGTTTTGTAGTTGTGTTCATATAGTTCCTGTGTTTGTCTCGGGAGGTAGATTCCTAGGTATTTTATTTTGTCTAAGGTGATTTTGAATGGGATTTCTCTTTCTAGTTCTTACTGCTGAGCTGTGTTGGAGATATATAGAAAAGCTGATGATTTATGTGGGTTTATTTTGTATCCTGCAACTTTGCTAAAGTTGTTGATTATTTCAATTAGCTTTTTGGTTGAATCTCTAGGATTCTTTAAGTAGACCATCATGTCATCCGCAAAGAGTGATAACTTGGTCTCCTCCTTGCCTATTTTGATGCCTTCAATTCCTTTATCTTCTCTAATTGCTACTGCTAGTGTTTCTAGTACAATGTCAAATAGTAGAGGTGATCATGGGCATCCTTGTTTCACTCCTGATCTTATTGGGAATGCGTCTAGTTTATCCCCATTGCAGATTATATTAGCTGATGGTTTTAGATAAATACTGTTTATTATTTTTAGGAATGACCCTTCTATTCCTATGCTTTCTAGTGTTTTTAATAGGAATGGGTGTTGTATTTTATCAAATGCTTTTTCTGCGTCTATTGAAATAATCATGTGGTTCTTGCTGGTTTGCTTGTTGATGTGGTCAATTATGTGGATGGTTTTCCTAATATTGAACCAGCCCTGCATCCCTGGTATAAATCCTACTTGATCATGGTGAATGATCCTTCTGATCACTTGCTGGAGTCTTTTTGCTAGTATCCTATTTATGATTTTTGCATCTATATTCATTAGGGAGATTGGTCTATAGTTTTCTTTCTCTGTTTTTTACCTGCCTGGTTTTGGAATCAGTAACATGTTTGTGTCATAAAAGGAGTTTGGTAGAACTCCCTCTTTGCTTATTATGTCAAATAGTTTGTATAGTATTGGGATTAACTCTTCTCTGAATGTTTGATAGAATTCACTGGTAAATCCATCAGGCCCTGGGGATTTTTTCTTAGGAAGTTCTTTGATGGCTTGTTGGATTTCATTTTCTGATATAGGATTATTTAAGAATTCTATTTCCACTTCTGTTAGTCTAGGCAGTTTGTATTTTTGTATATATTCATCCATATCCCCTAAATAGGTGTATTTATTGCCATATAATTGGGCAAAGTAATTTCTAATGATTGCCTTAATTTCCTCTTCATCGGAGGTGCTGTCCCCCTTTTCATCTTTAATGCTGTTAATTTGCTTTTCTTCTTTCCTTTTTTTAAATTAGATTGACCAGTACTTTATCTATTTTGTTTGTTTTTTCAAAGTACCAGCTTCTTGTCATATTTATTAAATCAATAGTTCTATCACTTTCAATTTTATTAATTTCTCCCTTAAGTTTTAGGATTTCTAGTTTGGTTTTCTGCTGGGGGTTTTTAATTTGATTGCTTTTGAGTTTTTTCATTTGCATTTCCAATTGATTGATCTCTGCTCTCCCTAGTTTGTTAATATAAGCATTCAGGGATATGAATTGACTTCTGATTACCGCTTTGGCTGCATCCCAAAAGGTTTGAAAGTATGTCTCACCATTGTCATTTTCCTCGATGAAATTATTAATTGTTTCTATGATTTCTACTTTAACTAAATGATTTTGGAGTATCATATTGTTTAATTTCCAATTGGTTTTAGATTTGGTTTTCCATGTACCATTACTAATCATTATTTTTATTGCCTTGTGATCTGAGAAGTCTGCATTCATTATTTCTGCATTTTTGTGGTATGTTTCTGTGACTTAATGTATGGTTAATTTTTGTGAATGTGCCATGTGGTGCTGAGAAGAAGGTGTATTCCTTTTTATCCCTATTTATTTTTCTCCATATGTCAATTAATTCTAATTTTTCTAAGATTTCATTCACTTCTTTTACCTCTTTCTTATTTATTTTTTATTTGATTTATCTAAATTTGATAATGGTGGGTTTAAGTCTCCCACTAATATGGTTTTACTGTTGATTTCTTCCTTCAATTCTCCTAGTTTCTCCATTAGAAATTTGGGTGCTATATTATTTGGTGCATACATGTTGATTAGTGATATTTCCTCATTATCTAAAGTCCCTTTTAACAAAATATAATTACCTTCCCTATCCCTTTTGATCAGGTCTATTTTTGCATTGGCTTTATCAGATGTCATGATTACCACTCCTGCCTTCTTTCCGTCAGTTGAGGCCCAGAAGTTCTTACTCCATCCTTTAATTTTGACCTTGTGGGTGTCAACCCGCCTCATGTGTGTTTCTTGAAGACAACATATGGTAGGGTTTTGGATTCTAATCCATTCTGCTATTCATCTACGTTTTATGGGTGAGTTCATCCCATTCATGTTCAAAGTTATGATTGTCATTTGTGGACTCCCTGGCATTTTGATAGCCTTCCCTAATTCTAACCTTTTCTTCTTTGGCTCTACCTTTTAGTCTAGTGATTTACTTTGAATCAGTCCCCCTTGTCCCCTCCCTTGATGTTAACCGTTTTAATCCCTCCCTTTTTCTTCCCTCCCTCTTCCCCTCCCCCCTCTCTTTCCCTCCCTTTTTGTTTTCCCTCTCCCCCTCCACCCTTGGTTTTCCCTTCTCCCTACCCTTGTTGGGTAAGATAGAATTCAAGATCCCAATGGATCTGGATGTTTTTCCCTCTCAGAGTTGTTTTCCCTGAGATTAAGGTTTAAGTAAAAAACCCCTCTCTTCCTCTCCTTCTTATAGGAGTTTTCTTCCCCTCCCCTTCCCATGTGAATCTTTGTGTGAGAAAGATTATTCTATTTGGTCTTTCTTTACCCCCTATTTATACATTACATTTTCCCCACATGTTAGTATACATAGATTGATAGAGATGTAGTCCTTATAGAAGAGAGTTTGAGTAAAAGAAGAAGATAACATTTTTCTCCTTTCCGCTTTCCTTAATATTTACCTCTTCAGGTATTCCTTGCTCTTTGTTTTTCAATATCAAACTTTCCACAGAGCTCTGGTCTTTTCTTTGCAAAAACTTGGAAGTCTTCTATTTTGTTGAATGCCCATACTTTCCCTTGGAAGTATATAGTCAGTTTTGCTGGGTAGCTGATTCTTGGTTGAAGACCCAGCTCTCTTGCCTTTCTGAAGATCATGTTCCATGCCTTACGATCATTCAGAGTAGAACTTGCAAGGTCTTGTGTGACCCTGATTGGCATTCCTTTATATCCAAATTGTCTTTTTCTGGCTTCCTGTAGGATTTTTTCTTTTGTTTGAGAGCTTTGGAATTTGGCAATAACATTCCTGGGAGTTGTCTTTTGGGGGTTTAGTGTAGAAGGTGTTCTGTGAGCTCTGTCAGTGGCTGTATTACCCCCTTGTTCTACAATCTCTGGGCAATTTTCTTTGATTATACTTTGTATCACGATGTCGAGTTTGGTGTTTATTTCTGGCTTTTCTGGAAGTCCAATTATTCTTAAATTATCTCTTTTCTCTCTATTTTCCAGATCTGTCACCTTGTCGGTGAGATATTTTATGTTCTCTTCTAATTTCTTGGTATTTTGTCTTTGCTTTATTAATTCTTGCTCTTTTACAGGATCGTTGTCTTCCAGTTGCCTGATTCTGGCCTTTAAAGCCTGGTTTTCCTTTTCAGTTTGGTCACACCAGTTTTGTAGATGCGTGAATTTCTTTTGCATTATTTCCCACTTTTCCTCCCAGAAGGCTTCCATCTTTTTGGTCATTTCTGATTCAAATTCTTCATGGGTTTGTGGAGAGTTTCCATTTCATTTGGAAGGTTTCGGAGCATTTTCTTGTGTATTGTCTTCTATCTCTTCTGTATTTTGTATTTTGGCTCCATAGAATGTGTCCAAAGTTGCCCCTTTCTTCTTATTTTTCTTGGGATTTTGGGGCTTCTGTGCTTCTGTGGAGTTTGCCATCTCTGAATGGGGAGGATTAGCTTTTCTTATCTCTGTCTGGTGTTCAGAGGCTTTAGTCCTGGGCAGATTGTTGGTTCTATGAGCTTTCCCGGGGTTAAACTGAGTATGCCTTAAGGCAATGACTTTCACTGGAACTGGAATGGAAGGGTTGGAACAGGGGGCCACACTCTCCCCTGGCTCTCTCTGTTTCCCTGCTGCTAAGGTGCCCCCTCGACTGGACTGGGTCAGGTTGCTTTCCGGAAGTTGCCTTCAGAATAGCTGGCTGTGAGGTTGTTTTGTCGGCCCTGAGGGTTGCTGTTGTTTCAGACGACCCTGCTCTCTGCGGGGGAAGGGGCCACCACTCCCCAGAGCTCCAAGGGCAGTGACTTTCACTGAGACTTGGATAGAAGGATCCAGCCAGTGAGGCTGTCTTGCCCGCCCTGAGGGTTGCTGTTGTTTCAGACGACCCTGTTCTCTGAGGGGGGCGGGGCTGCGGCTTCCTGGAGCCTTGGACTCTGCACTCCTATCCCTTAGGTCTGAGTGATGTTGGGTTCTGGCTTTTGAGGGGGGCCGTACCTTTTGATCTAGGTCCAGGTCCAGGAGGAGGATTCCCAGGGTCTATGCTGTTGATTGTTTTGAATTTTGGCACCTTAGGAGCTTATAGTTTGAGATCGGTCGGGAAAGGTTTTCCGGAGATCTGAACTTTAGCTTTCTCTACACCGCCATCTTGACCGGAAGTGTTTAAATTAAAAATTTTAAAGACAGAAGTGAGAGTGTGGTGGAGCTATGATGCCAGTTTAGGAGCAGTGAAAGCTGGAACTGATCTGAGAATCCTTCCAAACCAACCTTAAAAATGTGCCTCCAAATGACAAGTCAAAAATCAACAAGACTAAAAGAGGGGGCTCTACTGCAGAAAACAACTTGAAAAATAGAGATAGTTGATTTTTATAGGATAAAAGGGAACTGAAATTAAACTTACAGAGGTGTGCAGGCTCACCAACAACAACTAGTATCCCCGATTTTTAGCCTGAGCATCCCAAATTTGGTATTCTGGGACCCTGCCTATACCAACAATAGAGCATCCCACATCCATCCCTTGAAGTGCCAAACTGTGGAACCAGTCTAAAGTGAGGCACAGATGTGCTTACCACTTGGCCCTTTCAATACTGAACTTTGGTAAAATTTTTAGCCCCAGGAAAAAAAATAGTTCACAGTGCTAAGTACTCTGAGCAATTAGCAGAGGAGACAGAATCAGTAGCTTTAAGAATTCCCAGAAAAAAGGCAAAAACATATGGGGAAATGAGAAAACAGCAAAAGAAACACATAACCACAGAAAATTTATATGGACAGGAAAAGAGCAATATATGGAGTCAATAGAGAATCTTGACATTCAAGCAATCACATGCAATACTCCAAAAAATGGGAATGCTCTCAAGCATTGAAAGAATTCAAAAAGTAATTAAAAATTGAATAATAGAGGTAAAAGAAAAATGGGATAAAGAAAATAAAGCAAAAATAAACAATAGTTTAGAAAGTAAAATTGTCCATCTGAAAAAAAAGGCTTAAAATACAATGAAAAAAAGTGTTCCATGAAAGATATAACTGATAAACTGGAAAAAAAGAGGCAAACAATGCCAATTAAGAAAAGGATACCATGCAAAATGGAATGGACCAAATGGAAAAGGAGGATGAAAATGTCAAGGAATTAAATCATTCTTTAAAAATTAGAATTGAGCAAATATAAACTAATGACTTAATGAGATATCAAGAACTAATAAAGCAAAATCAAAAGAGGAAAAAAATAGACGAAAAATTAAACTGCTCATTGAAAAGTAAAAATAACCTGGAAAACAGAATCAGGGAAACAATTTAAGAATTATTGAAAAATCTGAACATCATGATCAAAAAGAAAAAAAAATATCCTAGACATCATGTTTGTTAAAAGAAAATATAAAAAAAAATGTCCATGATATTCCTTAACAAGAGGGTAAAATAGAAAATGAAAGAATCCGGAGAGTACCTCCTGCAATAAATCACCAAATGAGATCTCCCAGGCATGTTATAGCCAAGTTCAAGAACTTCTAGGCCAGGAGAAAATACTTCAACCAAATAGAAACACACACAAACACACACACACACCACACACATACACACACACACACACACACACACACACACACACACACACACAAACAAACGCATGCAAATTCAATTCTCACAGATCTCCCAGAAAGGATTATGCAAGATCTGGCAGTTTCCACATTTAAGACTCCCAGTTTGATCTTCTGGAAGGTATGGGAACTGGTTTAATAGCCAAGAATCACTAATACATCAAAACTGACTATATCATTTCAAGGGAAAATATGATCTCAAAATAAAACAGAGGATTTCCAAGCATTCCTTAAAATAAGACAAAACTTAACTAAAAAAATTGATGCCCAAATACAAATTATAAGAGAAGCCTAAAAAAGCTAAATAAGAAAGAAAAAAAAATTAAGGGACTTAATAAAGTTGAATTGTTTATACTCCTATATGGGAAGATGATATCTGCCATTCTTAATTTTTTTTTTAGCATTATCATAGTAGTTAGAAGACGTTTACAAAGACACAGGTATGGTATTAAGCTGTTTAGGATGGTATGCAAAATTAAAAATAAAGAGGTGAAAAAGAGTACTGCATTAAGACAAATGGGAAGAGAGAAGTAAAATGGGAATAAATTATAACATATAAAGAGGTAGGGGAGACTATTATACTGGAGGGGTGGATAAGAATGGTGACAGATAATACTTAAACCTTATTCTCATTGGAATTAACTCAGGAGGAATAACAGATTCATTGGGGATACAAAATCTTATCTCATCCTATAGAAAAATAGAAAGAATAAGAATGGGCTTGGTGGGGAGAAAAGTAATATAAAGGAGGAAGAAGTTGAGGGAAATGATTAACAGTCCTTATAGAGACATAGGAGGGGAGTAAGAAGGGAAGTGGTGGGAAAGTACTATAAGTAACTAAAGTGGGAGAAAGTACTATAAGGAAGTTGGAATAGGGGGAGTGATTAAAAATATCACTGGTGTGGAGGGGCAGAGTGATAGGAGAAAGGGTGGAATTAAAGGAAGATAAAAACAGATGGTAATCATAAGTGTGAATATAAATGGGATGAACTCACTCATTAAATCAAAGCAGATAGCAGATGATAGCAGAGTGGATTAAAAACCAGAATCCTACCATATGTTGTTTAGAAGAGACACATTTGAGGCAGGTTGACACAAACAGAGTAAAGGTGAGGACATGAAGCAGAATCTGTTGGACTTCAAATGATATTTAAAAAATAAGTAGGAAGAATCAAGATGGTGGCATAGAGGCAGCAAAAGTTCAGACCTCTGAAAACCCTTCCTTACTGATTACAAACCAAATACTCCTAGGGGACTGAAAATCAAAACTAACAACAAGACAGAGCCAAGGAACCCTTCTTCTGGACTCAACTTAAAAGGTACACCCCCCAAAAAACAGAAATCTAGAACATTCAGGTTTAAGGGGAAGGAAGAAGGAAGGTCCCCGGGCTACTCCCCCACCTAGAGCACTAAGCCTCCAGCAACAGTTGGAACCTCTGGGTGAGCAAGGATGCTGGTCTGGAGGGAGAACCTAATGGGCAAAGCTGTGCCAGGCTCAGAGCATCAAAGACAGGCAGTGGGAAATAAGTCAGAAAAGAAGTTCAGAGCACAGAGCAGGAAGCCTAGTTGCAGCAGTGGAGAAACTCCATATTGCCCCCTCTCCTGAGGTTTTGGCCTCAGGGCACATACAGCTCTGCAGCTCATCTGGTCTTAATCTCATCAAAGCCTTCAGAGGGAAGGGAAGCTCAAGAGGCAACACCCCTCCCCTACAGACTGATGGACTTAATCCCATCAAAGCCTCCAAAGGGTAGGGAAACTCAAGCTCCAATAACCTTCCCTCACAGACTGTGCTAAGAGATTTTGCTGACAAAACTTCAAGGGTGAAAGCTGAAAAAAAGTCCAAACCCACAAAAAATGAGAGGAACAAAAGCACAGGCAACTATAGGGAATAAAGAAGGAGTAATGAGCAAACAACAGAAAAAGAAAAAATAAATTACAATTGACAGCTTCTATGAAGGCAATGAACAAAGAGCAAATGGAACAGAGAAGGAGGAGGGAACACTGAGCAATAAAACAAATACCCCAGGGAATTGGATTCAGGATTTTGAAGAACTCATAATACAATTCAAAACACAATTAAGAGAGGTTGAAGACAAATGGGAAAAGAAAATTAAGTAAGTCATCTGGAAACAGAAAACAGTGTCTTGAAAGCCAAAACTAATCAGTTTGAAAATGAGACAAAGGAGACAAAAGACTAGGCAAATAAGATGAAAGATGAGGCAAAGAAAATGAATGATGAGACAGAGAAGATGAAATATGAGGCAAACGACATGAAAGATTATGCAAAGAAAATGAAAGATGAGGCAGAGAAGATGAAAGATGGACCTCCAAAGAAAATAAGACCAGAAAGAGAAGGATGACTAAAAAGCCAGGGAAGAAATCCAGGTCTTAATATCTAGAGTGCACAACTAAAAGCAAACAACTTCACAAAGCAGCAGGACACTATAAAAATAAACCAAAAGAATGAAAAAATTGAGGAAAATATGAATCACCTCATTCACAAAACAAGATTTAGAAAATCATTCCAGGAGAGACAACATAAGAATAATTAATCTACTGGAAGACCATGACAAAAGATAAAGCCTAGACAACATACTACAGGAAATTATTCAAGAAAACTGCCCTGATATTATAGAACAAGAGGGAAAAGTGGAGATTGAAAGAATCCACAGATCACCTCCTGTAGTTAATCCCCAAATAACAATTCCCAGGAATGTAATAGCAAAATTCAAGAACTATCAGACCAAGGAAAAAATATTACAAGCTGCGAAGGTGAAGTCATTCAAATACCATGGAACCACAGTTAAGGATAACAGAGGATCTCGCTGCATCTACACTGAAGGATTGAAAAGCATGGAATATGATATTCTGGAAAGCAAGGGATTTAGGTCTACAACCAAAAATCAATTACCCAGCAAAACTGACCATATTCTTACAGGGGAAAGTATGGACATTTAACAAAATAGAAGAATTCCAAGTATTTGTAAAGAAAAGACCAGACCTGAACAGAAAATTTGATGCCCAAGAACAGAACTCAAGAGAATCATCAAAAGGTAATTAAGAAATTAGGAAAAAAGAAAAACAAAACAATACAAAACAAAAAACTTTTTTTAAGAGACTGAATAAGTTAATATCCCTATAAGCAAAGAGGTCATTGGTAATGCTTAAAAAATGTTATTATCAGCTGGGCAGCTAGAAGAATTACATTTAGAGGGAACAGTGACAAACTGTATAGGATGAAATGCCAAGACATAAATATGCATATAGATATATGTATACATAAATACATACATATGTATACATATATATTATATATATACATACAACTAGAGCTAAAAATAGGTTAATACTAAAAGAAATGGGAAAAGAAACAAAAGGAGGTAAGTTTATATGTCACAAAGAAGCTCATTGCAAGAGGAGGAAGACCATCAATACTTTGGAAAAGTAAAGAGGTTGGAGACAGAAAATATTCAACTCTTACGTGCATTGAAATTGACTCAAAGAGAGAAGATCAATCAAATACATTGGGGAAGACAATTGATTTGAGCCATATAGGGAATTAAAAGGGTAACAAATGGATTTGTGGTGAAGGAAGCTGCACAAGGGAGGGAGAGGGTGGGGGTAGTATAAAAAGACTGTAAGGAAAATAAAAGGGGAATAACAAGAGGGGTAGAAAGGGAAGTAAAATAAGGGTGGGAATTAGGGGGACTGATTAAGAACAAAACATTGGTGTAGAAAGATATAGTGAAAGAAGAAAAGGGAGGACTAGGAGCAGAAATCAATATGCTGGGAAATACACAGCTGATAATCATAACTCTGAATGTAAATGGAATTAACTCACCCATAAAATGCAAGCGAATAGCAGAGTAGTTTAGAAATCAAAACCCTACCATACACTGTCTACAGGAAACACACATGAGGAAGGTAGATACACACAGGGTAAAAGTAAGAGTATGGAGCCAAATCTATTGGGCAACAACTGATAAAAAGAAGGCAGGAGTCACAATCATGATCTCTGACAAAGCCAAAGTAAATTAGATCTAGTTAAAAGAGGTATGGAAGGTCATTATATCCTGATAAGGGCAATATAGACAATGAGGAACTATAAGTACTCAACATGTATGCATCAAATGGCATAGCACACAAATTTCTAAAGGAGAAAATAGGGGAGCTTAAGGATGCAATTGATAGAAAAATTATACTAGTGGGGGACCTGCACCTTCTTCTATCCTAACTCGGTAAATCAACCCAAAAAATAAATAAGAAAATATAAGAGAAGTTAATGAAATATTAGAAAAATGAGGGTTAGTAGATATGTGGAGAAAAATAAATAGGGACAAAAAGGAATACACCTTCTTTCAGTAGCACATGGTCCACTCAGAAAGATCGGCCATGGACTAGGGCGTAAAAACATTGCAAACAAGCGCAGAAGAGCAGAAATAATAAATACAACCTTCTCGGACCACAATGCAATGAAAATAATAATTAGTAAGGGTACATGGAGAGGCAAATAAAAATTAATTGTAAATTAAACAATATGATTCTCCAGAATCATTTAGTTAAAGAACAAATAATAGAAACAATTAATAATTTCTTTGAAGGAAATGAAAATGATGAGACATCCTTTCAAAACCTATAGGATGCAGCCAAAACAGTAGTCAGGGGGAAATTTATATCCTTGAGTTCATATATTGAACAATTTAGGAGGGCAGAGGTCAATGAATTGGGCATGAAATAAAAAAAAAATTGAAAGTGAACAAATTAAAAATCCTCAGATGAAGACTAAATTAGAGATCATAAAAATCAAAGGAGAAATTAATAAAATTGAAAGTCAAAGAACTATTGATTTAATAAATAAGAGTAGAAGCTGGTATTTTGAAAAAATAAATAAAATAGACAAAGTACTGGTCAATCTAATTTAAAAAAAGAAGAAAACTAAATTAATAGTATCTAAAATGAAAAGGTAGACCTCACCTCTAATGAAGAGGAAATTAAGTCAATCATTAAAAATTATTATGCCCAATAATATGGCAACACATATGGCAATCTAGGTGATATAGATGAATGTTTACAAAAAAAATAAATTGCCTAGATTAACAGAGGAAGAAATACATTACCCAAACAATCCGACATCAGAAAAAGAAATTGAACAAGACATCAAAGAACTCCCTAAAAAAATCCCCAGGTCCAGATGAATTCACAAATGAATTCTATCAAACATTCAAAGAACAACTAATCCCAATATTATACAAACTATTTGACAGAATAAGCAAAGAAGGAGTTCTACCAAATTTCTTTTATTACACAAATATAGTACCTATTCTAAAGCCAGGCAGGTCAAAAGCAGAGAAAGAAAACTATAGACCAATCTCCTTAATGAATATAGATGCAAAAATCTTAAATAGGATACTAGCAAAAAGACTCCAGAAAGTAATCATGAAGGTTATCCACTAGTACCAGGTAGGATTCATACCAGGAATGCAAGGATGGTTCAATATTAGGAAAACCATCCACATAATTGACCATTTTAACAAGTAATCAGACAAAAATCATATGATTTTCTCAATGGATGTAGAAAAAGCCTTTGACAAAATACAACACTCCTTCCTATTGAAAACACTTGAAATTATAGGAATAGGACATTTCATAAAAATAATGAACAGTATATATCTAAAACCATCATCAAACATCATCTGCAATGGGGATAAACTAGAAGCCTTCAGAATAAGATCAAGAGTGAAACAAGGGTGTCCATTTTCACCTCTATTATTTAACATGGTACTAGAAATACTAGCTATAGTAATTAGAGAAGAAAAAGAAATTGAAGGTATTAAAATAGGTAATGAGGAGATCAAGAAATCACTCTTCACAGATGATATGATTTTCTACTTAAAGAATCCTAGAGAATCAACCAAAATGCTGTTTGAAATAATCAACAACTTTATCAAAGTTGCAGGATACAAAATAAACCCACATAAGTCGTCAACATTTCTATTTATCTCCAACATATCTCAGGTAAAAGAATTAGAAAGAGAAATTATATTTAAAATCATTCCAGACACTATAAAATACTTAGGAATCTATCTGCCGAGACAAACACAGGAAGTATATGAACACAACTACAAAACACTCTCCACATAACTAAAACTAGTTCTAAACAATTAGAAAAACCTTGATTGCTCATGGGTAGGATGGGCTAACAAAATAAAAATGACGTTCCTACCCATATTAATTAATTTATTTTTTGCCATACTTACTGAACTACCAAAAAACTTTTTTTACTGCATTAGAAAAAAAAAAAACATAACAAAGTTCATTTGGAAGAACAAAAAATCAAGAATATCCAGGGAAATCATGAAAAAAAAATGTGAAGGAAGGAGGCCTTGCAGGCCCAGATCTCAAACTATGCTATAAAGCAGTGGTCATCAAAACAATTTGGTGCTGGCTAAGAGAGAGAGGGAAGGATGAGTGTAATAGATTTGGGGTAAGTGACCTAAGCAAGACAATCTATGATAAGCTCAAAGAACCCAGCTTTGGGGACAAAAATCAAACTGCTGGGAAAATTGGAAGACATTATAGGAGAGATTATGTTTGAATCAATATCTCACACCCTACACCAAGATATACTCAGAATGGATAACTGACTTAAATATAAATAAGGACTTTATAAGCAAATTAGGTGAACAGAGAATAGTATACATGTCAGATCTTTGGGAAAGGAAAGTTGTTTAAATCAAGCAAGAGCTAGAAAAAAATCACAAAATATAAAATCAATAATTTTGATTATATGAAATTAAAAAGTTTTTGTACAAACAAAAGCAATGCAACTAAAATTAGGAGGGAAGCAACAAATTGGGAAACAATATTCTAACAAAAGCCTCTGACAATGGTCTAATTACTCAAATTTATTAAGAGCTAAACCAATTGTATAAAAAAAATCAAGTCATTCTCCAATTGATAAATGGGCAAGGGACATGAATAGGCAGTTTTCAGTTAAAAGAAATCAAAACTATTAATAAGCACATGAAAAAGTGTTCTTAATCTCTTATAATCAGAGAAATGCAAATCAAAATAACCCTGAGGTATCACCTCACACCTAGCAGATTGGCTAACATGACAGCAATGGAAAGTAATGAGTGCTGGAAGGGATGTGGCAAAGTAGGGACAACATTGCTAGTGAAGTTGTGAATTGATTCAATAATTCTGGAGGGCAATTTGGAATTATGCCAAAAGGGTGTTGAAAGACTGTTTGCCCTTTGATTCAGTGATAGCACTACTGGTTTTGTACACCAAAGAGTTAATAAGGAAAAAGACATGTAGAAGAATATTCATAGCTGTGCTCTTTGTGGTGGCAAAAAATTGGAAAATGAAGGGATGTATTTCAATTGGGGAATGGCTGAACAGATTGTGGTATATGTTGGTAATGGAATACTATTGTGCTCAAAGGAATAATAAGCTGGATGAATTCCATGGGAACTGGAATGACCTCCAGCAATTGATGCAAAGGGAAAGGTGTAGAACCAGGAGGACGTTGTTCAGAGACGGATACACTGTGGTACAATCGAATGTAATGGACTTATCCATTAGTGGCAATGCAGTGATCTTGAAGTTCTTGGAGGGATCTATGAGAAAAAACACTATCCACATTCAGAGGAAAAACTGTGGGAATAGAAACACAGAAGAAAAACAAGTTTTTGAATACATGCGTCGAAGAGTTGAATACATTAGTTGGGGATGTAGACTCTAAATGAACATCCTAACGCAAACCCTTTTATGGTAACGGAGGGAGGGAAAATAATATGATTCCTGTAACCAAAGAAATAATGTTATAAATTGACTAAATAAATTTAAAAAATAGGTAGAAGTTAAAACCATGATCTCAGACAAAGCTAAAGCAAAAATAAAGCTAATTAAAAGAGATAGGGAAGGATAATTACATCTTGACAAAAGGCCATATAGACAATGAAGTAATATAAGTTCTTAAAATATTTTCATCAAAAGTTACAGTCTCAAAAAATTTAAGGGAGAAACTAAAGGAGCTGAAGGAGGAAAAAGACAATAAACCTATGATAGTGAGGGAACTTACATTTCCTCTTTCAGAGCTAGATAACTCTATCCCAAAAATAAACAAGAAATAAATAAAGGAAGTGAAGGAAATTTTAGGAAATTTGGATTTAATAGATATATGGGAAAAACTGATTAGGAATAAAATGTAATACATCTCCTTTTAAGCACACATATTACATACAAAAATTTGACCATGTACTAGGATTTAAAAACATCTCCACCAAACACAGAAAAGCAGGAATAATAAATGAAACTTTTTCATAGCATAATGCAATAATATTATATTCGATGTGTTCATGAAAAAGGAAATTAAAAATTAATTGGAAACTAAATAATCTAATTCTTCAAAATGGGTGGGGAGGTCAAAGAACTACTCTTAGAAACAATTATTGATTTAATTGAAAAGAATGACACTGAGGAGACAAAATTTATGGCATATAGCCATAACAGTACTCAGGAGAAAAATTTATATCCCTGAATACTTATATTAATAAAATGGAGAAAATGTAGATCAATGAATTGCACATGCAACTTAAAAAAACTGGGGAAAAACAAATGAAAAATCTCCAATTAAAGATTAAATTGGAAACCTAAAAAAATCAAAGAATGAATTTATAAAATTGAAAGTAAAAAAATTATTGAACTAATAAACAAGATTAGGAACTGACTTTTTAAAAAATAGAACATTGTTTGGTTTTAAAAAATGAAAAAAAAATAAATCACCATACCAAAAATAGGTGAAAAAGCATGACTTTTACCTCCAATGAAGAGGAAATTAAAGGAATCAACAGGAGTTATTTTTCCAAGTATATGAAAATAAATCTGTCCATCTAGATGAAATGGATGAATATTTACTGAAATATAAATTTCCTAGATTAACAAAAAAAGAAATAGAATACATAAATAATCACATTCCAGAAAATTGCATTGAACAAGCCATCAGTGAATTCTCTGAGAAATAGAAATTCCCAGGGCCAATGGATTTACAAGTGAATTATATTAAATATTTGAGAAGCAATTAGTCCCAATACTATACAAACTATTTAGCAATAAACAAAGAGTTCTAGTAAATACTTTTTATCACACATATATAGTTCTGATACCCAAGATAGAAAGACTAAAAATAGAGATAGAATATGATAGATCAATTTCCTTAATGTACACTGATGAAAAAAAAAATCTTAAGTAAAATAAAAGCAAAAATGCACTATAACCGGGTTGGATTAACAAAAATATAAGGTTGAATATTGGGAGCAAATGACCTCAGCAACCTAATGTTTGATAAACCCAAAGTTCCCAGCTTTTGGGATAAGAATTCACTATTTGACAAACAATGCTGGGAAAAAATGCAAAAGAATATAGCAAAAATTGTTTAGATCAGAATCTCACATCGTATACCAAGATAAGGTCAAAATGGGCATATGATTTAAACATAAAGAGTGATATTATAAGTAAATTAGGGGAACATAAAATAATTTACCTGTCAGACCTACATAGAAGGGATGAATTTATGACCAAACAAGAGATAGAGAACATTACAATATATATAAAATGAACAATTTTGATTATATGAAATTTAAAAGGTTTTATATAAACAAAACTAATGTAAGCAAGATTAGAATGGAAACAACAAACTGGGAAATATATAACAAATATCTCTAATAAAGATTTTATTTCTTAAATAGACAAGGAACTAAATCAAATTCATGAGAAACCAACTCATTCCCAAATGATGAGTGCCCAGAGTATATGAACAAATAGGCAATTTTCAGATGAAATCAAAACTATTAATACTCATATGAAAAAAATGTTTTAAATCCTTCTTGATTAGGGAAATGCAAATGGTAACACCTCACAATTCTAATATTGGTCAATATTATAGTAAAGGAAAATTATAAATGTTGGAGGGAAGGTGGCAAAACTGGCACACTCAAGAATTGCTGGTGGAGTTGTGAACTGATCCAACCATTCTGGAAGGCATTTAGAATTATGTCCAAAGAGCTATAAAAGAATGTACACTGTTTGATCCAGAAATATCACTAGTAGGTCTGTATCCCAAAGAGATTTTTAAAATGGCAAAGGACCAGTACATACAAAAATATTTATAGCTGTTCTTTTTGTCATGGTAAAGAATTGAAAATTAGAGGGATGCCCCTCAATTGGGGAATGACTGAATAAATTGTGGTATATGATAGTAATGGAATATCATAATGCTATAAAAGATGATGAACAGAATGATTTCAGAAAGACCTGGAATGACCTACATGAACTGATGCAGAGTGAAATAAACTGAACCAGGAGAACATTTTACACAATAATAACAATATTGTGCAATAATCATATGTTATAAACTTAGCTACTATCAGGAATACAATGACCCACAATAACTCTAAGAGATTTATTGAAAAGAATACTATTACCCTCCAGAGAAGAACTGTTGGAGTAGAAATGCAGATGAAAGTATACCATTTGTCACATGTTTATTTGTATATATTTTGGTTTTTTTGTTTAATAAGATTATTCAATTACAAAAATTAATAATATAGAAATATGTTTTGCTTGATAAAACATGTATATTGAATTGCTTGCCAGCTTCAAGATGGGCAATGGAAGAAAGAAGATAAATGATCTGAATCATTTATCTTCAGAAAAATTATGTGGAAATCTGTTATTAGGAAGTAAATATAATATTACCCAATCCTCCATTGAAAAATAGAGTGGGATATTAAAAAAAGAGTAATTTATCTTCCTTAACTTCTTCTAAACTAAATTAGGAGAAACCACCTGACCAGATGTTTGCTTTTTCAAAAGCACCCGGATAGGAAATGAAAACCTTTGGAATCCTCTACCTACAATTTTGTTTTAGTTGTTTGCCTGCAAATCTTCAAAATTAATAACACTTTACCACAGGTAGCTATCACTCCCTGTCATCCCTAAAAATTACACTGGGACTTGTTTTCAAACATGTAGACTATGTATTTATCTTCAATTTTATTCTTCAAAAATTATTCTCCAAGTAGTCCTATATATTATAAACCTTAAATTTTTCTATAACATCAACAAATATGATTAGTAAGATTTGAATCAGCAAAATCAAGCATTATGAGAAGTATCTTAGACCTATACAGGAATACTTTGGGAATTTGCTCAGACCAACTTACCAGTTCTTTGTCTTAAAATGTCTCTTGAAATACCAGTATAAATTTTAACACCTGTCATATGAAAGAATGCTTCCAAACATAAGAGATGTTGGCAGGGATCGAAGTACATAGAACTGGGATGAATTTGAAAACTTTTTATTTAATTCAGTAAAATGTAATCACCTATAAAATATTTCCTCTATATTAATGGCATTTGAAAGATTTCCCTCCTTGTTAGAGCTCACTTGTAACAATCTGACATAGGTCCTATGCCAGTGAACTATTATACTGCTACAACATCGTGCAAAGGTTGAGAAAGGCTTACTGAAATTCTCAACATTCTCTCTAGTCTCAAAGCAGAAATATAAGAATAAGAAAGGGATCGAGCATATTTAGAACTAAGGGAAACCTGACTGAATTTTTTCCTTGTAACTTGTTCATATTTTAATGGAAGTAAAAAAATGAATGAAAAAATATATTATATGTCTAATAAAATTTTGTGCTTAGGTCTTCAGACAGATTTAACAGTGAATTTCTAAGAAGATATTAACTAACCTTAATACACAGTTTGGGATGTAAAGCAATACTTTTTAAATACTGGTGAAAGTTTATCCTTATAATCTCCTAGCTATAAAGTTTCTTTTCCGCCTACAAAATGCATTTTCATGAAATAATTTATTTGAAAAAGAAAATTAAATTAAATCTTCATAACATTTAATTTTATTATATCAGTTGAAGAAGTAGCATGTAGAATAACATAATACACTGAAGTATACATTTAGAAAATGAGAGTAACTGTACAGAAGAAAATGAAAATTTACTACTGCTCCTGGATTATGTTCTAAGGAGAAATAATCACATTTTTTTGAGCAAGTGCTTCCAAAGAGCATATTTGGAAAAGCTATTTAAAAATGCCTTTTCCATGAAGCATAGTTGAGTTGTTCAGAAACAAAGTAAGGATGAGATGATGAAAATAGGGTACTTTTCATTTTAAAAAAAGTTGCCCAAGATGCACTCCTTTTGCTATTTTCAGGACTGCACTTTGAAACTAACTCTCAGTATATGAAGACATATTCTGTGTATGTAGTAGGTAAGTCTCCAGAGCTTTTCCTTCCAGAAAGAGTCCTTGGAGAGTTTACAGAATTGTCTTCAGTCAATTGCAATTCAGATGTTCCACATGGTTACAGCATTTTTATTTCATTAACACCTAATTTACAAGCACAAACCATTCTAAATGTATCAGAACAGATGTAGGAAATAATTATAATTTAGATTGAAATCTCCATCTTCTATTCAAATATTTCAAAGACCATCTATCTTAAGAGAAAACATTTTCCCCCTAATACATTTATGCAAGGGGATTTTGAAAAAGGAGTTTGTTAACTTTAAAAAAGTGTAATAAAATCTAAAAGTTATGGTGCTCATAATGTTAACTTACCTATATTGCACAGATGGGCAATACCTGTTGTAATCAGCTGTATGGTTTACTAGAGGGTGTGTTCAGCATGGAAAAGATTCTCTTCATCTATTTAAATAAGTACTTTCATGGTGAACTCCTACCATAGCTCCTGGATATTAAGTTTAATGCTTTGAGAACTCCATTTAAAATTTTTTTTCAAACTGAGATCATTATGCTTAATTGACTCTGAATTTAATCTACTAGGTATAAACACACCCACACAGTCAGAAAACGTTCTGCCTATTTGTTAGTATAGGAAGTTTTGTTTCTGCAGTTTTTTGATTTCAGGTTAAGGAGAAAAGGAGCAAATGGATGTTTCATGTTTTTTAGACTTTCATTGGTGTGGATAAATTGCACCCTGGTATTTCCCTCAAACTGAATCTTCTAAGCTTCACTCATAATTTATAATTGAAGAGAATTTGGAGGGAGCATGGAATGGCAAAATAACTTTTCACTTGTCAGAGAGCCTCTATGGATCAGAGATAGAACTCCAAATCAGTACTCACTAACTCAGTACTTTATATAATGCTTCAGAGCATTCACCAATTTGAATATTAAAAATTAGTTCAGAAAAAATCCAGGAATTTCTAAGATCACCAAGTAAAATCAATATGACAATTCAACACTCACTATTTATTGAGCAAAATATCTGCTCAATTTGTTCAGAAGGCAAGGATTATTAAAAGTTGATTTTTTTTCAAAACTGAAATTATAATAAGAAACTACTAAATTGAACAGTTCCATTGATTGGTCTTTGTTTTCTTCCCATTTGATTTATTCATAACTAATCAATTTTCATTATGAACAGAACTGTTTATGGACAGCCTTTGCTGAAACTTTTTTTAAAAAGCTGTGTATTTGCTACTTAACCAAGTATAAAATTCTTAGTTTTGGCAACACTCACACCTCTTTATGATATGGCCCTGTCCTTCCTTTACAGGCTTCTATAACACCACTGGTGCCTTTTATGGGCATTGAGTCTCAAAAAACACTTCTGCATGTCATACATGTTCCACATTCTGAGGACTTCCTTGACTTGGCCCTCTTTGTTCCCTCTTCTTAGAACACCATTTCTTATCTCATCCTATTAAAACCCTACCCATCCTCTAAGTATAAAAACAAATGCCATTTTATTTATGATCATCTGATGAGATATAATTTGATCTGAGACTTAAAGGATGGTTATGATTTCAATTTTCCTCATGGTCCACCTCCAAAGAATAACATTTCTTTCCTTCCTCAGTTTATATCTTACTTATGTATCATTCATCTTGTGTCAGACGATAGTATGCTATTGTCAGATACTATATCTTATTTAATGACTGCCCCCCCCTACCCTTTCCCAGCACTTTATATATTTTGTTTCTGCCCAGAGCTAGGACTTAATAAATATTTAAGATTTTTTGTTTTATTTAATTTTATTTTTGTAATAGCATTGGGCCTTGACAAGAAGAATTTCCAGAATTTGTACTAACTCGTATCTTTTTTTAAGTAGCATAGTGTATAATATACTGCCAAACCCTTCATGACAGGTAAAATCTGTCACCAATTTGTTTCTAGAGAACTGGGACATTCCACATTATGAAAGGAGGACCCATCTCAGCAGAATGTGTATTAACAAAATAAAATAAGCAAAAACCCTTAGAATGAAACACAACCTTGGTCACAAAATAAAGCTTATTTCACTTGCCCTTAGTGCCAGTGCTACACTCTATTCTAGCTGTTTGCCACAGCATGTCCTGCCTAACCTTTCTATAAAAATGTGAAAATTAAAATCTATCTTTCCTTTCAGAATTTCTGATCCTGACCTCTGAGCTTTGGTAGTTATCTTTAGAATGTATTTAACTTTAAACAAATAAACCCCTTTTAAGGAAAAAAAATATTTTTCCCCTTTAGCAATAGAAAAGGATCCAAAAGTTGAGAGGAACAAGGGTGGAGATATGGGGGGGGGGTGTTACTAGAATTTTATACCTCCATCTGAAGAATCAAAATATTGAATTATGTGCAAAGGTTTGTTTAAAAGTAGAAACAAAGAGAACAAACATTTTCCTACCTTTAGTAAAAATATTGCTTCAGGCTCTGGACACTAGATTTTAATCAACCTGTAAAGAGAACAAAATAAATATGAAATAGGCAGTCACATTTTACATTTTATCATATGCTTTAAGTGAACAAGACCTTAACTTTTGTACTTTTCTTCCCAGCAGAAGTGCTATCCCTCAAGAAAAATAAAATGAAATATGAAAAAATAGTCGTGATTCACCCAGATAAGAATAAAAAATAAAATTAAGCATAAAGGTAGATACTAAAATAAATATGAGTAATGCAAAAAAGTAATAGGGATTTAATAAGAGAATCTGTATAGTATTAAGTAGTAGTAGCATCTCTATTTTCCCAATCATTCAATCAACAATATTTTATTAAGCATGAACTATGTACTGGGTACTATACTAAACAGACATTGGTGATACAAAGACAAAAACAAAATATTCACAAATCTTAAGTAGTTTATATTCTGCCAAAAGCATTAAGTTTCTCATTTTGGGAAATATTTATTACTTTCTCTCTTTATTTCATACATAATATAACATGTATCATTACATTTATAAAATGCTCAGTTTTTCCTTCTAAATTTGTGTATTTTCATTTTTTTTCTCTTTACCAAGAAAATCCCATTCCAATACCTCATGATGGTAAGATAGAAATACCCATTTGTTGAAGACAATACCCACAGAATGTATACTCTGATAAAGACATTTCAAACAACATTGCATTGGGACCCAGTAACTGACTATGTAGCTCTCCCTCGACAGAGCCAACTCCACCAGCATCGAAGTCATGGTCCTCAACACCCAGCTACGATGGTCTGGACACGTCATCCTCATGGACCCACAGCGAATACCAAGACAGGTATTCTATGGTGATCTGTCAGCTGGACTCAGGAAACAAGGCTGACCAAAGAAAAGATTCAAGGATCAGCTAAAGTACAACTTGAAGTGGGCTGGCATTACACCAAAGCAACTAGACAGCCTCTGACAGAAGCAGCTGGCGAACCAACATTAACTATGCCGCCACCAACTTTGAAGATGAGCGACCTCGACGTGAACTCCAACACCAGGCCACAACCGCACCTCCCGTAACAACTGGAGTCCCATGCCCCATGTGCCACAAAATTTGTGCCTCAGCCTTTGGACTCCAAAGCCACATGAGGGTACACCATAGATGAAACTGCACAAAGACAATAGTCATTCTCGATCACCGAGAGACTAACACTGACTGAGCTCTCCCTTAATAACTACCACTGTGATAACAATCTTAGTTTGAGAAAGTTGGCCAAAAGAGGTAAGTTTTTTTTTCTTTTGCTGAAATAATTCTGGGAGCTTTCCTAAATATGTCATGGTTAAGATGTATTCTACATTGGTAGAAGAGTCATTTGTCTTTTGAATATTGTGGTCATACTGAAGACATTATTGCTCTTAAATGTAGAGCATGATACATAGTTTCTTTCCTAAGAAGCAAAATCTACATGTCACAAAGCAGCAAAACAATAACAAAGATTGAACTGGAAAAATCAGTTGTTACTGCAATGATTTTTAATAACTGATGCATAGATAGAAACGATTCACTTTCAGAATTTGAGTCTGCCACTGCCTCCATTCAAAAAATACTTTCTTTGAGTTCATTTCGACTGAAGATCAGTTGAAGATACTGAGCTATCTAATTATGATAGAGACAAAAAATTCTCTTCCCTAAAAGAATTTGCTTTCTACTTGTCACTTGCATGTTGTGGCTATGATATCTCCTGTCCAAAAAAGGGAAAATAGTGCCACTATTTTTAATATTAAAAATAAATGGAAGAGATTAAAGTTGGCAATAAGGAATCTAAATTATAACTCTTTATGGTTGATATGATGGTATAATTAGAAAATCCTAGGAAATCAACTAAAAGACTAGTTGAGCTATCCACATTCAGAGGAAGAACTGTGGTAATAAAAACACAGAAGAAAAACAACTGCTTGATCACATGAGTTAATGTGGATATGATTGGGGATATAGACTCTAAATTATCACACTAGTGCAAATATTAATAATATGAAAATAGGTCTTGATCAATGACATATGTAAAAACCTAGTGGGATTGAGCACCAGCTATAGGAGGAGGTTTAGGGGAGGGGAAGGAAAGAAAATGAATCTTGTAACCATAGAAAAATTTTCTAAATAAACTATTTAAAATAAAATTAAAAAAATAAAAGATTAGTTGAAATAATAACTTTAACAAAGTTGCAGGATATAAAATAAATCCACATGAATCATCAGCATTTCTATATATTTCCAATAAAGCTTAGCAGCAATAGTTAGAACAAGTCTATTTAAAATCACTATAGACAATATAAATGCCTAAATTAATTTACTTATTCAATACCATATCAATCAAACTATCAAAAGATTATTTTATAGAACTAGTATAAATAAGAAAAAATTCATCAGGAAGAGCAAAAGGTCAAGAATATCAATGGAATTAATGAAAATGTGAAAAATAGCAGACTGTGCTTAAACTGATCTTAAACTGTACTGTAAAGCAGTAATCATCAAATAAGTCTGATACTATCTAAGAAATAGAAGGGTGGATCAATGGAATAGAGTATTGGTAAATGATCTCAGCAATCTACTGTTTGATAAATCCAAAGATTCTAGTTTTTGGGATAAGGGCTCACTATTTGACAGTACGGCAAAAATTAGTTTTAGAACAATATCTCATACCTTGTGCAAAGATCGAAATGGATATATGATTTAAATGTACATAGTGATATTACAAGTAATTTAGTAGTTTACCTGTCATATCAATGCAGAAGGGAAAATTTCTGACCTAACAAGAGATAGAGAACTTTATAAAATGTAAAATATATAATTTTGATTATATAAATTAAACAACATTTGATTATGTCATCAACTAACCCTTTGCAGACTGAACAGTTAGCCAAGATGACCAAAGTAGTACCAAGCTGTCCAGCAAATTTGTAGGAGTCAAGAACTTCTGAGGGTCCTGGGTTTTAAGCACTCCATCAACAACAAGATAGCTCCTATATTTGTATTTCAATAACTTTGTGCTTTGAGGTTTTAAGGTACTCTCCAGGTGTATGTGGGGTGGGGGGTAGATTTTGGTGAGTATGTATGTACGGAACAGAGAGCACACCTGAGTTGGGGAAGAATTATTATGTTTTTAACTAAAGACTTTAAGCTGGAATTTATTCTTCTTGATGACAATTCTCTCATTCAATCCCTGTTAGTAGGAGGATATTTTGGGGACTCGTGTTATATCTTCTTGGTATATATAAAATCAGCTAATTGCTGGCAATAAATGGTTTTTGTTTGGCAGATGGTAACTGCTTAATTGTTATAGGAGGGACACATAGGATAGGTACTCATGATAACTAGTACTAAATTTTTCAGTTACTCAGGGATAGCCCTAGAGTCCCCAAAAGAAAAATAATCACCTGGTCTTTTTTGAATCTATGTGCCAGTCTTTGTGGTGATTATAAAGGGTTCTAGGCCTTAAAGATTCCCAGAGAAGAGCAAATAAATATTACCATATAGATTCCCTGTAAAGATGTTGAGGAATTTATTCAACTGTGGATACCAACTCAGCATTCTACATATATTTCATTTCCTCATAGAATGGTTATATTTATCAAGATGTTGAGCTCGTCTGAGAAATTAAAAGTACATTTAATTTTTCTTAACAAAGAGATTTGCTTGACTCTATTACTGACCTTCCATTCCAACATTGGTACTATTCCATAACTACAAACCAACATATTCTTGCCAAGAAAATGTTCAGTCCTAGTAGATGTTCAAAAATAATCTATAATATACTCTCTTGCTGGAATCAGTATTTTTCCTCTTTTAAGTTCATGTTTGTGTTGTTTAAATAATGCAAAAGAATATGAGAATAAACATGTGCTCGATTCATATTTTATTCACCATTCATGCAAAAATAGCAGTGTCTATTATACATGGAATATATCTTTCATAGGATATTAAATACCTTCTTCCTTGTATCAAAGTGTGATATAGGAAATGAAACAGTGAAAACCAAAGTTATTCTAAATTCATCCTGGTATGTGTACCCTAACTTACATTCCCAATAATATAAAGAGAAAGAAAAAAATTCTTATAAAATACAAAAATTCCATCAAGTTTCTTGCTGTGGAATTGTATATACCTAAAAGCTATTCACCTGGTAATTGCTAAATTAAACTAAGGTAGATAAAGCAGAGAATCTAGAATAAAAATTTCATGGGGATAGGCAAAACCCTTCCCATTTTATTTAGTTGGTTTACCTTATGTTTGGTTTTAGATGGATTTTTCTCCATAATTTGAAAATATGAGAAGATTCCCTACTGATTTCTCTTCCTGTGAAAAAGTAAAGGCTGACATATGTAAGTGCAATTTTGCCTGGGCCTAAATTTAGCTCCATTTCTTCTGTATAGAGACAGATCAGTTTTCACCTGGTCAGTGTTTGTTTTTTTCCTGTATTATAGTTAAAAGAAATTGTTTTGACCATCATATCTGTAAAATCCCCCATCAGGTGCCTGAATTTGAAACTTTGCCAGTTTTCTCACTGAGCATGCACAAGCACACCTGGCAATTTCAGCCTTAAGCTACAAGTTAATCACCTACATTAAGCATTCATAGATCACCTTTTGACATCCCACCAGCCTTTTCCTAATGTCTTGGCTTCTGTATCCCTCTTTACAGGAATGGCATATTTTCTGAAATAATTAATAATTCTCTTAGATGACCATTATATTTTTTTCATCATGGCCCATAAGATAATTTATTTATTTACTATATAAGATAGATATATTTCTTACAGTTAAATGGAAACTTTCATTTAATTTGGACAAATTTAGTCAACACTTGTTGGTCTGAGTTTTCAATTTCCCTTATCTTCTGCATACTTTTTCTCTTTTTTCCCAAGAAATACAGATATACTCAAAAAGTTATTTTCTATCCAACATATAGTTTCAAAGTCAAGGAATAGAGGAAATATAATCATTTCACACCATCAAAATGATCTGTTCTTTAAATCTCTTGTTGATCATTTATGCAAAACCTGATGGGCTGGGCTCAGGACATTTTAATCTGTGCCTGAGTCAGGCACAATGCTAGGTACCTTCACCAGATTTCCCATATTCTTCCCCATCCTGAGCTTCATATTTATATCCAAAGTCTAAGAGAACCAACTGCAAAATACTTTCTGATCCTTTTAATAGGCTCATCAATACAGATGTTCTTTAGGATTGTATCTTCCTTAACTATTCATCTCCACAATCTCATCATTTTTTGTCAACATATGTTCTGGAGTGGGGAGGGGGATTAAGGATGGAGGGAAGGCTATGATCTTAATTCAAATGGTCATTCAGATAGAGTATATTAGAATTTAGAATTAGAAATTGGAATTTTCAGTGTTTTTATTGATAACAAATACTAACAATATTTTACTGGCTAAATATTAAAACAGATTTTTGTGTGTAGATTTTTCCGGTCATGGAAGAATGAATGTGAAATTTGTTCCACTGATTGATTTTGAGAGTTTTGATGATTCTGTCTTACAATTGATAATAGTAGACTTCATTCCTAGATATTTCATTTTATGCCATGAGATTTGAGACATTTTTTTCCTTCTAAAGCATTTTATTAATTTTTTGACACTATATTGATGTAGTCCAATTAAGAATAATGAACATTTCCCTGATTATTTAAGCCTTTCTTTGTTTCTGTAAAAATATTTCTCACATGTATTTAATTTTAATTTAGATAGTCTTTTTTTAGTCAGTGATTCTATGTCCTAACTTTTGTTCATATTAATGAAAGGCTCTTCTGTGAATATAGTTTTTATATTTTTAAAAAAGAAGAAGAGTTATATCTAGCTTAAAATATCTTCAGGAGCTACCGTTATAATCATGTAAAACTGTTTTTTAATGTTTGGAGTCATGACAATTTATTTTCTCATTGAATAACCATTCATAAAATTGAATTTCATCAGGGTGAATACATTTTTGTAGTATCCTTTCCTCTTTTCAGAGAGAAACTTTTTATTTAAATGTTTGATTAGTGAGAATATCCTATAGTTCTTTTTCTATGCAGTGTTGCTAGTTAACCTAGAACTATATTTAATTCACAAAAGGTAGATGGAGTGTCTTTTTCCTCAATGTTGTTTCTATTCTCTTGCATATTAAGTTTTCTTCCTTATAATTCTCTTTATTTACTCATGTGGATTGTGAAGTCACATTGCTTATATAAATGGTAAATTTGATTTTCCCTTCTCACTCTTTTTTGATAAAATTAGCTGATGGTTTATTGATTTTGTGTCTCTTAAAATTACTTGTTTTATCATTTTAATCATTATTTTATTTTCAATTTTATCCATCTTCCCAATTTCTCTAGTTCTTCTTTTGGCATTAGAATTAATAACTTCTGCAATTCCTTTTGCTCTAGATCTATGCTCCTATGACATCTTTGACACTTATGACTAGAATAAAAATGTGCCTGGAATGTTGCAAGAGGCACGACTTACAAATGAACAGTATTCATATTTCCCTGATAGTCATGTACACTAAAAATTCTAAAAGAAGCCTATCAGTCAGATGAATAGATAATGAATGAAAGAGTTATGTAAAAGCATGGAAAATGCTATAGAAATGGAAAAGCATAAATAGATTAGATCCTCCATTGCTTGAGTCTTCTTTTATCTATGAGATTGTAGGTTCATTATGTCATTGAATATTTGTGAGATACCAGCTATATGTGTACTTGTTTTTAAGCTGTCCTGAATTTGTGGGAGATGTAGATTAAAATAGAATAATTTTCCTTCTGCCCTTTAGAGCCTTTAATTGAGGTAACATCGAATCTGTCTAGAAACTGACTAATAACAAAACAGCATTACAATTCAGATCTAAATTTTAATGTACAAGCTATAAGTGCATTTTCAGTAGAAAGGAAGATCAAAGCTGGGGAAATCAGGGGAAGCTTCATGTAAGTTCACTACATATTTGAATTGATTTTGACTAGGTATATTATATACTTCATATTAATGCAATGTAAGAGGAAATATGTCACATAATTTTACAAACCTCTTAATATTTACCTAGTAAAAGACTGTCAGTAGCTGATATCAATAAAGACATGATACATCCTTTATGATAGTAAACCAATTGTAAGGTGGAATATATATGGATATTAAGTGATAAGATGCCAAACTGCACACCTATAAATTGAAAAGCAATTTTATCTGTTTGACATAATAGAGTGTCAAAACATTCTAATTCTTTTTCATTGTCTTAAATAAAGGGTGGTTAAGCTTTGGGTAGAAATTTCGATTCTTTAGCTTTAATCTTTAGCATCCTTCCACAAATACATATATGCCCCTTGCTCCTACCTGCCTCCCTCCCCATGAATGAGAAGAAAACAAATCAAATCAGAGCATTGTTTTGAAAACATTCTTTTGCAACCTATCATTATCTCTCTCATTTTCCTTCAAGACTAAGGATTAAAACACCGATTTTTTCCCATTTGAAAAGATACTTTAAAAATGTAAAAGTATTTTTAAAATTGTATTTTACATAATGTGACACATAAATTGCACACTGCTGAAGGAATTGTCTGTCTCCCTGAATGAAACCATTTTAATCTCAAGAGTTTTATTATCTGTTAAAATCTATTTAAACATAGGCATTCAATTTTACATGACTTGACATTTATGGGGAAGCTATTTTATAGCAGCAGGATTCTGAATAGACAAGATCACAACAAATATTCATGATTATATGACACACAGGATTGAAAAATATGGGGAAAGCATTATCTAAATATTCAGAGCTATTCACATACATATCAACATTTTTTGCATGGGTCAGAGCCCTACTAAACTATATTTGGCTTTGGAAGTACAATTATGTAATATAATCTTGAAAATGTAGGCAATATAGATAAAAATAGGCGGGTCATTCTGACCTAAGTATAATTAAAACATTTGTATTGCTACTAAGGTATAGACTCACAGATTTTAAGTTTAACATTTTTAAAGTTGGCACTTAAAGACTTTTTAAAAAGGAAAATATAGCTAGTTTTACTTGTGCAGAAAGATACTGGAACCTATTTTCATGGCATGTCTTAGAGTATTCATGAAGCTATGAGCCATCTCAGCTTCTGCTTAAATTTTAGGTGTAAAATTCATAGGAAAAAATAACTAATGTACCCTGGCTACCAGAAGCTAAAAATATGGTTCTCCTGCACTCTTTTGGCTGTGCAATGTGAGTACATTTTTATAGCAGTTGATCTACTTGGCAGTTTCACTTAGGGTTAAAAGGAACTAGGAAAATGAACTTCACACCTAGAATTTTATAGCATTCAAGGTCTTATATTTCTAATGTATAACGATGTGAATGGGGACTTTTATGAACAAGTCAGGAAACAAATCATTGCAAGATTTTAAATTACACAGAACATTCTGCATGAAACTTCTATCCATCAATGAGCCACTGAAAAATGAGGTAATTACCTACAATAATTTGCATGTTAAGAGCTAATACAATATTACAAAGTAAAGTCCAGTTGTGAAAGCAATGCATAATTTCCTGATTAATGTTTCATACACAATATTCTTCCATGCTCTGTCAGATGCTAAATAACAATATGGCCAATCAATCTGAGAAACACACACACATAGAGGCACACACAACAAAACCCAGTATACGTCAGATATGAAATTAGCTCAGCCTCAATAGAACATAGCTCAAAATAAACTAATTTCAGAATTATTACATTACCTAGCATATTGTGGATTGTTCTTTTAAAAGGCAATGCATTCCAGGTATTATTGGTCTCATTCTTTATTTTCTGGTAACTAAAAATTAATGTATGAACATAAGAAGTTAATTTCTAATTTGTACAACTTGATCAACTTCAATATCAAATAAAGTCTATATTGAAATATTAAAGATGCAACATACTACTTTGGTAAAAGTTACAATTTAGGTGATGTCTTCAGTCAGGAAAACTGAGCATGTCAAAGAAGTGTTAGGACCAGATTCTCCAGAGAGAGATTACTAAATATTTTTTTGACAATGTAAAGTGGAAAGAATTCCTCAAGGAGTAGAATTCACCTGCACTGTCAGCTGAAGACAGGGTGTCACAATAAACAAAAGGGAGGAAAGAGAAGAAATTCCAGAATAACAAATAAAAAGTAGTATAATAAGCAAGAATTCAACTGAATAGCATATTAGCAGCTTAAAATAGATTCTGCACCACTTTTATCTGGTATAAATGAGAAACTCTTGAGTTATAATACTATTTATTTCATTCATGTGAGATAGTAATCATTATTTCTTTAATTAAAATAAAAACCAACAGCTTTTTAGGAAAAAAAAAACTACTTTAATAAGAACAAATTAAAGAAAAAAATATGGTCCAGACAATGTTAATTGCAAAGCAATTCTAGGAAGTTCTTTTTAATTTTTACAAGGAATGATGAGATTTTTACCTAAAAGAGTAAAACATAATTTAATAATAAACTGACTATTCAGGAAGAAGATCGATTCAATAACTAATATTTATATACCATTTCAAGGTTTGCAACCATTTTCACCTCACATTGACACCTGAGATTGAGTAGTAGAAGTATTATTATCCCCATTTAACAGATAAGGAAACCTGTAGGACTAGATAATGACAAATCAATGGTAACTTGGCTATTAAATGTCAGAAGTGAGATTCTGTACTCTCCTGGTTTCAAGTCCAGAGCTCTACCCATTACAAGTCACTTTGAATCTTGGGCTATTTAAAAAGGAGGCAATTCATAGATAATGTATCATTTTGTTTTCAATAATATCAAAAAGAGAGAAATGTTTAATTATTTTAAAACAAAATAAAATCAATATTTGGATATGCTTCAGATTTCTTACTGACTGAGGAATCAATAATGTATCAAGTCTCACAACACAGTGAAGGCGACAATACCCTTATCAGAATTGAATCCATCACATTAGTCACCGTGAAGAAAGCTTATGAAATTTTATTTATTCTTTATCTTAGAATAGTCCCTTTGAAAATGAAAATAATCATAAGAACCAGAACTTGGAGAAAACTTCAATTTCATTCAGTCCAACCCTGCTCCATTTTACAGACATGGAAACTGATGCTGACAGTGATAATTTGGTTATGTTTGATGCCATTAGAAACTGACTAGAGAATATAATTGTGGAGGAAACCTAAGGCAATCATGTACACAGGCAGAGGTAATTCCTTGGACTACCATTAGTGATTACAGCCACATATATGTCCTGAGGTTAAAGCTTTTGATTATTCACTGATCATTTTGGTTACACACTGAAAAAAATTATATAATAGAAAAAAATAAATGGGGTGTATATTATATATATATATACACATTATATGTGTATAAATATACACAATTAAATATCACAATTATATGTATTGGATAAGAGAAAATATGAAGCTGCCATTAAATGATTAGTGGTGCAGTGGATAGAGCACTGGTCCTGGAGTCAGAAAGACATGAATTAAAATCTGGCATCTGACATAAACTAGATGTGTGACCATGGGCAAGTCGCTTAACCCTATTTGCCCTAGTTTCCTCATCTACAAAGGGTAATGGCAAGCTATTTCAGTATCTTTGCCAAGAAAACTCAAAATGGGTAACAGTATTGGATACAATGAATGAAAAACTGATTGATTAAGTATAGAATAACAAACTAATATAAATTTATCCTTTTTTTCTACTTCTTTTCATTTCCAGAGTGAAATTGTCTGCTCTCAAGAAACACAAGCAACATATCCATTTTACGATTATGTATCAACATATATAATGTCTTATTTTTCCTGTCTTATTAATGAATTATATTTCTTTATTCAGTATGATGTAGCCAGTTTAAGTTTAAGGAGCAAAAACTGAATATGGATGGGATCCTGTAGCTTATTTTCTCAATTCATTTTTTTAAGAAAAAAATCATGCCTTTATTTGCATCTTATCTCAATGTAGAAAACAAGTACATAAGCAATCATATTACATAAGAAGGTCAAGGAATAATGCATAAATGTAGTTATGCATGTATGTGTATGTGTTCACACATATTATTCCTATAAAATCAGTGATTTGTCACCAATAATCACTTAGGTGATATGCTAGTATTTGTATTTTAAAAACTGAATTCCTCCAAAGCTTGACATCTATTTTTTTTCCTTTCAAAAATAAAATATTATTTTTTGGTATCCCTTCTCCAATCCTTGATCTTACCAACATTAATTAATTATGGTTCCCCTTTTTAAGCATTAGTCTACAGATTATTGAATGAAATTGATGTCCTTCAAAACCAAACTGGAAAACATTTTATTTTCAAATTTAATACTTCCTCTCATAGATGAACTATACAAGAATACTTACATTTATTTATTTATTAGTTATTTGACCCGGAGCAAGTCACTTTACTCTTTGCCTTAGTTTCCTCATCTGTATACTGAGCTGGATAAAGAAATGGCAAACCACTCCATTATTTTTGCCAAGAAAACTCTAAATTTGGTCACAAAGTACAGTGTATGATGGAAATCCAAAAAAAAAATTCATTCATTTGTTCAATAATAATTAAGCCTGATTATGTACCATATGGTACTATTTTCTGAGATTAAAAAAGAAAGAAATAGGTTTTGCCTTTAAGCATCTTACTTTCAATTGGAGAGAAAGAATGTGTATTATAATAAAAAAAAAAACAACAAAATATACACATAGCAAATAGATGGGGGTTTTTTGAGGGGAAGAATGTGACTAGAAGTTGGGTAAGTAGGGGTAATGATGAGGTGAGGCCTTGCCCAAGAGGTAATACTTCAGAGTAGTTTTCATGGAAAATAAACATCTCAGAGGCAGAAGAAATTAAAGAGAGGAAATATACCAAATATTCAATGATGAAAGATGCAAAGACAGAAAAAGTAGGGAATGGAATGTTATGTACAAGGAATAGAAAATAAGACAGTATATCTCTCAATAACATGATGGCATAGAGACAACTTGAATGTCTTGATAATAATAAAGTAATATCTTGTTATAGGATGCTAAAAATTTAATTGACATTATTTTGCTACCATGAAAACAAAGAGAATAAGAGCTTATTTGGTGTCCTTAGTTAAGCCTCCAATATAGGAGTAAAATACTTATTACCTGACACATGGGCAAAGAATGAAACTTGTCATGCAAATAAAAAAAAATGCTTAAACGCTGGAAGGTATGTTTTGTTTGACTTTGCACATTTCTTTTTCTCCTCCTAAGAATAACCTATCCCCATATTGAAATAGTCCCAATAAGGGAAGATAATAAATTTGAAGAAGATAAAGCAGATCAATCCCTACTAGCATTTTTTAGGGAACAGACCTGACTTCTCTCCCCCAGGAGGTCGAGCTGTTTATGCAGACAGCAGACCAGTCCCTACTTAGCTTGGGAGTGAGAATTAGAAAGGGCAGGAAAGCAAAAGGAATTTCAGGACTATCAAAAAGGTCAGGATGGAAGCATGATAGCATATGGCTGACTAGGGGTAAGTGACTAAGTGCATGTGAAAATAAACAACCCTTAAATAACAGCCCCCACATAAATCTGAGTATTGCCCCACCCCCCATCACTGACCTCACATTCGTGTGTTAAGGTTTGTTTGTCAGATAAGAACCTATATGTGAAAGGAAATAGGTTTGTATCTTGTAACCTATATAATCTATCCTGTAATGTCAGTCTGATGCAGCTTCCACTAGGGGAGTCTGTCCCAGTTGGTAGATTCTTTATTTGTTCTTTTATTAACAAATCACAGTTCCAATAATTGAAATTCTAGGTGTTTGAATTCACTTTATGAAGTTCCCCACTTCAAAATGACCTAATTCAAAATTTACTTCCTCTAAATATTTTACCTGTCTGACTTGACCTTAATGGTCTCTTCTTTAATCTTTATTCTGTGCATATTCTAAAACATTCACTGAAGAAACAAAATGTCTCATTATGTCTACAAATAGATACTGATTCAGTAACATTAACGATCATTACATTTCAATTCAGAATAATGGGACAAAGTAAGAGAGGAAAAATATTTTTTTCTATATGCAATAGCTTATTAGTCTTTAGATTTATACTGACCAACCCAGTTTTGCATCCCAGTTTAGCCACTTGCTTAGCTTAGGGAATATTAATTAACCATGCAGCCTCACTATTTTCACATAAAAACAAAAACAAGCCTCTTACTACTTGTACTACCTATCCCCTATAGGTGCTTTAAAGATTCAAATGCAAGAAAATATACTTGTATAAAGGAATAGATAACAACAATTTCAAGAACTAATGTCAATATTATACATTAAGATATGTAAAATGTATAGTTCAACATTAATTTATCTTAACCTTACAATAACTCTGTAAAGTAAGTTCTGCAGACATTACTAGTTCATTTTTTAATATAAAGAGGCCCACAGAAATACTTATTTGTTAGGCAATGAAATTTTTTTAGAAACACTAGGCTATTAATAATCCAAAGAAGATTTCAGAGCCAAACTCTAAAATGTGACTCAAAAAATCTCACCCTTAGTCCCCTCTACCATGCTGCTTGTATTTGAAAAAGAAATGGTATAAATGTAATGCTTATCAGTTCTGCAGAGAATACAAAACTAGATTGTGCAACATTATTGAAATATTATTAGATATTTAAAAATATAATAATAAACCCCAAGTAAGCAAAAATGCCCTTAGGACATTCTGAATGTTAGAGAACTGAAGTATAAATTAATAGTTATTTTGAAAAAAAGAATAACAACATTGATCAACCTCTAGTTAACAAAATTTTTTGTTAAGAGTGAAATAAAAATAACACATTCAAAAATAACAAAGTAAAATAACAACATATGAGAAAAAGATATAAGAATTATATATTCAATTATATGTCAGCAAAAAAATGAGAAGTAAAAAGAAATTTAGGAATCTCTACAGAAATATAAAAGATCAAATTGAAAAAAATAACACAATGTTCATAAAAATACAGAAAAAATTAAAAAGTAAGTGAACAAAGAAAAAAACTTTTCAAAATGGATTTATAACTAAATCCTAACAAATCAGACAAGTCTAATGTAAATACTTATTAAACCCTGAGAAATAAAACATTTTTTCTAAACTCCTCTTATGAGACAAATAGTATCATAATAACTAAAATGCTAAAATGTGGAAGAATAAAATAAAGATAACGACAAACATATCTAACAAAATTCAATATGCTTATTGGATTTGGACTAATGATAAAATAATTCAACATTAAAAACAAAATAATAAAAAGAAGAAAAAATGATAAAAAGAGGGAAGGCTTAAAAAAAGAACACATATTTTAATGTAAATATAAAATAGAATTATATTTAATTAAAAAGCACTAGACATTTACCAACAAATACATGAGTAATGTACCTTCTTTCCATACTTTTGCAGCACCCCTTAATTTTCGTTCCTGTTTTATCTCTCATTATTAAGATACTAGTTTCTTAAGAGCAGGGATGGTCTTGCTTGATTGCATTTATGCCTCTACCAGTTAAGATAGTGTTAGCATATAGTACTTAACAAATGTTTTGTCAATTATCTGTCAATCACTCATATGTATATTTTTAGAGAAACCTTACATTCTTTTTCAAAATTGAGATTAGATATAACTTCAAGAGGCAGAAGGGCAGGAAAGGCTAACTACGGTTAAATAACATGCCCAGAGTCACAGAGTAGGAAGTGTCTGAGACCATATTTGAACCCAGGATCCCCTATTCCCATATCTGTCACTCTATCCACTGAGCCAACTAGCTATTTCTTCTACCAACCAATTTATCTGACAATGTTAGGGAAGACTTATTAATATGAAGCATGAAAAAAATAAAATTAAAAAGAGAAGGCATAAGTTATGTGTTTCTTATTGTATTTAGTATATTTATTAATGAAAGGATGAAAGCCTTAGCAAATCAGCAAAGAAACAACTTGAGAAAACCAATAGCTCCATTAAAGTAATGTTTTACAAAAGAAATTAATGAATATAAGAAATGAAAATAAATTCTTATTCAAAATAATTATAAGATGCTGATATATCTGGATATCATTCTATCAGTGCACTCTGAAGTTTTTTTTATACGTATACACATACAACACTCCTAAAGAATTACTGATTTAAATAACTGTAGTTATGTTCAGTGTTTATGTATATAGAATACATTAATGAAACAAAAATATCCCCAAAATGACCAAAATATTAAAAAAAAAGTTAAAAATGAAGAGGAAATAGCAATGTTATGCACCACATCATAAAAAGAAACAATGACATTATTTTATACAGGTTTAGGAAAAAAATAAAGAATAGGCAGTAAAAGGAAGCAAACAACAACAGAAATAACTTGATTATAGAAAGATATCATATTGATAGGGAAGAGCACAATAGAAACTGAGAAACAGACAACAAAGTCAAAACTACTACTTCCAAGACATCAAAGGGAAACATAAATTGATTTCAGCCACAAAAGAATTTCTGAAAAAGCTCAAAAAGAATTTTTAAAATCAAATAAGAGAATGAGATAAAATTGGATAAGAAATGAGAGTGATAGAAGAATTGGCAAAAGAGGCATAAAAATACTAAGGAAAGTAAAACTTTAAGTAACAAAGTAAACAAAAGTATAAAAGAGACACAAAAATCCACTACATGAAATAATTCTTTAAAAAAGCAGATTTGGCCAAGTGGAAAAAGAGATGCAAAAATCCAATGAAATGAAATTGACTAAAAAAATCCAATGAAATAGGAAACTCTAAAAAGTAAAATTGGCAAAATGAAAAAGAGTATACAAAAGAACTTACTACAGAAAATGACTCCTTAACACTTAAAACTTGGCAAGTGAGAGCAAATGACTCCATTAGACATAAAGAAATAAAACATAAAAAATGAAAATACAAAAAAAAAAAAGAAATATCTCATTGGAAAAATGACTGACTTGGAAAATAGATGCAAAAGAGATTACTTGAAAAGTATTAGACTTCCTCAAAGTCATGATGCCTCAACCCCCACCCTACAAAAAGAGAGCCTAGACATCATCATTCAAGAAATTATCAAAAAAAGTTATCTTGATAATCCATTAATCCATTACCCCCCCCAAAAAATCAAAATTGAGGAATCCATCAATACCTTCAGAAAGTAATCTTAAAATGAAAACTTCCAGTAATCTTATAGCCAAATTTCAAAGATTCCCAGGAAAAGAAAAATATCACAAGTAGCCAGAAAGAAATAACTCAAATAATGTTAAGCCATAGTCAAGATAACACACTATTTAACAATTCTACACTAAAGGATCTGAGGGTCTGGAGTATAATATCCCACATAACAAAGGATCTAGGAATACAACCAAGAAACAATTAGGAAGAAAAGCTGAGTAAAATTCTTCAGGAGAAAAAAAGACTATTCAATGTAATAAAGGAGTTTTAGGTATTCCTGATGAAAAATCAGAGCTAAATAGAAAATTTTACTTTCAAACACAAGACAAAGGACTTCATATCATCCTCAAAGGGTGATAGTTTAGTTTACTCATTGCCTATTTAAATTCTCTTAATTTATTTTTCTTCTATAATTGCTTACGCTGGAATTTCATGTACAACATTAAATGGTGATAATAGGCATCCTTGCTTTACTCCTGATCTTATTATCTTATTGGGAAGGTTTCTAACTTATCCCCATTACAGATAATACTTCCTGGTGGTTTTAAAATAAATACTACTTATTGTTTAAAGGAAAGGCCCTTTGGTACAGTGCTTCTAGAGTTTTTATTATGAATGGGCGTTGTATTTTATTGAATCTTTTTTTGCATACTCAAACACCCTTTTGCTCTCCCAGACCAGTTCAACTAAGCAGCTCTGAGGAGTTTTTACCTTCATTGTGCCTAAAATAGAAAGCATTTGTTTCCCCTCACTAGCTTAGCTTCTGCTAAAACCTTTTAGCTTCCCTCCATTTTTTTAAACTGGCTAAGAGGGGCATATTTAAGAATGGCATTTTAAATTATGCTGGCAATGAGGGAACAGCTTTCCACAATTTAATATGTAGAATTGCAAGCATGGCCTGCTCTATGAAAGAGCAGTGCATTATAGCTTTAGGATGCCTTTTCTTATTATCATTCATAGGTGTACTTCTTGGATACCTTGCAGTTTATGGCCTTAGTAATCTGGAGATTCAGAGGGGAGATTCATCTCCCCACACTCCCTTGCCATTTTGGTCTGCTCAGTGTAAAAATTTAAATAATATCTCTAATAATAAAACATTATATTTTATGAGATTTATTAAGGATCATTAGAAATCAAGGAATAAAGAAGATACAAAATGAAAAAAACAAAAACAAAAACAAACACGTGCCCATGGCTGATTAGCCCATTTAAAATCCCCATACTTAGCTTACCACTATACTTGCTACATCATTGCAAAAGGAAGAGAAGCAAGCATGGGAGGAGTTACTGCCAGTTAAATATCAATTGTGATCTCACCAATGTGGAGACTCAGGAGAGATTATAGGGAATTCTGGGAAATACCAAGGACTTCTGGGGATTGAAGTCTAGGGTTCAAAATCTCCATTTATACATATCCCTCTGTGATCCTATTGGGAAACCAGTTTCTCCAAAAGGATCATGGAAACATAATCAACTTAAAGATTGCAATAATTTGTGGATAAAAGGAAAAGAGAACAAAACCAATGATTTCTAAGCACATTGACAAAAAGCCGGTTAGGGGGCAGTCCTCTTCAACATAAGAGTATACATAAAATTAAACCCCACACGGTTCAAATCACCACATTTCAAAGTTCACTCTAGATCTTCTGGTGCAGCTTGTGGTCTGTGGAGGCATCTTCATGGTGTCTTCTCCAAACAGTTGACTTTCTGGATTCTGAGAGGTAGAATGTTTCTTTACCTAAAATTACTCTCAAAAGGAATTTAAACTTTGCAATTTAAAATAATAATAATTATACATTCCTCCCGAAGAGGGTGATTGCAAAACAAAGGGGTCACTTAGAGATGCATGGCTGAGTTATGAGGAATATGAATCAATTGGCAAGATAAATCAAAAATATCAAAAAAATCCAAATAAAAAATATGAAATATCTGGATGTGATATAGACTATCAAAGTCTTATGTTTAAAAATTCTAAGTAAAGGAAAAATCAATCTATAAGAGGTCCTTGAATCGGGGCCCAATTAAAATGATATAAGCATTTACCCAACCAGTAGCCAGGACTACAGAAAGTTGCCACACTATGAAAGACAGAAAAGGGATTAGATTATAGGAGCCAGGTAGGAGCCAAATTTGAGGTATTTGGTAGGACTTGGAAAAAGGAAGGCCTGCCTTTAACACATGTTAAACAGCCACAACCTCAAATCCCAAACATGTTCAAGTCCTCTTGTCATGGCTCAAAGTTTTTCAACAATCCTGTCAGGATTGTTTGGTCTCTCTTTGATCTTGTGCTCATTTGGCACTATGCAGTGGCTCTTTTTTGTATTATCTTGTCCTGGAATCAGACAGAATCATTAAGCAAAGTCCCATAAATTTCTATTAAACAGTTAGTGACATCATTTTTATAGTCTCAAGCTTTTGGGGTATGTATTGACATTATAGCAAATGAATTTTAAACTTATATTACTGCAAAGTCAAAAAAGTTAAAGAAAATATTAATACATGCTTCAAATATAGAAAGGAGAGAAAAATTAAAAACTGAAATAGATTATTGAACATGCAAGAAAAACATAATAATAAAGAGTTTTTAAAATAAAAAATATATATATCTTATAATCACTGACACACTGTGTCAGCTAAGGAAATGTAGAATACAAAATTTTCTCACCAAAAATGAGATCCATTTCCTCTTCATACCCGGCCATGATCCACTGTGAGTACAAGCAAATGATTTTCACAAAGTAACAGTTTTTTTTAATTAAGAAAAGTAGTACAATAAGTAATGCACATTCAAAAATATCAAAATCCCTAAAGTTATAATAGCCCATTTAATGACAATAGCAAACAAACCCACTATCATATTTAACATGTCTGCTGTATGACATATAAAGAAAATGGATACTTGTTACAAGGTTTTTAGGTGTAGTAATATTTCAACCTTGGCAAATATATTTTTAAACAAAGTAAAACTTATTTGGATCTAGAACATCATCAGGAAATCTAGACATCATTCTGATGAAAGGATAAAGTGAGCTGAAGAGTTATAAATGAGAGATGCTCCATTTTTGGGAGCCATCCAGGGGTACCATGCCCTGGGATAAACTTCCCAGCTTTTTGGAATGACTGTGATGTCCCATCCATTCATATTTTTATAAATGTGGGATGTGAGGATTATAATTGTATTTCACCTCAGCTACTAAAATGGACCTTACCTCCTGTATGAGGCAGGGGGGAAAATTATCAGTTGTTGAAAAAAAGTCATGTCTAAAGACCCCTCAAAATCAATTTGAGATATTTAGCTCATTAAATTTTCCAAAGACTGTTATACAATTGTAACCAGTTTTGATGAAGTCCATCCATCTTCTATGTGACAATTTACAAAGTCAAAATAGAAAAAAGGCTGCTTTTTATATGGACTTATTTATATTTGTTCAGTTATAGGGGAAAATCAACAGAATACAACACTAGTTAAAACATAGCATGTTAAAATGATTCAGTGTAACAGAATAGTATTGAATACATTAATATATGAACTTAAAACCAACAAAATTTAATCTTAAACCAAGCAATCAGCAAAATGCAATAAAATACAGAAACTTTTATAAAACATTGGAGTCTGAAAAGTCTTAAAAATATAACCTCCAGTCTCTTTAAAGTTCTTTGGTTTTTTTGTTGTTGTTTTTTGTTTGTTTGTTTTTTATCCATTGTGATTCCTTTTGTCAGTACTGTGGAATTTCCCACAGCAGAGAACATGGGTTTTAGGAATCTCAAATTAGGCAGGCCCAAATGGCAAAGAGTTGAAGGGAGATTAATTTCTCCCCTGAATCTCAGGTAAGATAAGTAAAAGGATCAGTGCATTCAAAAAATATCCTTTGAAAAAGGAAATGCACTGCTCTCTAATTGAATATGCCATGCTTGTAATCAACTTCTTGTTTAGAAAATTTTCTTGCTTCTCCTTGCTGACCCCCTTTCCCCAAGGTCCCTAGCCATGTGGAGGCTAATTATAGCCTAAGGAAAGGACACCCCAGTTTTTACCATTTGGTTTGTGATTCTGAAAACACAGGGGCAGCTACAAGCAGCCTGGGTCCTGGAGCTGGGCTTGGGGTCTAGGGTTGGATGAGTGATCTGGGTCAGGAAATGGGAGATCAGGAGTAGAGTTGCTGGGGCCTGAGGCTAGGGTCGGGGGTTGGGCTGGGGCAAGGCCAGGACTGGGTGAGAGATCTTGGTCAAGAATGTCAGGAGTGGATGTCTGAAGGCAGGAGTAGGCAGTAGAGTGGGTGGGGTGGGTGAAAAGCTTTGGCAGGAGAAACATGGCTTAAAAAAATACCTAGGCTATCTTAAAAAAAATTGAGAAGTTCTCATCCAACCTGTGGTTGCCATTACTGTAAAAATTAAATAATATCTCTAATAATAAAAATATTATATTTTATGAGGTTTATTAAGGATAATTAGAAAACAAGGAATAAAGAAGATACAAAATTAAAACAAACAAAACATGCCCATGGCTGATTAGCCCATTTAAAATCCCCACACTTAGCTTACCAGTATACTTGCTACATCATTGCAAAAGGAAGGGAAGAGAATTTGGCTAGTGGAATTGGAAGTAAAGAGCTCTTGAATTCAGTGCCTACATCCTGTCATATATATTGTATTTGCTGATTGTTAAGTTCTCATATTGATCTAATCTAATATCTTTTGTTACACTAAGTCACTTCTGCATTTTGGCCATTAACTATATGTTCTATTATACTGTTTTTACTTGTGCAATACTACTATCTTTATTTGTAATGTCCTATACCTGGACTAGAGATAATACCATTGTAAGAGTCCAAAGTATACTTGGACAAACCCTTTCCCAAGGAAAAACCATAGGTCCTTATAAATGCTGGGTTTGTCACTAGATACATTGAGGTCACATGTTGCCTTTGCTAATTGTCACATAGATGATGAATGTACTCCATCAAACTAGTAACAACCTGTATACAACCTTTGGAGAATTTAATGACTTAAGAATTTAAATTGATTTTTAAGGGGTCTTCAGAAGTGAATTTCAGGATATCTAGGAGCAACACTACCCCTGACTGATCATTTGCCTTCCTTTTAGTTATTTGTAACAAGAGGTAAAAGGTCCATTTAGTACCTGAAGTGAAGTGCTGTAGCACTATTATATTCCCCACCTCCACATTTATAAAAATGTAATGAATGAAACATAAATAGACAAGTCTTTTATGACTGCTATAATCTCATCTGGTATTTGGGAAGGTTTTCTTTTGGGGGGTTACCTCTGGATGGCTCTTGAGAGGGATCATTATGCAGGTATCCTAGTGTTTTCTGAATGATTTTTATAATTTTAACTCTTCATCTTACTCTTCCCTTCTATGAGAATTAACTATTTTCTTGGTGATATTTTAGACCCCAAACATTTGGGGTCTCAGCAGTACAGAGGATCGTATTTTTCTGGGATCCTACATCACAGTTTGGAATGATGGCAGTAATAAACTTTGTTAAAATATCTTAGCTAATGTTGTAACACTGCCTAGATCTAGAGAACTTGTGACAAGCATCCATGAGCTTCAAAAAAATTTTTAAATGTCACTTAACAAGTCATGTGAATCCTATATAATACCAGGTTTGTTTACTATTGTCATTACATGGGCTCTTGTGATTTAATAGATTTTGATACTTCTTTTAATGTGTATTAGCTGTTATACTACTGTTTAACAAAGCTGTTACTTAGTAAAAATCATTTGCACTCACACTGTGGATCATGGTCAAGTTAAGAAGGAAATGGATCTCATTTTTGGTGAGAAACCTTTATATTGTGCCTCTCCTTGGGGAAAAGAAAGCAGTGTGTCAGTGATTGTGAACTATATATTTTTGATTCTTATTTTAAAATGTTATTATTGTTCTTTGTTTTATGCATAATAGAGTATTTGAGTTTTCTTTCTTCTCTCATTTTTTTGTACTTGAAGCACATTACCAGTATTAATGGGTTTTTGATTTTTCACTAATATAAGTTTATAATATACATTAGCCCTAATATTAATGCATGCCCCAAAGCTTTAGAGTATGGAAAACTGCCACTGATTATTAAATATTATGGGACTTTGATTAATGATTGTATCTCATTCCAAGAAAAGGATCACAAAAGAGCCATTATACAGTGCCAAGAAGTACAAGGTCAAAGGAGACTGACCAATCCCAGTCAGACTGATGAGAATATGTGACAAGACAGAGGACTTGTTTAAGGTTCAAGGTTGCAGCTGTTTGACATACATCAGACACAGGTGTTCCCAGGTCCAAATTCCAACAAGTATGTACATTTGGCTACCATTGTGGCTCCCATATCCCTGAGAGGAAAGGTAAAATAAGACCAGGGAATGCTATTTCCCATTTTCTCTTTAAATTTAGTCCCTTTTCTGTCTTTCCTAAATGTGGCAATTTTCTATAGTCCTGGTTGTTGATAGGGTAAGTGCATATTGCCGCACTGGTATTACAGGCTTGTGAGACATAAATCACTTTATTAGGCCCTGATTTTAGGACCTGTTATGGGCTTCTTTTTGCTTACTCAGAATTTTTATATACTACTTAATTCTGATTTTTTTTCTTTTCTACTTTTTTATGGTTTTGACTTTCTTTTTAAAATTGATTCACATACCCCATAACTCAGCCACGTATCTGTAAAAATTAAATTATATCTCTAATAATAAAAATATTATATTTTATGAGGTTTATTAAGAATCATTACAAGTCAAGGAATAAAGAGGATACAAAATAAAAACCACATGCTCATGGCTGATTAGTCCATTTAAAATCTCTGTGCTTAGCTTACCATCATACTTGCTGCATCATTGCAAAAGAAGAGAGAACATGGGAGGCATTACTGCCAGTTAAATAACAATAATGTGATCTCACCAACATGGAGAGGTGGGAGAGATTATAGGCAATTCTGGGAAATACCAAGGACTTCTGGAGAATGAAGTCTAATGTTCAAAATCTCCATTTATACACATCTCAGGGTGGTCCATGTGTTTGTCAACATCCTCCTCAAGGAGGGTTGTATAATTATCATAAATTTCTAGTTTTATGAAATTTTTTTCTTGTTTGAGAATAATTTTAGGATAAGAAACTTGCTACCTCCCTAAATCCAGAAAGTGAACTGTTTGGAAAAGGTATCATGGAGATGCCTAGAGAAACCTCACACTGCACTGAAAGATCCAGCATGAACTTTGGGAAATAGTGAAATTAAAGTATGGGGAGTCGAACTAATTTATTTTGTATGTAAATTCTTATGCCAAAAGGAACTGTCCTTGAATTTTTTTTTTGGTCAATGTGCCTAGCAATCATGGGTTCCATTCTCTTTCTCTTTTGTTTTACTTTTATCCATAAATTATTGTAATTTCCCCTTAGAAATTGCAATATTGTATGTACCTCTAGTTATAGATCTTTAAAGATGTAAGTTGGCAATGTGCACTGTTTCCATGGAGAAATTAGGCATGTAAATCTGGAAGATTTCTACATGCTCATTTTCCATGGGAATCATGGGGGGGGTTGTGTAATTAATTTCTGTACCCTTGAACTAGAATTCCCAGTCCCCCACTTTCCCACTCATGTTATGACCATAAGGGTTAAAATTTATGGTTGGACTGGATATTTGAGAGTTGGTTGCCAGGGATTTAATTATTAAATCCCAATGAATTACTCAAGTCAGAATGGCTTTTGTGGTAGTTTATTTACAAATTGGGGGAAAAAATTAAGGAAATGAGAGAAAGAAAGAAAGAGAGATAGCTGCTCCAGCCTGGTCTGAACTAGGCAGGAATTCAGAGGCCCCAGCAAGGGGATGGGGGCAAGAGGATTAAATTTAACAAGGAGAATATAAATTTTGGTATAGCCCCACCTCTCACTCTCTTCTCTTTCTGCCACAAATTTGGTGGAGCAGACCTTTTAAACAAGTAGGAGAATTTGGTCATGTGGTCTTATTTTGTTAGATAATTATCTTTTTATTACTTACATCTATTGATATTAATAAACTTTATAAAATATAATACTTGGAGTATTGGACATTAATTTAAATTCTTCATTTTCTCATTGTCATTTTTTAAAAATGAAGTCAACAATTGTTTCAATGATTGTTTTTTGATCAATCCATTTTGGAGAATTAGATTAGTTTCCAATTAATTTTGAATTTGCCTTTCATTGTACACTTATTGATTAAAATTTTTATTGCTTTATAATCTGAAAAAGTTGCATTTATTGCTTCTGATTTTCTGAATTTGTTGTTAAAGTTTTTATGTGGTATTGTCAAATTTGGATGTGTACCATGTGCTACTGATAATAAGGTATATACCTTTTTATCCCTGTTCAATTTTCTCCATATGTGAATTAAATCTAACTTTTCTAGAATTTTATTCACTTCTTTTAATTCTTTCTTATTTATTTTTGGTTAGATTTTTCTAATTCTGATAGTGAAAGGTTAAGGTCCTCTACTAGTATAGCTTTACTATATATTTCCTCCTTTATTTCCTCTATTCATATAATGTAATTACTCTCCTTATTATGCATTTTAATCAGATTTATTCTTGCTTTCACTTTTTCTCAGATCATGATTACTATTACTTCATCTTGATTGGAAAACAAAACAAACACACAGAAAGTATAAAAGATAAATATGGATTGGATACAAATTCTGGAAGAGCTCTGAAAAGATTTGAAAAACCAATTAAGTGAGGCAGAGGAAAAGTGGGGAAGAGAAATGAAAGCAAAGCAAAAAGAAATGGGTCAAATGAAAAAGCTAACAGAGGAAGATCAGGCCTGAAAAATCAGAATTTATCATCTAGAAGCTAATGATTTCATGAGAAATCAAGGAATAGCAAAAGAATGAAAAAAAACAGAAGAAAATATGAAGTATTTCACTGAAAGAACTACTCAGCTGGAAAATAAATCCAGGAGAGACAATTTAAGAAAATTTAAGAATTATTGGACTACCTGAAAGCCATGGTAAACAACAACAACAACAACAAATGGCTAAATTCAAGAGCCCCTAAGCCTAGGAGAAAAATTACTGCAAGCAGACAGAAAGAAACCATTCAAATACCATGGAGCTATAATCAGGATCACATAGAACTTTGAGGCTTCAACATCAGAGAATCAGAAATCATGAAATATGATATTTAGGAAGGTGAAAAATTTAGGTTTACAACTCAGAGTCCCCTATCCAGCAAAACTGAGTATATGCTTTCAGGAGAAAAAAATGGATATTCAATAAGATAGATGATTTCCAAGCATTCCTGAGGAATAAGTCACACCTAAACAAAAAATCTGAAGTCCAAACATGAGACCCAAGAGATCATAAAAAGGTAAATAAGAAAGAGAAAATTTAAGGCGACTCATTAAAGTCAAAATGTTTTTATTTGTACATGGAATGAGGTTTTCTATAATTCTCAAAAATTACTCTCATGAGGAGAGTACATAAAATGAATATACATAGAAAGTGGGAGGGGAATTAAACTAATTATGATGATATGATATGTAAAAATATCAAGGGGTGAAAAAGAGGGCTGAACTGAGAGAAAATGGAAGAGAGAGTAGAAGGGGTGTGAAAAATGATTATGGGAAGGAGAAGATAAGGGTGGTGACAAGCAATGCTTAAACTTTACTCTCATCATAACTGGCTCAAGGGAAAAACAAATATACTCATTGGGGCTTAGAATTATATCTATAAAGAAGTAGAAGGGGAATAAGATAAGGCAAGAGGGAGGTAATTGCAGAGAGGGGGTGCAAAAAACTGGTCAGGAGGAATGGAGTTAAAGGAAATAGAGCAGGATCAAAGGGGGAAATAAGATGAGGGGTATACACAGTAATCATAACTGTGAATGTTAATAGGATGAATTCACCCATTAACTAGAAGCAGATAACTGAACAGATTAAAAAAAGAATCCTACTATATGTGATTTATAAGAAACACATTTGAGGCAAGGTGACATACACAGACTAAAGACAAAAGGCTGGAGCAGAATTTATTATGTATCATCTAAAGTAAAAAAAGCAGAAGTAGAAACATATGAGACAAAGCTAAAGTTAAAATTGATCTGATTAAGAGATAAGGAAAGAAATTAAATCTTGCTAAAAGTACTATAAACAATGAAGTACTATTAATACTTTATTCCAAAGACATAAAATAAAGGGGCAAAGGGATGACCTATTTGTACAAAAAAAAGTTTTATAACAGATTTTTTTTTGTAGTGATAAAAATTGAAAACTGAGGAGATACCCTTCATTTGGGGAATGATTACAGCAGTGGTTGTATATGATTGTGAATGAATACTATTTTGCTATAGAAAATGATGAGCAGTATATTCTCAGAAAATCCTAGAAACACTCATATGAACTGAAGCAAAATGAAATGAGGAAAGCCAGGAGAACATTATACATAGTAACACCAATATTGTAGGATGATCAATTCTGAATTACTTAACTATATTCAGCATTATAATTGTCTAGGACAATTCTGAGCTACTTATGATAAAAAAAATACTATTCACCCCCAGAGAAAGAACTAACGGTGTTACAAAGCTTACTTTTAAAATTTTGTTTTAGTTTCTGTTTTCTGTTACAACATGATTAATATGGAAACATATTTTACATGTAAAACCTAAATCAAATTACTTGCCTTCTCAAAGATTAAGGAGGTGATGAGAGTTTAGAACTAAAAAAAAGTTAAAAATAATGTTTCCTTGGTTATTTCTTTTATTTAGGTATATTTTGCATTAATTCATTTCCCAAAATTTTCTCCTATTTTTCTTCTTTTTAATATGTGCTTTATAAGTTATTAATCATGGGGTGGAAAGATGAAGAATAAAGAAAAGTACAATATAAAATATACCAATAAATGTATTAAATGTATTTTTAAAATATTAAGTTAAATGTGATTGAAATTATTATATTTCTAGTTGAAAACATTTGCACACATAAAATGTGTTTAAAATTTCTTGAAGAATTCAAAACTTGATGTTCAACTGTTTAATTAAAAATAATTGAAATTGTGTGTATAAAGATTTTTACTTTCTCTCTTTCTCTCTCTATTTCTCCTCTTTCTCTCTGGAATATGGCATCACTAGGTTTAGATTTGCTTTTCTGAACAGTTTATGAGATGTTATTTAACTTGTCTCTGACACCTAGAATAGGAACTACTGCCTAGCACCACATAGAAGAATTGTAAATCTTAACTGTCCCTTTCATCCTCCTTTTCTTCCTTCCTCTTTGTTCACTTTCCTTGTTTCTGTCTTGCTTTCCTCTTCCATGTCATCCCTTTTTTGGAAGACTCACTAATAGTGCTGGAAGTGTAATAGCCTGTCACAGGCCCAATCCCTGGCAACTCTCACCTTTAGGGTCTCAGAACTCCTAAAATCAAGTGATCTATTATCTTTAGCCTCCAAAGCAGCAGAAAATACAGAAACATGACCTTCCCAGGCTGTCCCCATTGTTTTCTTTAATTATTTAAAGGCTTTCCATCTATAGCTAAATCTGTGATTTATGCTTACAATTAGGAAATGGTTTGAATAAAATTAAGGCAACTTTCAAATTGTGACCCAATGTGCCTCCTTTGGATTACCAGGGACACAGATGACACTAGTTAAACAAGAATAGTTCCAGTCAAATCTCCAGGACAAGTTTCACAAGCAGAACAGGTTACCGTGGACTTATCAATCCCTCATGCTGTACAATATATTTATGCTTTCAACTTGTTCTCATTACTTCACAGCTGAATAGGATTATCCAAGGAAAATCAATCTACCTATATTATAGAGGAAGAATATGTCAATGATGAATGGTGTCAAAGAATATTTTTTTTACTGTCCTGGAACCTGGGGAGCAGGCTGTGAATAGCTCTTTCAAAAATTGCTGTCTCTACTGGAGTTGTCTATGACAGAACATGCATTCAGGGAACATGTTCGGTTCGGCTGATTGCATTGTTATAGGGAGAAGCACCCTGCCTGCTATAGCCAATGGACAGCAGGAAGAATGAGAATCACTTTTGAAAGATGTGATGTACTGGGAAAATTCCCCGCATTTCACATGTACCCTAAGAGGAGAAAAACACTGGGGATAAGTGGCCTCACTAAGACTTAAAACACCATTTTCCCCCAATTCTTTTTCAAGGGGATTTCCATCAAAAGTATATTCTAAAAATATATATGTTAGCAGAGTTCAGATGTTTGCAAATATTTGTTTTTCCTAGTAGAAGTAGAAAATATTTCTAATTCAATTAAAAAAAAAGGTTTTATGCCAATAAGAGAGGCATGATATTATAGTAGATAGATGGCCATAGAACAAAGAGGAAGACTTGAATTCAGATCCTGAATAATAGACTGACTAGCTGTAGGACCCTGGCAAAATCACTTTGCTTCTCAATGCTTCAGGGTGCTTTCTAAGATTCTAAATTATTGAACAGATGCCAATATGTCTCCTTGGTTAGAGTTCTCATAGTAGAAAGTTCCAATATATGCAAAAAAAAAAAAAAGAAAGCTTGTGTCCCTTCCCTGGGGAGGGGCAATTATTTTGTATGAGTCATTAAAAATAAGACTGTTGGAATTTTATGTAATACTGAGATAATTTTTGAAGGTATTATTAAGGAAATCAATGCAAGATGGATATGGCAATAAAATAATTATGTGTATATATATATATATATATATATATATATATATATATATATATCTTCCCCGAGAAGGCAATGCCAAGTATATGAAAAATTAGAACTTTGATTTTAGATGAATTTGGGAATAAAGTGGGAGTTACAATGATTGAGTATGTAGAAAACATGTCTTGGTGACTCATGTAAATACAATTAAATTAAGAAACATGTTTGGATTTTATGAACAATTTAAAAAGCATTCAATTATGCTCCATTTCTTCATTTTCCCATAAAACGAACACATTGTCAAACTAATGGACAGTTAGTTCCTCATCCTTATTTTTCATTTTTAAAACAGATATAGAATATGCCTTGGGATTCTTTAGAATATCTCACAAGAATTTAGAAAATATTTTTTCTAACCTTATGAAATGAAAACTGCTTCTGATTTAAAACCTGATGTGAAACATAATAAATTCTACATTTCCTTCAGAGATGCTGGGATACTTAATTTGTCATATTTCCCAGTACATTCTTTCTTTTGAGCAGTTATTAATTCAATTAAACAATAAGTAACAAAAATTAGGTGTCATATTTTAAAATTTTATTCACTTTTGTTCCCAGAATTCATCTTGTGGCACAAGGAGTATAATGATGAAAAATTGCTAATAGATTTTTTATACAAATATTTTTATAGAAACTTGCAGAAATTTTCTATAGAGTTCAAAGTGCTTTTGTAATTGTTATTCAATTTGATCCTCAAAACAACTTTTTATAGTAGGTGCTGGTGTTATTTTTGTTTTACAAATGAGGAAGTGTTGAGAGAGGTTTAATGAATTTCCAAGAGTTATACAGCTCAAGAAGTTTCTGAAACAGGATTTAGACTATCATCTTTTCAGCCCCAACTCCAGCACTGTTTTTTCACTGTCCTTCAATAAGTGAATTATGAAGAATTAATTATATATTTGTAAAGTGGAGTTCATTTTTATGACTAGACAAGTGCTTTTTCAAAGTACTGCTTTATGTGTATAAAGTACAAATATAAGAAAGGCATTCTAAATGTATCATATAAGAAATTTCTTCATAAAAATAAGTATTAAATAATTTTAGTTTAACTAAATTTATTTTGTAAAACTTGACATCCTTATTTCTGTTGTCTTAATGGATTTTCCAAAAACTAAAAAAATATAACACTAAAACAAATGACAAAGGTTAAATATTATATAATTGATTGATAAAATATTTTTCAAACTTCTTTTTCCTCTTCTATTATATTTCATGAGTCTTGGTGTGGTTTATTTGTTCTTATGTTGTAACAAAATATAAAGACACAGAATTAACTGTATTTTACAAATTAATTTATCAATGAAGCCCAGACTATCAAGTTGATTTCTAAGTTCTTTAAAAATGATGAGCAATAGAAGATAGAGTAATATTGTAGTAATGTTCCTATAAATTGAGATTAAAGTTTTATATTCTTGTAATAGATGGTAAAGAACAAACAATTAAATACTTGGAAACAGGAACATTTATAGGATTTTCATGAATCTATGTCTTTTATTTTCAGCCTTTTAATATTAAATTATTAAGTACAGGAAAGCAAAATGATAGTACAAGGACATTGGTTCAAATTTTGTTTTCTTTTCTAAATCCTATGTGAATTTTATCATGTTATTTTTTTTCTCCTTAAGTTCATTTTCTTATTTCTAAAATGAAAGCGTTTGACTAAATGATCTCTGAATTGAGTTCTTTCCATTAGAAATACTTGAAAAATTTTCTGTTCCATTACAGGTTATAGCCCCTACTCCTTTCTAGGAGTATTATACTCAACATTACAGGATAAGTTATTCATGGTTCTAACAATCTCTTTTGCCTTTTGGAATAAGTGTATTATCTTTGAGCACTTCTATTGTTCATAGTAGGGCTAGTTAGTTTATATATACTTCTAACTATAGTTGACTGTACTTGAATTCCTTTTGTTAAGGCTTGCATTGTATTTTTTTTTCTTTCACATGAGAGCTTTGGATTTTTGGCTTTTCAAAATTTACTGTTTGTAGATCTTTTCTTTTTTGAATTTCCTCTTACAAGGTAATCACAGGATTCTTTGAAACCTTACTTTGACTTCTTATTCCAATAGATTTGAGCACATTATTATTTATGTCTCTTGAAATTTAATATCTAGGCTAATGACAATTTCCTCTCCAATGTTATCATAGTTATTGACACTATTTTGTTACAAAATTAAAGCCTATCAAAATTTCCAGCCCTAAATAATCATAAACCATCAAAAAACAAATATATACCAAAATACCAGAAAGAAAAACATGTAGAAATTCTATACACAGAATGAATAAAGTACATACTAGTCAACTAATTAAAATCCCTGTAATTATAATTATACTCATACCAATATTAGTAATAAATAACTTTGTATAATACTAATTACATTTCATATACTGTGCTAAGTGCTTTATAATTATTATCTCATTCAATCTTCACAACAACCCTTAGAAGTAGGAGCTACTATTATCCACATTTTACAGATTAAAAAAAAAAAACTGAGACAGAGATAAAGTGACTTGCCTAGGCTGCCAGCAAAATTTGAACTCAGATTGTCCTGACTATAGTGTGAATGTTCTATTCAACTCTGGAAGCCCCCTTTTTTCATACAGAAGATCAATAAAATAAAATTAATAATTGTTCATGAGCAGGAACACTAAAATAAAAATGGGCAATATTACTTTAATTTATGGATATTGTGATACAAAAAGGGAACAAAGAGTATTTTATAGTTCCAGACAAATAGAAAAATGTATCTAGAACAATACAAAGTAAAACATTTCAAGAAAAAAATAAGTACAAATAAATTAGGTCTAATAGTACTAGATCTAAAATTATACCAATACATGGTTAAGATCATCTATAGTGGCTAAAATGTACAAATATAAATTTATCAATGGAGTGTATTAAATGAGACAAAAACCTGGAATCAAATACACATAGTTGCATATTAATTAAACCCAGGGACAGTGCACTGCTATTATTTAAAAGATTGGAGAACACTTTTTTTCATAAATTATTATTGAATCATCCAGAAAATATTTTTAGGCATCAAGGATTGAGTTGTTCCTTCTTGATAGTCACATTTTAGCTATTTATATATCTATCTTTAGGATGTTGTAGTTCTAATATATATATATATATATATATAGGCCAATCACAATGATTTTAAATTCAAGCAAAGACTGAATCATAGTCACACATCATTATCTTGGAATTCTTACCTCCTAAATTTAGCCAGAAGCCATCTTCATCAGGACATCTTTATTCCTATCTTTCTGGTTTGTGCTTCCCTTGAAATTAACTTTATTTAACTTGTATTGTTTTTCTTTATGTGTTTCTGCTAATGCTGCCTATGTAGTTGCCCCTAATAGAATGTAAACTCCTTAATGGTAAGGACCACTTTGCTTTTGTCTAGCACATGTGTCACATAAAAATACTAAAGTATGCTGACTGATAAGAATATAGAAATCCCCAAGTGCCAATTTTTAGTCTACTTAAAAAAAATTAAACTCTTACCTTCCTCCTTAAAATCAATATTGTGCATTGGTTCTAAGGCAGAAGAGTGGTAAGGGCTAGGCAATGGGCGTCAAGTGACTTGTTCAGACACACAGGTAGAAAGTGTCTGAGGCCAGGTTTGATCCCAGGACCTCAAGTCTCTGGGCCTGGCTCTCAAACCACTGAGCTACTCAGCTGCCTCCTAGTCTACTTCTTCCTTTTTTTTCTTTTTTCTCTTCTTCTTAATGTTAGGTACACCAATCAGTGTGGTACAGGTAGAAACTTTCTGGCATGAAATTATAATGTCCATGTCTTTCTAATCTTTTAAATAAGTTCTATGATAATGTATGATTGATAATGACATTTCAGTTTTTTTTTCCTATGTTAAGAGGAAAGTCCAAATTTTTAGCAATTTTTAATATGTTGTCCCATTCCTCCAAATTTTATCTACCATCAAGAAAAGGAAAAATTTTGTTAATTCAATAATTGTGTTAGTTACAATGATTCATTTCTAAATACTTTCCAACTCCATTTCTCTAGTGAATAGCAACATGGACGGACTTATAAAGAAGATGGGAATTCATTGAAGGTACAATCTGCTACCAAAGTAAAAAAAATTCTGTTTAAAATTAACTGGGGATTGAATTCTACATATTACTTCCACTAGTTCCTTGTTTTACTCTACTGAATAATCCTTGATAGATGATAATAGTGATAAAAGATGCAACATATTCATTCAAGAGCACATTTTACATTTTGCATTTTGCTAAATTTAAGCTTTTATGAAATTAGAGCTATTTCATGAAGAATTTTGGCAAATAGTGTCTAATGAGCAAAGGTTCTAGTTTCTTTGTATTCATAAATAATATTCAGAATTTATCATTTGCTAAACCACTGTCATTTCTCTGCATTTCACTTTTGGTTGCATCAATTGTCATTTAACTGCTCTAAATAATGTGTTCTCTTCCCTGTTGTATTAAGCTATTTCTATCAAGGCTAATGATTTTCTGATTTCCACATGCCAGTGGTTTTGGCAGTAATGAATGATACCTCTTTTTGCATGTTGCAAGTAGTTTAAATTATATTTTACATATCCATTTAAAGGACCATTAGTTAAGTTAATATCCTTTCTATTTGGTAGCATTAACCATTTTGGTAAAAGATATTCTAATTCAATATACTATAGTATTTCTTGTCTAAAAAAATGATTCCTCTATTTCCAGTTCTTGTATGAGTTATGAAGAAGGAATTCAGCTATTTTGTTAATAGTCAGGTTTGAAACCACAAAGACCTGGGTTTAAGTCAAGTCTCTAATACATAATCTTTATGATCTTGAATGAGTCACTGACACTCTCAATCAGCTTTCACAGACTTTAAGTTGCAGAAAGAGCACTAACCTGCTTTAATAGTAGTCTCCTCATCTGAGAGTTTTCCAATGAATTTACAAACACTGCTATTACCCCTATTTTAAAAACTAATTACAGTATAAAAGTACTTGGTGTACTTATATATTATAACACCAAATTATTTGTATTATTTTGTTTTTATTTTGACTCTAATTTATATTTGTATTTTCTGAATATCTCTCTTTTGTTTTTTTCTCTACTTTCTTAATAATACAGGGTATCTTTGCACTTGAAAGAGGAGAGCCTGGTATATTCCACTGTAATTATCTCATTAAACATCTTTTATTTTTAAGAATAAACTCAAAATGGTTAATGCTTTTTTAATATTTTTTATACATTGGAGGTATTACCTTATGGATTTTAATCATTGTGTCTTACTCAAATTTCAACTCCATGAGACTACAAATCTATAAGAAGATGTGAAATGTTATTAGACATACATTAACATAAAATATAATGTAAGTTTTGTTTACATGGGAAAAAAATAAACAAAAATGTTCTTGGAACTGGAATTGATTATATGTTCTTCTTTTTATCTTCATTTTGTTAAATCTTGCTGTCACTGCCAAAATTTTGTTTTTTGTGTTTAACACTTACTTTCCATCTTAGAATCAATATTATGTATTGGCTCCAAAGCAGAAGAAGAGCAGTAAAGATAGGCAGTGAGTGGCAATGCGACTTGGCCAGGGTCACATGGCTAGGAAATGTCAGGCCATTTTTGACCCTAGACCTTCCTGCCTCTGGGTCTGATTCTCAATTCACTATGCTTAGTTGCTACCCAAACATCTTGAAAAACTTACCTCTCTATCCATTTTCTCCACTTGTAATCCTGACCTCCCACAACCTTTTATAATGAAACTTCTACCCCTGCCATTCTCCTGAATGTATTCTTTTAAAAGTATTTAATGGTCTAATTACTAAACCAAACAGGCCCTTTTCAGTCTTCATCCTTCTTTCCTCTCTTATAATATATGCTTATGATATATTGACTAAAACCTATAAATGGATTCAAAGACAACATATATCCCAGTTTTCCTCTTCAACTAGAACTTAATGTGGATATTTTCTATGAATCTATCCATCTTTTCCCTTTTCTTTACTCTCATCATTGGGAACCTCATTCATCCTTTTTCTAATTGCCTACAAAAACTTTTACTTGACTATCCCACTGATACTGTGAATATATGATTATAGCTTTCACAGAAATTTGTATTATCTTTTGCATGTAGCAGGCCTTTATTAATTATTATATACCATTTCATCAGCAGTCATACTCTGGGGCAAATATGATTTTTGAAAGAAATTGCTTCATGTTGTGTCTATAAGGCTACATGAACAGAACATGATACTAGTTAATATGAAAGATACAAATTTCCTGCACTTTTGAGATATCAAAAGGACATTTAGCTGGAATTTTCTCGGCAGATTAAGATGAAATTTTGGTGATTATGAGAAATTAGAGAAAAATATTTTAGAATCATTTTAATGGAATGGAAATTAAAATTAAATTAAATCTGTAAATTGAATAATATTGCCAAGGAAGTCTCTCCCAAATTTGGCATTGATTACCTAGACCTCTCAAACAAGCCAATTTTTTATTGCACAAAACTTTGTGGTTTAGATACCAGTCTTATACACATACTTTCTTTAAGATCTTTGTCACCATAAACTATTCTCTGTCCCTCAAGCTGGATGAGTTTCTTTCATACATGGCCCAAATCTCTGTGTGTATTTTCATTTTAGTATGTGTATGTATGTTTTTATACTTGCTGCACCTCATGATAATTAATTCCAGCTTTGTACTATCTTCCCAAATACTAATTTTCTATGAAGTCACAAGCCAATCTTTCATTTACCCTGAGACCAAATAAATTAAGCAATGTCTCTTAAAATATAATAGGAACATTCAAATCATTTTAATACCAGAGACACAGTTATCAAAATCATCTCTCCACAACTAAAAAGATAAATGTCCAGGAAAAAGATCATTACCTTTACCATTGTCTTTATATGTATTACTATATTCATTTAATCTTCAAGAAATAAATTCTACGTTTATTCTTGACTCTTCCTTTTTTCTTCCCTTCTCACATACAATTTGTCACTATATCCTGTCTATTCTACCTCTACAAAATACATATACCAATAGTAGCAATGCCAATCACTTTCTTACTGATCTTTTTTTTCCTGTTCTCTTCACTGATTCAATCTATTCCTCACATTTTTGGTGCTTTAATCTTAGATATAAGGTTAATTGTGCCATCATTCCATTCAAAAACTTTCAGTGACTCCCATCTGACTTTCTAAGGAAACTCATATTCTCCTTCCTGTTGTTATTTAAGAGCCTTCAAATCCTTTTGCCTCTCACTTTACTTTTAGCTTCAAAAATTTCATTGTGACAACATTCTAGTTAATTTGTTCTACTATATATCTCTTAAACATAATCCCTGATTTTCCCCTTACTGTCCTTGCTAATGCTAATATATATGTATACATGTGTATATATATATATATGTCAGAATATCATGTCTTCTCTTTCTATCTGTTTATTTCATATTTATATTCTTTAAAACCAAACTCAGTTGCAATCTCCTGCATGAAGTCTTCTCTGATTTCCACTATGGATTTTGAAGTTCCTCCATTAGGCCTCCCTTTGTCTTTGTTTTTGCAACCAACTAGTGTATTTCTCACTTAAGCCTATTTACAACAACTTTTCTTTCTTCTTCACTATAATTTGCTTGAGGAATTAAAGGATTTTGTTCTCTTACGTTAACTGTTAGGGTGTTCTGCTCATTGTACTACTTTGCTAAATATTTGGTGTTGGGGGTACTAATGACAAAGCCACCTGGAAAAGAGACAATTTTGCTCTGATGAGAGCTTGGGTGCCAGAGGATTGTTATATGTGGTTTTATATATCATGCTGTTTTTGTTAGAGTCTTATAGTATCATCTGCTTCATTAATTTTACAGTCATATCTCCATATGGAAAAGCAGTTAAAGGTGATAATGAGAAAAGAAAAATAAAGAAAAATCAAACTATATGATGAAAAGTAAAAGATGATTCCCAGCTTTTTAGCCTCTGTGATTTGGACACTGATGCCACCCAAAACAGGGAAGTTTAGAATAGATACATATTTGAAGAAAGCATAAAGTAATTTTCAAAATTGGAAAGACTTGAGTAAGTTTATAGGCAGAAAAGGAACCATGTTAAAAAAAAACAGCAGCAACACATCAGTTAGGTTCCTGCTTTGTTCAAAGTTTTGGGGATAACTATAAGGGAAAAGAGCATAATGGTTTCCCTTAAGGGCCTTCCAATCAATAAAATGGATATAATTTTGATACGGATAATTATGATACAAAGTAAAACCTAAGTGGCAACTAGGTTGCACAGCAGATTAATTGCATCTTTCTGAATTCAAATGTGGCTTTAGACATTAACCAGCTGTGTGATTCTGTGTGTCATTTAACCCCGCTTGCCTCAGTATCCTAATTTATAAAGTGAGTTGGAGAAGGAAGTGGCAAATCACTCCAATTATTTCTGTCAAGAAAACTCTAATGACAGTCACAATGCATCAAACAAACTGGAAAATATAATAAGGGAAATGAGATGTAGACAATATACTTAAGGAAAGATGAAATTCTGAGGGAAGAAGAAATAACATGTACTTGGTGGAAGCAGAAAATACTTCACCATAAACGTGGAAGGCGAGCTAAGATAAGGCTGAAGAGTTTAAGAGATTAGTACAGTGACTGGAGGAGACAGAAAACCTGGTCACAAATTCTACTTGGTTATAACCTTGTCACAAGGTTTTGTGAATAATTTTTGTATAGGTCATCTAACTCTTCCAGCCTTTAGATCTTTCATCAGTAAAAGGAGGAATTTGTCCTAGATGGTATCTAAAGCCTTTTCTTGCCCCAAAATCTATAATATTGTGAAATGATAATAATTGTATTTTGATGGCTCATGTGTGTGTTTAGTGGGTCTGGTGAACCTGAATTTAGAAAGGTTTCTTAGCAGACTCTGTGAGAGGTCATCATATTCTGATCTAAGAAAATGGTATGCTGATAGGAGAGGAAGGGAAGTTAGTTCAATACCCTCCCTATGCAAAAAAATAATCCTCTGAAGAAACCTGTCTAATATGGATAGAAATGTTTTTCCAGAAGTAGGAAAGACTTACATTAATGTTGAAAAACATTCAGGACTACTCAAAGCTACCTGAATACCAAAATAATTGTAAAAATTATTTTTCTTAAACTAAGAAAAATGAAGTTTGTTAAGCCAGATTTATAAACCAACTTATCTATCAGCAGAATTTATCTATCTATAGATTTATCTATCAGCAGAATAGATATGTGTCTTCTTTCACAACATGGCATTATGGAAATATGTATTTCATGTATTTCATGATATGATATATAACCTATATCATACTATTTTCAATCTTACGGAGTGGGGAAGAAGAGGGAGAGAACATTTTATCATTTATTTTTTTCTCTTCTTTTTTCATTAATGAAGAAATTGATACCCAGAGAAGTTTCAAGACTGGCCCAACAAAAGCCATTTAGGTAGTGGGTTTCAGAGAATGAATTTGAACCATGATTCTCTTAATCTATATCAAATTGCATATTTTTTAAAAGCATGAAAATTGGGAAAAGAAAAATTTATTTAATAGGCTAGAAAAATTTGTTTTCCTTCCATTCTGATTTCCTTCTGTACCCTCTGGTGGAAATACGAATAAACTGAAAATATCAGAAGAATATTTTGAAGAAGGGGAGAAATAGACAATTTCTTGACTAATTTCCAAACTCTTGACTAAGAGCTAATTTGATTTGAGTTTAGTTTAGAGCTTTCAATCACTATAAAGGCAATGGTAAAAAAATTCTATATGTCTAATCATTTTGCCTAATGAACAGCACAAATTATGATAAATTATTTGGCTGTTAGACAGTTTTTGAGATTTTTTTTCAATGAGAGAACTACAGTATAATAAACGATTCAATACTTAACTCTTTTAAAATACCATGTAACTGAATATATATGAAGAAATAAGACTTGAAAGTTGGTAAATATATATAAGAGGAAAAGGAAGTGATAAAATTTTAAATAGGGAAAATGATAGTAAAAGTTAGAGGAAAAGAAGGAGAAAGAAAATGAGAGGAATGGGGAGAGAAATGGAAATATTAAAAGGAAGAAATAGAGGGAGTTAAGGAAGAATATATAGAAGAGAGGGAGGCATCAAGGAAGAAGGGTGAATAGGAAACAGAAAGGAAATGTTTCTGCAATATACTACAAAATTAAAACAGTTTGTTTCATTAGCATATGTTTCAAAAATGCAAAAGACTGTAATCTCCTTTTTCATCAAAATAAAAGAAACTAATATTATGACACCCAAAGATTATAATTGCTTAATTATTTGTACAATATGGCAAATTTGTATTTTGTACATATCAACAGAAATGCTATGTTGAATGCAAATGTTTTCAATATTTGGGCTTTGAACAAATGTGCATGAATTAAAAATATTTAGAAGCAGTTTTTTTTTTCATTTTTTTTCCTTTTTCTTTTTCCAATATGCTGAACAGTCACAGATCTGATGAAGGGAATAAATGACCTTCCATAAATTCCTATTCTTTTTTTGAAAACTTTATTCAATTAATTTAGAATATTTTTCATGGTTACCACAAATTCCTATTCTAATTCTTCATTATTGTGTTGGAGTAGCTTTGGATTTCTCAGTGGGTAAGTTCAAAAAGTACAATCTTGCTGGTTCTCTCACATTGTAAAGATTTTTAATATAGCCTCAGCAAAAATCTGAATCTACTTTCCAAAGAACCAGTTAATTATTGAGAGTCACTAAGGCAATAGTAGGTATAAATAATCTGAAACATATAAGAAACAAGGAATTTTAAAGAATTGCTGTGAATTATGTCATCAGAAAATAGAGGCAGCCAGGTTGTTGAGTAGATAGAACACTGGATCTGAAATAAAGAAGACCTAAATAAAAATAAATGTTCATAAATTTTCTAGCTAAATGATATTATGAAAGTTAATTTATCATTTATAAAAAGGTAAATAAAAATAACACCTATCTCCTGGGATTACTGTGAGGATAAAAAGTGATATTATTTGTAAATGTCTTTACAAACTTTAAAGTACTACATAAGAAGTAACTAATATTATTATTGTCATCAGAAGAATTTGTGATTACAAAAGAAGATGTTATGGTCGTATAATAAGAGTGAGAATTCACTACTACTTTGTCCCCATGCTCTTCTAATATCTTTACATCAGCAGAAAGGGAGGAAGGCCTCTAACTTGTTGGGTAGATCTCCTGGGTCCAATTTGTTGAAAGGCATGTACAAGAGTTGAAGAGAATGGACAAGCATGGGTGGGTACCAATCTGAATTACGAGAAGGAACATTCACATTAATTAAATTAGAGATTCCTCTGAGTATTTAAAGAGAGTTTAAATATGCCAAATAACAGTATTACTACTTGCTAATTTTGATACATAATAGGAATTTAAAACTATTAAAAGAAGGGAATTTCTTTGGAAAACTTTGGATTCTCATTAACATTTTATTATTATTGTAATAAGAACAGAATCACGCCTATAGTGAAAAATAATTTTCATATTTTTAAAAATTAATTCTCACATTTGTCAAACATTATTGTAGACAGAATAGTGCAATGTGTATATCTCAAGGGATAGAATTCTCTAGAAGTTCTACACCATTATCAATGTCATTCCTAAAACGAGGCATCCAGAACTAAAGAAAATATTTGAGATGCCATAAGATTAGGACAAAAATTAATGGAACTCTTACCTCCTCATTTTAGTTCTATTTGGAGGTCCTAAATTATTTTTATTCTTCCAGAGGATTGGAGTATGGGTATGATTAGGACATAACTGTTGATTTATACCTATTTTCCTTCTATGTGTTAGTTGTTGGGAAAGAGTGTGATAAAGAAGGTGAAATAGGAAATATACTCCTGTTTCAAGTAATAGGCATAATTAATTGCTCTGACTGCAAACTTAAAACTTAGAAATTATGAAATGTGAACTTAACATTAGAAACTGGGGTGATACAGAGGCAAAAATCCACAAAAATACTCAGAAAGGCTTTAGTTAGGGATAAAAAGTTTTAGTCTATAATCATATTATATGAATATTGGCTAACAGAGATTGTACAGTAGTCATATTATATGTTCTTTTAATTCATAAACAGAAAATATTCACAAAATTCATTCCAAAAGAAAATAGCTTCAATATTTGGTCAAATTTCCCTGCAAGCCAATCATTTCACTTAAATATAAACAAAGATGTATTTCCGTATATTGAGAGTTGCCAATTTCAAAATTAAATGGGGCCATTTTGGATACCTGCCAAAAAGACTCACTATATTATCTGAAAGTACTCTTTTAAGAGTAATTCATTTATAAGGTATTCTTACACTATGAATCTCCAAAATAGTCTTTCAGTAAGACTTTAGAATATTGGAGGGGAGGGGTGTCTATTTGCATGCAATTCTGTCTTAAAGGCAAAAAATTTTACTAGTGAGTTTTACACAGGCAAAATATGGAAAAGTATAAATTCAGAATTGGATAAGGACAAGCTAGCTATTAAATGCCAAGTTTATTTCTGATTTAATTTTAAATAAGGCATATTTGGCAAATATATATTACTATTATAATAAATTAGGATAAAATTCAAATTTCATTGAAACTTATTTTCCTAATATTTGTTATGAAATTTAAAGCAAAATTTCTCAGATGACACTGAAAAAGGATTTTTTTCATGATTGTTTTCCATTCAAGCAGCAGTTCATAAATTTTATATCATTCTTTCTGTCAAAACTTTTATGATTTTTCATATAATTCTAATTTTCACTTCAAAAAGGAAACCTAATATATATCTTTAAAACTAGTTAGATTTACAGTATATTTTTATTAAGGATCAAAATCGCTTATTCTATCATTTTTTACATTTTAAAAAGATAGTACCATTTTATCTTCTGCCATTTTATGAAATTTGATGTAAAATTTATTACAATATGGTTACTAGGTAATGCATTGGTTAGAATATAAATTTTGTAGAGAGGTAGTGCACTAGGAATAATGAAATTGATCTGAGTTCAAATCTGGTTTCAGAAATTTACTGGCTATGTCACACTAGGCAAGTCATTTAATCTCTCTTTGCTTTGGTTTCCTCATATGTAAAATGGAGCAGATTATAGCATTTATCTGCCAGGGTTATTGTAAGATAAAGTGGGATATTTGTAAAGTGCTTACAGTCTTTAATGCATTGATAGCTACATTAAAAATATATCAATCCGGACTTCCGGTTAAGATGGCGGCTTAGAGAAAGCTAAAGTTCAGATCTCCGGAAAACCCTTCCCGACCGATCTCAAACTATAAGCTCCTAAGGCGCCAAAATTCAAAACAATCAACAGCACAGACCCTGGGAACCCTCCTCCTGGACCTGGACCTGGATCAAAAGGTATGGCCCCACTCAAAAGCCAGAACCCGAGATCACTTGGACCTAAGGGGTAGGAGCGCAGAGTCCAAGGCTCCAGGAAGCCGCAGCCCGGCCCGGCTCAGAGAGCAGGGTCCTCGGAACAACAACCCTCAGGGCCTTCTATCCAAGTCCCAGTGAAAGTCACTGCCCTCGGAGCTCCCCTCGCAGAGAGCAGGGTCGAAACAACAACAACCCTCAGGGCCTTCTATCCCAGTCCCAGTGAAAGTCACTGCCCTCGGAGCTCCCCCCCGCAGACAGCAGGGTCGAAACAACAGCAACCCTCAGGGCGGGCAAGACAGCCTCACGGGCTGGATCCTGCTATCCAAGTCTCAGTGAAAGTCCCTGCCCTCGGAGCTCCAGGAAACCTCAGCCCATACCCCCTCAGGCCGACGAAACAGCCTCACGGCCAGCTATTCTGAAGTCAACTTCCGGAAAGCAACCCGACCCAGAGAGCCAGGGGAGAGTGTGGACTCCTGGTCCGACCCTTCCATTCCAGTTCCAGTGAGGCATATTCAGTTTAACCCAGGGAAAGCTCATAGAACCGAAAATCTGCCCAGTACTAAAGCCTCTGAACACCAGACAGAGATAAGAAAAGCTAATCCTCCACATTCAGAGATGGCAAACTCCACAGAAGCACAGAAGCCCCAAAATACCAAGAAAAATAAGAAGAAAGGGGCGACTTTGGACACATTCTATGGAGCCAAAATACAAAATACAGAGCAGATAGAAGATGATATACAAGAAAATTCTCCAAAACCTTCCAAAGGAAATGGAAACTCTCCACAAACCTATGAAGAATTTGAATCAGAAATGACCAAAAAGATGGAAGCCTTCTGGGAGGAAAAGTTGGAAATAATGCAAAAGAAATTCACGCATCTACAAAACCGGTATGATGAAACTGAAAAGGAAAACCAGGCTTTAAAGGCCAGAATCAGGCAGCTGGAAGACAACGATCATGTAAAAGAGCAAGAATTAATAAAGCAAAGCCAAAATACGAAGAAATTAGAAGAGAACATAAAATATTTCACCAACAAGATGACAGATCTGGAAAATAGAGGGAGAAGAGATGATTAAAGAATAATTGGACTCCCAGAAAAGCCAGAAATAAACACCAAACTGGACATGGTGATACAAGATATAATCAAAAGAAAATTGCCCAGAGATTCTAGAACAAGGGGGTAATACAGCCACTGACAGAGCTCACAGAACACCCTCTACACTAAACCCCCAAAAGACAACTCCCAGGAATGTAATTACCAAATTCCAAAGCTCTCAAACAAAAGAAAAAATCCTACAGGAAGCCAGAAAAAGACAATTTGGATATAAAGGAATGCCAATCAGGGTCACACAAGACCTTGCAAGTTCTACTCTGAATGATCGTAAGGCATGGAACATGATCTTCAGAAAGGCAAGAGAGCTGGGTCTCCAACCAAGAATCAGCTACCCAGCAAAACTGACTATATACTTCCAAGGGAAAGTATGGGCATTCAACAAAATAGAAGACTTCCAACTTTTTGCAAAGAAAAGACCAGAGCTCTATGGAAAGTTTGATACCGAAAATCAAAGAGCAAGGAATACCTGAAAAGGTAAATATTAAGGAAAGGGGAAAAATGTTATCTTCTTCTTTTACTCAAACTCTCTTCTATAAGGACTACATTTATATCAATCTATGTATACTAATATGTGGGGAAAATGTAATGTATAAATAGGGGGTAAAGAAAGACCAAATAGAATAATCGTTCTCACACAAAGATTCACATGGGAAGGGGAGGGGAAGAAAACTCCTATAAGAAGGAGAGGAAGGGGGGGGGGGTTACTTAAACCTCAATCTCAGGGAAATCAACTCTGAGAGGGAAAAACATCCAGATCCATTGGGATCTTGAACTCTATCTTACCCAACAAGGGTAGGGAGAAGGGAAAACCAAGGTGGGGAGGGGGAGAGGGAGAACAAAAAGGGAGGGAAAGAGAGGGGGGAGGGGGAGGGAATAAAAAGGGAGGGACTAAAAAGGGAAACATCAAGGGAGGGGACAAGGGGGACTGATTCAAAGTAAATCACTGGACTAAAAGGTAGAGCCGAAGAAGAAAAGGTTAGAATTAGGGAAGGCTATCAAAATGCCAGGGAGTCAACAAATGACAATCATAACTTTGAATGTGAATGGGATGAACTCACCCATAAAACGTAGACGAATAGCAGAATGGATTAGAATCCAAAACCCTACCATATGTTGTCTTCAAGAAACACACATGAGGCGGGTTGACACCCAAAAGGTCAGAATTAAAGGATGGAGTAAGACCTTCTGGGCCTCAACTGATAGAAAGAAGGCAGGAGTGGTAATCATGATATCTGATAAAGCCAATGCAAAAATAGACCTGATCAAAAGGGATAGGGAAGGTAATTATATTTTGTTAAAAGGGACTCTAGACAATGAGGAAATATCATTAATCAACATGTATGCACCAAATAATATAGCACCCAAATTTCTAATGGAGAAACTAGGAGAATTGAAGGAAGAAATAGACAATAAAACCATACTAGTGGGAGACTTAAACCAACCATTATCAAATTTAGATAAATCAAATCAAAAAATAAATAAGAAAGAGGTAAAAGAAGTGAATGAAATCTTAGAAAAATTAGAATTAATAGACATATGGAGAAAAATAAATAGGGATAAAAAGGAATACACCTTCTTCTCAGCACCACATGGCACATTCACAAAAATTGACCATACATTAGGTCACAGAAACATAGCACACAAATGCAGAAAAGCAGAAATAATGAATGCAGCATTCTCAGATCACAAGGCAATAAAAATAATGATTAGTAATTGTACATGGAAAACGAAATCTAAAACCAATTGGAAATTAAACAATATGATACTCCAAAACCGTTTAGTTAAAGAAGAAATCAAAGAAACAATTAATAATTTCATCGAGGAAAATAACAATGGCGAGACATCCTTTCAAACCTTTTGGGATGCAGCCAAAGTGGTAATCAGAGGTAAATTCATATCCCTGAATGCTTATATTAACAAACAAGGGAGAGCAGAGATCAATCAATTGGAAATGCAAATGAAAAAACTCGAAAGCGATCAAATTAAAACCCCCCAGCAGAAAACCAAACTAGAAATCCTAAAAATTAAGGGAGAAATTAATAAAATCGAAAGTGATAGAACTATTGACTTAATAAATAAGACAAGAAGCTGGTACTTTGAAAAAACAAACAAAATATACAAAGTACTGGTCAATCTAATTAAAAAAAGGAAGGAAGAAAAGCAAATTCACAGCATTAAAGATGAAAAGGGGGACAGCACTTCCGATGAAGATGAAATTAAGGCAATCATTAGAAATTACTTTGCCCAATTATATGGCAATAAATACACCAATTTAGGAGAAATGGATGAATATATACAAAAACACAAACTGCCTAGACTAACAGAAAAGGAAATAGAATTCTTAAATAATCCCATATCAGAAATTGAAATCCAACAAGCCATCAAAGAACTTCCTAAGAAAAAATCCCCAGGGCCTGATGGATTCACCTGTGAATTCTATCAAACATTCAGATAACAGTTAATCTCAATACTATACAAAATATTTGACATAATAAGCAAAGAGGGAGTTCTACCAAACTCCTTTTACGACACAAACATGGTACTGATTCCAAAACCAGGCAGGTCAAAAACAGAGAAAGAAAACTATAGGCCAATCTCCCTAATGAATATAGATGCAAAAATCTTAAATAGGATACTAGCAAAAAGACTCCAGCAAGTGATCAGAAGGATCATTCACCATGATCAAGTAGGATTCATACCACAGATGCAGGGCTGGTTCAACATTAGGAAAACCATCCACATAATTGACCACATCAACAAGCAAACCAACAAGAACCACATGATTATCTCAATAGATGCAGAAAAAGCCTTTGATAAAATACAACACCCATTCCTATTAAAAACACTAGAAAGCATAGGAATAGAAGGGTCATTCCTAAAAATAATAAACAGTATATATCTAAAACCAACAGCTAATATCATCTGCAACGGGGATAAACTAGATGCATTCCCAATAAGAACAGGAGTGAAACAAGGATGCCCATTATCACCTCTACTATTTGACATTGTACTAGAAACACTAGCAGTAGCAATTAGAGAAGATAAAGGAATTGAAGGCATCAAAATAGGCAAGGAGGAGACCAAGTTATCACTCTTTGCAGATGACATGATGGTCTACTTAAAGAATCCTAGAGATTCAACCAAATAGCTAATTGAAATAATCAACAACTTTAGCAAAGTTGCAGGATACAAAATAAACCCACATAAATCATCAGGTTTTCTATATATCTCCAACACAGCTCAGCAGCAAGAACTAGAAAGAGAAATCCCATTCAAAATCACCTTAGACAAAATAAAATACCTAGGAATCTACCTCCCAAGACAAACACAGGAACTATATGAACACAACTACAAAACACTCGCCACACAACTAAAACTAGACTTGAGCAAATGGAAAAACATTAACTGCTCATGGATAGGACTAGCCAATATAATAAAAATGACCATCCTACCCAAATTTATTTATCTATTTAGTGTCATACCCATTGAACTACCAAAATACTTCTTCACTGATTTAGAAAAAACCATAACAAAGTTCATTTGGAAGAACAAAAGATCAAGGATATCCAGGGAAATAATAAAAAAAAAACACATATGATGGGGGCCTTGCAGTCCCTGACCTAAAACTATATTACAAAGCAGCAGTCATCAAAACAATTTGGTACTGGCTAAGAAACAGAAAGGAAGATCAGTGGAATAGACTGGGGGAAAGCAACCTCAGCAAGACAGTATACAATAAACCCAAAGATCCCAGCTTTTGGGACAATAATCCTGTATTCGATAAAAACTGTTGGGAAAATTGGAAGACAGTGTGGGAGAGACTAGGAATAGATCAACACCTCACACTCTACACCAAGACAAATTCAAAATGGGTGAGTGACTTAAACATAAAGAAGGAAACCATAAGTAAATTGGATGAACACAGAATAGTATACATGTCAGACCTTTGGGAGGGGAAAGGCTTTAAAACCAAGCAAGATATAGAAAGAATCACAAAATGTAAAATAAATAATTTTGCCTACATCAAACTAAAAAGCTTTTGTACAAACAAAACCAATGTAACTAAAATCAGAAAGGAAACAACAAATTGGGAAAAAAATCTTCATAGAAAACTCTGACAAAGGTTTAATTACTCATATTTATAATGAGCTAAATCAATTGTACAAAAAATCAAGCCATTCTCCAATTGATAAATGGGCAAGGGAAATGGATAGGCAGTTCTCAGATAAAGAAATCAAAACTATTAACAAGCACATGAAAAGTGTTCTAAATCTCTTATAATCAGAGAGATGCAAATCAAAACAACTCTGAGGTATCACCTCACACCTAGCAGATTGGCTAACATAACAGCAAAGGAACGTAATGAATGCTGGAGGGGATGTGGCAAAGTAGGGACATTAATTCATTGCTGGTGGAGTTGTGAACTGATCCAACCATTCTGGAGGGCAATTTGGAACTATGCCCAAAGGGCGACAAAAGAATATCTACCCTTTGACCCAGCCATAGCACTGCTGGGTCTGTACCCCAAAGAGATAATGGACAAAAAGACTTGCACAAAAATATTCATAGATGAGCTCTTTGTGGTGGCCAAAAACTAGAAAACGAGGGGATCCCCATCAATTGGGGAATTGCTGAGCAAATTGTGGTATATGTTGGTGATGGAATACTATTGTGCTAAAAGGAATAATAAAGTGGAGGAGTTCCATGGAGACTGGAACAACCTCCAGGAAGTGATGCAGAGCGAGAGGAGCAGAACCAGGAACACATTGTACACAGAGACTAATACACTGTGGTATAATTGAACATAATGGACTTCTCCATTAGTGGCGATGTAATGTCCCTGAACTACTTGCAGGGATCCAGGAGAAAAAAACACCATTCATAAGCAAAGGATAAACTATGGGAGTGGAAACACCGAGGAAAAGCAACTGCCTGAATACAGAGGTTGAGGGGACATGACAGAGGATAGACTCTAAATGAACACTCTAATGCAAATACTATCAACAAAGCAATGGGTTCAAATCAAGAAAACATCTAATGCCCAGTGGACTTACGCGTTGGCTATGGGGGGTGGGGGGGAGGAAAAGAAAATGATCTATGTCTTTAACGAATAATGCTTGGAAATGATCAAATAAAATATATTTTTAAAAAAAAGAACATTAAAAAAAATCAATCCCAGGGATTCTTCTGTATTAGGGAATAACCAAGAGATTGAAAGATAAATTTCTTAATCATGCAGACTATTATTGATGATACTATTTGTTATTGCATCATAAAAAAATATAAGTTGATTCTCAACTCCTAAACTAGGAGTAAGGGAGGAATTTGGTTTTGTATTTTCTTCCACCCTTAAAACTATCTGTATCTTAGAATTTGTCATATTATTGATAGACATCTAAATATGTACCAGTAGTGTTATATGGTAACCAAAAAAATGCTCATTTGAATTTGTTTCATTGATGGAATGACTATTTCTGCTGAATAAGGAAGATGAAAGATCTATTCTACTCCATTCTGGTTAGATAATACCTGGAATCCAAGCTAGAATATTGAGTTAAATCAAATAAAAGGAAACGTAATAGAGACAAATATACATTCATTCAAAAATTGAACTTTATAAAATCATCATGGAAAACACATGGCTTGAAAAGCAATTTCTTTCAAAAAGATCAGATGTTCTTGGTGGCCTATAAGTTCCATCTTCATCGACAGAGTAATGTGGTGAACATAAAAACAACTAATATGGTCTTAGACAACATTAAGTGATGCATGCATAATATGTTGGAATAAGAAAATAATATTTGTTTTATTTTTTCTGTCAGATGGTATTTCAAACATTATTAAGTAATGATACTATATTTTAGGAAATGTATTGACAGGGTTAAGTGCATAAAGAGAAAAACTGTGAAGTTATGCTTTGAACATAAAACTTGAAATAAATAAGGCCAGATGGTAAACCTGGAGAATAAAAGACAGGCATGACTTGCCTTCACATATTTAAAGGACTCTCATGAAAGAAGAGGGATTGAACTTACTGTGATTATCTTCAGATGAAAGAACTAAAAGCAATAGGTGAGTTGAAGAAATCAATTTAGATGTGACATAAGGAAAAACCTCCCAACAATCAGAAGCATAAAGGTAAAAATAGGCTGCCTTCAAGAGTAGTGTTATAAAAAAAAATCTCAATGATTGCAGGTAGGGCATGTTGGAAAGTTGATTTTTTCCCCGCTTATACTATGCATTAGTTGACCAGGAAGGTCTCTGTTGACTCTGAGAATAGGAAATTCTGTAATTACTATATTAGGTTCTCAGTGTCACCATTTCAAAAGAATAATAAGTGGTTGGACCTCCACAGAAAGGTGACAAAGACAATGGAAGAACTGAAAACTACTGTTTTAAACGGTTATTAATGTTATTAATAAGAAGAAAGAAAAAAAGTCTAAGGACTGAGGAGTTGTAACCTCTGTCTTCAAATCATTTGAAAAAAAAACATTATGTGGAAAGATAATTTTTACCCTACTTTTCAAGGAATAGAAGTATGATATGATTCAAGTGATATGCAGACAAGTTTCAGCTAATTTTAAGGAAGACTTCCAAGCAGTTAGGGATGTCCCCAACCAGAAAGTGAGGTGCATAAGATGCAGTGGGATTCATAATTCTCACAGGGAGTTACAGAAGATGGATGAAGCATTATTATGGATTATTGCTCTATAGTTTTCCTTCTAAATAAAGATTAATAAAATAAAAATAAAACCTGGTGATGCCAGCAAGTCAGTCAACAAAGCATTTGTTAAATACCTACTATGTGCAAAGCACCTCCCTAAATGCTAGGGAGACAAAAAAGAGGCAAATGACAGTCTCTGCCCACAGGGAGCTCACAATTCAAAGGGAGGAGTTGACAACAAGAAAAAATATTTACAAACATGCTATGTATTAGATAATTAGCAAATAATTGAGATGCTAGAAAGAAGAGGAACTGGGAAAGGCTTACTGTAGAAAGTGGGATTTTAGTTGGCATAAAGGGAAATAAGCCATAGAAATCAATATGTACAGGTAAGGAGGGACAGCATGCCAAACAAAAAGGATAGCCAAAGATAATTCCTAGAATAAAGAGATAGAGTGTCTTGTTCATGGAACTGCAGGAAGGCTAGTGTAAATGGATTAATAAGATTCTATTACCTCCTAACTATCACTTCACCTCAACCCCAAAGAACAGGTAAGGGACTATAATTTCATTTCTATGCAATCTAGATCTTATTATAGAACTTTAAGAGGATTAAAACATTCATTAATTTCTTCCCTTATTTCCATATTCAATTTTGCTTTGAGCAGCAGGAACTGGATATTATTTATTTTTAGATTTTTAAATGTTTTATTGAAAATGAAACAATGATAATCAATAAAAAATAAACTTGACAAACAACTAGATTTACATTGATTACTTAAAATAGAGTATCACATATGTATTTTTTATATTTACTCCATGTCCTCAAAGAATTCTTTGTCTATTTTTCTGCAGTGTTCTGCTCATATATTTAAGAGTAATGCATATTGAATTAGTCTAATTCTGACATTTTTGGAGCATGATTTCACAAAGTCTTTACAAATTTCTTTGCATATTCCACTATATTAATATACCACAATTTATATAGATATTTCTTTCTTATTGGACATATGGGTTTCTTCTAATCTTTTTAAAAATCAAAATTATTATTTATTTTAACATACTTTTTAAAAATGGGTTCCAAATTCCCTCCCTCTTGTCCTTCTCTCTTCCATTGAGAAGTTAAGCAAGATGATATAAATTATGCTTAGGACAACATGTAAAACATAAGTCCATATCAACCATCTAGCATAAAAAATAAAGTGAAAAATTACATTTCAATTTAAGTCAGAACACATAACATCTCTCTGGATGTGGAAAGCATTTTTCATCATGAAAACTTTGGAAATGTCTTAGATCATTGCCTTATTCAGAGTACCTAAGGTATTCACAGTTTATCTTTGTTACAAAATTGCTATAACTAATGTCCTTGTTATACTTATTGTTTACTTCATTAAGCCTCAGTTCATATAAGACTTCCAAGTTCATTTGTCTGTTTTCTGAAAAATAGCCTGTTTATCTTTTCTTTTAGTAAAATACTTTTAAACAGTGTTCCAAGTAATGGACTTGTCCTCATATTTTAATTGTTTACCACCACAAAAACTTATCTATAAATATTTTGTGTACATGGAGACAATTTTCCTTTTCTTTGAGTTTTTTTAATCTATTCGTGGTGCGTCTGAGTCAAAGAATATGAAAAATTTAATTGTTCAAAATTGTTCTCCCAAATCTTTGAATCAGGGGCAGCTGGGTAGCTCAGTGGATTGAGAGCCAGTCCTAGAGACAGAGTTCCTAGATTCAAATCTGGCCTCAGACACTTCCCAGCTCTGTGACTCTGGGCAAGTCACTTAACTCCAACTGTCTAACCTTTACTACTCTTCTGCATGGAAACAATCCACAGTATTGATTCTATGGTGGAAAGTGAGGATTTAAAAAAAATGGTTGGATGAGTTCATAATTCTACCAATGGTGCATTAGCATCCCATTTCCCCCCACATTTCTCCAACATTTGTCTTTTTATTTTATTTTATTTTTTTGTATTAGCGAATTTGATAAATGTGAGGTGGTACTTCTGAATTATTTTAATTCACATCTTATTCTTATTTATTTTATAGCATTTTAATATATCTATAGATAGCTCTGACTTCTTCATTTGATAGCTTGTAAATAAGGTAATTTTCTGTTTCAGTTGCATATACACATAAGAAATTAGGCAATTGTCAGAGAAATTTGCTGTAAAAATTTTCCCAATTTCCTTCTAATCTTGAGTACATTGATTTTACTTATGAAAAAGTTTTTAACATAATCTAACTAAAATTATACTTTTTAGAGCAAAGTGCCAGCAAATTTTCATTATTAAAAGTTGCATCTCTGTATAATCTTTAAAAATAAAAGAATAAAAATCCATTTCATTTTCTGAAATCCTTTATACCTCTGTTCAATCATAAATTTTTTTCTTACCCATAGATCTCTCAGGAAGGTTTTTCTACACTCCCCTAATTGACTTGTGATATCATCCTTTATATTTAAATTTTGCAGTTATTTTGAACCTGGCAATCATGTGAGATATTGGATTGTAACTAGTTTCTGTTAAACTGTCTTCCAGTTTTCCAGATAATTTTTTGTCAAATAGTTGATTCTTGTCTCAAAAGGTTGGATCTCTGGATTTATCAAACACCAGACTACCATGTTCACTTACTATGCTTTATTGTGTACCTAATCTCTTCCACTGAAGAAATCATTATTTCTTAAATAATACATCCTTGGGGTTTTTGTGTATGTGCATTTAAAATTTTATTTAGAATATTTTTTCATGGTTATATCATTCATGATTTTTAGTTCCTCTCTTCCAGTTCATCATTCCTTTCAGCATAATAGTATCTGATCACCATCATATACCAGATCACCCTCTCATTTTCTAATTTTTTTCCACCACAAAGATCACAGCTATGAATATTTTTGTACAACTCTTTTTCCTTATTATCTCTTTGAGGTACAAACACAGCAGTGGTATGACTTGATCAAAGGGCAGGAATTCTTTTAAATTCCTTTGAATACAATTCCAAATTGACCTCCAGGAAAGTTGAACCAATTCACAACTCCAAAAGCAGTGTATTAGTATCCCAATTTTGCCATATTTCCTCCAACATTTATCATTTTCAATTTACTGCCATATTGGCCACTATGCTAGGTGTGAGGTGGTACCTTAGCATTGTTTTGATTTGCATTTCTCTAATCAGGAGAAATTTTAATACTTTTTCATGTGACTATTGATAATTTTGATTTTTTCATCTGAAAACTGCCTATTCATATCCCTTGACCATTTGTCAAAAGACCAACAATATTAATGTAATTAATGAAAAAAATATGAAAGAAAGATACCTAGCCCTACCAGACCTCAAAGTATTCACCAAACAATCTGATATTGGCTACAAAATTGAATAGTCGATCAATATAATTGGTGAAGTAATCAATAAAGAGTATTTAAGAACACAATATCAGTATTCAATAAACGCAAAGTTCCAAACTTTTGGGTGAAGAATTCAATATTTAACAAAAACTGCTAGAAAAACTGGAAAATAGTAAGGCAGAAACTAAGCATAGAACAGCATTTCACATCATACACCAATAAATTATTATTATCATAAACAGCTTAAGGGAATAAATTCTGACCAAAAAAGACATAGAGATCTCCATATCATACAAATTACTGAATCTGGAATTCTTTAGAATTAGTAAATTATAAGATATTTTTATGTGGCATCCTTCTTCACAAAAACGATTATATTATTTGTGGGAATCAACTCCATTTCCTTCAAACACACATAATCTATATAACAGAAGAATAAGGCAAAAAGAGAAAATTTAATCCTGTTAACATGTGGTGGATATCATTGCTAAAAAAGTTGATAATTTTGATTACATTAAATTTAAAAAGTTTCTTTCAAACATAACCAATGCAACCAAGACTTCAAAGGGGGAAAATAAATTTAAAAAATAAGTTTACAAGTATCTCTGACAATACAGAGAACTTAGTTAAATTAATAAAAATACAAAGCATTCCCAAATTGGTAAATGGTGTGTGTGTGTGTGTGTGTGTGTGTGTATGTAGCTAAGATGGCATAATAGTAGCAGAAGCCTTCTGAATCTCCTTCTAACTGATCATTACAAAGTATCTCAAAAAGACAGAAATCAAAATCAGAGAAGTAAAGAGTCTCTCCTTAAAGGTAGCAGCCTTAAAGGTAGGCAATATTTGGGGATTCCCACACTATAAGGGGGTGAAATGCACTCATCTAAGAGCAAGCTGTTAACCCCTCCCCCATACCACTGACTAGGCCAGAGTCAGAGTGAGGATCAGGCAATATCTAAATTCTTGGGGACTGGCTGAAAGCACCACAGACTTACCCCTGAGTGTAGTACAAGGCCTTGATGGTAAGATTTGAAAACTGAGGCTGAAGAGTGTGGAACATGAGCAGCAGAGCTCAGAGCTTGGGCAGAAACAAGGCTGGATACAGCCTAGGCAACAGGGGCTAGAAAGATAGCCTCAGGGCAAAATGCTTTAAAGCACTACACAAAGAAAATAACATTATTTGCTCTTTCTCTCAGGCTTCTGACTGGGAAGGGAAGATACTATCAAGGCAAAGAGCTGTGAGACAGAAGCAAAGAAAGCAACTAACACGTAGGAACCCCAGTCCACTTGTGACAAAAGGAATAAAAAGCAGCAAAAAATCCCTCATGACCCTGGATAATTTCTATGGAGAAAAAGAACAAACTATAGAAGCAACATTAGAGAGTGACAAACAGGCAAACACATCCAAACATCCCCCCACAAATTGAAATTGGCCACAAGTTTTTGAGGAACTCAAAAAGGAATTCAGGAACCAAGTAAGAAAAATAGTCAAAAATAGAAAGAAATGTGGGAAAATAAATGAAAGTAATGCAAAAAAGGAAATAAGCTTAAAAGACAAAATTGTTCATATGGAAAAAGAGGCACAGAAATCAAAGGAAGTAATTAGCAAATTGGAGACAAGAATTGACTTGCTGGAAACTATGAAAAGGATAGACCAAACCAAAATGGAAAATTAAAAGATCATAGCTGAAAATTGGGCTTTAAAGACTAGAATTGGGCAAATAGAAGCCAATGATCTCATGAGAAAGCAAAAAAATTAATAAAGCAAAATCAAAAGAATTAAAAAATAGAAGGAAACATGAAATATCTCATTGAAAATACAAATGACCTGAAAAACAGATCTAAGAGGGATAATTTAAGAATTATTGGTCTACCAGAAAACCTGGAACAAAATAAAAGCTTTGACATCATATTATAAGAAATTATCCAAGAAAATTGCCCTGATATTCTTGAACAAGAGGGCAAAACAGACTTTGAAAGAATCCATAGATCACTCCCTACATTAAGTCCCCAAAAGACAACCCCCAGGAATGTTGTACCCAATTGGTAAATGATCAAAAGGCGATTAACTGGTATTTTGTTGAGAAAGGAATTAAAAATAACTTTAGTGATATAGAAAAATGCTTCAAATTACTACTGATTCTAGAAATGCAAATTAAAACAACTCTGAGACACCATTCGACGTATCAATATCAGTTGGCTAATAGGAACACAAAGGGAAATGATAAATTTGTGGGGGAGGGATGTGAGAAAATTGAGGCACTAATACATTGTTGGTCAAACTGTGAACTAATACAATAATTATAAGGCATATCTTGGGACCATGCCCAAAGAACCATCATATTGTGCATACCCTTTGACCCAGCAATACCCCTAGGGGTCTGTATCCCAAAAAGACCAGAGATAAGGTAAAAGGACCTACTTGTACAAAAATATTTTGTTATGTCTTTTTGTAGTGACAAAGTATTGAAAACAGAGGTGGTATCCATCAATTGAGGAATGGTTAAAAATCTTGTGGTATATATGTAAAGTATGTATATAAAATATGTGGTATAATGTAAAGAAATAGTATTTCACCATTAGACATGACAAACATGTTTAGCCCCCAAAACCTGGAAAGACTTAAATGAACTGATCCAAAGTGAAGTGAACAGAACCGAAAGAATAATGTATAAAGTAAAAGAAATGCATGATGATCTCCTATAAAGTACTAAATTAGAATCAGCAAAGCAAGTTTCCAAGCTATCTATGTGATACTCATGATAAAAAATATTGTTCATAGCCAAGGAGGATTTTAGAGTTTGATTGGAGATCAACATATGCCATGTTCCACTTTATTTCCTTTGTGAGTCTTTCATTGTATAAGTGATGTATGTTTTCTGACACAGCATGATCAATATGGAAAAATGAAAGCACTGTTATAAAATATATCAGACTATTTGCTGTCTGGTGGTTGGGAGGGAAAGAATCTGAATTCTAAAATGTCAGAAGTTCATTGTTAAAAATTATTCCCATATGTACCTTTTTAAAAAAGCAAAGGAGGGGGAAAAAAGAAAGGAAGTCAGTGAAGTAGAACTGAAATGACTGAGTTGAAACTGAATATATTTACAACTAAACTGAGAGTTGAATATTTATCTATTGATTCTTAGTAGCCAAATCGAAGTGGCAAAATTGCTTGTATTTTGTCCCGTCTGTGTACAGAGTTCAACCTCTTCTTCTTTTTTTCCCTAAATAAACATAGAGAGTCATATTTTTTACTGGGTATGACAGAGCTAATACATTTATGTCCATTTACAATAAAATCACCCCCAGGCAACATGTGGGATTTTGTTTGTATGTATTTGGTTTGTTTGTTCTTGTGGAAATCCCCTTTTATTGTGACAGTTTTGCTAATATTCAAAATGTACTTAAGAAGAAGATTGGTCTTTTATACCACAGCCTCTGTAAATCAGGTACACAAACCAAGAGATGCCAGCTGCAATCTTGTTAAAGCTCCAAATGTTCAAGTAGTCATATTTTATTCCCAGAATTAATTTTTTATTGAAATGTTTGAAGAGAAATTGCTCCAAGAGAATAGATAAAATAAAAAAAAAACTAATTTTGTAGGAAAATGTCTAAATTGAATGTCATAATTGATGATTATCAAAATGAGCAAAGATCTGTGAAATTAGGAAAGTAGGAGTTGGATTGATTGCAAAATTAATTTTTTTAAGTCAGAAAGAAAAACAGGTTGACATTTACAAAGCTCATATCGGATATGGGGAAACACATGGAATAACATCTCCATATACAGGGGAAAAAAGTTCAACTTGCAATGAATATATGATATTCCATTTTTGCAAGGTAGTTTACCCCCTATTTTTGTATTTACTGTTATATGTTATAACCCCCTACCTATAAATGCAGCTTTTGATTTGATTTTCATTGCCTTAGGCATGCATGATTGAGGACCCATAAGACTGTGGAAGATGTTGATTGATTCATTTGATCCTGAGAGATAATAGAAAGTGTTTAAATTATTTGTACAAAAAGTCTGAGGATGAATTGGGACTTTAGGCAAATTGCAGACAAGATTTTTAATCTTTGATTTATTCAGATTTGTAACAAAGGGATCAGAAAAAGTTTTTTTATCTATAGCTCTTCTTGGTAGTTTCCTTTCTTCCATCTCAGCTGCCACCCATATTTCCTTTATTCACCTTTTTCTATTCATGTTTAGATGTATTCTGTCAAATGCAAGAATAATTTTATGAAATATTAAAGCAATATCAGGAGATAACCTCATGAAGACTGGTTATTAGTGATCAATCTGAAAGGAATTGAAAAATAAATAACATTTATAAGGTATTTTCTTGTGGCAAAGACAGTCTTATTAGACAAAATAATACAATGTGGAAATGCTATTAAATTTATTCCCATTTTACAGAGTGAATGAATAGAGCTGGAGGAGACCTCAGAAATTTTCAAGTAGAAACTGTCTCTCAAAGACTCAGAAGTGATTTTGTCAAAATTATTTATCTAATAAGTAAAGTATTTGATACTTAAAGCCAGGCTTTCTAAGTATATATGGTATATTCTATATTTTATTGTGTTTCAGATCAACAGAAGAAAAAGTAAAATGAGCAAATAACCCCTCTTAAAATAAAAAAAATGAACAAGCCATCAATGAATTCCATAAGAATAAAATCACCAAAAAAAGTTAGATTTGAAAGCAGATCCTACCAAATGTTTTAATAATAATTAATTTTATATACTATATGAACTATTTTTAAAAGGGGGTAAATCCAGTGGAATTGCTTGTCAGCTCCTGGAGAGGGGAGGAAAAAGGGGTGGGAAAAATCATTAATCTTGTAACCATGAAAACATATTCTAAATTAATAAATAAGAAACATTCTTTTAAAAAAGGGGGGTAAATAAGAAATCTTAACACATTTCTTCTATGACACAAGTACAGTTTTAATACTTTAATCTGGAAATGGAAAAACAGAGAAAGAAATCTATAGAATAATCTCTCTAATGAATATTGATTCAAAAGTTTTAAATAAAATAAAATTGAGGAGAATACAGCAATATAATGCAAATGCCACATACTTTGATCTTACAGGTTTCATATTAGGAAAACAGGGCTGGTTCACTATTAGAAAAATATAAATGCAATTGACCATCTCAGTACCCCAAACAATAAATGTAATACAATTTTATCAATGATGCAAATTTTTTTTGATAAAATACAACCCCCATTCACAGAAGAGTGGTAAGGGTGAGGTAATGGGGATTAAGTGACTTGCCCAAGGTCACACAGCTGGGAAGTGTCTGAGGACAGATTTGAACCTAGGAACTCCCATCTCTAGGCCTGGCTCTCAATCCACTGACCTACCCAGCTGCCCCTGGAGCTTTTCTTAAAATCATAAGGAGCATATTTCTGAAACCAAAAACAAGGAATATCTATAATGGGGAAGAATTGGAAGATCTCCCAGAAAAGTGGGAGACAACACAAGAATGACCATTATCACCATTTTTATTCCATGATATTAGAAATGCTAGCTGTAACAATAAGAAAGAAATATAAATAACAACAGGAAAAGAGGAAAACAATCTATTATTTTTCTAAAATTATGTGATGGTATACTTAAGATAGTCCTATAGAAAAATAAAAATAATTTAAATAAAACAACTTTTGCTAGTTGCAGAATATAAAAGTTGAGGAAAAACACTGTGTAAGAGGTAACAACTGAGTCTTAAAGAAAATAGGAATTTTAAGACTCAGAAGAGAATTGAGAACTTTTGAGGCATGTCAGTCAGTATGTATACTAGAAGAGATGGGAGACAAAACATCTTTGTAAAAGCACACAATTCTGTTTCATAGACTGTAAGTATGCAAAGAAGAGGTATGTGAAAGGAAAAAGTAGATTGGAAACAATTTGTTAAGGCTTTTTCATAGCAATTAGAGAAGCTTTGAATTATAATGCAGATATAATAGAGAAGCACAAGAATGTATTGATCAGAGTTGGGGAGCAGGGAGAAATGGAGAAATAGCAATAGAGACACTTGTAGACAGACAGGGAAAAAAGACAGAAAGAGAGGAAGGAGAAATGACAGGAAGGGACCAAGAACATAATCCTTTTCTTTTACTCTTTCTCAGTGCCTAATTTGCCTATACTTACATGATGAAGCCCTGCATATAGGCCTACCAATAGTTAAAATGTGCTTAAGACTCTAAAGCATAATTCCAATTTTTAGTTTAAAAATATTACTTTTGTATAGCATGTTTTTCTCTTTCTATAACCATGTATAAATTGAGAGAATTTGCTAACCACTAACTACTCTCATTAACGAAATACATCTTACTACTTATTAATATCCATAGTAATGGTAAAAATGTTTGCTTTTGAAAATGTATAATATTTTAATTATCTTGGAGAGAAAATTTTACTTAATCTAGGCTCAGTTCCTGGACCAGTAAAATGTGGGTGTGGAATAAATGACCTCAAGTTACATTTCAGCTCTAGATCTATGAAAATCATATTTTTTTAATTGAACAAAGGGGAGTAGGATGGGGTTATCTCTCTCTCTCTCTCTCTCTATCTATCTATCTATCTATAGGTATGTGCATATGTATTTGCATATAAACATATTTACATATATATACACACATGTATATAGCTGTATATTTTTTCTTATTACATTTGAACACAATTTTAATATTTATTTTCTGATATTTTGCAGTCAAGGTTCTCTCATTCCCTTCTAGCCCTATACTATAAAATATTAAAACAAAACCCAAAGATTGAAAAAAAAGAAAAATAAAAAATTAGAAAATAACATGGCAAGATTAGGTTTATATTGATATCTTACACACCATAACATGGTTGTTGTAACATTGGTAAACTAGTGCATTGCTGGTGAAGTTGTGAACTGATCCAGCCATTTTGGAGGGCAATTTGCAATTATGCCCAAATGGCTTTAAAAGAATTTGATCCTGTAAAGCACTATTAGGTCTGTATCACATAGAGATTTTTAAAAAAATGGGGAAGGACATGTTTGCACCAAAATATTTATACTCACACTTTTTTTTGTGTGTGATGGCAAAGAATTAGAAACCAAATAGATGTTCCTCAATTGGGGAATGGCTGAACAAATTGTTGTATATAACAGTGATGGATTATGGTTCTGTAATAAGGACTGGTGAATAGGATGATTTCAGAAAGAGCTAGAAAAATCTACATGAACTTATTCAGAATGAAATTAGCAGAACCAGGAAAACATTGTACACAGTAAAGGCAATACTGTGGAATGATCAAATGTGATGGACTTTGCTACTAACAGCAATATAATGATCTGGAATAATTCAAGCAACTTATGAAAAAGAATGTTATCCAAATCCAGAAAAAGAATTGTTGGAGTAATAATGCAGATATAAGCATATAATTTATCACTTGTTTGTTTGAGTATATGTTTTAAGGTTTTTGTTTTATGAGATTATTCACTTACAAAATGATTAATATGGAAACATAAAAAGTAAAATTATAATACTGGGAGAACATACATGCAACTTTTTTAAGATCTAGACAAAACTAACAAAAAGAAAAGTATTAAGTTAACTAAATAGAGTTAAGGGAAAAGAAACAACTGGAATAATAGCTCTGAAGTAATTTCTAAAAAGGAAGAGAAAATACTAAACAAGATGCAGGGAATTTTATGAGATATAAACTAGATATTTTTGACTACATGAAATTAAATTTTTTTGCGGTAGTGTAATCAGGTAACCAATTAGAAGGGAATTAAACTGGGAAAAAAATCTTTAGAGTAAGTGTCTCTGACAATATCTATATGAATTAAGTCAAATTCAAAAAGGTACAATTCATTCCCCAATTGAAAAAAAAAAAGTTCAAAGGATATGATGATGGAATTCTCAGATGAAGAAATTACAACTATACTTGGTCATGTGAAAAATGCCCCAAATCGTTATTAGAGAAAAGCAAATTAAAACAATTCCATGGTAAAACTTCATACTTATCAGGGAATAATATGAAAAAAAAAGAAAACTAATAACTGTAGAAGAGGATGTGGGACAATTAGGACACTAAAACACTTTTGTTGGTGCTGTGAACAATAGCCATCCTGTAGAGCAATATGAAACCATGTCAAAAGATCAATAAAATGGTGTCTATCCTTTGATCCAGCAATACTACTACTAGGTATGTATTCTCAGATCAGAAATAGAGGAAGAAGATCTATTTATATAAAAGTATTCATAGCACCTCATTTTTGTGATACTAAAAACATAAAACTGAAGGGATGTCTATCATCTAACAGCTTAACAATTTATAGTGTATGATTGTAAGAGCATACTATCATGCCATAAAAAAATGGTAAACAAGATGATCACAAAATATTGGCAAAAACCCATATGAAGTAAAGTGAGGACAATATAAAAGTCACCAAAAATTGTGAAGTGTAATGTGAAGTGATAGAACAAAATTACACATAGTAATAATAATATTGTTTGATGATCAACTGTGAATGACAATTATTAAGGACAAGGCAAGAATCCAGGAGAATTCAAAGTGACTCAGAATGAAAAAGGATATCCACAACCATAAAGGGAACAGACATTGCCTCAATGGAGACTGAAGCATACTATACTTCACTTGAGTTCCACACTGGATTTTTCTCTGGTATAAGCAATATATATTGTTCCAAAAATGTTCAACAAGTAAAAAAATATGTATTATATGATAATATATGTACAACCTATATCATATTACCTCTCTTCTTGGGGAGGGAAGAAATATAGAAGAGAGGGAGAAGAAGCAGCTGTATAGCTCAATGGATTGAGAGTCATGCCTAGAGATGGGAGGTCCTATGTTCAAATATGACTTCAGACACTTCCTGACTGTGTGACCCTGGGCAAGTAACTTGACCCCCCATTGCCTAGCTCTTACCACTCTTCTGTCTTAGAATCAGATTCTAAGACAGAAGGTAATGGTTTTAAAAAAGAAGAGAGGGAGAAAAATATGAAAGGAAGTATCTAAAATTGTATCAGCATGTAATTTAGAAAAATTAAAAAATAGCATTAAAAATAAAAAATAGCATGCACATTCCTCAATCATATATGGAACATTTACCAAATTTTACCATGATGTAAGAAATAAAGATATCTCTAAAAATGCAGAAACCCAGATCTGCTAAATATACCACTTAATCATGTGAAGATTAAATTTAACTCTCCTCTGATTATAACAATGAAAATATTTAACTCTCCCTTGATTGTGAAGATTAAATTATAACCCTTGTCTATTTTTAGATTTAATCCCCATAAGTGTAAACACGATACTTAAAAAATTTAATATGTAGATCTACCCATTTAAATCTAATCACCAAAAGTTCAAATATCCCACTTAATCATGAAATGGGAGGTCTGTGACCCATGTGTGCAACAATGGGTAATGAATCAGAATCAACTAACTGCCTTCTGGGCAGTCCTAGAACAGGACTTCAATTGTGATTGGTAGATATAGAATTAGCAGAAGACACAGGAAGTGATGCAAGAGAAAATGTCTTTAAAAGGAACTGTTACTTCCAATGAGAAATCAATTTGTCATGTTTTCAAGGTGAGGCTGGTGAAGAGGGGCAGAAGAATCTGCTGACTGGACTGACATGTGGTAAGTGAAAGGCTGATTCTTAACTGCTGGATTTTTCTGAAAAAAAGTATCCTTTCAAAAAACTTACTCTTGAGAGACACTTCCCAGTTCATTGGCTTTATCAAGGTCAGCTGAAACTAATTCTCCCTGCCCAGAGGGGCCAAGAGTAAATTATTTGGTGCTCAGGCTAGATATCTTACCTTATCCTCTCTGATTTCTTGCTTTACTCTTTCTACATTTTGTAAATAAATTTCAAATAAATCTCTTTGGAAAGAATTAATTTCCTGGTGACCACACTCTTAAATAATCAAGTCCAACCCTTTAAAAATAACCCCTTTCCCCTCTTACAGTCATCACAATGAAATAAGAATTATTTTCAATGGTCATCAAAAACTTTTTTTAAATATAGACAAAAAATAATTATGAACTCAAAGATTCATTCAGTCAAAGAAACAAGAGGACAAATAGGAAGAAGGGATATGTGGATCATAAAATGTTAGAAAACATACTTTTTAAAAAATTATAAAATTGTATTTGCATATAATCTGGAAAAATATAAAAATTAAAACATAATATAAAAATTAAGACTTATTTTTACTTTATTTTCTTCATGAGACTTTTATTTTATGTGTGGTATATCTTATATCTTGACATGAACAATATTGAAATATGTATTGCAAGAAAGTACTGGTATATCCTATATCAGACTGTTTACTGCCTTGGACAGTAGGGGTGAATGGGAGAGAGGGTGAAAATCTGAAACCTAAAATTTCAGAACGCTTGAAAGCTTTGGAATTTGGCAGTTACATTCCTTCGAGTTGTCTTTTGGGGATGTAACATAGAGGGTGTTCTATGAACTCTTTCAATGTCTATTTTTCCCCCTTGTTCTATAACATCAGGGCAATTTTCTTGGATGATTTTTTTGTATTATGATGTCAAGATTTTTGTTTATTTCTGGCTTTTCAGGTAGACCAATGATTCTCACATGGTCATTCATTCCTTCCTCTGTTTTCCTGATCTGTCACCTTGTCAGTGAGATATTTTATGCTTTCTTCTAATTTGTCAATCTTTTGACTTTGCTTTATTAATTCTTGTTGTTTTGCAAGATCATTTTCTTCCAGTTCCTAATTCTGGTCTTTAAAGACTGCTTTTCCTTTTCAGTTTGGTCTATCCTGCTTTTTGAGGCTTCCACTTGTTTCTCCAATTGGGATTTCTTGTCCCTCAGATTGTTGTATTCTCTTTGCATCATTTCCCATTTTTCCATGCCAGAAGTTTTCCATCTTTTTGATAACCTCCAATTTAAATTCTTTAAGAGCTTGTGGACAATTTCCATTTCTTTTGGAAGGTTTTGGAGCATTTATTTGGGTTTCCTCTTCTGCTATTTCCTCTGTAGTCTGTATTTTTCCTCTGTAAAATTATTCAAATTGAGTCCCTTTTTCTTGCTTTTCTTGGTGTTGGGATGTTGTTCCTGGCCACTGTTTGCCATCTCTATGGTTTTTCCTCCCCTTTCCAGGCAGAAATCTGAGTGAGGAGGGCTGGTTCTCTGTGTATGGATCTAATGAGCAAGGCTTTTGCCTGGGGCAAGCTCTTGATTCTCCGCAGCTGCACTACCTTCCTGGGAGCTCCCAAAGTCTGTGCTACCCTGCCTGCTGGCATTTCAGGTGTTACTGCTCTCAGGGGTAAGTCCTTGGTGGTCTTAGTCAGCTCCCAAGACCTAGATCTTCCCCTTGCTCACTCCAGGGGTGCCCCTTGCTCACTCATTGATTCTGGGGTGCGCTGACTTTAACTCTGGCTCTGTAGGTGTGGTGGGGGAGGGTAGATCAGCTCAATTTTGGGTGGGAGCTTTTTCACTCCCTTATAGTATGGATATGCCCAAATCCTAGGTACCTTCAATACTGAACCCTACTGTAGAGTCCCTCCATTATCATGAGGATGTTTTTTGGGAGTCTTCCGTGGTCATCTATATCATTGGGTCTGGGGGAGGGAGGAAGTGAGCCGTGTCTAATCTGCTGCCATGCTTACCCGGAAGTGATGATGTACAGTTCTTTAACCAGTCTGATCAGCTAGGTTGTGTGAGGGCAAAGCAGGCTTTCAACAAAGGAGGTGTGGAGGGGTATGCTGTTACCTTGTTTTCATTTTATGTTTATTCTGTATATTCTAGCAAAATGCTTGTACCTAGTGTGTCCGTAATAATTGCTTATTCATTAACTAATTTATTCATGAGCTAGGAAGCTGAGGGGGGGGGGAATGAAAGCATTGGACACAAGCATTTTACAACATATTCTGAAAATAAGCTTAGCTAAATATCAGGTAGATCATTGTTAGAAGGTTGACCATGAAAAATTATTATTTTTGACTTAATGCATAAAATAACTGTGAAAGGGGAAACATCACAATTTGCATCTGTTAAGAACATTAATATCCACATTACTAAAAAACCTTTCCAAGTAGGCAAGAAAAATTTACAACTTATTAAGTACTTCTATTTCTTTGTTATATTGCAAAAAATAAAGGCAATTTTTTGAGTATGTAAAAATTGGGTTTAGAGACTATTTGATTTACTGAGTTATAAGAATTGTGGATTCAGAAGTGGAGAAAACATTAGAGCTCATCTAGTAAAATTATCTATTTTTTGGGAAGGAATATAAGCCTTAGTGAAGATCACATAGGGAGTATATGAGAGAGCAGAAATTTGAACTGTGTCCTTTGACTCAAAATTTAGTTTGATTCAAAAGAGTATGACCCAAAATGTTAAATCTGGCAAGTAATCTACAATATCAATTTAGTAAATTTATATTTTAACAGAAATTAATTTATTGGCTCTTCATGTACTTTCTCTAGTATGATCTTCAAATGTTCTATCTAAACTTATAAATATTCATTCTATTTATATGACAATTTCATCCTATTCAAAATGTCTTATTTTTTTTAGAAAACTGAACTATTAGGCAAGACAGTTACTTGTAGAATGTATATGATTTTATAAGGGAACAATAATATTTTGCCCTTTAAGAGATGAGAGAACAAAAGATATTTACAGATATTTTGAAATTGCTCCATTTCATAAATATTGTTCTTTTCAACTCTTAAATTCTGCATAAGAATACTTTTTAGGTTTCCTATAAATAATGCAGATTAGAAAATTAATATTGATTTTACTACCCAGAATTTGAAATCATACATCTGGGACAACCATTCTGGTATTGTAGAATTAACAGCATGATACAGAGTCTAGCATTTTTTATGGTATTTAAGTGAGAAGCAGTGGGAGAGTTAAGGAAGAATTGTATTTTGATACAGCCTAAATTTGGAATAAAATGGTAATCTACTTTGCATTTTCATGTATCTGGCAGTCTAATAATTCTGGAATCTTCACATTTGATTTAAAGCTTAAATATCACCTTGCTAGAACATGCATTTCTGCTTTTTTATACCAATTACCTTTGTGAATTACTGAATACATTCTAGTTAAAAGGAATCACTAATAATATAATAAATTATAATAACCTCTTCTTTTTGTTCTATGGTATCTTAAGCTGACTGACACATCAGTATATATGTAGTATACTATATATGTATTACATATACATATATACATAATATATATGTATTATGAATATCAGGCAAATAATTTCAACTTTATAATTTTGTAAAAAGCATCATTTATTTGCTGGATTAAATTTTGCAAAATTCATTGACAGAGAAATAAAAATATGAATGTTACCAACTTCTGTCAATATCAAATCCTTCATTTAACATTAATCCTTTTTCTATTATTTCTCTGGTCCTATAATTTCTACTGCCCCTGAAAAAGTGGGTTCTAATAGTTAATTGAATTTCACTTAATCTGGAACTGGCAATCAGACCTCTTCATATCTATTTACAAACAATGTCATTGTTCATGTATCCTAATTCTAAACCTTTGCAGCTTCATCTTCTCTTTATGTAGTGTTTTCGGTTAGAATATTAGCACTTCTGGGCCATAAAATTATGTCAACCCTTTAACCCACTATACCACTAATAAGTTTGTATTCTAAAGAGATTAAAGATAGGGGAAATGAGCCTACTTACATGAAAATATTTATAGCAGCTCTTTTTGTGGTGGGAAGCAACTACTGAAGGGATGTCCATCAACTGGAGAATGACTGAATAGATTATGGTATATGATGGTCATGGAATACTATTGTGTCATGAAAAATGTCAAACAATACAGTCATAGAAAATCTGGAAAGGTTTATAGAAAGAGATGCAAATTGAAATGATCAGAATCTTATAATGTATTTTACAGTAACAATAATGGATAAGAATGACTTAAGTATTACAGATAAAACAAGGTGGGGCAGCTGGGGGTCTCAGTGGATTGAGAGCCAGGTCCAGGATCAGAGATCTTAGGCTCAAATCTGGTCTCACCACTTCCTAGCTGTATGACCTGGGCAAGACACTTAACCCCTATTGCCTAGCCCTTACCATTCTTCTGCCTTAAAACCAATACAGAATATTGATTCTAAGATGGAAGATAAAGATTAAAAACAAGAAAAACAAAACAACAACAACAACAAAACAAATAAGAGAAGGATCTAGAACAACCCTAAAAGATTCATGCTAAAAAAAAAATATATATATATATATATATATATATAGGATATCCACTGTCATAGAAGAAACAACACGAGTCTGAATGCAAATCAAAACATACTATTGTTTACTTTATTTCCTCCATGAATTTTTATTTAGTATAAGCAATGTGTCATGTTTCACAATACGAGCAACATGGAAATATGTATAATATGATTATATATACTATACACAAATATATATATACATACATATTCTATATCATATTACCTCTCTTCTAGAGGAGTGGGTAGGAGTGGTAGGGAGAGAGAGAACATGTATTGCAAAATATCAGTAAATGAATGTTAAGGATTTATAGTCTAAAAAAATATGTTGAAAAAGAAAGGAAAAAACAAAAGAATTTAAGCATCGTGTAGGAAGAACCTTCTTAACATATCCCTACCACACAAAACTACATGCATTTGAAACAATATAGTTCCAAGTAGGAACAATATAAATGGGGATGATTTGGGGTAAGAAAATCCTAAAGGTCTAGGCTTGATAAGACTTAGTCTATATTTTCATTTTAAAAAGTATTAAGGTTATAGTGATGATTTACTTACTCAGTGTATTAATGGTTCAGACTTTTGCCATCACATTCTTTTTGGACAAATAAAAAATTGCTTATAAATATAAGTCAGGTGAAGTCACTCATAAAATGGATATCGGAATGAATTCAAAACCAGATTCCAGCAATTGGTTGTTTACAAGAGACACACTTGAAACAGACTCGTATACAGAAAACTCAAAATAAGGGACCTGGAGCAGAATGTATTGTGTACTCCATGAAGCAAAAAAAGGCTGGGTAACAGTCACAATCTTAAACAAAGTAAAAGGGAAAATAAACCTAATTAAATGAAATAAGGGAAAATACAGTTTGGTAAATGATATGATATACAATGACATAATAAATATTTTAATAGAAAGTTTCGCTGAGAAAAGCTTCATTTCTCAAATATATAGGGAATTCAGTGAAATTAAAAAAAAATGAAATGAAAGTCATTCCCCAGTTGGTAAATGGTAAAAGGATATGAACAGACAGTATTCAAAAGAAGACTCAAAGCTATCTCTTAATCATATGGAAAGAATGCTTTAAATTGCTACTTATTAGAGAAATGCAAATTAAAATAATCATGAGAAACCACCTCACACCTATCAGAAAAGTAAAATGGTAGAAGGAATAAAACATTAATGAAGTGTTGGTAGAGTTGTAAAATAGTTCAACCAATGTTGAGAAACATTAGGAACTATGTCCAAAAGCTATAAAATCATATTTATTCCATAGTTCATTTAGAAAATGGAAAGGTCTAACAAGGTTTAAAGAAATAAAAATGAAAAAATAAAGCTATCCTTTTTGGAGCTTTAGAAAAGCTTCAGTTTGTGGTTAAGCTGACTGGTAGATGATAAGCATATTGAGAATTACATCTTTTCATGTTTATCCTGCAAAAGCAAATTCAAAAGTGAGATACTCATTGCCCTCACTGAAGTTACATTTAATCCACAAAGTTTTCTTCAGCACAAAGAATTTATTTTAAAATACATTTTTGTCTTTTTGAGAAGTACTTTATAGGGGCTTTTGAGCATCTTTTACTACCTCAATCTCATTCTATTACTCCTCCCTTCCCTGAGTATTTGTCATTAGAAGTAGGCTCAAGAAACCCTGTTTGGCCAAGAGATGACAATTCAAGGTCAAATAGGAGACTGAGATATACACCACCCTTTAGGTGGGTTTCAAGAGATTAGGCTGTCTCTGGGTCTAGTTTAGAGCTCAGGGTGTGAAGGGTACCAGTGAGTTTATGGCACCATCAACTCAGAATCATATTTTACAACAGTGATTACCCTCACCAAAGCAATTAGGGCCATTACATAATAGCGAAGCAGATATTAAACATGTTCTGAGTCCCTGTTTTTCAGTCACTGTCATGGAGAGCAAGTAGTCCTAAGCAGGCCAGGAGGTACAAAGTTTACATAAACACACACGCGCACACACACACCCTGTCCAAGTTGCACTCTTCTGCAATATCATAAATTGAATATTGCACTATAAAAATGCTTATTTGTTTCAGAGAAAAATGTCATATCCATTAAAAGTATTTTCTGGTTTCCCAAATGAAATCCAGAATCTTCTACTTCTCTTCAAATCTTCATTTATTTTATTGTGCACTCATAGTATCTGCCCAGTAGGTTACAATGCATCTGGAAAACAAGCTTTTTCCCTAAGAAATATTTACTTTAGAAGATCATTATTCATCTAATAATGCTTCAGAGCTAACTCATGAATGTTATATTACCCAAAGACGCTAAATTTGGGGTCATATTGAGCATAAATAGGCTATAACTTTAACAGAAGCTGCATGGGTAAAAAGGAATGAAGAATATAAAACAAATTTATGAATACTAAAGAAGTAGACCAGTCAGTTAATTAGACTTAGGGAAAACAAGAAGTCATTCTGTGTGGTACATTCATACTGATGTATGGCCAAAAATACCTAAGAAGTCCCTCTCATCATGCTATGATTAATATAATTTTGTGGTTCTTCTGTAGAAGATGGGAAGAAATACAAAGACCATGATATATGCAGAATAAACTGTAGCAAGGCCAGTAAATTAAGAAATCCCATGAAATAGTCATTTTTTAAAAAAGGCAATTTCAGTAAGATATACACATTCTTATAGTTTATGTTTTATAGGTACTACATTAGTGTTTGAGAGGTTGAATTAAGGGAACTACATTATATGAATGAGTCTGGGATTTTGACATTTCTTTCAGGTACATAAAAGTCCATTACATGACCTATATCCTAAAACATAACAGACCAAAAGAAATAAGTTCCCTTCCTAAATTTGATAATTTTCATTAGAAGTAGGTCTACAAACTGTATCTATAAATGAACATATGTTTATTATATAAAATATTTTATTTTTAATGATTTGATAACCCAAACAAATCTAACTTGGAGTTCAATTAAACTACATACAATGGTAAATTACTCTGATTTATTAATCAAAGAATTTGCTATGTGAATATTTAGATGTACTTAACGATTCTGAATAAAGTTGGAATGTTTTTAAATCAAATGGAGGTATTTACATTTATCTTACTTTGTCTTCTGATTCAGTTTCGCCAATTTTCTATCAATGAGTCATTCACAACTAAGGCAAATCTTCAGATGAAAGATATGTGATCTTTTATTTAGATACTTCTTGATATATTTCCTGATTGGTAACATCTATACTCTCTTGATAAAATATTATGTAACAATTACTGCCACTGTTTAATTAGAGACACCTAAATAGGACTTTAATCAAAGTAACATTTTTTAAAAATCACAATTGCAAATAAAATAATATTTTTATTATTTAAAATATCGTATTATCAAAGTAATATTAGTTATTCAAAGCTTGTAAAAGAAACATTAGGGAGAAAATGAGTAAATTCAGCAGTTATAAATACTTGAATTTATCAATACATTGAAAGAAAAACCTGTATTAATTAATGACGGGCTTTTTTATCCCTAAGTCAAAGACAATAGAGGTAGAAAGATTTAAAAGTACATTTTAAATATGATAATGTAATATATCTTATTTGTATCTAAATTGCACTAGCACAGATGGAAAATTGTAAGAAGATAGAACAAAATTATTATAAAAATTTACATAATTTCACACTTGGACCTTGTATTGTTAATGACAATTAAAACACATATACACACACATGACAATAGTAATATCACATTGAAAAAAGCTTCTTCTAAAACCAAAGAAAAACTATTGCTTTTCATTAGAGAGATAAGACTGATGAATAGATCAGCATCTCTTTTACCCAAACATAAATAGATATGAAGGCAACTATCAATTTTGTTCCTCTTATTGCCACACATATTCTAAACATTAGCAATGTAACAATGAATAGAGATAATAGTATTGTATGGAAAGACAAAAATAGACATATATTCATTTATTTCTAATAATGGCTCATAGGTAGTTTGAAGCTTTCTCCGCACTGAAATTGAGAAAATACATTTGCACACCTCCAAAGGATTTCCTGCTATCTATCTATCTATCTATCTATCTATCTATCTCTATATATTCCATTCAAAGTTTTTCTTTACATTAAGAAAACTTTTAGTAAATTATTAAAATGTAAAAATGATATATATATGTATATATATATATATACATATTCCTTTTGAAACTGAACCTCTTAATTTTAGAAACTGAAAGAAGAAGATTGGCACTAATTATGATTCTAGTGAAGATTCCATTTCACTCGGTATAATGTAAGTTAGAGAAGACAGAGAGGCTACCATTACAGAGGATGCAAAAGAAGATGAAAAGGGAGAATACAGGAGTCAGAGAATGCAGAGCTATTTCATTTCATTGACCAGAAAAGACAATGTGATTGTCTGTGTTGAAATTTTTTTTAGCAGGGTGGTGACTTATTTGCTACACAAGCTCTATCAACTGAAAATTATTTTGTAACTCAAGAGATCACTTTTCAAGTTTTCTGAAGTCTGAGCCTCAAATGACCAGGGTAAGGATAAGCTGGCCATTCCTAAAGATATCAGAGAAGAAAGTGATTTCTAGTTCACAGGACATGTCCAAAGCTAACAGAAGGTAAGGGGAAAAAAGGCAGCCTTCAGGATAAAGATCTGGTGGGAAGGAAGGTCGAGGACACAACAAAAACAAAGCATCTGAATATTTGATAATTTTTATAAAGGTGAAAAATCACACTCCTGTTAGCATTTTTAAAACCAGTGTGATGTTATATAATTTGGAAACCAGGAATTTCATTGAAAGCAAAATAAAATGTTTAAGTACCATATAGAAAGAACCACATACACACACACACAAACACACACACACCCATACACATGTGCATATGTAAATAGATACCCCCCCAAAGAGTTTGTAAACCCATTCTGTAAAACAAAATGGAAATCTTACACAATCCTGAACAGCTTTCCTTTAATATATTTATTATATAAGGTTTGAGTGATCATATTAATTATGAATATATTTGAAATACAAATATATATACATATATATATAATGGTTGGGTCTTTTAAAAGAGAACAACACATTTAACATTTATACCTAGTTATAATCTTTAATACTATTAAAATTTAAAAAATACTTATTTTATTTGTTATTGTTTTTTCCAAGAAGAAAAGTCAAACATATAGCATTATACATTTGATATTAGGGAGGATTTTCAACATTATTTCCACTTGAACTTTTTTGTTTTTTTCTATATTAATTTTAAAGCATGCAAGTGATAACTGCATTAATCTGTTAACTATTTGATTCTTTAAAATATAGATCATTTTCATCATAATTTAAAGCACAGTTACTTTATTCTATATATTTTCATTTATTTTTCTCTGAAAATACAGTTCAGTGATTCTTCCACTGGACTTATACACAATAGTACAATTTATGAATAAATAGTTATGTATTTGCTCTTACTGATCATTACTTCTTCATTCCCCTTAAATTGCAAAGAGATGCCAATAACTTTGCAAAGCAAGATAATGTAAGAACAGAAAAGTTTATCACAATTTTCTTTTACTATGTTCAAAGAACTTACAAACAGAAATTAAGTATTCTTTTACATTTTCATAGTACCTTTACCACTCTCTTTTATTTTTACTAACTTCATTTATCAGTTTAATAACTTAGACAATAGCCTTTTTAACGTTTATTAATTTGCTAAAAGTTTCCATAATGTAAAGGAAAAAATGAAGTGGGTTAAAAGCATGCTAGTATTATAAGGAGAGTTATATGAATTTACATTGGGAAAATGGTAAGAAGGGGAAATAACCCAAATAAACTAAAAATCTTGACTGATGCATTTCAGATAATCAGATCATATGCTATTTCTAACATTTATGCATAATTCTTCAACAAAATATTATAGGAACTTTTCAACTACAATAAATTTCTTTATATTGAAAATCAAAGCAGTCAAAGAGAAACCACATTTTGAACAAAATTGATTAGTTTAGAAACAATCACTTGTGTAATTAAGATAGGTCAGGAAAAGTTTCTCTATAAATAATTCATCAGGAAACTACTCTATAAAAACCTAGGGAAATGTCAAGCCAGGTGCGATCTTTTTAAACTATTCCTGTATAAATCAATTAAGGTGTTTTATTTTGACACCTAGTGTCAGTATTTACCAAACGTGGATAGACAAGTCCATCCCTGCAGCATGCATTTACAAATAACTTTACTCATTAATGTTTAATTAAGACAGAGGAAAACTGTCCTTGATATTTTGCTGCAATTAGTGCTCTCTATACCCCACTGACTTTCCATGATGAATTACTTTTCAAATGAAAAGTGAAGTGATTAAATGAAAGCGAAGATACTTTATCCACTACACATTTCATATGCTATATTTTGAAATCAAAATAATATAATCCTTTATTTAGTTCACTGGTTAAGAGTTGTAATATCAGAACCATTGGCTGACACTTTCTAGTTCTTTTGAAAGGGATATAATATTCTTATCTTTCCTTTACCTCTAGCAAGAAACCTAGGTTTGGGAAAGGCAGCTGTAAAGGACCCATGAACAAAATTGGGGAGATGGCCATCTGTTGCTCTCAGGGTTGAACATTCTTAGGTCAAAAGTTACTTGTTCCTTGAAGATAGAAAGTGGCTGAAAAGATTGCCAAATTTTGCATGGATAAGAGAATGTAGGTGTTATTTTGGCAGTTAATCCTGAGAGTGCTTAAAATTCAGATATTGAGCCTACAGAAAGAAGGCCATTAATTGACTAGACAAAAGTAATAGAAAGAGTATATGGAAGATGGATACAGGATTTCTCATCTGTAGTATTAATGAGAAGAGTCTAGAGAAGATAAAGATGACACTTTCATTAGTGGAAAGATATAGGGAAGCTGCTCACATGGCTTTTTCTCTGCTTTCTCTCTCTTTATGTATTGTTCTTTTCTTCTCTCCTTTCCCCCTCACTGTTGTATACCATTTATCTCTAATAACACAGATATTTTCAGATATTTTACCTCTACCATTGAAATTCTTACTTATCACATGAATAATTTTTACAAAGAACCCATTTATGGATAGCATATTAAATATTAAGCTCCTATGCTATCTGACCCTTCAATTGAGAGTAGTATAAATCATCTTTATTTTTACACTTTTTTAGTGCATTTCCAAATTACACATTCCCAGATCTTTCCCTTCCTTTCTAGTTTTATACCAGGGTTTGTACTCTTCTTTCTTTCCATCTCCCCCACTCCCTTTCTTCCTCTCTCAATCCTTCTGTTCCTCTGCCCTTTTCTACTCCAAATGAAATCTTTTTATTCTATTTATTCAAAAACATTTTATTCCATTGGATCATGTATATCATTCTTCAGAACTATGAAAATATCCCCTCAAACATTAAGTCTATGTCAGATATTCTCCAATTTCACTCTGTTCATAAATTTTAGTACCATATGCTCACTTTCTCCCCCTGAATTTCCCATCATGTTTATCTCACTAACCAGTTTCACTCTATTAATAACATTCAGATATAGAATAGAATTTCCTTCATAGTCTTCTAGGTTTAAAATAATTAAATTATTATAAAGGCAAAACAAGTAGTTATTAGTTTTTTGTCTGTTTTTGTCTAAGGAGAACTCCAGCATATATTTGGATAAATGAAGACTCTAATCACTCTAATAGTACTTCCTTCATACTATTGGGATTGGCATGTGATCTGTTTCACTTACTGAAGGTAGTATTTGATGACCTCTGATAAGTAAATATTATGATGTAGAATGATGGGTAAAATATTTGGGGAACTATCCAGAGACAGTTGTTTCAGAGAATATTTGGGTCTCATTTATTTCATAATGTAGCAGTAGGATTTGGAGACAGATAGATGACAGTCTACTATTCTTGAAATTAATATTGCAAAGTTAGGTTACTTTTAGGGCATTAAGCAAACATCAAAATTCATGTAGTTTTAAAAAGTTACAATAGTGAGAAAGATGAATAGGATATTTGCATGATGTATTAGCATTTCTATTGATACAAAAATTACTCATTAGAATTATGATGTAGCATTAACATAAAACCAAGAAGTGGTAAGAAAAATCTCTATGAATAAAAAATTCAGAAAATTTCTCATGCCAAATAATTAAGTTACACATAAGATTTATATAATTACAACTATGAAATAATTTTATCAAAAATAAAAGTGAAAATAACTAAAATTATAGTAAATTCTCACAGATTTATCTTGCCAAAATATTAAAATGGCTTCATCTTGAATTAACAGATTTTAAATCGTACGATCTTATTACCAATATGATAACATAGATCATTGGAGAAGAGACTATATCTTAAGCCACTAGTTAGAAAAATGCAAAGTAGTTTAGCAGAAATTAGAATTAGGAAAAAAGTTTGTAATTACCACAATAAAGTCAAAATATGTAGATAACTGATAATAAAAAGTCATATATAAAATTTTTTAAATGATTGATTATTTTCTTATGAATTTACACAATTTTAATTTATAAACAAATGAGGATTATAAAAGATAAAATAAAGAGTGTGATTACAAAAATATTTAAAAGGACTAGCATGAATAAAATTAATGATGGTAGAAAAATACAAAAATGTTGAAATTGGAAAAAAAATTTCATCAACTCTCATTGACAAATAGGGAATGAACAGAAATATGTAATTCAAGAACAATTTCACAATAAAACTTGTCAAATGTGTGAACAATTTTCAAAAGAATATTTATAAAATTTAAATAAGTCCTGGAGATATGTTAAAAATTTCTAATAACTTAAATGCAAATTAAAGCAACTCAAAATTTGTTTAACCTTGAACCTGAAAATTATTAAAAATTACTGAAACTTCAAGATAAGTTGATATTGGAAGATGTATTAGAAGACATTAACACTAATGTACTCCCAGTGGAACAGAACAGTAATACAAAAAAAAAAATCAATAAAAGATTACAGTTATCTGGGATGAAATAAAACCATAAATCCAGGATTTGGGGATAATAATTTAATGTTTGGAAAAAATTCTACCATAACTGAAAACTAGTTTAGCAGAAACTAGGTTTAGACCAATATCTTACACAATTATCAAAGATAAAATCAAAACGAATAAATAATCTAGGTATAAAAGAAGTTAGTATAGGTAATGTAGAACAGGGAACATACTACCTATTGGATTTATAGATAGAAAAGGCCAAGTCAAAACGAGATGGAAAAGATTGTGAAATGTAAAATGGATAATTTTAAATACATTAAATTGTAAGGTTTTCATGTTAATAAAATAAATATTATAAAGATTAGAACAAAGGAAAAAATTAGTGGAAAACATATAGGCAGCTTCTCAGATAGAGGTCTCATATCTGTTTATATAGAACTTTATCAAAATTTTAAGAATAAAAACCATCCCCCAATTGATAAATGATCAAAAGATATGAACAATTTTCAGATTAAGAAATTGAAGCCATTTAGTTATATGAAAAATGCTCAAAATCACTACTAATTAGAGAAATACAAACCAAAACAATTCTGAAATAACACCTCACATCTCCTAAATTGGTTAAAATTACTTGGCAAAATGACAAATTTTGGAGGGGATGTGGAAAAATGGGGACACTATTGCATGATTGGTGGAACTGTGAATTGATCTAACCATTCTGGGCAGCAATTTGGCATTATAATCAGACAATTATAAAACTGTATATATCCTTAGACCCATCAATACCATCGTTACATCTGTTTCCCAAGGAGAATAGGGAAAGAAGAAAAGAACCCATATGTTTCATAATCTTTATAGAAGCTCTCTTTATCATGGCAAAGAATTAGAAACTAAAGAAATGCACATGAAGGGGAATAAATTTGGGAAACCAAATATGATATATTATTGTGATGAAATACTACTGGTCCTTCAGAAATAATGAAAAGCTGATGATGGTATGAGATAAGGAATAGTAAAATGAGTACAACCAGAAGAACATTATACACATTCACAGAACTGATACTAGAAAAAAATTAAAAATTAAATAATATAAATAAACACATACATACACATAAAAAAATTAAAGTGGAAGAAGAATTCATTATTTGATAAAATTGTTGGGAAAACTGGAAAACAGTTTGGCAGGAACTAGATTACTAATATGATACACTAGGTACTGAGATAAGATCAAAATAAGTATAAGGTTAGGCATAAAGGGAAATAAAAACAAATGAGAAAAGTAGGGAACATATTACCCATCAGATTTATAGACAATAGAACAATTTTAGAAATAGAAATAATTATGAAATATAAAATTAATATTTTGTATAGATTAAATTTAAAACTATTTGTAGAAATAAAACTAATATAGCTGAGATTAGAAGGAAAGAAATGACTAGGGAAAACATTTTATAGACAGTTTCTCAGAAAGAGGTCTCAAATCTAAAATATATAAAGAACTTTGCTAAATAGATAAGAAGAATAGTCATTCCATAATTGATAGTTGGCTAAAACATATGAACAAACAGTTTTTGATGAAATCAAAGCTCCATCTATCTAAATAAATAGAAAGATGCATATATGTATATATGAAAAATACTTTAAATCATTATTGATTATAGAGTTGTGAATCAAAACAACAATGAGGTATCATCTCATACCTATCAAATTAGCTAAAATTATAAAATTTAAAAATGACAAATGTAGGAAGGGATGTAGAAAAATAGGGACATATACATTTTTGGTGGTACTGTGAACAGATCCAATAATTTTGTAGAGCTATCTGGAATTATATTTAAAGAACTATAAAACTGTGTATACCTTTTGACCCACTAACAGCACTTTTAGGTTTATTTTCTAAAGTGATCCAGGAAAAAGGAAAAGAAACCATATCCTCTAAAATATTTTTGCTGCTTTTTTTTGTTAGCAAAGAAATGGAAACTGATACAATGTCAACCGATGAATGGCTGAACAAATTGCGGTTTATGCTTGCAATGGAATAATAGCATTTAGGCAATAAGAAATGACAAAATGATGATCACACATTCAAAAAACCCTGCAAAACTTGGAATTACATGAAGTGATGAAAAGTCAAGTAAGTAGAACCAGGAGAACATTGTTCACAGTAACAATAACGTATGATCATCAGCTATGAATAAATTAACTATTATCAGCAAAGCAAGGATCCAGGATAAATCAAAGGAACTCATGAAGAAAAAGGATATCCATTGCCATAGAAGGCACTAACAGAGTCTGAATGCAGATTGAAATGTACTATTCTTCACTTTATTTCCTCCTTAAATTTTTCTGTAGTATAATATGTATCTTGTTTCATAACATGATGAACGTGAATATATATATATATATATATTATGTGATAATATATGTACAATATATATACATATATAATACTTGCTTTTTTGGTGAGGGGGGAGGATTAGAAGGGAAGTAAAAAATGTGACATATTTTTAGACATACCTAATGTGAGAATTGGTTTCTTTTGGTTGAGCAGATTTATTATAATTTATTACATATTTGTAACAAATAATATCTTTTACATTATTGTTATGTTACATATTTTATATTGTCATATGTACAAAGTAATAACTAAAATAATACAGAGGGAGAAAATATTATTGCCAAACAAAACATATGCTATATGAATGTAATGAAATGATGTTTTGCAATTAAAAATAAGAATGAAATGATTTCAAAGAAACATAAGTTTCTGCTAAGATGAACAGTCCCAAAAGAACAAATTCCACTACAACTACAATATAAATGAAATAATGACTAAAATAAAGTTGAATTCTTAGTAATTGAAAACCTAGTAATGATTGTTGAGAACATGTGGTAAGTATGAAATAATGTCCTCTTTGCATGGCAATGAGTCAGGAGGTTACTAAAACAAACTATTATGTTCCTTTTCAGAGATCCTCTCTACCATCAAATGATAGAAGGATTATGATAAAAAAAAATTTAAAAAGATACCATCTCAACATGTTTTTAGCTCCTTAAATTTTGACAAGACTGAGCAATCATTTTCTCTCAACTTTAGTAATATATTTTGTTACTTATTTGGTTGGATTTTGTTTAAACATTTGATAATCTAATTAACTATTTTATGTGCCTCAGAAAATGGAGAGATACAATGGAGGCAAAACACAAAAGGAGTAAGATGATATATATTATATAAGTCTTAGTTATGTCCCATAGGAAATTCTCTTAAGAGAATACATTTCAATTTTCCTATTAAGAAAGCATATTAAGATATTTGGTATTCAGAAATTTTGAAAGTATTTTAGCAATATTATCTTAATTATGCTGTTTATTTTTTCAAACCCTTACCTTCCATCTTAGAATCAATACTGGGTATTGGTTCTAAGGCAGAAGAGTAATAAAGGCTAGGCAAGGGGGTTTAAGTGACTTGCCCAGGATCACACAGCTAGGAAGCATCTGAGGCCAAGTTTGAACCCAGCACCTCCTGTATCTGGGCCTGACTCTCAATCCACTGAGACACCCAGTTGCTCCTTGTTGTTTATTTTTTAAATCAAGTCTAATGGTAGTTTTATCTTATAAACTTTAACTTTTGAATAGAGCCTACTGAAAATTTTCTTTACTTTTAGAGCTTTGAAATCTAGAAAGGTATTAAATTACCTGACAACATGAAAATCAAAAGTCTGAAGGAAAAAAAAAATACAAGGAAAAGTAGAATAAGATCATCCCCCATTATTTTGTTAAAATATTAGTAGTCTCTGAAGGATGAATTGGATTTTGTTTCAGGGAGGCACTAATTTGTTTCTTCTAAAGAGATATTATATGTCCCATATGGCAAAGTTTTAGAGAAGATATTATTGAAGTAAAGACTAGGGAGTGATTAAGAAAAACTTAGATGTCTTTTTTCTGTGTGTGTGTGTGTGTGTGTGTGTGTGTGTGTGTGTGTGTGTGTGTATTTGGGTGTGTTTGTGTTTGGAGGAAGAAAGGGGAAGACCTAAAATAAATGGTTTTTGAAAAAACTTTTCCCTTCCCTCCTTAAAATTATTTTCATGTTTGAAAAAATCACAAGTGTAAAAAGTTTAAAAAGCCTACATTAACATCTGGGCACTGACAAACTCTGGCAGTTGTGATATTTTTTTTCATATCTCAAAAGTTCTCAGTATTCTGGTTATTAAAATATTAATACCTACTCATCACTCATGGCTGCTATAAGAATAAAGGTTGTTTTTTTTTACTTCAAAATGCTATATAATGATAATGTGGGTATTTGTTAACTATAGTAGCAGAATGTTGGGGAAAACTTACTAATTTCCTCATGATAGTTTCATCAGGGATACGTTTGATATATACATAAATCATTTTCACTAGGATGCTTCATATCTCATCTAATAGTCCACCTTAACCATATCCTTGGCATTTTCTCTACCAGTGTACCTGCACTGTGACCCCTTCCATCTGCATTCCATCTCTTGCCCTGGGAACAGAAACAAATTAATACTGTTCTTGCTTCTGCAGGAGGAATGTCAACTGGCCCCTTCCTTCACTGGTCACCATTCCCTCATATCTTTTATCTAAGGTGCTGCTTTGTCTTTATATTTATATCCCTAGTTTCAGTGTTCTGCACCATTATTACTTGATGCTTTTCATTTTCTCAAAAGAAACTTGTAGAAATAAAAAAAGTAGGCATAGAATATCTTTCGATACTGAAGTCTTCTCCGTTACTTTTAAAGGTTGGTATTTTGCATGCTTGTGGAATGTTCTCTGACTATATCAACTATTTCTCCTGTATACTTTCTTCTCTTGGTTTTTTTAACACTGATCTTTTATGTTCCTCTTTTACCTATCTGGCTGATTCTTGTCAATCTCATTTGCTGGATAATAAGCAATATTATAGAAACCTCTGGGAGTCCCTCAGGCTTCTATACAATGTCCTCTTCTCTTTCCTTTACCTCACTTAGTGCTCTCTTCAACCCCCTAGAGCTTTGAATGATGTCTGGCACATAAGTAGTGTTTGATACATGTTCATGAAGATGTTTCTCTTTCTTTCTCCCAACCCAAATCTTTTTGGGGTTCTGTGTGTCTCTTTCATACACTCTCATACCCAGACATATATACACTGAATGCATTTACACTGAATGCATTTGTGCATATGCTTTTATATGTGTATTTATATGTCTATGTGCCATCTGGAAGGTTAAGTCATTTGTCCAGAGTCATACAGCCAGTATGTAGGAGGGATGTGAGAACAGGTCTTTCTGGGTAAATAAACAACTCTTTATCCATATGCTATGCTTATTTTTCAACAATAATCATTCTAAAAATGTGCACCATTTTAAAAATGATCTCTTTGGTTATAAATTCTGAGCTTATTTTTCTTAATTATAAAATGTTCTTCCCTTTTTTAAATTCTTCCTTCTTTCCATCCATCAAAATACATTTTGATGAGTGCATGTTTATTTTTCCTTCATAATTGTAAAGCATTTATATCTGAAGCCATTAAGCTACTGCATAAGGAGATGTAGAAGAGCTTTAGAAAGAAGAGTACTTTCATTTCATTATCCCTTAGTTAAACTACCTGTGCTTTGACAGTTTAATGAAGGGATAATGGGGAGAAAATGGCCTGGCCAAGTCTGTAGGACATTGCTTAATATAGCATTAACAGACTGGCTGCATGTAATTTCTTCTTCTCTCAGTTATTTTCACAATTCAGGTTGTTTTCTTAGTTGAGAAAAACACCTGGGTTAAGGAAAAAAATATTTTGTTGCAAAAAAACATACTTGCTTCATAAAAATCTACTAATAAGAGTAAGAGCTGAAAAGGGCTTTGTTCAATAAGGGAAATATCAACTAAGGCATAAATTCTAAATTATTTGTCTTTGATCATATACTCTTACAGAGACTCAACTGCATGCTTACTTTCATATTTGTCATCACCTTTTCATATCATATCTCACATAGCATGTTTTGCTTTCCCTGGAGTCCTGAATATCTGTACACAGCAAAATTAGCTATCTGGTCAATCTCCATAGAAAATTTTCAAATACAAATGCCTCAAATGTATTATAATACCACTTTGTTATCCTTTTGTATCATTTCTTATTTCATCTAAAAAGTGAAATGACCTTTTTTCAGTTCAACAAACATTAAATCTATCATTGCCTGTAAGGCATCCTATAGAATCTTTTTTTTTTCTTATTGTATTTTTGAAAATATTGGTATTGATTTTTGGTAAATATACAGAAAATTCCTTAATAAAAAAAAACATTTTAAATAGAGAAGTCATTTTGTGACCATATAGCCTTTTATTTTTAGTGAGTAGAAAAAAAATTTGTCACTTTCATTCAAACTCTCCTGATAGCAAGTCAATCTGACAACCTGACTTTCTTCTTTAACACTTCACTAAAACTGACCTTTTGAAGGTCATCAGTGTGCCTCTAATTGCTAAAGCTAATGGTCTCTACTCAGAATTCTTCTTCCTTGATGTCTCAAAAATCTATGATGCTTTAGGCCACCCCCTCCTCCATAAAGCAAACTCTTTACTTCTTTGATATTACTAAATTCCAAAGCTTTTTATTATGTCCTTAACAAATTACAAATCTTACCTCCCTATTCCCTTGTTTAACAAGATTCTTTCCTTATACCTTTGTCCTCATCTCTTTTTTTTTTCATTTTCAGAGACTTTATTCACTCATAGATTTTACTATCACTTATATGAAAATGATTGCTAATCTATATCCTCAGGCCTGATTTCTTACTGAGCTCTTGCTTTGCATTTATTCCTCCTCGCTAGATACAGTACATCTTAGACATTCTGTCATCTGAGATTTAATGTGCCTAAAAATGAACCCTTTTCTTTCCCCCTGAAATAGCTTCAAATTTCTCTAATTCTGTTCAGTTATCTAATATCCTATTTTTTCCGGGAGCAAAATCTTGGCATTATCTTTAACTTCTCTGTCTCTTTATCTCTGTCCCCAAAAATACTTCTAAAAATACAAAATCCTCTTAGGTTTTTTTTTCTTAATTAATGTCTCTTACATGTGTCTTCTTTTCCTCTGGCATCAAGCAAGTATATTCCTTTGTTATTCTCATACATGAAATATCACAACTGTCTTCAAGCTTATCTCCCTGCCTCTTGTTACCTCTTCCTCCAATCTATCTTAAAATACTTTTGCAAAATTAGACTTAAAATAATGCTTTATACACGTCCATTTCCCATACCTATCATGTTATTTAATACCACCCTAATTATCTGTGGAATAAATAAAATGACTTAGGTTTATAAATCCAAACCCTCTTCCATCTTGCCTCTGACTCTATCTCCTCTAACTTTTCTAAAACTCGCCACTCCAGATAAATCTTTTATACTTATTGCCTTTTAATAAAAAAAATAAACTCCTACTTTCTATCTTAATAACAATTCTAAGACAGAAGGTCAAGGATTAGGCAAATGGAGTTGTGTTTTGCTCATGATCGCACAGCTTGGAAGTGTTTGAGGCCATATTTGAACCCAGGTCCTCCTAACTCTGGGTCTGGCAATCTATCCAGTGCCATCTAATTGCTCCAATTGTATCTATTGTCTTTAATTATGCTTTCCTTATTGCCTCTTCCCCAAAATATAACATCCTCCTTACCTTACTTACATTACTTACCTTACCTTACTTACTTACTTATATCATCATATAACAGAAAAAACTCAGATTCAGAATAATAACAATAGGTTCAAATTCTTCATTCTTTTAATATTAATAGCTTCCTTCAAAACAGCCCTAAAATAAATATATTTATCTTAGGTGTGGTTATCCCTATTATTTATATATGGAAACAGACTCACATGACACAATGAAGATACTCATAGATTTGGAGTCAGAGGATCTGAGTTCAAGTCTTGACTGCCACTTGTTATTTGTGTAATCATAGGTAAACTGAAAAAAAAATCTCACTTGACTTCAATCTTTAAAATGGGAAGTTAGACTACATGACTTCTAAAATAATTTTTGGTTCTAAATCTAAGATCTTACTAATGAAAGGTATTGAATTTTTCTATGTTGAAACATATATTTCTGAATCTATGTCTCCATACTGTAAAGATTAAAATTTAGGGGAGATGGGGAGACTGAGGCAGGTAGAAATTAGTTTCTCTCTGCAAGGAGTATTATATTTTTTAGAGGTTTATTAAAGGTTAAAGATTAAAGAATATACAAGTAAGAAACATGTGCCTAGGCCAGAGGCCTAGACAAAATAACCTCACATCACGCAAGAGACCGCCTGCTCCAAAACGGAAGTCCAAAAAGAGCCAAGAGAGAGAGAGGAAATAGAAAAGAAAAGAAAGCAGAAAGCCAAATTAGGGGCAGTCCCTTTTGGCATAAATGTGTACAGTTACAATAAATGTTCAATCAAAAGTTCAGTCCAATCAATCACATCCAAAGTTCATTCTTGATCTTGATGAAGTGTAGGTTTTCGGCATCTTTCTGCAACAGTTCATTCTCTGGATATAAAAGTTTCAAGCTTCTTTCTTGAAGATCTTTTCTCGAACAAAATCAAAATCTTTGATTTTTTTATAACAGTAAAATTCAAAATTCTTGGATTTTTGTAAATCTCAAACAAAATCTCAAATAAATCTCAAAATCTCAAACAAAAAAATTCAAAAATAAAAAAAAATTCTTAGATTTTAAATTAAAATACAATCCCCCCTGAAGTAAGTATTTAAAAAGTATCAAGTTTAGCTCAGAATGCAATGTTCAGTTATGGGGGTGCATGTGTCAATTATCAAAAGAATAGAAAAAACATAAGAAAAATTCAAAATAGGCCTTGTATAGGTCCAGTTTAAAGTAATTTCTATCCCACAAGTATGTAGGACAGAATGCAGTAATATTTCACTTAGCCATTTGTAGCCAAGACTACAGGAAGTTGCCATAATATAAGAACATGACTCAAAGAAATTCCTGTTCTATGCTTAAGCATAGGTCAAAGTCCTTTCCATTGTTCAGCAAAAGGTTTCTGTCCTAAAGTAATCTTAAGAAGGGAAGAGAAGGAACCTCCCATGCCAATGGGGTTCCCATTCCAATAGACTATCAGTAAGAAATTTTCCAAGTATGAAATATCCCAATGGTGAAATTTCCAACATTTATAAATCTAAGAAATTTTAAGGTTTACAATACTCTTTTCCTCTTATATAAATCTACCTACCTGTGTTCAAATTCTAGCTTTAAAACTATACTGTGAAATCCTGCTCAAAGGACTTCACAATATAGCAACCTTATTTAACAAACCTTTAAAACTGAAATAACCTTACTGCCAAATATCCTGTGCAAACTTTTGGATATTATCCTATTCTAAACTTTTGTTTCTAAATTATTAAATGCCACAGAAATATGTTATTTTTTATCCATACTTTTCCTTTAAAATGGGGGCAAAATTCTATCTCTTCTTTGAAGCTTTACCAATAACATAAGCCTACCATGTCACATTATTGTCTGATCTCTACTATTTCCTATTCCTAGGATGTTGCCACATGTAGTTCACCACATACCCACCATTCAACTCATTTATAATCTTCCTGTCACTATGCCTCATTTCTCCCTCCACCTCTTTCATTTCTCGCTCTGCACAAAAAAAAAACAAAACACTCTAATCAATAATAAAAGTTTAATAAACCAATTGTCCTATGATTCCACTCACTATCTCTGTAAATTTTTAAAGTAAATCACCCATCCTTGACTTGACCACTAATCTCCTATTTAATTTTTTTCTACCAAAGTTACTAATGAACTCATTTTTCCAGATTTCATATTGATATAATTTTTAATAATCATTTCCTGACATTTCATGATCCATCTTCCCTCCCCCCAGTCCTCTTCTTCCCCTCTCACAAAAATGGCAAATAAAATTATATAGGTTGTGCACTTTTATCATTTTCTATCTGGATGTTACTTCTGATTAAAACTGCTGATTATTTTTTCTTCTTGATTCCCTTTTCTAGGTCCCCATGAAGTTAATCTGTCCTAATTTTCCTCCTAGTTATCTAAGGACTTTGCAATTTTCTTTGCTCCTTTATTATTAATATCATTCCCTTACTTTGTGAGTATCATAGATCTCCCTATCATTTCTTATTGATTTCCTCAGCTCCAATGAATTTAGTTATCAATTTTATACCAAAGACAACCAAATCGATATCTCTCTCTCTGTTCTGAGATTGAACACCAGCCTCATAATTATCCTATTGAATATTTCCAATGGGATGTGCAGGAGACATCTTAACTGAAAAATTGCCATGATATAACTCATTATGTTTTTCCCCAAAGAATCCCTTTTTCAAAACTTCCATATTTCTTTTGAGGGTACCACTATTCTTCCAGTCTCTCTGCTTTATACCTCTGACAAAACCCTTGACTCTTTATACTGCCTTATTTTACATATATCATTGATTGCCAACTGCTGATCTTTCTATGTCCATTTCTTTTACTCTTCTTTCTACTCATAAGGCTAAAACATTAGTCCATATTGTCACATCATCTTTTACCCTTGGTCTATTTGAGACTTTGAGCACAGCATTAAATTTCCCTCAGCCATGAATTCACCAATTTGTTAAATGTGGGACTGGACTAGAGAGTCCCAAGTTCCCTTCTTCCTCTATATTTTTGATCTTCTGATTTCATGATAAAAGTTTAAATATACTATAAAATAGAGAATCAGTAATTATGCATCCTAGGGAGTCATAATTACACATAAAATAGTTGTTATACATTATATTTCCAAATTTCTTAAATCTACTTGGTGGAACAAGATATATGTGCATTTGTGTATATATATATATTTTTCTCAAATACATAAAGTAATAGTTACATATATGTATATATACACATATATAAAAAGAGACTTAAGTTTTACTTCATGATTCAAGTGAGTAATATAAATACTAGTTGAGACTAGTAATGTAGAAATGCAGAGGAGGGAAAGAACATTTCCAGATAGAGTAGTGAAGTAAAGTATAGGGTATTTGAGTTGATCTTTAAAACATAAGGAAAATTACAGAGGAAATGGAGAGGAAAAGAGTATTAGCATATGTAGAGGGACCATATCATACAGAGAATATTAAAGGGGCTCTCCTGGTCAAGATTGTGGTGTAGAGGCAGTGAAAGTTCAGACCTCTTAAAAACCCTTCCTTACCAATTACAAACTAAATGCTCCCAGGGGACTAAAAATCAAACATAACAACAAGATAGAGCCAAGGAACCCTTCTGCTAGACTCAATTTAAAAGGTACACCCCCAAAAGTTGGAATTCTAGAACACTCAGGTTGAAGAGAAAGGGAGAAAAAGGTCCCAGGACCCCCCACCCCCACCTAGAGCACTAAGTCTCCAGTGTCAGCTGAAACCTCTGGGCGGGCAAAAGCACTGGTCTGGAGGGAGTACCTTGTGGGCAGGGCTGTGCCAGTCTCAGAGCATCGAACACAGGCAGTGGGGAAGGAACTGGAGAGGGAGTGCAGAGTGGGCAGCCTGGTTGCAGCAGCAGAGACCATCCATATTGCTCCCCCCTTCCAGGATGTTGTGGCCTCAGGGCACATCCAGCCTAAACCAGGAGGACTTAATCCCATCAACAGTATTCAGAGGTCCTGGAAGCTCAAGTTCCATCATCCCTCCCTCACAGACTGCTGGACTTTAATCCAATCAAAGCCTCCAGAGCACAGGGAAGCAAAAGCTCCAATATCCCCCCACCCAGACTGCACTGAGATACTTGCTGACAAAACTCAAAGAGGGAAGACTAACAGAAAAGCCCAAACCCAGAGATCCAACACATAATGAGAGGAGCAAGAGTGCAGGCAACTACAGGGAGGAAAGAAGGGGCAAATATAAGCAAACAACAGAAAAAGACAAAAAAAGAAATTACAATCAACAGCTTCTATACAGGCAATGAATAAAGAGCATGTGGAACAGAGTAGGAGTAAACACCAAACAATAAAACAGAAATCACAGCAAATTGGACAGGCTTTGGAAGAACTCAAAATACAATTCAAAACACAATTAAGAGAGGCTGAAGACAATTGGGGAAAGAACTTAAAAACAAAGAAAAGTCATCTGGAAACAGAGGCACTTGAACTGAAATGAGAGAATATTAAAGGGACAAGGAATAGAGTAACCTATACTGGATATTTAAATGAGTAAATTATAGTTTTGAATAGGTAGCTGCAAGGTTCAAGTCTGAGGGACCTGAAAAAGTGACTAGGAAGTTTGGACATTGTACTTAAAAAAATCAATGAACATTCCTGAATAAGGAAAGTAAATCTGGCAGTTATGTTTGTTAAATGAGTTGGGAAGAAGGCAGAATAAAGAAAATCTTATGAACTATCTAAAAAAATCTAAACAAAAAAACAATAAAATAGTGTAATGACAAAGATTGACCCTAAATATAGATGAGGACACACTCATTCTCTTCTCTGTGGAGTAGGGAAGGAGACTTCATATATGAAGAATGTGTATATGTTGTCAGAAGTGGTTAATGAGTTGGCTGGTTTTGCAGCCTTTTTTGTTACAAAAAGAAATATTTCAGAATGAATATGACCTAAAAATGAAATGGTATCAGTAGAAAATAATAAAATGGTTTTGAAAGGGAAAGGAATTGTGTACAACAGATAAATTAGGGTGTTAATACAATAATCTAAGAGTAAAGTATGAATGGAAAGGAAATAATAAAGTACTATTCAGGTCCTACTCTTATCTTATTTCATGGCAAGGGATCACCTTTTTATGAGTTCTTGGAAACTAGGCTAGAAGGACTTAAGCTCTAGATATCATATTTTAACAAAAATAGAGATGCTTCAAATTCAGTCAACATGGTTTCTACTCTCAAAAAATCAGCATAGATTATGGAGAATTTCATTAGCAGAAAGTTGCACAGTATTTTACTATTATAATGACTTTGACAGCAACAAATAAATAATTAAATATCAAAATACAAAAAAAAAGTTTTGTACATGAAATCATGGTGAGGTAAACTACAATCCATGAAAGGGATGCTAAAAACTTAATTGGTGTTTACTTTTTATTTCTTGGTATTTATTATGTAATAACAAAATTGGCATTTATTATACAAAATTGGTAAAGAACATAGGGGTTTTTACAATAATCAAAGTTTTAAGTCTATATAAGTAGAAAAAGGAAAGTTTGAAAAAGAAGAGGAGTTGTGGTTAGACTTGTGGACTCTGTAGTGACAATAGGCTATCCACAAAATATCAATCATTCAGTCAGATTTTCATTGCTGAAAAGTGACCAGAGGTGAAGACAGATTGGACAAAATTTGGATAAAACTGATAATTGAAATGATAAGAGAAATTTGGGTTCTAAATTGTATTGAAAGAAGAACAGAATCAAAGACTAATGTTTGGGAGATGATCATGTTTGGTTTCTGAAGGAGGATAGATCAACAACAACCAAAAAAATGAGTGGTCAGAGCAGTACAAAAGTGACCTACCTAGTTTTTATTTTAAAAAAAGAGTGTTTCAAGAAGATGAATCCAACAAACTTTTGTTAAATTCTAAATGAATTAAAGAGATCAAAAAGGCTAAAGAAAGTTATTAGCTTTAGCAACTAAAACATGTCATAAGTAAAATTCAAGAATTTATTCATAAAAGTCAGATATCAGAGAATTTACATATAAGTGAATGTTAAAGAAATTGAAAGAATGGATATAGAGCCAACATCTTAAATATTTGGTTATAAATTAATTTATAAAAATAGGGTGGAAACTAACAGGGACAATTATATCATATTAAAGTTTTCTAAAATAGAAATGTTTGAATGTTAACAAGAAAAAGTTGTAAAAAAAACAACGGATTAAAGGCAATACACAAAATAAAAAGGGACTTACAGAAAAAAATGAAGAGGTAAATATCTTCCTCTGTGGTAGCACATTATTTTACTTTCCTTGTACTTATGTACATGTAGATTACTTTAAAAATTTCTTCCTTGAAATTATTTATTGTTTATTTAAAAATATGTGACAAATGTGATAGTTAATTAGGACTTTATTTAGTTACATTGCATATCAGTCACTAGCTTGCAAATATTTTTTATTTTCATTATTAATAACAGGCATACATTAAGAGTTCACTCTGTCAGACACTGTTCTAAGGACTGAGAAATCAAAGAAATTACAAGAAATATATAGTCTTTTCTCTGAAGGAACTTGCATATTAATGAGGTAGCCAGAATGAAAATAATTATATGAAGATTTACATACCTTATAATTCTATATGTTGAAATGAAATGTTATTTTAGAGGGAAAGCAGTGAGGTTGGGAGGATGAAGTAGAATTTGGAAAGAATTCAAATCAAGGTAAAATTTAAGCTGAGTTCTGAGGGAGACAAGGGAAGGCAAGACATCCACATGAAGAATATTGAAGGCACTATAAGGATGGGGAAGAGGCACCCAGCAAAACAGCAGTAAGTCAGTACAGTGAGTGTTGTGATTGAGGAATAGCAAGAAGATGAATGTTCTAGATCATAGTATACAAAGGGGAGTAAAGTCTAAAACATCTGGTAGTAATGACAGGAAGGGATCATATTGTTAATCCAAAGGGAAGATTTTGGTTGATCCTGGATATAATAGGTAATTACTGGACTGTATTAAGTGTGAACAGATGTGTGCATTAGGAAGTTCACTTTGACAGCTAAATGGAGGCTGGATTGATGAGTAGAAAGAATATATTCTTTAAAATTCAACAGCATTATAAGCTTGACAATTTTGTGTTCATAAATGACTTCCAACAAATCCCACCATCCCGATTCGTACATTTCAACTTAATATTTCCTCTACAAAATAGTTTCATGTTCATATTACACCTAACATCCATTCCTATAGAAATGTAGAAAAAATGAAAAAAAATCACCATACTTAAAATTTATTCTTTTTTTAATTGTTCTCTTTTAATTGCTTTTAGTTTTCCTCATTTATTTGGAGAATTTCTTTTTATGTTCCCCCTGCTAACAAAATAACATTTCTCTATCAATCTTTCATACCATTTGAGAATGTATCAAAATTTCATCTTTTTCTGATAGCTGATATACAGATATACCCAGGCTTTAGCTCCAAAATGATTTGAAATGGCTTAGATATAATAAAATCCTGAAATGGGGAGGGGAAAGGAACATAAATACAGACACACAGGGCAATGACACACACATACACACATGCATACACACACACATACACTCACTATGCTGACAGACCCTTTAACGTCAACTGCACTACTGGGTGCCGCTTATAATAAGAGTCCAAAGACCTTGAGCTATCAAACAGGTTTACTGATGGAGAACTCTTATCATAGCCCCTGCTGTTAGTTCTGACAGATTTACCACACATGGTTGCACATGGTTACACTTGTATTCACTCGAGTGTGTGAGAAGTGTCTAGTGCTGAGCCATTGAGAGTTTGCTCTTGTAATGTTTTAATTGCTATTGTACCTCATACATAAGAGTTGCCTAAGATGGATCAGCAAGGTATTCTTATAGTTTTTGCTGCCTTGTGCAAGGTAATTGAGTACATAACCTGCATGGATACTTCACTGTTTAATGGTTTATTATAAATCAAAGTTTTAGAAGGCTTTTTAGATTTCTGAGCTTCATCAAAGATTGATGTTTATCCTCTTGTAAATAAAGGTGTTACTGACATATACATTTCAAAAGATATTGGTAATTTCATCCAATTTGTAAAAATAATCATGTACATTTTCCATATATATAAAAAATAATAACATTAAGGAAAATATCTACAAAGGATTGTTATGGAAAATAAAGAAGAGTGACATTCTTTCATTCAAAATAAATCAATAAACAAATGAGCAGATAGGTAGCACATTGGATAAAGCATCAAGACTGGGTTCAAATATAGACTCATAAATTTTCTAGTTGTGTGACCCTTGGCAAGCCACTTAAACTCAATTGGTTAGCCCCTGCTGCTCTTCTATTTGAGAGTTGATACTAGCAAAGAAGCTAAGGGTTTAGAAAAACACTTTTGGTCCTGGTTATCCCAATCCACAGATATGACCCATGTTTCTTCATGAGATTAAAACATACTCAGAATCACCATTTTTTCAGAAATAAGAATCTGAAGTAAGAAAATCTAGGTTTATATAACACCTCCTTTATTTACTACTTATATAATATTGGGCAATTTAGTAAACTCCTTTGGACCTAGTTTTCTCATCTGTAAACCTAAGGAATAAGATTACATGGCCTCTGAGTTCCCTTGAAGCTCTAAATCTATGATATCATAAGAAATATGCAAAACACTTCAGTATGAGATATTTTACTAGACATATTGAGTTTATCTAAAGGACTTAAGTTAATATATCTGGCCTATCTTTATACATAACTTATAGTAAGATATCTCAAAGATATCTTTAAAATCAGATATTAAAGATCCTATCACCTCAGAATGAAGACAAATTAGACTAGCAACTGGAATCTGATGAGGATATACATGTATAAATGGGCCCTTGTTAAATGTAAACCCATTGCCCAAACAAAGCAACAAGATTAAAAGGGAAACAACTAAGATATAAATTGTAGTGTCACTGACAATGACCTTATTTCTCAAATTTATAGAGAACTGGGTCAATTTTATAAGAATACAAGTCATTCCCCAATTGACCAATTGTCAGAAGATATTAATAGTTCTCAGATGAAGAATTAAAAATGATCCTAAGTCATGAGAAAAAATGTCCCAAATCATTGCTAATATGTATAAGATTGGCTACTATGATAGAAATAGAAAGTGATGAATACTGGACATGTGAGAAAATTGGGACATTAATATACTGTTAGTGGAGCTGTGAATTGATACAACCATTCTACAGAAAAAATTTTGAAATGTGCCAAAAGGGCCACAAAACTGTGTGCCCATTTAGCTAGCAATACCACTACTAGGTTTGTATTCCAAGGAGATCAAAGATAGGGGAAAAGGACCTGTTTGTAAAAATTAGTCACTCTTTTGGGTGTAAAAGACTTGGAATCTAAATGGATATTGATCAATTGGGAAAGGGCTGAAGAGGTTATGCTATATACTTGTAATGGAAAAATATTATACCATAAGAAATAATGAATACAAAATCAAAAGAAATAATTATTTACATACACATGCACAAAACAAGCAAACAAACAAATTCAGAAAGACCTATATATGTATATGTATATATATATGTGTGTGTGTGTGTGTGTGTGTGTGTGTGTGTATGTTTATACACATACATACATAAAGTAATAAAAACTGAAATGAGTAGAACCAGGAAAATTTGTACATAGTACAGCAATAATCCATGATCAACGGTGATTAACAAATATTATCACCAATGCAAAGATCCAAGATAACTATTCGAAACTCATGATGAAAAAAATCTATCACTGCCATACAAGGAAGTAAAAAAGTCTGAATGCAGATTTAAGCATACTATTTACACTTTATTTCTTTCATGTGATTTTCCTAGCATATATGATGCATTTTATTTCACAATATGATGAACATGGAATCATACATTGCATAAAAGCAAATATATAACCTTTATCATATTACCTGTCATGTCAGGGAGGGGGCTTCAAAGAGGGAAAAAAGGAAAAAAACATGAATTCCCAATTACAAAAAAAATAAAATAAAAACTGTGTCAGCAAGTAAAAAAAATTAATAAAAATTTTAAAAATCATATATGCTGATTTCATTCAAGTTGATGTCATGTTTTGAAAAATAGAACACATAGAGCATAATATTAGAATTATTAATGTCAGCACATTCCTTTTTTCAGGAATATTAAAATTAAGTAATCCTTAGTGACTAAGAATTATTGTATTACATAACTGTGATCACTTTTCTTTAAGTGATATATTTAAAAGAAAAGTCAAGTGTCTTTGTCTTTTAACTATCAGTAGGAGAGCATGGGGATAAGATCCAAAATGAAACAATCGCAGGTCTTGGGTTACTATGGCCTTCATTAATTTACCAATTTAAAATAGATAAAAATTGTTTAGAGACTTTCTCTGGAATAGAAGCAAAGTCATAAAGGAACATTCTGCATTATTAGAGGCATACCTGATAGAGAGGACAAAACATAAAGATGATGAAAAAATTTTAGAAAAATGCTGTATATGAAGTTTGATTAAAGGAATTGGGGTTATTTGAAGTAGAATAGAGAAGCCATCATTGGGACATTATATTGTTAACAAGACTCAAAGGACTGTTCAAATAGAAAGGGGATTTGATAATGTTACTCAGCTGTAGGAAACAGAATTAGTAACAATTGGAAGATGTCAAGATGGGAAAATATAGGTTTGATATAAGGAAAATATTTCCTAACAATTAAAGCTATGCAAATAGAATATTAGATTTTTTTAGATCCTGATTTGTCCTTTTTCACTAAAGTTTTCCAACAAAAAATCTTAATAAACATTTCCAAATTATTGAAAGAATTCTTGAATAGGAATGGCATTAGGACAAATACAATTTGAGAGTCTGGTCTAATTCTGAAACTCTGATTCAACATCATTCTGTATGCCCCATTCATGAATTAATTTTGAGTTCTCAATATGATTTTGAAGAACCTTTTCTTGTACAAAATTCTAAGATAAAATAAGCTATACTATATCTATCATTAAATTGGGGCCCTAGAAATGAATTTTTCAAGCATTACAACTCTCAAAAATTGTTTCCAAGGTGAGGTATTGGATCTATGTCAATTGGAACAAATACCTATGCCAAAGAAATAATCAATCATTGACATATATTTAATTGAAACCATAGTTCCTTGAATTGTTTTTGAGATTCATTTTATTTTAATAAAACAATACCATAATATTATTTCTAGTAGAGAGTGATAATCATACTGTCAAGAAGAGTAAGATTATGTGATATTTACTAAATTTGACAATGGGCAAAACACACTTAAAGCATTTGAGAAAATGTTGAGAAATACCTACATTTGTTGCTAATTCTGCATTCTTAAAGGCTGTCTAGATCTATTTTCCAATTCCAATTTTTCTGGAAAGAACAGTACATATATATTTTATGATTTTCTTCATTTCAGTCATGGCTGTGAATACTTGCAAAGTTCATTTATTATAAGATTTAGGGAAATAAACATTTACTTTCCATTTACCTTATACTTTATTTATTTAAAAGTCATCTATTTCAAATAATATGTTTACTTAATACTGTCAAGAAAGATGAATATTTAAAGAAGTATTATAATAAAGTTATACTTAATTTGGGTAAAAAATAAGATTTAGGAAAATGCATCAGAATTACATACACAAATTGACTATGTCTTGGAACTGGAAATTTTTGAAAAGAGTCTTCCCTTTGGAAGAGATGAAATTATTATCTTTCCAAGATATAAATTTTGAGAAAAATACAAGATATCTTCAATAACTATACATATACTTTCAAAATTATCTTTGTTAATCATCATTGTATTGAATTTAATTTTTAAGTTCTTTAAAATTATGTTAACTGTAGAGTGAATGTCAAAAAGACAACCTTTTTTTCTTTGAAATTTTGTTATATAAAATATTATTTAAAATAAGGATATTTGGAACTTAAAAATACTTCAATAAGATAGATTTTATTTGTTTTCCACTGTGGAGGTACTGTCTTCTGTGTTAAATCAATGAAGCATTGATACCATGATGTACACCTTGATCTTGAAAAAATCTCATTGACCTTCCCAAAGTCGCAGAATGGAAACAATGGGGGAGGTTTTAAAGCCTTTAATCTCTTGGGTGCCTTGTTTATGGCTCAGATCATTGTTTGCCTTTGGATGCTGGACAACCAAAATTAATACACAATTCTAGTAGATGATACAAATTAAATTCCAGGCTACTTTACTCAATTCCTCAAAAAAGTAAGAAAATGTAAGCAAGGTAAACCAGTGATGGGGGTGCTTCCCATGGCTCCAGCCTTGTTTCTATAGTTTGTTTACTTCATTTATTTATTTATTTATTTATCTATCTGATTATTTATTTATTTATTTATTTATGGTCAGAATCACAAGTAGAGGGTACTGGCCCTTTGAAGAGTGAGCATCTCTGTCATCCTCCATTTCCTATGAGATGTCACAGCTGTGACAAGGAGGGGTTTATAATGGCACAGTTCGGCGCCTTCATAATTTATTCTCTCTGATTTTATGCTCTTTTAGTCTCCTGCTCAACCATCCACTAACAAGTAGTGATATTAGCCAATAAATCAAAGACGTCTGCTTGTCACTACCAGATGCTTGGCCACATCGCAGCTGATTATGAGACATACAAAAGGACAATTTCATGTAGGGAACTCAGCAGAGGTATTCCACTGATATTCTGTTTGAGAGGAAATCAGCATGAGGTGAGTGTAGTAAAATTCAATAACTTTTATGCCTTGTGGCAATGAAAAACTAGGAAGTAAATTAGGACCTCACCTTTATGACTATTCGTTTTATGATCCTGAATCTCTTCCTTCAGCACTTCTGTAAACGTTAGGAAAATAATAAATTTCTTGATGTCTTCATTTTATATTTTGCCTGGCCCAACTTCACCCAAATTTTCTAAATGGACCTAAATATATACATTCATTAAAGTGTACATTATTTATTTACATAATATATTTACAAAATTGGGGACCTGATATTATCCGTCAATATACCAAGTTGGAATATGAAGCAATCTCCTACTTCATTTAGAACAATGATAATTAAATCTTTTACTTTTATGATACCTGCTCAACAAACTCTGATGAATTAAGAATATATATGCTTCCAGTTATTAGGTTCTTCCTTCTCTACAACCCATTAATATATATTATAACAATTAAGAATTTGATACAATTAAACAATTGGAAAATGCATTCTGAATGTGTTTATGGCTTATATGAAAGTCTTTATTCCTCTGAAAAATCCAGAGGGCTGTATTATTTGTATTAAAAATGAAAACTCATACATGTTCACTCTGATATAAAATAAAAAAAAAAAAACTAATCGTAGAAGTAGAACAACACACTCCTTACCACCCTTCCCCCACAGCAGTTGGTCAGTTCTATAACCTAGCAGCACCAAAGCTGTCACATTAAGTGGCATACAAATCGATCAAGTAAATTGGACAAGTACCAGTAAAAGAAAAGTGTGGGGAAGAGAGGAAAAGGACTAGAACTATTTTCCAGAATAGATTATGGGATTATCTTCTTGTTTAAGGGGATAATATAAGAAAAGTTACTACTTTAGTAAATATCACCTTATTCAGAATCTTCATGATTTACACACTGTCTCATTCTGGGGTCTTGTGTTTCTAAAGCTGCAATATCTCTAAACTTGGTAGACAAGTTATCAGAACATTTCAAGCTCAGCCATCTGTTGGGTGCTTGTTCTTTAAACATTTTATCCCTTTCCCCCTTTCCCTTTTCTCTAAAAGTGGTGCTAGAACTCTAAATGATCACCTTAGTGCAAATATCAATAATATGGAAATAGGTCTTGATCAATGACACATGTAAAACCCAATGGAATTGTGTGTTGGCTATGGGATAGAGGTGGAAGGAGGGGAGGGAAAGAACATGAATCATGTAACCATGGAAAATTTCTCTTAATTAGGCAATAAAATAAATATTGAAAAAATTAAAAAATAAATAAAAGTTGTGCTAAAAAGTTTTTGAACCCCTAAAACTTCCAGTGCTAATAACAAAGGGTATAGAGTATTTTGGATACCATTACTTGATTATTATTACTTTAAGTCAATTTTTCATGGATTTTCCATGTGTATAGTAATGTTTTCCAATATGAAACTGTAGAGTTTAGATATTTCTCCATGCAATGTTTAAGGAAGTATGAAGAATGTGTGTGTATTAAACATGTATGTATTTTTCTCTTTAGTGAAAAAATGAAAAATATATCTTCTGCCTCCCTAATTTATTTAATAAAAGCAATCTTTAAATATATATGTATGCATTTAAAGCAATCTTTATATATGTACACACACACACACACACACATATATATATATATATATATATTTGTTAAATTAACATAGCTCCACCCTGAGCACAAGTTACCCACTTGACTGGGAATTGGGAGTATGCAAACAAGAGTCAAAACCATAGAATGTTAGATCATAGAAAACTTGCTAACTTTTTCATTTTATAGATGAAGAAAATGAGAACTAATTAGGTTAAGTGATTTATATAAGATTTCAAAGTCAGGTAGAAGAGTCAAAACCATAGTTCAGGTCTCTGACTCTCAGTACAATATTTCTTCTGTGACACTTTTCTTCTCTCCCATTGATTGTGCCATATTCAATTAGATCTCTGTGGTGAATCAAATTGGCTGTTAAGGTGAAAGTTGATAAATAGTTGTCAATGCTGCTATTTTCAGTCATCTGGACATTGCTATTCTGGGACTTTTGTGTACTTTAACACTGAAGCTTCTATTACTGTCTTGTTCCTTTTTTTCCCTCTTTACTCTTCTATTTACCTTGTAAAGATCTTTGAAAATCCCAGAGAAAAATGAATACACATTCAACTGTTACTGATTCTCAGAAGCTTATATATTTTTTTCTTATCCAGATGTCTAGTCTCTTATGTTCACAAGGCTGTGAGTGATCTCAAGCATTGGACCATAACTAGAGGGATATAGCGACTTACAAGACAATTATCTAAGTCATGAATTTTCCCAAGTTTTTAACACAAGAAATCCAATAAGGAGGAGGAGGAGGAGGAGGAGGAGGAGGAGGAGGAGGAGGAGGAGGAGGAGGAGGAGGAGGAGAAGAACAACAACAACAACAGGAACAACAGGAACAAAAACAAGAACAAGAACAAGAACAAGAACAAGAAGAAAGAAGATCCTGAGCTTATAGGTGAATAGGGGAAGAAAATATTCAAAAGAAAGTTGGAAACTGTGGGAACCTGGAGAATCTCCTCATTTCCTACTTGGCTATACTGCATTCCAACTTGTCTGATAAAGTTTTCTGCTTTATTTTTGCTATACCATCATCATCCTTTAAATCTCATCCACTGCATGTGGATTGAATTGCTCATTGGCTATAGTGTGGGGAAAAGGAGAATGAATCATTTAACCATGGAAAAATATTCTAAAACAAAGAAACAAATTAATTAATTTTAAAAAAATAAATCTCATCCTCCCTGGTACTCTATCTTATCATGAAAACCACTGGAAATGAAAATTTGGGGGAAAAAAAGGTTTCTACACTCAAACAGCTTAAAATCTAATAGAGGAAAACAAAACATAAAAGTATTCTGAAAAGTGAGAAGTAGGGGTCCTGATAGAGAAGTTAGTAAAAGGAATCCTAAAGTAATACAGCTGATTGAGAAATGAGAAGTCTCAGTTAAGCTCTCTCCTTAAATGGATGTTTCTAGTCCATGGCCTCGCCCTACAGAGAGGTAGCAGATTAGTGATAAGATAAGTCTGGCACATACTATGCACTAGTAAATATTTGACTATTAACTAAAATGGAAGAAATTATGCAAAGGGAATTAACAAATCACAAAAATAAATAAGTAATAAATTATTTCATTTGATATTAGAATATTTTAAGGCAGATAACAGGGCCAGCAATGTTTTCATTCTTCTCCACAATGCATTTCTGACTCTAGACTTTCTCTTGTATAACTGCTACAGGAACTCTTCATCCTGGAGATTTAATTTGCTCCTGGATTTCTCACACCATCAATGTATTCTGTCTCTTCAATATTGTCCTCTAAATGACTAGTTTCCTCCAGAATTTAGCTATGTCTTCATTCTTCTACAGGCTTTACTCAACTCTCCAGACTTTCTCTTACAATCCCTCATTATATCCCCCAAATGCTTTATGAGTTCTATTCCCCAAATGAATATAGGTATCTTGAGAAAGGGGACTATCGATCGATCTCTCTGCTTGAATTTTATTCTCATCACTTTGAACTAAACTTAGTACAGAGTATGTGCTTAATAAATGCTTGTAGAATTAACAAGTAATACTTTTGATAATATGATGGTTACTTCAATCAGAACAACAAAATAAATATATGCTTTAAGTTCATTATTTACAGTATATATCATTAGTCCAAACATTAAAATGCTATGAAAAGAATAAAAGTCAATTGGCATAATCTGTATGAAACTTCATGTCTGTTTTCTTTTTACTAATACAATATTACTTATTTACATATGCAACTATCTCTATGTATTCATCAAAGAATCCTATCATTATTTTTCATCCTTTCTCAATTCATTTCCATAAAATTTAGTAATGGTTGCCCTCTCCAGGTTTATTTATAAGAAACATTAGAAATAAGTTTTTGAAGGTATATTCATCAGATTTTTAAAAGAAAAACTTCTGACTCATTATAAGGAAAATAACTGGTTAACAAAAAATATAAATACTGCAAGACTTTACTATTTAAAGTGATACCTGTTCTCATCTGGTGAAATGTGTCACTTTAGGTTGCCCTGAGTAAAAAAAGATAAAGAAAGACTTAACATGTAAAGGACTAAGACAACACAAAGAAAATGAGAAAAAAAAGAAATCTGGGCAGTATTTACTTTTGATGAGAGGCTCTTAACAGTAAGTTTATCTAGCTAGCAAAGAAGAAGAATTAAAGTAGATTTTATTGAGTTACCAGAATCAATGAAAACCAATGTACTTTCTTCCATAGAACTCCAAAAGATAAGTCTCAAGAAATACATGACAGGTAGTATTAGTATGATGATAAAAAATGAAGCATGATTCTGTACTTTATCATATCATTGTTTCTACCCTTCTCTGCCCAATTTATTTTATGAAGAGTTTCTATGCTATTGGATCAAAGGAAATTTGTGTTCAAGTGCTACCTAAAATTTAAATAGATTGATATCTGATGTATTAAGATCATTAGTTATGTAGCAATTAGTATTAATTCCTTCATCCTTATGATGAATAATTGCACAGCAAATATTTTATAATATTGATGTGGAATCAATTTTGATATATGTGTATATTTATATATGTGTTTTATATGTCTAATGCACCACTGATAGCTTTGTCCAATAATGCATTTAGAAACTAATCAGGATATCTCTGGGCAAGTTTCTCTTCTTTTTAGTAAAAAGAAAAATACAATATACAGAGTTCAGATATCCTATATCTAGGCTAATGGACAGCCAACATGAAGATTGCCATCAACAAAGACTACCTCCTTTTCCATGTAACATTCTATCATTACAGTCATTTCTATTCATATTCTATAAACTGGCTTTGGGAGAGAGGAGTAAGATGTGAGGAGTTCACTTCTATAAATATGGTGTGAATATACATTCTAGAAATCCTTAGCTTGGAATTCACAGGTCTTTTATCCCCTAATTTTTCTTCCTTTTCTCCTCCTTCAGTTCCCTATATTATATTGCTTGCATTTGGAGTACATAATAGGAGTTGGACATTTTTGACACTCAAAGAATTTATTGCCCTTCAGAGTACTGCTTTGGAATTCATTTTGCAGAGAAACTGAAAGGAAAGAACCAGTAAAAGAAAATAATCATGCCATTTACCTGATGTTTTAAAGTAGAAAGATTAATATCCAAGTGAAATATTTAGAATATGATTTTGCTGGGTTTTAATAGCAATAAAAGCAACAAACTGTAATTAATCAAATTTATATATTCATGAAATTTATGCTGAATATTAAAATGGCACAGAGCAACATTTATTTAATACTGTGATTATTAATTTTTGTATGCTTCTGTGACTGCTGAAAAGGACCTAGTTACTTAATTTATCATGATACCAGCAGGCAAATCAAGTAAATTGAACTAACACAGTTTACAATATTGTTTAAATTCTAAAATATAAGCTAATTGAATAACATTTAAAATGTAAGATACTATTAGAGAAGAATATGAATTGAAAATACCTTAGCTTAATTGAAATGACATATGAAGTAAAGTATCTTAGGTCAGTAAATATACAATCCTATACTAACGAAGTCAAAAGATGTCATGATTATTTCTAATATCATCATAATGATATTTACTAACTAGGGTATTAGACATTTGTTATAATAATCTTGGCTTAACTGTTAAACAGGGGATGAAAAGTATCTACCATTTGAAGGAAGAATAGTATGAAAATTAACTATTACATGGTTTTGCCCTTTTCCTTTATATTAGAATGTGAGAGTTTATTGAAAGCCAGTTATATGGCCAAATTTGCAAAGTACTAATTGAAGTAGCAACAAAGTATAATATAAAATTCACTGAACTGGAAATTAAGAAATTTTAATTCTAATATCAAATCTATTACTACTGTTAAGGTGAACCTTCTTTTAAAAAAAAACTTTATTTAATTGATTAATTTAGAGCACTTTTCCAGGATTATCAAAATCATGTTCTTTCCTTCCCCTCTCCCAGCCCCCTCCCATATTCAATGCACAATTCCACTGGGTTTTACATGTGTCTTTGGTCAAGATCTATTTCCATATTATTGATATTTGGACCAGGGTGATCATTTAGCGTTTATAACCCCAATCATTGACCCATGTGATCAAGCAGTTGTTTGTGTGTTTATGTGTGTGTGTATGTGTGTTTCTACTCACAAATTTTCTTCAGAATGTGGATAGTGTTCATTCTCATAAGTCCTTTAGAAATGTCCCCAGATCATTGCATTGCTGCTAGTAGAGAATTCCAATACGTTGGATTGTACCACAGTATATCAGTCTCTGTGTACAATGTTCTCTTGGTTTGGCTTCTTTCATTCTGCATCAATTCCTGGAGGTCGTTCTAGTTCACATGGAATTCCTCCAGTTCATTGTTTCTTTGAGCACAATAGTATTCCATAACCAACAGATACCACAATTTGTTCAGCCATTCTCCAATTGAAGGGCATCCCCTCATTTTCCAATTTTTTGCCACCACAAAGAGCACACCTATGAATATTCTTGTATAAGTCTTTTTCCTTATTATCTCTTTGGGGTACAAACACAGCAGTGCTATGTGTAGATCAAAGGGTAGGCAGTCTTTTGGTGCCCATTGGGCATAGTTCCAAATTTACTTCCAGAATGGTTGGATCAATTCACAACTCCACAAGCAATGCATTAATGTCCCAATTTTGCCACATCCCCTCCAACATTTATTATTTTCCTTTGTTATCATTTAAGCCAATCTGCTAGGCATGAGGTGGTACCTCAGAGTTGTTTTGATTTGCATTTCTCTGATTAAAAGAGATTTGCAACATTTTTTCATGTCTTTATTGATAGTTTTGATTTCTTTATCCAAAAATTTCCTATTCATGTCCCTTGCCCATTTATCAATAGGGGAATGACTTGATTTTTTTGTCCAATTGATTTAGCTCTTTTTAAGTTTGAGAAATTAGATATTTGTCAGAGTTTTTTGTTATGTATATTTTCCCGATGTGTTATTTTGCTTCTAATTTTAGTTGCATTGGTTTTGTTTGTATAAAACCTTTTTAATTTAATGTAATCAAAATTATTGATTTTACATTTTGTAATTTTTTCTAACTCTTGCTTGGTCTTAAAATCTTTTCTTTCCCAATGATCTGACAAGTATATTATTCTGTGTTCACCTAATTTACTTATAGTTTTCTTCTTTATATTCAAGTCATTCATCCATTCTGAGTTTATCTTGGTGTAGGGTGTAAGATATTGATCTAAATCTAGACTCTCTTACACTGTTTTCTAATTTCCCCAGCAGTTTTTGTCAAATAGTGGATTTTTGTCCTCAAAGCTGGGATATTTGGATTTATCATAGACTGTTGTGCTTAGGTCACTTACTCCAAGTCTATTCCACTCATCCTCCCTTCTGTTTCTTAGCCAGTTCCATATTGTTTTGATGACCACTGCTTTATAGTATAGTTTGAGATCTGGGACTGCAAGACCACCTTCCTTAGCATTTTTTTTCATGATTTCCCTGGATATTCTTGATCTTTTGTTCTTCCAAATAAACTTTGTTATTTTTTTTTTCTAATTCAGTACTAAAGCGTTTTGGTAGTTCAATGGGTATGGCACTAAAGTAAATAAGTTTGAGTAGGATGGTTATTTTTATTATGTTAGTTCATCCAACCCATGAGTAATTAATGTTTTTTTTTTTCATTTATTTAGATCTAGTTTTAATTGTGTGGATAGTGTTTTTAAATTGTGTTCAAATAGTTCCTGTGTTTGTCTTGGCAGATAGATTCCTAAGTATTTTATATTGTCTAGGGCAATTTCAAATGAAATTTCTCGTTCTAACTCTTGCTGCTGAGATGTTTTGGAAATATATAGAAATGCTGATGATTTATGTAGGCTTTATTTTGTAACCTGCAACTTTGCTAAATTTGTTGATTATTTCCACTGGCTTTTTGGTGGATTCTCTAGAATTCTTTAAGCAGATCATCATATCATCTGCAAAGAATGATAGCTTGGTCTCCTCATTACTTCATTCAATTTCTTTTTCTTCTCTAATATCTACTACTAGTGTTTCTAGTACAATGTAAAATAATGGAGGTGATAATGGGCATCCTTGTTTCACTCTTGATCTTTTGGGGAATGCTTCTAATTTATCCCCATTGCAGATGAAATTTACTGATGGTTTTTGATATATACTGTTTATTATTCTTAGGAAAGGTCCTTCTATTCCTATAATTTCTAGTGATAGGAATGAGTGTTGTATTTTATCAAAGGTATTTTTTACATATATTGAGATAATCATGTGATTTTTATTTTGGTTTGCTTGTTGATATGGTCAATTATATGTATGGTTTTCTAATATTAAATCATCCTTGCATTCCTGGTATGAATCCCACCTGATCATAATGAAAGACTCTCATGATTACCTGCTGGAGTCTTCTTGCTAATATTCTATTTAAAATTTTTGCATCTATGTTCATTAAGGAGATTGGTCTATAGTTTTCTTTCTCTGTTTTTGACCTGCCTGGATTTGGAATCAGTACCATATTTGTGTCATAAGAGGAATTTGGTAGAACTCCTTTTTTCCAAATTATGTCAAATAGTTCATATAGTATGGAGATTAGTTGTTCTTTGAATATTTGATAGAATTTACTTGTGAATCCATCAGGGCCTGGGGATTTTTTCTTAGGGAGTTCTTTGATGGCATGTTCAATTTCTTTTTCTGATATGGCTTTATTTAAGTATTCTATTTCTTCTTCTGTTAATCTAGGCAATTTATTTTGTTGTAAGGAGCCATCCATATCACCTAGATTGCCATATTTATTACCATATAATTGGGCAAAATAGTTTTTAATGATTGCCTTAATTTTCTCTTCATTAGAGGTAAGCTCTCCTTTTCATCTTGGGTACTATTAATTTGGTTTTCTTCTTTCCTTTTATTAATTAGATTGACCAGTACTTTGTATATTTTATATGTTTTTTCAAAGTACCAGCTTCTAGTCTTATTTATTAATTCAATAGTTCTTTCACTTTTGATTTTATTTGATTTTATTAATTTCTCCTTTAATTTTTAGGATCTCTAGTTTTTATCTGCAGATTTTTAATTTGTTCACTTTCAAGTTTTTTGATTTGCATGTCCATTTCTTTGACCTCTGCCCTCCTTAATTTATTAATATATAAACTCAAAGATATGAATTTCCCCCTGAGTACTGCTTTGGCTGCATCCCATAAAGTTTGAAAGGATATCTCATCATTGTCATTTTTTTCAATGAAATTATTAATTGTTTCTATAATTTGTTCTTTAAGCAATTTTGTAGAATCATATTTATTCAAGAAGGAGAAATATGAAAAGATAACTTGTAGGAATAAGATTAACTAATTATTTTTGTTTCTTTTCAGGATGGGTAAGGTACATTTATAGAAGAGCAAATATGGAAAGCCTGAAAATAAGTGAGTGATGCACTTTTGAGTTGAGAGAAAAGAATCAATGTTATTTATAGAAGTTTTTGCCATGGTAAGAAGAAAGGACACCCTTTCATATGATAGAAGAGTGAAAAAAAGGACACAGTGGAGGCAGCTGTGTGACTGAGTGGATTGAGGTCCAAGTCCAGAGACAGGAGGTACTGGGTTTAAATCTGGATTCAGACACTTCCTAGCTGTGTAACCCTGGGCACGTCACTTAACTCCCATTGCCTAGTCCTTACCACTGTTCAAAGTATTGATTTTAAGACTGAACGTAAGGGTTTTTTTTTTTTTATTTAAAGGATACAAGGGGAGGAAATAATTGAATACTGAAAAATTAGGAAGAGAAGAAAGAGGAAACTCTCCAAAAAGTCTTCATTTTTTTTCTCATGGTGAGTGAAAATTCCCCTACATATGAGGATTAGATTTTAATGTTAGCAGCAGTATTAAGTTAATTATAAATTTTAATTCTAAAATAGGTAACTAATGTTAGCATAAGCAATGATTTTAGTAGTCCTTTGAGATGGTTTTGGTATAAGTATTAAGGTTTGTATTGATTAGGATCTTGAACTCTAGAGACTACATTCTCCATAATCCCCTTTTCCTTTTCCTGTCCTGTGTCATGTGTTAATTTGTTATGCATTTTTTACTTCTTCCACAATGATGCTCCCTCCCAGGAAGCTTCCTCTTTGGCTGGACCAGTGTGGAGGAAGGGAGTTGCTGACTAGGTTTCTCTGTTTTTTAAAAATTCTCTTTGTCTAAGTTGATTTTAATAAATAGTATTAAAATAATACAAAGGGATCTGAACTAAGAATTTTTTAAGGACTCTTCTGTTGGGAGTTTTCAAAACCAGGCTACTGTTTGAGTCACCCTAGCTGTGGCTTGTTCCCTGCCTCAATGCAGGAACTCCAGCAGCTGTGAATATTTTCCACCCTGGACTGCTAAGTACTCTCCCACTGACCCAGCTGCTTTAGTTTGGGGGATTTGGTGGAGAATCTGCTCCCTGCCCATGGCCTGGAGAGCAGCCGGATCAGTCTGATTGAACATTCCTGCCTGCAGCTTGGCCAAACCCCAGCTAAAAGGCAAGCTTACTCCTCCCCTACTGCATCAAGCTGCTACCTCAGTCTAGGCACCCCAGGTCCACCCTCGTGCTACTGCTGCCTCAGCCACTACCTCCTGTGGCTGCTGAAGCCTTGTTATGCCAGATGTGGCCACTCTTGCAGCTATCACACCCCCTTACTTTCTGCCCCTTCTGTCAACCCCTGCTTCTCTTCCAGTTTGTGAGTATACACCCGTAATCCCTTTATCTGCCCAGTAGCTGGTTGCAGCCTATCCTCTAAGGATCTTTGCCTTGGGAAGGGGTGCGTGACTCTCTGTCCTCCACCCCATCCTGCCTTACTTCTGTCTCTCTCCATCTCTGCCTGATTTTGTAGTCATATCTGGCATTTTGGTTTCTGGCGGTCCCTAACCTTACCCCTTACCCAAAAACATACCCCTAACCCCTCCCAATTGTAGTGCTGCCTCTTGTCTACTAGAGGTCAATATTGAGCACTCTTTGTTTTCAATTTCTTTTTTTTCCTCCCCCCCCCCTTCCTTGCTTAACTGTTGTAGCTGTTTGCTGCCACTAGAGGGCAGCAACAAATAAAAAAATAATTTTTTTTTGCTTTTTATGGATGAAAATACAATAAAATCATAAAAAATAATATAAGCTAAATACCCTCATCTTACTCTACCCCACCCTTTATAATAATAATAATAATAATTTTAAAAATAAATAAATAATATATACATTATTTATTTTCATCAAAATGCTAAGCAACATGAATGCTACTTTGCTTCAAAGTCTTTTGCTTCTTGCCCAATTAGAGACAGTTAAGATTCCAAATTGCCTCCTTCTCCTTATACTCCTAGGACATTTTAGTTTTCTGATCTTCAATATTAACAAAAAATAATGCTACTATATTAAACATTAAAGTAGAAATGCAGGCCAACAGGCAAATTCAACCAGAAAATTTCAAATACTCTTTATATGATCTAGTGAAAAATACTAATCCCATCAAAAACAATTCTGAATTTTGTGAGTCTGTTCCTTAACTACAAATAGAGTGCAATCCTATTTCTCCCGAAATAGAGATGAAACATCCCTCTAATATATACCATGTATAGACCTTTCTCTCCCATACTCTGCAATATCTCTCTCATGCTTTGCAACTCCTGGCTAATCTTACCTTCCCTGATCCTTCATCTAATCCTCCATATTTTCCTGTTCCTTCTCATACCCCATGACTAGTCCCAGCTCCCCAAAAATCTCATGCTCTTACTATACTTGTTCCTACCCATGCTGACTTGGTATACCCACAGTGAACTTCTGAGGGACCACAGACATCAAATGATTCCTATGAATTCCTTTTACCCTCATGAAAGTGCCTAATCCTTTTACCCTCAAGAAAGTGCCTAAAATAGAATACAATGGGGATGTGCTTACCCTAAGACACTATATACCTTTAACTTCTCAATAAATTAGAGAATTGAAATATAATATACTTCATTTTGAATGCAAACTTATTGTGGTAACCAAGAAAATGGCTGATTTTTTTTTTATCTATATGACCCATCCTATAAGGATGTTGAGAATTTCCTCAATGCTTTTCTAAAGGAAGGTGAGAAAAATAAGATCATCTCTCATGTTTACAGGGTAGAGGGGGTGTCCTGAGGATCAGTTGCAATTAAATTGTGATAGGGAGGCCATTATAACAGCAATATGAGAATGCTCCAAAGATACAGAAGCATAGATCAAATTTGAAAGCCTTAGACAATTCGATGATGAAGCAGCCTCACAATTCATGGATAAGCTCATTGAGCTTGAGGGTTGATACCTAGACCTTGATATTTCTAAAGATAAAGATATTAAGCAAATAAATAGACATTTTGTCAACAACTCTTACAGGGTGGTCCGTGATTATTTTAAGATACACTCCCCATGGTGTCCTCAGATGGACCTTGAAGAGTTGAGAAAAACTGCTGCTTATGTCTTTAAAGGCCAAAAAGAAAACCAGGAAGATGCTAATAATGTCATAGAAACTTTGAAAAAAAGAAATCAAATCTTTAAAGGATAGGTTTGATAAACAAGACAAAGGACATGATCCTCAACCAATGGCACTAGCCCCTCTACAAAAATCTAACTATCAGTCCCCTACCTGCAGCTTCTGTCAGAGGAAGGGCCACATAATTATGGAATGTACGACTTTCTTCCATGCAGTAAGAAATAATATCCATAGGTAAAATTATCAAAGAAATAATTATAGAAATAATAATAATAATGGTGATTTCAGAAATCATAACTTTAAAATTAATGATAATAATAATTCTAGGGACATAAATCAGGCACCTAACAACCCATACCAAATGACCCCACAGCAGTATATTTTGAGTGGAGCTCATCCCCAAACCACTCAGGGTGCTACTGTCCCTCAGAGGGTCCAAGGTACTATCCAAAGACTATAAAGGTGTATGAGGTGGAGGGGGGTGGTGAGGCACAGGAATCAGAAGATACAACCTTTGATTTTCCAGACCTTGATGTCTTACTGCCCATTGTCCCTAACCACTTCTCCCCCATACCGATGAGCCTCATGTATCATTAAAAGTTGATAACATCTATTATGATTGTCTTTTGGACCCTGGAGCTTCCCAATCTTTATTGAAGTGTATACTTGATTCAGATTGTAGTTGCATTGACTCAATAAATGTCATGGGGTTATCAGGGACACCCCTAAAGGTTTCCAAGCTTTTATGTCTATAGTACCCCTTAGTGTGGATTACTCTTTCCTCTTAATGCCTGGCTCCCCCATGAATTTGCTGGGGCCAGATCTGTTATGCAAGCTTAGGGCCACAATAACTTGTTCTCCAGATGACTCTAAGACACTGGAACTGCCTGAGGAATCCTTAACTTTATATTGTGTACTTCTTTCAGATATTCATGAAATGAAGGAGACTCCTATTTTTGAGATGCCAAAGGATATACCTGAGTCTCTCTGGGCCACATGATCTTCTGATGTCAGCCTACTTATATTGTCTGTCCCTATCCAAATTGAAACAAAATCTAGCCCACTTTCTTCCATTCCTCAATAACCTCTTTCAAAGGAGGCAATTGATGGCATTACACCTATAATAAATTCCCTGATTGACCAAGGCATCATAATGCCCTGTACATTGGAATACAATATGCTTATCCTGCCTATTAAAAAACAAAACTGGAACTCAATGCCAAGCATCTCTATTGATATGTCCAGGCTCTAAGAGCTTTGAAAATCAAATTATAAAGATACATCCTTTCGTTCCTAACATAAATACGGTTATTTCTTCTATTCCTTTACAGTAGTAGACTTGTGCTCAACTTTCTTTTCTATACCTATACATGAGCACTCCAGGCACATCTTTGCCTTCAACCAGAAAGGCTCACAGTGGACCTGGACTTATTTACTCCAAGAATTCGTGCACAGCCCCACCCTGTTCACCCAAATCTTAACTGCTAATACAGATGCCATAAAATTTAAATACAGTAGTTTAATTCAGTATATGGATAATTTGCTATTGACTTCAGCAAACACTGAAATGTGCCATGAGGATAGAAAGCAACTCCTTTTAGAGCTTTATAAGAGAGGCCACAAGGTCTGAAAATACAAAGTTCTGTGGTGTCTCCCCAAGGTACAATATTTAAGCTTCATTCTAACTGCTGGGTCCCATTTAATTTCTCCTGAACATATTGAAAATATGCAAAAGTTAAGAGTTCCAACCAGTAAAAAGCAACTGAGGGCAATTCTTGGAGCTTCAGGATTTGGTCAGCAGTGGATCCCTTGCTATGGGGAAATCACTAAACCATTTGTAGCACTCACAAATAACTTGGTCCCTGGACCACTTAAATTGGAAACAGAATACCTAACAGCTCTTTCAATTTTAAAACAATCTACCTTGTCTTCCCCTGTTCTAGGCATCCCAAAACCTGATAATCCATTTTCCTTAGATGTCTATGAACACAAAGGGGTAGCTTCAGGTGTTCTAATTCAAATTTTGGGACCTATTCAATTACCAGTGACTTATTATTCAGCCCAGATTGACCCATAGCTGCCAGAGTACCACCATGCCTTAGAGGAGTAGCTGCCACAGCTTTACTGATAACCAAATCTGCCAATCTGGTATTGGGATGCCCTTTCACCATAATGTGCCCTTACAAGGTAGAGGCATTGTTATTAACACATAGGACACATACATTTACTTACCAAAGTATTACTAGGTATGAGATAACCCTATTAAATAATGAATATATCACACTAAAATGCTGTGGAGTTCTTAATCCTGCAACCTTGCTCCCTTATTTACCAATTTCCAGAGAAACTTGACATGATTGTACATCTTTAGTGTCTACTGTTGATAAACTTCATCATGATTTACTGGATACGCCTTTGGATAATTTGGATTTAATGTTATTTAGAGATGATTCTCCATTCATGAGGGATGATGTGTACTATACAGGAACTCCAGTAATTACCAAATTTGATACTCTGGTCAGCTTCCTTACCTTCAAATGTAAGTACACAAGGTACTGAACTCACATAATTGAAACATTCCTATATCATTGCAAAGAATAAAAGAGTCACAATTTATACAAACTCTTACTATGCCTTTGGCACATGTCATGCCATTGGCATGCTATGACTTCAGAGGGGATTCTTAACATCAGCTGGAAAATGTTTTCCAATGCAAACCCTATTACTGAACTTCTTTCTGCAATCCAGCTCCCTGAAGCAATAGTGGTTGTTGTAAATCTTGAAATCTCTCAGACTTGTGAATGTTAAAAATTTTCCCATCAGGGAATTCTTAATTGGAACAAATTCCCTACTGAGAAACATTCCCCATTTTGATGTGAGAACTCGCCAGGATCAGAAATGGGAGGATGTCTACTCCAACCGTACTTAAGACTGCTTTAAGGGAAAAAAAAAAAACAACTCCTTGCTAAACAAAGAAAGTACTTGGATCCATGCTTATGGTGGGGCAAGGAGTTCTTTGAGCCAGGCCTGTTTTTAGAATTGATACAATGGGATGCTAGGTACCTAAAAGGGCCAGGCAAGTTTTCTCTTGATGAGATTAGTTGACTCAGCTGTGTTTTCTCTCATTCAGACTTACTGAGGAGATTTGGTCAACACAGCAGCATTTTTTCTGATTCAGACTTACTGAGGAGACTGGTCGACTTAGCAGGAATTTAGATGGGCAGTCCTTTGGAAAGCATCTACAGTGATTGGTAGATGTAGGGACTTAGGGGAGGTGACATGGGAGAAAAACCCCTATATAAGAAAAAGCAGAATCTCTTGAGGATATATCCTTTTGGAGAAATCCTTTTGGAGGAACTCTGATGAGGATCCCTTGGGAAGAATCTCTTGAGAGAGGCTCTGGAGAAAGGCCCTTTGGAACAGTCTCTGGCTGGAAGGCTCTCTGGTGAAGTCAGCTGAGATGGAGCTGGCCTGGTATCACTAGAATCCTTGTTTAGGCAGACCTTGTGGTGAGTGTTAAAAGACTGACTGACTGATTCTCTCTCTCTTAAGACTCAGTTCTAGGCCATATTGGCTTGAGGCCCTTCATAATTATTCCTTTCCTACTCTTTCTCTAATTCCTCATTATATTATTAATTAAAATTCTCTATAAAACCCAGTTGATTTGGGTATTTGAATAATTGGGAATATTTCCCTGGCAACCACCTTATATTTGATTTAAAACCAAGACACTGTAGTGAAACATATTTTCTGTGGTCAAATTTACTCACCCTCTCTTATATCTATCACAATTTATATTTTCCACTATTTTAATCACTATAGTTTAAGACCTCAACCATTTTAAATCTCACATTGTTCACTACTCTGCACATACAGGTGGCACTGATCCTATCTCCAGGGGAAATACGCAAGTAGATATGGCATTGAAGCTAGTAGCTTTAGAAGGACCTGAATTAATTATGCCACTAACAATTACTGATAATTTGGATCTATCCCTATCTTATGACAAGGTAGTAGAAAAATAGAAGCAGAGATTTAAAGCAAAACAGATTAATGGAGTATGGGTATCATCAAATGGCAAATCCTTGCTCCCTAGAGCTTTCTATAATCAGATTTGACATTCCATTCATAAACATAGTCATTTTGGCACTCTAGGCATTGTAGTCTGTTAAAAGAGTACGCATAACACCTGGAATAACTACAATTGCCTCCAAAGTATGTACAGCTTGTCCTACATTCCAGGCCTTTAATCAACATGCCTTTTGAGAAAAAGTCTTTGGTGGACTTCTCCTTGCTTACACATCATTGGAGCATCTACAAATTGGCTTTATCTCTATGCCAAAAGCTGGACAGTATAAATTTTGTCTGGTCATAGTTGATCAATTGACCACGTAGCCTGAAGTATTTCCTATTTCTCATGCTACATTGGCTTTTGTTGCTAAAATCCTTTTCAAAGAAATTATTCCTCATTTTGGCCTGCCAACACATATTGATTTGGATAGAAGGAATTCATTGTATTGATTTGGTCTTATCTCAAATTTATTCATGTTTGGGGATAACTTCTAAATTTCATACACAAACATCATTCCCAGAGCTCCAGATAAGTTTAACAAATGAATAAAGAACTTAAAACCATGACTGGCAAATTGTACACAGAGACTCATTTAAAGTGGCCTGAAATTATACCTCTGGCCTTATTTTATCTCAGGAACAGACCCAGAGGTGATTTATACATCTCACAATCTGAGATACTATTTGGACATCCACCTATTCAGGAACAACAATTTACCTCCATCTATACCTCATTTTTAGGAGGGGATACAACCATTGCTACATATATCATACAACTTCAACAGAATTGTGAGAACTCCACAACTCTGGAACTGTTGTTCAAGCAGGCCCAACAGACATCTCACTTTATGATTTAGACCCAGGTGACAGTGTGTACAATAAGAATTTCAAACATACCTGGTCAACTGAGACTCCTTATGACGGACCATTCCAGATCCTATTAACTACATCAATAGCCATAAAAATTGGAGAGAGGGACTCATGGATTCATTGTAGCCATGTGAAATGAGTATTTTTGTTGATGATGAATAATTTCTTGTACTGATTATATTTTACCATTGAATGTTACAAGACTTATTTATTGCTGAATTTGTACTATTTTGTTGCACTTTATTTGGTTGATCCTTGTATTTGTACAAATTGCCTTGTAGGGCAACACATATTCTACCTCAAAGAAGAAAATCTGTATTAGTGATCTATATTGACCTGATGTGCCTTTTGTAACATTTTGTGCCTTTTCTAATTTTTTTTGTATTTTCTGGATTGTATTATTGCTTTATCTACCTCATTTGCACTCACATTGTTTTATCTACCTTATTTGCACTCACACTGTGGATCATGGGAAGTGTGAATTTTAAAACTATTCCACCATAATCAGACTATTCTTTAGAAGATCTGATTTAGTTATTTCCTGATAAGTAACAATGGAGATACTTGGAATAACAGAATCAGGTCTTGGAAACTCTACATTTCTCCTCCCTTCTTAGTTTAACAAGATTTGGAAGGTCTGTATCAAACTCAAGATTTAATTATCTGAGGAAAAGGCCTTCAACAGACATGTGCAGGAAAAAGGAGAGACCCCTGGTCTGGGCTGTCCTAAGTCAAACTAAACCATCATTGGTACAGATGAGATGCAGGAAAGTGATGAAAAACTGTCAATATAAGGCAGGTCACTTCCTCTCTCCTCCTCTTTCCCTGGAGAGACGACTTTGGCTGGCAGTGTGCTAAGCATTCATAGATCTTGGCATGGTGGCAGCTATTGTCTGGGTTTGGTGGTGAGTTTTGTCCTGGAGCCAATTTCAGGTTTGGGCATCTTGGCTTCGCCCTTTCCCTTTTGGAGTTCAAGCCTGACTCCTTCCTCCGTCATACTTCAAAACCTTATCTCCTAATCTCCCCCCTTGGTATACCAGCCAGAGTAGGGGGTTGGAAGTGGGGAAGAAAACCTGCTCCTTTCCTTTTTCCTTCTCCTTAATCTCCTCCACTATCAATTAAATCAACATAAAGTTTCCAGCTGACTTGGGTGTTCATTAGGATTTCATAAATAAAATCCTTGTCGACAAAAAAGTATTATTACATTCAGTCTCAGCCATAATTTTAACCCTTACAGAAGTAAGAGGAAATGAATCTTATTTTTTAAACTAGTCTCTATACTTTATCTCTGTAATTGTGAAATATACACATTTTAATATTTCGTTTTCTTCCTACATGTGTCATACATCTATTTTTGATTTTGTTCCTTTTTCTCTTTTATTTTCCTCTCTTTCCTGAATTATTATAATTTCCCTTTAAAAACTGTAATATTTATATATGCCTCTAGTTCAAATTATAAATTAGTTATGTTTTCATGATCCATTGAGAAGACTGGTCTCCTAAAGGATCATGGAGGGAATGTATTGATTTAGGATCTTGAACCCTAGAGACTACATTTACCACAATCCCCTTTTCCTGTCATGCTTCATTGGTTAATTTGGTATTCAATTTAAACTTCATCCACTCTGGTGCTCTCTCCAGGAAGTGTCCTCTTTGGCTGGACTAGCATGGAGGAATGAAGTTGCTGGCTAGGTTTCTCTTTTTTTTTATAATTTTTCTTTGATCTAAGTTGATTTTTAATAAGTAGTATTAAAATAATACTTGGAATATAGAGCATTAATTTTAATCTTTACAGGTTGAATTAAGTAAAATGACTGAATTAAGATATATTTATTTAATTATTGTTAGCATAGGTCTTATTATCAGACTCAGTGTCAGCCTTAGCCTTCAAATTTGCTATATCATGTACGATTAGCAATAATTATGATCTTGAACTTCTGATCCAGCATACATCACTAGGCCTAACCCTGGCTTCAAAGTCTGTACCACCCAACAAACCACTCACTCTTATTATTTGTGACACTAGTCCAGGCTCCACTGCTTCCCCCTTGTCTATCAAGTGACTTTCAAGTCATCATCAAGTAACTTCTTCTACCAATGAGAAGAATGTCCTACTCTTTTTAACATGATCCTAAATTATTTTTAACTTGATATATAAGATGTTATATTTCTTGGGGTATATAGAAAGATCTCTCACAGTGGTTGGGGTCTTTTGGTCTTGAAGTTTGGCTTTATTGTGAGACTGACCCCTCTTGTAATAATTTCTTTTTGGCTTGGAGACTTTGATTCTCTTATTTGTGTTCCTCTGCTTAGAAATTTTGCAACATCAGTGACATATGGAGTGAATGTCCCATTAAACAGGGTAGAATTTAGAAGTTTGAGGAGAGATTAGATTTTTAACCACTGTGTTACAGAATAAGATAGTGAAATGATTAGGCAAATTTGCTTTGTTTCTGCAAGGTTCTAGTCAAAACAGGATAGCATAAATTTTTAGTAGACTCAAGAATCTCAGTGTTATTTGTTGTAGCTTGGTTCAGCTATATATAAATAGGACACCAACACTAGAAATAACATGGATTTCAATCTTGGCACAAATGATGTAGGTTGTACTGTCCCACAAACCTTGCCAAGTAGATATACATAATCAAAAGAACATAGAAATGTGGAAAGGAAACAAGACTGACAGTTTGTGGGGGAAGGGGAAAGTGGGAGTGGCAGTTGGGTCTTGTGACTAACACTTCCTTCCTGCCAGAAGTGGCAGTTGGGTCTTGTGATTAGCACTTCTTTCCTGCTGGGGTTGAACTTCCTGGTGTTAGAGGAGAGAGGAACTTGTTCAGCCAGTCTGGAGTGGCATGCCTCTTCTTGGTTCAGCCTGAAGATTTTGGCCCAATCGCTTCCAAAGGTCAGAAATGTTCTTGTTTACTTCCTATCTACTGCTAAGATTCTGAATTAGACTAAGCAGGACTGATATAGAGTAGAGGGGAGTGGGAGAACCCTCCACCAGCCTTGGGGCCTGGCCTCAACTCTGAAACTGAGAAAAAAACTCCAATCCCAACTGGTTATTAAACTTTATATTATTTGAATTCGCAGTCAGATAAGTAGACTATCTTTTCTGGTCATTGAGGGAGCTGAACTTCAGTTCAGTCATTCCAGGACAAACAGTCCTTATCAGACCCCTGCTGCTTCCTCTCTATCCTTTGCCTCAGCCAACCAATATTCCCTCTTCCCTCAACTCCTCCATATCCCCATACAAACCTCCCATTATCCCCCATTTTTCAATCCTCCCTTTCCTTTCCCATATAAATATAACAGAAACAATAACTATTTGATAAGAATGGGGCTACCTTTCATTTAAGACATATGAGTTGCTTAGATTCACAATTATGGAAAAGCTTATCAAGTCTATTTTTAGACATATGCTAGGCCAATGATGGAGAACCTATGGCACAGGTGCCAAAGATGGCACACAATGATCTCTCTGTGGGCACTCATGCCATTATGGCAGAGTTAGTTACTAGAAAAGCAGATGGATTCTGGTGGAGCTGCTCCCTTCCCCCTTTCCTCTTCCCCACCTCTCTGCACTTAATCTTTCCCCTGAGCAGATGGCTAAAAGGGCCACTCCCCTCCATTTCTCCCTCCCCTGACTAGAGGAAGGTGACAGGGGAAGCAATCTGTCTCTGGGGGAAGCAGGGCACTGCACACTATATGGAGGGGGGGGGAACAGCACATGGTCTCTAAAAGGTTTGCCATTACTGATTGAGGCTTTTGGATTAGGGTCTTTGGACAACAAATACAGGTGGTTCATTTTATCAATCACATAGAACTGGGTTCAAATAATGCTCAATTTGCACCCACTGCCCTTCTTAGAGTCTGCACAGAAAAGAACAAAACTTGATCTAATGTTGCACCTAGGATATTAAGCATATCATAAGCATTCCTTTTCAATTTCAGTTTACTCTCCCTTAGGGAGCAGAGTGAACCATAGGTAAAACCAAGCTGACCAAAATGAACAATGGTTAAAATGGCATCAATTGCTTGGATGCAAGACAACAACTGCCTAAACAAGTGACCCCTTCCTTAGTAATTAAGCAAGATAAAAAAATATTCCTGAGAACCCCTAGACACACTCGCTTACTGTTTATCTTTTACTATTACCTTACACCTTCACTCTCTTTTATTCTACCTTTATTTACCACATGTCCTTACCTCCTCATTTTTATTACTTACTATTCTAGCTACTCTGTTACTATATTCACCTATAATAAACCTTATTTCCTTCAAATGTAATCAGTTTAAGTCAGCAATCAATTCTTTGGATGAGACCTATTTGGTATGAACCCCATCATCATGTTCTGTAGTGGACAAGGTATTTGGCAAGAGAGATGTGGAACAGGGAAGGAGAAAAAAAGAAACTAGTGTGAGGGTGATGACTTAGCAAAGAACCGAGGGTAAATGAGAAACAATGTCATAATAAGCCATAGAACAGGATTATATTTATAAGGCACAAGAATAAATTGTATGATTTTTTTTAAAAAAGGTCATAAACATGGAAGTGGAACCTTTCTAAGTTATGTCATTATCAAGAATAAGAACAACAAGAGAATTGATTTGTTCCCTATACAGAAGAAGAAGGGTAAGAAATGAATTGGTAGGGAGGGAATCAATCCAAGGGAGGGAGAGAGTGTGGGGTAGTTTAGAAATACCCTAAAGAAAAATAAGAGGGGGATAAAAAAGGGGTGGGATAAAGGGAAGAGCAAGACCATCAAAGACAGCTAGGTGGCTCAGTGCATGGTGAGCTAGGTCTGGAGATGGGAGGTCCTGCATTCAAATGACACTTCCTAGCTAGGTGATTCTGGGCAAGCTACTTAACCCTTATTGCCTATCCCTTACTGTGCTTTTGCCTTAGAACCAATGGTATTGATTCTAAGATGAAAAGTAAAAGTTTGAAAAAAAAGGAGTATGACAATCTCTTTGTATAGCTGAATTAGAAAGGAGAAATATATGAAATAAGTTGATTGAGGAATTAGGAAGTTCAGATATTTGAAGGAGATAAAAATTTGTTAAAGGCCTTAATTGAAACATCATGAACCAAGCACTGAAGACAATGCTCCACAGAATCTAAATTTGGTCATAAATTTCAAAAGTACAAATCTCAAAAAGAAAAGATATCACTAAATGACAATGTGAGAGAGAGGAAGTCTAGAAGTGGTAATAGCAAGTAAAAGGAAAATATTAGAAAGAACAGCAAGGGAACAATGTCATCAGAGGGTGTCAGTTCTTGGTGAATAGATAAAGATAAAGTGAGAAAGAATGAGGTATGTTTGTTAATGAAAGGATGTTTGTTAATCATGGTCTTGGCATTCTAGAAAGCAAAATAGAATAAACATGAAGATCAGGAGTAGGACATGGACAGAAAAATGTTGACCTAGATCTAAATAAAGGAATGAACAGTAAAGATAGGGAATAGGGTTTGTACATTATAAAGGGTGAAATTATGGTTGAGACTGAAAAAAACTAAATTCAAGTGGTCGCCAAGGGAAATGCCAAATAATAAAATACCCAAGTCACCTGCCAAATTTTATGGTGATTTAATTAATAGTGGAGAAGATTAAGAAGAAGGAGTAGGTTTTTTTCTGTCTCTCGACCCCCACCTGATTAGTTTCAGGCAGGGAGATCAGGAGATAAGGGAATAAGGGTTTGGAGTAGGAAGTAGGAAGGAATCAGCCTGATCTCCAAAGGGGATCAGCTAAGATGCCCAAACCTGAAATAAACTCCAGGCTAAAACTTACCACCCAACACTCCAAGATGTCAGAATGCTTAGCATGCTGCCAGCCAGAGTCATCTCTCCAAGGAAAAAGGATGGGCCAGGAAGTGCGGTGTCTTATATGGACATTTTTATATCATTTTCCTGCATCTCATCTGTAACAATAATGGCTTAGTTTGACTTAGGACAGCCCAGAGGTCTGTCCTTTTTTTTGCACATGTCTGTTGGAGGCCATCTCCTCAGATAATTAAATCTTGAGTTTGATACAGTCCTTCCAAATCTTTTTAAACTAAGAAGGGAAGAGAAATGTAGAGTTTCCAAGACCTGATTCTGTTATTCTAAGTATCTCCATTGTTACTGATCAGGAAATAGCTAAATCAGATCTTCTAAAGAATGGTCTGATTAGGATGGAATAGTTTTAAAATTCACAATACCCCCCTGAGCCCCAAGGAAGATTAGTCTCTCCAATGGGTCTTGTAAACATATCAGCTATAAAATTACAATAGAAAGAAGGAGAAAATAGGAGAGATAGAGAGAGACAACAAAACCAATGTTTTGCTGGGCGCATTGACAAAAGCCAATTAGGTTTTCTGGCATCTTTCTGCAATAATTCATTCTCTGGATTTAGGAGTTAGCAAGCTTCTTCCTTGAAGATTTTTCTCGAACAAAAAAAAAATTTCAAAATCTTGGATTTTTATTAAAATACAACCCTCTCCGAAGTGTGTGTTAAAAAAAAATATCCAGTATAGCTCAGGATGCATTGTTGAGTTGTGGGGGTGTATGAGTCAGTTATTAAAAGAATTCAAAAACAATAAAAACAAAGCAAAAATTGTATAAAGGAAAAATGTGGAAGAAAGTTAAACTTTTGGGAGAAAGAAAAAATAAAATTCAAAATCAGAATCAAAATACCAAAATTTATGTATATAAAATGCTGAGTAAGCAAGAATAAATTCATAACAGGCCCTTGTACAGGTCCAATTTAAAGTAATTTTCTATTACACAAGTCTGTAGGACAGAATGAAGTAACATTTGCAGCCAAGACTACAGGAAGTTGTCATACTATAAGAAGGAAAGGAACTAGAATTCTATTTTGATAGGGAAGTGTCATTCCCTGCTCTGATTTTTAGTCATTCTCAGGGATATAGGGAGCCAGCATGATAGTTAAATTTTGGTACTTGTATGAGTACTTTATGAGTACTAGATTGGATGAGAACTTCTCAAATTAAAAAAAAAAAGATAGCCTAGATAATAATTTCTAAGCCACGTTTCTCCAAGGCTTTTTAGAAGACCATCTTGATCAGCTTGAGCCTGCTTGCCTGTGCTCCTGCCTGCAGCCATCTGCTTTGGGCTTTCTTGATTCATTATCACTCACCTGGTCCCAGCCCTTCCCTCCTGATCCGGCCTAGCCCAACTCAGCCAGACTATGCCTGGCTCCTACCTGCCTGCTTCTGCACTCCTGCCATCTAGACCCAGATTGGGCTCCTGCTCCTGGTCTCTCTCTCGCTCACCAGGCCCAGCTGATCCCTGGCCCCAGAAGCTCTGGCCTCTGACCCAGAAGGCTGCTGGTAGCAGACCCAATTTCTTCAGGATCAAAAACCAGCTGGTAAAAACGGGGCTGTTCTTTCTTTAGGCTACCATTAGCCTCCACATGGCTGGGTGCAGGGCATGGCTGCTTTAAAAGGATATATTTTTAGTGCACAGATTCTGTTACTTCAGGGGAAAACTTCAGCTCCCTGCAACTCTTTAGCCAAATTTGAAATTCCTAAAATCCATTCTTGCTGGGGGGTGGGGGGGGGCAGCTCAGTGGATTGAGAACCAGGCCTAGAGATGGGAGGAACTGGGTTAAAATCTGGCCTCAGACACTTCCTGGTGGTGTGGCCCTAGGCAGGGTGTTTAACCCCCATTGCCTACCCCTTACCACTCTTCTGCCTTCTGACAATAGGCATATAAATGGATAAAAAAACCAAGGAACTCTAAAGAGACTGGAGGTTATATTTTTAAGGCTTTTCAAACTCCAGTGTTTTATAAAAAATCTCTGTATTTTATTGCATTTTGCATTGTTTTGCTTAAGATTTAATTTTGTGGTTTTAAATTCATATATTAATGTATACACTACTATTCTGTTACACTGAATCATTTTATTATACTGGGTTTTAACTATTATTATATTCTGTTGCCTTTCCCCCTATAACTACACTGAACAAACATTATTGAATAAGCCCATATAAAAGCAGCTTTTCTATTTTTGACTTTGTAAATTGTCACAATGTCCATCAGAACATTGCTACAATTGTATAACAACCTTTGGAAAATTTAATGAGCTAAATATCTCAAATTGATTTTAAGGGGTTTTTAGACATGATTTTTACAATTTTTCTTAACAATCTCTGCTCATTTTGCCTGCCCCTAACAGGAGGTAAGGCCCATTTTAGTAGCTGAAGTGAAATACACATTTAATCTCCATCTCCCACATTTATAAAAATGTGAATGGAAGCTGCGAAGTTAATCCCAGGGCATATAGTACCCATGGAGCACTCCCAAAAGAGGAGCATCTCTCATTTTTAACTCTTCAGCTCACTTTAATTCCACCAGAATGATATCTAGAATTCTTGATGGTGTTCAAAACCCCAAATATGTTTTACTTTGTTTAAAAATATGTTTACCAAGGTTGAAATATTTGCTACATTTGTAAAAATTGTGACAAATATCCATCAGTTCATAGGCTTTTAAAAATGCCATACAGCAACTTATGTGAAATATGATAGTGGGTTTGTTTGTTATTGTAATTAATCAGGCTATTGAGAATTTTGGTGATATTGATACCTACATATTTGTACTAATGTTCTTTATAAAAAAAACTGTTACCTTGTAAAATTCATTTGCTTGTACTCACAGTGAATCATGGTCAGATATGAAGAGGAAATGGATCTCATTTTTGGTGAGAAAGCCTTGTATTCTATATTTCCTTAGCTGATACAGTGTGTCAATGATTTTGAGCTATATTTTTACTTTGAAAACTCTTTTATTATATTTTTCTTGCATATGCAATATACTATTTCAGTTTTTTCTCTCCTTTTTATATTTAGAGCACATGTCACCAGAATTAAGATTTTCTTTAACTTTTTTGATTTAGCAGTAATATAAATTTAAAATACATTTGCTATAATGTCAATGCATGCCCCCAAAAGCTTGAGACTATAAAAATGATCCCACTAATTGTTTAAAAAAATTATGGGACTTTGCTTAATGAGTCTATCTTATTCCAGGACAAGATATACAAAAGAGTCATTGCATATGGCCAAAGAAACCAGTCCAGGAAGGATTGATATACTTCTATGCCAATACAAAGGACTTGAAACTAGTGTGAAGACTCAAAGTTCTAAGCTTAACATATGTTAAGATGTAGGCCTTCTTTGTATCCACACTTTTTGGGAAAATACTTACAAAGGAGTATCCCAAACTTTGCTCCTAACATGGCTCCTATAATATAGGTCCTTTTCCATCTTTCATAGTGTGGCAAACTTTCTGTAGTCCTGGCTACTGACGGGGTAAATGCTTACTTGCTTATATTATTTTGATTTGGCCCTGATTCAAGGACCAGTTATGGGTTTATTTTTTTTCCTTTACTTAGAATTTTTACATATAAGACTTTGGTAGTCTATATTTTCATCCAGAAATTATCTTTTTTATTTGGATTTTTCTGATGTCTTTTTAATTTCTCTTGCCAATTGATTCATATACCTCATAACTCAGTCATGCATCTCTAAATGATTCCTGTGTTTTTCAATCACCCACTTAACAGGGGAATGTAAAAATATTATTATTTTAAATTGCAAAGTTTAAATTCCTTTTGAGAAGAATTTTAGGTTAAGAAACATGATACCTCTCCTGAACTTTTTGGAGAAGACACCATGAAGATGCCTCCAGACCACAAGCTGCACAAGAAGATCAAGAATGAACTTTGGGTGTGGTTGATTGAACATTTATTTGTATGTATACTTTCATGACAAAGGGGACTTCCCCCTAACTGGCTTTTTGTCAATGCGTCTAGCAATTATTGGTTTTGTTCTTTTTTTTTCTCTCTTATCCTCAAATTTTTGTAATCTTTAAATTGATTATATTTTCATGATCCTTTTTGGGGAAACTTTTCCCAATAATGATCAAAGGGGAGATTTAAAATGGAGATTTGAACCCCAGTCTTCAATCCCCAGAAGTCCTTGGCACATCCCAGAATTCCCTATAATCTCACCTGAGTCCTCACCTGAGTGTGAGATCAGCATATGTAGTTAAACTGACTGTAATCTCTACTTGGGTCTCGCTGCTTTGCTTCTAAGCAGTCTCTCAAGACGTAGTAAGTGAAATTGAAAGGGCTTACCAGCCCTAGGTTTTTTCTATTTTTCTATTTCTTTATCCTTTATTTCTAATAATCTTTAATAAACCTCTAAAAATATAATACTTTTAGTAGAGAAACTAATTTAACTGTTACAACATCAGCATCAGAATTGGGGAGACAAGGAGAATGCAAATGGAGAAAGGAGAGCATCCTAACTATTGACAGTTAAGACCAAACATATTACTGATGGTTAGAGAAAGGTCTATTGAGAAACCAGCATGATGAGGTTATTGAAGGACCTTGCTTCAGATACATTCACAATTTTATATTACAACTAATATACACACATTTGTTTAATTAGAAGAAAAATTCTGAAAAATGCAAAGTTATTCAATAGCTCAGGATATCTTCACACACATAAATGGTCAATTCATAATCTAAAGTATTTTGGACTCACTCTTTAAGTACCTATTTTGTGCCATGTACAATAGATATTATTAGGGATACAAAAACAGAAAAAGGAAATGGTCCTTTTTTATCAAGAAATTAACACAGTCTACTACCTGTCTGCCTCCAGACTGGCCCAATCTCCTGGCCTCTTATGACAAATGATCATAAAACTGAAGAAAATCTTAGAGATAATCTAGGTCTATCCTCCAACTTGAGGAATGAGGCAACTAGATTTCTGATGACAAAAGGACTTGTCAGAAAGGCAGCAAATAGTCATTGAATTGGACCAAGATTAGCTCTAAGTTGCAGCAAATCTTATCCAGGCAACTTCTCTATGTCAGAAAGAAAATTTTTTTATTTTTCTTCAGGAAAATGCTAAGTGATGAACTAGTTAGGATTTCTTGGTTAGTCTATTTCCTTTTTTATTCTAAGGCTAATGGAAAATAATGGGTGCAGAGATGATAAGAGGTATTTCATACTGTTATGTCATGACTGTTAAATCAATCAAAGGAATTCTGTGTAATGACCATATAATTTAGTCAAAACAACTAATCCAATAGACCTAAGCTTAAAATTTGAGTGGTAAAGTAGAATTATTTATTATCTTCTCCTTTTCTTATGTGTGTAACAGTCACACTACCATATACATCAACAAAAAAAGTAAGCATTAAATCATTACAGGAGAAATGGAAATTTCCTTTACATAAAAGAAAGTCCAAGACACCAGCTATGATTAGATTTTTTTAAATGCAATCTATTAAGATTTCAATCTAGCTTTCACTGGGCCTTAAAGTTATTTTAATTATTGTCTATACATATAACTGAGGAGCAGTGTGAAATAATTTACAGAGAGTCAATGTCAGAATTTCAGGAAGTCAGAGTTCAAATACCTCTTATCCCATTATTGGTTATGTAATTCTGGGGAAGTCAAATACTTTCACTGCTTTTAAACATCTCTTTAAAACTCTTACTGTCCAGTATTTTCTCTTCTGAATTGGTGATTGGGAGAACTCACAATTCCTTACTTCAATGAAACTTAAAGTGTAAATATATATATATATATATATATATATATATATGTATATGTATGTATATATCTTATATATAAACATACACAAATATAGATTTTTCTTCTTACATCTTACTAGACTATGTCAAGCTGTTCACTTAAAAATAAATGCCAATTTACTTCTATAATTGCTTACAAATACAATAAACACATTTTAATTTAAAAACTTGCCTCCTGCATCTACTTTCTTTAAAGATTATGTGGCACTCAGTTGAGGTCTGTCATAAACACTGACTTTTCCATGAGATGAATTCTTTTTATTCCTGTATAATAGAAATTATTATTTAACAAAACCATAGCTCCCTATAAAACACTGATTTATATTCCCCCCACTTACATTTCAGTGATTCAACTTAGCATCAGACAATACTAGGTTTTAAAGATTAATAATAAGTGCAGATTAAGAAGTAATATCAAGAGCAAATATTGGATATTAAATCTTTTGAAATTTGGTATAGTTAGATGAATTGTAATTTGGATTAGTTATATACTAGGTAGAAAAAAATTGCAAATAAATCAACAGTTGATGTAGTGAGAAATTTCACATGAACAAGAGGTTATGATATAACTGTACTTTTGCCAGTCCTCTTCTCCCTTCCCAATAATGAGAGGAAATAGAGGATTCAGTGACTTTTAAACAATGGACAAATAAGGTTAGGATAAAATGAATCAGAGAAGTGAGATGGTTTAATGGCTTTTTAATGAGCCTAATGTTTTCAGTTTTAATGAGCCCTCTTACATCAGCTTTAATCATTTTATAAGAATGAAAAATGATTGAGAAATGGCTTCCATTAATTCAATTTTCTGTTCAATCTTCCCACAAGCCATTATGGCACAGTGGCTAATAAGAGTCAACTTGGATAAGTGGGAACTTATAGAATAGAACAAGTCTTTGCTAAATTTAGTTAGACACTTGATAAGTTAGCTGGTGATAAGGTTATTTTTTTCTAATTTTTGTAAGAATTGCACACCAATGTCTACAACGTATTTTAATACTAAAGCACATGATTAGGATGTTTTAAATATACTATGATGTGCATTTATTAATCCTTTAAAGTTGTACAGGTTTTCTCCTGCCCCAACCTCATTCTTTTCTTGACTTTGTTTACATATGATTAAAAGTGAGCACAACCTAACTTTCAAATTTACCACTTATATATGGCTTTCATAACTGTTAAATGTAACTAAACCTTTAACATATTGTATCAAAAAAGATTATCCAGAGTCAATATTTATTATTAATAGTGGTGGTAATAATAGTAATAATAAGACAGAAGCATTAGTAGGAATTAGTGCTAGTAAGAGATGACATAAATGATATTTTTCTACTTCTCTATAGCAAGTTACAGGTTTCTGTGTATATGGTACAAAAATTATTATCTTCATCATGCAAATAAATCATAGTTACTAAAGATTAAGTTACTGGAACAAAGTTAGGAGCCTCCATTCTAATTAATGTCTTTTGATTCCATTGCCACTGTACCAATATTCAAAAAACAATGTTGTCTTTAATTCCCTTTTGTTGAAATTTTGCTTATTTAAACATTACATATATATGTATGTGTATATTATATAGGTAGATAGATATTCAGATATATACATTCATACCAACATCTGTTATATGTGTATATATAACACATAGGTTCAAATTAACATATTATATGCCTTTATACATATATGTGTATCTATACATATGCAAACCTAAAACACAAAAATACTGAGATCTCTGATTTCATTGATTTGAATATTCTTTTTTGATATATGTTACAACTTATACATGTTTACCTAAATTGTATGATTCTTGTTATGTTTCAATAAGTTGCTAATATGAGATCCATTGAATATATGAAGATCCTTTCTCTCAATTAGGAATACAAGACTGAAGTAGAACACTGGAACTTACCAGTATCATGTGACACCATATACAATTTTTAGTCATGTTTCCCTGATATATATATTTCTCTAGTTCTTCCAAGTTCCTTATTTTTTATATATAGCTGCCTGCTCACACCCTCTGTGTGATACCAAATATAGGATCATTTTCTGAATCCAAATCAAAATTTCACGAGGAAAAAATGTGCTACTGAGGTTATGGAAAGCCACACAAGCCAAAGTGATTATATCCCTTGAAGTCAATTTAATAATCAGAATGTAAATGATTTATGGATAATGATTAACAACATATATATTTATTAAATTCAATAAACATTTATTAAGTGCTGTCCACACAGTAAAATTGCCAAATATTCAGAAGAGTTCAATTTGCATGGGTCACATTCTATATATAATAAAGTATTGTCTTTTTTCATCTTTATACTTAATTTCATGAATTAAGGATAGCCCTGACTATGCCTGTGTCTATGACTATAAATGTCTGATATTTAAAAGCAAATATATCCATATAATTACATGGAATTCATTTTCTCTTGTTAACAAATGCTGGTAATCATCCATTTCTATTCTTTCTAAAACTATAATTATTCACATCCAATTACTTTAACAACAACAAAAAAAAAAACATGAAACTATGATAAAGAAGAGAAGATATAACAACTTGAGGTTCAATTCAGTTATGTAGATGAAAACATTGACAATATGCCTGATCTCCAGTAAGCCACCTTTTATACCCTGGTCCTGTTTATTGATTTATTTTTTTAAAAAGGATATTGAAGAACATGATCACTAAGGTCTGGTCAAGATAAAGTTTTCCAGTTATATAAAAACTAAAATAAAATTAGAAGGTTGTACCTTCAATAGGGGATACATAAAAGTATGACTTAGACAAAAAGAAATAGAAAAGTTATTTTCAATATTATTCATTCACCCTCAAAATATTGAGCATTTCTATCTAATATCAATAAAGCCCAACAGTGAAATATGGAGAGAAATCCCATTTAAAATTAGTGTAGATAATATAAAATACCCAGGTCTACCATCCAAGACAAATTAAGGAAATATATGATCACTACTATAAAATACTTTTCACACAATATATAAAGTCAGGGCTAAACAATTGGGGAAAAGAAAGATTAATTGCCATTGGGTAGACTGAGCCAGCATAAGAAGGACAATATTTTCTAAATCAATTTACTTATTCAGTGTCACACCAATCAAACTACTCCAAAATTATGTCATAGAACTACACAAAATTATAATGAAATTCATCTGGAAGAACAAAAAAATCTCAAATATCAAAGGAATTAATGGAAAAAAATACATAAAGGGATGTGGCTTAGTTTACTACTTCTCATACTAAGTTAGAAAGCAGCAACTACCAGAATAATGAGATTCTGGTTAAAGAACAGAATGAAGTATCTAAGGAAGACTAGATTAGGCACTCATCACAATGGTAAATGACTATAATAACCTAGCTTTTGGTAAAGCCAAAGATATAAGCATTTGGAATAACTCAGTGTGATGAAAAATTCTGGGAAAACTAGAAAAGAGTATGGCAGAAATTAGGTATAGACCAACACCTCATGTCATATACTAAGGTAAAATCAAAATGGATACATGACTTAGAAATAAAGACTGATACCATAAACAAATTAAGGGAGCATAAAATAGTTTACCTGTCAAAACTATGGATGAAGGAAGATTTTTAATTCAAAACAAGAGATAGAGAACATTATTAGATGTAAAATAGATAACTTTTGCTATATTAATTTAAAAAATTCCTGCACAGACAAAAGCAATGGAACCAAGATGAAAAGGCAAATAACAAAGTGGGATAAAATATTATTAACAAGTCTCTCTGGCAAAGGTTTAATTTCCAAAATATATAGTGAAGTGAGTGAAATTTATAATACAAAGCATTTACAAATTTACAAATGGTCAAAGCATATGAACAGATACTTCCTGGTTAAGAAACTAAAACTATCTTTAGTCACATAAAATTTATAAATCACTATTAAATAGAGAAATTAAAATAAAAAACTCTGAAGTACCATCTCACACATATCAGATTAGCGAACAGGACAAAAATGGAAAATAGCAAAATACTGGAGAGTAAGTATGTTGAAAAGTCGAGAAACTAAGACATTGCTGTTGTATCTGTGCAATGATACAACCATTTTGAGGAGCAATTTGGAACCATGCTCACAGGCCATAAAACTATGCATATACTTTAACCGAACAATATATACTGGTATAAAAATATAGATATGAAAACTTTTTATAGTGATAAAGAAGTGGAATCTGAAGTGGTATCTGTTGATTGGGGAATGGTTGCACAAGTGGTGGTATATGCTTTTAGTAAAATATTATTGGGCCATAAAAAAATGACAAGATGACCAAAAAAAATCCTGGAAAGATTTATATGAATTGATGTGAAATGTAATGAGTAGAACAAGGAGAGTATTGTACGCAGTAATACCAATAATGTATGATGATCAACTGTGAGCAACTTAACTACAATAAAGAAGGTAATGACTCAGGACAAATCCCATAGATTTGTTACAAAAAATGATATACACCACTCAAATTCAATATGAAATATACCATTCTTTACATTATTTCCTCCATGAACTTTTCTCTAGTGTGAGCAATGTATGTCTTGTTTTACATCATGACAAAGATGGAAATATATACTATATGATTATATACAAACTATCTGATATTACCTAACCTCTTAGGAAGAGAAGATAGGCAAGAGTGACATAGAGAACATATATTGCAAAATATCAGAAAACAAATAATAAAAATTTATATTGGCATATAATCTGGAAAAATTAAAAACATTATAATTAATAAAATAAAATCTAAAAAAATCACATTTTCTTTTATCTCTTCTTATTTTGAACTGTTGTATCCTCCTTTATTGTTATGTAATATCAAAGGATTAAATACAGTGTAAGAGAAACATCTTTGGCTTCTTCTAACTCTAAAGACCGAGGATTCTACATTCCAATACTTCTACCTTTCATCAGGCACTCCTACTTTTGTGCCTTTATTTGTATTCTCAGAGTTCATGGCACATGATAATCAAAAAATTATTGCTAACCCACTATTATCCAACTATCCATTCCATAGACAATTCTTTTAAAATAACGTCTGACTGCTTACCTAATCTGTTAAACTAATTTGAGCTAAAATGTAATTCCCAAATATTGACTTAATGTGCTAACATTTGTATTTTAACAGACAAAAAATACAAAGAAGCTAGAGCAGTAAAAATTTCAGACACTTTAGCAAGGAGATTTTCAGGAGGGACTTTCTATGGTCCTAAAATTCTAAGAGCTGCTGCCTTCTATTCTAGTCCTATATATAGGAAATATAATGCATAAAATCACATTATCTATAATATATAAATGTGTATATGTATATATATGCATATATATGTGTGTATCTATCAGTCATTCAATCATTAAGTACTTCTTGCCATTAGCAAGATTATTTTACATGATTTTATTATTCAGTGTTTAGAAACAGAAATAGAATGGGCATCTTTTCCATACTGTTTTGAATACTTTATTTGTATAAATGTTTATCTGTGTTTAGCTATAAACACAATGTGGTATTTTTAGATGAAACTTTTTATACTAGTAATATTTATGTTAATTACTTTCTAATCTTTTCTAAATATATTGATTTATATAAATAGGAAATAAAAGCACTTTGTCATTTGGGAGAGCAACTTTGATTTTTTAAACATTAAACCTGGTAAGTAGGAGTCTGAATAATGTCTACTAAGATTTCGCAAAGACATATATCACTGACATAAGTAAGAAATTCAGGATTAAATGGAATGAATTTGTAAGTGCATTAATTGAACTAGAAATATTCTTCATTAATTTTTAAAGTGGCGATTCAAAGGTTCCAAATAACCTTATTTTGTATTAATTGTTAATTTAGGCTGAATTCAATGGTCCCTTTTATCACTAACTCTTATAACAGAAATGCCAAAGTTCTCAATAGAATATACTATTTTTTTTAAATCCTTACCTACCATCTTGGAATCAATAGTGTGTATTGGTTCCAAAGCAGAAGAGTGGTAAGGGCTAGGCAATGGGGGTCAAGTGACTTGCCCAGAGTCATACAGCTGGGAAGTATCTGAGGTCAGATTTGAACCCAGGACCTTCCATCTTTAGGCCTGGCTCTCAATCCACTGAGGAAGACTTAATGGAGATTGAAGCATGCTATTTTCATTTTGTTTCCTTCGTGAGTTAATTTTTTCTTATATAATCAATATGTCTCCTTTCACAACATGATGAATATAGAAATATATATTGCATGATACCGCATGTATAATCCATATCATCTTATTAACCTTTTCTGGGAAAGTAAGAAGGTTGGGAGGGATCATAATATGTTAGTGAATAATTATGAAAATATATATCTACATATAATTTGAAGAATATAATTAAAATTATTTTAACAAGATTTTTGAATTAGATGTCCTCCAAGATATTATTCCAGATAAATCCATGATAAGGAATTTCCCTTTACTCTAAAAAATAATATAATGGTCTTCAACTCTCTAAAATCCAGTCTTAGTGCCTAACCAAATCTTACCTTGCATTATGTTTATTAGGTCAATCAGTTAGTTCATTAGGTCAGCATTAATTAATTCATTAATTATTTATTAGAGGTATTTCTTACTGAATTGCAAATTCCTTGAAGGCAAAAGTAAATTATCCTTACTTTCTATCACCTACAATATGGTTGTAATAAAAAATGTATTATTGGGTCCCTTCCAGTTTGAAAGTTGCTTTTAAGTTTTTAAACACTATCATAAGTTCATCAACAACAATAATAGGAAATCAGGTTTCATTAGGACACTCTATTTCACTTTTTATATGGTATTCATATTATTTTATTTATTGTTTTAGATCCTGTGAGGAAAAAATTCAGTTCTCAGAACCAAATATTACAAAGAAATTTGATTAAATATCCTTCAGTTCTATCAAGTCTTATTGATGTGTTACCAACTCACTCTCAACACAAAGTTAGTTTCATGGGGGAAATGCAATATTTTGATATAAGAGAAATGCTTTATTGAATAGAAGAAAAATATTTTAACTATTCAATAATATTATACAGAAACCTGAAGAAGGGAAGGTATCAAAGCATTTTAATATATCTGGGAAAAGATTAGACAATGAAAATCTGAACTTGTGATTTCATTCACATACTTTTGGATAAGGGGAATTTCCTCCAATAATGCTATTTGACAGTTCACTGAAATTTAGTAGATAAATTCCCAAAATATTGAGAGGTAATATGATTTGTCTAGGGTCACAAGTTCAGTATGTATCCTAATCAGGACATTAAAATATTTTTCCAAGCTTCAAAGAAGTAAACATTAAAAAATGTTTATATCATTAGATTTGTTTTCCTTCCCCCCCCAAATTTCAGGTAGAATAGATTACATTATTTTTTAAATGACTGAATTGTTACTAAATAATCATTTAATACTTCTACTAGAGAACATTAATAAAGTAAATGTCATAAAACAGTTTTAATAAAATATTGGTCCAAACAGCATTATAATGAAATAGTAATTTACACTTATAAAAATCTTACTGGGGAGAAAATGAGTAAAAATTAAAATATATATAGAAGCTGACTTCAAAGAGATGATCATTTTTTGGAATACAGAATACATATATAACAATCAGCACAATATAAAAAAATAAATATAAATTATTATACTGTAAATGGAAATAATAACATAGAAAGGGGCAGCTGTAGGTTTCAGTGTATGGAGTGCTGATCCTTAGGAAGATGCATCATACTGTGTTCAAATATGGCCTCAGATTCTTATGAGCTAGGTTATCCTGATCAAATCACTTAACCATGCTTGCTTCAGTTTCCTCATTTGTAAAATGATCTGGAGAAGGAAATGATAAACCACTCCAGGATTTTTGCAAAGAAAATACCAAATGGGGCCACAAAGAGTAAGCCAAATCTGAAAAATGACACAACAAGAATGATATGTCAAGGTGAATGTAAAAAATACATGATAAAACTAAGCTATTAATAATTTTTCTTAAAAAATAATTGAAAGATCATACTATTTTGGGAAAATATAATTGGTACATGCTTGTTTTCCCAAAATGAGAAATTAAATGTCATAATATGTAACTGCACCTTCCACAAGTGGTCTCTTCTCACTAATTTAATATCCAGCTGAAACTGAATTATAATTTTAATAAGAAAAATCTAACATTCACTAGAGTTTCAAGATTTATAAAGAATATTAGTACTTCTGTAGATAAGAAATATGAAGAATAAAAAAATAGAGGATTAGCTATAGAACAGAAAGAGTACCTAATGTAGTATACATAATAAAGGATTAGCTCATGTTAACATCACAAAATAATGTCATTATAATATATTAAGATAGTGAGGAAGACATTTTCATCTCTGATTCTATTTTTAAGCAGATATCTCCTGTGGTAATTATAATAATAAGATAAGAAAATTGGGGGCAGTTGATGTATTTCCTTTATTTTATTTTATATTTTGGTAATTGATTCTAAAGTTTCTTTAATGTCTTTTAGTTCTATATTTACATATCTTTTCATTTACCTAATAAGTTATACTTCATGGATAACAAAGATGTTTTGAAGGAAAAATCAACAAAACTTTTCAAAGTATCAACCATATTTGATAGCATATGCAGCATTTTTTACCTACATTAATCTTGAATTTAGTAGATATGTGTATAATAATTTGAAAATTATCTCCTATATTATAATGTGGGCTCCTTAATGGACTGAATGATTTTACATCTATTGTAACCCTAGAACGAGGCACATTGCCTATATTTTTTAGTAAAGAGTATGTGTAGGATCCTTATCATAATGGAAATATAGTGGAATTCCTTAAAATATTTAAAGAATGCTTTATAACATTAGATAAAATACAGTTAATAATTAATTATCTAAACAAAATAAAATGTTTAGCAGAGTACTTTTATGAGACAAACTTATTCCTAATAGCTAAACTTGGAAAGAATGAAGCAAAAAATAATTTTATACCACTAATTTTAGTGAATATCATTTATAAATATAAAAACCATGCTAACAAACTATAGTAATCCACATGAGAAATCACTCATATTAAGCCAATATTGAAATTATATGCCAAATATGAAAGCACTGTTTAACAATAGGAAAACAATCAAAAGAATTAATTATAATAAAAACAAAAATATCTAGAGCCACATCATTATCATAATGAATGGAAGGAGGAAAAAAGCCTTTAATAAGGTGCACTCATTTATCCTTAACAGCCTTACACTATATAGATGTAAAATATCTTCCTTTTAAAAGTATATTTATATATATATATATATAACAATATAAAATATATTTTAAAGTATATTTATACATTAAAAAAGTATAAAATACTGAAAGAAAATACCATATGCATTGGTGATGTGCTAGAAACTTTCCCAATGAATTCAGCAGTAAATCAGGGATGATTATTCTCCTTAATATTATTTCATATAATTATAGAAAAGCCATGAAGAGCAATAAAACAAAAGACAAGGAATGATAAAGAGAAGATAAAATTATTCATATTTGGTGGTAATATAGATTACATTGTAAATCCTCTAATTAGCAAAAGTGTTAATTTAGAAATAGGCATGGAAAGTTACTGGTTTTTAAGTAAATCCCAAAATATTCAAAATAATTTATTCACCATCATCAATCAATCAACTAATCAATATCATCATTCCCAAGAGACATAAATGGTAAAGGCCATTCAAAATAATTATAAAATGCACTAAATATTTTGGGGTCAATCTACCCAATCACATAACATACTTATATAGATTTAATAACAAAGTGCTTCTTAAATAAAAAAAGAAATTAAATATCTGTAGGAATATTCATTGCTAATCTCTGAGCTATGCCAATGTGTTAAAAATAGCAATACTACAAACATTTATTCATGGCTTTAATGTTATGCTGATCAAAGTATGAAAGGGACTATTTCTATAACTCAAAAAATAATAAAAATTCATTTAGAAAAACAAGAGCTACAGTATATCAAGGGGAATCATGAAAAGGGTAAGAATGAGGACAAATACCACTTCTCGTATATAACTATAAAACTAGACCTTAAAACAACTGTCATCAAAACCATTTGGTGTTGGTTATAAAAGAGATGAAAGGAACAGCCATTGGAGAATCATAAATAGTTAAATAAAAAGAGTGTTTAACCAACTCTGAAACATAAATTATTAAGGAAATAAGTACCTATCTGTAAGAACTACAGAGAAATGAGGACATCTTACATGATATTACACCCTAAATTCTTATGATTAAAATTCCTTGTAAATCATATCTTAATTTTAAAATTATTTACTAAATAGTAAAAAGCAGGCCAGAGAAAGAAAGAGAGAGAAGCACAAGTTGCTTGGTTGGCTAGCTGGGAGGGAGTGAGTCTGGGACTAGATAGCCAGGTTTTGTAGACTACAGTTGCCTAAAAGTCAATCCAAAGTCCGACCACATGCAAAAGCTGTGAATGCAAGAAAAAAGATAATTTCTATCTCCTCCCACCAATTTATGCTTTTCATGAAGTCCCTTTCCTGATCCTCTCTGATTGAAAGATTCATATCTCAGTCAGGACAATTGGTGGGTTTGGGTTTTTCAGACCATAGTTATAACTACAAACCAGTGGCCTGGATTTTGTTACCTTACTCTCTCAAGAGTGTTAAGTAACTACTCAGTTTTCCATTAAACACATCATCTTTTTACAAAGACCTTAATTAAGGCAAGGGGAACCAAACCTATTTCAATTAACTGGAGAGGGAATAGTTTGAGCTCCAGTTTAGAATAAGAAGGTTTTTCAGGAAGCATTAAATTACTTCACAGGAAAAATATCCCAATTCAATGTTAATTTTCCACAATATCAAAAATAGATATGCAATCTGAATATTAATGTTCATGCTATTAAAAAATAAATCACAGGTGATGTGGATTTTATAAGTACATGGATACACACACAGCTCTGGGTAGGAGATACATTCTTGAACAAATTAGATATAGGTTCAAGAACAAAAGGAAAATTATTTTGATCATCTGAACTTGAAAAACTTATGCATATACTAAACCAAGGCACTTAGGAGATTAGAAGCAGTTACATTGGGGAAAAAATTATATCTTATTTCTCAGATCTGTATCTTCTGATATCCAGTATATTAACAATGTATATCAAGATACAGATATAGTTAACAAGTGAACAAGTATTTATTAAGTACCTATATGATAGGCACTGTGCTTATCAATGAGGAAAACATTGTCTCATTTTAAGGAGCTCATAGTCTAATATGGAAGATAGCATTCAAATAAATATGGATTAACTAAATACATAAAGGATAATTTCAGAAGGAAGTCTCTAATGTTAAGGAGGATTAAGATATAGATTGTTATAACTAAAAGAGATAGATGTAGATATACATGCTATAGAAAGAAATTTAGATAAATAGATCACTTAGATGTAAATAGAGATATAGATATGATTGTGACCAAAACCCTTTCCCCAAGATATATGTATAAAATATGTAAATGCATATTCATATATGTATATGTTCATATATATGAGTAGTTATAAAAAGAATTGCATATTATTGTCAACCATAAGGACTCTAACAATAATAGAAATGTAAATAAAAATTATGCTGATGTTTCTTCCAGCACTCAATGTTGGAAAAGAGAAAAAAATAATGGAAACATTGACATTTTAGGGAATATGGGAGGATAGATACATTATTCTTAATGGAGGTGTGCATTATTATCATCATTTTAGAAAGCAATTTGGAAATCTTAGAGATTTCAACAAAATGAATAGCAATAACAATAACTACAAAGAATAAAAAAGGAGCTTTGAACAATTATAAAGAATAAGTAAAGTTGGAAAATAGAGATTAGATAAGCCATCCATACTCCTTGCTTTTTTGGGAAATACATAGTTTTGGATCACCATATATATTTTAATATTTTTCAATGTAATTTGAAGAGTTTTTTCCTCTTATTCCTGTTTTTATTTAATGTAATAGCCATTGTTATATGGAATTAAAGAATAAGACTCATAAGTTCATTCTGGACTCAGAATTACTCTTCAAGGGACATTCCAATACATGATAAGACTATACTAAAAAAGTCCCCAGTAATCCCAAATGCCATTAATAAGATGACTTTTTTCTCTATTAGTTATCTATCTATAACACTACACAAATATACTTTTATACAATTTGAAGCATTTCAAATCTTTGAAGAAATATTTGTTGTAGTGGTCTCTAGAATATCTCAAAGTTTAAACTTTATGAAAAAAATATTTTACTGAAGAGAGAATAAAAAGTATTTACTGGGAATTAATAATCTTGGATAATTAACAGACATATTGCATTATCAGGGGAAGTTCCAAGCTCAAGACAAATAAATAAATCTAGCAAAACTATTAAATAAATACATCTCTTAAAAGTAACTCCAAAAATATGAGATATTCAAGTATTCCTTAAAAAGATATAGCATTTATATATTACTTTATGGTTTACAAATTGATATCCATATATTGCCTCATAGGAGAGAATGACAATGGATCACCAAATGATATTTCCTCTGAATTAACTGAGGTTTGCCATGAAGACCCAAAAAGCAAGATTGAATCAAGCTGAAGGCTGACATTCTACTCACTGAAAGAGAAGACAAGTATGAGAAAGATATCTGTGATTTCTTAGCCCACTGGAAGGAAAGAAAGTAGATTTTTCTATCCCCAATAATTATACTTAGAAGCAGTCTTACTTTATACTTCCATTCTAAACAAATCATAAACTAATTATGTTCTTTATTCCATATTTCCAGTTCCTTCTCCACAAGGATCAGAGGCAATATCTTACCCATAGTACAAGCCTGCCGCATTTCTAGGTTAGTGAAGATACTTCTTCCCCTACTTTTTAACGTGAAGAGTGATATTTGAATCAAAGTAAATCCTATTGTTTTTGTGCTTGACAAGTAACCTGCCAACTAGAGTAAATAAGACTTATTGGGTACTATGACTTGCTGAAATATATAGCTTTGGATAAGACAGGAGAGTAAAGAAAATGAAGAGGTTATGATATAATTAAAAGTATTTGATTTAAAATCAGGCATTCAGGGCTTAAATACTGGTTTTTTGAACATGAATAAATCACTTACCCTCCCCAGGTTTCAGTTTCCTCATCTGCAAAAGCAAAAGACTTATTAATCTATTCCACATCTAAAAGCTATGATTCTCATTCCTATTAGACAGATTATAACTCAGTGTCAAATACCTAAAATAATGATATTACCATCAATGAAAGACCAGATAATTTCTGCTAGTGCAAATAACATATTTTTCTTCTTTGATTATGTTCAGCTTCTCATGGTTGCTGACTACTATATCACTTTTTCACATACTCAAACCTGAATATTAGGAAACTAGACCTCCTAATCACAAATTCACCCTTCATCTTGAAATTTTTAACTTAGGTATTAGTACTCTAATTGTAATATATTTTGTATATTACCTATTGTGTATATATGTAATATATTTTGTAATATTACCTATTAGTGAATGTAATAACTGAAGTATATCATTTATTTTATTATATTTTATTTATTTCTCATTTATATCTCAATTATATTATATTATATTTCTCATTTATTGTAAATGAGAAAAGTTTAAGAAGTTAGTTGTAGCTTAATTTAAGTATTACTCAAAGGTCCTCTTAAAGAGGCAAATGAGTTAGCCAGTTTTTTTTAATCAAGTACAAAGAAGTAATAAATACATATATATGTGTGTATATGTATATATATGAGATTATTTGCTTATCTTATATAGTAGTTTTCATGAAAGTACTTACTAAAAAAGTCATCATCAAAATAATTTGAATTTTGCTGCAAAGTTTTTATATATAAATTTACTCAACATTTGTATAGTTAGGACTACATAAAAATAAGAATTATGTTGGAAAATTTAATCAGGTACAAAGAATGACAATGGCTAGATTTAGATTTGTAGAAAACAAGATTATCACATGTATATTATTATTAATATGGATTTTTTGAAAATTATGATATGGACTCATTGATAGTTTTTAGTATTTGGATGGAAAAATGGGGAGATATTACAGACCTAGGAGGGGAAAAGAACTTATTTGTACCATGAAGGTGATTAGGAAAACATGTCACCTGAAACTATTAACCTAAAGATTAATTTCTCATTTATTTTATTTTTAATGAGAATCATCTGCATGCAAATTAATTATACTCTCAAATGTGGTTTTGCTAAGGAATCAGTTGGATTAAACAAATACTATTCTACAGAATATGAGATCTTTAATTCCATTTATTTAACCGAGAGTTGGGTGGAATACAACATCCCACTCTGTTCTTTGTTGAGTTTAAAAAATGCATTAATGCTATGGATCTGTGGTGAAAAACTTAAACAGAAATAGGGTTTCCTAAGCTATACAGAGGGATCTCTGTGAGCCACAGTTTTAGAATGTAATATTTTCTATGTTTTATTGAATTTTTATTTATTTTGTTAAATAATTTACAATCACAAGTTATTCTGGTTTGGAACACAGTCAGGAAGATTTTAAGCTACATGTAGTATGAACTACATGTTTTCACATTTCTGCTATACATCATAAGAACTTGATTTCATTGTTTACTCTTTTCTTGATACAGTTATATACTTTTGGAGGGAGTTATCTTGTTTGTGGCATTTGGAATTAAATGTACTATTTATTATTATTTTTTTGTTTTTGTTTTATTTGCAAAAAGGTAGCAGTTTATATTTTTGTTTTAGAATTTTGTGTTTCAGAATATTTCTATGCTAATCTTTTTTTTCTGATTTTTTAATTATGTGGAGAAATCTTGGGTTATTCATTGTGGTCTACCTTTCTAAGTGAAGACTTTTTCCAACTTGTAAAATTAGGGTTTTTTTTGGTAATAAAACAATGAAATTTAACCAATATAGCTGCTAGAGTTTCAAATAATGTTTTGTTCTGAGGACAATTTACTAATTCAATTAATCTGCAGTTCATTATTTATTTTCAAATTTTTAGGGTTATCTTCTTATATCCTATACTGTGATAGCTAGGTTTTTACATTTATTTTGCTTCTTAGGGAGACTCATGATCATTAAGTTATCTCTGTTCAACCTGTCTCAATAGTCAATTTCACTAAGATAAATGATACATAATTACAAAATTATCTTTTAGTACCCTTCTACTAATTTTTCTTCTGTCTCTATTTTTGAATGATCAAATCTAGCATTTTCTTTTCTTTTTAGAATTTGTATTAATTCTGATAGATTCCTCATTGTGGGTTCTATGTTTTCTATTCCTTTGTTTATATTTGTTAATTCTGATTTGAGAAATATGATCTATGACTTCATTGTCATCCTAATAAGATGGAGACTAGACCTGAGGTTTCAATGGCATAGGAAATTTCTAACTGGGGAAATACCTTCTACAAATTCAATCAAGAAACTTCTTTAAGTAATGTGTGATGTCTTATAGTTTTATGATTACTGATGAATCTTTATTCTTTCTTTTTTATTGGGATTTATCAATTTATTTCCTTGACAGTTGTGAATTTTAAAACTACTCCACCCTACTCAGACTGTACTTTAGAAGATCTGATTTAGCTATTTCCTGATTAGTAACAATGGAGTTACTTGGTCTAACAGAATCAAGTCTTGGGAACTCTACATTTCTCCACCCCACTTAATTTAAGAAGGTCAGGAATGTCTGCACCATACTCAAAGATTTAATTACATAAGAAGATGGCCTGCAACAGACATGTGCAGAAATAGCAGACAGACCCCTGGGCTGTCCTAAGTCAAGCTAAGCTAACATGGGTACATATGAGACACAAGAAAGTGATGTAAAACCATCTATATAGGGCACATCACTTCCTCTCTTGGTCTCTTTTCCTGGAGAGGCAGCTCTGGCTGTCAGCGTGCTAAATGTTTCGAGATCTTGGTGTGGTGGCAGCTATTTGTCTCAGTTTTGGTGGTGAGTTTGCCCTTGAGCTAATTCAGGTTCAGGCATCTTGGCTGAGCCCTCTTGGAGTTCAGGCGGATTCCTTCCTCCTTCACACTTCAAATCCTTACTTTCTAGATCCCCTAATTTTCCCACCTGGCACAAGCCAGGTGGGAGAAAATCCTTCACCCTTTCCTTCTCCCTTCTTCTTAATTTCTTTCCACTATATTAATTAAATCACCATAAAATTTTAGACTGATATGGGTATTTTTATTGTATTATTTGGAATATCCATGGCAAACAATAATTAATATAATTTAGGTCATAGTGCTAAAATTATTCTTAACACAGTACAATATTTTTTCAGTGATTTATAGCTTTAAAAGAAATCATTTATGTTTCCATCTTTATATTTTTCTTTATCTATTTATCTTCTTAGGGGCTAGATTTACCATATAGAGAATCTCTCTCAGAAGGCATGCCTTTCAACTGTATGTGTTCTTATTGATATAACTTTGATTTTGTCCTCTCTTCTAGTTCCCTCCCATTTCTTTTCCTAAGAAATTCCTGAGGTTGTGAGTCCCAAGCTTCTATCAGTTATGATCTATGCTTGTCCTTCCCTTTCTACCTAGTTTATTATAGGAGAAGATTGAATCCAGCTACCACAGTTGACTCATCCATAAAGTCAAGGTCTTTTTCTAGATCTTACAAAAAAATTGAAAAATGTATATTATCTATCAGTTTTCTTTCACTCATTTCATATAATTTGCCCTTCTCCCTCTTTATCTTCTTCTTTCCCCCAAATAATACATTTCTCTCATGACATCCTTCACACTACTTTTCTGATGGAATATCTTCTTTGTACTGTATCACAGCCTATGGACATCTACTATGTATCTACCATATTGCCACTTCTCACTTTTTAATTCTTTGGAGACATATATATATATATAACTTACAGAAATATAACAATATTATGCAAGTGAAATGGACAACTATCAATAGCAAAATTACTCACCCAAATGAATTTCTCCTTTTATCTCTCCTAAAACATGTGTTACAAAGTTTTTTGATGAAATAAAGAATGATTGTGGTTATATAGCACCTTATAAAATTTAAAGTTCTTTGGACACATCAGGAAAATTCATTCTCATAACAATTCTGTATATGGAGAACCAACCTCAATGCCAACAAGACCAGGGTAAACTTTCTGCCACTGACAGGCTATCTGTATGACTCCAGATAAGTCAGAGTTTTCAGTGCTTTAGGTAATTTTTAAAGTTAAAATTTCAGAGAAATTGCTGACCTTCATTGGTAGATAGGGTTTATTTTCCTCAGTTTCCCTCTAACAATGGAAGTGAAAAATGTAGTCCCTGACCCTAACGTATCTATTAAGGAAAATAATATCTTTATGTGATCAATGAGGATGCTAAACATCAGAGAACTTAAATGACTTTCCTGATATCATATACTTTTAAGTGGTAGATGTTAGACTAAAACCATTGAATTTTCAAAGAAAATGGGGTCCAGGTAGATAAAGTGTAATAAGAAGAACTGTGGGGTTGGGTGTGAGGAATATTAGCCTTAATGTGATCTCTGTAACCTTGAGCAAGTCTATTTTATTTACCTGGACTTCAGTTATCTCATTTGTGAATGAAAGGGTTAAACTAGATGAACACAAAGGTCTCTTCCAATCTTATTTCTAAAGTACCATGATTCTCCCATTTTTAGAACTGAATGGTCTTGGCTCATCTTTCAATTCTTAACCCATTGCTTTTCTTTTTTTTAATCCTCTAGATAAGGAATACAGTTTTATTACTAAGGTAGTCTAATATAAGTCAAATTGTCCTTTAAAAATTGCATACATATGGAACAAATGACAAGAACTAAAACTGATTCAGTTAATGGTGCATAGGCTAAGAATTTGTGAAACATAATCACCTCATTAATCATTTCCCCAAATATAATTTTGATATTCTGTAACAGGAAATTAGATAGCTGAAAGTGCATATCGATCTTTGCCTAATAAGGAATTAATAAGTATTAACAAAGAGTGCCCTAGCTTCATCTGAGCCAGTGTCACAACTACAGTGATAAGCCACTTAAAATATTCAACTCCAGAACTTTAGCTTGGAGGATTCACAACACTGCATGAGCTTTGTCAGGAATTGTTGAGAGATTGAAAGCATACTTATAGGATTTATTAAAGTAATAGAGAACCCCTACTCCAGTTAACATGATTGTGAGAATTTGTATGACCATGTATTTAATCTATCTAAGCTATAGCAGATAAGTTATGTTTTTGCCTGATTTGTGTACAGAGTTTTCTCAATCTTTTCTAGTGCTATTTAATATTGAGGTATATATTTTTTACTTGCTAAGTGAAACATTAATAGGACTGTCAGCCACAAGATGGAATATGCAATAAATATTAAGGTTTAATGTTACATTGATTTATGCTGTGGGGCAAATCATCCTAGATTATGAGATATGATTATCCTTCATAATAAGGAACGATGAGAGAAATAGCTTATTGGCAAATGTAACATCTTAAGTTTCCTTTTCATGGAGGTCTGACTTATTAGAAGAAACATATTGTAAGAGAGTCACAGTTCAGAAACTCTCCTTTAAGTAAGCCTGAATGTCTTATAGTTCTATGATTACTGATAAATCTTTAGTATTCCTTTATAATTGGGAAGTTTATATTTATTTTCCTTGATGCTATAATACTTTTTTATGTTTCATATCTTTAAAAGCAATCATTCATAATTATTTTTTCCTATTTTTCTTTGTATGAAGAGTAAATCAAACTCTCTTTGTCTATCAATCAACAACTTCTAAGTTAATCAATCCAAAACATAAGTACCTCTACTTAGTAACTTACCAGTCACTAAGTATGAGAGTTCACAAGTTAGTTTCTAGAGTGGGTAATAACTCCAGAGGCCACTGCCCATCCCCTGGGCAGTGCTAGGCAAATTAAAAGACTACAATTGGTTCCTGTAAAATGGAGGAGTGATAGAAGTGACCTTAAGAAAACTGCTTTAAAAAGGCCACCTTGAAAGTTCAATCTCTCTCTGATTTGGTGAGCCAGATTGGAGGAAAAGATTCTTTTCCTGTATCCTGTGTCCCCTTGTGGTGGTGAGTGGAATGATTCCTTCCTTGGTTTTTCTATGAAGAGACCTTCTCTGCTCTTTGGTGCTTCAGTGGGACATTCCCTTCAACTTGAGTTTTGGTGAGATTCTTGGCAGTCTTAGCTTCGTGTGCACTGAGGGTTCTAGATAGATTTTACAGCATTTCCTGGCTCTTTGGATTTTGACTTCCTAATTAGGACTTTGGATTCTGGTGAGATTTGCATCCTGATTAGCATTTGTAATCTGGAGACATTAGGATTAAATTTAGGGTATTTTGTAGCTAGGCAGTACTTTCTGTCTTTTTAGCTACATTTCCCACTTTCACTCTTTCTACCTATTTGTAAATAAAGCTGCTAAAAATCATTTTGGCTTAAGTTGTGATATTTTTAAATTGGTGACCACAATATTACTTTAGAATTTTCTTATTTAGCATAAAAGCTAAATTTGAATTCTTACATTTTTCAATTTATCTTTTTAGGAGCTAAACATAATATACACAGAATCTCTCAATTCAGCAGTATTTACATTAAAGAATATTTTTCCCCACTAGAAATTTGTCTAGGAGTTCAAATAAACAATGCACCCACAAATTTCATAGTAAAAACATTTAATTTTATAAATGTTACATGTGAGAATTAAAGGTAGAAAAAGTCAACTTTATACTAGTTGTTCCAGCTTAGCATCTAACAGAAAAAGATGTTTGATCATGTCTGATTTTATTTTAAGTTCTATAATAGTAATACATAAGATATGGGGGGTACAGGCTTCCCCTAAGACACCCCAAAACTCCAGAAATGTTCTAGGTCAAAGAGGACTTTCAAAACTCCTTTCTGCTTTCAAAAGAAGCATCCAACTTGTGATGGACATTACCTAGACCTTCAATTAACATAGATATGTGCTGCCCTATTCTACTCAGATAAAACACCAGATAGTACCTAATCTAATCATCCTTTGAATTTTGTATACCATCCTCTGTAAACCCAGCATCAATGAAATTACTTCATTCCTAACTCACTTTTTTTCTTATCCTATAACCCTTGCCTTGGAAGGGACATATAATCCACATACCCCACCTCCTGGGAAGACAGTATTGAGCCCTTTACACACTATCTCCCATCCATATCAACATAAATTCCAAGTTAATAAATTTCTCTATTTTTTATTTTTAAGGTAAGTTTTGTAGTCTTGCAATCTTGCAAAGGGTTCTTGTCCTGAACCTGTGCTTCAACTCCAGGTCCCACACAACACAGAAACATGGTTTGTCATTGCCAAATATAGGGATGATGTTGAATATACCACATATCTCACAAAGCTGCTATGAAGAAAACAGTTCCAAAGACTGGAGAATTTTACAAATGTACATTGCCCCCTAGGTAGAGCAGAGGCTTCACTTAATAATTTCCTTCACTGATGGTCATACCCAAGAAATAGCTATTTTGGTAAATGGCAATAATACATGGAACATTTATTCTGGCTCCATGGGGACTGGTACTTGCTTTAGTCTCTTGTTAAAGAGCATCTAATTCCAGAGGCAGAGGAATCTAGGGAATGAGAGAGTAGGATGCATTTACTTCCTATGACACATATGAACTGTTCTCTTGCTGAAGGCATGTGTGACTACAGGCTCCTAGTTATTGATGACTTTTAACAAGAGATGAACCTTATGAAGCCAAAATGCATTCCATAAGATCTCTCTTCTGTTTTACATGATTCAAGACAATTAATTTTTTCTTTATGCCATTTGAACTTTACTTTAAATAGTTATTGTGGCATTTTATTCTCTGGGAACTTACAGGGTAAAAAAAATCTCATCCAAAGGGAGAAAGGGAGATAGAGAAAACAAGAGTGATAATTTGATAAATTGTTTAGTCTGGAAATTTTTTTCAATTGTTAACAGGACCACTTCTACTAGTATTTCAGATATAATTTGCTATTACTAGGGGCAAAAAGTATTGTAAAATACATTCTCAAGGGAAAAGTATAAAGTATAATTAAATAGAAAGGTGGGTCAGTCATGCAAAGAGAATAAAAGATAAAAGATGGAAAGCTCAGTAGTTGTACTAGTACACTCAAAATTATGAAACTTCTAGTGGTACAGGTACTCAGTAAGGACTCAGTAGGACAAGACCTAGGAGTTTTGGAAAGTACATGCATAGGAACAAAAGGCATACATGAATTGCAATTTTTACCAGTGAAGCAAATAGATAGAAATCTGTGAGATCATGTGAAATCAGGTATACTGAAGTATTAAGCAACTGAAAAAATTCTAGCCAAAGGAAAGCAAGATTTTGAATTTCTCAGTAGAAGTGACCAAAATTATTCTGTGAAGCATAATAAAATCCTGTCTCCCCATTGTCTAAAATCTACATTCCTTTGGTTTAATTACCTCATATCTTTTTGGGGGAGAGATAGAGTAGGGCAAATGAAACAAAAGAAAGGAAGCAGAAATAAGAAAACAGGAACTACACTAATGGGAATGAAAGAACACTAACAATAGTTTATCTCAGATTAAATCAATGTTTTAAAAGACAAAGAATGAAAAACTTATCTCTCCTCTTAGAAAAATAATGATTAGGAGTGCCTGATGAATTATTTTTATTTACTACTTAATTTTTAAGGAACATCTTTGGTCTTTTAAAAATATTTTCTTCAGACACAGAAAGAGATTTGACAGTTGGCAGGAACTGTAGAGGACATTTTTTTAACTCATGTCTAAAAAATTTCTCACTATAAAATACATAAAAGTGGTCTTCCAGTTTTTCCTTGAAAATCTCTAATGAAAGAGAACTCACTATGTCCTGTGTAGGTCATTTTCATTTGGATAGCTCCAACTATAAGAAAGTATTGAATAACTTTAGATCTATGTCTACCCCTTTGGAACATCTTCTTGACAATCCTGGTTCTGCCAAGAGTTCAAACTATACAAATCTAATCCATTTTTCACATGATAGTGTTTTGAATATTTGTAGTTCTCATCCTCCCTTCTTATCTAGTGAGTTTTCACTTCTCTAGAAATAATACCCTTATATATTTTAATTTATCCCTACAGTCATGGATTTCTGACTCTTTATAATCCTGGTTGTGTTCATCCACATGTTAAATAAATTAATTATATTCTCTTAATTTTTAAATTATATTCATTCACTATTTATTTAATTATATTATTTTAATTTTTATTGTTCTTAATTACATGTAACAGGTTTTTATTTTAAAAACATTTTGAGTACCAAATTCTCTTCCTTCCTCCTCTTCCATCTTCTTCAGAAGGTAAGCAATTCAAAATATATTTCCATATTGACAATGCTACAAAGAAAACAGACCATAACTAATACATAAATAAGGAGGAAAGAAAAGAAAGTAAAATAAGTATGCTTTGATATATATTCAAAATACATAAATTCTTTCTCTGAAAATGGAGATGTATAGCATTTTTCATCATATGACCTTCAGAATTTACTTGGATCATTTTAATACTGAGAGTAGCTGCCATTCACAATTGATCAGCCTTACAAAAGTTACTATGACTCCTACTCATTTCTTATAGCCCAATACTATTCCATCACAATGGTTTACCACAACTTGTTCAGCCATTCCCCAATTGATAGACATTTCCTCATTTTTCAATAATTTACCACCAGAAAAAGAACTGCTGTAAATATTTTTTGTATATATAGGTTTTCCCTTAAAAAAAACTTTTTGGGATACAGACCTACAAGTCATAGTGCTGGATCAAAGATAATACAGAGTTTAAGGACCTTTGGACATAGTCCCAAGTTACTCTTCAGAACAGATGAATCAGCTCACAATTTTACCAACAGTGAGCCTGTGTCCCAATTTTCCCATATCCCTTCCAATATTTGTCATTTTTCCTCTTGTATTTTATTAGCCAATCTGCTTGGTGTGAGGTAGTACTTGAAAGTTGTTTTAGTTGGCATGTTGTAGTTGTGTGGAGTGAGAAATCAGTGTTTTACTTTCAAGTTTATTCATAGTTATTAATATCTAAAAGCTGCTATCCCCTCACCCCCAGTGCACCTTCCCCTCATATTCTTACACTAGAACTTTAAGTGAGTCTCTCTGGGAATTACCCTAGGCAGGATGGTCTTAGATCCTGAAGTACCCCTATTCAAAATTTAAGTACCAATCTTGAGTACTCTTTTGTCTTAGAAGACTCTCTTACAGTAGTTTTGCATTTGGATTATTAAAGTTTCTTACAGGAGGTCAAGACCAAAGGCTTGCCTGATCCTCTCTTCAGTCTCTCCTACATAAATCAGTCTCCAACTACTTCCCTCTTTGTATTTGTCTCCAACTTCCTGATCATTTCATTACAATATTGATTTGCTTGAATGTATCCATTGTGAAGCTACTTAATTAGCTTGAATACACATTCATTGTAAAGCCATTGTAAAACTATTCAACACTCTATTTCCAAGTATTGTAAAAATGTTATAATCCCTTCTGGGAGACTTGATTGCATCAGGATTCTCCATATAAGTAAGGAAATTTTCTGTGAATTTTTAGACATTTGTCTTGGGTCAATAACTTAAGGCAGTGTCCAGCATTTTCACTGTAATTCCTTGAAGGCATCTATCTTGGGTTGATGACTTGAGACAGTGCCTCTCCCCCTATCTCTCTCTCTCTCTCTCTCTCTCTCAATAAAGCATTATATTCTAAATATTTAATTTTCCTGGTCATATATTTTAATAAGTGGTTAAAAAGGATGAACTTTGAAATTTCCAAGGTCATCTAAATTTCCACTCCATACATAGTCAATAGTGATTTAGAGCATCTTTTCATATTACTAGAGATAGCAGTTTTCAAAAGAAGGAATCAAAACTATCTCTACTCATATGAAAAAATTCTCTAAATCACTATTGCCTTCTTCTCTCTATATCTTTTTTGGTCATAAATTCTCCCTTTATCGATAGATCTGACAAATAACATCACATGCTCTCCTATTTTCTTATATCACCCTTTATGTCTAAATCATGTACACATTTTGACTTTATCTTTATATACATTGTGACATTGGTTTATATCTAGTATTTTTTCCAGCAAACTTTGACAAAAAGTGAATCATTGTCCACAAAGTTAGATCTTTGGGTTTGTTATACCAAAATAATGATGATCTGGTGATTATAATGGTATTATGCACTTAATCTATTCAAATTGTCTTAATAATTAGCTTTGTAATAGTTTGATAATTGGTATGGAAAGACTATTTTCCTTCATATCTTTTTTATTGATAGATTGGTATGGAGATACATGAGCACCTTAAGTCATGAGCAATTTGAGATATGAGCAGCACCAATTGGGAATTTTTGCTTTAAATCACAAGTGGATATTTGAATAATGAGTTTCTGCCCATGGGAGGAGCCTGAGGTGAATGAGGTAGTCAGTACAAATAAGATTAAGGAAATGTTGAAGATTTGGGCAAAACTTAAACAGTTTATTGGAAAGATATACCCAGAAAAAGTTGCAATAGGACATGTGTTGGTATTGTGCAATAACATTTGTTTCACACATCAAAACATTCTGAAAGAGAGGAAGAAACAAACTTCCTTGGAAAGGTTTTTGTTGTACTGGTGAAGTCAAGGAAAGTGTGGCAAAAAAGCCAAAATTCAATGAAGAACATGATGATAATTAAGTAAAGTAAAAACAGTAGCAATTAAGTTTAGCAATAAAGTTATATATCATAAGTAATGTGTAAGGTCAAATTTGCAATTTAATGTAGCATTACATTATGCATGTAGAGGGTAAGTTATGTTAAATGATAATGCACATAATGAAAACCTTCTGCACCAGCATCTTCACCTGACCTTGAAGGTAAATAACATTTCATAAGCAAGTTTATTTCTTTACATTCTTTCTACTTATGTATTTGTATGTTCATTTGTTATTTATAAAGTACATTTTTTATCTAAAAGCATATAAAGCAAAAAAACGTGTTTTGGGGGGACAGAAATGGATTAATTTCATTTCCATTCATTTAAATAGGGAAATTTGATTTGACACATTAGCAAATTGAGTTATGAGCTTGGCCATGAAATGAATTAAACTCAAGTGTCAAGGTACCAATGTGCTTTTGATATTTTTAGTTTTGTTTTTCCAAATGAATATTCTCATTTTTCTATCTCTAAACAAAATTATGGTCCTTTGATTGATAAGAAATTGAATTAGTAGATGAATTTAGACAGGCTTATCCTTTTTTATTATATTGGCTTAGTCTGACCACAAGCAATTAATATTTCTCCAATTGTCTCGATATGATTTTATGTGTGTGAAAAATATGTTGCAATGTTATTCATATAGCTCCTGGGTTTGTCTTAGCAGGTAAATCCCAAGTATTTTATGTTGTCTGCAGTTAATTTAAATGTAACTGATCTTTCTGCTTCTTATACTGGGATTTTGTTGATAATATATAGAAAAGATGATATTTTATGTTGGATAATTTTGTATCCTGCAACTTTACTGATTCCAAATAATTTTAGTTGATTCTCTAGAATTATCTAAGTATATATTCATATGATTAGCTAAGAGTATATTAATAATATTCCTAAATTGTTGTACCTTAGATTCAGTACAATATTCCAGGTATGAACTTGTTTGGTCACCCTACAGAGAAACTATCTCCTCCTCATTACATAATGCTATGCCTCTTGAAACAGCTTAAAACTACATAAAATTTCTTGGCATATATAAACCACTTCTACCTCATATTGAGCTTGAGGACCAACAAAACCACAATTTCCACTCTTCACAGAAATCTGTTATCAAATCTCTTTGATTTATCTATTCACCCATCCATATCAGAAGTATAGTTTCATCACAAAGAGATAGATACAAATATAAGTAGATTTTCCAGTAGTTGGGTCAGTGAGTTTGCCTCTGATTAGTGTGAAGATGGGATTAACTCTCCCCTCATCAACTTTTAGTTTTAATCACCAGATATATTTACACCCCACTTATCTTTAAGTATGGGGAGGCCTATGACTCACATTTGCTATAGTGAGTGATGAATCAGAAATAACTGACTGTTCCTGGGCAGTCCTAAGTAAAACTAAAGCTACAATTAGTCCCGGTAAAGTGGAAGGAATGCATAGGAAGTGATGCAAATAAACATCTTTAAAAGTAGTGGCAACTTCCTGGGAAAGCAGTTCTTTGGAGTTCAGCAAGTTGGAGTTGGAGTTGGAGTTGGAGCCTGGTGAAAGATCTCCCTTGTGGACCTGAGACTCTGAAATTTGGTGAGACTGTTCTTGAATATATCCCTTTGAACTACCATGTGGGTGAGTGAAAAGAGCTCACTCCTTTTTCTGTTTTTTTTTTTTCCTGGAGGTACTAGCCTCTGAAGAGGACCCTCGTCTTGTAGGAGGCTTCAAGACTAGAATCCTTGTTTAATCTTCCCTTTGGACCCCCTTTGCTGGGGCCTCTGAAGCTCTGCCTGGTTTGGACCAGGTTGGAGTAATTATCTATTCTCTCTCTCATTTCCTTATTTTCACTTTCTCCTTTTGTAAATAAACTATCATAAAAAGTCATCCTGACTTTAGAAATATATTTTTGGTGACCACATTTTCATACATTTTGTCTAACCTTTAATTTTTAACACTTACATTAGTGAAAATTTGGGAAGACTTTTTTAAGAAGTGGTCAAGATCTATCTATAGATCTGTGTCTATATATCTATGGCATGGCAGTTTTTCAAGGTTTTAGTTATCCCTTTCAGTATGTTGTCTTCTGAAAAATTTGATGAGCATAGCATCAGTATTCCTATTGAGCCATTAACAAAAACATCCAGTATGATAACATCAAACACAGATGCCTGAGAAGAACCTTTGGAGAATGTTTCCCATACATATTAAGACTGAACTATTGGGAATGAATTGAAACTGTTGAAACTGATCATTTTAATCTTTTAGAATATTCATATAACTTTGTTACAATCTAATCTTTATTCCTGTGTCTTTTCTACCAGAATAGTAAAAGAGAGTTAATTAAGAATTTTGCTATAATAAAGGCAAACTTCAATCTGATCAGGTTAGTAGTTCTATCAAAAGGAAATAAGTTTATTCTGGAATGAACTCTTCTAGTTGAGCTACAAAGTCTCTGTAATCACCACCCCCCAATCCCAGATAACCATGACCACTTTTTTAATAATCTGTCCTAGAATTTTCCCAGCAATCAAAGTCAAGCTCAGTGGCCTAAATATTCAGAAATCAACCAGTATTTTATGTATTCCTTGTGATACTAGGCTTCCTCATCTTTTGAACATTATTAAGATATGTAAAATGGTAAACTTGTATTATGTAACAGATGATCAGCTCTTAAAAAAACAACAAGCTGAATTTATTCGTGTTACATTTGTGGCCATATGTTTATAGGTTTTACATCAAAACAGAAATTCTGTATTGAGCAGTGAAATAGCTACATAAAGACAAGTTTTCATGCTAAATGAATAATAAATTATAGGTTACATGTTTCTTTGATTTTAGAGGATGCATAATTTAAAATGATAAATAATTAACATATCAAAGCCTTCTAATTTAACTGATGCCTTCAGCACCAGCACAGTTACCAGATAAAACTGTCTGTTCAGTGATTCAAGACTATCTTTGTAGAAGAGAGTGTTTTTTTATACATTTCTAGCAATTATGCTTTACAAAGTGTAATTTTCAGTTTATCACTTTAAAATATTAGTAAATGTCAGGAAGTTCCAACTTAACCATAAGAAATGTAAATACATAATATTGGTAAGGGAAGAGGAAGAATAATTAGCAGCATTATATTGAAAATCTAATTAGTAATACTGCAGAAAAAATTAAATGATATGTTAATTTTCATTGATTTTCATCAAGTACACTAGAAATACTTTGGAAATATTTTAAGTGGGGGAGAAATTTTCATTATATTTAGCAATTTAAAAGTTGAAAAAAATTTTCTAAACAAAAATGAACTTCTGTGATGTTCATATTGTTTTAAATTTAAGTAAAATACTATCAGTTGGTATCTAATTTAAAAACTACAAGGCAAGATACAATGTCTTCCAAAAATCTTAGTGCAGTTTTTACCTATTAAAATATTAAGATTTTTTGCATTCCCTGTATAACTTCTATTATCTATTTAATAAATCAAATATGTAGTTAAACAATGAGTTCATATTTGGCTTATGCAAAGTATATTAAAATTATTCTGAAGAATGAGACAGAAAAAGAAGACAATTGTGCTATTTTACTTATTTTAGAAACAAATACATTACGAAAGTTCATCTTTCAATAGAAAATTATCTTTTTCTACTTTAAAAAAAATCTTACAATTTATTCATTTCCCAATTGAAAAGAAATGAAATAATGATGAATTACTAACTATAAAGAAATGGAATTAATGAAAAGAAAATATGAAGGAAGGAGGTATCACCATGCCAGAGTGCAAATTATACTATAAAGAAGTAATAAAATAATCCAATACTGGCAAAGAATTAGTGTATTCTATTGATGGAATAGATTAGCTAATAAAGAGGTGGAAGTTAATATTCATAGAAACTTAGTGTTTGATAAATTCATATATCGAAGCTGTAGGGGAAATAACTCTATTTGACAAAAAAACTCTGTGAAAACTGGAAATCAGTACAGCAGAGACTAGGCATGGACCAACATCTCATACAATGTACCAGGACAAAAATCAATATAGATACTTGATCATGAAATAAAAGGTAACATCATAAAAAGTTTAGGAATATTCTAACATAAGCCTCCTCATCCTTGAATATAGAAGTTGCCATATACTGTGTAATCCTGACTGGGACTCCATGATATTTAAATTGTTTCTTTCTGGTTGCTTACAGTATTTTCTCTTGAAGTTAGCTATAACATGGATGGGAGTTGTCATTTTTGGATTTAGTGCAAGAAGTGATCTGTGGATTCTTTCAATTTCTATTTTAACCTCTTGTTCAAGAATATCAGGGCAGGGGTGGAGTCATAAAGGTAGGTTACAAGCAAAAAAAGTCAATTCCTCTGTGAGAATCCTTCCACACCAATCAAAAACAAAGTGCTTCAAAGGGGGCAGAAAACCAAATCCAACAACAAGACAGAGCTTAATTCAATATAAAAGGTATGCAGAGAAGGAAAGTCCCAATTCCCCTCCTCCACTTCCTGTACTGAGACTCTGGAAGTCAGTGTGATCTCAGGGCAAGGGCTCCAACTAGGAAAGAGTACCTTGCTACCACAAGTATGTGAAGCTCAGGACTTTAACCACAACTGAAAAGGAGGCAGCTGGAGGAAAGAATGAGAGGACAGGCTGGTTGTAACATTTAGAAACCACACATCCATTTTAGGCCTCCACCTCTGGAGGTTTGGGCCTCTAGAGAAGAAGCCTCCAGAGGACATAAAAGCTCAATCTCACAGAGTTAAAAAATCAAAAGATCAAGGGTACAAAATAAGCAGAAAGCCAAACTCAACAACAAGAAAGAGCCACAGGTCTCTCTTACTTGATCCAACCTGGGAGGTATGCAGATAATGTAAAATTCTCTGATATAAGGGAAAGATCCAACACCACTCCTCCAACTACTGCACTGAGACCCACGGTAGCAATCTGACTGACTGGGATACCAGAATGAAGGTTGCAACTGTGACTGAGTACCTTGGTACCACCAAGAGAGCCTCAGGACTCTGACTCGGTGGCAAGCAGAAAGGAGTATAGAAAAAGACCAAGGGTAACTATCTTTAGCCTACACACCTTCACTTTCACCTTCAGCCTCTTCTTGCATCTGTGGAAGATCTGTCCTCAGGACACATTAATACAACAGGTCAGCTCCACCAGTTTAATCCAGTTAATCAGAATAACAGAGAAGAAGCCCCTTCAGGGTAGAAAAACCCAAAATCACAGATACAGAAATTAAACAGAGAAGCAAGAATACAGCCAATAAGAAGGGGGAAGAAGGAAAAAAATATGAGTAAACAACAGAAAAAGGAAATTATAATAGATAATTTCTATTCAGGTAATGAACAAAGAACAATTGGAACAGAGGAGGACGAAAGAACACCAAGAAAAAAACTCAGGAACTCCAGCAAATTGGATTCAGGCTCTGGAAGAACTCAAGACACAATTCAAAAAATAACTAAGAGAGGTTGAAGAAAATTGGGAAAAGAACTTATGAAGCAAAATAGGTCATATGGAAACAGAGGCACATGAATTAAAAAAGAAAACAATTTTTTAAAAGCCAGAATTGACCAGATCAAAAACAAGGCAAAAATAAAAGATAAACACAATGAACTACAAAGAAAAATAGATCTAAAGGAAAAGAAGTATCAAACAGTCAGAGATAAAATTAAGTTTTTAAAATTAGAATTGAACAATCAAGAATACCCAGGAAATAATGAAAAAAAAATACAAAGGAAGGTGGCTTTGCAGTCCCAGATCTCAAACTATACTATAAAGCAGTGGTCATCAAAACAATTTGTTACTGGCTAAGAGACAGAAAGGATGATGAATGGAATAGACTTGGGGTAAGGGACCTCAGCAAAACAGTCTATGACAAATCCAAGGAGCCGAGCTTTGGGGACAAAAATCCACTATTCAACAAAAACTGCTGGGAAAATTGGAAGACAGTGTGGGAGAGATTAGGTTTGGATCAACACCTAACACCCTATACCAAGATAAACTCAGAATAGGTGAGTGACTTGAACATAAAGAAAGAAACTATAAGTATATTATGTGAACCCAGAATGGTAGACATGTCAGACCTTTGGGAAGGGAAAGACTTTAAAACCAAGCAAGACTTAGAAAGAGCCACAAAATGTAAAATAAATAATTTCAACTACATCAAATTAAAAAGTTTTGTACAAACAAAACCAATATAACCAAAACTAGAAGGGAAATAACAAATTGGGAAACAATCTTCATTAACAAAAGCCTCTGACAAAGGTTTAATTACTCAAATTCACAAAGAAGTAAACCAAATGTACAAAAAATCAAGCCATTCTCCAATTGATAAAAGGGCAAGGGACATGAACAGGAAATTCTTAGTCAAAGATATTAAAACCATTACTAAGCACATGAAAAAGTGTTCTAAATCTCTTATAATCAGAAAGATGTAAATCAAAACAACTCTGAGGTATCACCTCACATCTAGCAGATTGGCTAACCTGACAGCTATGGAAAGTAATGAATGCTGGAAGGGATGTGGCAAAGTCAAGACATTAATGCATTGCTGGTGGAGTTGTGAATTGATCCAACAATTCTGGAGGGCAATTTGGAACTATGCCCAAAGGGCGATAAAAGAATGTCTGCCCTTTGATCCAGCCATAGCACTGCTGGGATTGTACCCCAAAGAGATAATAAGGAAAAAAGAAATGTACAAAAATATTCATAACTGTGCTCTTTGTGGTGGCAAAAAATTGGAAAATTAGGGGATGCCCTTCAATTGGAGAATGGCTGAACAAATTGTGGTATATGTTGGTGATGGAATACTATTGTGCTCAAAGGAATAATAAAGTGGAGGAATTCCATGGGAACTGGAACAATCTCCAGGAAGTGATGCAGAGAGAAAGGAGCAGAACCAGGAGAACATTATACACAGAGACTGATACACTGTGGTACAATCTAATGTAATGGACTCTTCCATTAATGGTAATGTATTGATCTTGAACAACCCAGAGGGATATAGGAGAAAAAACACTATCCACATTCAGAGGAAAAACTGTGTGAGTGAAAACACCAAAGAAAAACAATTGCTCAATGACATGGGTCAAAGGGGATATGATTAGGAATATAGACTCTAAATGAACATCCTAGTGCAAATACCAACAACATGGAAATGGGTTCTGAGCAAAGACACATGCAATACTCAGTGGAATTGCATGTCGGCTATGGGAGGGAGGAATAGACAATGATTTTTGTAACCAAGTAATAGTGTTTGAAATTGACCAAATTAAAAAAATAGAATCTAACAATTAGAAACAAATGACTTTTCAAGGCAGGAAGAATCTATAAAACAAAATCAAAAGAATGAAAAAATTAACAGATACTTCATTGATAAGATAACAAACCTGGAAAATAGATCCAGGAGAGAAAATTTAAGAACTTTTGAACTACCTGAAAATCATAACCAAAGAAAAAGTCAGGACATCATCCCACAGGAAATTATCAAACAAACAAACAAAAAAACTGCCCTGATTTTCACGAACAAGAGGGTAAAGTAGAGATTGAAAGAATTCACAAATTACCTCCTGTTTAAATATACAATTGACAACAGCCAGGGATGTTATAGATAAGTTCAAGAACTTCCAGACCAAGGAAAAGATATTATAACCTACTAAAAAGAAGCAATTCAGGTTTCATGGAGCCACAGTCATAATTACAAAGGAACTGGCTGCATTCACACTGAAGGACCAGAAGGCATGGAAGATAACATTCTAGAAAGCAAGGGAACTGTGTCTACAATCAAGAATCAGCTATCCAGCAAAATTGACTATATCCTTGCAGGGGAAAATATGGTCATTTAATAAAATAGAAGATTTCTAAGCATTCCTGAAGAAAAGACAAGACTTAAACAGAATATTGGATGCCCAAATACAGAACTCAAGAGAATCATCAACAACTAATTAAGAAAGGAAAAAAAAATAAGGGATACAATAAGTTCAAATGATTTACCATCCTATATGAAAAGATGAAATTGGTTACCCTTTGTTACAAGGAAATCACTTTAAAAGACTGATATATATTAATTTAAGGTCACCAAGGAATTCAGCTATGTAATTCCTAAATGAAAACTCAAGCCAACAGTCAATTTTTTATAGAGTTTAATTACAATAGGAGGAAGAAAGGAATTAGAGATAGAGAGAGAGAAAAAGGGAGAGAAGGGAATAAGGCTTAAATACCCCTTCTGTTTAGGCTGGGCCAAAAGACCCAAGCCCTTAGATAGCTGGGGCAAAGAAAAGAGATCAGTCCCTATTACTCACATGACCAAAATGGAGAAACAGTCTCAGGGGCCCCCACCTTCAGCTTCCTTCAGAGCAAGCTTCTCAGAGTACACTGCCACCACTCCAACCAACTCCTCAACCACCCCCGAGTCTTCAGACCCCCCTGATCTTTAAGGAAACCATCCAAGTTGCCTCCCCTCAGTTCTTACATCTACCAATCACTGTCCATCAATTTCCCTGTGCCAATGGAGGCTCTAGCTTAACCCAGGACCGCCCAGAGGCTTTGCACATGTCTGTTGAAGGTCATATTTTCAAATGATTAAATCTTTGCTCCTTTGCTACAGCCCTTTCTAAATCCTGTTAACCTGAGTAGGGTAGAGATTGGAATAATTAAATTTTGATCTAGGCTGCAGCCCTTACTCAATCCTGTTAGGACTGAATAGGGTGGAGATTGATTCCAAGTATCTCCATTGTATCAATTCTAAAATCAATCAGGACTCAAAGAAATTCCTGTTCTATGCTTAAGCATAGGTCAAAGTCCTTTCCATTGTTCAGCAAAGGGTTTCTGTCCTAAAGTAATCTTAAGAAGGGAAGGAGAAGGAACCTCCCATGCCAATGGGATTCACATTCCAATAGTCAAGACCCACTATCAATAGGAAATTTTTCAAGTATGAAATTTCCCAATGGTGAAATTTCCAACATTTATAAGTCTAAGAAATTTTGAGGTTTACATCTTAAAATTGTTTTCATCAGGGTAGCTAGAAGAAGCACACCTAGAGATTATGGTGATAAACTCTATAGGATGATATGACAAAAAATTAAAAAAAAAACAGGGGTGAAAAAGAGGCTAATATTAAGAAAAGTGGTACAAGAGATAAAATGTGGTAAATCTATATTTCATAAAGAAGTGCATGGGGAGAGGGAGAAGACCAATACAATGAAAAGGGGGAAGAGGTGGGTGACAGGTAATAATTAAATCTTATACTCATTGGAATTGGCTCAGGGAAGTAAGAACAGTCATATCCATTGAGGCAGAGAATTGAATCAAGCCCTATAGAGAATTAGAAGGGTAAGAAATGAGTTTGAGGGGAGGTGAGTAACATTAGGGAGGGGAAAGAGGGAAGACTGAGTAAAAGTGAAAAGTTAGAGGGGAAAGTAAAAAGGATAAGAGAAAAGGCAGAATCAAAGAAGGAAGTAAAAATGGAGGGGAATACACAGATAGTAATCATAACTGTGAATGTGAATAGGATGAATTCACCCATAAAAAGGAAGTGGATAGCAGAATGGATTAAAAAACAGAATCCTACCATATGCTTTCTACAAGAAAAACACTTGAGGTAATACAAAAGTCCAAAAGAAATATAAAATAATTTGAAGACTAATAGTTGAATGTAACAGAAGAGATCTTGTGTAGGAGGACATTGTCCTTGAACTGAGATTTCAAGGAATACAAGTATTCTACAAAATTGAGTTGAGAGGGAATATTCTAAGACACAGAAAAGATTATCATGTATACAAAAAAGAAAATAGGTCAACTGGGCTCCATATAGGTTAAGCAATAAAGAGAAATATATGATAAATCTAGAGAGATAAAGTAGAGGCTGATTGTGAAGGATTTTCACTAAGGAATTGGTATTTCCCCCTCCAGGCAATAGAATTACAGAAGCTACTTTATCAGGAGATTAGTATAGTCTCAGTTTTGCTTAAAAAATGTTATTTCAAGGCTTATGGTCATCAGCTAGAGTGTAGTGACTCTTTAGGTTAAGCATGAAGGAGAATCGGCTCTCTGTGGGTAGGTGTCCTTATACACTTAGATGAATAGAAAACCATGGCAATTCGGGGTGAAACCACCAGAGAGTTATCTGGATAGCTAGTCTGTTTGTTTAGCCCTTTGGTCAAAATATGTCTTAGTGATATCTTCCTTGACTCTTAGAAAAAGTATAAGTTTAATCTACATTGGGAAGGTAAGGAACCCATATATTTGCAAACATTGGCTAAATGTGGCCCTGAAAAAAATTACTTAACCTTTTGGCAACAGAGACAAGTCTCTCAGATCAGTACAGATCTGCGAAAAAAGTAAACATCTGATTTCAAGTGGGAGAAAGTTCACTAGAAATCTCTAGTGAATCTCCTAAACCAAAAAACATCACAGGTCCAATTTCAAGACACACAGTTTATAATAGAAAATCTAGATATGTTTACATTCATATATATCACAATCATAAACATATATGTATAATTTTAGATATGTCAATAAAAACATGTGTGGAATATATGGCATAGTATATTATTATATATCCCACTATATATATAGCTTTTTAAATATACCAAAGATGGGATGTATGTAACACATGTATCTAATACATGTGCCAAATATAATATATCTGTTATAAGAGCATTATTTGTGTAGTATTTATTACACACATGACTTGTGTGTAATAAAAGTGGGTGTGTATATGCTCAGATGCACACTCACGTGCCTTAAAATCAGTTGGAAAGAATTCTGGATTTGGGTTCAGAAGATCCAACTTCAAAGCCCATCTCTGATACTTTCAAATATGTTACCAGTCTTGGGAAAATAATTTTTATTGTTGAGGCCAAGTTTCTTTTTCTGCCCAATGAAGTTTGTATATAAGCTTATATCTGATATTATGCCCAACTCTAAGTCTCAGTTAATAAGTCTTGCATGTATATGATCAATTAATATTACATATAAAGAGGATGGCTTATTTATAAACAATAATAGAATAAAAGAGCCTCAATTCCATATAAGTTCTGCAAAATTATTCACTACTTATGTAACTGAGAAAGTTTTTTTTTTTTAAATTTCTCTGAGCCTCAGATTAGATCTACTATATAAAGGAACTGGACTAAGTGCAATCTAAAATCCTATAATTTCCAGTTCTAAATCTTTTGAATTTAGTTTGCTAAATCTTAGAAATCAAAACTGATTATATATAAGTATACACATGCAAATTTTTATACTAATTACAAATCCATCTCCTTTAACAATAGCTACTTTGTACCCCACAATTAGGTAAATTAAATAAAGCTATTAGGTCATTTCAACAAATGCACTTTTCAGAAGGAATGACAGCATTGATTAGTCACTCTGCTTTTTATCTATAAGGTTCTTATTTTTCTACAATCTCACAGAAGCAATTCTGATGAATAGTGCAATTAACAATTCCATTATTAAAGCAATTAATTGTAAAAATTAAAGATGTGACAGGGACAAAATATAAATGCATAAATTATTGGGTTTTGAAATTAGCATTATTAATCCATGTGGAGTAATTTTGGTATAAACAATGGTTCACTGAAGTCCTGAATAAAAGTAATGGGTTTTACCCTCTTTCACACACAGAGAATTGAACATTTAAGGGAGGTATGATATCTAAAAAAGCATAATGTTTATGTACATTTAGCATGCCAAAATTTTCTAAGGGTCGGGTAAGTTATTTTAAAAAATGAGATATTTGGGGGCAGCTGGGTAGCTCAGTGGATTGAGAGTCAGGCCTAGAGATTGGAGGTCCTAGGTTCAAATCTGACCTCAGACACTTCCCAGCTGTGTGACCCTGGGCAAGTCACTTGACCCCCATTGCCTAGCCCTTACCACTCTTCTGCCTTGGAGCCAATATACAGTATTGACTCCAAGACAGAAGGCAAGGGTTTAAAAAAAAATGAGATATTCTATTCTTGTTTGCAGTAAGTTCTAGAATAATAAATAAATAAATAAATGAAAAAGTTATCTCAGTGACCATGGTTTATCTCTGGCCATTTTGGGAAAAAAATCAGAATAAACAAAGGGCCAAAAAAGTATTTATTATGTGTCTACTGTTTTTAAGCACTATTTTTAAGAAATGATGACAAAAATATTTTCAAGGGTGTCACATTTTAAAGCATTAGTCAAAGACTATCAAAGGTTATTGATACAAGTAAGATATAATACTTCAGTGATTCTTATGGTATAGTGACAGACATAGTGATACATCTTTGATTTCCTTTCCACTGATAATATTTTGGTTAGGAAGTTTAACTATTTGATAGTGCCAAGAACTTTGGCAGCAAGTATTTTATTTACTAACACTTCACTAGCTATGGCTGCTATACATACAAAAATAGTTGCTTAGATTTCTACTTGAAAGGGAATGTTGCTCACCTTGCTATGGGATTGAACCAGTAGCAACCTTAGTTGTCTATGGAGTCCAGGGGCCTGTTATGAGGGGGGTTTTCAACTCTCACAATTCTCATAAGGGATTATCTGCTAATTGGCAGTAGTTATTCAGCAGTTTGTATAAGTTGTAGTGAGAAATGTGGTCCTCTTCTCTACCACCATTGTTACCTCAGTGATGACTGCAGGACATCATGCCAGGGAAGAAAGACCAGTAGCCTGGGGAATACTGTGATATCCACATTTCTTCAACTCAGGTTCACGATCTATCTCCATTTTAGTCTGAATGGGAGATGGGGTGTCTAAGTGGTATTGTTAGTGGTTTGACTTATTAGGCACCTGTTTTCTCATTTCTCTTCATGGGAGTGTGTGCCCTGCTTCTTCAGCTAGCCTAGCAAGACTTGCTCCATGAGAGTCAGTGACTCAGCATTTGGTGTTGGTGAGGAAGGTGGTACCATTCTCTATAGTAATTGCTCTCTTCAGTGATGATTATAGGGCTTGAGCTGCATTCCAGGCCAGTGGTCTGAGGAAACTAATGGAAGGGGATAAAAATACATCCTACCAGATGATGATATATAATTCAATATTACAGATAGGTAACAAATTGAGTAGTGTACTGATGAAGAGGAGACAGGACTATATTATGTTTGAGACATTTTACAGTAATTTAAAAGATCTAAAGTGATTCCCTATTACAAAAAGCCATTTTTTTGGTGGAAATATTTTTCTATGATGCATTTCGGTGATGTCATGAAGCATTATATGCTTAAAAGAATAAAAAAATCAATGGAGTCTACATTTTTTCAATCTCTAGTGTTATCATTTATGTCTTGGACATGAAAATTAGCATAAATAAATTCACAAAGAATCAGAAAAAAATAGATATTACTGCTTAACCACTAAGGATTAGGGTTAACCCATGGACAGCCCAAGTAATGATATCCCTTTATCCTCTAAATATAAAAAGAACCAGAAGAAAGCATCTAACTTATTGGTTATATGTCCATAGAAGTCACAGACAAGGATTAAGCACAATTCGTAAGTGTGCATAAGGTCTGTCCTGTAATTTTAGAAGCATTGCTCACTAATGTAAAAGTGTGAATCACTTATCAATCATGAGTGCTGATTTGTTAGGTTGGCCTTGGAAAGAAAAAGTAAGATGAGTGAATTAAGATGGGAATAATGAAAGAAACTTTGACAAATCATAACAACCACATAAATTAAACACACACACACACACACACACACACACACACACACACACACACACACACAGCATTTGGCTAAAAAAGACCTTTCCCTAGAATGGAAAGTAGCATCTATAGTATCTAATGCCATAAGAAAACATTATCTGTAATAAAGATACACAAAATTCTTTTCTAATAAAATTAGAACTAAATTAAAAATGATCAATGTCATTACTATTATTTGACTTAGTACTACAAGTGCTAGCTAGAGTAATAAGACAAAAAGAAAAAGAAAGAAAAAAATTAATATATATTGTCATGGGGAGGGAGTGATTAAAAGAGAGGGGGTGTAAACCTTAAAATTTCTTAGATTTATGAATGTTGGAAATTTCCCCATTGGGAAATTTTATACTGGAAAATATTTCCTACTGATAGTAAGAACTCTATTGGAATGTGAAACCCCTTGGCATGGGAGGATCCTTCTACTCCCTACTTAAGACTACTTTAGGACAGAAACCTTTTGCTGAACAATGGAAAGGGCTTTGACCTATGCTTAAACATAGAACAGGAAGTTCTTTGAGTCATGATTGATTTTAGAATTGATACAATAGATATACTTGGAATGACAGAACCAGGTCTTGGACACTACAATCTCCACCCTACTCAGAGTAACAGGATTTAGGAAGGGCTGCAGCAAAGATCAAGATTTAATTATTTAAGAATATGACCTTCGACAGACATGTGCAAAGGGGGCAGACCTCTGGGCGGTCCTGGGTTAAGCTAGAGCCACCATTGCAACAGGGGAGAAATCGACAGTGATTGGTAGATGTGAGAACTGAGGGGAGGGAACTTAGATTGTTTGCTTAAAGATAGCGGGGGTCTGAGGACAGAGGGAGGAGGTTGATGCTCTGAAGGAGGTTGGAGAGGAAAGAGGGGGATGCTCTGGAGGAGGTCTGAGAGGAGAGAGGTCCTGGAGGGATAGCTCCTGGAGAGGTCTTGAAGGAGTCTGTGGAAGGAGAACTCAGGAGGAGTCAGGAGGAGAATTCTCTGGAAACATTTCTTGAAAGGAGGCTCTCTTGAAGGTGGAGCCTGAGGTTGGCATGAGAAACCTTACCTAGAGAGATCTTGGGTGAGTGATAAAACCAACTGACTGATTTATCTCTTAGGACTGAGGTCTAGGCCTTATTGGCTTGACGCCCTTCATTCTTATTCCTTTCTTACTTTCTCTCTTTTTCTATTGATTAATCAGTGTATTATAAATTAAATTTCTCTATAAAACCCAGTTGGCTTGGGCATATTCATAAATTGGGAATATATTCCCTGGAGACCATCTTATATATATATAAAACCAAGACACAGTAGAAAACATATTTCAGCGGTCATAATTGTTATATAATTCCCTTGCTCCCAAACATTTTAATTATCAGTTTATGACTTCCACTCTCTTATCTACAACTATTTGACGCTCAAAACTATTTTAAATCTAACAGTTTATGGCTGACCACGAATTTGGTGAGAAAACCCTCAAAATATTTCTGTGAAATCTCTTTCCTTTATTTTTTTGCTTTATTACTTGCATATCAGTCAGTTTTTGTTTTCTTTTTTTAACTTGACTTCAAATTTACAGCTGCAAGAACGGGTGAGTAAAAAACCTTTTTTTCTCCTTAAATTAAGCTGTTTTAGGGACTAAAAGAATTCCTCTGGTTCCTTTTACATACTGTACCACAAACCCATTTCTAAAAACTTAGCTGTATTTTGATGCTTAAATGAAATTATATGTTTATTGCCTGCGTATTCTCTGCTTAGAGTGTAAAACCTTTCACAATCTGATTCCCTTTTTGAACTTTTCTAGGGTTATTTCACATTATTTTCCTTAATCCATAATCTGTTTTCTATTTTAAGTCTACTTTAAGTTGCTTATACATTATACTTTATCAACCATGTCTGTACCTTATACAGGCTGTTTCCATTCCCTGGAAAGGTTCCCTCTTTGTATACTTCCTTTAATACTCAATGTTCAACTGAACTGCCTCACCAATAGATAGATCATCCTAGTTTCACACCTAAGAGTTACTTCTGTTCTCATCTGAAATTACTTTGTATCTATTTTGTATGCACTTTATTTTAATTTTCTATGTATATTTTTACTTGCGACCTATTCATATCCCCAGCCAGCACATTACATACAAAGGAGAGGTATTTTTGTATTTCTACATCAATTATAACAAAATAATTACAGAAGTGTGAACTTGGTATGAATAAGACCTAGAGATCACTACCAAATCAACAGAAATTGGAAAAGAAGCCTTTGAAACCCATCATATGGATTGGGATAATATTGCACAGGAAGTATACAATATTGACTAATTAAACTTGGTTGCACACTGCAGGGATTCTATGAAATGTCATTTCTAAAACTAGGCATTCAATGCTGGAGGAGATGTGGCAAAGTCAAGACATTAATGCACTGCTGGTGGAGTTGTGAATTGATCCAACCATTCTGGAGCGCAATTTGGAACTATGCCCAAAGGGCGCTAAAAGACTGTCTGTCCTTTGATCCAGCCATAGCACTGCTGGGTCTGTACCCCAAAGAGATAATAAGGAAAAAGACATGTACAAAAATATTCATAGCTGTGCTCTTTGTGATGGCAAAGGAGGTGTCCATTAATTGGGGCATGGCTGAACAAATTGTGGTATATGTTGGTGATGGAATACTATTGTGCTCAAAGGAATAATAAAGTGGAGGAATTCCATGGGAACTGGAACAATCTCCAGGAATTGATGCATACTGAGAGGAGCAGAACCAGGAGAACATTATACACAGAGACTGATACACTGTGGTACAATCTAATGTAATGGACTTCTCCATTAGTGGCAATGCAGTAATCCTGAACAATTTGGAGGAATATACAAGGAAAAAAAAAACATTATCCAAATTCAGAGGAAAAACAGTGGGAGTAGAAACACAGAAGAAAAACAAGTTCTGGAATACATGGGTCCAGGGGATATGGCTGGGGATGTAGATTCTAAATGATCATTCTAATGCAAACACCAACAACATGGAAATAGGTTCTGATCAAGGACACATGTAATACTCAATTAAATTGAGTGTCAGCTTCTGTATGGGTGGGGGAAGGGAAGAAGGGAAATAATGTGATTCTTGTACCAAGGAATAATGTTCTAAATTGACTAAATGAATTAATTAAAAAATAAAATAAAATTGGGCATTCAAGTAAGTATGAGCATGGAAGAGTACATGGTTCCAGTTAAATACATGAGAGGGAACTACTTGAGGAAAGGGAAGTGAGAAGAGTCCAGGAATTTCTGCGTCCTATCTGCCCAAGTCAAAAGAAGACTATGAATTTAAAAGAATAAGAAGAATTAATTTCCTTGAAAAACAAACAAATAAACAAAAAACTCAGGAAGGCAGTATTTGGTGGCAATATCTGTACTGAAGGGTAAGGACAAATTAGATACACTAAGGAAGGAAAGATTCAAGGACTCTACAAGTAAACCAACAGAAAAGGTTTGTCATACTTAATAGAAGCATTGCAGAAAGGAATTGCAAAAAGTTGTGAGATATTTTTTTGGCCACATGTGCCCTAAGATTGATCCCACTTTCTTCCAAGTTCTGCATGTACTTTTACATGGAATATCACAAACTGCTGGAGGGAATATTTTATCCATGTTCTTACATTAACAGTTACTTAATACACACTAATAAAATAATAATAATAATAATAACTAAAATAATACCCACTAATTAGGTCTGGTTAACTAATTGAAACTGAGTAATTATTATAATGGGGGAAAGAAGTACATCTGTGGGGTATGGTGTGTCACAATAATAGAAAAATCACTCCCGTGTCTCTGAGATTAATATAAAAGCTACACTTTGAGGGTTCAACTAGTCTCTGTGAACCGGGACTGGAAAGTCACTGCTGCAGAATGTTTCTTACAAGTGTCTTTTAAAGAAATAAATATACCATACATTTAGAATCCAGCCATACCTTCTTTTTCTGTATGCCTTTTTTTCCAAGTTCTGACAAAGATACCCAACAAAGTATCTCACAAATAAGCTAGAATGTTCTCCTTTGTAGCTGATATTTTGTGGGCATTACTGCATAATGTTTTTGGGGAAAAAAAACATAATATCATACTTTTCTCATAATTTCAGGCACTTATTTATATAAACTTAAAAGATTAGAGAAATAGTTTCAAAGCTAATTAAATCAAATACATTTTACATTTATTTAGCATATGTAAATATTAATATTCTTGAATACAGTCTATGTTCTATAAGTGTGGTAAGTAGAATGCTTATAACAATAAGTATCTAGATTTGTGAAATTATTAATTCACATTTTACCTAAGTAAATTCTGGATATACATTTCAAATTTGTCAAGTGTTTGTGGTAAGGCAGGCAGGAGTAGGAAATGCATATGGTTGAGTGATTTACTGAAACCCTTTTTTTTCCCTGTTGAAATTTTTTATTGACAGAAAAAAGTTCAAGAGGAAATACTCTAATGGATCCTAACCTAATATGAAAAATAATGTTTCTTTCCTTTCTGTAATTTAAAATTGATTAACCTGTATTATATTTCTAAAGCTGACAGAGTTTAAAAAGGACAACTATAAAATTATTGAATCAGTTCTTTTTCTTCCTACAATCTATACTAAAATTTCAAATATTAAAAAAAAAACTTTGAAATACAAATCTCTAAGGGTTTAACAATAAAATAAAGCTGAAGTCATAAACAACTATTATCTGTGTTTTCAATCCTCAGCTAAACAAGGTCATAGTTGAGATCAGGTTTGGGAGCTTTTTATTTGTTTTTAGTCCTCTAACATTTTTTTCAAGACTCAGAAACAAACTACTAACACCAAAATAACAAAAGGTATCAATTTATAACAAACAATTCCCCTAGCTTCCAGGCAGCTAACCTTTCCAACCGCTAAGATTCATCTAAGCAAAAGAAGTAAACTTAACCACTGAAGTTTTAAAATCTTTTATGAACAACTAACTAAATAGTCTTAAATTTTAGCTTCTGAAAACAGTTCCAAATGAATATACAAAAAATTCATTAATTTTGTCTTTTATTTGACTATTTTAAATTGGATTTTCAGCTTAAAAAAAGTTTATTTTCAGAAGAAATATTTTTATTTTTTCTAGCTACACAACTGGAGGAACAGTTATTAAACTTTTTTTCTTTGTTTTAAGGCACCTTTACATTCTTAAAAATATTAATGAACTCCCTCACAGCTTTTATGTAGATTATTATATCTGTTGTTATATACTACATTAGAAATTAAAACTGATGATTTATAACATATACTTAATTCATTTTAAAAGCATTAAAAACTGATTACATATCAATATAATATTTTTATGGAATCAAGGACTGGATAAGGGGAGTTATTGGGTAAACTGAGTCATAAGAGTAGAACAGTGGTCAGACAAATGGAGCACTGGAGTCCAAGATATTGCATGACAGAGGGTAGGGCCATCTTCACTGCACTGTGCCCCTGAGCAGCCCAGGTGGAATCAGAAGCCATGGTGAGCTACCAGGTGAGAGTTATGGGGCAGAGAAAAGACAAGAGGGAGTTTCAGCCTCTGCTTCTGTGTTTTTGAGCTGACTGGTCTTCCCTGTGAGTGTGGTTAGGGGTCCTCAAGGTGGCCGCGAGCTAAATGGAGCAATAAGGAAAGTATCCTTTAAATCTCTTTTTCAATTTTTTCCTATCCAAGTAATTCTAATAAACTTTATTAATTTAAGGCCAGTCTCATAATTTTAACTCTTACACTACCCAATGTTTTCTACTTCCAAATCACTTAATTTGAGACTTGGTTTTCTCATTACAAATTCCCCATTACAAAATGGGGATACCTGAAATACTTTTCAGAGTAAATTTAAGTCTCAGATCAGAAAAATCCACAGGACTTTGCATATCTTAATATGTCACATAAGTTTTGCTATCATTAATATCAGATGATCTGATACAATAAAATATCAAGAAAAAGTAAAGCCAGGAGATATAATCACCCAAGTCATTTGTCAGAATCATGGTAAAGCTTTTGTATGGAGTCTAAACAAAACAAAACAAAAATAAGATTCTATTGCTGGAGTAGTTTTCAAATTATCCTATTTGTACATGAAGCTGTAATAATTATATCTTCTTTCATAATAGTTTGATTTTGTAGCATTTCAGAGGATAATTACCTAATTTATGTCATTTGAGAAAAAGTTGATGACAACGCACATTTTCCTAGACAATGATAGAGATATTTTTGGACATTCATTTAAATCGGTCTATTGAGAGAATGCAGATATATTCATAGATAGACACATATATTTTGTATGGGTACTATAGCCTGACAATTAGCTGAGTCCATAATCTAGAATAGTAAACTAAATTGTATTCATAAAATATGCTATGCTTTTAATAATTTAAAAGCTATTTCCTTCACAAAAGGCTGTGCCTTTAACTCCATTATTTCAATGATACTACTTAGTTGAGAATCATAGAACATTATCCTCACAAGGGACAATGTATATGTACAAGATAGTAGCATGTTACAAACAATGATATGTCAGAAGTATCATAAAAATTTGCTATGAACATGTGTGAGCAAAATATAAATAAATGGTGATACCATTTATAATGGATTTTGAAAAATATAGTTACCCCTGGGGTATTCAACAAATGGCAGAAAGATTTCCAAATCATCATATTTTCTGTAATCGATTTTGCAGAATTATATGGTCAGTAATTAAATAGGTGAAGACAGTAGAGATGGAAATTTTTGATCTCCACGGGTCATAGAATATACAAACTAGGGGGCAGCTGGGTAGCTCAGTGGATTGAGAGCCTGGCTTAGAGACGGGAGGTCCTAGGTTCAAATCTGGCCTCAGACACTACCCAGCTGTGTGACCCTGGGCAAGTCATTTGATCCCCATTGCCTAGCCCTTACCACTCTTCTGCCTTGGAACCAAAACACAGTATTGATTCCAAGATGGAAGGTAAGGGTTTAAAAAATATATATACAAATTAACAATATTATGATTCTTTTAAAGTATCAAAGTCTAAGATCAGCAATAGACAATCAGTTAAAGTGGCTAATTAAAGGTGTTTAAAGAGTGATTGACATGAATTCAGGAAGATCTGACTTTACTTCCTACCTCACCCAATTATAACCATGTAACCTCTGGCAAACTATTTAGCCACTTTCAGTCTGAGCTTTCTTATCTAGAAAATCAGGACAATGATAATATTTTCAGAATTATGAAGATCAAATCAGTGTAGGAATGGCATTTCAAAAACCTGAAATTGCTGCATAAATGTCAATTATTACATCTATTTTTACTAAATCAGCCAAAGCAATAGTTTCCACTGTAGATTCTTAAGAGGGGGAGGTTATTTTTATTCAATTGTTTTCAGTTGTGTCCAACTCTTTCTGGTCTCATTTGGAGATTTTTTCTTGGAAAAGATATTGAACTGGTTTGCCATTTCCTTCTCTAGATTATTTTACAAATGAGAAAATTGAGGCTAGCAGAGTTAATTAACTTGTCCAGGGTCACACTGTTAGTACTGGCCAGATTGGAACTCACCTAGATGAGTCTTTCTGACTTCAGGCCCAGCACTCTATATACTGCAACAGGTAGCAGCTCAAAGGAAGGGTAAGATTAATCTAATAAATCTATTTGTGGTGTCATTTCAAAAGATGGAAATTCACGTCCAGGTATCTAAAAGCAAAATTGTGCATATGAATCTGTTATGATCTGTTATATGAATCTTCCAGTGAAGTTCTTCTTTTCTTATGCCAATATTATGTTAACTTCCTCAATTTTAATTTAATAAAGTCATTTCTTTCTTAAGTCTTTACTCTTACCAAGTCAAAGTATGAACATTTCTGACATACTTGAGTGAAACACTAATTTTGGATCAATAGTTTTAATGGGCTTTGAAAATTTGAATATATTGTCAAACTATTAAAATTAATAATATTCTTTCTATTTTCATTCTAAAATAATACATACACATTTACTACTCTTGTCTTTATATTTTTATTCACTTCAAATACATGCCAGTACATTCATTTATCCATGCTACATTAATTTGACATATAATTAATGAAACAAAGACACACTATATGTTTAAAGAAACAATATTACTTATTAAAAGAACCAGCTGGGAAATATTCCTATGGTTATGATTATACAAACATATAATCTTGTTAAATTGTAAAATGCTATATTTTGGTTGACCTGTTAAAAAATACAGTTTGCTTAGGTATGTCAGGAGGAGGGCAAAAAGCTAAAAATTGGAACAAGTAATTACATTATTAATGTTATTTCACTCACTTTTCAAACTTGAATTTTTCCCCATCTTTTTTTGTTAGCATGTCAGGCCTAACACCCCTATGGACATAGAAAATGTAATAGTATTACTTGATTGCATTCATCTATTATTTTTTTATTTGGATGGTTTTAGAAATTAATTTTTATGATTGTTATAACAATTCAGAAAGTAAATTGAATACTCTTTGTTTTCGAATATATTCCATTCCTGGTTATTCTGTTCACTGAAAATTTTTCCAGTGACAACACTAGGCTAAAACAGGTCTAGAAAATCAAAGCCATGAATTTTGACTCTCTTTCCCCCAAATTCAATTTTTAATGATAGACTACAAACATATTACTTGGTTCCAATTTTTTTTGTTGGTTTCATAGGGTTTTTTTTTCATTTTTGCCTTTACCCATAATAGTGATTTAACATGAAAGTTCCTTGAACTTTCTAGTTAAAGAGTTTACCTTCTATATTCTACAGGTTAATTTACTTTACAAATTCATATTAACTAATCCAGAAGAGCATAAAACAGATATTTATAAAACCATATTCAAAAAATGATGTGATCATGGTCATTTAAAGTGCTCTGAAAGCTAAAACTGACAATTTCATATGAGAAAAATTTAACTTCAAACTCTATCACTCACAGTAGGAGGGATTTCTTATTACTAAAATTCAACTGAGGGAAGGGTATACTCTATTCAAAAGGAACATTAAAAATAGTAGTACTGCTAATGTGGACAATAATAAAAATATCAATGATTATCATCATTTATATAGGACTAAATGCTGATTCATTTGATTAAATTAAAATGATAAAGAATATGTGAATAGCATTGGATTTACTTATTTCAGTAAATCTAGGGAGAAGGATAGGATAACATAAGAATTAAGTGCTATCTATTTAAATATCCAAATGCCTAATGCAGTCTCCCATATTCCCTGATTCTCAGTACTAGAATAACTATAATTGCAGTTGAACCCTTGAAGATGGGCCACTGTCAACAACACGTCAATTAGTGAGCATTTATTAAGTACATATGTCTTTGTGGTAGGTCTTATGATACCTGGTATCATTTGAAATACTACTACTCTTCTGTCTATTGGCTTTCAAGTTCTCATCTGGTGGTAGGAAAATTTATTTTACATACAAAATCATTTAGGTTTCCTCCCTTCAGTGAAGAAGAAGAAGCAAGAGAAAGAGGAGGAAGAAGCAGAGAAGGAGAAGAAGGAAAAAGGAAAGGGGAAAGAAGGAAGAAATAGGAGAAGAAAGAAGGAGGAGAAGGAGGAGAAGGAAGAAACTTTTTTTTTTTTACATTTTGACATTATTATTTTTATTTGGTCAATTTCAAACATTATTCCTTGGTGACAAAAATAATTTTCTAGTCCTCCCTTCCCTTCCCCCACCTCTCCTATAGGTAATGCACAATTCCACTGAGTATTGCATGTATCCTTGATCAGAACCCATTTCCATGTTGTTGGTGTTTGCACTAGGATGTTCATTTAGAGTCTACCTCCACAGCCGTATCCCCTTTGACCGATATCATTAAGCAGTTGTTTTTCTTTGGTATTTTTACTCCCACAGTTTTTCTCTGAATGTGGATAGTGTTTTTTCTCCTATATCCCTCTGGGCTGTTCAGGATCAGTGCAATACCACTAATGTAGGAGTCCATTACATTTGACTGTACCACAGTGTATAAATAAGACTCTGTGTACATTCTTCTCCTGGTTCTGCTCCTTTCGCTCTGCATCACTTCCTGGAGGTTATTCCAGTTCCCATGGAATTCCTCCACTTTATTATTCCTTTGAGCACAATAGTATTCCACCACCAACAAATACCACAATTTGTTCAGCCATGCCCCAATTAATGGACACCTCCTCATTTTACAGTTTTTTTGCCATCACAAAGAGCACAGCTATGAATATTTTTGTACGTGTCTTTTTCCTTATTATCTCTTTGGGGTACAGACCCAGCAGTGCTATGGCTGGATCAAAAGGCAGGCAATTTGTTATAGCCCTTTGTCCATAGTTCCAAATTGCCCTCCAAAATGGTTGGATCAATTCACAACTCCACCAGCAATGCATTAATGTCTTGACTTTGCCACATCCCCTCCAGTATTCATTTCTTTCCATAACTGTCATGTTAGCCAATCTGCTAGGTGTAAGGTGGTACCTCAGAGTAGTTTTGATTTGCATCTCTCTGATTATCAGAGATTTAGAATACTTTTTCATGTGCTTATTAATAGTTTTGATTTCTTTGACTGAAAATTGCCTATTCATGTCCTTTCCCCACTTATCAGTTGTAGAGTGGCTTGATTTTTTGTACAATTGATTTAGCTCTTTGTAAATTTGAGTAATTAGATCTTTGTCAGAGGCTTTTGTTATGAAGATTGTTTCCTAGTTTATTATTTCCCTTCTAATTTTGATTACATTGGTTTTGTTTGTACACAAATTTTTTTAATTTGATGTAGTCAAAATTATTTATTTTACATTTTATGACTCTTTCTAACTCTTGCTTGGTTTTAAAATCTTTCCCTTGCCAAAGGTTTGACATGTATATACTATTCTGTGTTCACAGAATTTACTTATAGTTTCCTTCTTTATGTTCCAGTCATTCACCCATTCTGAGTTTATCTTTGTGTAGGGTGTGAGGTATTGATCCAAACCTAATCTCTCCCACACTGTCTTCCAATTTTCCCAAATAGTGGATTTTTGTCCCAAAAGTTGGGATTTGGGGGCTTGTCATAGACTGTTCTGCTGAGGTCACTTACCCCAAGTCTATTCCACTGATCTTCCTTTCTGTCTATTAGCCAGTACCAAATTGTTTTGATGACTACTGCTTCATAGCATAGTTTGAGATCTGGTGCTACAAGGCCACCTTCCTTCATATTTTTTTTCATAATTTCCCCGGTTATCCTTGATATTTTGTTCTTCCAAATGAAATTTGTTATATTTTTTCTAATTCAGTAAAAAAATTTTTTGGAAGTTCGATGGGTATGGCACTAAATAAATTGATAAATTTGGGTAGGATGGTCATTTTTAACATATTAGCTTGTCCTACCCATGAGCAGTTAATGTTTTTCCAATTGCTTAGATCTAGTTTTATTTGTGTGGAAAGCGCTTTGTAATTGTGTTCATATGTTCCTGTGTTTGTCTCATCAGATAGATTCCTAAATATTCTATATTGTCTAAGGTGATTTTGAATGGAATTTCTCTTTCTAATTCCTGATGCTGAGATGTGTTGGAGATATATAGAAAAGCTGATGACTTATGTGGGTTTATTTTGTATCCTGAAACTTTGCTAAAGTTTTGATTATTTCTACAAACTTTTTAGTTGATTCTCTAGGATTCTTTAAGTAGACCATCATATCATCTGCAAAGAGTGATAGCTTGGTCACCTCATTGAAAATTTTAATACCTTCAATTTCTTTTTCTTCTCTATTTGCTACTGCTAGTGTTTCTAGTACAATGTTAAATAATAGAGGTGATAATGGGCATATTTGTTTTACTCCTGACCTTATTGGGAATGCATCTAGTTTATCCCCATTGCAGATGATGTTGACTGATGGTTTTTAGAGAGATACTATTTATTATTTTTAGGAAAGACCCTTCAATAGGAATGGGTGTTGTATTTTGTCAAAGGCTTTATCTGCATCTATTGAGATAATCATGTGATTTTTTTTGTTTTACTTATTGATATGGTCAATTACGTGGATGGTTTTCCTGATATTGAACCATCCTTGCATTCCTGGTATAAATCCTACCTGATCATAGTGAATAAGCCTCCTGATCACTTGCTGGAGTCTTTTTGCTAGTATCCTATTTAAGATTTTTGCATCTATGTTCATTAAGGAGATTGGTCTGTAGTTTTCATTCTCCATTTTTGACCTGCCTGGCTTTGGACTCAGCACTATATTTGTGTCATAAAAGGAATTTAGTAGAACTCCCTCTTTGCTTATTATGTCAATTAGTTTATATAGTATTGGGCTTAGCTATTCTTTGAATGTTTGATAGAATTCACTTGTGAATCCATCAGGCCCTGGAGATTTTTGATTAGGGAGTTCTTTGATGGCCTGTTGGATTTCTTTTTCTGATATAGGATTATTTAAAAATTCTATTTCTTCTTCTGTTAATCTAGGCAATTTATATTTTTGTAAATATTCTTCCATATCATCTATTTTGGCATATTTATTGCCATATAAATGGGTAAAATATTTTTAATGATTGCCTTAATTTCCTCTTCATTGGAGGTGAGTTCTCCCTTTTTGTCTATGATAATGTTAATTTGATTTTCTTCTTTCCTTTTTAAAATTAGATTGAATAGTACTTTGTCTATTTTGTTTATTTTTTCAAAATACCAACTTCTAGTCTTATTTATTAGTTTAATAGTTCTATCACTTTTGATTTTATTAATTTCTCCCTTAATTTTTAGGATCTCTAGTATGGTTTTCTTTTGGGTTTTTTAAATGTGTTTGCTTTGAGTGTTTTGATTTGCATGTCCAAGTGATTGACCTCTGCCCTCCCTAATTTATTAATATATGAATTCAAGGATATAAATTTTCCCCTGAGTTTGGTTTGGCTGCATCCAATAAAGTTTGAAAAGATGTCTCATCATTGTCATTTTCTTCAATGAAATTATTAATTTTTCTAAGATTTATTCTGTAACTAATCAATTTTGGAGAATAATATTATTTAATTTCCCATTAATTTTTGATTTGGCTCTCCATGTACACTTTCCGATCATTGTTTTTATTGCCTTATGATTTAAAGAGGTTGCATTTATTATTTCTGCTTTTCTACATTTGTATGACATGTTTTTATGATCTAGTATATGGTCAATCTTTGTGAATGTACCATGTGCTGCTGAAAAGAACATTTATTCCATTTTGTCTCTATTTATTTTTCTCCATATTAAGTCTAATTTTTCTAAGGTTTTATTCACATCTTTTACCTTTTTCTGATTTATTTTTTGATTTGATTTATCTAAATTTGATAGTGGTAGGTTCAGGTCTCCCACTAGTATAGTTTTACTATTTCCTCCTTCACTACTACTGGTTTCTCCATTAGAAATTTGGGTGCTATATCATTTGGTGCATACATGTTGATTAGTGATATTTCCTCATTGTTTATACTCCCTTTTATCAGGATGGATTTATCTTCCCTATCCCTTTTGATTAGGTCTATTTTTACTTTGGTTTTGTCAAATGTCATAAATGCAACTCCTGCCTTCTTTCTATTAGTTGAGGCCCAATAGGTCTTGTTCCAACCTTTAATTCTGACCTTGTGAGTATCTACCCGCCTCAGGTGTGTTTCTTGTAGGGAACATATGGTAGGCTTTTGGATTCTAATCCACTATCCTATTTGTCTATGTTTTATGGGTGAGTTCATCCCATTCACGTTCAAAGTTATGATTGTTACTCATGAATTCCCTAGCTTTTTGATATCCTCTCCTCATTCTGTCTCTTCTTCTTTTGCTATATCCTTTTCAACCAGTGGTTTACTTTTCATCAATCCCCCTAATCTCTTCCCTTGATTTGCTTCCTTTTCTGGTTCCTCCCTTTTTGTTCCCTTCTTGTTTTTTTTTAAGAGTCTGTTAACTTCTCTCCCCCCTCTCCTTCCCTCCCTTTTTGTACTCCCTCCCCCTAACCACCTTAGTCTCCCCTACTCCCTTACCCTATAGGATAAGATAAAATTCAGGATCCCAATGGATCTAGATGCTCTTCCCTCTTAGAGTTGATTTTACTGAGAGTGAGGTTTAAGTATTACTTATTAGCACTATCTTCCTTTCCTTCATATAAGAGTATTCTTCTCCTCCCCTTCCCATGTGTATCTTTATGTGAAAAAGATTATTCTATTTATTTTATTTCTTCAAGTATCTCTTGGTACCATCAATTCCCACCTACCGTTTTACTTTTTTTTTTTGCATATCATCTTATAGCCCCTAATGCCCCAATCTTTTCCTATGAGTGATTCTTCTAATTACTATAATAATGAAGACAATTTTTTAGAGTTACAAATAACATATCCCCCATATATTAATATATATATGTATATAATTTGATCTAATTGTAGCCCTTAAAGAAGAGAGTTTTAAGTTAAAAAAACATTTTTCTCCTTTTCCCTCTCTTTCATATTTAACTTTTCATGTTTCTCTTGATCTTTGTGTTTGGATATCAAACTTTCCACTTAGTTCTGGTCTTTTCTTTACAAATACTTGGAAATCTTCTAGTTTGTTGAAGGCTCATACTTTCCCCTGGAAGTATATAGTCAGTTTTGTTGGATAGGTGATTCTTGCTTGAAGATCCAGTTCTCTTACCTTTCTGAATATCATGTTCCAGGCCTTGCGGTCCTTTAGTGTGGAAGCTGCCAGGTCTTGTGTGATCCTGATTAGTGTTCTTGGTATCTGAATTGTCTCTTTTGGGCTTCTTGTAGAATTTTCTCCTTAGCATGAAAGCTTTGGAGTTTCACAATTACATTCCTGGGAGTTGTCTTTTTGGGATTTATTGTAGAGGATGTTCTATGAACCCTTTCAATGTCTATTTTGTTGTATGACACCAAGACATTTTTCTTGGATGGTTTCTTGTATTATGGTGTCAAGATTTTTGTTTATTTCTGGCTTTTCAGGTAGACCAATGGTTCTCAAATTGTCTCTCCTTCCTCTGTTTTCCTGATCTGTCACCTTGTCAGTGAGATATTTTATGTTTTCTTCTAATTTGTCAGTCTTTTGACTTTGCTTTATTAATTCTTGCTGTTTTTCAAGATCATTGTATTCCAGTTGTCTAATTCTGGTCTTTAAAAACAGGTTTTCCTTTTCAGTTTGGTCTATCCTGCTTTTTGAGGCTTCCAGCTATTTCTCCAATTGGACGTTCTTATCCCTCAAATTGTTGTATACTCTTTGCTTTAATTTCCCATTTGTTATGCCAGAAGGCTTCCATCTTTTTGATAATCTCCAATTTAAATTCTTCAAGAGCTTGTGGACAATTTCCATTTTGGGGGGAAACTTTTGATTTTGTTTGAATTTCTTCCTCATTTTCCTCTGTAGCCTGGGTTTTCCCTCCATAAAAATTTTCCAGGGTCAATGCCTTCTTCCTGTTTTTCTTGGAGGATGTTTGTTTGTCCTGGGCACCATTTGCCATCACTATGATCATTTTTCTTTCCCTTTTTATTCAGAAATCTGAGTGAGATGGGCAGGTTCTCTGTTTATGGAGTTGAGGAGCAAGGTTTTTGCCTGAGGCAAGCTCTTGAATCTCAGCAGCTCCCACTGTTCATGAGAGTGCCCACGGTCTGTGCTCCCCAGTGCACAGGGGTTTCTGGTGTAACTGCCCTCAGGGGTACATCCTTGGCGGTCCTATTTAGCTCCCAAAGATCGAGATGTGCCCCTTGCTCACTCTAGAGGTTTCCCTCACTCACTCGCTGTTCCTGCCATGTGCTGGCTCTGATTCTGGCTCTGTAGGTAGGATGGGGGAGGGTAGTTTTGGCTCACATTTGATTGGGATCTTTTTCACCCTCTTATAGTGTGGAAATCCTCAAACCCCATGTACCTTCAATACTGCGGCCTACTGTTGAGTCCCTCCATTCTTCTGAAAATAGTTTTTATGTTCTTTTGAGGTAGTCTATTTCATTGGGTATTGGGGAACGGATGTATCCTACATCTAAACTGCTGCCATGCTTACCTGGAAGTCCGGAAGAAATTTTTAAAGAGTTATTAGTAATTAAAAGGACTAAGGTTGGCATTTTTGACAACTTTCTCGTCTCCTAGCCATAGTTTCCAATTGTATTCCTCAGGTTTTACTCATGCTGCCAAACATGCTCATTGTTCTGGGTCAGGTACTATTCAGGTTAGTGTGCACATTAAGCATAGGGATTAGAATAAAGGAAAAATTCACAACAAGGCCACTTTACATTGCTGCCATCAATATAGCCATTAAGTCAGCTCTATAATTTTCCTTTGCTCAAAGACCAAAGATAGAATTTTTGAGTGGTTCCTTGCTTCCTAATGATAATCAATAAGTTAAAATGTATATGACTGCTCAGTATATCTCAAAAAAAAATGGACAATCCTTTAGCAGAAGCTGATTAAGGGACAAAGATATGGCATTCTCCCCTAATGAGTCTTCCAGGAGATAGAGATCTCCTGACTGGTGGGTAAGTGAACACTGAGTGAATAGTTGGAGGAGATGAATTATAGTATTGATCTGGGACAGGCAGTATACAAGATGATAAAGATATTATTGGGGAGGGGAGAGGGATAGGCTAATTTACTATAAATTTTTCCCTTGATAAAATTATTTTCATAATAATGATCCAATTTTTATTCAAATAATTACCAGAATAAAATTCAGCAGCCACAGTCTTATGACTACCCACCAGAAGATGAAAGTAGGAAAATGCTTCATTTTTTACCAGAATTCTTGACATTTTCCAAGAAGAGAAGAACTGATCACATAATTGGTTTGAGTCTTGCATGGACCAGATAGAGTCCTGAAGATCATTTAGTTAGGCCTCTTTCGACAACTGTAAAGTATCTTTCACTGAGACAGAGCAAATGACTGAAGTTAAAGGAGGGCTATTAAAGTACAAGGTAGGGTACCACAAGACAGGCAACTTGGGTTTTAAATCAACATAATTGAGGAAAGTGTTGTTTCCTTTGAAGCAAAAGGCTTGGAGAAGTGAAGAGGCAGCATGATACATTAGAAAGAATACTGAATTTGGATTTTTAAATGAAAACATTTTATTTAGGGCTTACTAAGTGCCAGGTACAGTGCTAATAAAGACCTGAACTTGAGGTCAGAAATAGGACTTAACTTGCCCAAAGTCTTATTGGTAATGGGCAGCAGGAAGCATCTACTTAGATGTTCTTGACACTTGTTCCTGATTACTGTCAACACTTTAAAATAGGAGTTCCAGTGTGAATTGTCCACAAAATCACTCTTGTCTACCACAGATACTATATCAACTGTATCCCTTCAATCTGCATTACTTTTCTTTTTCTTTTTACATTATTTACTTATTATTTTAGTTTTAATTTTTTTCATTTGTACTTTAGTGATTTTTTCTTAAATATTATAATTACTTATTGAATCCTCAAGGCCAATGTTGTTGAGAAATGGTTGAAAATCCATTTAAGTGGTAGAAGGTCCCCTAGAAAATATTTAGAATCTTTTTACCAAGGTAGGGAAATAGTTATAGAAATAGATATGCCATGCAAAGTAGACTTGTGTGTGTACATATGCATTTCCCTAACAGTCTCTGCTATGATTCATAAGGATCAAATATTTTAAAAGTAATTAGGCTCAAACTATAGCTTTCTGATCACTTAAGGGAATGAGGCAATGGGAGTTCATCAGGTTTGACAATATACATGATTGACAAGCAAGCCACCATGACAAATATGAAACTATGGAATCCTGAATAGCTGATTCAATGCTGTATCCTTTGTAAATATCCTTTTTTTACATGTATTAAATACTTTATTTAATGTAATATGGTATACTAGTGTCTCACTTCATTCCATTCTTGAAGCTAAACAATTTTAGTCAGTACTGGTCCAGATTACATCCCATCTCCTAAACCTTGTGGTTTTGAATTCCAGGATATATAGTCAGAAAACACCAGTTCTCTCCTGTCACATCCATAAAGATTACCTTAGCCACAGAGGCATCTTGAGTGTCTGTCTTTATTTGTTTTCTCTTGTAATTATGCTTTCTGAAATATTTCTATCAAAACAAAACTTTTCTTCATCCACAACCTCTTCGTTTCTTATACATTTATTCTTCTTGCATTCATGTAAACCTTCTTTTGCTTCCCCAATACTCTTTTACCCCACTACAATATCATTGTACTATCTTCTCTTAGCAAATTCCTTTTTTTTTTCATTTTCTTATTAGCCCATTTCTGGTTCCTAAGAACAAATACCAAACTCCCCTTTTTATTCATATCATTTGTCATTTTGGGTTGTTTTGAGCTCCAAATTATTTCATCCTTCTGCAGATCCTGGTTTCAGTGACCTTCCAGACATAACTTCATGAGGTACTACTTGAATCATAATATTTCATCTATAGACCCTTCTCTCATAATTGATGACTGAAGTTTATTGACACTCTCAATACCTACGTCACAGTGTGTTGGTACATAAAAACAATAAATGATGAAATTCTTATATTTTTATAGAAAGTCTCTGAAACTTTTAGCATACCTTTATCATAGGAAAATTATTCACTGTTTATTATTATAATCACTACTTAAAATGTAACATCAAGAATAATTTAAAATGGATACTTTATCTAGAAATAAAGAGTGAAGTCATAAACAAATTAAGGGAAAATGGAAAAGTCTACTTATTAATGATTAAAGGAAGAATGTGTGTTCAAACAAAATATAAAGAACATTTGAAAAATAAAATAGATAATTTTAATTGCATTAAATTAAAAGGGTTTTGTAAAAACAAAACTAATGCAACCAAGAGAAACAACAAATTTTCAGGAAAAAAATATAGCTAATGTCTGACAACAGCATCATTTCTCAAATATATAGAGAACTGATTCAAATTTATAACAATATAAAGCATTCCCTAATTGAAAAAATGGTAAAAAATATTAACAAGCAGTTATCAGAAGGCTAAATTAAAACAATGCACAATCATATGAAAATATGCTCCAGATAATTATTGATTAGAAAAACTAAAATTAAAGCAACTCTGAAATACCATTTTATATCTATGAGATTGGCTAACATGACCAGAAAGAAAACAATAAAAGTTGTAGGGGATGTGGGAAAATTTGGATACTAATACAGTATTGGTATGGAGCCCAATTGAAAGGGTCAAAAAAGTTTACATTCTCTTTGTTCCTGAAATAACACTACTGAGTCTATATGTCCAAGAGATCAGAGATAAGGAAAAAGAATGTAACTGTACCAACAAAAAATATTTTTAGCATCTCTTTTTGTAGTGGCAAAGAACTGGAAAATGGGTGTGGGGTATTGTCCATTATTTGGGGAATGGATAAACACAATGTGGCATATGGTTGTAATCAAATACTATTATATCATAAGAAACAATAAGCAGGATGAGTTTTAAAAACCTGGAAAATTTTTAGGAACTGATGCAAAGTGAAGTGGGCAGAATCAGGAGAATAAAAGATACAGTAACAGAAATATTCTATAATGATCAACTGTGAGGAACTAATCCAGAATCAAATAGATCAGTTTCTAAGACAACCACAAAGGACTCATGATGAAAAAGCTATCCATAGCCAAAGAAGGAACTGTTGGGAACAGATTAGAGATTAAAGTATGTATAATAAATAAAAATGATACTTTAAAGTAAATGCATAAGTATTTATTAGTAAATGTAAAGAAAGAGAGAAAGAAGACTGTATTGCCAGTCTAACTACCTAAATTATCCAGCTGAGTTGCTGCTGCTTCATCAGATCTAAGATTCTCAAGGGTCCTTAGTTCATTTCACAGAGGGTAGAAAGAGGACCCAGCTAACTTCATGGTCAGGCCAGACAAATTAAGATCAGCCAAGGAATGGGCTTGAATTTAGGAAGAGACAAGAACCAAAGGGCCCAAATTCCTGAATTCTCAGGCCAGCCTAAATCTAGCACATCACTAATATACTTTACACAGAATGTATGGCTAAGCTATTAGGTAGGTTATTAATCTAACATATATATATATATATATATATATATATATATATATATATATATATATATATGGATCAATTCCTCCCAAAAGAAGAGACAAAATTAAAGTATAAAAATATTAAAATCATATATATATATATGTTAGTATAACTTAAAATCATAACACTTCCTTGATTCACATATTCAAGGTCTATTGGAAGTAGTTTATATCCTACAAGAATGTAGGACAGATGCAGCAATATTGCAGTTATCCACCATCAGTCATAAATTCAGAAAATTGCCATACTAAAGAAAAAAGAAGGAAAGGACAGAAATCTGACAAACAAGGAGATAGGATCCCCTGCTCCAGTAAAAGTGAACCTATGGCATGGGTGCCAAAGATGGCACCCATGCAAAGTTTCCTGCATGCCCACAGAGAGGAAGTTGAGCAGCTCACAGGCAGCAGAGCTAGAGGGGAGCAGAGCACTCAGGTCACTCCCCTCCCCTCTCCATACATGTTTTTCATCCCCCTTCCCTCTGCCTAGCATCCTGTCTGTAGTAAGGGTAGAGGGGTATGACATGGCTCTTCGTCTAGGGGGTGGGATGGGGGTAGGAATTGGCATTATATCTCTAAAAGTTTTGCCATCACTAATCCTAGTCTAATTTCTAATCCAAATAATAGGGATATCAAGCCAGAGTTAAATTCAAATAGAGATATGTTTTACTCTCATATCTTAAAGGCAGAAAAAAAGGATAATCTGACCTTAGGACTTACTGAACAGCTACTTCTCTGAGTCGTCAAGCCAGGTCTTCTACCTTGGCATTGTTTCTGTGCTCCTTGATCCTATGCTCCTCAGCACTGAATAGTGGTTTATTAGCAGTCCCTTTTTCTGTAATCAAACATAAACTTATAGTCTCGTAATATTTAGTATTCAATGGCAGGTTTTAATAATCTAAACCTTTTGGGCTGATAGGCATTGTAAACTGATCTTTCAGTTTAAAATATCAATCATAATTCCATAACCTCAAGTTTAAAAAAAATTTGTATTAGGAAGAAAGAGAAAAAAAAAGAAAATCATTGCAAAACCCCATTATTTAATGGGACAGTAAAACATGAGCATTAAAAAAAAAAAAAGATTGATCACTTAAAAGTGAAATTTATTGTCTGTCTAACCTGGCTGTGATCCACAGTTTGAGTGTGTAATTTTTTTATCCTGGTAAAAGCTTTGCCACAATTACAGCAAATTCTGAAAAAGGACAAAAATCCCCAGGATTATTAAGGCCCATTTGGCCATAGTCAATGGACCACTTAATGGAACCCTATGTCTCTTCACACACAAGTCAAAGATAGGAACATGATCAATCAGAGGTAGTGGGGCAGCCAAATATCTGAAAATCACATTAGAAGACCTGTTAAAATCAATGGAGATTTTTAACTCTTTGAATTACTCAAAGACCAATGATAGAGATTGTGACCAATTAGATGGAATCCATATGTCATTATTTATGTGGCATATAACAAAAAGCAAAAGGAACAAAAGGTTTTTTTTTTTTTTTTGGCATCATATGACTTTCCTGGTGGGCAAGCTGTGGCAAAGTCTCTTAATATGTACTGGAATTGTACATCTTCTACTTTATTTCCTTCATGAGATTTTTATCTTCTGTGTGTTTTCTACCATGGAAAATTGTAGTATATGAAAGTATAGGTATGACCTGTATCAAACTATTTCTCACCTCAGGGAGCAACAGGGAGGAGAGGGAGAAAATACTAAAATGTCAGAAAACAATTGTCAAAAATAAAATAGTTTTTACATGTAACTAAAAAAAAACATATTGAGAGAAAAAATAGAACAACTTTTGGAGAATTCCTAAGAAATCAGTTTTCTCATTTCTCATAATCAATCAGATTAATATCTGTCAGTAATTAGGAAACCTTACCTTGTGAATATTCTACCTCAGTTATACAAAATTGATTTTACCACTTATTTGTGTTAAGCATATGCCCACTCTAGCCAAAATTAAGGATAACATAGTAGCCAGGGCATAGCTCTCTCAGTGCAAAAAAAAACCATTTGATCTTGTGTTCACTTTTTGTGGATTTTGTGACAATCTGAGATATTTTTTATCTCAGATTTGACTCTTTATGAATTCTGGAAGGATCATTTCACTATCCTCCACTACCTACATCTTATTGATAAAATCTGGGGAGAAATCTCTTACAGGATCTTGAACTCTGCCTGAAGGAAGTTATGGCCATAAGCTGTAACTCAGAGGGACTTTGAAGGTTTTGAAATTAAACCTACACCAATTGTGGAGGGGTTTGTGTCTCTGGGACAATTCATGGGTCTGGAAGTCAACAATGATGTTGAAGAGTTAGTTCAGGAGCATAAAGAAGAACTGAAGCTTCAAAGGGAAGAGCAACTGATAGTGGAGTGGGGGGAGTTAGCTTCAAGAAGGTAAAGGAGGAGATCCCCACTTCATTAATCAAGGAAATGTGTGTAAAATGGATGGAAGTGAAAAATTTTGTTGGAAAATATCACCCTGATAAAGCTTTAACAAGCAGAATTTTAAATGTGTTAAATGACCAGACCATTTCCCCCTTTAGAGGAATTTTGAAAAGTAGACAAAAAAATTCATCATAGGATAGATTTTTTGTGAAGATTATACCTGGTGAATTTATAGCAGGCATCAGTGGTGATAAGGGAGAGAAAAGCAAAAAAAAAGAAAAAGAAAAAAGAAAGAAAGAACATCAGAAGGGCAGTTGATCTGAGATATTATGGAAGGAAACTCCTCTTCCAGATAATATTTCTCCTCCCTCCCAGACAGATATAAACAGGAAATTTTGCTGCCCAGTGCCTAATTTTATATCACGGACCCAGTTTTCTCTTGGGGATATTTCTGCAATAGAGGTCCTGGATAATGTAATAAGAAAGAAGGAAATTCTGCTCAGAAGCAAGCAACACAAGTAAATGGTTTAGCTCAGATTCCCAGCTCAGAAAAGGATTTCATTTCCAGCATCTACCTGGCCTACAGAGGAATTACTAGGACACAAACACCAGACCAAAGATCCTACAATTTGGCGACACTGGACACAATGAGCTTTCTAGCCCACTAATAGGGGCTGAATGCAATAGCAGTTGATTCTTGCTTAGACTCATATCCAGGTCAGGAACTTGCGGAGCTCAGACAGAAAAATAAGAAAGAAATCAGAGGACATGGGTCCAATGGGATACCATTTATATTTGTAACATTCAATGAATGATTATACTAACTATAACTATATAACTATAACTGTATAACTAGGTTATCTGTTTTATTTCCTTTCATGACTTATAATTGTTTTTAAATGAACAAATTTTTCTATTTCTCATTCTTGATTTTATATACATTGTGGCATTCAATATCTCATCTTTCCAATTTACTTCTTAAATTCAGAACCTGGTTCTCAGACTAAATCTTGACCTTTATTATTAAATAACTTTAAAATAGAGTAAATATAGAGGAAGTTTTTTCAAGCAATTTATCTAGTATAAGGGAAAAACTCTATGTGAATGTGCATTTGTATATATGGACTCTTTCTCAGAATGTGTCTGAGATACACACAGAAAGAGCTAAAGATAGAAAATAACTTTAGTGGATAGCTATTCATTTGCATGGCATGTCATTTATGGCCAATATTCATTTTCTATTTATTATGTTTCAATATGGTTAATGGCTTTTCTTAAGACAGCACTAAGATTTCACCCTTCATTTCATTATTAGAGAATTTATCTCTAAAGAGTCACAGTAGTAGGGATTTGTTTGTTTTGTCAGATACAGCACTCACTGTAAAATAGGTCATATATAAATATAGCCTATCTATCTATCTATCTATACACCTATATATATGCCACCTATAAATAGGTGGTACGCAAAATAGCTCACAATGACTTTACAAAAACATACACATATTAGTTTCCAGAGGCAAGACTATTTCCAAAAGCTGTATAAGTTGGAGATAAGGCCTGACTAAAACTTTTAGGTTTCCCATTTGCGTAATGCAATAAAATGATTTTCAAATCACTAAAGCCTTACCTAGAGACTATCAATCACTTCTAAACTGCCTCAAACTCAGTAAATTATGAATCTGAAGAGATTACAACTGTCATCTCCATCTCTTACACTGGCAAAAGATTCATATTTCAAATCTTGGTTATCTTTGCATACAATTCAATGTTATATTGTCCTGCCACAAACTAATCATGATTTGGAAAGATGATGAATCTTCCAAGTCAAACATACATTTTCTTCTTATCAGAACAGCACAGTTCACTCCAGTGTATTTTAAGGTTGCATCAATATTTCCATTATAAACTCCTGATTTCAAGGGTTATATAAGTTGTCATGAAAGTTTGCTTTGGGATGAAATTTGTCACATACAGAATGTTTAGAAGTACTTTAAATATATTATTACTCTAGGAACTTTTAGTCTACATGTTCTTCAATGCTTTGCCCTACTATAGAGTCCCTTTGTTCACATAAATTTGGGTTTTTTGGCCTTTTAAAGTAGTCTATATCGGTAGGTGCTGTGGAGAGGAAGCGTTCTGTGTCTAGACTGCCACCTTGTTTACCCAGAAGTAAGTCCACATGTTCTTGCTTTCACATTTTGTTATAAGTGATCAGCTTATTTTTTTCATTTTCATTTAAAAATTTTCATATCTTATTAGTTTCACAATTATGGCAATTAGCACATCATTGTTAAAATTCAATTAAATAAATATGAAAAATAGCATTATGCAACAGAAAGAATATTGCTTTTGGAGTCAGTCAGAAGATATCGTTTCAAGGCCCAATTCTACAACTTACAACCTACATGACTTTGGGCAAGTTGTTTAATCTGAGTTTCAATTTCTTTACCTGAAAAATGAAGAAGTTACTCTAGATTATTTCCAAAATATTTTCCAGCTACAAATGCTATAGTTCAATAATCCTGTTATGTGTTGGGTATTTCTCTCTGAAGGGTAAGTGTTTTTGCCTTCCAAGTACTTATAATCTAAATTGAAGATACAAACTATTGAAAATGGAAGATAGAAACTACAATTGTGTTAAATTGAAGGCTATAAATTCTAAGTAGTTTAGGAATCCAAAGAAGGGAGAAATCAATGAGGTCTAGAGGAGTCAGCCTTTTTTTTTTGCTAAAACTGGGTTTTTTCACATTTGCTAACACTTATGTCCATTTGATCTAGTATTCTCCCTTCCAAGTTATCCTATATAATCAATACTGGAATAATCTTTGTAAAATTCTGAATTTTTTAAAATAATATAATATCCAAGAACTTACATTGGCTTCTGATTGTTCTTTAAAGTTCCAGTGAATCTTAGATTTAGAAGGCTCTCAAGATGTTGCCTAATATAACGAAACCATAGAGGAAATAGAGATGTTCTCTACAATAGTTGTGACAAGTGATCATCCATTCTCTCATATAAAGACCTCCACGATCAAGAAACTTGCTACTTTATGAATCAATCCATTCCATTTTGGGAAAGCTCTAATTATAAAATGTATATTTCTAATTAATTCTAATGAGTCTACCTCTTCTGACAATCTTTCAAATATTTGAATACTGTCTTTCCTTCTCCCCCAGTTCTCACTCAAAATTCTTTACTTCTTTAAAATGTTCTTTCTAGTGTATGATCTTAATATTTCCCCATCCTGTGAGAAAACAACAGCATTTTATAGTAGTGCAAAGGCAACTGATAAATGTTCATTGTTAAAAGGAGTTAGGGAAGATAGTTAAAAAAAAAAAAAGAATGGCCTTACCAAGAACCTGGGATGAATTATTGTTGTTATTTGAGATATGTGAGAGTTGAAAGAAGAAGACATTATAGGTAAGGAAAGAAAAAACAAATGTCAATTAAGTAAGATACATGCATTTTGGAGTTAGAAGACTACTATTGGGGGAAAGGATCATGAGGGGGACAATTAGTAATAAGATCAGATTCACAGAATATATTCTGTTTTCAAAGATATTTTAAATCCTTAGGAAAGCTTGAATTATATAGCATGGGACTTTGGAGAGGGGGGAATTAAGAATTGAGAGGTCCGTTTTTTTCTTTTTTTCCAGAAGATGAAGAATGAAATTTATTGCCCAGGGTCAAAACAGAGAGAATTCTAGTTCTAGAAAGTATTCATTCTTTTGGTGAAACATACTGTGTTCACATTACTCTAAATGATTCCTTTTGTCCTGTATTTTAGTATTCAAGTTGCTTCAAATATTTTAAGAAATAATTAGGAGCACCCATTTTAATTAAATAAGAAATATGATTATCATTTCTCTAATCAATTGTGATTATATAAACATACATACATACACACACATATATATATATATATATATATATATATATATATATATATATATAGTGAGAGGGAGAGAGAGACTTCTAATCATCTTTTCAGCTTACCAGTTTGGTAGCACTTTCTTTTATGATTGCCCAAATATATTCCATGAACTTAAACTCTTTTCAGAACTCTTATGGCATATTAAGTATAATAGGAGGACATAAACATATACCCCATATATTATAAATTTTATCATTCTTCTCTTAAAATATTGAAGAAGAAATTAAGGGAATGATTATTCCAAACCTAACTCTGACCAGAAAGGAAAAAACTAGTTGGTGAAATGAAAAAGATAGGAACTTTAAGAGGAAGAACATAAATCATTGTTATTTCTAAAGAGTCAAGGTAGGTTTGGTAGATATGGTCAACCTATATATGGTGAACACATATTTAAAATAGTTAAGAAAAAAAGGGCAGTGGGGAAGAGCAGCTGGGTAGCTCAGAGAATTGAAAGCCAGGCCTAGAGACAAGAGGTCCTAGGTTCAGATCTGTCCTCAGATACTTCTTAGCTGTGTAATCCCAGGCAAGTCACCCTAACCCCCATTACCTAGCCATTACTACTCTTCTGCCTTGGAACCAAAACATAGTATTGATTCTAAGGTGGAAGGTAAGGGTTTAAAAAAAAAGAAAAGAAAAAAGATTTGCTTGTTTTAAGAGACAGTAAATGAGTTTAATCAACAATCATAGAAATATACATTTTTAGAAGCAATCTTGATTATCAAATAATCCATTTTCTATTTATCTTTAATATTTCCAATGAGGGATGATTCATCCTCTGAAGATCTACAGTGAGGAAGAATTCATTAACCTCTTTGGAAAGATATCATTCTACACTTAGGCTGCTCTAATTGAAAGGAAACATTTCTTTTGGTTAATCTAAAATGCATTTGACTCTAACTACTGACCCAAGTTCTGCCTTCTAGATTATACATAATAACCATCCACAGGAAAACCATTCAAATATTTCACAATTATATTGATCATACCTTAGTAAAACATTAATTTTTTTTTGCTTTTTAAAATGTTTTTCAATTACATTTAAAGATTTAACTTTTTTTGAGTTCCAAATTGTCTCCATCTCTCACTCTCTCCTCGCTTTCATTGAGTAGGCAAGAAATTTGATATCAGATGAGTATGTGCAATCAGGCAAAACTTATTTTCATATTAGTCAAATTATGAAAGAAAACAGAAAAAAGAACAAAAAACAGAGAAAAATAATCATGATTTTATCTGTCTTCAGACTATTAGTTCTTTCTTTGGAGAAGGATAGTATTTTTCATCATATCATCATGAGTCCTTCTAAATTGTCTTTCACTATAGATTTATGAAGTGCATAAAATATGTTAAACACTGGATGAACAAACAATGACAGAAAACAATCCTTGCCTTCAAGGAACTCAAAATCTCATTGAGAAAGACAACCTAAAAGAAGCTCTAAAGCTGGGGGTTGGAGTACCTCCCATCTCCAATCAAAGAAAAGGAAAAACCTCACAGACATTATTAATGTATTCATAAAATGTTAATTTCAGAGTTGCTGTTATCTTGCAGGATGATGAGGTTTCAGAGAGAGAATGATAAAATCCAGGAAGATATGTATCTACATGGGACATAAGGCATTATAACCTCTATGGTTATTACTACACAATCTTTGTCCTCCAGCCTCCAATCCACAACTTTCATAGAAGTATAGAAAATATTCAATATACAAGAACACATAAACAACAAAAAGTAAATGAAGTATTAGATTTTAAATTTAGGTTTTATGTTAAATATGAGAATTCTAAAGTAATATTGCGGTTGCTGATTTAAAAATCTTATATCTTAAGTAAAAATGACTTTTAGCAGCTTTATTTACAAAAAAGGTAACAAGAGTGAAAGTGGAAAAATATAGATAAAGAGACAAATTCTAATGATCATACCAGCCCTTCTCCTGAGAAGCCAGGCTCAGCTGTGGCAGGGGCTTCTCTGAATCACTTGTCTCCACATGGATTTTCTGGTAATCCTCAGCCAGATGTCCCAGTGGTGTCTTTAGCCAGATTTCTACAAATACAATCTCCTCCAAAGCCAAGTCAGGAATCTCAGCCACTCACTCAGCAAGCCAACACAGGATCTAGGGGAAAGGTCTCCCTCTAAGCCAAGGCAGGGATCTTTGCCACTCACTCCAAATACCAGGAAGGAATGAATCTCCAGAACCAATCTCTCCAGAAGCCAGGAAAGGAATGCCCCTAGGCCATGCTGGTCTCTTCTTTTTATGTTCCTTTTTTCCACATCACTTCCTGTCACTTCCTATCATTCCTCCTTTTTTCACAGAAACCAATGGCAGTCTTTCAATTTGCCTAGCACTGCCCAAGGGGGTGGGGCAGTAGTCTTTGGAGGTATGTGCTTACTCTAGTAAGTGACTCTTGAATTCTCTTACTTAGTGTTAAGTAGGGATACTTTAAATTCTTGATCTGATTAGCTAAAAATCTGCAAGGGAAGAATTAATCCTATCTTTATGGCATTTGGGACTTAACCTAGGTTCAATCTGCATCTTCCTATCAACCTGCCTCTGCCCACATTACTTCTTTGCTATCTGAGTTTCAACTTTTGTTCAAGTAACATTGATCAAATTAAATAAACATTGTATGAAAATGACATGATAATCCCTAGTACTTCCTAGACCCAGGTTCTTATCATTGTCCACTAGTACAGGATCACTGTTTTGTTCTCTTTCATTCTCCCAACCACATTTCTGACTCAAGCTTTCCTGATTTTAGGTCTAGAACTATAACACCATTTAGAATCAATAGAATGCAATTCCAAAACTGTCTATTGATGTGATAAATATGGATTCATTTATTTATTTTAACTAAAAGAGATTCACAATTTTTTCTCCTGAAGCTTGTTTGCATTAAATGGAAATGTACAGACTCCTAATCTCATCTAATCCCTTAATTTGATCACCACACACTACCATTTGGTGACAAAAGTAAGCATATAACCATTATGACATTTCCAAGCCAGAGTTCTATTTTACCATTAAAAGTTCACATAAAAGAAAATAATACTATTTAAAAAACTTCTTTGGTGGTTAAGAAAATGTTATATTTTTAATTAATTGTATATTGAGCCATTTCTTCTTTAACAATCAGAGCATTAATATTGAGAGAGAAGGTTAAAATTTGAAGAAAACAGAGTGATAGCAATCCTAAGGCATGACCCTAGAATTCCACTTCTTTTAAGCTGACCTCTAAGTAAGAGTTGAAACTACCTTTGTTCTTTTCTAACCAAGGAGCTAATATTGATATTGCATTTAAGAGGGAAGAAATTTTTCTAATACATCAATCTTAATAAAAAAGGTTGTTACAAAATTTGTGTGAAGAGACACCTTTTGGTCAATAACAGCTTTGATGTATTAAAGAAAAACAATACCCACAGGCAAAAGTATTCTTTTGATATTTGAATTTCCCAAGGCATGTAATCTTTTCACTTGGATATTCTTTATATAATTATTGCCTCTATTTTGTACAATTACACTTATCTATATAATTTCTAACAAATCCTTATATGCCCCCCAGGTCAAACACATGTCATAAGCATGCTGAATATTAATAGAAAGGTCAAAAGGCCTCTATTTGCTTTAACAAAGTGAGATTTAGAGTTTTAAAGAGAGATAAATGGAAAGCAGAAATATTTTCTACTGATCAGTTTGACCACTTCTATAGATATACTGTCAGTAAGAAAAAAGAAACAGATTGTTCCCTAAGTCCCTTCTTACATTATACCTCAATTATCTAACATTTTTGTTAGCAAACACCAATCAGTCCCAGGTGTTCTTCATTTTCAAATCAAAGTATCTCCTTTCCCTACCCCCTTTCTTTCAAATCTTTGATTTATCCATTTCCCAAGGGTTACTTGTATTTTAAAGAGTCATCAGCCTTTCTAGGTAGGGGATTTTCTGTTTTTCAAAATTCTTTCAAGAACAGTATACTGTAGGTTTGCTAGATTAATTCTCCCTGCATCTTATGCACATACCCCCCCCCCCACACACACACATGCACGCACATTTTCCCTTTGCTGATAATTCAGGGCTTCTTTGTAGAAAATTCTTATTGAAATAGGATTATGATTTTAGCTAGTTATCACTCATTCATAAATAAATACATAGAGCTGAAGTAATAGTTTTAAATACCTATATGTTTTAGAGAAAGTAAAAAAATGAAATTAAAAGATGCACATGTTGAAGAAAAGTGTATTTTTCTTTAGAAATAGCAATCAAAATGAACTACCATTTTCTGACTTTAAAGAATAGAATAAGTTATAAACATGCCCTATTTAGGAAAAAAAATCTAAATCTACACAGATTCACTGATGATCAAATACAGAAAATGTTTTGGTATTGCTGTTTAGAAAATGCAGAATCCAGGGAAATATTTGCATATCAATTGTGACCTAATCATGCATCATTATCTTGTGGCAAAAGTCTGCTTTACTTTACCATTGAATAGTTAAAGCATGAACAACTTTCAGTGCCCTTATCAACATATTAGTCCCAATTGCATTTTCCAAATATGTTATCAAAATGGTAATTCTATGCTTTCCTTTCTGTAGCAAGACTAGGCTTCATAAAGATAGCATTATTACTATAAATATATTGGGGGAAAACTATTTCAATTACTGAGAGAATATGTAACTCCAAGTCTATTTATTTCAATTTATTCAACTGTCTTGATATATTCGCACACAGAACTTTAAAAAGAATGAATAAATTCACCTTGAAATTGTACCAATTGACTTTGGCTGGGCTGGACTGTGAGAAGGCATCAGAATCTCTTTTTGAAATAGGCACTGACAATGCTGATCAAAACAAAGTGGCTATTCTTTATTAAACTGACAGCTCAACCCTGGCTTCAAGCTTACGGGATGATGTGGCCTGGGGTGTTAGCCATGGCCTAGGGTGTTAGCCTCTATGAGATACATTTTTGCTAGTCACACACTCAGAGCCGGCGTCTGATAGTGTGACATTTCCTAGGGCACTGGCACATGTTCAGATGTCAAGTAGCTGGTGTGCGACCTGTCATCCACTCCAGATTATTATTCCATGAGTGACATGCTAGCCCTGAGAATTTATACATGAAAACACCCCAGTTTCCCTTTGGTTACTTACAGTCTATTAGAAATTGAAGCAAAGAAATGTGTCATGGATAACAACTGTATTAAACTGTGTGAAGCATGCAAAAGTATTACTGTGCACTCATTCATTATCCAGAAAATAAAATAGTAAAATATAGGATGGCAAAAAAAAAAAAGGCGGCACATTGGATCTTTAAAGTTTCAAGTCACCTACAGCAATTATTTCAGTTTCTTAAATTTGTATAGCAACATTTTAGTAGACACTTCTCCTGCTGAACACAGCTTGGTATATGTTAAACTAAAGGGTTTCTTCAGCTAACAATGCATTCCATTGTAAAATCAATACTAATTCGGAGAAGACAAGTTCTTGAAGCAGCATAACAGGTAGCAATGTACTGTCAGATCATTGTTTGTGTTGACATACAATGGAAATGAAATGAAAGAAGAAAGAGGAGAGCACCTCTGTCTTTTAGACAAGAGTAGTCTGAAGAGAATGGGGATTGTAATAGCAAAACTCAGCATGGGAAAAGGTTTAAATGAAGGCAGCACAGTACACCAGCAGGTGCAAACAAAACCAGATTGCATTCTGTTAGTATTTCCAAGGATATTATTGAATCTAAGCTTTCCTGAAAAGACAGTTTTAACTTGTTATTGAAAAGGTCTAAAAGCAAAGTAAAGACTAGGGTGTAGATTTCTTGAGTCTTTTTGGCAGAAAATAATAGTTACTAAGCCAGATAGAAATAGCAATGACAATAGCTTGATATTCATGTTCTTTACTTTTCCTATCTGCAAAGCATACTCTATATCAAGATACATCATTTAAAAAATATGTACTCTTAAGCTCATTTGAAAGATTATCCTAGAAATATTTTGTTTCTTGAAGGGCAGGTGGGGTGGTATTTTCTAGATAGGCACTTAACACCCCCCCCCATTCTTGTTCAATTTCTTTTTTTTTTAATTATGTGTTTGTGAACCATGATTAAACAGTTGTGTAATATCAAAAGAAGAATAATTTTGGACTTCTTAAAACAATCGTCACCATGTTGAGCTAGTTAAAGAATCAATCAATGATTCTAATTTATTTTTAGTGTGGAAATTTCACACTCCAACAATATCCATTCTTATGTCACCATAAAGTACATATTGCAAGACAGAAGATGAGTCTTTCACTTGTAAAGGTTTTTCCTATATCATTAATCTGTGCAATGAGAAAATTAATATTCCAATTCAGAAGAAAAGCGCCCCCCCCAAAAAAATAAAACAGCCTTAACTGACTATATTTTTAATGTTTTTGTGTTAGCATAAGAATGAATTGATGGATGTGTCATAGAGGTTATATAAATATACATACATATATATATGCACACAAAAACACACCCAAACTTTATATATGTGTATACATATAGACACTATATATGACAAATATATACACAATGTTTGTGTGCATGTATAAATACTTGCACAAATACATTATGCATGTGAATATATGGTTATGTATATATATATATATATATGTGTGTATTTCCCCTGGAAGAATATATATATATATATATATATATATATATATATATATATATCCCTTCATTTTTCACCTAGACTTTTTCCAAACTATTTAAGATTAATTTCATTAGGAAATTTTTTAAAATATACATTACTTCATTTTAATTTTGGAGATTGTCATTTTCATATCATATTTGGGCTGTCTTTATATTAACAAAGTTACTAAGTGCCCATACTTTTAGATAACATTCTATCATCTATTTATGTAAATAATGACTTATCGATAACTGATATTTATATTTTAATCAGAATTTATGCATAAAATCTTCTTATTTTTCATACTTATAGTTTCCCTGTGTTCTACAATTAGTTCAAATCTTGAAGATCATGAGAGGTTTTAAGGTTAGTTTGTTCCAAAGCTATTATTAGATATTTATAGCACTCAGGGTTTAGCATCATTAAATTCTTTATCTTGGCCTTGAACTAGTTTTCTTCTTCAGTTAGCATCTTACCATGAATACTACCTATTGCCATGGGCTAATTCCCTGCTCCATTCCATTAATTCTAAATTTAGCTGAATTTAAAAAATAGATACCCCTCTTCCTTTAACTGCAACAGATAATTTTGTGTGATCCCTCAGAGACCTTTCTGGGAAACTTTCCAGGCCTTTGTATCTATGTTAAGTCAAAAGATTTCTTAGAGAAAAAAAGTCCATTAGCATTTTTGACCTCTGGTCAAAACTGTATCCTCGGGGTTATGAAATGTTCCCTACTTGGCAGAAATAAAGAACTGCACTTTAGTCTCCATTATTGAACTAAAGAATTTCCTTAAACTGTTAGTCACATATATCTTAAGATGTATAGGTTACATGGCAAGAAAATGCCATATCAATAAGGATATTGATAATCATGTTCTATTTGATTACTCAGAATTTTCTCCTCTCTTCTTTCCATTTTAAGAAATATAATTTATTCTTCAAGATGTAATTGAAATTTTGTGAAAACTCTTAAATCTCTAGCTAACAATAATCTCTCCTTACTTTGAGCAATTATGCTTATACTTTCTACAAGTCAGTTCAGTGTTTGTTATCAAGTTTATGAGTTTCTCAAACAAAAGAAATTTTTATTTTGTCACTTTGCATAGTAACAGTTACTCAATACTGCAAGTATATTTTTCTTAATAATCTATATATGTTCCTTATCTCTCTTAATGTGTAGGTAGCCAAATGATGGTTGTTCATTACTCTTAAATATTATAAAATATTATAATAAAAGCTAGCTGGCAATAAAATGGTTATTGCTGTTTTTTGAGGATAGAGTTCCTATAATAATATTCGATTATCTTATACAGATATGACTCTAAATGTGTAGTAAATTGTGTCACATGATTTACATTTTAAAATCTATTGTGAATCTTAAAACACTATAAAAGTTAGTTGTAATATTATATCATCTAAAAGATCTATTCCTACAAAGCTAAGGAAAATCTGACAATGAAAATATTTCCTTCAAAATTTAATTAAGCATTTTGATAGATATAAGTTTTTATTAATTTAGATAATCCTTATTCTGGTAGACGTTTCAAAGCATCCATTTCCTATCCATCCTTTTGTTATTTTTGTACACACACACACACACAAAGAGAATAGACAGCTACGGTATATATTTTGAGCAAAGATGGGAAGAAATGGAAAATTTGTCAATAATACGTATAATGAGTTATGTTTGTGTTTCTGCCAGTACCAATCTATCAATACATGAAATGAAAGTTACTTTCTGTCTTTGATGAGAAAGTTAAGGGATTGTTAATATTATGTTTTATGAACCCCTGCTCAGAATCTTACTTTTATTGAATAGATTTACAAAGGATTATAAAAGGAATCAATTATTTTGATGAAGATATTTTTAAATGTTTATATATTTAAATATGAGGACTCTAGTTCTATATTATGAAGAAAAAAGGGTTGTATAACTTAAAGAAATATATGAAATAGTTCCAACGGAAGAAATAAAAAGAAAAAAAGAATTTACTCACATTAACCAGTTGAAAATTCAGAAAAAAAAATATTATATACCCTTAACGTCCTAGTACAAAGGAGACTCCATTACAACATATAGGAATTTTTCAATAGGTCAATCAGTATTTCCTTATCTGCATAAGAAATAAGGTCTCAATAAGTGATTCTGAGAGTAGGGATTTCCTTATTATCTGCCACCCCCCCCAAAAAATAATTAAACAGGGAACTACATTTGAAAATCAACTTCCTCTTCCCCAAAGAAAGCTGCTGTGGATGCACAGGTGCCCTCAGGTATTTAATAAAGAAGAAAGTTGTGGTTAATTATCATTCTTTGCCAAAATGTACTGAGATAGCTATTTGTTGTTTTAAGAACACTGAGAAAGAAATTTTCAGACTGACTTTGATATATATCCTGCATATTATGGAGACCATCTCATACATTTTCAACGAATCATAGTTCAACTCTAGCCTTTGGAAGGGATATCAGCAGCCAGCAAATCTAATTTATTTTCCAAAGAAACCCCCACCAGAACATACCCCAAAATGATCAGTCAGTGGTCATGTAGGGCATGAACTTCTCAAAGAAAAGGAAACCAAATACATCTTCATTCAGCCCAATCCATTTTTGGAAGACTGTTAGGAAGTTTTTCATGATGTCAAAACTAAATATGTCTCTTTCTACTTCTCAATGAATTCTGTCTCTCTCCCCTGGAGCCAAATAAATCAAATTTAATACTTCTGTCTTTTAATTCTTGAGCATAGTTATACTGTTCCTCCTGAGTCTTCTTTTCCCCAGGCTCAATATGATTTGTTCCTTCAGACAATCTTTTTAGGCTCTGAATTTTAATCCCACCACCATCCTGACCATTCTCTTCAAGATAGTCTCTAGGACAGTAATGTCCATATTAATCTATGATGCCTAGAATTTACCAGAAAAATTCATATAAAGTTCAATTTTGGAAATTACTTAGTAACAATTGATACCACCAGAAGAAATTTTAGAAATTTAGATAGTACATACTAAAGTCATAATCATGGGCAAAATTAGGTAGGTAAATAGATAAATGGATGGATGGATGGATAGATGGATAGATAGATAGATAGATAGATAGATAGATAGATAGATAGGTAGGTAGATAGATAGGTAGATAGATTAAAATAGGTAACATAAAGTCATTATTCCTAATAGTTGAAGATAAAATAAAATAAGATACCATCTGGGGTGCCAATTGTATTAAAGATAGGATAATCTGTGGAACTATATTTCTAGTTGTGGTAAAGGGTATACTCTGGCTGACTAGAGAGAAACTAAGGGAACCCTGACTGTGCCTTGTTATAATGGAGATAGAAATATTTCTTCAGAGATAGAGATGCTGCTAGAGGGTTTACTCCGGGGTTGCCTATTGATCACTATTGATGGCTAATAGATCAACATATTTCCTACCCTCCTCCTCCCTTCACCTCCCTTAACTACCCTCTTCTTGAAGCTTTTTGGCTTCGCACCTCCCCCATGAGTGGACTGTGAGATTTATGAGGTAAACTCCTTCCTTTTCCTTTCTCCAGTAAAGGGGTTTATTGAGAACAACAGGATGAGGATTGAGATGAAAGGGATAGGGGTGTCCCTAATCTATAAGGAGAATTAGGAGGATTATGGAAAATTTCAGTCCTGTCACAACTGTGACTCAGAGACAGAGAAATGGAGGACAACTGTTAAATCTTCTTTCTTCTTCTAATTACACAAAGCCACCAAAAAAAGTTAATTTCTTCTCAGATTAATTCCAGAAGCCTCCCACCCCCCCCCAAAGGTCCTTCAGTCTAGAACAGACAGTCAGTCTACCCTGGTCAGAAACCTCAGAGAAGAAGTCTCTCAGTTCATCTCCTCTGGCCAGGCTCTAACTGCCTTTCCTGGGAACATTCTATTTTGGAATATTCACCTTGATTGGCAGATCAGGTCCCCAGCTTTGTTTCTTGCATGCTTGAAATTCTCTCTTCCTCCATGCCTCTTCCACAATAAGTAATTCTGATATAATTCCCTTGTGTGCAAGATAGTATTTTTTTGGGGGGGTCTTTAAGGAATGTTTTTTTTTTCAAATTGCTTTCCAGAATGAACAAATCATTCAACAGTTCCAATAATAGGGCTTTATTGCTCTCCAGAATGGTTCTATTAGCTGATAGTTACTCTAGTGTACTAGTATGCCCATTTTTCCACATCCCCTCCTTTATTTTTCATGTTCCTTTTTTGTCATATTAGATAGTTTGATGGGTATGACGTGGTGCCTCAGAAGTATTTTAACAAGCTTTTCACTAATGATTTGGAGCATTTTTCATATGGATAAAGATAGCTTTAATTTCTTCATATAAAAATTTTCTATTTGTACCCTTTGATCATTTGTCAATCAGGAAATGCTTTGCACTTTTATAAATTTCACTGAGTTCTCAATATATTTGCAAAATACATCCTTTGTTGGAGTCTTGCTATAAAGATTTTCACCTCAATTTGTTGTTTGCCTTTTAATGTTGGTTTCTTTGCTTTTGTTTGTGCATAAACTTTTTAAATTTATTATGCCAAAATTATCTTTTTCACATTTCATAATGTTGTTTATGTCTTATTTTAAACCAAATACTCTTGTCAATATGACTGACAGGTAAATTTTTATTTATGGTTTCTCCATTTATTTTTAAATCATGTATATATTTTGGCTTTGTATTTATATATAGAGTGAGGTGTTGGTATATGCCTAATTCTGTGTTACTATTTTATATTTTTCCCAGTAGTTGTAGTTGAATATTGAGTTCTTCTAGAAGCATGGATATCTGGTTTTGTCAAACATAGCTTACAATGTTCATTTAGCATTATGTGTTGGGGATATAGTCATTAGTACTCCACTCCATTTCTTTTCCGGTATTAGATTGTTCGGATGGTTAATGTTTTATAATACAGTTTAAGATCAGGTATAGCTAAGCCACTTTCCTTCACATTTTTTTCATTAATTCTCTTGATATTCTAGGTACTTTATTCTTCCAGATGAATTTTGTTGTTATTTTTTCCAGTTATATGATATAATTTTTGTATCATATGATTGGTATAGCACTGAAGCAAGTTAATTTTGAAGAATTGTCATTTTTATTATTTTGATTCTGTCTGCCTGTGGATAATTATTTCCCCCCAATTGCTTAAACTTTATTTTATTTGTGTGAAAAAGTGCTTTGTAATTGTGAGCACAGATGACATTTCATTAATATTGACAGTGAAAAGGAAGAAGAGTTAAAAATGAGGATGGAGATTTTTTTTTTCATGATTGTTTCCAACATTGTCCTCCAAACATTTTTAAGGCATTATCAGACTGATTTCTGAGTGGATTAGTAAACAAAAAAAAATCAAGAGTTATTTTTCTAGCCAAAGATAGCTTAAGAGTAGGAAGGAAAGGAAAGAGAGACAGACAGAGACCGAAAGACAAAGATAGAGAGAGAGAGAGAGACAGAGAGGAGAAAGAGAGAGATCTTTAGACACTGACTTGGGGAGTGATGTGTAGTTGAGTGAACCACAATTACTACATCAGTTCTTTTTCTATTAAATTATTAACCTAGTCCAACTTCTATCTTGTGAGGAAATTTTTACTGAATTCTTGTATTTGGGAGAAAACTTACTGTGATTTTTGAATCTAGCCCTGTATGGCTAGGGGGATCTGGAGCACATCTATCTGCTGCTTATAGAAACTTAATTGAAAAACTAATACATGTTGATGCCAGTTAGATTCTCAGAATGATGGTATTAATTTTCTCAAACCTCTCAAGAAATCTATATGTCTTATCTGAAAACTGGTCTCTCACTTACCAGTTATTGTTTCCATGTTATTTTGACATCTATTTTTTTTTATTTCACACAATTACATGTTTGCTCTCATCCTTCTAACTTGAGCAGTTAACTTTTCCTCCAATTAGAAATAAGATTAATTAATACTGTATTGTTTCCTTTTAATTAATTGCCTCTTCTGAGTAATCATTTTTATTGTATAAAAGGCAGTCTTTTCTGTTCAATGTGCAGCAATGTATAAGGAGCCTGGTCACAATTTTTTAGGTAACTGGCATGCATTGCTCAATAAATCAAAATGCTCAGAAGCTTGAACCTTTGTTTCCCAGTCATTTTATCTGTCACCTACCACACTAGCCAAGAGTGGGCCTTGGATGCAGCAGTAGCAGCAGTGAAGTGGCACAACAGCATTGATATAAGGAATAGTGGAATGACCAGTTTACAGGGACAGTAAGGGGACTGAACATCTGGTCAGAAAGAAATTAAAGGATATCCATGCACTAGTACTGGAAATAGGACCAGATGCCATTTAATATATCTTTTGTCCATTACCCAGACAAGGAAAGAGTAAAAATAGGCCTCATTAAAAGAAATATTCAGGGAAATATTTTAAAATGTCCCATAAAAATGAGTTATTATAAGAAGCAGCTAGGTGTCGCAATGAATCAAGAGCCAGGCCTAAGAAATGGGTATTGGGTTTGAATCTGGTCTCAGATATTTCCTTGCTGTGTGATGCTAGGGAAGTTATCTAACCCTCCAGTGCTTAGCTCTTACCACTCTTCTTCCTTGGAATTAATAAATGATAATTATTCTAAGACAGAAGGTGAGGGTCTTAGGGTTAAAGACAGAATTAATGCCAATTCTGAAAAAATATTCACCAAATGTCACAACATCCAAATTCTTGAAGGATAAATTAAGTGAACTATATTAGTAAATATCAAAAGCATACTAGTCAGGAATATCAATTTATCCCTTAAAGACCTAAAAAAGTCTAACCACAAAACAAAAAAGACATTAATGGGATCATTATAATTTTAGAAAAAATTAAGATATAATAGACATCTGGAAGACACTGAATGGAAATAGTAGGGAACAAACATTTTTTTTCATATGTTTATGGCACTTATACAAAAACTCACCATATATTATAGCATACAATAATATGAACAAATGAAGAAAATTAAAAAAATGTTAAATTCACACTTTTCAGAATCATTATGTAATAAAAGTTTCAGTTAATAAAAGGGTTCTCAAGCAAAGATTAAAATCAATAGGAAAATAAATAATTTAATCCTATAGAAGAAATGAGTCAAAAAACAAATCAAAGAAAGACTCATTTCATTAATGATAATGACATTGAAATTTATTTGATGTAGTCACAGCAAAGGTGAAATTTATTTCCCTGAATACTTATATCAATAAAATAGGGGAACTATAGATGAATACATAATCATACAGCTTCAAAAACCAGGAAAAGAAAAAAAGCCTCCCACTTAAACACCAAATTTGAAACCCAGTAAAATAAAGGGGCAAATTAATTTTTTTAAATGAATTAATAAATTAAACTAATAGCAATTGTTTAAATTAAATATATTTTAAATTGACTAATTTGATTAAAAATAATAAGTAAAAAATAAACTACATATTTCAAAAATTCAGAGTAAATGCAAATCCTACAAAAATGATATTAAAGAAATTTTAAGAGCCACTTTACTCAACCATGTGCCAATAAAACTGACAATATAAATTAAATATGAATATTTACAAACATATAAATTGCCCAAACTAAAATAAGATTAAATATTATATTTAAATAGCCTTATCTTAGAAAAATAAATGGAAAAAGTTATAAATGAGGTATCCTCAAAATGAGAAAATCAATGGGACTAGGAAAACAATGGATTTAAAAATGAATTGTATCAAACATTTAAAGAAAAACTAATTCTAATATTATACAAACAATGGGAAATGATGATTTCAAAGTAACCCTTCCAAATTCCTTCAGTTATGGAAATATGACTTAAATATCTAAATTTGTAGGAACAAAACACAGAAAGAAAATTATATGCCAATTCCCCTCATGAATACTGATGGAAAACTTTAATGAAATATAAAGAAGGATATGACTGCAACATATCAGAAAGATCATATACTCAGACCAAGTTGTTTTATGCCAGAAGTTCAACACTATTTCAGAATTCAGAACACTAGAAACATAACTTTAATAACAACAATGTAAACAATTGGAATTATATGCTTTAATCAATACATGTCCAAAAAACCTTTTGTCAAAATAAAATGACTGTTTCTTTTAAAAACATGAGAAAACAATTGGAATAAATGGAACTTATCTCAAAATGGTAAGTTGTTGCTGAGTAATTTCAGACTTAACCTCATCCGAAGTTTTTTGCAAAGACACTGGAATAGTTTGTCGTTTTCTTCTCTATTTCATTTTACAGATGAGGAAACTGAGGCAAACAAGATTAAGTAACTTACCCAGGGTCATACAGCAATTAAGTGTATGAGGTCAGATTTGACCTTAGGAAGATGAGTTTTCTTGACTTTGGACATAGCTTTCAATATACTCTACCACCTAGCTACCCTCACTGGCAGAAATCTTAAGTAGTATGTATCTGTATCCAAGAGCAAGCTTGGATTGTGAGAAGATGGCAGAGAAGAATGTAATGCTTTCACTCTCTCCAAACCCCCAAACAATACAAAAGAATCCAGAAAAGCAGTGCTAAAAGTAGCAAAAACAGATAAGTCAAGATTGAAGCTAAACAGTGAAGGACCACTAGGGAAGATGATAACTGGCTTCTCAAGACTTGGATTCTTTAGATAGTGCAAAATCCCACCCCTGAGTACAGAATTAATGAGGTTGAAAGCCATGGCAATATGACTAGCAACCACAATTTTCTTGCTACATTAGGGTGGAGATACCAGTGGAGTCATCAAGGATAAAGACCTGGGAACAGCTTTGCCAGATATAGAAACAACTCCAGAAATCCCCACTCACAGACTGTGAAACAGTCACACAGGTAACTTACCCAGGGTCACACAGAGAAAGAACCCAACTATTGATAGCTATTATAGGGAAAGATAAGATCTGGGTTCAAACTCAGAGCATACTGAAGTAAAAATACTTACTTCTAAAATTAAAAAAAATAATAAATTGTTACGAGCTCAAATAGAACTTTTAGAAGAGCTTAAAGTACTTCAAAACCCAAGTTAGAATTATTGAGAGAGATGGAGTCAAGATGGTGGCATAGAGGTAGCGAAAGTTCAGACCTCTGAAAACCCTTCCTCACCAATTATAAACCAAATGCTCATAGGGGACTGAAAACCTAACCTAACAACAGGACAAAGCCAAGGAACCCTTGTGCTGGATTCAACTTAAAGAAATGCCCCCAAAAAACCTGAATTTGAGAAAACTCCAGTTTAAGGGGAAGGAAGAAGGAAGGTCCAGGACCTCTCCCCCACCTAAACCACTGAGCCTCCAGCAGTGGCTGGAATCTCTCACCAGGCAATGGCACTAATCTGGAGGGAATACCTTGTAGACAAAGTTGTGCTAGGCTCAGGGCTCTGAACACAGACGGTAGAGAAACAGTTGGAGAAGAAATGCAGAGCAGGCAGCCTAGTTACAACGTAGACACTCTATATTGCTTCTCGGCCTTACAGAGTTTTTGGCCTCAGGGCACATCCAGCTCTACAAGATCAACTCCTCTGGGTGTAAACTTATCAAGACTTCAAGAAAGCACAAGCTCCAATCACCCTCCCCCAAAGACTGCTCTGAGAGCCTTGCTAAGCTCCAAGGGTGAAGGTTGACAAAAAAGCCCAAACCCACAGATCCAACACAGAACGAGAAGAGCAAGAGTACAGGCAACTACAGGGGAAAAGAGCGGGCAAATATGAGCAAACTACAAAAAAAGAAAAAAATAAATTATAATCAACAATTTCTATTAAGGCAATGAACAAAGAGCAAATGTAACAGAGGAGAATCAAGGAACACCAAGCAAAAACACAGAAATTACACTGAATTGGACACAGACTTTGGAAGAAATCAAAATACAATTCAAAACACAATTAAGAGAAGCTGAAAACAATTGGGGAAAGACCTTAAAAAAGCAAGATAGGTCATCTGGAAACAGAAAATAGTGTCTTAAAATCCAAAATAAATCAGCTTGACAAGGAGGCAGAGGAGATGAAAGATCAGAAGGAGAAGGATGACCAAAAGCTAGGGATGAAATTTGGTCTTTAAAAATCAGAATGCAACAATTAGAAGCAAGCTACTTCACAAGACAGGAGGAAACTATAAAACAAAATCAAAGGAATGAAAAATTGAGGAAAATATGAAATATCTCATTCACAAAACAGAAGATTTAGAAAACTGTTCCAGGAGAGACAACTTAAGAATCATTGGTCTCCCAGAAGATCACGACAAAAGAAAAAGCCTGGACATCATCCTACAGGAAATTATCCAAGAAAACTGACATTCTAGAACAAGAGGGAAAAGTGGAGATTGATAGAATCCACAGATCACTTCCTGTACTTGATCCCCGACTGATAACACCTAAGAATGTTATAGCCAAATTAAAGAACTACCAGAATAAGGCAAAAAATATTACAAGCTACAAAGAAGTATTTCAGATGCCATGGAACCACAGTGAGGATAACACAAGATTTGGCTGCATCCAGCCTGAAGGACTGAAATGCATGGAATATGATATTCCAAAAATCAAGGGAACTAGGACTACAACCAAGAATCAACTACCCAGCAAAAATGACTACATTCTTAGAAGGGAAAGTATGCTGATTTAATAAAATTGAAGAATCCCAAGCATTTTTAAAGAAAAGACCAGATCTGAATAGAAAATTTGATGGCCAAACACAGAACCCAAGAGAATCATCAAAAGGTAATTAATAAAGGCAGGGAAAAAGAAAAACAAAACAAAAAAACCCTTTTTTTTAACATACCCAATGAGTTAAAATCATATGTATCCCTATTAGAAAAGAGGATATTGGTAACTCTTAATAATTGTCATTATCACCTGGCTAGCTAGAAGAATTATACTTAGAGGGAACAGTGACAAACTGTATAGGATGAAATCCCTCGACATAAATATGTATATAGATATATGTATGCATAAATATATATATATATATATATATATATATACACATATATATTTGTATACACTGGAGTTTAAAAAAGAGGTTAATACTAAGAGAAATGAGAAAAGAAACAAAATAGGATAAATTATATGTCACAAAGCAGCACATGGAGGGATGAGGAAGAACATCAATACACTGGAAGAGTAAAGCGGTTGGAGATAGGAAATGCTAAATTCTTATGTTCATTGAAATTGACTCAAAGAGGGAAAAACAATCAAATAAATTGGGGCATGGGAATTGATTTGCACCCTATAGGAAAGTAGAAGGGTAAAAAATGGACTGGTGGGGAGGGAAGCAATACAATTGAGGGAGAGGGTGGGGGTAGTTTAAAAACACAGTAAAGAAAATAAGAGAGGAAGAAGAAGGGAAGTAAAATAAGGGTGGGAATTAGGGGGACGAGTTAAAAACAAAACACTGGTGTAGAACAAAATAGTGAAAGAAGGGCAGGACTAGAAGTGGAAATCAAAATGCTGTGAAATACACAGCTGGTAATCATAACTCTGAATGAGAATGGAATGAACTCACCAATAAAAGTCAAGCATATATCAGAGTGGATTAGAAACCAAAACCCTACCAAATGCTTTCTATAAGAAACACACATTAGGAAGTAAAAGTAAGCAGATGGAGCCAAATATATTGACTATCAACTGATAAAAAGAAGGTAGGAGTCACAATCATGATATATGAAAAAGACAAAGTAAAAAGAGATAGGGAAGGTAATTACATCCTGATAAAATGCAATATAGACAATGAGGAAATATCAGTATTCAATACGTATGCATCAAATGGCATGGCATCCAAATTTCTAAAGGAGAAACTAGTGGATCTCAAGGATGAAACAGATAGAAAAACTATACTAATGGGAGACCTGAACTTTCTTTCCTCTATCAGAACAAGATAAATCAAGCCAAAAAATAAATAAGAAAGATGTAAGAGAAGTGAATGAAATTATGGAAAAATTAGAGTTAATAGATATATGAAGAAAAATAAATAGGGACAAAAAGGAACACACCTTCTTTTCAGAAGCACATGGTACATTCACAAAGATTGACCATGTAATAGGGCCTAAAAACATTGTAAACAAGTGCAAAAGAACAGAAATAATAAATGCAAAATTCTTAGAACACAATGCAATGAAAATAATAATTAGTAAGGGTACATGGAGAGGTAAATAAAAAAAAATTAATTGGAAATTAAACAATATAGTTCTCCAGAATCATTTAGTTAAAGAAGAAATCATAGAAACAATTAATAATTTCAGTGAAGAAAATGACAATGATGAGACATCCTATCAAAATCTATGGGATACAACCAAAGCAGTACTCAGGGGGAAATTCATATCTTTGAGTTCATACATTAACAAATTAGGGAGGGAAGAGGTTAATTAATTGGGCATGCAAATTTAAAAAAAAACTAGAAGTGAACAAATTAAAAATCCTCAGGTGAAGACTAAATTAGAGATCCTAAAAATCAAAGAAGAAATTAATAAAATTGAAAGCCAAAGAATTGTTGATTTAATAAATAAGACTAGAAGCTGGTACTTTGAAAAAAAAAACCCCAACAAATAATATAGACAAAGTACTGTTCAATCTAATTTAAAAAAGGAAAGAAGAAAACCAAATTGACAGTATCTAAGGTGAAAGGGAGACATCACCTCTAATGAAGAGGAAATCAAGGCAATCATTAAAAACAATTATGCCTAATTATATGGCAATAAATATGGCAACCTAGGTGATATGAATGAATATTTACAAAAATATAAATTGCCTAGACTAACAGAGGAAGAAATAGATTACTTAAACAACCCCATATCAGAAAAAGAAATTGAACAAGCCATCAAAGAACTCTCTAAGAAAAAATCCCCAGGTCCAGATTGATTCACAAATTAATTCTATCAAACATTCAAAGAACAACTAATCACAATATTATACAAACTATTTGACAGAATAAGCAAAGAATGAATTCTACCAAATTCATTTTACAACACAAATATTGTACTGATCCCAAAACCAGGCAAGTCCAAAACAGAGAAAGAAAACTATAGACCAATCTCCTTAATGAACATAGATGCAGAAATCTTAAATAGGATAACAGCAAAAAAGACTTCAGCAAATGAACAGGAGGGTTATTCATTGTGACCTGGTAGGATCTATGCTAGGAAAGGAAGGATGGTTCAATATTAGGAAAACCATCCACATAATTGACCATATTAATAAGAAAACTGGCAAAAATCACATGGTTATCTCAATAGAGACAGAAAGGGCCTTTGACAAAATACAACACTCATTCCTATTGAAAACAATAGAAAGTATAGGGATAGAAGGGCCTTTCCTAAAAATAATAAACAGTATTTATCTAATTTTAGTTTATCTAAAACCATCAGCAAAAGTAATCTGTAATGGGGATAAACTAGTAACTTTTCCAATAAGATCAGAACTGAAACAAGGATGACCATTATCACCTAGATTATTTAACATTGTACTAGAGACATTAGCTGTAGCAATTAGAGAAGAAAAAGAAATTGAATGTATTAAAATAGACAGCGAAGAGACCAAGCTATCACTCTTTGCAGATGATATGATGGTCTCTTTAAAGAAAAAAAATGAATTATTATGGAAAAAATAAAAAGAAGAGAAATAGAATAAAATCGTGAAAATTATGAAATATCTCTCAAATAGAAAGAGATTTAGAAACTCAGGGAAGAAAATAATTCACTGAAAACTACAGCTGGACAAGTGGAAGCCAACAAGAAATAACAAAGCAACATCAAAAGAATGAAATAATAGAAGACAGTATAGAATATTTTACCATAAAAAAGCTACTCTAAGAAATGATTAAGGGAAATTATCCAGAAATCCTAGAAATAGAAAAGTTGAAAAGTTCACCAATCAATACCCCAAAAGCATCACAAGATGAAAATGCACAGGAACCACTTTGCTAAATTCTTTAACTCCCCAATTAAGAAGAAAATATTACAGGGTTCAAAAAATACTCTGTATCTTCAAGCATAATAACTTCAAACATAGCAGTTTAAATGTTAAAAAAAATGTTTGAACATCATGGGATAAAATATTTTTTAGAGCAAAGCAATTGGGTCAATTACCAAGTATAACAAGCTTGCAAAGCTGAGTCTAATTACACAAAGAGTAAATGGACATTTTACAAATTAAAGTGGTTTCAACTATTTTTGAGAGAAACTCAGAATAGAGTAGAAAATTTCATCTATGGGAAAAATAAGAAGGTAACTATGAAAGACCAATTATATACAACCCAAAAAGTCAAATTGTTTACTTCTTATATGTAAATATGTCACCTATAACCCTTAAGGATTAAATCATTATCTGGGTAATTTGAAAGAGAATATATAAGTAGAAGATAAGGTTTAGTTGAAAATAATGGAATGAGTTCATAATAAAACAGAGCAGGAAAAGGTAAAATGGAACAATTATTTCATATAAAAGAGGAATGAGTGGAAGACCTGTAACAGAGAAGGTGAGGAGGGGTTGAAGTTCTATTAATATTAGAACCCTACTCTTACCAGTTTTGGGTTAAAGAGTGGAGAGCACATACAACTAGAAGAGTAAAATTCATCTGAATGTATAGAGTAGGGGGATAATGTGATGGGATAAGGGAGGGTATTAACACAAAATAAGGGATGGATTTTTAGAATCAAACTCAAAACAAGAATTAGAAGGGAAAGTTTGGGGTGATAAGGGACTTTTAGAAAGGTGTATAGGACAAGAACTAAAAGTTTAGGGGGAAGGGACAAAGAAGGGATGTTTAGAGGAATGTGCTAATTTAGAACTAGGAGGGCAAATAGAAAGAATAAAGGAAGGGTACAAAGAAGGAATGCAAATTGGATATGTAGTGGACAGAAGAAATTGAAAGTCTGAAGAAGGATATAACAACAAGAAAGGAATTTAAGGAAAAACAATGAGGAAAAAACAGAATGAAGAGAAATACACAATTTGTAATATGGCTTTGAAAGTGAATGAAATGAATTAATCCATAAAATACAAATGGATAGCAGAATGAATTAAAAACCAAAACTTCAAAATATGTTAACAAGTAACACTTAAAAATGACAGACAGACATAGAGTTAAATAAAGACCTGGAACAGAATATTCTATACCTCTAGTGATACAAAGAAAACAGGGGTAGCAATCATGATCTCTCACAAAGTTAAATCTAAAATAGATGTAATCAAAAGAGATAAATAGGGAATTTATATAATGTTAAAATACCATCAACAATGAAACATTATCAGTATTAAAACTTCATCTAGTTGGTGTCTTAGTAGCCGCAAAAGCCCAAACTGCTCCAACAATTCTTCCAAACCATTCTTTAAAAATTACCTCAAAATGAAAGGAACACAAAACAACAGTAAAATGGAATGAGAGGCCTCTCCTGCTGAACAAAGCTTAAAAGGCAGCAGAGAGAATTGATTTTCACCATATGAGAGGGAACCAGAAGCAAAAGTGCACACATAAGAATGCTGGCTGACCCCTCACCCCCCACTGGGCCAGATTCCACAACTGGTTTTAGGCTAACTTCAGGATCTTGGGACACAGACTACATCAACAAAAAACCACCTCATATCTACTCCTTTAAGTCTCAGACCCTAGCACCAGCAAACATAGGCCGAGAATTCCATATCATTGGTCCCTTTGAAGTCTGTCCTGCTATGGTGAAGACCCAGCCCCAGGGCAAAATAGTTCACAGTGACAATCCTACAAGCCAGCAGAGGAGACAGAATAAGCTAGCAGCTTTCAGATTTCCCAGTCCACAGGCAAAAATAAGCTGGGAAAATGAGCAAACAGCAACAGAAACATTTAGCCCTCAAAAAGTTCTATGGGGACAAACAACAAAGTACAGAACCAAAAAAGGATGGTGTGATCTAAGCAACCACACACAAAACTTCAAAATAAAATGAAATGGGAATTGTTCTCAAACTCTGGAAGAGGTCCAAAATGAATTCAAATATCAAATAAGAGAGATTGAAGAAAAATGGAAAAAAGAAATGAAAAAAATGCAAAAAAAAACAGCTTAAAAATACAAATTAGTCTACTAGAAAAAAAGGCACAAAGATCCAATGAAGAAAAGAGTTTCCTAAAAAGTAGAATGAATCAAATGGAAAAGGAAGATCAAAAGGTCATGGACTAAATTCAGTCTTTTAAATACTGATTCGATTTCTGTAAATATTGATGACCTAATAGGAAATAAAAGCCTCACAACCAAATTCAGAAAAGAAAATAAATATTAAAAGCATACTTTTCAAACTACAATGCTGTAACAATTACAGCCCTCTCACTGGAGAAAAAAGTAAATGGAAAATTACCTTACATTGAGAAATGAGTGTGTCAAAGAACAAATCAGGGGAATAATCAATAATTTCATTAGAAAGAATGATAAACAGATGGCAACATGCTAACATTTTTGGAATGCTGCCAAGCATTACTTAGGGGAACATTTATATTTTTAGATTCTTGCTTTAATAAAACAGAGAAACAACAGATAAATTCATTGGGAGTGCACCTAAAAATGAGAAGAAAAAAAAACTCTAATTAAGCACCAAATTAGAAATCCTGAAAATCAAAGGAGAGATTAATAAAAGTGAAAGTAAAAAAAAATTGGGCTACTAAATAAGACAAGGAGCACAAAGAGCTGATTTTATGAAAAAATCAGTAAAAGAGATAAAGCACTGACTAATTGATAAAAAAGAAAGAATAAAACCTAATTACTAAAATTAAAAATGAAAACTGCAAAATTACAACCATTGAAGATAAAATTATTGCAATTATTATGAGTTATTATGCTCTATTACATGCCAATTAAATCTGATAATCTAAATGAAATAGATACTTAAAATATAAATTGCCAAGATTAACAGAAGAGGAAATGAAAATTCAATCAGGCTCATTTCAGAAAACAAAACTGAATAAGCCATCAATGAATTTGGTAAGGAAAAAGTCCCAGAGCCAGTTGGATTCACAAGTGAATTGTATAAAATATTAAAAAACCACTTGTTTCTATACTAGAAAAAAACAAATGTGGAAAAATAGTTGGTGAAGGAATTCTACCAATTTCCTTTCGTGACCCAAATATGATGTTAATACATAACCAGGATTTAAAAAAGAGAATTAAACTATAGATTAATAATCCTAATGAATATTGTTGCAAAAATTTTAACAAGAGAAGGCATGACAAAGATGGCAGAGAATGTACAGATCATCATCAGATCTCTACAAAATTACTCTCCAAAAATATTATGACATTTTGCCTTAGAACAAATTTTTGGAGCAGCATAACCCACAGACAAGATGAAGTAATTTTGAAGCACAAAACAACTTAGAAGACTGGTCCAATGAATTTAGTCACCTGGGATGGACATGAAGCACAGTGCACCAGGGCAGGTGGAACAAAAACAGGAAGACTTGAGCACAACTGAAGCAGCAGCAAAGACTTCTGGAGCTTTGGGCCACAAATGTTAAGTAGGGGGTAGGATAAGAAAATTGCTCACTAAGAGATTATAGGGGTCCCTTTGCTGGTGTTACGTGCAAGAATTTTTTTTTCCATTTCCCATACACAGAACCATGTTGCAATCTAGGGGTGCAATCCCAGAGTGAGGAAGAATACTAGCAGATAAAAAGCATTTGTGGTCACAGGGGAAGCAGTAGTCACAGTTCCAAGGGGGAAAGAGTGAATGCTTGGAGTTCCTCATGGACCACAGCACAGACCAGAAAAGTACTAAACACATCTCTTTTTACAGCATACCACCTTGGAAGAATGAAACCTGATAAATTCCCAGAGCTGGTTCTGAAAGCAGCTGCACAAAGAACCGGAAGCCATTGTTCTTTATAGTAAGAAAAAAATGTTCCAAATAAATATTAATTAGAGAATGCAAATGAAAACAATTGTGAGTTACCAATGTATACCTATCAGTTTAGCTAACCAAAAAAAAAAAGGGAAAATTATAAATATTGGATGTTGGAGAGTATGTGGAAAAATTGTAACATGCCGTTGGTGGATCTTTGAACTAATATAACTATTCTGGAGAACAGTCTGGAATCATGCACAAAGTGTCATCAAATTGTGCAAACCCTTTGACTCAGAAATACCACTGTTGGGTCTACATGACAAAGAATTCAAAACTGAAGTGATGTCCATCAATTGGGAAATGGCTGTACAAGTTATGGTATAAGCTTGTAGTGGAATACTATTGTGCCATACAAAATGCCAACAACAACAACAACAACAACAACAAATATGGAAAGACATATTAAATTATGCAAATTGAAATGAGCTGAACCAAAAGAACATTTTACACAGCAACAATAATGTATAATGATCAACTATAAATGACAACTATTATCAACAGTTCAATCCCTAAATCTCTAAAGATCATAATTAATTTCAAAATATCAAATATAATTCTCTTATAGCTGTTCAAATGCTCTCTTAGAAGAAAGGAAGCATTTTCTCACTTTTCTAAAATAAATGGAGTCTTTTTCCCGCTATTGACCCATTTACCATCAAAATTAAAAGAAACAAGAGACAGAGACAGAGACAGAGACATAGAGAGAGAGGAGAGAGAGAAGAAAAGACTAAAAGATTAAAAAAAATAAAAAAATAAAATATCTCACAGTAAAAAAACATATAAACTGTAAAAAGTTGGCTGAGATAGACTACCTGAAAATCACAAGCAACAAAAATAGCCCAGATTTAATATATGAAGAAAATATGAAGGCAAATTATAGAACCAGAACACAGTAAAAAAAAAAAAGAAAAATGAAAAGAATTGATGAGTCACGTCCTTAAAGAAATTCTCAAATGAAAGCTCACAGAAATATTAAGGGAAAAATCCAGAACTTTGAATTTAAGAGGAAAAAAATTGTAAGCAACCAAAATGAAGTAACTCAAATATTGTGGCGCCACAGTCAGGATGAAACGAGATTTAGCGGCTACCAGTGTAAAGAATCAGAGGGCTTAGAATATTAAAGGGTGATGTATTGGTTGAGGTTAAAAGAAGAATGAATTGGGGAAATTATTTGACATAATTGGGGTGTACAAGGAATTGTTTATACAATGAGAGAGGAACAGACAGCATTTGAACCTCACTCTCATCTAAATTGAAGAAAGTATACATATCCAAAACTGAGTACATAAATTCATCTTACGCAAAATGGACATATGAGAAAGAGTTAAAAGAAAGAGTAGAGGGTGACACTTAGGGAGAGTTAGTGGTCATAATTTTAAAAAAGGGGGGTCTCAAGGAGCAGACAGTGTAAAAAAAAAAGAAGAGAGTATAAGCTCCCTCAAGTAGGGACTATTTACATTTTTGTTTTTTCATCCTTTTTGTTTAGCATATAGCATACATAGTTGACATGTAATTAAAGTTCACAAAATTAATTTCATTTGACCTTAAGAAATGGCAAATGAGAAAATCGCCAAAATCCTGGAAAAACTTATATGTAATGATGCAAAGTGAAGTGAGCAGAACCAGTAGAATGTTGTACACAGTAAAAATAATAATGGAAGATGTTCATCTATAAAAGAAAAAAACTTAACTGTTATCAATGATGCAAGGATCGAAAAAGGTTATTCAACACCATACACGGAAATGAAAGACTGAATTATCAAAGCATACCATTCTTTTTTTAAAATTTCATTTAATTAAGTAATTTGGAATATTTTTTCATGGTTACAAGATTCATTTTCTTTTCTTTCCCTCCCCCTAACTCCCTCCCACAGCCAATGCACAATTCCACTATTTTTTTTCCTTTTCTGTTTTTTTTAGAAGATTTATTTATTTTTTTAATTTGATCAATTTCAAACATTATTCCAAGGTTACAAGAATCATATTCTATCCCTCCCTCCCCTATCCCCACTCCTCCCGTAGCAGAAGCACAATTCCACTGGGTATTACATGTGACCTTGATCAGAATCTATTTCCATGTTGTTTATGTTGTCATTAGGATGATCATTTGGAGTCTACATCCCCAACCACATCTCCTCGACACATGTAATCAAGTAGTTGTTTTTCTTCTGTGTTTCTACTCCCACAGTTTTTCCTCTGAATGTGGATAGAGTTCTTTCTCATAGATCTCTCCTGGTTGCTCAGGATCACTGCATTGCCACTAATGGAGAAGTCCATTACATTTGATTGTATCACAGTGAATCAGTCTCTGTGTACAATGTTCTCCTGGTTCTGCTCCTTTCACTCTGCATCACTTCCTGGAGGTTGTTCCAGTTTCCCATGGAATTCCTCCACTTTATTATTCCTTTGAGCACAATAGCATTCCATCACCAACAGATACCACAATTTGTTCAGCCATTTCCCAATTAAGGGCATCCCCTTATTTTCCAATTTTTGGCCACCACAAAGAGTGCAGCTATGAATATTCTTCTTCATGTCTTTTTCCTTATTAACTCTTTGGTGTACAAAACCAGCAGTGCTATCACTGCATCAAAGGACAAACAGTCTTTCAACACCCTTTTGGCATAGTTGCAAATTGCCCTCCAGAATTGTTGGATCAATTGACAACTCCACCAACAATACATGATGGTCTACTTAAAGAATCCTAGAGATTCAACCAAAAAGCTAATCGAAATAATCAACAACTTTAGCAAAGTTGCAGGATACAAAATAAACCCACATAAGTCATCAGCATTTCTATATAATTCCAACATAGCTCAGCAGCAAGATCTAGAAAGAGAAATCCCATTCAAAATTACCTTAGACAAAATAAAATACTTAGGAATCTATCTCCAGAGACAAACACAGGATCTATATGAACACAACTACAAAAAACTTTCCACACAACTAAAAATAGACTTGAACAATTGGAAGAACATTAACTGCTCATGGGTAGGACGAGCCAATATAATAAAAATGACCATCCTACCCAAACTCATCTATCTATTTAGTGCCATACCCATGGAACTTCCAAAATTTTTTTTTACTGATTTAGAAAAAACCATAACAAAGTTCATTTGGAAGAACAAAAGATCAAGGATATCCAGGGAAATAATGAAAAAAAAATACAAAGGAAGGGGACCTTGCAGTCCCAGATCTCTGAATATATTACAAAGCAGCGGTCATCAAAACAATTTGGTACTGGCTAAGAGACAGAAAGGAGGATCAGTGGAATAGACTGGGGGAAAGCAACCTCAGCAAGACAGTATATGACAAACCCAAAGATCCCAGCTTTTGGGACAAAAATCCACTATTTCATAAAAACTGCTGGGAAAATTGGAGGACAGTTTGGGAAAGATTAGGCTTAGATCAACACTTCACACCCTACACCAAGATAAATTCAAAATGGGTGAATGACTTGAACATAAAGAAGGAAATTATAAGAAAATTAGGCGAACACAGAATAGTATACATGTCAGACCTTTGGGAAGGGAAATACTTCAAAACCAAGCAAGAATTAGAAAGAGTTACAAAATGCAAAATAAATAATTTGGATTACATCAAATTAAAAAGTTTTTGTACAAACAAAACCAATGTAACCAAAATCAGAAGGGTAGCAACAAATTAGGAAACAATCTTCATAAAAACCTCTGACAAAGGTTTAATTACTCAAATTTATAAAGAACTAAATCAATTTTACAAAAAAATCAAGCCATTCTCCAATTGACAAATGGGCAAGGGACATGAACAGGCAGTTCGCAGCCAAAGAAATCAAAACTATTAATAAGCACATGAAAAAGTGCTTTACATCTCTTATAATCAGAGAGATGCAAATCAAAACAACTCTGAGGTATCACCTCACACCTAGCAGATTGGCTAACATGACATCCATGGAAAGTAATGAATGCTGGAGGGAATGTGGCAAAGTGGGGACATAAATGCATTGCTGGTGGAGTTGTGAATTGATCCAACCATTCTGGAGGGCAATTTGGAACTATGCCCAAAGGGCGATAAAAGAATGTCTGCCCTTTGATCCAGCCATAGCACTGCTGGGTTTGTACCCCAAAGAGATAATGGACAAAAAGATTCGTACAAAAATATTCATAGCTGCGCTCTTTGTGGTGGCCAAAAATTGGAAAATGAGGGGATGCCCTTTAATTGGAGAATGGCTGAACAAATTGTGGTATATGTTGGTGATGGAATACTATTGTGCCAAAAGGAATAATAAAGTGGAGGAATTCCATGGAGACTGGAACAACCTCCAGGAAGTGATGCAGAGCGAAAGGAGCAGAACCAGGAAAACATTGTACACAGAGACTGATACATTGTGGTACAATCGAAGGTGATGGACTTCTCCATTAGTATCAATGCAATGTCCCTGAACAATCTGCAGGGATCTAAAAAATACTACCCACAAGCAGAGGATAAACTGTGGGAGTAAAAACACCTATGAAAAGCAACTGCTTGACTACAGGGTTGGAGGAGATAAGACTGAGGAGAGACTCTAAATGAACACTACAATGCAAATTCCAACAACAGGGAAATGGGTTCGAGTCAAGAACACATGTGATAACCAGTGGAATCATGTGCCGGCTATGGGAGAGGGAAAGGCGGGGATGGGGGGAAGGGGAGGAAAAGAAAATGATCTTTGTTTCCTGTGAATAATGTATGAAAACGACCAAATAAAATAATGTTTAAAAATTTTTTAAAAAAAGGAATAATAAAGTGGAGGAATTCCATGGGAACTGGAACAACCTCTAGGAAGTGATGCAGAGTGAAAGGAGCAGAACCAGGAGAACATTGTACACAGAGACTGATACACTGTGGTACAATCAAATGTAATAGACTTCTGCATTAGTGGCAATACAGTGATCTTGAACAACCTGGAGGGATCTATGAGAAAGAACACTATCCACATCCAGAGGAAAAACTGTGGGAGTAGAAACACAGAAGAAAAACAACTGCTTGAGTACATGGGTCGAAGGGGATATGATTGGGGATATAGACACTAAAGGAGCATCCTAGTGCAAACATCAACAACATGGAAATAGGCTCTGACCAAAGACATATGTAGTATTCAGTGCAATTGCGTGTCGGCAACGGGAAAGTCAGGGGGGAGGGGAGGGAGGAATAGAATATGATTTTTGTAATCAAGGAATAATGTTTGAAATTGACCAAATAAAATTAAAAATAAATAAATAAATAAATAAATAAATAAATAAATAAATAAATAAATAAATAAATAAATAAATAAAAAGGAAAAAAAAGAAAAGCAGCCCAATGAGGAAACCAATGAGTGTAGGACTCCCATGAGATGAGCTTTGCCCCAACTCCTGATCCAAGGAGGACAGCACTGTATTTTTCTTTGGGTGAGGGTATGAAGACATTGAGATGGAGAAGGTAGGATTGTACCATCCTTTAGGGGCACACAATGCCTGCTAGCCACAAAGTTGCTCCTGCCCAGACTGATTTCTTAAGTCATTCTTTATGTACCCTGTCATGGCCCATCCTGTAGTCTCAGAGATATTCATGAGAAAGGTGAAGGAGGATTTTGCTGAACAAAAACTTCTCTCCCACTAAGAAATAAAGGCTCCAAGGTAGCCAAGAAGTAAAAGCCAAATCAGTCTTTTTTAAGCAGCTTCAACTGCCTCCATTTTCACCCTCCATCCAGAGCATGATATAGACTAATCTACTCTATCTTCAAGGAATTCATAACATGGCAATTACACTTCTGTCCTAGAAGGAGTTTGAGGCATGGTGCCCCTACATTTCAAGCAGGAGCTTCAGTGACAATGACAACACACCTGAAAAAGAGATCTGGGACATCCTGATCATAACTATTAGATCCATGATGTTGAACCTATAGCACGTGTGCCAAAGATGGCACTCAGAGACGTCTCTGTGGGCACCTCTGCCATTGCCCTCCAGAATTAGGTACTAGAAAGGTAGAGGGCCATCCAGCCTCCCTTCCCTTCTTCCCAGCAGCCCAATGGAAGCCCTTACTCCCTCCCCTGAACAAAGTGCTGGGGCCGCTTCCCTCCCTTTCTCCCAGCCCTGGCTGGGGAAAGGCAATGGAGAAGGAGTGACATGGCACATAGTCTAGGTAGTGGGGCAGGGCACAGCACTGTACTTGTCTCTAAAAGGTTCACCATCACTGTGCTTAGATGATTTTCCCAAATCTTTCTGACAAATCCCCTAAGCATCCAGAATGAGTTGCAGGTAGTAATAGAAGTATTACAGGTAAAAATGAGGATTCCCTGGTAGGTAGGGGCTAAAAGAAGTTAAACCTAATTTCTTCCTTTGGAGAAGAAACAGAAATCATTCTTCCACTTGAGTGATGCCTGCAGATGGGACTACTTTTCCTTCCCACAGCCTCTTCATCAGGCAGAACCAGGCAGAATGAGCAGCAGTTTCCATGGCTTTCAGTGCTGCTTTTTGATCTTCTGATATGTGTGCCCCATAGTACCCAAACAGTGACAGCATCACTTGATGTTTCTTGGGCAACTTAGCTTGATTACTCCAAAGTGTCTTTCCAGATCAAGCTGCCTGTTTGACCTGTTTTGGGGTGGATTTCAAGTCCTCAGGCCCAACTCTAGCTATTCTACACACCAGTCCAGCTCTAGGAGCTGTAGCTGCTTATCCTGATCCAGAGACTGAGCTACCTCCTCAGGACCCTGGCCACACTCCAGGCCCCAGGGACACTTGGACGGGCCTGGGGAGAAGGAGACTGCTTTTTGCCCTTCTTGTTGTCATTGTCCTCCCCTACCAAGCTCCAATTTCTGCTCTGACCCTTCTGGTCTGTGGACTGCTGCACCTCTATGCACGACTTATACGCTTGGGTCTGTCCCAGGTTCCCATTTTTTCCTTATTCAAAATTTTGAACCCTAAGTTATATGTCATGTGATGAATATCAAGGAAAAGGAGATTATAATTTTCCATGACCTATGTTAGTATAGTGTCTAAGTGAACATTTGTTAACAAATTTTTATTTAAAAATGTTGAAAATGAATTTGTGTTCTATCCTAGAAGAAATAGGAAGCCACTGAAATTTTTTAAGCAGGATAGTTATAAGGTAAGACTTAATCATGAAAAAAATGTTTTGTTTTGTTTTTTCTGGAGGAAGGATAGATTATAGAAAGTAAAGTAGAAAACAAGGGCATTACTGAGGAGGCCATTAAAATAATTCAAATTAGAAGCAATAAATATCTAAGTGGGAGGGGTGACTGTGAAGATGCAGAATGGGACACAGGCAAAAAATATGATGTAGAAATCTTCAGAACTTGGCAAATATCTGGAAAATGAAGCTGCACGAGGAAAAGCTAGTCTCCTGAGAGCAACAAATTTGCAAAGTTGGTTGTTTGGGAGTGGCATTACTACAAAAAAGGAAATTGATAAGAAAAGGCATGTTTCATGTTTGGGGGAGTGGTGTTTAGTTGCATTGATTTTGAGTTGCCATTAGAAAGCAACTAAGAAATGTCAGTAGTCAATTATAGGTGTGAGTCTAAAGGTCTTGGCAAAAAATGGCAGATTATATATATATATATATATGTATATATATATTATATGTAAATAAATGTTTGGATGTCATCTTTGTAATCACTGGACTCAAGAGATCAGATAAAATTAACAAGGCACTATCTCTCAGGGAAAAGGCAAATAAATGTGCTAAAAGCAAAACCTTAAGAAGACCAATACTTATTAAATATGGGAAGGATGGTGAATAAAGAATTAGGAAAGAGTAGCATGAAAAAGTCTTTAGGTACCAAAAGGCCTGAAAGGGTGGGATAGGTTGGAAGAGACAACAGTGTTATTGCCTTAAATAAATGGATAATTTTTTTTTCCAGAATCACTGAGACCATTTACATGGAACTACTAAAATTTGTATTTTAACTTAATTGGCAAGTAAATCTCATCTAATCATCAATTTGATAGACATCCTACTCCTAATCCACTGCCTACATAAGCACTGATATGACATTATTTGAAAAGACTATCAAGAAAAATAATTTTGACATTGTATAGTCACATTTTGAATGAGAAATTCAAATAAATAGATGGCATTGTAATAGTGCTGAAGGTTGCTTTAGGTTTTAATATTTTTTTCTGAACATGTTTCTCCATTTGGCATCTGCTTGGAAACTTCTGAGCTCATCATTTCAATGCCTATGACATTGTTTGTCAGACAGCTTGTGATGTTTCAATCTTTTTTTGAGACAAGGATACATAATAAACTTTTTTTTTCTAAAAGTGCCAAATGCTATAAAAATAAAATAAAATGAAGTTAAGTGAGTGATGAAGAAAATTGTTCATCAAATAGCATAATTATTTACTAATTTTTCACTTTATGCTTTCAAAATATGGAACAGTGTTTGTGTTTGCAATAGCTCTTTCATTTTTCATATGAAAGCATATCCATAAATATTTGTCTAAGGAAAGACCTGCTCTGTGTGCAAATGATTGTTGAAACTGAGCACTTGGAAAAGAAGATCAGCAATGTTTTCACTGAGAAATAATGAAAACATATTTGATAAATAATTCATTTACACCTGCTGTGCATAATAATCACTCAAAATGTAGGAGTTCTCACTGAAATAGTCTTCAAAACAAGTTGTCTTTTAAAAAGTGCTGCTTCCAAGGAAGGAGACTGAGTACTTCCTGCTATTGAGGAAGGCACAGAGTTTTGTAAGATGTCACAGGAGAATATGCCCCCACATTTTTATTTCAGTGATAAACTCAAATTTGCTGAATGCCATGATCAAAGTTTTAATGAGGCATTTGTGAAAGAAGTTATACAATGCAAAACATGAACTAAATCATGATCCAATTTTAAATTCAACAGAACCTTCAATGTGGGAGGCAGTGTAGAAAACTGGATGAAGCACAGGAATTTGATTCAGGAGACTCCAAGGCAGTCACATTGGCACAATGGAGACAGTACAGAGTTGGAAAGACATCATACTTCGTCAGACATTTACTGGAGGTGTAACCTTGAACAAGTTACAGTTAGCCTTACTTTCTCTCAAATTCATGGTAAAATGGGAGGCTTGAATGTGATGCATTGTAAGTTAGATTTCAGTAAAGATTATATTGTTATATTATTTTAAATTGTTATATAATCAGAAATCGGTTAACTCACTAAAGAGAAAAAAGTCATAGAGAAAAATTCTGTGTCTGTAAGGATAATAGGTATTTATCTTCTTTGGAACAAGGAGACTAGCTAGTTTATGCTGTGAATAGAGCACCAGCATAGCATAGTAGAAGGAATACTGGTTTTGGAATCATAGGATGTCAAGGATCAAATCTCAACTTAGTCACTTGCATCCTATGTACCTTAGGCAAGTCACCCTGTTCTATCTGGGTCTTGATTTTCTCATTTATAAAAGGAGGAATTTGGACTAGATGATTTGTCTTTACCTATTCTAAATCTATTATTCTATGTTGCAAAATAAAATGTGCATAGAATATCAAGGGAGAGAAATATGAAACATACCTTGTATATATTATTGTCCCACAGGTCACAGTTATGACAGAATTTTAGTATTTTAATTTTTTTAATATTCATCTCATAACTTTAATTCCCCTTCAATAAACTTTTATCTGCATTTTCTCCCTGCATTTTCTAAACAAATAAACTTAGGTTTAATAAGCTATAACTCTAGACATGTACAATTTGAGAAAAATTAGTGGAAAGACAGGTGCATGTGAGTTTCATAATACATGATTTAGTGAATACATTTTTCATTCTTTCATGGTGCTAAATATGTCATGGAATTCTTCTGAAATAAGGATATCATTGTTTGTGAAAAGAATGGGGTCAAGTTAAAGAAAAAATATGGATGTGAAAATTTTAAACTTATTCTAATCTTTCTGTTTCTGCATTTGGGAGGGATGGAATAGCAAGGGAAGCAAAGAAAAAATAAACTTTTCCTCTCAGAAGAAAAAAATAATAATTTTACAAAGAAATGGAATAATTTGTGCCTTGGGTTGTCAAAGAGTCACATTATTTTATATCTAAAGCTTAGACTAATTTAAAAAAAATAAAATTGTGATTAACTATGAACAAGGAATGGAAAGGCTTCCAAGTCACAATTCAAACTGAAGTAAAAAAGTGATTAAATTAGAAAAAAAGTAAAACAAATTGATATGTCACTTAAATTATTCTTCTGTTGCAGACATATGGCATCCAAAATGGACATTCCTTAATAGTAATAGGACATTTAATCTTTGCGCTCTATATTACTCATCTTCTCTCCAAGGAGTTTGGTTATCTGACTTTTTCACTTAATTTAATGGGGAAGAGTTTAGTAGATAAATCTCCAAACCTTTCAACTTTGTCACTCACTACCATCAATTTATTTTATTTATCTTGCATTACCAAATATGTTTTTAACTTTTTGATTTCTTCTTCATCTTTTCATGCCCTTTTACTCAATATTTTTCTCTATCAGGTAAGTATTCCTTTATTTTGATCTCTTATCATCTTTACCTTTCAAAATTCCTCCCAATTAACTTTCTCAACTTCCTTCTTCTCTTTCTTCAGATAAAAGTGATTGGTAAATACACATAAAGCCCCATAATCTTGAAGATAATTTCTATGACACATTAAGAGAATATTAACTTGTGAGATGTAGAGAATCAAATTTTAAACTCGTTTTCTAATAGGCAAAGGAAATACGGCAGTTGTCAATGAGAAAGAAAGCAAAGAATGTGGAGCATAGGTGGTGTTTTCATCACTGTATTTCATAGAAGGAAAGACATAGAAGAGAGAGGAGCATATTTGGGGAGTGAAAATCCAATAAAAAATACAGTGTGTGAGGATGTGAAATTAATGGCATAGTCAGTACAATAAATATAAATATATATTACAAAGATGATATTAGCTAATAAATTTATTATCATCATCTCTATTTTGATTTAAAGTTTATAAAACATTTTATATATTATCTAATTTGATATAGAATCTTGCAAATATTAATTTTATTGCTTTTTATCAGAAAAGGAAGAGGAAAGGAGACATCTGTTTGTCTATATTTCATATCTATAGCTACATATACATAAACACATATACACATATATACATATAATAAAGTATATATATGCACTTAAGCAATTATACATAATATGCATATACAGATACACATATACATGCATACTCAAGCCACATACATATATGCACATCAATATGTAAAGACATATAAATGCATGTCTATATATGTTCAAAAACACATATGAACATATATGCACTTATATACCAAGCTAAGGACCATTGAGGGTGGCCACATTGTAAGAAGACAAATAACAGTTAACATACTGAAATTTCTTAGGAGGCAAAATCCAAACAAAAGGCAAGTAGTAAAATTCATGAGTGCAAATGTCCACTTATAAATGCACAAAGTTTAAGTAATTAAAACATGAATAGGAGGACATAATGCAAGGAGACAAATGTGTCCTCACAAGTTTCACTGATACAACACAGGGAAGGAACCAGACTTAACCAGACTTAAAGACAGGAAGAGCTGAGTTTAAGTATTGCTTCTGATATACACTGACTTGGTGATCAAGAACAAATCTGTGCACCTTGCAATGTACCAAGAAATCTTTTAATACAATGTCATGTACTAATCATTGTTCTGCATGGATGGAGAGAGTTTCTATACTATTATCTTTCCATATTGATGAAATTTCACTTATAGATTAGGGGAAAAAAGGTATCATTGATAAATAATGAAATGAGCCCTGTAACTGTAATCTGGGAACTTGCTAATATTTTTTTAAATATGTACAGGCAAATGTAAATAGGGGAAATAATAAAGAATGAATTAATAAGTATGTAATTTGACTGTATTCAACATTAGGAGAAATAAGTACAAAATTAAGGTTGATAGGAAAGGTAAATACAAGAGCTTTTCTTTTTTCATTTTAGCTCTAACAGGAGGAAGGAGACTCAATGCAAAGATAAGTAATGCTGCTCAGATGGATGAGATAATAGCTGATGACAAATAAGGAACAGTTACTTAATTCTTATTTTGATTCTGTTTTCCCTACCAAGGAGAATGACCTTTGAACTGGAAATGACAAAACAAAATTGCCCAATAGAAATTTGATATCTTGGGTTAATAAAGGAGTAATAAAAGGGCATCTATTAAATCACTAGACACAGAAGAAATATATCAGTGGGTAATGAAGGGAATGGCAGACGTGCCTATTGTAACATTGTCTATGATATTTTTTTTAAATCATGTTTAACAAGATATATGTGCAAATATTTAATGAGATCAAAAATTCCAATAAGAAAGAAATGAGAATGGAATTTGCATAGGTCACTGTCCTTTGAATGATATCAATTCCTGGCAAAATTCTAGAATTATTAAAAATAAATTTATATACTATTTAGAAAAGGAAGAAATGATCACACAATATCAACATGATTTCATCATTATTATGTCATTGTAGGAAAAAAACCTTTTTTTTTTTTTAAACTTAGTCTATTTGGCCTGTCAAGGAAAAGAAATATAGTTAGCTCAACTATTTGTAGAATATAAGATCAAAGTGTTGGAAGGAACTTTACAAGCAATTCATTTTATAGAAAAGGAAACTAAAGCCTAGAGACACAAAGTAATTTGTCCAATGTGACACAAGTAGTATCGAAGATTCAAATTTTGGCTATTTCAATTCAGGGTGAGTAGTATTTCCACTTTGTCATCGTCTTTCATTCTATTCTTACATAAAATATAGATGCAAACTTGCTTCCAGTTAGTGGGCAAGAAGGAAAGGATCATTTCCAGATTCAGAAATAAGATAGTATTTGAGATTCTATCAAATGAGTAGACAAAATCAGAGAAGGTTAGGTTCAATTGAAATAGAACTTGCACATTAATTGCTTTCTCTACTACAAAGATAATTTAAATCTTCAGCAATATTTCAGAATTTATATCCCTAGAATGTTTAAAGAGTAGGTATATTACTCTACCTTGGAAAATTGTGAACTCTGGTCAATGCCAAAGGGCCTAATTATTGTTTTCTCTATCTTAGTCAATGCAAATTATAAAAGTGTAAACAAATATTTAGTCCTATCAGATAGGCATCAATTTAGTGCCTACTAATTTTGTGCAAAGCACATAGATAGGGAAATCAATGATATTTCCTTACCCTTTAGAAGCTTAATTAACATTTTATTCCTTGTTCCCAACAGGGAATTTATTATAACTAATTTTAAAAAGAAACACAATTTTTCAACTTTTACTAAAATTTAATAATCCTTGAATCTCTCTCAGCTATCATGTAAACAGAACTCAGTGAAGTCAATTAATCCATGTTCTTCTTGAGGATTTGTCACTCCATTGCCTATAATGCCTAGTGGTCAGGAATCTGATTTATACATATACCTGTAGAAAGACATATCTTCACAACAGGTGAAGCATAAAACTGCCTTCACATATTAAGTTTTGTTAGTGAATTCCAAAGAGGCAGTGTTAGGGAGATTGACTGCTGTGAATGCTTGCTTCTGCAGAAATGCACACCTGATTGACAATTCTTGATTCTAATAATTTACCATTTTGCACTTTGGTGCCACTCTTAGAAATAACCTTGACCAGAGCTCTGGCTTCAATGCAGTTTTCCTGACTCATCTGCACTCCTATAATCCATTAACTACTTCTAAAAGGAGATGTTGAATTGGCACTTGCTATCTCTTTGATGACACTGGCCCTGTTCCAGACTGAGTCACAAGGCAGACACTACAGAAATATTTGTATTGTCAACACTGAAAAAGATGTAAAAATGCCAAACAGTTTTCTAATTAAGGTAACTATTTTAATGTTATCCTTATCTGAATTTATCATCAAAATGAAAATAATTGAAAAAATGAAACTATTTGTAGATTAACCAGCTATTTACTCATTTAAAATGCAGAAATTTTGAAGATGATTTAAAAAATTGTGTAAGAAGTTAAAGGCATCAGGGTGTGTTTGCATATCTAATTAGGTTCTACAACTTCATTTAAAATTTTTCTTGTTAGCTATCTCTCTTACCTAATTGAGTAAGATAAATGGCACTTTATATAAATTTTGAACCCAAAATATGAGATCTGGGAATTTTTAGCAAGACTGTCATAAAATTGATGGAGTCTCAGAAGTTAGTCAGTGGTAGAAAGTAGTTGCCAAGTATTCCAGGAGTCAGCAACAGTCAGAGAAGCAACAAAGAATCAGTAACATAAAAGCATAATTAAAAAGTAATATGAATTTGAAAGAAAAAAGTAACTAGGGAACATAATAGTAATAATGGTAAATTTGTGTTTCTTTTTATTTAACTATGGGGAACTGAATGGGAGAAAAACAGAAAGCAAATACAAGCATTTCTAAAACCTTAGAATGATATTTTTTATAGCAAGGATTCTAACTTTGTCTACAATCCCATTCAACAAGCAGTTATTAAACAAAGGTGCTTGGTAAAATAAAGACTGTCTCTACCCTCAATGAAAGTACATTCAAATGAGAGGGATAATATGTTCATAGGTGAATAAATACAGTGTGTGTAATTTGTTTGTTTGTTTTTGATGGGGAGTGTGAATTTCAAAACTATTCTACCCTAATCACACCATTCTTTAGAAGATCTGATTTAGCTATTTCCTGATCAGTAATAATAATGCAGATACTTGGAATAACAGAATCAGGTCTTGGAAACTCTACATTCTTCATCCTACTCAGTTTAACAAGATTCTGAAGGTTTGCATCAAATTCAAGATTTAATTATCTGAGCAGATGGCCTTCCTCTTCTTCTTCCTCTTCCTCTTCCTCTTCTTCTTCCTCTTCTTCTTTTCTTCTTCTTCTTCTTCTTCTTCTTCTTCTTCTTCTTCTTCTTCTTCTTCTTCTTCTTCTTCTTCTTCTTCTTCTTCTTCTTCTTCTTCTTCTTCTTCTTCTTCTTCTTCTTCTTCTTCTTCTTCTTCTTCTTCTTCTTCTTCTTCTTCTTCTTCTTCTTCTTCTTCCTCTTCTCCACTATCAATTAAATCACCATAAAATTTGGCAGCTAACTTGGGTGTTTTATTATTTGGGATTTCCCTTGGTGGCCACTTAAATTTAGATTTTTTTCAGTCTCAACCATAATGTCACCCTTTACAGTTGTGCTTACAAATGATAGGGTCATCAAGAAAGTCCTTACATTAGAGAAGGCTTATGATAGAGCATTGAAGACAACTAGGAATTTAAAGAGATTGAGGGAAGAGTAAAGAAGCAGTAGTGTTAAACTCAAGTAAAAATTAATCCCCGAGAGGCATTTTAGAAAATTACAAATGAACATTATCTATATTATTTTATAGGGCAACTGGAATGAGGCACACATGCAAGGAAACAATATACTTGGGAGCCAAACCAATTCCTAGACTTAGTAATGCCTGGACTTCTTACTAAAGATGTCAAACCTCCTGGTTGTCAAAACTTCTTAGTACTATAGAAACAAAGAAGGAAATTTGGAAAGTAATTTAAAGGATTTATGGCATATGAAGGAAAGTGATTACATTTTAGGGAAAATAAATTGATAGTTCTTATAGATAAGAAAAATTGGAACTACAATGAGGTGAAGGAGACTAATGATTCTATCTTAAATGGAGAAAAAAGGATTAAGAAAGTAGTACTATTAGAGAAGGAATCATCAAGAAAATATGAGTTTTAAAAATTTTAAGATGAGCAAATAAGTAAAATAAACTGAGGGAACAAGAATAATGGGAGAAGGAAAAGGACTTAAGCTATGTTTCTCAAAATGCTGAGAGAAAAGAAACAAGTTTGGAATTTCACGATTAGAAAACATCTTTCTTCTTCCTTTAAGAAAACCCCCAGAAGAAAGAAGTGTTTGCCAAATCTTAGAAAATAAAATGAAACATATAACACAACAAAAAGAAAAAGGCCAAAGAAATGGCATCAGAAAATTCATATTTACTGTTCCTATCATCTGTTCCTCTTGAGGCCAACAAGCATTACAAGAAATCTCATACATTTGTATCTCTGAGTCAAGTTTATTAATATGTGTCTTTTCCTTCTGCATTTATAATTCAGTTGACTTTTCTTCTGGCAACTTTTCCATCCTCTCTCCTTTTGACCAAGAGATAAAAAATCATCAATTTGGTACAGCTACAAGAAGGAAAATAAGTATAAAGAAAGGATGGAGAAGGAAACTAGACATTGCAAAGCTGGCTTTTGAGTTAGAGAATTCCATATCCAAGTTCAATTCCACAGTAGTAAATAGGGAAGGAAGCAAGACTCATGAAGTAACCCACAGATAAGCTACCACTGAAAGACAAAGATAAGAGAGAAAGGTTGATTATTAACCTAGCACTCAGAGATAAACTAAAAATATTTAAATCAGAGACATGGAGGTAAGAGATAGAGTAAAGCCTTTTTAAACAGGAGTTGAGCAGGAAATTGTTCATAAATTATTTACAAATAAAAATAGAAACAATGCAAAATATAAGAATGAAATTCTGAAGTCGAAAGCAAAATAATTCCACTGATGAGCATCTTCAATTATGGAGTAAGCCAAAGTGAATGAACAAGGAAATTGGCAACCAACTTAGATTTCACAGACATGTGCAGAAGTTTACAGAAAAGACAAGTAAAAGGGAATAGGGTCATAAAAAGATGTGATTGATGAACAATGACATCAGTAATAAAAATAGAATTTTTTTACCTTAAGTAGAAGAAAGAAGAGATTCAGTAAAGCCAAAGAACTAGAAAAACAAGGAACAAAGAACAGCTTGGTGAATAAAGCCAATGACAAATGATAAAAGATAGGAGATAGCACTCCTTAATTCTTGCCTGGATACAGTTTTCTCTGTTAAAGGGTAATGACCTTTTCCCAGGATGTCACAAAATACAAATGAATAAAGAGTTAATATACAACATAACTAGATTACTCTTGTATTCTAACAAATTAGTTCAGATTCTATATGTTTGGGTCTCTATATCTAAAAGGTTAATTCTCCTCATCTCCGTTTTAATTATTCCTGGCTTTTTATTTATTTATTTTTATTTTTATTTGGTCATTTCCAAACATTATTCATTGGAAACAAAGATCATTTTCTTTTCTTCCCTCCCCACCCCTCCCACCACCTCTCCTACAGCCTATGCGCAATTCCACTGGGTATCACATGTGTTCTTGATTCAAACCCATTTCCATGTTGTTGGTATTTGCATTAGAGATTCCTGGCTTTTTAGAAGACTCCACTCAAATATGGCAGAAATTAATCGTGGAACCACAACTCATACCAAATACCACATTAAGTCAAAATGGACCCTTGGTTTGGAAATAAAGGGTGAAACCATAAAGCCAGAGAAGCACAAAATAGTTTATCTGTCAGATCTATGGATAATGGAAGCATTTTTGTCCAAACAAGACAGAGAATATTATGAGATATAAAGTGGGTAATTTTGATTACAGTTAATTAAAAGTATTTTGCAACCCAAATTAGAAGGCAAATTATAAACTGGGGAAAACATTATAGCAAGTATCTCAGAAAAAGGCCTCATTTCTCCAATAATTGATAATTGAGTTAGCTTTATAAGGATACAAAGTATTCCCCAATTGACAAAGTCAAAGTATATGAATAATCAATTCTAGGATAAATAAATTCTTTAGTCATAAAAATGCTCCAAAATCACTGTTAATTAGAAAAATTAAAATTAAAAAAAATTCTGATGTGCCACTTCATACCTATCAGACTGACTAATATGACAAAAATCAACATAGTAAATATTGAAAGAGATGTGGAAAAATTAAAAAAAAATATTGTTGATAGACCTATTGATACAACCAAGGGCCAACTGATAAAACAAAGGGATGAGTAATCTAGAATTTTTTTTAAAGAGAGCTCAAATCCCATCTTCTTACAGAAGCTTTTCCTAGCCTAGCCTTCCCAAACCCAAGTTGCTAATACCTTCTACTCTAACATTATATTTCATCAGTTCTGTTTGTGTTTCATATATATTCACCTATACAGAGATAGATATAAATATTGATATTCATTCACATATAATGCATCTATGTATGTATGTATCTTACCCATTTAGATAAACTTCTTGAAGGTAGGAAATATATTTTGTATTTTTTTTAATTCCTTCATTGCTTAGAAACATTAAGTATTTAATAAAATGTTTTCATTAATAATTCATATATTTATTTTAAAATAGAAGACATCAAAGCTGTGTGAGTCTAAATAACATGTCCATCAACAGGAGGTTAGGGTCTGAGGCATGAATCGAACCCATATGCCTCAACAACAAGCCCATTATCCCAGTAATTACAGTTTTTTTATATTTAAAATTTTTCCAGATTACAGGTTGATAAAATTTTTAATAATTGTTTTCTGACATTTTGTGATCAATGTTCTCTCCTTCTCTCCTCACTCTCCTTCCCAAGAGTACTGATAATATATAGAATGTACATATGTTATCATACAATGCATATTTCCATATTCATCATGCTGCGAAACAAGACACATATTGCTAACACCAGAGAAAAATTCATAGAGGAAATAAAGAATGGTATGTTTTAATCTGCATTTGGACTGAGTCTGGTTTTTTTTTCCTATGATAGATCGGTTTTAATGTTGTTGTTGTTGTTTGATCTTGGAATTGTCCTGAATCTTTGCCTTGTTGATAATAGATAATAGTTTTTCACAATCATTTTGTTTGCCATTTCTTATGTCACTATAGTATTCCTTTGCAATCATATACCACATTTTGTTCAGCAATTCCACAACTGATGGGCATCCCTTCAGTTTCCAGTTCCTTATCACCACAAAAAAAAAAAAGCTACTATAGGGGGCATCTGGGTAGCTCAGTGGATTGAAAGCTAGGCCTAGAGACAGGAGGTTCTATGTTCAAATCTGACCTCAGACATTTCCCAGCTGTGTGACCCTGGGCAAGTCATTTAATCCCCATTGCCTAGCCCTTACCACTCTTCTACCTTGGAACCAATTCACAGTACTGATTCCAAGATGGAATGAAAGGATTTACAAAAAAACAAAACTACTATAAAATTTTAATACAATCATGTCTTTCCCCCATCTTTAATCTCTTCCAGATACAGACCTAGTATCAGTATTGCTGGGTTGAAGGTTATGCACAGTTTGATGAACCCTTGGGCATGGTTCCAGACTTCTCTCTAGAATGCATCCATGCATACCACCAGAAACATATTGATATCCTAATTGTTCTATATCCTCTATAACATTTATGTTTTTCTTTTTTTGTTATGTTATCCAGTGTAATAGGCTTGATATAATAATTCAGAGTGACTTAAATTTCTTTTTCCTTAATTAATAGACATTTGGAGCAATTTTCCATGTGATTAAAAATAATTTTCATCATAGCATGTTGTCAGACTCAAGTTAAAATAGGAAGCCACTAAGGGTTTCACAAACATAAGAATTCCTGCAGCTGCATATTGACTTAGAAAATAATTCTTAATATTATTTATATTCTATCATATTTTTATTTATCTAAAAAAATTCCCAATTACATTTCTATCTGATTCGGTCTTACAGGAGTGTTGGTATTGCACTGTATGTTTCACAGCTCTAATTCATGCTACATTATTGTAGAAAAAATGTCTGTACCCACAGCACAAGGCTTTATTATTTAATTTCTTTGTAAATATTTCTGATACATAAAAAAGGAATTGGAATATAGTAGTAGATACTTCTCTTTCTTTTCTTAAACAGCCTAAATATAGTATACTCTGATATTGCAAAAAACATCATTTCATAATATAAATAATTATTCCCTTTATATTATAAAAAAATGTTTTTACTAAATAAGGCTACCATCCCCCTCTTTAACAAGCAGGTGACATTCTCTAAAGAATATTCTTATATGAACATATATTAACTGTTCCTTAAGGTAGATGATTGTTATTTGCTAAAATAATGTTCATGAGTTTTTTACTGACCTAAGTCTTATTTACAAAAGTTATCTTATGTGGACTCATACTATTTCTTGTGGTTAATAAATATCTGGCTCATAATTCCTAAACAATATATTCACTGACATTACTTTCAAATGATATATCACTGATTTGTGTGTAAAAAATTACTCAGACTAGATATTAAAATAGTTAAATCTGTTAGGAAAAAAAAACCCTATTCTTTCTAGCATATTAGCTCTAATCTCTCAATAATATAAGAATCTCACTCCCTACTTGCATTCACTTGCTCATCTAACATTTTGATATGAATTGAAATATTCTTGAAAATGTGCCATTTCCATTTCATAATAGTATAGTTCTATTCTTACCTATAGTATGGAATTACTAACATGCTCAAGAGACTGTAACCTGATGAAGGAACCTGGATAGGAACATCGGCATGAGGGATTAGACTTAGGGTACAAGTGTAGATTTATGTAATATGGGAATTTAACCTTTTTGATTTACTTATGGCTAGAGGCAATTATAATTTTACTTTGTAAGAGTCAAACATAAAAAGATACTATCCATTACAGTGACTATTTTTCACTAAAAAAAAATCAGAAATATGATGAAAGTTCACAGAATTTCCCTGACAATGAGGTAAGCAAGGAAAGCTTCCCAAAGGAGGTGGCATCTAGGCTGAAGGAAGATAATTCTGAGAGGCAGAGATAAGGAAAGAGTATATTCCAGTGTTGGGAAATGTTTTGCATAAGTGCACTGATCTAAGGGATAGATTACTGATTTGGGAAAAGAGGTAGTGGACCAGAATGCCTGAAGCACAGATTTGTGAAGGAGATTAGCATGAAATAAGGTGACAATATTTCTGGGAGACAGATGATGGAGAGCCTTTAATGTCAGGACAAGGATTTTGCATTTTATTCTAAAGGTAATAGGGTGTCACTTTAAGGATATTAACAAAGATTATTTTGGCACTTGTTTGGATGATAAATTAAAAGAGAAAATGGAAAAGAGAGACCAATTTGAGACTAGTATACTTGACCAGGGGAGTGGTGATGAAGTCCTGAACAAGGCCAGTAGTTTGAAGGCAGAAAAGTAACTTAGTCAAAGAGATGCTATCAAGATAAAACCAACAGTACTTGGCAACTTTTCAGATATTGGAAGTAAAGGAAAAGAAGGAAACAGTAGAATCTGAGATTTAAAGCCTGGGCCACTGAAAGATTGGTGGTAGCCTTAACAAAAATAGGGAAAATTGGTAAAGAAGTAGGTTTAGGGTAAAAATGATTGAATTTGAGATGCCTATGGTGTTTTTAGGAGAAGGCACCGAATAGGCAGTTGATGGTGCAGAAGATTAAGATAACAGTTTAACATATAGCTTGGTAAGGCATTTAACAGATATAGGACTAGAGAGATAATACTTGAAAGCATATAAAGTGATAATTCTGAAAGAATAAAAAGAATAGAGAGTATTTTCTATACTTCTCAATTTTTTTTTAAATTTCTAATCACATTTCATTTAATAATAACAAGAAGAGGTTTATTTAGACAAAGAGAATATAGTAGGTAGGTAGTGTTGGTTGCATTTTATTAAGGGAAATTTAGGGAAATAATGTAACAGAGTAAACAGGCAGAGATGGAAGGAATGCAGAAAACCCTGACAATCTGAAATTGGAATTCTGAAGAACATAATTGCCATCAAAGAGTTGTGTAAAGACTCTGGAGAAGGAAACATCTCCAGGACCCAGCTCTGAACTCCTGTGGACCTTTCTACTTGTTCCTATGTATAAAACAGCTAATTCCTGAAGATCTAATTAGTCCTTTATACTGTTACTAGTCTGAAGAAGAAATCTCAGTCAAGGGTGACTGAACTTTTCAATTTGCCTTGGGGGACTTTGACCTCACCAGGTAGACAAGGTCACACTTAAAACCTGACTCCATTACTATCTGTTCTTACTCTAGAGACCATTCCTTTATGAATTTAGCCTAGATTAAATCAGAATAAAAGGGGAGACACTGAGATAGCCAGGAAGGGAGTATAGTATCAGCTCTGCTGAGGGCTAAAGAGACTTTGTGAAAAGTCAGTTGGTGAGATTAAGATAGCTTTTATTAGTGTTTAGGGAAAATACTCAGCCCACACAACTTTCCTCATCCTAAACAAGGACTTACAATAAACCTGTTACCTGGAAAGTGGAGTCAAAGTGATTGCTTACTGGCCTGAGTCAGGGAGAAAGAAGCCATTTTCACTCTCTGACCCTAAGAAGATCATCTTGCCTGCATGGGTCAAGTAAAAACCCAGCCAACCATTTATGTCATCTTTACAATTTCTTCTCTGGCTACTATTTTCACCTCTGATATTTATTAGCTAAATATAAACAGAAAAACCACTTAATATCTCTGAATCTCAATTTCCTCCAATTTTCATGCATAAAGTTGGGGTCTAAGGAAGTAGAAAGTCTCCTTTTTCAGACTGATTTTTGCCTGTTTTTAAAAAAAATATTCTTTTTCACAAAGGAAGACTCAGGGTGGAGTTAAGATGGCAGCATAGAGGCAGCAAAAGTTCAGACCTCTGAAAACCTGTCCTTACCAATTAAAAAACAAATGCTCCTAGGGACTGAAAACCAAACCTAACAATAGGACAGAGCCAAGGAAACCTCCTGCTGGACTCAATTTAAAAGGTATGCCCCCCAAAAGCCTGAATTCAAGGACACTTGATTGTAAGGGGAAGGAAGAAGGAAGGTCCCAGGACCCCTCCCCCACCTACATTACTGAGCTTCCAGCAGTGACTGTAATCTCTGGGTGGGAAAGGGCACTAGTCTGGAAGGAGTACCTTGCAGGCAAAGCTGTGCCAGGCTCAAGGCTTTGAACACAGGTGGTGGGGAAGCAGCTGGAGAAGAAATGCAAAGCAGCCAACATAGTCACAGAAGAGATAATTTGATATTGCCTACCCCCCTTCCTGAGGTTTTGGCCTCAGGGCAGATCCATCTCTGCAAGTTCAACTCCACTGGGTGACATCTTATCAAGCCTTCAGAGGGCAGGGAAGGTCAAGCTCCAATACCCCTCCCCTTCTCTGCTCTGAGAGCTTTGCTAAGCTTCAAGTGAACATGTTGAGAGAAAAGCTCAAAACCACAGAACCAGCAGAAAATGAGAGGAGCAAGAGAACAGGAAACTATGGGGGAGGGAGGGGCAAATATGAGCAAACAACAGAAAAAGAAAAAAGAAATCCCAATCCACAGCTTCTATCCAGGCAATGAAGAAAGAGCAAATGTAACAAAGGAGGATTAATGACCACCTAGCAAAAAACAGAGAAACACCAACAAATTGGACACAGGCTTTGGATGAACTCAAAATACAATTCAAAACACAATTAAGAGAAGCTAAAAACAATTGGGAAAAGAACTTTAAAAGTAAGATAAGTCATCTGGAAACAGAAAACAGTGTCTTGAAAGTCAAAATGAATCAGCTTGAAAATGAAGCAAAGGAGATAAAAGATGAGGCAAAAAAAGTAAGATCACCTCCAAAGAAAATCAGACAAGAAGGAGAAGGATGACCAAAAAAACAGGGATGAAATTCAGTCTTTAAAAAACAGAATACAACAATTAGAAGCAAGAAACTTCACAAGGCAGAAGGACATAATAAAACAAAAATCAAAAGAATGAAAAAATTCAGGATAACATGAAACACCATATTCAGAAAGCAAAAGATTTAGAAAATTGTTCCAGGGATGCCAACTTAAGAATAATTGGTCTACAATAAGACTATGGCAAAAGAAAAAACCTGGACATCATCCTACAGAAAATTATCCAAGAAAAATACCCCAACATTCTAGAATAGAAGGGAAAAGTGCAGATTGACAGAATCCACAGATCACCACCTATACTTAATCCCTAACTGACAATAACCAGGAATGTTATAGCTGAATTCATGAACTATCAGACCAAGGAAAAAATATTATAAGCTGCCAAGAAGAAGTTATTCAGGACTTCCGGTCAAGATGGCAGCTTAGAGAAAGCTAAAGTTCAGAGCTCCAGAAACCCTTCCTTATCGATCTCAAACTGAATGCTCCTAGGGCACAGAAATTCAAAGCAAAAAACAGAATAGACCCTGGGAACACTCCTCCTGGACCTGGATCAAAAGGTATGGCCCCCCCAAAAGTCAGAACCCGAGATCACTCAGATCTAAGGGGTAGGCAAAAGGAAGGTCCCAGGACCCACCCCCCACAACCCAGAGCTCTGAATCCGAGGCAGCAGCAAAAACCTCAGGGCAGGCAAAAGGCCTTGGGAGCCTGCTATTCTGAAGGCCGCACCCTGAAAACAACCTGACCCAGTTGTTTGGGCACCCAGACAGCAGGGAAACAGAGAAAGACAGGAGGAGCCTGTATCCCCTTGACCAGATCCTTCCATCTGAGTCTCACCAAAGGTCCCTGCCTCAGGGCATACTCAGTCTGAGGTTAATCCTATCACCAGCCCTTGGAGCTCCAGGAAGCCACGGCCCCTCCCCCTCAGAGTACAGGCTCCTCTGGCCAGCAAAGGCATTGAAATACATCTGAGAGTGTCAAGCTAGTCTCAGAGCATAGAAGTAAGGCAACAGAGAAGCATGGGGAGGGAACTGAGGAGGGTAGTAACACCTAAACACTGAAACACCAGCAATTCCGGTCTTCCTGGGGAAGACAGACAATTTCCCTGGGGCTAAAGCCACTGAACACCAGACTGATAACAAAAGAGCCAGCCCCCCTCACTCAGATAGAGATGGCAAACAGCACAGAAGCAAAAACACCTCAAAACGACAGGAAAAACAAGAAGGGGGCAACTTTGGACACATTTTATGAAGCAAAAATACAAAATACAGATGAGATAGAAGAGGAAACACAAGCAAATGTGCCGAACCCTTCCATAGGAAATGGAAACTCTCCACAAACTTTTGAAGAATTTGAATTGAAAATGATCAAAAAGATGGAAGCCTTCTGGCAGGAAAAGTAGGAATTAATGCAAAAGAATTTCACGCAACTACAAAACTGGTTTGACCAAACTGAAAAGGAAAACCAGGCTTTAAAGGTCAGAATTAGGCAACTGGAAGATAATGAGCAGGTAAAAGAGCAAGAATCAATAACGCAAAGCCAAAAGATCAAGAAATTAGAAGAGAAATTAAAATATCTTACTGACAAGGTGACAGACTTGGAAAATAGAAGAAGAGATAAATTTAGAATAATTGGACTACCAGAAAATCCAGAAATAAACAGCAAACTCGACATCATAATACAAGATATAATCAAAGAAAATTGCCCAGAGATTCTAGAACAAGGGGGCAATACAGCCACTGAATCAGCTCACAGAAAACCCTCTACACTAAATCCCCAAAAGACAACTCCCAGGAATGTAATTGCCAAATTCCAAAGCTTTCAAGCAAAAGAAAAAATCCTACAAGAAGCCAGAAAAAGATAATTTAGATATAAAGGAATGCCAATCAGGGTCACACAAGATCTTGCAAGTTCCACTCTGAATGATCGTAAGGCATGGAACATGATCTTCAGAAAGGCAAGAGAGCTGGGTCTTCAACCAAGAATCAGCTACCCAGCAAAACTGATTATATACATCCAAGGGAAAGTATGGGCATTCAACAAAATAGAAGGTTTCCAAGTTTTTGCAAAGAAAAGACCAGAGCTCTGTGGAAAGTTCGATTTCGAAAAACAAAGAGCATGGAATACCTGAAAAGGTAAATATGATGGAAACAGAAAAGGAGAAAATAGTTATCTTTTCATTTATTCAAACTCTCTTCTATAAGGACTACATTTATATCAATCTATATATATATTAATATATGGAAAATGTATTGTGTAAATATGGGGAAAAGAAAACTCAAATAGAATAATCTTTCTCACACAAAGATTCACATGGGAAGGGAAGGGGAAGAAAACTCCTATAAGAAGAAGAGGAAGAGATGGTTTTTTACTTAAACCTTAATCTCAGGGAAATCAACTCTGAGAGGGAAAAAGATCCAGATCCATTGGGATCTTGAATTCTATCTTACCCAACAAGGGTAGGGAGAAGGGAAAACCAAGGGGGGGAGGGGGAGAGGGAGAACAAAAAGGGAGGGAAAGAGAGGGGGGAGGGGGAGGGAACAAAAAGGGAGTGGCTACAAAGGGAAACATATCAAGGGAGGGGGCAAGGGGACTGATTTAAAGTAAATCACTGGATTAAAAGTTTAGAGCTAAAGAAGAAAGGTTAGAATTAGGGAAAGATAGCAAAATGCCAGAGAATTCACAAGTCACAATCATAACTTAGAACGTGAATGGGATGAACTCACCCATAAAACGTAGACAAATTGCAGAATGGGTTAGAATCCAAAACCCTACCATATGCTGTCTTCAGGAAACACACATGAGGTGGGTAGACACCCACAAGGTCAGAAATAAAGGATGGAGTAAGACCTTCTGGGCCTCAACTGACAGAAAGAAGGCAGAAGTGGCAATCATGATATCTGATAAAGCCAAAGCAAAAATAGACCTGATTAAAAGGGATAGGGAAGGTAAGTATATTTTGTTAAAAGGGACTTTAGATAATGGGGAAATATCACTAATCAACATGTATGCACCAAATAATATAGCACCCAAATTTCTAATGGAGAAACTAGGAGAAATGAAGGAAGAAAAAGACAGTAAAAGAATATTAGTGGGAGATTTGAACCAACCATTATCAAATTTAGATAAATCAAATCAAAAAATAAATAAGAAAGAGGTAAAAGAAGTGAATGAAATATTAGAAAAATTAGAGTTAATAGACATATGGAGAAAAATGAATAGGGACAAAAAGGAATAAACCTTCTTCTCAGCACCACATGGCACATTCACAAAGATTGCTATACACCAGGTCACAGAAACATGGCAAACAAATGCAGAAAAGCAGAAATAATAAATGCAGCCTTTTCAGATCACAAGGCAATAAAAATAATGATCAGTAATGGTAAGTGGAAAACCAAATCAAAAATTAATTGGAAATTAAACAATATGATACTCCAAAATTGTTTAGTTACAGAAGAAATCACAGAAACAATTAATAATTTCATCAAGGAAAATGACAACAGCGAGACATCCTTTCAAACCTTTTGGGATGCAGCCAAAGCAGTAATCAGAGGTAAATTCATATCGCTGAGTGCATATATTAACAAACTAGGGAGAGCAGAAATCAATCAATTGGAAATACAAATAAAAAAACTCAAAAGTGATCAAATTAAAACCACCCAGCAGAAAACCAAATTAGAAATCCCCAAAATTTAGGGAGAAATTAATAAAATAGAAAGTGATAGAACTATTGATTTAATAAACAAGACTAGAAGCTGTAACTTGGAAAAAACAAACAAAATAGACAAAGTACTGGTCAATCTAATTAAAAAAAGGAAAGAAGAAAAGCAAATTAAAAGCATCAAAGATGAAAAGGGGGACATCACCTCCAATGAAGAGGAAATCAAGGCAATCATTAAAAATTACTTTGCCCAATTATATGGCAATAAATACAGAAATTTAGGTGATATGGATGAATATATACAAAAATACAAACTGCCTAGACTAACAGAAGAAGAAATAGAATTCTTAAATAATCCCATATCAGAAAATGAAATCCATGAGGCCATCAAAGAACTTCCTAAAAACAAATCCCCAGGGCCCGACGGATTCAAAAGTGAATTCTATCAAACATTCAGAGAACAGTTAATCCCAATACTATACAAACTATTTGACATAATAAGCAAAGAGGGAATTCTACAAAACTCCTTTTATGACACAAACATGGTACTGATTCCAAAACCAGGCAGGTCAAAAACAGAGAAAGAAAACTATAGACCAATCTCCCTAATGAATATAGATGCAAAAATCTTAAACAGGATATGAGCAAAAAGACTCCAGCAAGTGATCAGAAGGGTCATCCACCATGATCAAGTAGGATTTATATCAGGGATGCAGGGCTGGTTCAATATTAGGAAAACCATCCACATAATCGACTATATCAACAAGCAAACCAACAAAAATCCCATGATTATTTCAATAGACGTAGAAAAAGCCTTTAATAAAATACAACATCCATTCCTATTAAAAAATACTAGAAAGGATAGGAATAGGAGGATCGTTCCTAAAAATAATAAACAGTATATATATATATATAAAACCATCAGCCAATATCATCTGCAATGGGTATAAACTAAATGCATTCCCAATAAGATCAGTAGTAAAACAAGGAGGCCCATTATCACCTCTACTATTTGACATTGTATTAGAAACACTAGCAGTAGCAATTAAAGAAGAAAAAGAAAGTGAAGGCATCAAAATAGGCAAGGAGGAGACTAAGCTATCTCTCTTTGCAGATGACATGATGGTCTACTTAAAGAATCCTAGAGATTCAACCAAAAAGCCAATTGAAATAATCGACAACTTTAGCAAAGTTGCAGGATACAAAATAAACCCACATAAGTCATCAGCATTTCTATACATCTCCAACATAGTTCAGGAGCAAAAACTAGAAAGAGAAATCCCATTCAAAATCACCTTAGACAAAATAAAATACCTAGGAATCTATCTCCCTGGACAAACACATGAACTATATGAACACAACTACAAAACCCTCTCCACACAACTAAAACTAGACTTTAGCAATTGGAAAAACATTAACTGCTCATGGGTATGATGAGCCAATATAGTAAAAATGACCATCCTACCCAAACTTATCTATTTAGTGCCATACCCATAGAACTTCCAAAAAATTTCTTTACTGATTTAGAAAAAAACATAACAAAGTTCATTTGGGATAACAAAGGATCAAGGATATTCAGGGAAATAATAAAAAAAATTCAAAGGAAGGGGGCCTTGCAGTCCCAGATATCAAACTATATATTACAAAGCAGCAGTCATCAAAACAATTTGGTACTGGCTAAGAGACAAAAAGGAGGATCAGTGGAATAGACTTGGGCCAAGTGACCTCAGCAAGACAATATATGATAAACCCAAAGATCCCAGCTTTTGGGTCAAAAATCCACTATTTGATAAAATGTGCTGGGAAAACTGGAAGACAGTGTGGGAGAGATTAGGATTAGATCAACACCTCACACCCTACACCAAGATCAATTCAAAATGGGTGACTGACATGAACATGAAGATGGAAACTATAAGAAATTAGGTAAACACAGAATAGTATACATGTCAGACCTTTGGGAAGGGAAAGACTTTAAAACCAAGCAAGACATAGGAAGAGTCACAAAATGTAAAATAAATAATTTTGACTACATCAAATTAAAAAGCTTTTGTACAAACAAAACCAATATAACTAAAATCGGAAGGAAAGCAACAAATTTGGAAGCAATCTTCATAAAAACCTCTGACAAAGGTTTAATTACTCAAATTTAAAAAGAGCTATATCAATTGTACAAAAAAATCAAGCCATTCTCCAATTGATAAAGGGGCAAGGGACATGAAAAGGCAGTTCTCAGCCAAAGAAATCAAAACTATTAATAAGCACATGAAAAAGTGCTCTACATCTCTTATAAAAGGAGAGATGCAAATCAAAACAACTCTGAGGTATCACCTCACACCTAGCAGATTGGCTAACATGACAGCTATGGAAAGTAATGAATGCTGGAGGGGATGTGGCAAAGTAGGGACATTAATTCATTGCTGGTGGAGTTGTGAACTGATCCAACCATTCTGGAGGGCAATTTGGAACTATGCCCAAAGGGCGATAAAAGGCTGTCTGCCCTTTGATCCAGCTATAGCACTGCTGGGTTTGTACCCCAAAGAGATATTAAGGAAAAAGACTTGTACAAGAATATTCATAGCTGCACTCTTTGTGGTGGCCAAAAATTGGAAAACAAGGGGATGCCCATCAATTGGGGAATGGCTGAACAAATTGTGGTATATGTTGGTGATGGAATACTATTGTGCTAAAAGGAATAATAAAGTGGAGGAATTCCACGGAGACTGGAACAACCTCCAGGAAGCGATGCAGAGTGAAAGGAGCAGAACCAGGAAAACATTGTATACAGAGACTGATATACTGTGGTACAATCGAAGGTAATGGACTCCTCCACTAGGGACAATGCAATGTCTCTGAACAATCTGCAGGCATCTAAAAAATACTATCCACAAGCAGAGTAGAGGAAATGACTGAGGAGAGACTCTAAATGAACTCTCTAGTGCAAATACCAACAACATGGAAATGGCTTCCAACCAAGAACACATGTAAAACCCAGTGGAATTGTGCGCTGCCTATGGGAGAAGTGGTGGGAGGAGGCTGGGGGGAGGAAAAAATAATGATCATTGTTTCCAATGAATAATGTTTGTAAATAGCCAAATAAAATAATGTTTAAAAAGTAAAAAAAAAAAAAAGAAGTGTCCCATAAAAAAAAAAGAAGTCATTCAGATGCCATGGAACAACAGTGAGGACAACACAGAATTTGGCTGCATCAACACTGAAGGACCAAAGGCATGGGATATGATATTCCAGAAAGCAAGGGAACTAGGTCTACAATCAAGAATGCCCAGAAAAACAGACTATATTCTTACAGAGGAAAGTGTGGTCATCTATTAAAATAGAAAAATTCCAAGCATTTGAAAAGAAAAGACCAGACCTGAACAAAAAATGTTATGCTCAAATGGAGAACTCAAGAGAATCATCAAAAGATAATTAAGAAAGAGGGGGAAAAAAAGAACAAAACAAACAAACAAATAACACATGCTTTTTAAGAGACCCAATAGGTTAAAATGATACATATCCATACAAGAAAAGAGGATATTGGTAACTCTTTAAAATTGTTATCATCACCTGATTAGCTAGAAGGATTATACTTAGAGGGAACAGTGACAAAATGCATAGGATGAAATGCCAAGACACAAATATGTGTATAGATATATGTATGCATAAGTATATATATATATATACTTATATATATAAGTATATATATATATATATACAATTAGAGTTTAAAAAAGAGGTTAATACTAAAAGAAATGAGAAAAGAAACAAATAGGATACATTATATATCACAAAGAAGCACATGGCAGGATGGTGAAGAATATCAATACACTGGAAGGGTAAAGCGGTTGGAGATAGGAAATGTTAAATTATGATGTGCATTGAAATTGACTCAAAGAGGGAAGAACAATCAAATAAATTGGGGCAGAGAATTGATTTGAGCCCTATAGGGAAGCAGAAAGGTAACAGACTGGTGGGGAGGGAAGCAATGCAATGGAGGGAGAGGGTGGGGGTAGTTTAAAAAGTCTGTAAAGAAAATAAGGTGGGAATAAGAAGAGGAGTAGAAAGGGAAGTAAAATAAGGATCGGAAATAGGGGGAATGATTAAAAACATAACACTGATATAGAAGGAAATTGTGAAAAAAGAAAGGGAAGGACTAGGGGTGGAAATCAAAGTGCTGTGAAATACACAGCTCGTAATCATAACTCTGAATGTGAATGGAATGAACTCACCCATAAAACACAAGCAAATAGCAGAGTGGATTAGAAACCAAAATCCTATCATATGCTGTCTACAAGAAACACACAAGAGGAAGGTAGATACGCATACAGTGAATGTAAGAGGATGGAGCCAAATCTATTGGTCATCAACTGATAAAAAGAAGGCAGGAGTCTCAGTCATGATATCTGACAAAGCCAAAGTAAAAAGAGATAGGGAAGGTAATTACATTCTGATAAAAGACAGTATAGACAATGAGGAAATATCAGTACTCAACATGTATGTAGCAAATGGCACAGAATCCAAATTTCTAAAGGAGAAACCAGTGGAGCTAAAGAATGAAATAGATGGAAAAATCTATATTAGCAGGAGACCTGATCCTTCCTTTATCAGAGCTAAATAAATCAAACCAAAAAATTAATAAGAAAAAGGTAAGAAAAATAAAAGAAAACTTAAAATATATATAGTTAGTAGATATGCGGAGAAAAATAAATAGGGACAAAAAGGAATACACCTTCTTTTCAGCAACTGTTACAGGTAAAAGAGTGGTTGCCATAAACTGTGACCACGAAAAAAAATGGGTTTAAAACTTTGAATTGCCAAAATTGTGAGATAATTTTTAGTGTCTTGATTTTATATTAAAAATTGCCATGGGAAAAATCCCCAAATATGAAATACCCAAGTCAGCTGCTCCAAAAAAAAAAAAAAAGCTCCAAAGCTGAATTTTCTTCCAGAGCCTTCCAGCTCCTCCCTTTTAAAGAAAAATTTTCTCTTGTGTCACCTCCCCTAAATTTTTACATCTGCCAATCACAGTAGACATTTTCCAAAGGATTGACCATTCTTAATTTACACCTGAGTAGACTAAAACTTTTGAGTAATTCACACCTTAGTAGACTAATCTTGTCCTTTGCAAGTTGCCTGATTATTTTGATCTTCATAGGTACTTAGCACCCCTTTGTATTAGATCTAAAACAGACCTAGCTTAAGGGTTCTTGCTTCACTTTAAGTAAGGGTTGGGGACTTTTCATTGTTCAATCAGGAGTTTACAACTTTATCTTCCCCTAAATTATGCCTAAGTATGGGTGGAGTAAAGTTAGAGCTCCCACATTCCTGACCAAAGTCCCTTCATTGTTTAAAATGGGGAATGGTCTTAACCAAATGTTCTAAGGTAGAGTCTGAGAAATTTTAAGATTCACAATCTCCTCCGATGATCATTGGGAGACTAGTCTCCCCATTGATCATTAAATATAATCATCTTGTAGTCCTAAATGCACTTCTAACTACAGATGTATACAATATTCAATTTTCTAAGAGGAAATTAGAGTAGTGAGGGAGGAAATGAAAAGAAAGAAAGCAAAACCAATGTTTTCCTAAATGCATTGACAGAAAGCCAAATTAGGGGCAGTCCCTTTTGGCATAAATGTGTACATTTACAATAAATATTCAATCAAACTTCAGTTCAATCAACCATATCCAACGTTCATTCTTCATCTTCTTGATATAATGTAGATTTTCTGGCATCTTTCTGCAACAGTTCATTCTCTGGATTTAGGAGTTAGCAAGCTTCTTCCTTGAAGATCTTTTTCTCAAACAAAATCAAAATCTTGGATTTTTTAAAAATAAAATCTCAAAAAAAAAAATCTTGGATTTTAAATTAAAATACAAACACATGGTATGTTCATAAAGGTTTACCATGTAGTAGGGCATAAAGACATTGCAAATTTGTGCAAAAGGGAAGAAATAATAAATACAACATTCTCAGATCATGATGGAATGAATATAATAATTAGTAAGTGTACATGGAGAGGCAAATAAAAAATTAATTGGAAATTAAACAATACGATTTTCCAAAATCAGTTAAAGAACAAATCATCGAAACAATTAATAATTTCACTGAAGAAAATAACAATGATGAGACATCCTTTCAAAACCTATGGGATGCAGCCAAAGAAGTACTCAGGGGGAAATTTAAATCCCTGAGTTCATATATTAACAAATTATGGAGGGCAGAGGTCAAGGAATTATGGAAGCAAATTAAAAAAAGTAGAAAGTGAACAAATTAAAAATCCTCAGATGAAGACTAAATTAGAGATACTAAAAATCAAAGGGAAAAATTAATAAAATTGAAAGTTAAAGAATTATTTATTTAATAAATAAGACTAGAAGCTGGTAATTTGAAAAAAAAACAAATAAAATAGACAAAGTACTAGTAAATCTAACTAAAAAAGGAAAGAAGAAAACCAAATTGATAGTATCTAAGATAAAAAGGGAGACCTCACCTCTAATGAAGAGGGAATTAAAGCAATCATTAAAAATTATTATACCCAATTATATGGCAATAAATATGGCAATCTAGGTGATATGGATGAATATTAACAAAAATGTAAATTGCCCAGACTAATAGAGGAAGAAATAGAATACCTTAACAACCTTATGTCAGAAAAAAGATTGAACAAGCCATCAAAGAACTTCCTGAGAAAAAATCCCCAGGAGCAGATGAATTTGCAAATGAATTCTATCAAACATTCAAAGAACAACTAATCCCAATGTTATAAAAACTATTTGACAGAATAAGCAAAGGAGTTCTACCAAATACCTTTCATGACATGAATATGTTATGGATTCCAAAGCCAGGCAGGTCAAAATCAGAAAGAAAACTACAGACCAAACTCCTTAATGAACATAGATTCAAAAGTCTTAAATAGAATACTAACAAAAAGACTCAAGCAAGTGAGCATGAGGTTTATTCATTAAGACCTGGTAGGAATTATACCAGGAATGCAAGGATGGTTCAATATTAGGAAAATCATTCACATAATTGACCATATTAACAAGCAAACCAACAAAAACCATATGATTATCTCAATAGATGCAGAAAAATCCTTTGACAAAATACAACATTCATTCCTACTGAAAACACTAGAAAACATAGGAATAGAAGGGCCTTTCCTAAAAATAATAACCAGTATATATCTAAAACCATTAGCAAACATCATCTGTAAGGCAGGTAAACTAGAAACCTTCCCAATAACATCAGGAGTGAAACAAGTATGCCCATTATCACCTCTATTATTTTTCATTGTACTAGAAACAGTAGCAGTAGCAATTAGGGAAGAAAAATAAATTAAATTGAAGGTATTATAATAGGCAATGAGGAGACCAAGCTATCACTCTTTGCAGATATGATGGTCTAAAGAATCCTAGAGAATCAACTAAAAAGCTAGTTGAAATAATCAACAACTTTAGCAAAGTTGCAGGATGCAAAATAAACCCACATAAGTTATCAGCATTTCTATATATTTCCAACACATCTCAGCAGCAAGAATTAGAAAAAGAAATTCCATTTAAAATCGCCCTAGACAATATAAAATACTTAGAAATCTATCTGCCAAGACAAACACAGGAACTATATGAACACAACTACAAAACACTCTCCACACAGTTCAAACTAGTTCTGAACAATTGGAAAAACATTGATTGCTCATGGGTGGAACAAACTAACAAATAAAAATGACAATCTTACCCAAATTAATTTACATATACAGTGCCATGCCCATTGAACTACCAAAAAACTTTCTTGTTACTGAATTAGAAAAGATTATAACAAAGTTCATATGAACCTTAAAAATTCTCAGACCCTACTTCATAGGTTGGGTTAAGACCATTCCCCACTTTAAACAATGAAGTAACTTAGATCAGGAATATGAGAACTCTACTTCACCATACTTAAGCATGCCTTAGGGGAAGATAAAGTTGTAAACTCTTTGCTGAACAATGAAAGTACTTAAACCCATACTTATAATAAGGCAAAAATTTCTTAAGCTGTGCCTATTTTTAGGACTAATACAAAAGGGTGCTAAGTACCTATAAAGGTCAGGCAAATTGTAAACTTACAAGGAGCAAAGAGGTGAGAACTTACTCAGAGATTCTAGTCTACTCAAGTGTGAATTACTCAAAAGATTAGTCTTCTTAGGTGTAAACTAAGAATGGTCTGTCCTTTGAAAAACGTCTACTGTGATTGGTAGATGGGAAAACTTAGGGGAGTTGACATAGGAGAAAATTCCCTTTATAAGGAGATGAGAATCTGAGAGCAAAAAAACAGTCTCTTGACAGTCACCTAAAGGAGGCTCTTGGATCGGTCTGTTGAAGACAGTCGGTGAAAAAGCAGTCTCTTGGGACAGTCTCTTGAAGACAGTCTGAGGGAGGCTGACTCTGGCTGGAACTCCCTCTGAGGAGACTCTGTCCCTCTGAATCCTTGCTTGGACAGATCTTGTGGTGAATGATAAAAGACTGACTGTTCTCTCTCTTTCTAGGCTAGCTCATGCTGGCCTTAGCTGGTATAGCCCTTTTCTCATTATTTGCTTTTTTCTCTCTTTCTCTCTTTCTTTAATTCCTCATTGTATTAATTAAAATCTCTATAAAACCCAGCTGACTTGGATTTATTGAATAATTGGGAATTTTTCCCTGGCAACCACCTTATATATTGATTTATAAACAAGACACTGTAGTGAAAACATATTTTCTGTGGTCACAATTTACTCCATCCACTCTTTCATATGCCACAATTTAAGTCTTCCACTATTTTAATTATTACATTCATTTGGAAGAACAAAGGATCAAGGATATCGAGGAAACTAATGAAAAGAAAATGCAAAGGTCCCAGATCTCAAACTATACTATAAAGCAATAATCATCAAAACAATATGGTACTGGCTAAGAGACAGAAGGGAGGATCAGTGAAATAGACTTGGGGTAAATGACCTCAACAAGACAGTCTATGATAAGCCCAAAGATCCCCAGCTGTCAGGACCAAAATCCAGTATTTGATAAAAACTGCTGGGAAAATTAGAAGACAGTATGGGAGAGATTAGGTTTGGATCAACATCTGACACCCTACACCAAGATAAAATCAGAATGGGAGAATGACTTGAATGTAAAGAAGGAAACAATAAGTAAATTATGTGAACACAGAATAGTATACATGTCAGATCTTTGGGAAAGGAAAGATTTTAAAACCAAGCAAGAATTAGAAAAAAATTACAAAATGCAAAATCAATAATTTTGATTACATCAAATTAAAAAGTTTTTATACAAGCAAAACCAATGCAACCAAAATTAGAAGGGAAGCAACAAATTGGGAAACAATCTTCATTATAAAAACCTCTGACAAAGGTTTAATTACTTAAATTTATAATGAGCTAAATCAACTGTACAAAACAAATCAAGCCATTCTCCAGTTGATAAATGGGCAAGGGACATGAATAGGCAATTTTCAGTCAAAGAAATCAAAACTCTTTTAAGCACATAAAAAAGTGTTCTAAACCTCTTATAATCAGAGAGATGCAAATCAAAACCACTCTGAGGTATCACCTCACACCTAGCAGATTGTCTAACATGACAGCCAAGGAAAGTAATGAATGCTGGAGGGGATGTGGCAAAGTTGGGACATTTATACCCTGCTGGTGGAGTTGTGAATTGACCCAACCATTCTGGAGGGCAATTTGGAACTATGCCCAAAGGGTCCTAAAAGACTCTCTGCCCTTTGATCCAGCCATAGCATGCTGGGTTTGTACCCCAAAGAGATAATGAGAAAAAATATATGTACAAGAATATTCATAGCTCTGCTCTTTGCGGTGGCAAAAAATTGGAAAATGAAGGGATGTCCTCTGATTGGCGAATGGTTGAACAAATTGTGGTATATGTTGGTGATGAAATACTATTGTGTTCAAAGAAATAATAAACTGGAGGAATTCCATGTGAAGTGGAATAACCTCCAGGAATTGATGCAGAATGAGAGGAGAAGAACCAGAACATTATATACAGATATTGATACTCTATGTTACAATCGAATGTAATGAACTTCTCCATTAGTGGCAATGCAGTGATCCTGAACAACCTGGAGGGATCTATGAGAAAGAACACTATCCACATTCAGAGGAAAAACTGTGGGAGTAGAAACATAGAAGAAAAAACAACTGTTTGATTACATGGGTTGAGGGGGATATGACTGGGAATGTAGACTAAATGAACATTCTAGTGCAAACATCAACAACATGGAAATAGGTTCTGATCAAGGACACATGTAATACCCAGTGGAACTGTGTCAGCTACAGGGTAGGGGTAGGGGAGGGAGGGAAAGGATATGATTCTCATAACCAAAGAAAAATGTTCTAAATTGACTAAGTAAAAATTAAAAAAACAAAAACAAAAACAAAGGAAGACTCATCATACTTGGCAGATAGAGCAATATGTTGAAATGAATGGAATTTTAAAGAAGGCATCAATGAGATTTTTAAAAGGAAAATTAGTAAAAACTAAAATAAAATAAATGTTGAAATGAACTAAATAAGAACTGGAGCATTAAGATCTCTCACCAAAGCCCTGGGTTATACTTTGCTAAAGGAAAAGGAGATAACTAATATCCATTGAGGGAAACTGAGAAATATTAGGTAAAGTAAGTAGGATAAAGGGGAGATTATATCTTGGAAAAGAAGAGCAGAGAATGTATGGATGTGAGAGGAAAGTGAGAGCTGTGAAAAAAAAGGATGGAGAAAGGTCATCAAATTGAGTAAGAAATTACTTCTAAAGTTGGGTGGAAAAAATGTCATTTTAGTGTTGGTTTTCAATGACTCTGAAGTCACTATAAGAAGTAATTAGGAAGAGAAGAACTAAAAACAATTAATAGAGAGGATTATTTCAAGTAATTTAGCAGTAAAAGACAGGCAGAACAAAATATTGAGAAGATGATAGGACCACTTGAAGAGTTTTTTTTTATTATTTATTTTTTATTTTGCAGAGAAGATAAACCTGGATCATAGGCTGTCTGGAAAGCTCATTGTTATGACAAGAAGATTTAACTATTAATAGTGAAAATTCCTGGAAAATGAAGAGAATAGGTCAAGGTAAAAGATAAAGTAATCAGCTTTCTTAAACTCAGAATAAAGAGGAAGAAGATGAGTCTGACGTAAGGTATGGAACAGCAAAACATAAGAAACATGTCTATTTTCCCAGGAGGATGGTTCACAGTTTTGAAGGTAGGAGAGAATTTTTTAATGCCCTATTTGATTTCATCTTTTTGTCTGCAGATCTAATTTGCTATCCACAGTGCCATCTTTTGGCATTTATATAGTGCCTGTGATGAGCCAAATACTGTGCTAATTACTTTTACAAATTTGTATAGAATTATTATAGAAATTATAATTCTCATTGATATAAATCAAGTCCATAATTCTTATAAAATCAGTAGCAAGCCAGAATGGCAGAATAGAAGCAGAGTCAACTCAATGGCCCTATGAGAATTCCCTCCAATCAACCTTAAAATAATGTCTCAAAATGAATACTAAAATAAAAGAAATAATAAGAAACTGAGAGAAGCAACTTTCAAGCTCAGAACTACTTGGAAGGTAGGCAGATAAAATCTGGTTCACTGGAATGAGAGGAGGGCATAGCCCACAAGAGGTAATACCAACATTAAGACCTCTTGGGCCCAAGACAATTTCCAGACTCTGATATCCTGCCTCAGTCAATAGCAATGCAACCCCATGCATACCAATCAACCCTGTAAAGTTCCAAGCCCCAGTACAAATTTGATTTGAGGACTTGAAACATAGCACAAGATATTCTGCACCATACACCTGGTCTGTGGAAGCCCAGAGTGATCCCCAGAGATAGATACTATAAAAGCTCAAGGAAAACCATAATCCCCAGGGCAAGGCAGTCCACAGTGTTCCAGACCTTATCAATCCCAGGGTGATTCAAAAAGCTCCTGCTAAAGCTGGAACTTTGACTCTGAGCTTAGAAGAGGGAAACTCACAGTGCTCTGCTCTCTTCAAGCTCTCCACAATTTCAGGGGATGATTGAATAAGTAGTGGGGAAGTGACTTTCAGAGTTTCCAGCTCTCAGGCCATCCTACTACATTAGAAGAATTGAAATTTGCAGAAACCCAGAAATAAAACTAAGGTATAGTATCACAGAAAACGAAGTTTAAGAGAGTGCTCTCTCTACTCTAAGATCAGAGTCCAACTTTAAGATAAAAGTGAAAGTTAAGAAAAAAGGTTGGCAAAATGAGCAAACTTAAAAAGGACAAATACTATATAAAAATTTTTTTTATGGAGACAAAAGAGGAAGGCACAGAAAGAAAGAGACAGTGAAAGCAAAGCAAACACATGCAAATCTTCAAAGAAAAATATGACACAGTCTCAGACTCTGGAAGAACTCACAAAGGATTTTTTTTTTTAAATAGTTAACAGAGGCAAAGGAAAAATGGGAAAGAGAAGTTAAATCAATGCAAAAAGAAAATAAAAACACAGAATTGGTCAAATGAAAAGGAAGTTCAAAAGCTCAAAGAAGAAAATGATCCCTTAAAAATTAAAAAAAAAAATATGCCTTTAAATTTAGAATTGGGCAACTAGAAGCTGATGACTATAAAGAATCAAGAAACAAAACAAAACAAAATGAATAGAAAGAAACAAAGGAAATGTGAAATAGCTCATTGAAAAAAAATGTCCTGGAAAATTGATCCAGGAGAGTCATTTTAAGAATTATTGTACTACCCAAAAGCCATGATCCAAAAAAAAAAAAAGTCTAGACATCACAATACAAGAAATTATCCAAGAAAAGTACCCTGATATTCTTGAACAAGAGAATAAAATAGAAATTGAAAAAATCCACAAATCTAAAAAATATCCCCAAATGACAACTCCTAGGAATATCATAGTTAAATTCAAGAGGTGATCCAAGGAGAAAATACTGCAAGCAGCCAGAAAGAAAAATTCAAGTATTGTGGAACTAGAGTTAAGATTACACAGGATTTAGCAGCCTCCACATTAAGGGATCAGAAGAGCTTATAATACGATATTCTGGAAGGCAAAAGACCAAGGTTTACAATGAAGAATCACCTCTACAGTAAAAATGAGTATATTCATTCAGGAATTTATTTTTTTTTAAGCTTTCCAAGAATTCCTGATGAAAAGATGAGATCTTTACAGGAAATTTGGTGCCTAAACACAGGACTTAAGAAAAGTCTAAAAAGATAAAAAAGAGAGAAAATTTAAGGGATTCAATAAGATCAATCTGTTTGTATTCCTATGTAGAAAGATATTTGTAATTCTTAAAATATTTTATCAGTATTAGAACAATAAAAAGGAGTATACATAGACAGAAGGTTTGAGAATAAGCTGAGTAGAATGATATGATATGCAAGAATAAAATCAAGGGGTGAAAAAGAAGATTGAACTTAGAAAGAAAAAGGGAAAGTAGAGATGGAATGGGGTAAATGATTTCACAAAATATGAAAAACTATTCAATAAGAGGGGAGGACGAGGTTGGTGATGGGCAATGCTTAAACCTTAATCTTATTTTAACTAGCTCAGAAAGAGAATAAAAGCAAACTCAGTGGGATATAGAATCCTATCTTACATTATAGAGAAGTAAGAGGGGAATAAAACAGTGAGACAATGCTAATGCTAGAAGGGAGGAGAAAGTAGGGGATGGTGATTAAAAGCAAAACATCTGTGAGGAGGGACAGAGAGAAAAGTGAATGAGCAGGTTCCAAAGGGGAAAATAAGATGTATGGGAATACACACTGGGTTATCCTAACTATGAATGTGAATATGATGAACTCATCCATAAAGCAAAAGAGGACAGCAGAGTAGATAAAAAGGAATCCCATAATACCTTGTTTATAAGAATCATATTTGAAGCAGGGAGACACAGAAAGTAAAGGTAAGGGGATGGAGCAGCATTTATTGTGCATCATCTGAAGTAAAAATAAGGCCGAAGTAGCGATCACAATTTCAGAAAAAGCTAAAACAAAAATAGATCTGCATAAATAAAAGAGATACAGAAGGACATTACATCTTTCTAAAATTATAAACAATGAAGTAATATAAATACTAAATATATATGCACCAAATGATTTAACCTCTACATTTTTAAAGGAGAAATTAAATTATTTTCAGAGGAAAGAGAGAGTAAAACTAAGTTACAGGGAGACCTCAAACTTTCCCTTTCAGATCTAGATAAACCAAACCAAAAAATAAATAAGAAAGAAGTAAAGAAGTAAATTAAATTTTAGAGAAGTTGGAACTAATAGATCTCTGGGAAAAAATTGAATGAGAATATAAAGGAAAATTGCTTCTTGTAAGCAGCATGTGCCTTGTACACAAAAATTTAGGGTGAAAAAACTTCACAACCAAACATAGAAAATCAGAAATTATAAATGCATTCTTTTCATATTATAACACAATAAGAAATTATTAATAATATGGGTACGTGGAAAGAAAAAGAAAAATAATTGGAAACTAAGTAATGTAATGCTAAAAATGGGGTGGGTCAAAGAAGAAATTATGGAAACAATAATTTCATTAATGAGAATTACAATTTGGAGACAACATATCAAAATTCATGGAATATAACCAAATCAGCTCTTAGGGGAAAATTGATATCTGTATTGATAATTTTAGGGTTGAGACCTAATCTAATTTTTGGTCACTAGGGAATATCCCAAATAAAATCCCCTAGTCAGTTTGCAAATTTATGGTGGTTTAATTAATATAGAGGGAAGGAATTAAGGAGAAGGGGGAGGGAAAAGGTGTAGGATTTCTCTTGCCTGGCCTGTGCCAGGGGGAGTTCAAAGTCCTTTGCCACAAGGTCTCTGAAGAAGATTAGTGGCTTTCTAAGAGAATAGTGTTTGGAAGGTAAAGGAGAAAGAATCAGCCTAAACTCCAAGATGGCTCAGTAAAAATGACTCACCTGAACTAGGCTACTAAACTTCCTCCAATATGGTATCAAGGAAAACTCACTGCTAAACCAGGACAATAGCAGTCACTACCCAAGATGCCAAAACCCTCAGGATGCTCCTCCAGCCACCTCTCCTCCACCAAAGAGGCCAGAGAAAGGAAGTGATGTAAAATATATAGACGGTTTTTACATCACTTTTCTGCATCTCACGTGTAATGATGGTAGCTTAAGTTTGACTTAGGACAGCCCAGGGGTCTGTCAGTTGTTTCTAATTTGTCATTTGCTAGCACATGTCTGTCATGGGCCATCCTCCTAAATACTTAATCCTTAAGGATGGGTGAAGACATTCCTGTATTTGTTAGACTAAGTAGGGTGGAGTAATATAAAGTTCACATATCTCTAAACCTTTAAATCAATAAAATAGCAGAAAAGCAGATCAATGAATTGGGCATGCAACAAAAACCTAGAAAAAGAACAAATTAAAAATTCCCAAAAAAAGACGAAACTAGGAATCATAGAAATTAAGGGAGAAAATAAAATTGACAGTAAGAAAATAATTTAATTGATAAAGAAGACTAGGAGTTGGTTTTATGAAAAATAATAAAACAAATAAAATAGACAGACCTTGATTGATTTGATATAAAAAAGGAAAGAAAATTAAATAATCAGCATCAATAATTGAGTGAATTCTACACAAATAAAAAGGAAATTAAAGCAATCATTAGGAGATATTTTGCCCAACTATATCCCAATAAATCCGATAACATAAGTGAAATGAATGATTATTTAAAAAAATAAATTTCCCAGATTAACAAGGAGGAAACAGAACACTTAAAATAATCTCATCTCAGAAAAATGAATTGAACAAACCATCAGTGAACTCCCTAAGGAAAAAATCATCAGTGTCAGATGGATTTACAAATGAATTCTATCAAACATTTAAAAAACAATTAGTCCCACTACTAGATAAACTATCTGGAAAAATTATCAGAGCAAGAATCTTACCAAATTGTTTTTATGACACAAATATGGTACTGTTACTTGAGCCAGGAAGAACAAAAGAACAAACAAAAAAACAAAAAAAAAACAAAGAAAACAAAGAAAATTATAGGCCAATTTAATTAATGAATATAGATGCAAAATTTTTTAAATAAAATACTAGCAATCGACTACAGCAATATATCCCAAATATAATTCACTATGACCAGGTGGTATTTATATCAGGAATGGGTAGCTGGTTTAATATTAAGAAAACTAGCAGCATGATTGACCATATCAGTAACCAAACTAACAGAAATCAAATGATTATCTCAAAAGATGAAGAAAAGCCTCAATAAAATACACCACCAGTTCCTATTAAAAACACTAGAGAGCAAAGGAATATATGGATCATTCCTCAAAATTATCAGTGATATCTATCTAAAATAATTAGCAAGTATAATCTATAATAGTGATAAATTAGAAGCCTTCCCAGTAAAATGAGGAATAAAAACAAGGATGCTAATGAACACTGCTATTGTTGAATTATATAAGAAATGCTAGCTTTAGCAATATAGAAAAAGAATAAGAAAAAGAAATTGAAGGAATTAAAGCACTTAATGAAGAAACTAAACTATCACTTTTTGCAGATTACATGAGAATATATTTAGAGAATCCTAGAGAATCAACTAAAATTTAACTGAAATAATTGATAACTTTAATAAAGGTGCATAAAACAAAATTAATCCAAATAAATCATTAACATTTCTGAAATAGTTCAGCCACAAGGAATAGTAAGAGAAATTATATTTCAAATAATTCTAGACAATATAAAAAACATGAGAATCTACTTGCCAAGACAAACCCAGGAATTATATGAAAACAACTATAAAACATTCTTCATACAAATGGTCAGATGAAATAATTGGAAAAAATATTCATCTCTCATGGATTGGTTGAGCTTATATAATAAAATGACAATTCTACCTAAATTAATTTACTTATTCAGTGCCATACCATTCAAGCTACCAAATAAATAACTATTTTCTAGAACTAAAAACAATAATAATAAAGTTTTGGAAGAACAAAAGATCAAAGATATTGTGGGGATTTATTAAAAAAAAAAGAAGTATGGTGGCCTAGCAGTATCAGATCTCAAACTGCTAAAGCACTAATCATTAAAACAGTTTGGTACTGGCTAAGTAATAAAATGGTAGATCACTGGAATAAGTTAGATATGTAATATTGAGGGATAAATGACCTTAGTAACTTAGTGTTTGATAAATCCAAAGACTTCAACTTTTAGAATAAGGACTCACTGTTTAACAAAAACTGCTTCAAAAATTGGAAAGCAATATGGCAGAAACTAATATTTCATACCCTATATAAAGATCAAAATGGGCATTGTGAGATTTAAAATGGTAGAGGTCTTAAAATGTAGTGATTAAAAAAGTGGAAGATATAAATTGTGATAGATATAAGAGAGGGTGAGCAAATTTGACCTCAGAAATATGTTTCACTACAGTGTCCTGGGTTTTAAAATCAAAAATAAGGTGGTCGCCAGGGAAATATTCCCAATTATTCAAATACCCAAGTCAATTGGGTTTTATAGAGATTTTTAATTAACAATACAATGAGAAATCAAAGAAAGAGAGAGAGAGTAAGAAATGAATAAGTATGAAGGGCCTCAAAGCCAATATGGCCTAGACCTGAGTCTTAAAAGAGAAATCAGTCAGTTTTTTATAACTCACCATAAGATCTGTCTAAGTAAGGATTTCTAATGACACCAGGCCAGCAACATCCATCTGAATGTTTCAGAATCAGTCTCCTCAGAATGAGTCTCTCCAATCTGAATGTTTCAGAATGACTTCCCAGCTCTTCCCTGAGCTCTTATTTTTAAGGGGAAAATCTCTGTCACCTCCCCATAGTCCTTACATCTACCAATCACTGTAGATGTTTCTAAAGGACCACCCATTTTGAATTCACAGCTGAGTAGTTTTAATCTCTTTAGTAAGTCAGGAAAAAATGCTGCTGTGTCGACAAATTTCATTAGAAAAAAACCTCTGAATAAGTTATCACCCTTTTAGGTTTAAGTAGTTTACAAGTTGCCCCACCTTTATAGGTACTTAGTATCCCATTGTATCAATTCTAAAACAGTCATGACTCAAAGAACTTCCTGTCCCTTCCATAAGCATGGATCAAAGTACTTTTCATTGTTCTCATGGAGCTCTCTGTCCTAAAGCAGTCCTAAGTAGGGTGGAGTAGGGATATTCCCAAGGCAAGGAGCCCCCACACTCAAGTAGAGTTCTCACCATCTGCTAGGGAATTTTTTTAAGTAGAAGATTCCCCAATGGGGGAAACCCCTAACATTCATAAGTCTGAGAAATTTTGAGGTTTACAGCATAGGATTTAAATATAAAGAATAATACTATAAATTAGGGGAACATAGAATAGTTTACCTGACAGATCTTTAGAGAAGTTAAAAACTTACAACTAAACAGGAAATAGTTAATTTTACAGGTTTTAAAATGAATCTTTTTGATTATCTTAAATTAAAAAGATTCTAAAATGTAGGCAATTGCCTATACCAATGAAATCAACATGTATATGTGTGCATTGCCACAGATGATCATATATCTGCATATATTATACGTTTCCATTTACAGAATTCTAGGAATAAAGTCAGAAAGACCTGAGTTCAAAACCTATCTCAGATACTAACAAATTGTATGAACTTTGGGAAGTCACTAAAACCTTGTTTGCCTGGGTTTCTTCATTTGTACAATAGAAATAATAATAGAACCTATCTACTAGGATTGTTGTGTGGATCACATGAAATAATTATTGTATAATGTCTAGCACAGTGCCTGGGACAGACTTGTTCATTCTTCCTTTTCTAATAGATGGCCAATCATATCAAAAGATGTTGTCTTGACTTGTACGTGCATTGGATTTAATGAGGCAGAGTTGCAAAAAGTTGTAAACATCATTCTTTCTTCCATTCATAAAATGTAGTTTAAGACAAGAGTCAAGATAATTGGCAAAAGTCCAGAATGTAGTGGATGACCTTATCTTTGATGTCTGACAAAGCTCTAATTACTCCATAACCTATGCTTAGTTCTCTTCCTGACCCATGGAGGAAAGGAGTGGGGCTGGTCTTCATTAGTTTGTGATAGACATTTCTTTAACTCATCAATGAGCCTGAGATCGATGAGTTACCTTTGATCTAGATTATCCAGAATGTCAACATAGTTTTATCAGAGTCTGGCTACTGTTCATGCCTGAAAAGAGTTCAACCAACCCACACCAGAGGTATTAGTCTTCCCTTTACCCTCTATATACTTATGTTAGTTATTTATTACTATATCAAGTACCAAGTCTAGAGTTGGAAGAACCTGAGTTCAAATATGACCTTGGACACTTCCTAGCTATGATTACTCTTCTGATTTAATACTGATTCTAAGATGGAATGGAGGGGGCAGCTGGGTAGCTCAGTGGATTGAGAGCCAGTCCTAGAGACGGGAGGTTCTAGGTTCAAATCTGGTCTCAGACACTTCCCAGCTGTGTGACCCTGGGCAAGTCACTTGACCCCCATTGCCTACCCTTACCACTCTTCTGCCTTGGAGCCAATACACAGTATTGACTCCAAGACGGAAGGTAAGGGTTTAAAAAAAAAACAACTAAGATGGAATGGAAAGAGTTTTGTTGTTGTGTTTTTTTTTAACTATCTGTTTTCTGGGACTGATTTTTTTTTCTTTGAAAGGCTAGTAATTTGTCTACTTTTTCATAATCCACTTGAATTTTTTTAAATTTATAATTAGTAGATTCTTGATACATACTAATGTAGGTGAAGCAAACAGAGGTGGAATTAACCTTTAATAAAGGGCTCACTACCTAATTTTCTCTACCAACTTATTTTTAAGAGATTTGCTTATCTTTACATTTCTCTATAGCTGCTATGCCTCTGGCATCTTTGTCTTTCACAATACCTTAAAAATTTCATATTTGATTTTTAAGTTATTTTGAGAGGAAAACATCTATAATTTGATTGATCACATGACTTCTTATATATAAAATATTTTTAATATCCATGATATTATCTAAGTGAGGCAATTGCAAAAAGTTGTAAAGATCATTTTTCTTCAGTTATCAAATGCAGTGGCAAGGCAAAAGTCAAGATAATTGGCAATAGCCAAAGATGTGAAGGATGACTGTTATATCTGATGCCTAAATCTGTTTATTAGACAAATATAAACATCAAAGGGGTGTATGCATGTGATATAGGTATGTATGCATATATATGTTTATATATAAATATATTCATGCATGAATACATATTCATATTCACATTAATGTATGAATATATATATATATATACATATATATATATACATACACACACACACATACAACAGACCAATTTCTGAATATAAAATCTGGGAAAAATAAACCCAGAGAATCATTTTTAATAGCACAATTGGAATAAACAGAAAAAATGCAGTGAGGTCTGGCCAGGAGTCCAGTAGCATAAGAAAAGCTAAACATCATGGAAAGAACCCAGTTTTATCATAGAGAAGTCTCAACTTATATAAAATTACAGAAGAGGTGTATATAACAGCTTTGTTCAAGGTCACAGAGTAAAGATATACTAAGAAAGAGACATATACCTAAGGATAACTTCTCAGGGTGAGAAATAGCTAACTTGGAAATGTGTTAGGGGCAAATCTAGAATTACATTGTAGAAATACACTGTACCACTCAGACAGGAGGAATTGAACAGGGACTCAGGAAAAGCTTCCAGCCGAGTCTGAAGTCTGCAGAAAAATAACTAGAACAAGAATATTAAACCATACATTCTGAATCTGAAAATCTTTCCAAATGGCTCATAATTGTTTTCTAGTAGCAGTCTATTGATAACCTAGATGAGTCACATCCTCAAGCCTGACTTCCATACACAAACCCAGATCAAGAAATTACAGAGCTCAAACTAGATCAAATGATTTGTGAGCACTAAAAACTTATAGGTCTGTGGTCTAAACTGGAATGGAGAATCTAAAATAAAGCAAACTTTAATATCTCAAGAGAACAGCAGAAGCACCCAGATATTCTCCCTAGAATAACATAGTTCGTGGCCTAATATATTTTTCAATATTAGGAATTGGGGAAAAAGAATTCCATAATTAAAAGTTCTTATGATAGGATTATAATGAAACACTATGGTGGTATAAGAAATGATAAAAAGAGATGATCACAAAAATGTTGGAAAGACTTAAATGAAATGATGTAAAGTGAAGTAAGCATAATCAGAAGAATATTGTTCAGTGTGATAGCAACAGTTTATGATGATCAAATGTGACTGAGTAAACTATTATCAGCAGTGCAAGTATTCAGGACAACTCCAAAAGACTCATGATAAAAAGAGTTATCTACCACCAGAAAAGGAATTGATGGAGTTTGCATATTGAAGCATACTATTCTTCACTTTATTTCCTCCACCAATTTTTCTCTAGTAAAAGATATACATATATATATATATCTTCTTTAACAGCATAACAAACATGGAGTTATGTATTGCATAATAGCACGTGTATAATCTATATCATATTCCTTGCCATCTTTGGGAGGGAAGAGAGAACATGGAGGGTAAAATATCAGAAAGAGATTATTAAAATTATATCTACACATTATCTGGGAAATATAAAAAAATTTCATTATCCAAAAAATACAAAAATAAAAGCTATTATAGTGAGAAGGAAGTTCAAGATACAAACACAAAAAGAGAATAATTTAAACATAAAAAAGACTGAAAGAAAAATATAGCTCGGTAAACATTCAGCTAGAAGCTTTAGAAAGGATTAAAATGTTCTAAAAGAGTTCAAATGTATTTTAATGAAGGAAATGAGGACAAATAAAATTTTTATTTAAGAAGTAAAAACTATAGATGACTTTGAAAGGGATAAGGAAAACAAAATCTTACCTAAGGAATAAGCTCAATAAAAACAGAAAGAACCAAATAGAAACTAATGACTCCATGAAACAATAATAAAAAATTAAAGTATTAAAAAATAGGATCAAGTGAAAGGTATCACTGAAAAAAACAAATAAACAAACAAACAAACAAAAAAATAATTGACTTATACCATAGAACTCAGAAAGCATCAGAATCATTTAATTACTTGAAAGCAATAATGGAAAAATCAGAATCATTGAATTACTTGAAAACCATAATGGAAATAAAAAAGACACACTAAATACCAAATAATGAAAACAAAAATGACAAGAAACAGGGGAAAACATATGAATAAAGAATCTAGTAATCACCTCCCAAAACTGTAATGATCATTGTAATGTAGAAGTAAGTAGCTTAGTTAAGAATGGAGTGTAGTTAAATGAAAGAATTTATAAAAGTGAATCGAGACTTCCTGGGGTACTTTAAGATTGGCCATAGAACCTTGATGAGGTCTTGGGGGTGGCAGTTAAGAAACCCACACCCTACTTCTTCTTCTGAGAGAGACTTGGAGGTTGGAGCCTTGGAGCCAGGTGGTTCCTGGCTTTCCTGATGATCAGCCTTGAAGATTCATGAAAGATTTACAACATCTTGAATTTGAAAGAGTTAGAAAACTGTTTGGAGTAGAGAGTAGGAGAGCTACTGAATAGCTCCTTAGAGCTTCTCTAGGGGCCACCAGATAGAAGCTGCTGGATCAGCTTATGTCTCAAACTAAGAGAACTGATCTTTGGCTGAAGGGAAAGGAAGTTTGGAAAATCTTTATAAGTTAAGTTTATAAATTTTGGATCTAGATTCAGTAAGTTAGAAATTATATTTTGGGTATATAGTATAGTAAAAGG